>NC_057844.1:7257500-9657500 GCF_910594005.1 Cervus elaphus | reverse complement strand
AGAATCACCTTGCCAAAGCAGGAGGTACAAAAGAAACAGGTTTGATTACTGGATTGGGAATATTCCCTGGAGTATGAAACAGCAACCCACTCCAGTATTCTTTCCTGCAAAACTCCATGGACAGAGGAACCTGGTGGGCTACACTCTTTGGGGGTTGCAAAAATGTGGACATGACTGAGCATGCACACAGAAGTATGAAATGTATATATATGTGTGTGTGTGTGTATATATATACGTATGCATGTATATATATATATGTATATAAATACTCCTATGCTCTTTTTATTTATCCAGCTTATCCCACTGCAACTATACACATTCATTTTTCTGTCCTTAATATAAAGGTCTTCTAAAAGATTTTGGCAATACCATGAAAGTCTGACTTTTTTTTTTTTTTTTGTCTTTTCTTACACAAAACTTGAAGATATTAGCTGCCTTGAATTATATAAAAAAAAAAAAAATTGAAACCTGATACAGCCAATAGTATGCTGACCCTATTTCTTGACCTGTTGAACTTCAACACCTTATAGATCCACTACTTCAAATCAACAATTTAAATATTTCCATATATGGAACAAAATGTCTATTTTGAGAATATTAGTATTGATTATAACATCAGAGTCATTAAATTAGAGATCTCCAGGAGAAGTAGTGCAAAAAAAAAAAAAAAAAAAGTGAATCTGTTGCCTAAAAATAGTAGCTCTGAGCCACATCAACAATTTCAAAAGATAATAAATATAACTCTTTAATGATTATTTTATAAATATCTAAAAATTTTCAAAACTAACATTTAATCATTATATAAAATCTCACTTTAATGACTACTAAAGTTTGCTCAATGAGTTTACTATGTTTATTCTCAATTTGAACTTCCCTGGTGGCTCAGATGGTAAAGAATCTGCCTGCAGTACAGGAGACCCAGGTTCAATCCCTGGGTCAGGAAGATCCCCTGGAAGAGGGAATGGCAACCCACTCCAGTGCCCTTGCCTGGAGAATCCCAAGGACAGAAGAGGCTGGCGGTCTACAGTCCATGGGGTCGAAAAAAGCTGGACACAACTGAGCTACTCTTTACCATTTCATTCTCAATTTACTGTCCTTTTTTTCCTTTTTTTATTGTGGAACCCACTTTTAACTCAAAAAATTTACTGAATACTCTGCCAGTTACACGCTGAAGTCCTAGAACTTCATGATGAGAAAATCAGACAAAAACTCTTCCACAGAAAATAGCCTGAGAGATTAGTTTTAATATGGTGGGGTTTGCTAGTGGAGGTGACAAATTGTAAGTATATGAGAAATTTGGGTGAGGTGTTTACATTTAGATATCATTGGTTATGATAAAAAAAAAAAATAAGAAAGAAAGAAAAAAGTAAAGTTATTTCCAAGAAGGTTATCCCCTTCACATTTGGTTAGGCAAGAAAGAGTAACTCAAACATGCCTGAGAAGGAGCATCAGATAATTGGACAAAAATCAGGAATATATACTTTAATTGTTCATTTGAAAGAAGGACATTTTTCTAGCAATACTATTTACCAGAACAAGCATCTAAGAAAACTGAGAAGAATCTGAAAGAATGGTTAGAGAAAGAATAAGTCACAGGAAAAGGGTTTTGAGAAGCCTGTCTACAGAGAGGAACAGAGAAAATAGGCTGTATTTGAAGTAATGATGTGGCAAAGTGAATGCCAGTCACTTAGTCACAGCCCACCTTTGGCAACCCCATGGACTGTAGACTGCCAGGCTCCTCTGTCCATGGGATTCTCCAGGCAAGAATACTACAGTTGGTAGCCATTCCCTTCTCCCTGGGATCTTCCCAGCCCAGGGATCGAACTGGGGTCTCCTGCACTGCAGGCAGAGTCTTTACTATCTCAGCCACCGGGAAGCCCTAATGTGGAGAAGCCCTAATGTGACTCAGTGTAATCAATGATGAGTTCACCAATGAGGAAAAGTCCCTGAAAAAATAAAAAGGATATGGCCAGGTGGGAGCATGAAAGGTACAGACTACTGGGTGTGAGAGAGGCACAAGGGTGTGCTATACAACTTGAGCCATCTAGCCAATACTTTGTAATAACTAAATGGAAGGCAACTTTTAAAACTGTATAAAAGCTTAATTAAAAACATTAAAAATAAAAAGGCTGTGGCATCCAGGATACACTGTAGTGACTAATTTTTAGATTAGATAGAAAGAGGATAAATCTCATCATAGAAATGGAAGAAAACAGTAAGAGCCACAGATTAGTAGTCTACTGGATTTATGAATAGAGAATTTATATGATTTCTGTTCATTCATGGTTGTTCCAGCCATGAGCTGAAAGTAAAGTGGTGGAAGGAAATTAAAGATTTAGAAAGAGAAAAAGTGATATGACCTATCCCTTGGTGAATGTGAAAGTGAATTTAGAGCTATTTATCAAAGAAATTGAGTACATTGCTGAGCCAGCTAAAGGTTCATCTGATCTTGCAGATCCTGAATTCAAACGGATCCAGTCTGCATAGAAGGTCACATTTTTCCAGCCACATTTAGTCCCTACCTCCCTATTTCCTACCATAGGAAACAGGAGAAGGACAGAGGAAAAATAAATCTGAAACATTTTTTTCCTTTTCTTTTTTTTAATAGTGAATTTATGGAAGATCATGGATATATTAGTTTCCTTGGGGTTGCCATAACAAATTGCCACAAATGAGTAGATTACAAGAGAAATGTTCCTTCACAAATGTCTAAAAGCTCTAGGAAAGAATCTTCCCTGTTGCTGGTGGCCTCAGATGTTCGTTTGTCTGTGTCAGCATAGTTCCAATCTCTGTCTCCCTCTTCCAAGGGCATTCTTCCCTCTGTGCATCTCTGTCTAAATCTACCTCTCCTTTCTCTTATTAAGATTCCAGTTATTGGATTTAGGTTCTACCTAACTCCAAGGTGACTTTATATTTAGACCCTTAACTAATATATCTGCAAAGTTTTTTTTTTTTTTTTTAATAATCACAGACAGTCATTTCACTATAGCCTAGAGAGAATTATTTTCAAAATTAGCTGAAATTGAAAATCGTAAATGCAAGCATTAAGGGGTCATCAGAAAGAAGAAAGAGGAAGTTCTAACTGGTACAGAAATATTTAGCCTTCAGTGAGGTTATGGGCAGATCTTTCAGTATTATTGGAATGAAATGGAAAAGGAATGAGTATTACAGGGAATTTTGGAGACGGATGGTGAAAGTTTGAGAATGAGCTCATTTAATGTCATTTTTAAAAACTGTGCTACACAAATATATGCTGAACTTGAGGCAATGGTTTTGAGCTCTGAGAATGAAATAAAATGTTTAAAATTGAGAGTGAACATTAAAAAGTACTGCAAGAATTTGAAGAGAAAAATTACAAAAGAAAAATATCATGGGTCAGGATTTTGGTTTATTAAAATCAGTGACCATGCTCTTAAACACAATTCTCTAATGTCTCCCAAAACCAATATTTGTAATGTATAGGTTTTTATATGACAGATGTTTTACATCTATTATTATTGAGTCTCACTAAGACTCTTTAACTTTGGTCCAGTTACTTTTACACAGGAAGATTTTAAGATGATGCTAAGTATCACTGTGTTGCACACTTTGAAAGATAGTCTACCGTATTTTATTTTATATCAAGAAGCAGAAAAATTAAAATTATGTACCTTTAACAAATATACTATTATTTGGAAAAATACTAGGGCTTGCTTCATTTAAAATGAAGATTAAAATCTATTAAAAATAGAAAATAACTGGGGTAAAAATCTTTAGAAATAATTTTCTCAGATTAATTTTCTGGCCACTATAAGACAATATACTTCAGACAGATTTGTTTTGTCCATACACTAATTTGCTTTTATCACTGAACCTCTTTCTACCACTTGAATATAAACTGCTAGATTTTGCTTAATATGATAATTTAAATGTTTTTTTTATTTTTAATTACCTGCAAGAGAAGGTGAGCCAGACCAATTTTATGCTTCATATGGTGTTCATAATTTGGCATACTACAATCATGAAAAGACCAAAAGCATGGAGTTTAAACAGATGTCTAACTTGTACAGGTCCATAATACGTTGGCAGCTTTTTCATCATGAACTCTGAGGCATCGGATTTCAGTTAGGTGGAAGAAAAGACAGGCCTGATAAATGTCTAGAAGGAAAAAATAAATCAATGCAGCTGTGACCCAGGTCAGGATTATTCTTAATATTCACAATTAATTTCTGGAGAACAGCTTGTATACAACATTGCCAGCTGCTTCTTTAACAAATACGTGCACATTTTGGCAACGATAGATTTAGTAATTTGCTCTACTCACATGGAAACCAAAAGGTGAACTCATTTTGCATGCTTTTCTATTTTTTTTCCCTAGCTTCCTTCATAGTGATAATGCTTTTCATTGTATGAATTGCAAGTGCAAGTAAATTAAGAATGATGTGATTGACATCTTAGCTATGAATGAACATTGTTCAAGTTAGGATACATGTTTTAATTAAAATGTTGGTGAATGGTAAAGGTAGACCTCTCAAAGACTTTCTTTTCTTTTTTTTTTCTGAATCATTATAGAAATACTTTCATTTTTGCCAATCTGTTTATGTATGTTGCCTAAAGTGTAGATATCAAATTAGATTATATTAGTTTAGATTCAGTCTGGAATGACTTAAAACTGTAACGAAAAGACACCATTTTATGTGTGTGTGTGTGTGTGTGTGTGTGTTTTCCTTTACAGAGATAAATGGTTGAAAGCAGCCCACATGTATCACCTATGCAAGGTGACACCCCTCTCTCCTGAATCTCTTTTAGGATTGTTTTTTAGAGATTCCTGTCCAAGGGCTGAAGGATGAATTACATGACCTTTTGACATCAATGCCATCTACATGCAGACTTCTAACACTAAAAGATACACTGATTAAGAAAATTCAGTAGTATCATGTGAGTATTACTTAAATGTGTTCAAAGGTGAGGGGGAAGTGTTAGAATTCTATAAAACCAGAACTGTGGGGAAATGTGGACTTTGTTTTTACTTGCACCTTATCAATTACAACCAGGGTTTACTTAAAAGATCCAATAATTTTGAGTTTGATTTACAAAAATGAGAGTATATGAATGTACACATAGGATTATTGAAATGCAGGTTCAAATATCTGACATCACATATGTCATTTTGTGAACCTGGTGCTAAAAATGAATATAGATTATGACCCTCTTTTTGAAAATAGATTTGAGACGGATCAAGAACTAAGTAATGTGGGAGGAATAGGGGAGCATTCCTAAGGATTATGCTAAAAAATCCAGTGTAATAGTTGAATAATAACCAATTTTTATTTTGAGTACTTGTATACTCAAATAATGGAAAGGATCAACTCAAAATTCATATTTTATTCATTGAAAAATAACTTCTATTATTAATTAAATCAACCTATAGATTTTTAGCATTGTTGCTTTTTTGTGAAGGTAAATATTTTTCAAATATCTTTTCTTGGTGAAATTTATTTGTAATATATATAGCCTCTGTTATTTCAGGGATGGCTGGGGGAAATTAGGACTTGATTTTCTTTAAAATTCACATATATCCAAGTACTGCCTTAATTTGCTGGGGTTGCCATATGAAATACCACAAGCTAACTGGTTTAAACAGCAGAAATTTATCTCCTCACAATTCTAGAGACTTAAAATCCCAGGATCAAGTTAAAAGCAGGGTTTAATTTATTTTAAAGCCTTTCTCTTTGGCTTGTATATGTCCATCTTCTCCTTGAGTCTTCTCCCTACTTCTCTGAGTCTCACTGTGCTTGTCTGTGTCCAATCTCTTCTTATAAGAATACTAGTCAGATTGAATTAAGGTCCTCCCATATGACATCATGTAATTGTCTCCTTAAAGATCCTTGCTCCAAATACAGTCACTTTCTGATCTACTGGGGGATTAGGCTTCAGCATATGAATCAGTGAGGGAGGCATGATTTATCCCACATCATATGCCTCACTATGATTATAAATGTGCCGTATCTTTTTATTTATTTCTGGTTGCACTGGGGCTTCATTCCTGCATGGGCGCGGGCCACTGTCCAGCTGTGGTGTATGGGCTTCTCATTGCAATGCTTTCCTTGTTACAGTGTATGGGCTCTAGAGCATGTGGAGCAAGCACTTAGTTTTCCCTAGGCTTGTGGGATCTTCCCGAATTAGGGGTTGAACCCATGTCCCCTGCATTGGCAGGCAGACTCTTTACCACTAAGCTACAAGGGAAACCCAGTATGCTCTATTTTTGTCTTACAAAGAATTGTCTTTGCAATACTCAACAATACTTTACATGGAACATCATAGGACACACTTGAAGATTTGTGTATTAATCATGATAAAGTATTGATTTTATTGTTTTCTAGTATCTTGATCTTCAGTTAAACTGAAAAGTATTGCTATCAATGCTTTTTTTTTTTGTAGTTTAGTTTATATTCACTTGCCTGGTACTTTACCATTACATGATATTCAGTGATGCTGTATCATTATTTTCTTGCTGCTGTTGTTCAGATGCTTAGTCATGTCTGAATCTTTACAACCCATGGACTGCAACATGCCAGGCTTTCCTATCCCTCACTATCTCCCAGAGTTTGTTCAAACTCATGTCTACTAAGTCGATGATGCCATCCATCCATCTCATGCTCTGCTTCCCACTTCTCCTCCCGCCTTCAATCTTTCCCAGCATCAGGGTCTATTCCTGAATATTCATTGGAAGAACTGATACTGAAGCTGAAGCTCTAATACTTTGGTCACCTGATTTGAAGTGCCGACTCATTAGAAAAGACCCTTACTTAGGCCGACCCAGAGACACCTAATATAGTCAATTCCTACTCAGTTCAGTCCAGTTCAGTCTCTCAGTCGTATCCGACTACTTGTGACCCCAGGGAATGCAGTACGCCAGACCTCCCTGTCCATCACCAACTCCCACGGCATACTCAAGCTTAATGTCCACCAAGGTGGTGATGCCATACAACCATCTCATCCTCTGTCATCCCGTACTCCTTCTGCTTTCAATCTTTACCAGCATCAGGGTCTTTTCAAATGAATTAATTCTTCTCATCAGGTGGCCAAAAGATTGGAATTTCAGCTTCAGCATCAGTCCTTCCAATGAAGGGCTGATTTCATTTTGGATTAACTGGTTTGATATCTTTGAAGTCCAAGGGATTCTCAAGACTCTTCTCCAAAACCACAGTTTAAAGGCAACAGTCTTTGGCACTCAGATTTCTTTATAATCCAACTCTCACATCCCTACATGACTACTGGAAAAATCGTAGCTTTGACTATATGGACTTTTATTGGCAGAGTAATGTCTCTACTTTTTAATATGCTGTCTAGGTTGGGCAGAGCTTTCCATCCAAGGACTAAACATCTTTTAATTTCATGATGCAGCCACCATCTGCAGTGATTTTGGAGCCCCCCAAAATAAAATCTCTCACTGTTTCCACTGTTTCCCCATCTATTAGCCATGAAGTGATGGGACCGGACGCCATGATCTTAGTTTTCTGAATGCTGAGTTTTAAGCCAACGTTTTCACTCACCTCTTTTACTTTCATCAAGGGGCTCTTTAGTTCTTCGCTTTCTGCTATAAGGGTGGTATCATCTGCATGTCTGAGGTTATTGATATCTCTCCTAGAAATCTTGATTCCAGCTTGTGCTTCCTTCATCCCAGCATTTCTCATGATGTAATCTGCATATAAGTTAAATAAGCAGGGTGACAATATACAGCCTTGACAACTTTCCCAATTTGGACCAGTCTGTTGCTCCATGTCTAGTTCTAACTGTTACTTCTTGACCTGCATACAGATTTCTCAGAAGGCAGGTCAGATGGTCTGCTATTTCCATCTTTTTAAGAATTTTCCACAGTTCGTTGTGATCCACACATTCAAAGGCTTTGACATAGTCAATAAAGAAGAATAGATGTCTTTTTGGAACTCTCTTGCTTTTTCGATGATCCAATGGGTGTTGGCAATTTGATCTCTGGTTCCTCTGCCTTTTGTAAATCCAACTTGAACATCTGGAAGTCACGGTTCATATACTGCTGAAGTCTGGCTTGGAAAGTTTTTGAGTATTATTTACTATTGTGTAAGATAATCTACCACACAATTGCACTCATAACACATACTACTAAAGTAATGGTCAAAATTCTCCAAGCCAGGCTTCAGCAATACTTGAACCATGAACTTCCAGATGTTCAAACATTTTTTAGAAAAGGCAAAGGAACCAGAGATCAAATTGCCATCATCCTCTGGATCATCAAATAAGCAAGAGAGTTCCAGAAAAACATCTACTTCTGTTTTATTGACTATGCCAAAGCCTTTGACTGTGAACATCACAATAAAATGTGGAAAATTCTGAAAGGGATGGGAATACCAGACCAACTGACCTGCCTCTTGAGAAATCTGTATGCAAGTCAGGAACAACAGTTAGAACTGGACATGGAACAACAGACTGGTTCCAAATAGGAGAAGGAGTATGTCAAGGCTATATATTGTCACCCTGCTTATTTAACTTATATGCAGAGTACATCTTGAGAAATTCTGGGCTGGAAGAAACACAAGCTGGAATCAAGATTGCCGGAAGAAATATTAATAACCTCAGATATGCAGATGACACCACCCTTATGGCAGCAAGTGAAGAGGAACTAAAAAGCCACTTGATGAAAGTGAAAGAGGAGAGTAAAAAAGTTGGCTTAAAGCTCAATATTCAGAAAACTAAGATCATGGTATCTGGTCCCATAACTTCATGGAAATAGATAGAGAAACTGGAAACAGTGTCAGACTTTATCTTGGGGGGCTCCAAAATCACTGAAGATGGTGACTGCAGCCATGAAATTAGAAGATGCTTACTGCCTGGAAGGAAAGTTATGACTAACCTAGATAGCACATTAGAAAGCAGAGACATTACTGTGACAACAAAGGTCCATCTAGTCAAGGCTATGGTTTTTCCAGTGGTGATGTATGATGTGAGAGTTGGATGGTGAAGAAAGCTGAGCATGGAAGAATTGATGTTTTTGAACTGTGGTGTTGGAAAATAGTCTTGAGAGTCCCTTGGACTACAACGAGATCCAACCAGCCCATCCTAAAGGAGATCAGTCCTGGGTGTTCATTGGAAGGACTGATGCTGAAGCTGAAACTCCAATACTTTGGCCACCTCATGCGAAGAGTTGACTCATTGGAAAAGACCCTGATGCTGGGAGGGATTGGGGGCAGGAGGAGAAGGGGACGACAGAGGATGAGATGGCTGGATGGCATCACCCACTCGATGGACATGAGTTTGAGTAACCTCCGGGAGTTGGTGATGGACAAGGAGGCCTGACATGCTGCAGTCCATGGGGCTGCAAAGAGTCGAACATGACTGAATGACTGAACTGAAGATGAGTGTAATTGTTAGGTAGTTTGAAAATTCTTTGGCATTGCCTTTCTTTGGGATTGAAATTAAAACTGACTTTTTCCAGTCCTGTGGCCATTGCAGAGGTATCCAAATTTGCTGGCATATTGACTGCAGTGCTTTCACAGCATCATCTTTTAGGATTTGAAATAGCTCACTGGAATTCCATCACCTCCACTAGCTTTATTCGTAGTGATGCTTCTTAAGGCCCAGTTGACTTCACATTCCAAGATGTCTGGCCCTAGGGGAGTGATCACACCATCATGGTTGTATGCGTCATGAAGATCTTTTTTGTACAGTTCTTCTGTTTATTCTTGCCAGAATTTTTTCTTAGTATCTTCTGCTTCTGTTAGGTCCATACCATTTCTGTCCTTTATTGAGCCCATCTTTACATGAAGTGTTCCCTTGGTGCCTCTTATTTCCTTGAAGAGATTGCTGGTCTTTCCCATTCTGTTGTTTTCTATATCTTTGCATTAATTACTGAGGAATTATTTCTTATCTTTCCTTGATCTTCTTTGGAACTCTGCATTCAGATGTGTCTATCTTTCATTTTCCTCTTTGCCTTAGATTCTCTTCTTTTCTAGCTACTCATAAGGCAACCATTTTGCCTTTCTGCATTTCTTTTTTTGGGGGGATGGTCTTGAACACTGCCTCCTGTACGATGTCAGGAACCTATGTCCATCATTCTTCAGGCACTCTGTCACTTCCACTGTATAATCATAAGGGATTTGATTTAGGTCATACCTGAATGATCTAGTGATTTTCCCTACTTTCTTCAATTTAAGTCTGAATTTAGCAATAAGGAGTTTATGATCTGAGCCACAGTCAGCTCCCTGTCTTGTTTTTGCTGACTATATACAGCATCTCCATCTTTGGTTGCAAAGAATATAATCAATCTGATTTCAGTATTGACCATCTGGTGGTGTCCACGTATAGAGTCATATCTTGTGTTGTTGGAAGAAGGAGATTTCTATGACCAGTGTGTTTTCTTGGCAACACTGTTAGCCTTTGCCCTACTCATTTTGTGTTCCAAGGCCATATTTGCCTGTTATTCCAGGTATCTCTTGACTTCCTACTTTTGCATTCTAGTCCCCTATAATGAAAAGGACATCTTTTTTGGGTGTTAGTTCTAGAAGGTCTTGTACGTCTTCATAGAACCGTTCAACTTCAGCTTCTTCAGCATTACTGGTCAGGACATAGACTTGGATTACTGTGATATTGAATGGTTTTCCTTGGATGTGAATAGAGATCATTCTGTCATTTTTGAGATTTCATCCAAGTACTGCATTTTGGACTCATTTGTTAACTGTGAGGGCTACTCCATTTCTTCTAAGGGATTTTGGCCCACAGTAGTAGATATAATGGTCATCTGAGTTAAATTCACCCATTCCGGTCCATTTTAGTTCACTGATTCCTAAAATGTGGATGTTCACTCTTGCCATCTCCTATTTGACCACTTCCAAATTGCCTTGATTCATGGACCTAACATTTCAGGTTCCTGTGCAATATTGCTCTTTACAGCATTGGACTTTACTTCCATCACCAGTCACATTCACAACTGGGTGTTGTTTGCTTTGACTCTGTCTCTTCATTCTTTCTGGAGTTATTTTTCCACTGATCACCAGCAGCATATTGGGCACCTATCAACCTGGGGAGTTCATCTTTCAGTGTCCTATCTTTTTGCCTCCACTTCCTACTATCTAATCAGTTTTCTCAATCTTCTCCTTCATTCACCATGCCCATGTGTGAATGACCTCATTTTCATTCTCAGTTTTTCCAAGTTTTATGCCTAAAATTTGTGTATAGTGCTTCTTCTTGCTGGAATGAAATTCTACAGCTTGTGACTCTATTGGCCAGGTCTAACTTTTAAATTTTCAGGTTGTATTGTTTCTCTTCACAAAAGCATGCTGTAACTTTGCTTTCTGTTATGCCACCAG
Source organism: Cervus elaphus (assembly GCF_910594005.1). NCBI lineage: Eukaryota > Metazoa > Chordata > Mammalia > Artiodactyla > Cervidae > Cervus > Cervus elaphus. Next base: position 9,646,179 of record NC_057844.1, on the reverse strand, counting down.
CTCTTTTTTTTTTTAATTCCAGTCACTCTGCCACATTACCGTCCCTTATTTCTTTCACAGGTCACCTCAGCATTGAAATTTCCTCTCTGTCATGTTACTTCTATATTAGTACTTTTCAATAGAGGGTTGTACAATAATCAAAGTGTTCTATCTGTATTGTCCAGTACTGTAGCCACTAGCCACATGTGTCTATTGAGCACTTGAGTGTAGCCATTGAGACTGTGGAACTAAATAATTAATTTCATTAAATTTCAGTTCATTCAAATTTAAAATTTTGTGGTCAAATATGTCTGGTGGGTTCTATATTGGGCAGCACAATTCTATCTCCTCCATTAAATACAAAATTCCAGAATAACAGAAAGTTTTTCTGTGATAAAGACTCATCTACCTTTATAACTTATACTTAATGATATATATGTATATGTTCATACTTAATGATAATATATATAATGGTATATGTATATAGAGTATTTGTTTATATTGCATTTATATAATGATAAGCATATAAAGTATTTGTAAAGTTAATAAATGAATAGATGAATAAATTACCATGCAATCTATTCATATTCATTGCTGTTTTTCTTATCTTAGTTTGGCCATCTTTCTTCTTTTCCCTCTCCTGACTTCAGTTGGATTGATTAAATCTTCATTTTTTGTTTTAATCTTATACATTTAGATATTCAAATAACAATTTTAACATATTTTAAATTCTTAGTAATTAATATCAGATACTTCTATGAGTTCTTCACTTTTCTTACCTTGTCTGATGCTCACAATAGCCCCATGAATTGAGCTTCTTCATTACCCCCATTATATTGATAGGGAACCTAAGGCATAAGACATTGAATTTGCATGCACAAATTACTATGTCATAAATGAGGGATGAGGTCCTACTCTATAGCACAAGGAACTATATTCAGTATCCTGTGATAAACCATATTGGAACAGAATATTTAAAAATACATATACATGTATTACTGAATCACTTTGCTGTACAGTAGAAACTAACACAACTTTTTAAATCAACTATATTTTATTAAAAAACTAATATGTATATGTATACATATATATATGAATATATATAAGTCATATATATACATGTATATATATATATATGATTTAAAAAGTGAGGGGGGGTGGTTTCGAGTTTTAAAGGTTATTTTCCATCATTGTTCTACATTGCTTCTAAATTTGTAAGCATTCTTATTATGCTAGTGGCTATTCTTAAATGACCAAATTTGAAATTATATTTACTATTATATTGAAATATAAATACTAAAAATCACATGCTGTAGCTGAGTCCACATGCTTCAACTAAAAATTTTGCATGCTGCATTGAAAATAAAAGATCCCACCAATTTCAAGTAAGACCCAGCATAGCCAAATAAAAATAAATATGAAGAAAAAAGAATTAAGAGTATTAAAAAAATATATCTATATGGCACTTTCCTTTCTAGCAGTTTCTATATTTTACCTTCAGCATTACCCCAGGTTGACAGTTGTACTGTACAGTTTGGATTTGGAAAGAGTTAATAAGACAGTTTTCTCTTTGCAATAATTCCTGGCCTTGCCAGCCAAGACCCTAAAAGAATTTCAGAACCAACTAAGCCATAGGCTACCACTGTGGGCTCTTTTTTTTTTCCATACAGGCCCTGTCAATTCAGGAAACCATAAAAGATGCAGGTTCAATTCCTGGGTCAGGAAGATCCCCTGGAGGAGGGCATGACAACACTTTCCAGTATTCTTGTCTGGAGAATCCTATGGACAGAGGGGCCTGGCTGGCTACAATCCATAGGCATAGGGTCACAATGAGTCGGATACAACTGAAGTGACGTAGCACACACACATGAATAGCTACCTCAAATACCAAAATGCAACAGTGCACTATGCTTTTTTCTCATCATGCTTCCTTCACACTTCCGTACTGACTAACTGATAAATAGGTAAAGCAAATGTGATATATAGTTTTATAGATTATCAATGTCACAGATTTATCTATAGTCAACAGGAAAACTAATTGCTCTATAGAAACCAAAATAAGTAAATAAATTAAAACTTTTATGCTTAGAAATGCATATTTATGCACAACCCAAATCCATCTTTTGGCTCTATTTGCATTTTTAACTTGTCTTTCTGGAACTATCTGTGTCAAAGAACTGCCTACAGTCATTCCCAAATTAGACTTGCTTCTCCACTCTTTATTTACATGTCATTTATGGCATTTAAACTCAAGTTTGGAGCTTGCATCCTTGAAACCTGTGCATTTACTTCTTTGTAATGACCCTAAAGCTAGCTGATTTTCTTCCAAATGTCCCAAAAATATGTTTCTGTGATCAAAATTATACAAAGAACCAAATGTCTACTTTCTATTATAAAAAACCAGTTGGTATTAATATGACCTTCACACTTCTTACTTTATTGTGCAAACCTCTTTCACCTCAGATGGAGTTTATTTCTAAAACACTATGTGTTAAATACTAATATAGTTCAGTTTTTTCTTTAACATTTTACTCCCAAGATGTATAGATACATAAATAAAGATAGGGGAATATGTAAATTCAAATTCTGATAGAATTAAGGCAAAAACAATACCTTAAAATTTAATACCCAAAACAATAGAAAGTGTAGGTGAATATTTTTTGGACCTGGTATAGGAAGGGATTTCAAAGGAATATGTATAAGAAAAGTTTCATAATTTGACTGCATTGAAGTAAAACATACTTAACAATTGTATATATATATATAGATTACAAACTGGGAAAGATTTAAACAGACACAACCAACAAAAATATACATATCAGGATTACATTAATAATTTGTAAAAATCAATAAGAACATCATAAAAAAATAGGGAAGAAAAATAATATTAACAGATAGTTCAAGGTCTAGGAATCACATATGGCCAGCTAACATACAGAAAGATGTCTAAACTGTAATCACAAATTTCAGTTGTCTCTTTTTATATTTTTATTTAATTTTTTGCAGCACTGTATAATGCAGTCACATTCCTTTATGAATCTTTTTTCTTTTCTGGCTTGTAGTCCAAGCTCAATCACACTCCTTTACTTGTCAGACAATTCCTTCATGTTACAACCTCCTGCCTATTCTTAGTTCAACATTTTCATGTAACAAACTTGCTTATACACCTTTGTATCCCAAGTGCTGACTCACAAATGATAGGAAATGAACAAGATAAAGCCTTTATTCTCCTTGTCCTTGAAGTGCTTATGATCTAGTAAAAGAAGACAGGCACATCACAGCTAATTTTTAGCATCAACTTTCTCACTCAATGATTCCATCATACTAATATGATATATAACCTCCTCTCTGAAACCTCCTCAATGTTAGCTTGTCAGCTGTCACAGACAATCTAGGTCCTATGGGTACTATGATGACTTTGTTATCTGCTTTTTGTGGGCAGAAATGAAATTTCATATGGTCTAAGAAGAGGATAACCAATGGAACGTATCATAAAATTTATGTGATACATTCCATAATGAAAATAATAAAAATGCATAGAATTTTAATGCAAATAAAATCAATGGGAGAAACTTTCAAAAGGGGAACTAGATGATGGTCAAAATGGATACATTGGTAAAGACACTTGCTAGAAATAGGAGAAACATAATTCAACGTTTATTTTGATGTGTGTAGAGAAATTAAGGCTGTGATTTGGCTTCAAAGAGGTCTTTGGTATTACAAATTTTGTTTCAAATCAACTAGAAATCATGAGCAAATAACTGGCCACAATTTTAATAAAAGAGCACCTTTAGGGTGTATAATGTTAATGTAGGTGGCTATTGCACATATAAATTACATCTCCTGCATTTAAAGAACTGCAGTATTGTGAGGAAAAAAACATAGATATATAGCATAATATCAAAAGTGCAAGAAGTTAAGAGAGATGAGCTATAGATCATACTGATAGTTATAAGGCTCTACTTTAATTGGAAGAGTATTTGTGTGTGACTCTGCTTTAGTTACTTTGCCAACGAAAGTCCGTCTGGTCAAGGCTATGGTTTTTCAAGTGGTCATGTATGGATGTGAGAGCTGGACAGTGAAGAAAGCTAAGTGCCAAAAAATTGATGCTTTTGAACTTGGTGTTGGAGAAGACTCTTGAGAGTCCCTTGGACTGCAAGGAGATCCAACCAGTCCATCCTAAAGGAGATCAGTCCTGGGTGTTCATTAGAAGGACTGATGCTGAAGCTGAAACTCCAATACTCTGGCCACCTCATGCAAAGAGTTGACTCATTGGAAAAGACCCTGATGCTGGGAGGGATTGGGGGCAGGAGGAGAAGGGGATGACAGAGGATGAGATGGCTGGATGGCATCACCGACTCGATGGACATGAGTTTGAGTAAACTCTGGGAGTTGGTGATGGACAGGGAGGCTTGGCTTGCTGCGATTCATGGGGTCACAAAGAGCTGGACACGACTGAGCGACTGAACTGAACTGAAACTGAACTGCTTTAGTTCTTGTATGAAAAGAATGAGACATTTTGTAATCCCTTGTAATTTATAATGCTGCTGTAAATTTATGTGTAGCCAAGTCAAGTCTGAGAAATCATCAAGCTTTAGTATTTGCCTAAATTCTTTAGTTTTGGTTAGTGGCATAAATGTACAGCATGGATAAGGATAGACTAATTTCACTATTATATTGGTTGGCAAGTAAGGATTTGGGCAGAAATATTAAAAAAAAAAAAAAAAAAGACTCCCTCAAAACTAGCAATTATGTATGCTACAAAAGTTGAACATAAGTAATCTTAAATCTGACCTTATTTTTATGTCAGTTTATTCAAAAATTTAAAAAGTTCATTCAAAAATATCTATGCTATGAGGGCTTGCTATTTCCTAGGTTTAATGCTAGTGACTATGTGTGGTCAGTGATAGACATTTCCACTTCAAAAAGCTCAGAATTCAGTGCAAGGAAAAGACATGTGAATAGATGGTATCCTGAAGGGAAAAACAGTAGTGCCTATACTAGAGGGGTGACCTCTGGGAAAGAAACAGTCTTCACACCTGTGGTAATATTAGAGGTGGCCTCCAAGTGGCTCACTGGTAAAGAATCTGCCTGTCAGCATAGGAGATATGGATTCAACCCTTGGATTGTGAAGATCCCGTGGAGTAGGAAGTGGCAACCCACTCCAGTATTCTTGCCTGGAGAACCCTATGGACAGAGGAAACTGGTGTGCTATAGTCCATGGGGTTGAAAGCAGTCAGACATGACCGGGCTCCATTTTGTATTATTAAGGTTGATCATGATACTGAATTGTGAAGAATAGCATTTCAAGCTATTTCCTTCCAACCCAACTCTACCATAGCCCACAGCAGTCAAGACCACTTGATTTCCAGTCATTGCTCTACTCTTCATCCCGGATTCTTTTTTTTAGTGCTGAATCTCATCACTAAGTCAAGTTTCTATGAGTAGCTTGATGGAGCTGACTGTCTGTCATGATCACAATGTCAAACTTCCCATGAGTTGAATCCACTTATTTTAACTAACTCACTCCTCGGTTTCAACCATTTTTGTATTTTTCCATATATTTTTAAGTCTATTAATATCAGAGCTGAGCTTTCCATTATGGACACAGTTTCCAAATGGTCCCTCTGATGCACAAATCAGTTGGCAGTGTCCTGGTGACAAGTTTCATGAAGTCCCATAAAACCAATTTAATTCTTTTCTTCATAAACTTTGAATCACATTTATTTGTCCATATTGCCTAGATACACTTTTAGTACTTATTTACATCTTTCTTTGTCCTAAGCCCTGTACCTATTTTTTTCTCTTTTTTTTCCTTTGAATTTCAGTCTTCTTACTGTACATAAATATGCTATATATTTTTTCTTTATGATTAATGCACTTCTTCAATTTATATTAACAGATTGTTCACAGTATGCCAAGTAATCATGAATTGTGTTATAACTGAATCCATGCCCACAAAATTAATCTTGGTAGCATAAACAGAATGTATTTTATTTTATTTTATTTTTTTTTTTTTAATTTTTTTATTAGTTGGAGGCTAATTACTTCACAACATTTCAGTGGGTTTTGTCATACATTGATATGAATCAGCCATAGATTTACACTTATTCCCCATCCCGATCCCCCCTCCCACCTCCCTCTCCACCCGATTCCTCTGGGTCTTCCCAGTGCACCAGGCCCGAGCACTTGTCTCATGCATCCCACCTGGGCTGGTGATCTGTTTCACCATAGATAGTATACATGCTGTTCTTTTGAAACATCCCACCCTCACCTTCTCCCACAGAGTTCAAAAGTCTGTTCTGTATTTCTGTGTCTCTTTTTCTGTTTTGCATATAGGGTTATCGTTACCATCTTTCTAAATTCCATATATATGTGTTAGTATGCTGTAATGTTCTTTATCTTAACAGAATGTATTTTAAAATGCCATTAACAACAACAACAACAACAAAATAAAATAAAATGCCATTAACTTTCCACTGTCTTTAGTGACTTTAAAATGAGACATTATTTGCAGAACATTTTTAATGCCTAATGGTAACTTTATTCTCTGAATTGAAGGTGAAGTTTTTATTTCTGAAGATTTAAAAACTACGTAACAAAAACTTGAAAAAACAAAGAAACAGCGTGTACATAAATGTTTTGCTTTTCTCAAGGAATTCGAAGTCTAATTAGTCAATCCACCATTATTTTTAATCTCTTAATCAGGTGCTCTTTGCATTTTTTCAATTTGAATATGCCTATATCTTTTAAGCTAATGAACTGTATAGTTACAACTAGTCTGCAATGCTAAAAAGGCAGACTTTCCAAATCATCAGGACGGTTCTGGTAACATAAGTCAATTTAATTTGTGTAAAGTAGATCTCCCTATCAGGTTTTTTTTGCTGCAGGTCTTTTAATTTCCCTATAGGTTTTCAACTCCATGATGATTTTTTGTAATTAAGAGTTATGTATCTAATGACACGAGGCTTATGAGGTAAAATGTTGCTGCCTACACTGCTAACAGCAAACTAAGAGCTCTCTCTGAAGGCTTGCTGCATTTCCCAGTTGAAAGCATAGGAGTCTAAGCTTTCCTCTGCAGTAAACGTGCCACACTATTAGACCTGTAATTCTTCTGGTTCATAAGCAAATGTTTGCATTCAACAGACTCCAGAAACAACCCCATAGTGTTGAAAGGTTTAAGATACTAAGGAAAACTATGCAAAGTTTAAGACTATAGTTAAATTGAAGCACTTTTCAGTTGCTACAAGGTGCAAGAAATACTTTTATTTCATAGGCAAAATAGTAATAATAATAATAATACAAATCTAATAAAACAAAACAATGCTTCAAAGTAACCAGACTATTATAGAGGAGGTGTGCTATGGTGGATCTCTTAAAGGAGCAGTCTCATCATGAAGATGTTCACTGTGACTTGTAGCTAAAATATATGACATTGATGCTCAACATTTTAAAATAATTCTGAGTTTTGGATCATTTACAGTTTGGATCATTTGAATCATTGCTTAGTGATTCTACCAGACATGAAAATTACTTATTAATCATTTGGAGGTTTATGTTGTGAGAAGGTTGAAATAAATGTAAAATAATATTTTTAGTTCTTTAGATGACATAACAATATGTGCTTCAGAAGACTTGACAATTTCAGTGGCACTTGGATAAAAATGATGACTACTCAACTTTTCAGGCAGTCTCACTGATCCTTAATAAAATTGTGAATGACATGAGCTTTATTTCAGCTGAGTTTGTAATTCATCTCTGTTTTAGACAGAAGGTGGTCTTCTGTTCTCTTTTGGCCGCACACATACATCTTCCCAATGTACAGGCAGACAGACAAATTCTATTTTTCTCTACTTCCTCTAAAAAATACTTTTTGTTTTTGTCCTCATTCCTTCAGTGTTCATATTTATGGCAGTTTATATGATACAATTATACCTGCTAATTTGCTTGGTGTGAGAAAACTTCTTTGAAATACAGAAACAATCAAAGTTTACTCAAGAAGTGAATGGTCTCTACATATTAATGAAACAGACCACCCCCCACTCCCTCTGCCCCCCCACCCTTCACTGCTCCAGTCTAGATAGCTTCCCTTGTGAATTCTAGAAAATTTTGGAAGAAATCATAAAAATTCCACATAGAATCTTTCAAAATATAAAAACAAGAGAACAATACTCTTATTTAATCCATGAGTCAAGAATCACTGCTACCTGCTATAAAAACCAAAGACACTAAAAATTAAAGACAGAAAGAGAGAAAGCAGGAAGAGCATTTGAAAGAAATTCACTCTTTCATGATTAAAAAAAAAATTCAGCTATGTAAAAATAGGAAATTCCTCAACCAGATAAAGGCATCTATAAAGTGTTTTAAATTAGCATAATTTTTAACAGTGAAAGAATGCATGCCTTCTCCCAAAGACTGGAAAAAGGAGAAAGACAGCCCCACACAATACTAATAAATGTAGCCAGTGTAACTGAGTGAAAAATAAATAAGCAAATGAAAATTCAGCAAAATTAAAAACTGCTTTCTCTTCAAAAGACAATGTTTTGAGCATCAAAAAAGCTAGCCATATACTGGGAGACTATACTTGAAAATCACATGACTGAAAAGGATCATATCCAGATTATATAAATAACTCCTACTAATCAATAATAAGAACAAAAACAACTCAATAAATAAACATGGGTGAAAGGTTTGACCAGACATCCACCAAGGAAGATATACAAAAGGTATAATCACTACAAAGCTGCTCAAAAATGCTAGTCATTAGGAAAATGAAAATTAAAGCTATAATGAAATACCATTACACACTCACCTGAATGGCTAAACTTAAAAACACTAACAATATCAAATTCTGGTAAGTTTAAGGCTGTGAAGCACCTGGAATTCTTGAACATCGCTGGTCCAAAAAAAAGAGTATAAGCACATTGTAAAAAATGTTTTCACATTGTTTATTAAGTTAAGCTCACATTGACCTTCCCTGGTGATTCAGCGGTAAAGAATCCACCTGCCACTGCAGGAGACTTGGGTTCAATCCCTGGATCAGGAGGATCCCCTGGAGAAGGAAATAGCAACCCACTTGAGTATCCTTGCCTGGGAAATCTTATGGACAAAGAAGCCTGGTAGGCTACAGTCCATGGGGTTGCAAAAAGTCAGGGTTGCAAAGAGTCAGACACAGCTAAACAACAACAAAATCACACACTTACCACATGATCCATTGACTGTACTCCTAAATACTTGTGTGTGCTGTGTGCTTAGTCATCCAGTAGTGTCTGACTCTTTGCAACCCCATGGACTGAAGCCTTCCAGGCTCCTCTGTTCTTGGGGATTCTCCAGGCAAAAGCACTGGAGTGTATTGTCATGCCCTCCTCCAGGGGATCTTCCCAACCCAGGAATCAAAACCACATTGTATGCACTTTACCCTCCGAGCCAGCAGGGAAGCCCTATACTAAGTGAAAGAAGTCACTTAACAACAGACCATATGGCATATAAAACAAGGTATCAGACATTCTAGGAGAGGCAAAATAATAATGATAGATAACAGATCAGTATTATCACAGGCCATGTGATATGCGGAAGAACTAAATTCCAACAGCAAAAGGGAATTTTATGAATGCTAACAATATTTTGTCTCATGATTTCTGTAGTTGCTACAGGATGGTATTTTTTTTTTAATTGATATATTTTGCACTTATATTTGATAGATTTGATACATGCTGCTGCTGCCAAGTCACTTCAGTCATGTCTGACTCTGTGCGACCCCATAGACAGCAGCCCACCAGGCTCTGCCGTCCCTGAGATTCTCCAGGCAAGAACACTGGAGTGGGTTGCCATTTCCTTCTCCAATGTGTGAAAGTGAAAATTGAAAGTGAAATCACTCAGTCGTGTCTGACTCTTAGCGACCCCATGGACTGCAGCCTACCAGGCTCCTCCATCCATGGGATTTTCCAGGCAAGAGTGGGGTGCCATTGCCTTCTCTGAGCTTTGATACATAAATAAAACCAAATGACCAAAAACCAAGAAACAGAAAGAGGCAGTTTAATTCAATTAGTGTTGTCATACAATCAAATCACTAAAAATGAGAAAGAATGACTTGTTTTTTCATTCAGTGCCATAGAAGTATATGCTTTATTTATTGTTAAGTTAAGAAAACAAAGTATGAATAGAATATAAGTTGCCTGTGTTTTAAAAATAACAATTATCATGGTGAATATGCAAATTATAATCAAACATGTGTAGATAGCATGTCAAAAATTTCTCTAAAATGTAACTCATAATGATGGGAAAATAGGACATTTTACATTTTATTGCACAAAATTTATTTCTATGTGATTTTGGTTTAAGTAATGGATGTATTTAAAAATAATTATAATACTTTTTAGAAGATGAATTAGTATTACTATAACAAAAAGTCAGATTATTCTTTTCAAGTAATGCAAAATGTTAGGCACTCTGAAATTGATGAAAATTATCAATAAGTTAGTAGATGTCCATAGGTGGATTCTAGTATTTGAAATTTCCCTAAACTTGAAATACTTAAAATCTTTCCTTGGGAAAAACTAGTGCTATAATATATTACTTACATACTATTAATTTAAATATGATACATTACATATTAAAGTTCTCAACCAAAATGTTCCATTCCTTCTTATTTCTCTTCCACTTACTTTAATATTTTGCCACATCATCTCAATAGAAATACAAAGGTTATTAATAGAAATGGAATAGTTGAAAAATATAAAAAATATTTTATATATTTTCAGAAATACATTAAATTTCTTCAGAAATATTTTCAATTTCTTCAACTCACAGATATGGCCAAGTATCATTGCTGGAAACCTTCCATAGAGGTGAAGATTAGTTGTACTGGTTTTTATAAAGATTTTTCTCCATACTGCCTTATTTATTCTCATAATACACTAGTGAGACAACAATGGTTGTTCAAAATAAAAGCTTTTAACTCAGCTTCATTTGTGTTTGATGAAATTCTCAACTAGTTTTAGTTCTCAATCAGTTTAGTTCAATTCAGTCACTCAGTCTTGTCTGACTCTTTGTGACCCCGTGGACTGCAGCACGCCAGCCCTCCCTGTCCATCAACAACTTCCAGAGTTTATACAAACTCATGCCCATTGAGTTGGTGATGTCATCCAACCATCTCATCCTCTGTTGTCCCCTTCTCCATCCACCTTCAATTTTTCCCAGCATCAGGTCTTTTCAAATGAGTCAGTTCTTCACATCAGGTGGCCAAAATATTGGAGTTTCAGCATCAGTCCTTCCAATGAATATTCAGGACTGATTTCCTCTCGGATTGACTGGTTGGATCCCCTTGCAGTCCAAGAGACTCTCAAGAGTCTTCTCCAATTCCACAGTTCAAAAGCATCAATTCTTCAGTGCTCAGCTTTCTTTAGGGTCCAAATCTCACATCTATACACGACAACTGGAAAAACCATAGCTTTAACTAGACGGACCTTTGTTGGCAAAGTAATGTCTCTGCTTTTTATTATGCTATCTAGGTTGGTCATAACTTTTCATCCAAGGAGCAAGAGTCTTTTAATTTCATGGCTGCAGTCAACAACTGCAGTGATTTGGGAGCCACCAAAAATAAAGTCTGTCACTATTTCCATTATTTCCCCATCTATTTGCCATGAAGTGATGGGACCAGATGGCATGATCTTAGCTTTCCAAATGTTGAGTTTTAAGCCAACTTTTTCACTCTCCTCTTTCACTTTGAACAAGAGGCTCTTTAGTTCTTCAGTTTCTGACATAAGGGTGGTATCATCTGCATATCTAAGGTTATTGATAGTTCTCCCGGCAATCTTGATTCCAGCTTGTGCTTCATCCAGTCCAGTATTTCTAATGATGTACTCTGCATATAATAAGTTAAATAAGCAGGGTAACAATATACAGCCTTGACTACTCCTTTCCTGATTTGGAGCCAGACTTTTGTTCCATGTCCAATTCTAACTGCTGCTTCTTGACCTGCATACAGATTTCTTAGAAGGCAGGTCAAGTGGTCTGATATTCCCATTTCTTGAAGAATTTTCCAGTTTGCTGTGATCCACACAGTCAAAGACTTTGACATAGTCAATAAAACAGAAGTTGATGTTTATCTGGAACTCTTTGGCTTTTTGATGATCCAATGGATGTTGTCAATTTGATCTCTGGTTCCTCTGCCTTTTCTAAATCCAGCTTGAACGTCTGGAAGTTCATGGTTCACATACTGTTGAAGCCTGGCTTTGAGAATTTTGAGCATTACTTCGCTAGTGTGTGAGATGAGTGCAATTGTGTGGTAATTTGAACATTCTTTGGCATTGTCTTTCTTTGAGATTGGAATGAAAACTGACATATTCTAGGCCTGTGGCCACTACTAAGTTTTCCAAATTTACTGGCCTATTGAGTGCAGCACTTCCACAGCATCATCTTTTAGGATTTGAAATAGCTCAACTGGAATTTTATCGCCTCCACTAGCTTTGTTCATAGTGATGCTTCCTAAGGCCTACTTCACTTTGAATTCCAAGATATCTGGCTCTAGGTTAGTGATCACACCATTGTGGTTATCTGGGTTGTGGAGATTTTTTGTATAGTTCTTTTTATTCTGCTATCTTTGCTTAATATCTTCTGCTTCTGTTAGTTCCATACCATTTCTGTCCTTTATTGTGCCCATCTTTTCATGAAAATTCCCTTGGTATCTTTAATTTTCTTGAAGAGAGTTCTAGTCTTTCCCATTTTATTGTTTTCCTCTATTTCTTTGCATTGATCACTGAGGAAGACTTTCTTATCTCTCCTTGCTATTCTTTGGAACTTTGCATTCAAATAGTTCTCAGTAATAACTTATAAAGTCTTACCATGTGGCATAGTGTTAAGGACCCCTCCTACCATTGCAGGAGATACAAGATATACTGATTTTATTCCTCGGTCAGGAAGATTCCCTGGAAAAGGCAATGGTAACCCACTTCAGTATTCCTGTCTGGGAACCACCATGGACAGAGGAGACTGATGTCCACAGTCCATGGGGTCCCAAAAAGTCAGACATGACTGAGAACTCACACCACCACCAGTAACTTATAAGCAGAAAGTAATTTTCTTTCTACAAATCACTAAAATAGAATAATCCCCACTTACCTATTAGACAGACACAATTAACTTTTTTGAAGGAATTTAAATAGCTCTGCAAAAATCTTTGAAAAGAAGAACTTTGTATTTTCTATACTCCACTTTTTTTTCCTTAAACGGATATTGGATAATAAAATCCTCATGCTTTATAATTATTATTTTCATCAGTTTTAAAATGTCTATTGTGAACAATTGCTTTTGTTGTCTTCTCTTACTTTCTCTTACTCAGGATTTGAACCCAGGTCCCCTGCATTGCAGACAGGTTCTTTACTGACTATGTTATTAGGGAAGCCCTTTCTTACATTAGTCAATCTCTTACATAAACATTGCCCATAAAACAGATTACATAATTTCAAGAAATTTGTGTCTGGGAAATTCTGTAGTTTTGGAGGCGGTTAGTTTTATAATTCTAGAATATTATTTGATATTGCAGCATATAGAGATAGAATAAATATCACTCCTTCTTACATTTAGCTCTTACTTCTTCTTATGCTGGTATTTTTAACCATCTTTTATTTGTCCAAGCCTATATTATTTCCTGCCTTTAATCTAGCACCATTCTATATAACTATTTTATAAAAATATAATTATATTTGAACAGTTGAAATGTATTTATTCAGAATAAATTAGCTTAGCACTGAACAAGAAGATAAATATGGATAAATGTTTTAGAGATGGTTTCTTCTCTGCATAATAAATTAGGGTTTCACAAAATTGGCAATACTAATTATAGTTGTTTATTGCTGCTTAAACATCTTGATTTTTCCTATTGCTAATAGCCAAGGATTCTACCCAACCCCTAACGCTCAACGTTTTCAGTCAGATATTCATCTAAATTATCTTGTCTTTTATTTCAGTACCATGAAAACTTCTGGTCCCATTTCCAAATTCCCTCTTGCCTCAAAGACCTTATTGTAGTATTTGTTTACTCTGGCTAAACTTTACTTTGTACTGAGTTAGAATCCAATCAGAACTTTTATTCAGGTGAAAGAAACACACAGTTTTTAAGCAGTTAATTTTAGAAATGATTTTTGATTCAAAGGCAACCGAAGTGACTAAGTTCAATTTGCATGCCGAAAGTGTAACTTTTATATTTAAGTAAAGTCACTTTTAATTTTCCCCTTTTCTTTTCATTTGATTATGCTTAAAATCTCCAAGATTTTCATTAAGAATTTGGTAACTGTTTTAGCATCCTTTTAATTAAATTTTGGTTTCAATTAAGAAATGCTTGTGTTGACAAATACTTTGTTTCACCTTTTTGCCCAGGTATATTACTATGCTTTCTTTTCTAGGAAAAGTCAAATATTTGTTATAGAATTATACTACTACCCTATGGCTTTGAATTGTATCATTCAAATAGTTATGATAATGAAAATTATCTAAAATATATACATCCTGGCAAAAATACATAACTACTTTACTTGGTCTTTAAATTCAAACAATATTTAAGGACATTCAATAAAAAAATAAAAGAATAGTTTGTAGAAATGTGCACACATAATACATGTACAATAATTTTAATGAAAATTTTACATTTTTAAATTTGAATCACCAATATATAAAAATTAGAAGTTATATAAAGATCTTCAGCAGGACTTCCCAGGTGGTGCTAGTGGCAAAGAACCCTGCAGGAGGGATGGTCCTAAGACAGTGGAGTAATAGGATGGGGAGATCACTTTCTCCCCAACAAATTCATTGAAAGATCATTTGATCACTGAGCAAATCCCACAAAACAACTGCTGAACGCTGGCAGAGGACACCAGACACCCAGAAAGGCAGCCCATTGTCTCCAAAAGGAGGTAGGACAAAATGTAAAAGATAAAAAGAGAGACTAAAGAGTCAGGGACAGAGACCCGTCCTGGGGAGGGAGTCTTAAAAGAGGAGAAGTTTCCAAACACCAGGAAACCCTCTCAGCAGCGGGTCTATGGGGAGTTTTGGAATCTCAGAGGGCAACATAACAGGGAGGAAAAAAAATAAGTAAATAAAACCCACAGAATACATGCCCAATGGCAACTCTCAGCAGAGAAGTAGCCCAGATGCTCGCATCCAGCACCAGCAAGCAGGGGCTGAACAGGGAGGCGCGGGCGGCATTGCTTAGGGCAAGGATGAGGCCTGAATGCCCTGAGGGCAATCTGAGGGAGCTAACATGAGACAGCAACTCAAACTGTGAGACAGCCAGAGAGAGAGGGAAAAAAAGAGAGATAGACTATCTCTCGAGAAGCCCTAACCTAAGGCACTGTGGGGTCCGCTCACAGAACAGAGGACTGTATGAATACCAGAGGAGAGCTAGCTGGCTGGGGACCAGCCCATCCCCCGAGGCAGGGAGACAGGCAGCAGCCAGAGCCGGAAAGGTGCGAACTCCGCCCCAGAGACAGCATGCCCTACCAAACTGCAAGCAGGCTTCCAGTTGCTAACCAAGATTTCCTGGGATTCTGGATGGTTGACATCCACCGGGAGGGTTGCAGCCAGAGATCAGCTCCCCAGAAGAGACACACGGCACACTGGAGATGGTGTGCCCACTGCCAGCCAGGAATTCGAGCAGCTGGGACCAGGGAGGTGATAAGATGCACCGCACCTGGGGAGAGTGTGCTCACCAAGCACCTGGTTGCCTGGGCTGCTCGGACCTGGGAAGGGCACTAAATGCAGGCCCAACCGAGTCTGCACCTTTGTGGAGTACCCGAGAACCTGAACCTGAGTGGCTTAGGCCTGGGAAGTGCTTGCAACCCAGGGCCCGCTCCCTGCAGAGCAACCTGAAGCCTGAGCAGTGTAGACGGGGAAAGCACACATGCCTTGAGTGGGTGCAAACCCAGCATGGCCGAGTCACTGTGAGCACTCCCCACACATGCCACTGATATTTGTTTGCAGTATTCCTCCCTCCCCACAGAACGACTAAACAAGTGAGCCTAAAAAAGTGACCACCTTCTCCCCCTTGTGTGAGGGTGGAAATTAGACACTGAAGAGACATGAAAACAGAAAAAACCAAAATAAACAGAGGGAACCGCCTTGGAAGGGACAGGAGCAACAGATTAAAACCCTGTAGTTACAACAGACTACATAGGAAGGGGCCTATAGATTTTGAGAAGTATAAACTGGAAAAAGGAACTATCTGAAACTGAACTGACCCCACACTGCCCAGAACAGCTCCAGAGAAATTTCTAGATATATTTTTACTCTTAATATTTTTTTTAATTTTAAAGTTTTTTTTTAAAATTTTTTAAATCCTCTATTACTCCTTTAATTTTCATTTTTATAACCTACAATTACCTTGCCAAAAAAAGACCCTATTTTTAAAGCAAACTTCATATATATATTTTATAATTTTTGTGATTTTGTCTTTTTTTTTAAATATTGTATTAAACCTGTATGCAGGTCAGGAAGCATCAGTTAGAACTGGACATGTAACAACAGACTGGTTCCAAATAGGAAAAGGAGTATGTCAAGGCTGTATATTGTCACCCTGCTTATTTAACTTATATAACACTTATATAACAGAGTACATCATGAGAAACATTGGGCTGGAAGAAGCACAAGCTGGAATCAAGATGGCCAGGAGAAGTATCAATAACCTCAGATATGCAGATGACACCACCCTTATGGCAGAAAGTGAAGAGGAACTAAAGAGCCTCTTGATGAAAGTGAAATAGGAGAGTGAAAAAGTTGGCTTAAAGCTCAACATTCAGAAAACTAAGATCATGGCATCTGGTCCCATCACCTCATGGGAAATAGATGGGGAGACAGTGGAAACAGTGTCAGACTTTATTTTTTTCGGCTCCAAAATCACTGCAAATGGTGATTGCAGCCATAAAATTAAAAGACACTTACTCTTTGGAAGAAAAGTTATGACCAACCTAGATAGCATATTAAAAAGCAGAGATATTACTTTGCCAATAAAGGTCTGTCTGGTCAAGGCTATGGTTTTTCCAGTGGTCGTATGGATGTGAGAGTTGGACTGTGAAGAAAGCTGAGTGCTGAAAAATTGATGCTTTTGAACTATGGTGTTGGAGAAGACTCTTGAGAGCCCCTTGGACTACAAGGAGGTTGAGATGGTTGGATGGCATCACCAACTCGATGCACATGAGTTTGAGTAAACTCTGGGAGTTTGTGATGGACAGGGAGGCCTGGCGTGCTGTGATTCATGGGGTCGCAAAGAGTTGGACACGACTGAGTGACTAAACTGAACTGAATCTCTACTTTAGATTTTTAATCTTTGCTTTTTGGTATTTGTTATCAAATTTGTACATTTAAGAATCCAATCTTCAGTACCCATTTTTACTTAGGAGTGTGATTACTGGTTTGATTGCTCTCTCCCCCTTTTGACTCTCCTTTTTCTCCCCCGGGTCACCTCTATCTCCTCCCTCCCCCTTCTCTCTCTACCCAATCCTGTGACTCTCTTTGTGGCTTCCAGGCTGTGGAGAACAGTTAGGGAACTGATTGCTGCCTAGATCTGTCTCTCTCCTTTTTATTCCCCCATTTCTCCTCCTGGTCACTTCTATCCCCCTCCTCCCTCTTCTCTTCTCTGTGTAACTCCATGAAATTCTCAGAGGGTTCCAGATTGTGGAGAGCACATAGGCAATTGACTACTGGCTAGATTGCTCTCTCCCTTTTTGGATTCCCCCTTTCTCTTCCCGGACACCTCTATCTCCCTCCTCCCTTTTCTCTTCTCCATATAACTCTGTGAATCTCTCTGGGTGTCCCTCACTGTGGAGAATCTTTTCATCACTAACCTAGATGTTTTATAATCAGTGCTGTATGGATGGAGAAGTCTTGAGGCTACTATAAGAATAAGACTGAAAACCAGAGGCGGGAGGCTTAAACCCAAAACGTGAGAACACCAGAGAACTCCTGACTACAGAGAACATTAATCAATAAGAGATCATCCAAAAGTCTCCATACCTACACTGAAACCAAGCACCACCCAAGAGCCAACAAGTTCCAGAGCAAGACACACCATGCAAATTCTCCAGCAACACAGGAACATAGCTCTGAGCTTCAAAATACAGGCTGCCCTAAGTCACACCAAACATATAGACATCTCAAAACTCACTACTGGACACTTCATTTCACCTCAGAGAGAAGAAATCCAGCTCCACCCACCAGAACACTGACACAAGCTTCCCTAGCCAGGAAACCTTGACAAGTCACTCATCCAACTCCACCCACAGGGAGGAACCTCCACAGTAGAGAGGAACCACAAACTGACAGAATACAGAAAGGCCGCCCCAAACATAGCAATCTAAGTGAGATGAAAAGGCAGAGAAATACTCAGCAGGAGAAGGAACATGATAAATGTCCACCAAACCAAAGAGGAGGAGATGGGGAGTACGCCTGAAAAAGAATTCAGAATAGTGATAGTAAAAATGATCCAAAATCTTGAAAACAAAATGGAGTTACAGAAAAATACCCTGGAGACAAGGATTGAGAAGATGCATGAAAGGTTTAACAAGGACCAAGAAGAAATAAAAAAGAGTCAATCAATAATGAATAATGCAATAAATGAGATAAAAAACACTCTGGAGGGAACGAACAGTAGAATAATGGGGACAGAAGATAGAATGGTAGAAATAAATTAAACAAAGAGGAAAAAAGAAAAAAATAATAATTAAAAGAAATGAGGACAACCTCAGGGACCTCTGGGACAATGTTAAATGCCCCAACATTCAAATCATAGGAATCCCAGCAGAAGAAAACAAAAAGAAAGGCCATGAGAAAATACTTAAAGACATAATAGTGGAAAACTTCCCTAAAATGGGGAAGGAAATAGTCACCTAAGTCCAAGAAACCCAGAGAGTCCCAAACAGGATAAACTCAAGGCAATACACCTCAAGACACATATTAATCAAAGTAACAAATATCAAGCACAAAGAACAAATATTAAAAGCAGCAAGGGAGAAACAACTAATAACACACAAGGGGATTCCCATAAAGATAACAGCTGATCTTTCAATTGAAACTCTTCAGGCCAGAAGGGAATGGCAGGACATACTTAAAGTGATGAAAGAAAATAACCTACAGCCCAGATTACTGTACCCAGCAAGGATCTCATTCAAATATGAAGGAGAAATCAAAAGCTTTACAGACAAACAAAAGCTTAGAGAATTCAGCACCACCAAACCAGCTCTTCAACAAATGTTAAAGGATTTTCTTTAGACAGGAAACACAGAAGGGTGTATAAACTCAAACCCAAAACAACAAAGTAAATGGCAACGGGATCATACTTATCAATAATTACCTTAAATGTAAATGGGTTGAATGCCCCAACCAAAAGACAAAGACTGGCTGAATGGATACAAAAGCAAGACCCCTATATATGCTGCCTACCAGAGACCCACCTCAAAACAAGGGGTACATACAGACTGAAAGTGAAGGGCTGGAAAAAGATATTCCATGCAAATGGAGACCAAAAAAAAAAAAAAAAAAATCAGGAATAGCAATACTCATATCTATTTTATCTGATGATAAATAGACTTTAAAATAAAGACTGTGAAAAGAGACAAAGAAGGCCACTACATAATGATCAAAGGATCAATCCAAGAAGAAGATAAGACAATTATAAATATATATGCACCCAACTTAGGAGCACCACAAAATATAAGGTAAATGCTAACAAGTATGAAAGGGGAAATTAACAATAACACAATAATAGTGGGAGACTTTAATACCCCACTCACACCTATGTATAGATCAACTAAACAGCAAATTAACAAGGAAACACAAAATTTAAATGATACAATGCACCAGTTAAACCTATTTGATATCTATAGGACATTTCACCCCAAAACAATAAATTTCACCTTTTTCTCAAGTGCACATGGAGCTTTCTCCGGGATAAATCACATCCTGGGCCATAAATCTAGTCTTGGCAAATTAAAAAACATTGAAATCTTTCCAAGCATCTTTTCTGACCACAATGCAGTAAGATTAGATGTCAATTACAGAAAAAAAAAAAAAAAAAAACCACACACAATGATTTAAAATTCCAACATATGGAGGCTAAACGACATGCTTCTGAATAATCAACAAATCACAGAAGAAATCAAAAAAGAAATCAAAATATGCATAGAAACGAATGAAAATGAAAACACCAACAACCCAAAACCTATGGGACACTGTAAAAGCAGTGCTAAGTGGAAGGTTCATAGCAATACAGGCTTATCTCAAGAAACAAGAAAAAAGTCAAATAAATAACCTAACTCTACACCTAAAGCAACTAGAAAAGGAAGAAATGAAGAACCCCAGGGTTAGTAGAACGAAAGAAATCTTAAAAATTAGGGTAGAAATAAATGCAAAAAAAAAAAAAATGAAAAGAGGCCACAGCAAAAATCAACAAAGCTAAAAGCTGGTTCTTTGAGAACATAAATAAAATTGACAAACCATTAGCCAGACTCATCAAGAAAGAAAGAAAGAAGAATCAAATCAACAAAATTAGAAATGAAAGGAAAAATCACAACAAACAACACAGAAATACAAAGGATCATAGGATACTACTATCGTCAACTATATGCCAATAAAATGGACAACTTGGAAGAAATGGACAAATTCTTACAAAAGTATAACTTTTCAAAACTGAACCAGGAAGAAATAGAAAATCTTAACAGACACATCACAGAAATAGGAACTGTAATCAGAAATCTTTCAGCAAACAAAAGCCCAGGGCCAGACGGCTTCACAGCTGAATTCCACCAAAAATTTCGGGAAGAGCTAACATCTATCTTCGACTCAAACTCTCCCAGAAAATTGCAGAGGAAGCTTAACTTCCAAAGTCATTCTATGAGGCCACTATCACCCCAATACCAAAACCAGACAAAGATGCCACAAAAAAAGAAAACTACAGGCCAATATCACTGATGAACACAGATGCAAAAATCCTTAACAAAATTCTAGCAAACAGAGCCCAACAACATATTAAAACAATCATACATCACAACCAAGTGGGGTTTATCCCAGAAATGCAAGGATTCTTTAATATCTGCAAATCAATCAGTGTAATACACCACATTAACAAACTGAAAGATAAAAACCATATGATTTTCTCAATAGATGCAGAGAAAGCCTTTGACAAAATTCAACATCCATTTATGATAAAAAAAAAACAAAAAACAAAAAAAAACTTCAGAAAACAGGAATAGAAGGAACATACCTCAACATAATAAAACCTATATATGACAAACTCACAGCAAACACTATCCTCAATGGTGAAAAATTAAAAGCATTTCCCCTAAAGTCAGGAACAAGACAAGGGTGCCCATGCTCACCACTACTATTAAACATAGTTTTGGAAGTTTTGGCCACCACAATCAGAGCAGAAAAGAAATAAAAGGAATTCAGATTGGAAAAGAAGAAGTAAAACTCTCACTGTTTGCAGATGACATGATCCTCTACATAGAAAACCCTAAAGACTCTATCAGAAAATTAGTAGAGCTAATCAATAAATATAGTAAAGTTGCAGGATATAAAATTAGCACACAGAAATCCCTTGCATTCCTATACACTAACAATGAGAAAACAGAAAGAGAAATTAAGGAAATAATTCCATTCACCATTGCAACAAAAAGAATAAAATACTTAGGAATATGTCTACCTAAAGAAACAAAAGGCCTATATATAGGAAACTATAAAACACTGATGAAAGAAATCAAAGAGGACACAAATAGATAGAGAAATATACCATGTTCATGGGTTGGAAGAATCAATATAGTGAAAATGAGTATACTACTCAAAGCAATCTATAGATTCAATGCAATCCCTGTCACTCTACCAACGGTATTTTGCACAGAACTAGACCAAAGAATTTCACAATTTGTATGCAAATGCAAAAAGCCTCGAATAGACAAAGCAATCTTGAGAAAGAAGAATGGAACTGGAGGAATCAACCTGCCTGACTTCAGGGTCTACTACAAAGCCATAGTCATCAAGACAGTATGGTACTGCACAAAGACAGAAATATAGATCAATGGAACAAAATAGAAAGCCCAGAGATAAATCCATGCATCTATGGACACCTTATCTTTGACAAAGGAGACAAGAATACACAATGGAGAAAAGATGATCTCTTTAACAAGTGGTGCTGGGAAAACTGGTCAACCACTTGTTAAAGAATGAAACTAGAACACTTTCTAACACCATACACAAAAATAAACTCAAAATGGATTAAAGATCTAAATGTAAGACCAGAAACTAGAAAACTCCTATTGGAGAACATAGGCAAAACACTCTCTGACATAAATCACAGCAGGATCCTCTATGACCCACCTCCCAGAGTAATGGAAATAAAAACAAAAATAAACAAATGGGACCTAATTAAACTTAAAATCTATTGCACAACGAAGGAAATGATAAGCAAGGTGAAAATACAGCCTTCAGAATGGAAGAAAATAATAGCAAATGAAACAGCTGACAAAGAGCTAATCTCAAAAATATGCAATCAACTCCTGCAGCTCTATTCCACATAAATAAACGACCCAATCAAAAAATGGGCCAAATAACTAAACAGACATTTTTTCCAAGGAAGACATACAGATGGATAACAAACACATGAAAAGAGCCTCAACATCACTTGTTATCAGAGAAAGGCAAATCAAAACCACAATGAAGCACCATCTCATGTTGTTCAGAATGTCTGCCATCCAAAAATCTACAAATAATAGATGCTGGTGAGGGTGTGGAGAAAAGGGAACCCTCTTACACTGTTGGTGGGAATGCAGACTAGTACAGTCACTATGGAGAACAGTGTGGAGATTCCTTAAAAAACTGGAAATAGAACTGCCATATGACCCAGCAATCCCCCTGCTAGGCATACACACCAAGGAAACCAGAATTGAAAGAGACATGTGTACCCCAATGTTCATCATAGCACTGTTTACATTAGCCAGGACTTGGAAGCAACCTAGATGTTCATTGGCAGATGAATGGATGAGAAAGCTGTGGTACATATACACAATGGAATATTACTCAGCCATTAAAAAGAATACATTTGAATCAGTTCTAATGAAGTGGACGAAACTGTAGCCTATTATACAGATCCAAGTAAGTCAGAAAGAATAACACCAATGCAGTATACTCACACATCTATAGGGAATTTTGAAAGATGGTAACAATAACCCTATGTATAGAACAGTCTATTGGACTCTGTGGTAGAGGGTGAGCTTAGGATGATCTGAGAGAATAGCATTGAAACATGTATATTATCATATGTGAAACGAATCACCAGTCCAGTTTTGATGCATGATACAGGATGCTTGGGACTGGTGCACTGGGATGACCCTGAGGGATGGGATGGGGCGGGAAGTGGGTGGGGGGTCAGGATGGGGAACCTATGTACACGCATGGCTGATTCATGTCAATGTATGGCAAAAACCACTACAATATTGTAAAGTAATTGGCCACCAATTAAAATGAATAACTTAAAAAAAAAAAAAAAAAACCCACCTAAAAATGCAGGAAACCTGAGCGGCAGGTTCAATCTCTGGGTTGGGGAGATCCCTTGGAGGAGGGCAGGCAACCCACTTTAGTATTCTTGTCTGGAGAATCCCAAGGACAGAGGAACCTGGTGGGCTATAGTCCATGGGTTTGCAAAGAGTTGGACACGACTGAAATGACTTAGTATGCACACACACATAGATATTCAGCACATCTGTTACTGTCCAAACTCATTCTGTTTACTACAGGACAGGACAATAAATAGGGAAAAGGGTTGTTGGAGCAAGTAATAACGTCTATATTCAGAAAATCGGCGGCCAGAAATACAGATTAATGTCTTAGAAAACCATCCTTCAGTTCAGTTCAGTCTCTCAGTAGTGTCCGACTCTGCGACCCAATGGACTGCAGCACCCCAGGCCTCCCTGTCCATTACCAACTCCCAGAGCTTACTTAAACTCATATCCATTGAATCGGTGATGCCATCCAACCATCTCATCCTTTGTCATCCTCTTCTCCACCCACCTTCAATCTTTCCCAGCATCAGGGTCTTTTCCAGTGAGTCAGTTCTTTGCATCAGGTGGCCAAAGTATTGGAGTTTCAGCTACAACATCAGTCCTTCCAATGAATATTCAGGACTGATCTCCTTTAGGATGGACTGGTTGGATCTCCTTGCAGTCCAAAGGACTCTCAAGAGTCTTCTGCAGCACCACAGTTCAAAAGCATCAGTTTTTCGGTGCTCAGCTTTCTTTATAGTTCAACTCTCACATCCATACATGGTAAAGAACCATCATTACCAACCTAAAATTCAGCTTCTTTTATCCTAAAAGGGAAGGAAGTTTGTTTGGTTGTTTACATTTCTTGGTGACAGAATCCTTTGTTCTTATATCTGCCCACTTAGTTCAGGTCATGATGTTCCTGTAAACTTCCAACAAGTAAATGCTACTCTGTTCTGCAATTTTTTGTCTCAATATGAATGGAAGAGTGTTATACCTATACAGGTCAAAGCCTAGAAAATGGGCTATGCTGTGTATTTCAAGCTATAGGAATGTTCTTTTACAGAAGATGCAGAGGTAGTATAGCTAAGCACTGGCAACAGAAGAGCACACGGGTGAAAGTGAAAGAAATAGATCCACCATGGAATAGGGTTTGTTCTATCATATCACACATCCAGGTTATTCAGGCCTCTTAGTTTCTGTTTAAAGTTCCATTATTTCTGATACAAACATACTTTCAGGCTCAGTAAATTACTTCATTGCAATATATTGAAAATTATTTTACATGTTGATATATGAACATGACATAGCAAAGCACTGTGTCTTTCCCTCAGATTTTTTAAATAATGGCCATATATGCAAACATATTTATGTTTTATGTATTTAACTTTTACTGGCATGTTTGGATTCAAACTTTCTGAATGTAAATTTTGTCCACATTTTTTATTACTAATATTCTTTGGCTGAAATTTTGAAGTCAAGTTTTATTCTATTTTCTAAAGTTTCCTATCTAATAAATATCTTCAAGAATTTTAGTGATAGTCATCTTTATAACTGATTTTCATAGACTTGATACTACTTTTCTATTAGACTAAAAGTCAACTGGCTTTCAGCCTATTTGTGCATAATATATTATAGGCACAATTAATATATCCTAAGTTGCTTTGTAGATGCTTCAAGGTAGGGAATCTTTTTTGGTCTACTTTAAACTATGAATTATGTGGACATGACTACACAATGATTATTTTTCCAGAAAGATGTCAGAATATTTCAAGCATAGTGGTCCATCTATGAGTGAACCAGTCCTTCCTGATATATTTTTAATATATATTTTTTTATATATTTCCAGGGTTTGAAAAAAAATCCCAAACTTTAACAATTGAATTAATATTACAAAATTTAATGAATTTTTATAAACTTTCAAAATCATAAAATGCTAGAGATTATATCTAAGAATTACTTAACCAAACATTTATTGACTATCTACTCTATACTACGCACCATGTTTACATGCATAGTAAAGGTGTGTGAGACCTCATTCTTTGGCTGCTTTCTCTCTGGTGAGTAAAAATATCTCTCTAAAAAAAAAATACTATTCAAGTGGGGAAGAGTGATGTAGATAAAATAGAATAAGATAATGTAAGAAGCATCACTGACTCAATAGATACAAATTTGAGGAAACTCCAGGAGATAGTGAAGGACTGGAACACTGCAGTCTATGGGGTCACAAAGACTTGGACATTTTTAGATAGAAATTCTACAAAGTTTAAGATGTTAAAGATGCAATAAGATAATACAGGGGGGGAAAAAAGCCAATATACAGGGCGCAAGAGAGTAGTAGTAATGGATGCTTTGGGAAATATAGGACAATCTGATGCAAGCTCTTTCTTGTGCAAAAGGGCATGACATTTCAATGTTATGCAAATAGTAATAGGATGCCCTAGGTGATAGGATAATGATTATTTGATGCAACAGCTACCATCAGAGTTGCCACTCACTAACCCAAACATACAAACTATTAGATTCAGTGCCAAACTACAGTAGGAGTAACTTGATATTTTACTACAGTTGCTCAGACATACAAATATTTTTGAAAATAACTATATTCCCATATTATCCTCCATTAAAATGAAGCAGGGCAAAGGCTAAAAGAGTTTTGCCAAGACTATGCACTGGACATAGGAAACACCCTATTCCAACAACATAAAACACAACTCTACACATGGACATCACCAGGTGGTCAATACTGAAATCAGATTGATTATATTCTTTGCAGACAAAGATAGAGAAACACTATACAGTCAGCAAAAACAAGACTGGGAGCTGACTGTGGCTCAGATCATGAACTCCTTATTGCCAAATTCAGACTTAAATTGAAAAAAGTAAGGAAAACCACTAGACCATTCAAGTATGTCCCAAATCAAATCCCTTATGATTATATAGTGGAAGTGACAAACAGATTGAAGGGATTAGATGTGATAGAAAGAGTGCCTGAAGAATTACGGATGGAGGTAAATGACATTGTATAGGAGGCAGTGATTAAGACCATCCCCAAGAAAAAGAAATGCAAAAAGGCAAAATGGTTGTCTGAGAAAACTGTAAAGATAGCTGAGAAAAGAAGAGAAGTGAGAGGCAAAGGAGAAAAGGAAAGATATACCCATCTGATTGCAGAGCTCCAAAAAAGAGCAAGGAGAGATAAGAAAACCTTCCTCAGTGATCAATGCAAAGAAATAAAGGAAAACAATTGAATGGAAAAGACTCAAGATCTCCTCAAGGAAATTAGAGATTCCAAGGGAACATTTCATGCCAAAATGGGCACAATAAAGGACAGAAATTGTATGGACCTAATAGAAGCAGAAAATATTAAGAAAAGGTGGTAAGAATAAAGAGAAGACTATACAAAAAAAGATTTTCATGACCCAGATAATCATGAGGGTGTGATCACTCACCTAGAGCCAGACATCCTGAAATGTGAAGTCAAGCAGGTCTTACGAAGCATCACTGCAAACAAAGCTTGTGGAGGTGATGGAATTCCAGCTAAGCTACTTCAAATCCTAAAAGATGATGCTATGAAAGTGCTGCACTCAATATGTCAGCAAATTCGGAAAACTCAGCAGTGGCCACAGGCAAGCCTGGTAAATGTCAGTTTTCATTCCAATCCCCAAGAAAGGCAATGCCAAAGAATGTTTGAACTACTGCACAATTGCACTCATCTCACATGCTAGCAAAGCAATGCTCAAAATCCAAGCCAGGCTTCAACAGTAGGTGAACCGAGAACTTCCAGATGTTCAAGTTGGATTTAGAAAAGGTAGAGGAACCAGAGATCAAATTCCCAACATCCACTGGATCCTTAAAAAAGAAAGATAATTCCAGAAAAACAATTACTTCTTCTTTATTGACTATGCCTATTCCTTTGACTGTGTGGATCACAACAAACTGTGGAAAATTCTTAAGGAGATGGGAATACCACCTTACCTGACTTGTGAGAAATCTGCATACAGGTCAAGAAGCAACAGTTAGAACTGGATACATATCAACAGACTAGTTCCGTATTGGGAAGGGAGTAGTCAAGGCTATATATTGTCACCCTGCTTATTGAACTTATATGCAGAGTACATCTTGCAAAATTCTTGGCTGGGTGAAGCATTAGTTGTAATCAAGATTACCAGGAGAAACATATAGTCTCAGATACTCAGATGATAACACCCTTATGACAAAAAGTGAAGAGGAACTAAACAGCCTCTTGATGAAAGTGAAAGAGGAGAGTGAGAAAGCTGGTCTAAAGCTCAGCATTCAGAAAACTAAGATCATGGCATCTGGTTCCATCAGTCCATGGCAAAAGATGGGGAAACTTTGGAAACAGTGACAGACTTTATTTTCTTGGACTCCAATATCACTGCAGATGGTGAATGCAGTCACAATATCCAAAGATGTTTGCTCCTTGGAAGAAAAACTATGCCCAACCTAGGCAGCATATAAAAAAGCAGAGACATTGCTTTGCCAACAATGGTCCATCTAGTCAAACCTGTGGTTTTTCCAGTAGTCATGTATGAATGTGAGAGTTGAACTATAAAGAAAGCTGAGCACTAAAGAATTGATGCTCCTGAACTCTGGTTTTGGAGAAGACTCTTAAGTGTCCCTTGGACTACAAGGTGACCAAGCCAGTCAATCCTAAAGGAAATCAGTCCTTGAATATTCATTGACAGAACTGATGCTAAAACTTAAATCCAGTGCTTTGGCCACCTTATGCGAAAAATGGACTCATTGGAAAAGGCTCAGATGTTGGGAAGGATTAGCCATAAGTTCCTTCTCTAAGTCTATGAGTCTGTTTCCACTCTGTAAATAAGTTCATTTGGGCAAAACTACATGAAAAGATGTTCAACATGGCTAATTATTAGAGGAATGCAAATCAAAACTACCACAAGATATCCCCTCGCACCAGTCAAAATGACCATCATTAAAAATCCACAAATAACAAATACTGGAAAGGGTGTGGAGAGAAGGGAATCTTCCCACACTGCTGTTGGGAATGTCATACTGAGTGCAGTAAATCAGACAGAGAAAGAGAAATATAGTATTAAATTGCTTATATGTGAATTCTAAAAAGAAATAACACAAACTCTTTGCTCATTTTTTTCTTTAGAGCTGATAGTATGGATCTTTAACTCATCACAATCTGCCATCAAGTAAGAACCATAAAATAATATCCTTTCATTTTTCTTCTTCTGACCATTGTGGTATTGTTGTTGGGCATTTTATTTTTGGAGGTTCTAGGAAATAACTACTGGAAATAGACTTCTGTTTTGTGATGATTCTTCAATTGTAATACACCAATAAATTATATTATATGCAAGCATTATTCTAGAAAAGAAAATGTTTTCTCCAGAGTTTTTCTGGCTTATAATTTAGAATTTACATAGGATTACCATTAGTCAGATATAGGGAACTATTTACAATTTATTTCAGGTATTCAGTGTTTATAAAAATGGAGTTAATATATCTCTGAATTACAAGCCAATCACTTTACAAATCTCTTTTGAGAGAAAGTTTTCTCCTGAACTATTCCAGAAAGTTAGGTTTGTTAGCTAACTAACAATTATTTACATTTTTAACTTTTGGGGAGGAGAAAAACCGGGTGATATAATAAATTTATAGACTGGATTATTTTCCTATTGATAAAGTTATATTTTGTTATTTGTTTATTAATATTTATGTCCATCACAATCATATACACACAAAACTATTTGATACAATCTTCAGGGAGATTAATAACAGCAAACACAATCAACAAATTAAATGAGAAAAGAGTAATATATCAGAATTTAATGATCTTTCTCTTGTCACGTTGAACAGAGGCTACATACTCTTATCTTCAAGCTTGAGCCAGACACATATTCAAATAGAGAATCTAAAGATTTGTTGATAGGAGAAAAGTGGTCCCCCATTTGCATTGAGAATAAGCCTTGGGTACTTTAATATAAGATGTTTGCTTACATAAAATGTTTATCCTATAATAGATTGCTTGTCCTACCTCGACCCTGAAATTCAACTCTAAAGCAAATTTTGTTATGCAGGACTCTCACACAAAACTGCTTACACATCTATCATTGTCCTCTACAAGGCAGGCTTTGAGTCTGTACTATATTTATTATGCAAATTCTTTTGAAATCTGTAATGCAGGTGTCTCATGCCTTTCAAAATTAGTTTGCATATTAAATGTAGTATAGCAAATGATGGCCCACAAACTTTAGCTGCTAGCTTTTAATGAGAGAGTGTAGAATAAAATGCATTGGGTATTCAGAATAATTCACACACAATGGGAATAATTAATGGGAAATACTCTAGCACACAATTTGTTTCAGACTATACAAGTTGAAGAAAGCAGCTGTTACCCAAACATGTTTTCCTCAATTGTTTCATTTTATTTGAAAAATATCTGAACAAGAAAAATATGTACAACCCTTGCTAGAAGCATGTTTGTGGGACTGACTTTTTTTTTAAATTTACTTTTATTAAGTTAAAAAAAATTGCCTCAGGATGACAAATATACTTTTCTGATGACTGTATAATGAGAATGGACAAATTCTTTATGAAAATATTCATCAGAAAACTAAATCACTGGAGCATTATTTTTTAAGTAGAATTAATTTAAATAAGTTATAAATCAGCAAATAAATTGATGCATAATTTTAAGCATTTCAGAAATGGAATACTTTAGTATGTTTTTGTAATGATAGCTGAATTATAGGACCACAGTATGAAAATGTATTTATAAAATACTTGCAAGTAATGGGGAGAGTGATAAGTAGTTAGAGCATGGGGATTTTAAGGGCAGTGAAAAGATTCTGTATGATATCACAAGGGTGAATACATTTCATTTTATTTCTATCAAAAATCCACAGAATATACAAGAGTAAACACTAGCAGTCAAAATTTTGGTGATTATGATGTATCAATGTAGGTTTATCAGTTTAAGCAAATGTCCCACCCTGGTGGGGGATGTTCATAATAGGTGAGACTATACTGGTTTTGAAGGAAGAGAGGATATAGGCAAAATTTCTATAACTTCCTTAGAATTTCGCTGTAAACTTAAAACTGCTCCTAAAAAATTGTCTTTTTTAAAAGTCGCTTCCAGATAATGTTTAAATACTACTTACAAAGGTGATAGAGAACTTCCAGTTTCAGCTCCAATATTTTAAGAGCTTATATGTTATCACTCCATTTTTTCAAAAATAAACAGTAAAATAACCTGAAAATCAGTAACTTTTCTTGGATCAGTAAGGAAACTGAAATTTCAGGTAAGCTGTACCCTAAAATTTAGATAGACGGGCAAATCCAGAGAATTATAGTCAGAGATAAAATTACCTGGAGCAGGAGACAATGAGGCAGTTAGCTGCTGGAACACTAATACTGCTGACAAATTGCTACAGGCTGGTTGTATAAGAGTGAGAAAGTGTTACTGAGTCCAAGCGTGTTCTGCTCACTACACAACAGGCCAGTAAATTGAAAAACAAGTTGTTGGGGGAAAGGAATAGATACTTTAGTGGGAAAGCCACCAGATTGACAAGACAGTGGGCTAAGGTCTCAAAGAACCATCTTGCGTGGATTTGGAAGCTAATTCCCCTGGTGGCTCAGACGGTAAAGCGTCTGCCCGAAATGCGGGAGACCGGGGTTCGATCCCTGGATTGGGAAAATCCCCTGGAGAAGGAAATGGAAACCCACTCCAGTACTCTTGCCTAAAGATTCCATGGTTGGAAGAGCCTGGTGGGCTACAGTCTATGGGGTCGGAAAGAGTCCAACACGACTGAGCGACTTCCCTTCTTTCATGGAACAAAGAGGGGGAGGTGAGGAAGTAAAGGTGAAAAGTGGTTGCAAGTATTTCCTGGTTCCAGCCAGAGTCCAGAGGAGATATTCTTGCTTATTCTTTCCTGTTCTAATTATTTGACAAGATCTTTCAGATCTATTGGGCTTCCCAGGTAGCTCTAGTGGTAAAGAACTCGCCTACCAATAGAGGAGACATAAGATATGTGGGTTGGATCCCAGGAAGATCCACTGGAGGAGGGCATGGCAGCACACTCCAGTATTTCCTGGAGAATGGCATGGACAAAGGAGCCTGGTTGGGCTATAGTCCACAGGGAGGCTGAGTCAGACACCACTGGGGCAATTTAGCACTAAAAATTCATTTAATCCTTGTCACAAACTTTGAAGATAGAAAACATCATATCTGCTTTTTGCAGATATTAGAGAAAAGTAGAAGAGAGTAAATGCTCAAAATTGTACAGCTAATAAATTATGAAAATGTGATTTGAGTTCAAGTCAAGGAGAAATGTAGGGAACATTATTCTGTGTCCTTCTAAGTTTGCTTTGAAACATGGCTTGGGTTATACAGTTGAAAAGACAGAACTGCTAAGTAACTCTTTCTGAAATAGAAAAATAGAAAAAGGCTCCATCTCTCTGTGTGTGCTTAGTCGATCAGTCGTGTCCAACTCTTTGCAACCCCACGGACTGAAGATCACCAGGCTCCTCTGCCCATGGGGATTCTTTAGGCAAGTTTGCTGGAGTGGCTTGCTATGCCCTCCTTCAGCAGATCTTCCCAACCAAGGGATTGAACCCAGGTCTCCCGCTTTTCAGTCAGATTCTTTACTGTCTGAGCCACCAAGGAAGCCCAAGAATACTGGAGTGGGTAGCTTATTCTTTCTCCAAGAGAGTTTCCTGACCCAGGAGTCAAACCTGGGTCTCCTGCGTTGCCGGCTGATTCTTTACCAGCGGAGCTTCCAAGGGAAGCCCAAGGCTCCATCAGTGGAACATAAACCTGATATTTCTGAAACAGGTGGACACTGACGAGGATTCCCAGGCAGCAGTGGAAAATCTTTAACACTCATAGAATGAGTGACAGTTTTAAGTAAACTGTAGCTTTGTGAGGGTTAGATGGATAGCTGGAATGGCTAATAGGTATGCAGGTCATCTTTCTCTATCAGAAGAATCAAGAGCAACACAGAGGCTGTCAAGGCTTATCACATTGGACACTGTGACAGAATTCTGATTCATGTGAGAACAAGGCACAAAATCAGAAGACATATGACATGTATTATTAATAAGGATGAAATCCTTAGCTCAATGATATAAGAAGTGGGGCCAGACTGTGATAGGAAACTTTTTAGCAAGTTAAAATTTGGAACTGTAAAAACCCTCATTGTGATGATGGAAATGTTGGAAGTCATGATGATGAGGGATGTGACAGCAATGCTAAGTATAAAAGTTTCCACTCAATGGTTACATACTCCATGTCAGAGACTACATTAAGCATTAAAATATTTCCTTTCACTTAACTTTTACAAACATTGCTTCTTCTTAAGAGTTAGAAAGGCAATCTGAAAGAAAAAAAAAAGATTTATCTGATCAAGTCCATGTTTAAAAAACATTTCCTAACTGAATTGCAAGAAAATATTAAAGCATTAAGGAAAATGGCTCTTATCTATAAGATTGCAATGAGGGAGATAAATTTAGAATTAAAGATTTTATCAGTTGATAATAATGAGATCAAGTCAGCTCATGAAGATCAAGAAGCTCAGGTACAGAAGGAGAATTCTTGACTTATTCAAACCAATTATATAAAAAGTACATATTAAAACAGTTATGTATGAAAAAGTGTTCTACATTATGTGTTAGGGGAATATAGAATAAAATAACAGTGATATACCACCGTCGAGCTATTCAGTTCAGTTCACTTCAGTCACTCACTTGTGTCTGACTCTTTGTGACCCCACATACTGCACTATGCCAGGCTTCCCTGTCCATCAGCAACTTCCAGGGCTTGTTCAAACTCACATCCATCAAATAGGTGATACACTTCAACTATCTCATCCTCTGTCATCCCTTTCTGCTCTCACATTCAATCTTTCCCAGCATCAGGGTCTTTTCAATGAGTCAGTTCTTTGCATCAGATGGTCAAAGTATTGGAGCTTCAGCTTCAGCATCAGTCCTTCCAATGAATATTCAAGGACTAAATTCCTTTAGGATTGACTGGTTTGATCTTCTTGCAGTCCAAGGGACTCTCAAAAGTCTTCTCCAACACCACAGTGTACAAGCATCGATTCTTCAGTGATCAGCTTTCTTTCTAGTCAAACTCTCATATACACACACGAATACTGGAAAAAACAGAGCTTTGGCTAGAGATTTTTGTTGGTAAGGTAAAGTCTCTGCTTTTTAATATGCTGTCTAGGTTGGGCATAGCTTTTCTTCTAAGGAGCAAGTGCCTTTTAATTACAGGGTTGCAGTCACCATCTTCAGTGATTTTGGAGCCCCCCCTCCCCAAAAAATAAAGTCTGTCACTGTTTCCATTGTTTCCCCATCTATTTGCCATAAAGTGATGGGAAAGGATGCCACGATCTTATTATCTGAATGTTGAGTTTTAAGCTAACTTTTTCACTCTCCTCTTTCAGTCATCAAGAGGCTCTTTAGTTCTTCTTTGCTTTCTGCCATAAGGGTGGTGTCAGCTGCCTATCTGAGGTTATTGATATTTCTCCCAAAAATCTTAATTCCAGCTTGTGCTTCATCCAGCTTGACATTTCACATGATGTAGTCTTCACATAAGTTACATAAGCAGAGTGACAATACAGAGTCTTGTCTACTCCTTTCCCAATTTGGACCAGTCTGTTGTTTCATGTCTAGCTTTAACTGTTGCTTACTGACCTACATACAGTTTTCCCACAAGTAAGGCAATGTGGTCTGCTACTTCCATCTCCTTAAAAAATTTCACAGTTTGTTATGATTCACATAAAACATATGTGTAGTCAATAAGCAGAAGTAGATGTTTTCCTGAAACTCCCTTGCTTTTTCAATGATCCAGTGGATGTTGGCAATTTGATCTCTGGTTCCTCTGCCTTTTCTAAAACCAGCTTGAACATCTGGAAGTTCATGGTTCATGTACTGTTGAAGCCTGGCTTGGGGGATTTTGAGTATTTCTTTGATAGTGTGTGAAATGAGTGCAATTGTGTGGTAGTTTGAACATTCTGTGGCATTGCCTTTCTTATGGATTGGAATGAAAACTGACCTTTTTCAGTCCTGTAGCCATTGCTGAGTTTTCCAAATATGCTGACATATTGAGTGTAGCACTTGGACAACATCATCTTAGAGGATTTGAAATAGCTCAGCTGTAATTCCATCACCTCCACTAGCTTTGTTCATTATGATGCTTCTTAAGGCTCGCTACTTCACATTCCAGGATGTCTGGCTCTAGGTGAGTGATCACACCATCATGGTTATCTGGGTTGTGAAGATCTTTTTTGTATAGTGCTTCTGGGTATTCTTGCCAGTTCTTCCTAATATCTTTGATTCTGTTAGGCCCGTACCATTTCTGTCCTTTATTGGGCCCATCTTTGCATGAAATGTTCCCTTGGTATTTCTAATTGTCTTGAAGAGAACTCTCGTGTTTCCCATTCTATTGTTTTCCTCTATTTCTTTGCATTGATCACTGAGGAAGGCTTTCTTATCTCTCCTTGCTATTTTTTGGGACTCTGCATTCAGATGGGTGTATCTTTCCTTTTCTTCTTTGCCTTTCCCTTCTCTTCTTTTGTTCAGCTATTTGTAAGACCTCCTCAGGCAACCATTTTTCCTTTATGTACTCCTTTTCTTGAGGATGGTCTTGATCACTGCATCCTGTACAATGTTAGAAACCTCTGTTCATAGCTTCTCAGGTACACTCTATCAGATACAATCCCTTGAATCTACTTGTCACTTTCACTGTATAATCATAAGGGATTTGATTTAGATCATACCTGAATAGTCTAGTGGTTTTCCCTACTTTCTTCAATTTAAGTCTGACTTTGGCAATAAGAGTTCATGATCTGAGCCACAGTCAGCTCCCAGTCTTGTTTTGCTGATGTATAGTGCTTCTCCATCTTTGGCTGCAAAGAATATTAAAAAAATCTGATTTTGTTGTTGACCATCTGCTCATGTCCATGAGTATAGTCCTCTCTTGTGTTATTGGAAGAGGGTGTTTGGTATGACCAGTGCATTCACTTGGCTAAACTCTGTTAGCCTTTGACCTGCTTCTTTCTGTACTCTAATTCCAAATTTGCCTGTTACTCCAGGTATTTTTTTGACTTCCTACTTTTGAATTCCAGTCCCCGATAATGAAAAGGATATCTTTTTTCAGTGTTAGTTCTAGAAGGTCTTCATAGAACAGTTCAACTTCAGCTTCTTCAGCTTTACTGGTTGGTTCCTAGATTTGGATTACTGTGATAGTGAAAGGTTTGCTTTGGAAACTAACAGAGATCATTCTGTCGTTTTTGAGATTGCATGCAAGTACTGCATTCAGACTCTTTTGTTGACTATGAGGGCTACTCCATTTCTTCTAAGGGACTCTTGCCCACAGTAGTAGATATAATGGTCATCTGAGTTAGATTTGCCCAACCTAGTCCATTTTAGTTCACTGATTCCTAAAATGTCGATATTCACTCTGACCTGCCATTTCCTGTTTGACCACATTCAGTATACCTTGATTCATGAACATAACATTCCCGGTTCTGATGCAATATTGTTCTTTACAGCATTGGCCCTACATTCCTGTTTGTGAGTGATCACACCATCATGGTTGTCTGGGTTGTGAAGATCTTTTTTGTATAGTGCTTCTGGGTATTCTTGCCAGTTCTTCCTAATATCTTTGATTCTGTTAGGCCCTGCCATTTCCTGTTTGACCACATTCAATATACCTTGATTCATGAACCTAACATTCCAGGTTCCTATGCAATAGTGTTCTTTACAGCATTGGCCCTACATCCATTACCAGTCACACCCACAACTGGATGTTGGTTTTGTTTTGGATCCATCTTTTCATTCTTTCCAGAGTTATTTCTCCATTCTTCTCCAGTGGCCTATTGGGCACCTACCGACCTGGGGAATTTAACTTCTAATGTCCCATCTTTTTGCCTTCTCTTATTGTTCATGGGGTTCTCAAGGCAAGAATACTGAAGTGGTTTGCCATTCGCTTCTCCAGGGGGCCACATTTTGTAAGAACTATCCACCAGTTCCTGTCTGTCTTGGGTGGCCCTACAGCTCATGATTTCATTGAGTTAGACAAGGAGTGGTGGCTGTGTGGGCACAGGAGGGCCGAGAGGAGCTACTCCACATTGAAGGTCAGGAGGGGTGGCCGTGAGGAGATACCCTTAGTCCAAGGTAAGAGAAACCCAAGTAAGACAGTAGATGTTGTGAGAGGCCATCAGAGGGCAGACACACTAAAACCATAATCACAGAAAACTAGCCAATCTGATCACAGGACCACAGTCATGTCTAACTCACTGAAACAAAGCCATGCCGTGTGGGGCCACCCAAGACAGTCGGGTCATGGTGGAGAGGTCTGACAGAATGTGGTCCACTGGAGAAGGGAATGGCAAACCACTTCAGTATTGTTGCCTTGAGAACCCCATGAACAGTATGAAAAGACAAAATTATAGGATACTGAAACAGAAACTCCCCAGGTCGGTAAGTGCCCAATAGGCTACTGGAGATCAGTGGAGAAATAACTCCAGAAAGAATGAAGGGATGGAGCCAAAGCAAAAACAATACCCAGTTGTGGATGGGACTGGTGATAGAAGAAGGTCTGATGCTGTAAAGAGCAATATTGCATAGGAACCTGGAATGTTAGGTCCATGAATCAAGGCAAATTGGAAGTGGTCAAACAGGAGATGGCAAGAGTGAATGTCGACATTCTAGGAATCAGCGAACTGTAATGGACTGGAATGGGTGAATTTAACTCAGATGACCATTATATCTACTACTGTGGGCAGGAATCCCTTAGAAGAAATGGAGTAGCCATCCTGGTCAACAAAAGAGTCTGAAATGCAGTACTTGGAAACAATCTCAAAAAAACCAGAATGATCTCTGTTCGTTTCCAAGGCAAGCCATTCAATATCATGGTAATCCAAGCCTATATCCCAACCAGTAATGCTGAAGAAGCTGAAGTTGAATGGTTCTATGAAGACCTACAAGACCTTTTAGAACTAACACACAAAAAATATGTCCTTTTCATTATAGGGGACTGGAACGCAAAAGTAGGAAGTCAAGAAACACCTGGAGTAATAGGCAAATTTGGCCTTGGAGTACAAAATGAAGCAGGGCAAAGGCTAAAAGAGTTTTTCCAAGAGAATGCACTGGTCATAGCAAACACCCTCTTCCAACAACACAAGAGAAGACTCTACACATGGACATCACCAGATGTTCAACACTGATATCAGATTGATTATATTATTTGCAGTCAAAAATGGAGAAGCTCTATACAGTCAGCAAACACAAGACTGAAAGCTGACTGTGGCTCAGATCATAAACTCCTTATTGCTAAATTCAGACTTAAACTGAAGAAGATAGGGAAAACCACTAGATCATTCAGATATGACCAAAATCAAATCGCTTATGACCATACAGTGGAAGTGAGAAATAGATTTAAGGGACTAGATCTGATAGAGAGCCTGATGAACTGTGGACGGAGGTCCGTGACACTGTACAGGAGACAGGGATCAAGACCATTCCCATGGGAAAAAAAAATGCAAAAAGGCAAAATGGTTGTCTGAGGAGGCCTTAAATATAGCTGTGAAAAGAAGACAAGTGAAAAGCAAAGGAGAAAAGGAAAGATATTCCCATTTGAATGCAGAGTTCCAAAGAATAGCCAGGAGAGATAAGAAAGCGTTCCTCAGCGATCAATGCAAAGAAATGGAAATTTTCATGCAAAGATGGGTTCGATAAAGGACAGAAATGGTATGAACCTAACAGAAGCAGAAGATATTAAAAAGAGGTGGCAAGAATACACAGAAGAACTGTACAAAACATATCTTCACGACCCAGGTAATCACGATGGTGTGATCACTCACCTAGAGCCATACATCCTGGAATGTGAAGTCAAGTGGGCCTTAGAAAGCATCACTACGAACAAAGCTAGTGGAGGTGATGGAATTCCAGTTGAGCTATTTCAAATCCTGAAAGATGATGCTGTGAAAGTGCTGCACTCAATATGCCAGCAAATTTGGAAAACTCAGCACTGGTTATACCATGGGAAAAGGTCAGTTTTCATTCCAATTCCAAAGAAAGGCAATGCCAAAAAATGCTCAAACTACAGCACAATTGCATTCATTTCACATGCTGATAAAGTAATGCTCAAAATTCTCCAAGCTAGGCTTCAGCAATACGTGAACCATGAACTTCCAGATATTCAAGCTGGTTTTCAAAAAGGCAGAGGAACCAGAGATCAAATTGCCAACATCTGCTGGATCATCGAAGAAGCAAGAGTTCCAGAAAAACATCTATTTCTGCTTTATTGACTATGTCAAAGCCTTTCACTTTGTGGATCACAATAAACTGTGGAAAATTCCGAAAGAGATGGGAATGCCAGACCACCTGACCTGCCTCTTGAGAAATCTGTATGCAGGTCAGGAAGCAACAGTTAGAACTGGACATGGAACAACAGACTGGTTACAAATAGGAAAAGGAGTACGTCAAGGCTGTATATTGGCACCCTACTTATTTAACATATATGCAGAATACATCATGAGAAACGCTGGGCTGGAGGAAGCACAAGCTGGAATCAAGATTGCCGGGAAAAACATCAATAACCTCAGATATGCAGATGACACCACGCTTATGGCAGAAAGTGAAGAGGAACTAAAAAGCCTCTTGATGAAAGTGAAAGAGGAGAGTGAAAAAGTTGGCTTAAAGCTCACCATTCAGAACACTAAGGTCATGGCATCTGCTCCCATCACCTCATGGGAAATAGATGGGGAAACAGTGGCTGATTTTATTTTTCTGGGCTCCAAAATCACTGCAGATGGTGTTTGCAGCCATGTTATTAAAAGACACTCTTTGGAAGGAAAGTTATGACCAGCCTAGATAGCATATTAAAAAACAGAGACATTACTTTGCCAACAAAGGTCCATCTGGTTAAGGCTATGGTTTTTCCAGTGGTCATGTATGAATGTTAGAGGTGGACTGTGAAGAAAGCTGAGGGCCAAAAAATTGATGCTTTTGAACTATAGTGTTGGCGAAGACTCAAGAGTCCTTTGGACTGCAAGGACATCCAACCAGTCCATGCTAAAGGAGATCAATTCTGGGTGTTCATTGGAAGGACTGATGCTGAAGCTGAAACTCCAGTACTTTGGCCACGTCATGCAAAGTGTTGACTCATTGGAAAAGACCCTGATGCTGGGAGGGATTGGGGTCAGAAGGAGAAGGGGACAATGATGAGATGGCTGGATGGCATCACCGACTCAGTGGACATGGGTTTGAGTAAATTCCAGGAGTTGGTGATGGACAGGCTTTCCTGGTGTGCTGTGATCATTGGGTTGCAAAGAGAGGCACACAACTGAGCAACTGAACTGAACTGATCTATTGTCCATGTGATCAGTTTGTTTAGGTTTCTGTGATTGTGGTTTTCATTCTCTGTGCCCTTTCATGGATAAGGAGATGAGGTTTGTGGAAGCTTCCTGATGAGAGAGACTGATTGTGGGAAAAACTGGGTCTTGTTCTGATGGGTGGGACCATGCTCAGTAAATCTTTAATCAAATTTTCTGTTGATGGGTAGGGCTGTGTTCCCTCCCTGTTATTTGACCTGAGTCAATGCTATGGTGAAGGTAATGAAAATAATGACACCCTCCTTCCAAAGGTTCTGTACATGCATTGCTGTACTCTGGTCCCCAGACCCTGCACCAGGCCACTGCCGACCCACACCTCTCCTGGACATTCACAGGCAAGTCTGGGTCAGTCTCTTGTGGGATCATTGCCCCTTTCTCCTGGGTCTTGGTGCACACAAGGTTTTGTTTGTGCCCACCAAGAGTTAGTTTCCCCAGGCCGGTTTAAGCTCTGGCAGCTCTATGGTTGGGTTAATGGTGACCTCCAACTATCAGAAAAGTCAAAATCCAGCAGACTGACAAAACCAAATCCTGGTAAGAATGTGAAGCAACAGGAGCTCTCAATCACTTGCTCTTCAAAAGTCAACATTCTACTTGAGGGTGGGGGATAATGAACACAATAATAAAATATGGAAGAGTAGAATAAAACAAGGTGAACTTAGAAAAAAATTTGGAGAGACACAAAATTTAGATAAATTACTGAGTAATCTCATCATAGAAGGGGATATTTCAGTTGAATCCTGAATGAGCGGGAGAAAACTATCAAGCATCTAAGAATATCGGGAATGTGTTAAAAAAAAATGCAATGATTTTGAGGAAGAGATGAGCTCAGTAATCTACTGAAACAGACAGAAGTCCTGTACCTAGTGTCTATTCATCTCATTTTGTTTTTCATATTTATTATAGCTTATTTTATTTCATAATTATATTAGATGGCAAAGTAGATGTCTACCATTTAATTTCAATTCTAATAACATGTTTCTTTCTTTGAAAACTAGCATTAAACAAGATAACAATTTGATATGATGTTTTTCAATAAACATTATACTTTCCCCCACTCTGTTTCACATTACTTTCAGGTGTGATTTTAAAATCCAAATCATAGTTTTCTACCAGATTTTTAGCTTAATGCTGTTATGACAATATTGTGAGAAAGAATCTGGTGTGCAGATGAGTTCAGCCTATGGCATAGTCTCTGAATTAGGTAAAGCTGCCATTAAAAAGCTGCCAAAGAGAGAGAGAGAGAGAGAGAGAGAGACTCAGCCAGACCTGCCTTTGAGTGTTTGAGTGTCTCCTGCAGAGGTACAGATCAGCAGTGCACTGCCACAGGGACAAGGGCTATGGGTGCAGCAGACGTGGGTGTGGCCTAAGCCCACTTGAAGGAGTTCTCCATCAACCCCAACATAGAGCCACCGGAACTTACAAAGAACTGGGGAAACAGACACTTGGAGGGCACAAACATAAACTTGTGTGCACCAGGACCCAGAAGAAAGGAGCAGTGACCCCACAAGAGACTGACCCAGACTTGCCCATGAGTGTCCAGGAGTCTCCAGCAGAGGCATGTATCAGTGGTGGCCTGCTGCTGGGTCAGGGGCACTGAATGCAGCAGTGTATGCACAGAATTTTTTGGAGGAGGTCACTATTATCTTCATTACCTCCACCATAGTTTGGTCTCAGGTCAAACAACAAGGAGGGAACACAGCCCAGCCAATCAACAAAATTTGGACTAAAGATTTATTGAACATGAGCATGGTGACAGCAGCCATGAAATTAAAAGAGGCTTGCTCATTGGAAGAAAAGCTATGATCAACATAGACAGCTTATTAAGAAGCAGAAACATTACTTTGCCAACAAAGTTCCATCTAGTCAAAGCTATGGTTTTTCCAGTAGTCATGTATGAATGTGAGAGTTGGACTATAAAGAAAGCTAAGTGCCAAAGAATTGATGCTTTTGAACTGTGGTGTTGAAGAAGAATCTTGAAAGTCCCTTGGACAGAAGGAGATCCAACCAGTCCATCTTAAAGGAAATCAGTCCTGAATATTCATTGCAAGAACTGATGCTGAAACTGTAACTCCAGTGCTTTGACCAACTGATGCTTGGAAAAGACCCTGATGCTGGGAAAGATTGAAGGTGGGAGGAGAAGGGGATGACAGAGGATGAGATGGTTGGATGGCATCATTGACTCAATGGACATGAGTTTGAGTAAACTCCATGAGTTGGTGATGGACAGGGAAGCCACAGGTGCTGCAGTGCATGGGGTTGCAGAGTCGGATATGATAGAACGGCCAAACTGAACTTAACATGGCTCTGCCCATCAGAATAAGACCCAGTTTTCCACACACTAAGTCTCTCTCATCAAGAAGCTTCCATAAGCCTATTATCCTTATCCTTCAGAGGGCAGATAGAATGAAAATAAAAATCGCAGAAAACTAATCAAACTGATAATACGGACCACAGCTCTGTCTAATTCAATAAAAGCATGAGCCATGCCTTGTGGGGCCACCCAAGAAGGATGGGTCATGGTGGAGATTTCTGACAAAATGTGGTCCACTGGAGAAGGGAATTGCAAACCACTTCAGTATTCTTGCCTTGAG
This sequence comes from Cervus elaphus, assembly GCF_910594005.1. Lineage (NCBI taxonomy): Eukaryota > Metazoa > Chordata > Mammalia > Artiodactyla > Cervidae > Cervus > Cervus elaphus. The sequence goes on along the minus strand of NC_057844.1, from coordinate 9,603,693 downwards.
AACCCCACGAACAGTATGAAAAGTCAAAAAGATATGACACTGGAAGATGAACTCTCCAGGTCGGTGGGTGCCCAGTACACTACTGGAGAAGAGTGGAGAAATAACTCCAGAAAAAATGAAGAGACAGAGCCAAAGCAAAAAAAAAAAAAAAAAAAACACCCAGTTGTTGATGTGACAGGTCATGGAAGTAAGTCTGCTGTAAAGAACAATATTGCAAAGGAATCTGGAATGTTAGGTCCATGAATCAAGGTAAATTGCAAGTGGTCAAACGGGAGATGGAAAGAGTGAACATCAACGTTTTAGAAATCAGAGAACTAAAAGAGACTGGAATGGGTGACTTTAACTCAGATGGCTAGATATATCTACTACTGTGGGCAAGAAACCCTTAGAAGAAATGGAATAGCCTTCAAAGTTAATAAAAAGAAAGTCCAAAATGCAGTTCTTGGATGCAGTCTCAAAAAGGACAGAATTATCTGTTCATTTCCAAGGCAAGCAATCCAATATCACAGTAATCCAAGTCTATGCCACAATCATTAATGCTAGTGAAGCTGAAGTTGAACAGTTCTCTGAAGACCTATAAGACCTTCTAGAACACTGAGAAAAGATATCCTTTTCATTTGGAATGCAAAAGTAGGAAGTCAAGAGATACCTGGAGTAACAGGCAAATTTGGCCTTGGAGTACAAAATGAAGCAGGGGAAAGGCTAACAGGGTTTTGCTAAGAGAATGCACTGGTCATAGAAAGCACCCTCTTCCAACAACACAAGAGATGACTCTACATATAGACATCACCAGATGATCAACACTGAAATCAGATTGATTATATTCTTTGCAATCAAAGATGGAGAAGCTCTATACAGTCAGTAAAAAACAAGACCTGGAGGTGACTATGGCCCAGACCATGAACTTCTTATTCCAATATTTAGACTTAAAATGACAAAAACTAGAGAAAACCACTAGACCATTCAGGTATGACCTAAATCAAATCCCTTATGACTATACAGTGGGAGTGAGAAATAGATTTAAGGGACTAGATCTGGTAGACACAGTGCCTGATGAACTATGGATGGAGGTTCATGACATTGTACAGGAAACAGGGATCAAGACCATCCCCACAGAAAAGAAATGCAAAAAGGCAAAATGGTTGTCTGAGGAGGCCTTACAAATAGCTTAAAAAAGAAGAGAAGGGAAAGGCAAAGGAGAAGAGGAAAGATGCACCCATCTGGATGCAGAGTTCCAAAGAATAGCAAGGAGAGATAAGAAAGCTTTCCTCGGTGATCAAAGCAAAGAAATAGAGGAAAATAGTAGAATGCAAAAGACTAGAGATCTCTTCAAGAAAATTAGAGATAGCAAGGGAATATTTCATGCAAAGAGGGGCTCAATAAAGGACAGAAATGATATGGCCTAGTAGAAGCAGAAGATACTAAGAAGAACTGGCAAGAATACCCAAGAAGTACTGTACAAAAAAAAAAAAAAAAAAATTCTTCATGACCCAGATAATCACAGTGGTGTGATCACTCACCTAGAGCCAGGCATCCTGGAATGTGAAGTCAAGTGGACCTTAGGAAGCATCACTACGAACAAAGCTAGTGGAGGTAATGGAATTCCAGATGAGCTATTTCAAATCCTCAAAGATGATGCTGTGAAAGATTCTGTGAATGTGCACACAATATGCCAGCAAATTTAGAAAACTCAGCAGTGGCCACAGGACTGGAAATGGTCAGATTTCATTCCAATCCCAAAGAAAGGCAATGCCAAAGTATATTCAAATTACCACACGATTGTACTCATCTCACATACTAGCAAAGTAATGCTCAAAATTCTCCAAGCCAGCCTTCAACAGTCAAATTATGGAAAATTCTTAAATATGGGAATAGCAGACCACCTGACTTGCCTCCTGAGAAATCTGTATGCAGGTCATGGAGCAACAATTAGAGTTGGACAGGAAACAACAGACTGTTTCCAAATTGGAAAAGGAGTAGCCAAAGTCACCCTACTTATGTAACATATATGAAGACTACATCATGCGAAATGCCATGCTAGATGAAGCAGAATCTGCAATCAAGATTGTCCACAGAAATATCAATAACCTCAGATATGCATGTGACACCACCCTTATGGCAGAAAGTGAAGGAGAACTAAAGAACCTCTTGTGAAAATGAAAGCGGAGAGTTGAAAAAGCTGGTATAAAATTCAACATTCACTAAATTAAGATCATCGCATCCGGTCCCATCACTTTATGCAAGTAGATGGGGAAACAATGGAAACAAGGTCAGATTTTATTTTTGGGGTCTTCAAAATCACTGCAGATGGTGACTGCAGCCATGAAATTAAAAGATACTTACTCCTTGAAAGAAAAGCTATGACAGTCTAGATGGCATATTAAAATACAGAGACATTACTTTGCCAAAAATGGTCCATCTAATCAAAGCTATATTTTCCCAGTAGACATGTATGGTTGTGAGAGTTGGACTATAAACAAAGCTGAGCACTGAGGAACTGATGCTTTTGAACTGTGGTGTTGGAGAAGACTCTTACGAGTCCCTTGCACTGCCAAGAGATCAAACCAATCAGCCCTAAAGGAAATCAGTCCTCAGTATTCACTGGAAGGACTGATGATGAAACTGAAACTCCAGTACTTTGACCACCTGATGCAAACAACTGACTCATTTGAAAATACCCTGATGCTGGATAATTTTAAGGCAGAAAGAGAAGGGAAGGACAGAGGATGAGATGGCTGGATGGCATCACCGACTTAATGGGCATGAGTTTGTGTAGGCTCTGGGAGTTGGTGATGGACAAGTAAGCCTGACGTTTTTCAGTCAATGTGGTCAGAAATAGTCGGTAATACTGAGTGACTGAACTGACTGACTGAGCTTTTTAAATCTGTTCTTTGGGGGTAATATTTGATTCATGCATTTACTCATTTTTCCCACACAATGATCCTGTTTTGTAACATAACTGTGCTTATCATATCATTCAAGTATAATTTGCTACTCTCTTGTGTAGAATGACTTGCTATCAAGGTTCTAGGAATAATAAATTCATTAGCCTGCATTATCATTCCATATCTCTCATATTCTGCTCTCATCAATGATCTTTTTCAGCCTTTGTCTACTTTGACGTATCTACAGCTTTTGGTAAGATTGACCAGTATATCACATTTTTGTCTGAACTTTTCCTCCTTTTAATCTTATGGCATTGCCATCTGTTTGATTTCCTCCTGCTCTCTGATTAGCTCTTCTGCCTTGTTGTTCAGTGTTTTTTATTACACCACACTACACACAGAGTTTCCATGGTTATGGAACCAACCTAGACAGCCTATTGAAAAGCAGAGACGTTACTTTGTCAACAAAGTTCCATCTAGTCAAGGCTATGGTTTTTCCAGTGGTCATGTATGGATGTGAGAGTTGGACTGTGAAGAAAGTTGAGCACGGAAGAATTGATGCTTTTGAACTGTGGTGTTGGAGAAGACTCTTGAGAGTCCCTGGGACTGCAAGGAGATTCAACCAGTCCATCCTAAAGGAGATCAGTCCTGGGTGTTCATTGGAAGGACTGATGCTGAAGCTGAAACTTCAATACCTTGGCCACCTGATGTGAAGAGCTGACTCATTTGAGAAGGCCCTGATGCTGGGAAAGATTGAGGGCAGGAGGAGAAGGGAACGACAGAGGATCATATGGTTGAACAGCATCACTGCCTCAATGGACATGTGTTTGGGTGAACTCTGGGAGTTGGTGATGGACGGGAGGCCTGGCAAGCTGCTGTTTATGGGGCCGCAAAGAGTCAGACATGACTGAGTGACTGAACTGAACTGAACTGAACACAGTGTTTCCGCAGTTTCTCTTGTCCAGCATCCTGCCTATCTAATTTGATGATCTCAAACACACCATGGCTTTATCTATCTTCTTTCTGTATATGCTTCTTTTCTTCTAAAATGTAAGCTTTACTAGGAAATAGGTGTGTGTGTGTTATGTATGTATGCACTTGTGTTTTCCATTCATATGTCTGGCAACAATGCCTGGCACAGATAAAATAGGTATCCAGTATGTACATGCTGATGAAATAACTTCTAAGTGTACAATACCAAGAAATCTCTAAGTTTAATGTCCATTATGATCACCTACGTTGTTTAGGTGGCATATCATCAAGTCTAATACTAAAAGATTTCTGTTTATTGGTCTGATCTAAGACAAGAAATGTTCATTTCTAGGTTCTTTGGTGACAGATGTAATTCTTGCTTTTAGAAACACTGGATTAGACAAATATTTTTAACTGCTATGAAATATTTTTTGCTGAGTATACTGTTAATACTTTTAATATTATTAAATTAACACTTTTAAATGTTTACTCTTCTAAGAGTGTAGTCTTTTTTATGTTTCTCCTACTTTAAAAACACCTCTAATTCTCCTGTATACTTAACAGCTAAGATTTTTCCCATGTATGTTCTTTCTATTGAGCTCTTTTCTTTCCCCTCCACTTAACAATTAACAATTGCCATTTAACAATTTCAAGAACTTAAAGTATAATCTCAATTTATCTTCTTAATTTAATGCTATAAATTAAAGGTGTTATTACTATATGGACAATACCATTGTTTTTATTCAGTTGCTCAGTCATGTCTGACTCTTTGCAACCCCGTGGACTGCAGCAGGCCAGGTTTCCCTGTCCTTCAACATTTCCCAGAGTCTGCTCAAACTCATGTTCATTGAGTTGGTGATGCCATCCAACCATCTCATCCTCTGTTGCCCCCTTCTCCCAATATCATATCCTCCAAGAATTTGAAAATAAAGCTTAAGCCTAAGCAAACATGAATTTAGAATGAGAATAAATATAAACATATACAAAACATACCAAATAGATTTGGTTTATGGCCTAAACTTTGCTTATAAACCTTTGTGTTATATTATATTGTTTTTCATCAAATTATATTAATGTATATTATTTTTAATATCTTATCAACAAAGGTCATATAGTCCAAGTCATGGTTTATCCAGTGAAGTGCAGTTGCTCAGTCGTGTCTGACTCTTTGAGACCCCATGGACTGTAGCCTACCAGGCTTCTCAGTCCATGGGATTTTCCAGTCAAGAGTACTGGAGTGGGTTGTCATTTCCTTCTTCAGGGGATCTTCCTGACCCAGGGATCGAACCTGGGTCTCCAGCATTGCAGGCAAACACTTTGCCCTCTGAGACACCAAGGAAGCTCTGAGCACCAGGTTTACCCAGTAGTACTTGTTTTTTCAGTAGGTACTGACGTGAGATTTGGACCATAAAGAAGGCTGAGCACCAAAGAATTGATACTCTTGACTTATGGTGCTGGAGAAGACTCTTGAGAGTCCCTTGGACAGCAAAGAGACCAAACCAGTCAATCTTCAAGAAAATTAACCTTGAATATTCATTGGAAGAACTGATGCTGAAATTGAAGCTCCAATACTTTGGCCACTTGATGAGAAGAGCCAACTCATTGGAAAAGACCCTTATGATGGGAAAGATTGAGGGCAGGAGCAGAAGGGGGTGACAGAGGATGAGATAGTTGGATGGTATCATGGACTCAGTGGACATGCATTTGAGCAAACTCTGGGAGATAATGAAGGACAGGGAAGCCTGGCATACTGAAATTCTTGGGGTCACAAAGAGTTGGACATGACTGAGCAACTGACTACAAAAATTTTATTATTAGTATTTTTTGAGAATATATACACATAAGGCAGCAGTTTAAGTGCTTTGGGGTTATTTGTATTATACCTTTAAAAGATTGTGTATTCTAACATATTAGAAATTTGGAGGAAAGGAAAATGTATAGACACAGCTACATTAAAGGGAAGACCGTTCTAAGTTTTAAAAATTATATAGAGAAAGAATCATAGAAATAAACTTTTGTGTTTATGTGTACTTGTGCATATGTGTGTGATATTGCATATTTGTGAAAACAAATGTTTAGATGATTAACTCAATTATAAGAATGATTTCCTATTCTTGATGGGATAATGCCTGCCTTTATTATGTCACATAAAACCTTGTATTTTTATTGTAGGGTTTTAATTCAATCTCTTTTTGCTGTCTTTCTCTAGAGACTGAAAATTTTTTCTTATACCTAAACAAAAACTTTTGTATATGTTACAGGGAATCAATCAGTAAGAAGTGAACAATAGTAGATATTTATAGAACAATAAACAGTTACATTTAGAAGCAATTTTATTTCCTTTTGAGTACTACTTTTATTATAAATAGTAATGTTTTCAGCTTAATTTTGAGAAATGTTCAGTATACAAATACTTTTATTTAGTTCCATTATTATTCTGAAGCAACAGATGCATAAAATAAAGTACAATTGTTAGATTCAAGCTTTACATGATTTTAGTAATGAATGTTTCATTTTTGTATTATACTAATTCCATTTGTTAGCTATACATTTAAAATGTAGACAACTTTCAGTATATGAGGGATTTAATAACAAATCAGTTTGAAATTTTCATAGAGTAATATTTTTAAAAATATGTCATTATGGTTTCTTTTTCTTTGCTTTTTTTTCTGAGATTTTTCCAGGAAGTGTTACCTTTTTGGACATCTTAAGATATCTGTCAAGTTGGGGATGTGAAAAGTGAAAAGAGAGATATAGCTGAAGTGACATTAAGCACTTGTATTTTGAAAACTAATTTTAATTTTTACATTGAGACCACCAGAGTTTTAACCCATGTTTCCTGAGAAAAATAGTTATTTCCTAAACTTTATATTTCCTTAAATGTCAGTGAAAATATAATATGATCAAAATAAAATATGATCAAAATACTTGATCATATCATTTTTAAAATAGCTTATACAATGTCTTTTCTTCTATAGTTATGGAAAAATCAACAATAGATATGGCATATAAAAACAGTGCAACTTTACAGTTTTGACATCCTAATTCGTTAGTGTAACTGTCTGTGTGGCATAACGTTCTACTGCCATTTTCTCCAATCACTAGAAAAGCTTTGGCTTTAACGTTAGTTCAGCAGAAATAGACAAAATCACCTAGTGAAAGTTCATATCATAGGCTCTGCCAAGAATCTGTCCTTTCTGATCCAGCTTATTATGGAATGCTTTAGGAAAACAGAAACAGATGGTACCATATTCAGATATGGTTTGAGATCCTCTCACTCTGTATACTTCCTGGATAGAAGTGGTTAAAATGTTGAGAGTGATTCTAGGCAAAAAAGTGTAAGATCCTAGGAAATGTATAAAAATAAATTTGGGATGAGAATAAATTCAGTATAAGAGAATATTTATGGTCTGAATTTACCTCTAGCTGGCAGCTCTTGGCTTCTGGTTTTGTATCGTATACAGCATGGACTTTCCGTTGTAGGTAGGAACTTTATTCTACAATTCTGTGGCATGAGGCTATCTTTCTTTATTCTTCTGTTTTCTGACATTAAGACAGGTACAGGGAGTGCCCGTATGATAAGTTGCCTTCTTATCAGCCCACCATGTTCATATTGTAAAGAAAATCAGAAATCTGGCTATGTCACCTTGTTGCTTAGAACTCATGAGTGGCTCTGTATTACCTTCAAGGATAGATTTCAACTCCTTTTTCCTGGATAGGAAACACAGAATAGTGGTCTGTCTATTTCCCTTACCACCACGTCACGGCATCCATTTAATCATTCCAAACATTGAAGTCTGTGGCCCTCATGCCTCTTCAAATTGCACCTTTTATTTTTCAATTTCACTAGCTTTATTCTCTTCTTCTGGAAAACTTCTCCCCTCCTCTTGGCTAATCTCCTTTCAACTTCCAGAAAACTCAAGAACTGCCTGTCTCAGGAAGTCTTACCTAAGTTCCCAAGTTGATTGCAGAAGGCTTCCCATCCTTTTGCTCCCCAAATAAATTCACTCCTGAATAGAACCAATATTGCTCTTGATGAAAATAGCTTCATTAGAGCCGAGCATATTTACATTTCTTTTTTAAATTTTTATTTATCTTTATTTTATTTATTTTTTATTTTATTTTATTTTATTTACATTTCTTAACATGAGAAGACAACAAGGAAGCTTAGGTTCATATAACAGACAATACTGATGCTGTAAAATCCCAGAATACCCAAATATGTTCTAGTTCACACATTTAACTGTTGTTGGTAACAATCCAATGGGGTATGTAGCAAAAAACTGGAATCCAGAATTGCCATACGCTCTCAAGGAGGTTATGTGACAGTTGGTTGCTAAGGACCTTTTCAGTGGGTGTCAAAATGGAGAAGCAGTCACAGAATTCAGGGCAAGCCAGGAAAATTAGTAGGAGTAGGAAAATGTGATTTATATTTCCAAGCTGTAGGAAACTCCAACAATAGCTGAAGTGGAGTCTCAGGGAAAATCATTAGGCCCAACTGAGCTGAGGGAGAATAGAGCCAACATGAAACCAGCCATCCAGAACTTCTAAACCAGCAGTCCCCAAACTTCTTGGCACCAGGGCCTGGGTTTGCGGAAGACACTTTTTCCACAGACCAGGGGACAGGATGGTTTTGGGATGACTTAAATGTATTACATTTATTGTGTGCTTTATCTGATTATTATTACCTTGTGATACACAATGAAATAATTACACAACTCCCCACAATGCAGAATCAGTGGGAGCCCTGAACTTGTTTTCTAGCAACTAGACAGTCCCATCTGGGAGTGATGGGAGACACTGACACCCAGAGTACTTTGCTTGTGTCCCGTCCCCTCCATAATCTTGTTTTGGTTGCTGTCCCTGCAGAAACCCTGCTTCACAAAGATAGGATGTTGGAAATGGAAGCGGGCTTTTCAGTGTTTTTGTGACAGTCTCAGGATATTCAGCCTTTATTTTAATCCAGAATGTGTGGAGATTTGGAGCTGTCTCAAATATACTTTTAAGGCCATCATCATTTGTCATCTCCAGGAATCGATCCCATTCTAGCACAGGTAAAAGTGGATTCACCTAGCTTATTCACAAATGTCTCAAGGTTCCCTTGCTTCCCAGTTTGGGTGCATTTTGTGGTTAGGAAGTAATGCTCAAACTCTTTTGAAAGCTGAGATAAATGATTATGCACCAGTTAGGAGAAAGTAGGCCCTAGATCAGTCTCTTTCAAACCTCTGCTAATGTTTAAAACATGCCAAAAATCCAAGTGTTTACTCATCACCCCCATAATTTCAATTTGACTTTGAATGCAGGAGCTTTATCTGCTGTCTTGAACACAACTGCTATTCTTTCCTAAAGTGACAGATTGAGTTTGTTGCACAGGTTGTCACACAAGTAACAGAGTTTTGCAACTCATTCTGTGTCTCTGAAATGTGCTGCCAGTGGTGACTTTTTCTTTCTTTCTTTTTCTTTTTTAAAGAAATCTCTGCAGTGTCCCTTGTAATTCAAAAACTCTGGCTAGTGATCTACATTTAGAAAGCCATCTCATTTCTGTGTATAAGAGAATATGTGTGTGCTCTGCATCCATCTCCTCACAAAGCTGCTTGAACAGATATGAATTAAGGGTGGGTACTTTAATGCAGTTGATCATTTTGTTACCACGTCCAAACTTGCTCTGCTTGCTGCATGACAGGCCAATAAATCTGAGGGGTGAGCTGTTGAGGCAAGGAATATAACTTTATTCAGAAAGCCAGCTGACCGAGAAGATGGCAGACAAATGTCTCAAAGTAATCATCTTACCTGGGTCTGGATGCCAGGTTATTTTACAGAACAAAGATGGGCAGAGGGAAGGAAGTACAGGTAAAAAAAAAAAAAAAAAAAAAGGAATAGCAAACCTTGGGAAGGGGATGTGTTAATTTCTTCCTTCCTGCCATCCACAGGTGGACAGGGTTCTGAATAAAGACACTTCAGTTTAATATTCTGACAGAGGGTCAGAGTTCCCTGAGGCAGGCCATTATGTATAAACAGTATTCTTCTAGTGAACAAAAGTGATGGGAAAGAAAGGTTAAAGTTAAACAAACAGACCCAATATAGAGTCAGAATTGACTCTTCCCCACAACAATTTTAATCAATCATATCCTGCAAAACATTGTTAGATTCAGGTGACATTTTTAGGCTAGCCAGCATTTCTCTACGGATGACAGTGCCTAGACTCACATTCCGAAGCTTCCTCTTCTACCCAAGCAGTGACACCAGAAAGCCATCTACTCATGGCATCTGGTCTGTCTATACATACACTGACACAAAATAACCAGCTTCATTTTCCTGGTATGTAATCATTCAAAGGCTCAGATGGTTCTTCAGTTGTGGCGTTGGTTGATAACAAAAGTGTACATAACATATCCTCATGCACATCTTCCTGAAAAATATATCTCACAAAAATAAGCATTTGTTTCCCTGTTGTCAACATCTGTAGACTTGTCAACCTGGAATGCAGACCACAGTAACTCATTAATCCTCTCTAATAATTGTGACTCAGTATCCTCTGCTATTTAATCAGTTTGTCTAATTATAATGAAAGTCACTCAGTCACGTCCGACTCTTGCGACCCCAGGGACTGTAGCCCGCCAGGTTCCTCTGTCCATGGGATTCTCCAGGCAAGAATACTGAAGTGGGTTGCCATTTCCTTCTCCATGTCTAATTATGGTGGTGGTCAAAAGAGGAGCTCATGCCACCTTTTCAACTGCCTCTCCTAAAAGTTTATGATGAATGTCCTTAGCAGCAGTCAGCTATACATCACTAATAGTAAAGGAATTCTTAGCTTTACCACTGTGGTTAGCCACTAAGAATGATGCTCTCAGTACAGACACATCTGATAAAGTGATTCCATTCAGTTCAGTTCAGTTGTTCAGTCATGTCTGACTCTTTGCTACCCCATAGACTGCAGCACGCCAGGCTTCCTGTCCATGGAGAAACCCCATGGACAGAGGAGCTTGGGCCTATCACACATGGTGTCGCAAAGTGCTGGACACGACTGAGCGACTAAGAATACATGCTTAAGTTCTAAAATATTCTATCAATCCTGTATTTTTACTCCCCTTCACTATTTTAACCATTTTTTTACATTAATTTTCCATATTTTTGTATTGTTTTAGTCCTTAACTACTTATTATGGATATACATTATTTTATTCCTTTTCTCTTTTAATCTTCCTACTGTTTTTTTTTTTTTAATCTTCCTACTGGTTTTATAAGTGATCTATATTTACTGTGTATTTTCTTTAACAATAAAATTTTTCCTTTTGTTATTTTCATATTTCCCATTGCTGTCTTTTCTGCTCAGAGAAATCCCTTGGATATTTCTTGTGGAGACAATTTAGTATCACTGAAAACTTTTAGCTTTTGTTTGTCTGTAAAATTTATTTCTCCTTAAAATCTGAATAATAACCTTGCTTGTTATTTTTTGTTTGTTTGCTTGCAGTCTTTTTCCTTTCATCGCTTTAAATATCCTTTGCAACTCTCTTCTCATCTGTGAAGTATCTGCTGCAAAATCAGCTGGTAATTTTAGGGGTTCCATTGTATATATCTAGTTACTTCTTTCTGCTTTTAGTGGCCTCTCTTTTTTTTAAATTTAATTTTATTATTATTGTTATTTATTTTACTATTATTTATTTTTATTTTATTTAATTCTTGCCATTTTAATTCAAAGGGTCTTTGAGTTTCTTTGGATTAATCTTAATTGGGATTCTATGTGTATTCTGGGCCTTTCTGTTTTCTTCCCCAGGTTTGGAAAATTTTTGGCTTTTATTTCTTTACATGTTTTTTCTGCCACTTTCTCTCTTTGTGTACTGGGAGCCTTATAAAGCAATCATTTATACCTTTGGTGTTGCCTCAGAGGACTCAAACTGTCCTTTTTTAATCTCTGTTTTATTGTTGTTGTTGCTGTTGTTGTTCAGCTTGAGTGATTTCGGTTTGTCTGTCTTCCAGTTACTGATCCATTCTTCATAATGTTTAATCTAATTTTGAATCCTTCTTGTATATTTAAAAATACACAAGAAAATATATCAGTTATTATTTTCTTCAGCTTTGTTTGATTCTTCCTTATATTTTCTAACTCTGTTAAACTTTTTACTGTGCTCATCCATTCTTTTCCTGAGTTTGTTGAGCATCTTTATGACCATTACCTTGAACTCTTTATTGGGATATATTGTTTATCACCACTTCACTTGCTGCTTCTTCTGGGGTTTATCTTATTCCTTACTTTAGAACATATTATTTCACCACTTAATTTTGCCTGGTTCTCTGTCTTGTTTGTATGTATTAGGTTAGTTGGTTACATTTCCCAGTTTGAAGAAGTAGACGCATATAAAAGATGTCCTGTGGGGCCTAGTAACATACTCCCTCTGGTCACCGGAGTTTATAATCTAAAACTGACCTGTGTGTGCTGGGTTGGGCCTTCTGTTGTGGTAGGGCTGACTACTGTGGTGTGTTGGTAGCTGGGTGGGTCTAGTCCTTGGCCTGGCTGACTTCTGTGTTCTGCCTTGTACAGACTACCAGTCTCTGGTGACCAAGACCTCACTAAGGAGATGTTGGTTGCCTTGCCTGAGGAGTCCTGGGGCTGGTGGTAACCTGCTTTTGGGTAAGACCAGTTCCAGTGTGGCTGGCTGTAGGGCCCATGATTTCCGGAGTTACTTTCTGCCAGTTGGTTGACAGTGTTGAGTCCTGGCATGGCTGGGTATAGGATCTGGGTGATTCTGGGGTTAATGCCAGTCCATAAGTGGGTGGGATGATGGTCTCCACGGCTGGTTATGGGTCTGATTTCCTGGGACTAGGGCTGGCTTATTGGTAGGTGAGGCCATGGCCTTGAAAGTCCTGGGACTGTTATTCTGCTGGGAGTAGGGCCTATCATGAAAAAAACTGGAGGAAGGGCTGATGCCATTCTCATGGTGGCCAGGATTGGGTCTCCAGAAGACTGACTACTTGTGTCTTGTGGTCTTGGGATTAGCTGGTGTGCAAGATCATGTCCTGGTGCTAGAGGTGAAGAGGAAAAGAGAAAGTGTTAGTCACTTAGTCTGTTTGACTCTTTATCACCCCACGGACTGTAGCCCATGCTCCCCATGTAGCCAGGCTCCTTTGTCCATGGAATTCTCCAGAAAAAAATGCTGGAGTGAGTTGCCATTCTGTCTCCAGGGATCTTCTCAATACAGGAATCGAACCCATGGCTCCCACATTGCATGCAGATTCTTTACCATCTGAATCACCAGGGAAGTCAAGAGGGAGGACTCCAAAATGACCCTTGCCATGAACTACCAGTGTCCTCGGTGTAGAACAGGCTCCAAAAATGGTTACCACCAGCAGCTATGTCCTCACGGGCTGTCCCGGGGACCTCCTGCCTCTGAGAGCAAGCAGGTCTGATTCAGGACCTTTACAATTGCTGTCTCTGTGCTGGGTCTCAGAGTTTGTTAGAATTGCCCTGCCCCTTTCAACAGTGGAATATCTTTTGCGCTCTGGGTTTTAAAGCAAGCCCTGTTGGCCCTCAGAGTCAGGACATTCTTGCATTCTGAGGATTCATTTGGTGCAAGACTCATTTGTGGAAGGGCTCCAGAGTTGCAAGTCAATGTGGGGCTCAAATTCTCATTTCTTGGGGAGAACTTTTACAATTCTGGTTACCTTCTTGTTTGTGAGTTGCCTGCCCCTGAATGTGGGTTTTGAGTATAGCATATCTCTGCTGCTCCTGCCCATTTTGCTGTGGTTCCTTCTTTATACCTTCAGTTATGGAAAAACTTTTATGTTAGATTTCAGAATAATAATTGCTCTATAACTTATACTTTTAATGTGACTGAGGGAGGAGATGAGTTCAGGGTCTTCTAATTCTACCATCTTGGCCAAACTTCCTGAATTTTGATCAATGACAATTATTTTAAGTTCTCTGTTTACCAATTCAAAAATATGTGGCTTATCTGAGTCTGGTTTTAATGTTTGTTTTGCTTCTTCACTCTGAATTTTCTCTCTCTTATCTCTCTCTCTCTTTTTTTTTTTTTGCTTAATTTTCAGCATGCTTTGTAATTTTCTGTTGAATGATCAACAAGATGTATCAGGTATTAGGAACTAACATTATTTGGTATTCAGTGTGGATTTGCATGTTAATTTGGCTAGGAATTGGGCCTTATTTCCTGTTTTCTATAGCTGTACATGTCAGAAATTTCATTTTCTCTAATTTCCTTGTTTGTATGCTTTTGTCTGTTTATTTGTTTACTTGTTTATTTTGATTCTTGTTTTAGGTTTCTTTAAGAAACTCTGCTAGTATCTGTGTCTTTTACTCTCTTAGTTGCAATTCACTGCAATTGTGCTTAAGCTTGCTGATGTGGTGATAAAGTTTTGAGAAAGAAGAAAAGTGTTCTATCATGATTAAATCACAGTTTTTTAGTGGGCTTTCACTATAATCTTTAAACTTGTTTCTTATCTTTTCTTCTCTCCTTAAGTTAGATAGAAAGTCCAATTTGGAGTTTACTAATTATCCTTCCCCAGGTCATAAAAAGTCTTTGGTAATGTTGATATCCTTGGAAGTCAAGCTCTGGTTATTAAAAACAAAATAAAAGAAAAAAAGTTTAGTGTATTTCAAAGTGACTTTGTTCCTTTCACTGCTAAACAATAGAAGATTCTCTTGCAACCTATTGCATGAGAATCTGGTGACCAAATCCAAAATGGTTTAAGGGTTTCTATAGGATTGGTTCTGGTAGTTTCTCTGTTTTGTTTTGTATTATATTGTTATTAGGCATCCCAGGTGGCATTAGTGTTAAAGAATTCACTAACTAGTGCAGGAGACAAGAGCTGCAGGTTTGATTCCTGGGGCAGGAAGATCCCTTGGAGGAGGGCAAGGCAACCCAATCCAGCTTTCTCCCCTGGAGGATCCCATGGACAGAGGAGCCTAGCAGGCTATGGTCCAGAGGGTTACAGAGAGTCAGACAGGACTAAAATGACTTGGCACATACTCATGAATATTGTTATTAAGGCTATTTTTCTGGAGCAGCTTTAGGTTAGTAGCAATTTGAAGGGCAGTATGGAGATTTCCCAAACAACCTTACCCCCACATATCCCTAGACACCCTCATTACTAATATATCCTATCAGTGTGGTACATTTGTTACAGCTGATAAACCTAAACGGACATACCATCACCCAGTGTCCATATCCATATTACAGTTAACTCTTGTTGCTGTAATTCTAAGAATTTGAACAAACATATCCAATGTTATGATATTATACAGAATATGTTCACCCCTGAAAGTCATCTGTGCTCTGCCTATTCATTTCTCCCCAAATCAAACCTCTGACAGTCAATAGTTTTTTTATTGTCTCCATACTCTTGTCTTTCCCAAGTTGCCATACCTTGGGGTCATATAGCAAATAGCCTTTTCAGATCTTTCACTTAGTAATATGCATTTAAGTTTCCTCCATGTCTTTTCAAGGTTTGTTAGTTCATTTTTAGTACCAAATAATATCTAATCGTCCAGATATATCACAGTTTATGTATGCATTTACCTACCAAAATACACTTTGTTTCCAAGTTTTAGCAATTATAAATTAAGTTGTTATAAATACCCTCATACAGGTTTCTGTGTGGAAATATTTTGAAGTTTGGATAAATACTATATAGCATAATTGGTAGATGTTATGGAAAGAGTTCATTTAGTTTTGTAAGAGCTCACCTGTCCCCAAACTGTCTTCCAGAACTGTTTGCATTCTCATCAACAATGGATAAGAGTTTCTATTGCTTCATATCCTTACCAGCATCTGATATTATCAGTGTTTGGATTTTGTCCATTTCAACAGACACATAATATTATCTCATTATTGTATTAATTTACATTTTGTTGATGATATATAAAATAAAGCAATTTTTAATGTGTTTACTTTCTATCCATAAATATTCCCTGGGGAGATGTCTGTAATGTCTTCAGTCTTTTTTAAAAGATAAGGTTGTTTGTTTTCTTATTGTTCAATTCTAAGAATTATTTGTATATTTTGTGTTACTGTCCTTTATCACATATGTCTTTTGCAAATATTTTCTCCCAGTATGTGACTCTCCTCTCAGTTTCATGAGCATAAGTTTTCAATTTTAATGAAATACAATCTACCACGTATTTCTTTCATAGATCATATATTCTCTTTTGCATCTAAAAAGCCATTGCCATATCCAAGGTCTTCTATTATCTTGAAATAGTTTTATAGATTTGCATTTTACTTTAGGTCTGTTATCTATTTTGAGTTAAAGTTTATGAAAGATGAGGTTTGTGTTTAGATTATTATTATTGTTATTATTTGTAGTTTGGATGTTCACTTGCTCTAATACCATTTTGAGAAGACTACTTTTATTCTATTGTATTACCTTTGCTTCTTTTTCAAAGATTATTTGACTATATTTTTGTGGTCTTTTTTTCAAGGCTCTCTGCCCTACTATACTGATCTCTTTGTCTCTTCTTTCATACACCACACTTTCTTGCTCACAGTAGCTTAGTAGTAGGTCTATAAGTCATTACTGGTTGGGGCATAGACTTGGATTACCATTATATTGAATGATTTGCCTTGGAAACGAAAAGATCATTCATTTTGAGATTGCATCCAAGTACTGCATTTCAGATTATTTTGTTGCCTGTGATGGCTATTCCATTTCTTCTAAGAGATTTTTGCCCACAGTAGTGGATATATTGGCCATCAGAGTTGAATTCAACCATCCCAGTCCATTTTAATCTGCTGATTCCTAAAATGTCAATGTTTACTCTTGCCATCTCCTGTTTGACCACTTCCAATTTAACTTGATTCATGGACCTAACATTCCACATTCCTATGCAATATTGCTCTTTATAGTATCAGACTTAACTTCCATCACTAGTCACAGCCACAGCTGAGTGTTATTTTTGTTTTGACTCTGCCTCGTCATTCTTTCTAGAGTTATTTCTCCACTGATCTCCAGTAGCATATTGGGCACCTATTGACCAGGAGAGTTCATCTTTCAGTGTCCTATCTTCTTGCTTTTCATACTGTTTATGGGGTACTTAAGGTAAAAATACTAAAGTGGTTTGCCGTTCCTTTCTCTAGAGGACCATGTTTTTTCAGAACTCTCTACCATGACCCATCCATCCTGGGTGGCCCTACTCAGCATGGCTCATAGTTTCATTGAGTTAGACAAGGCTGTGGTCCACGTGATCAGACTGGTTAGCTTTCTGTGATTGTGGTTGTCAATCTTTCTGCCCTCTGATGGAGAAGGATAAGAGGTTATGAAAAATTCCTGATGGGAAAAACTGACTGAGGGGGAAACTGGGCCTGTTCTGATGGGTGGGGCCATGCTAAGTAAATCTTTAATCCAGTTTTCTGTTGTTGAGCTGGGCTGTGTTCCCTCCCTGTTATTTGACCTGAAGCAAAACTATGGTGGAGGTAATGAAGATGATGGTAACCTCCTTCAAAAGGTCCCATGCACACATTGCTGCTTTCAGTGCCCCCAAACGTGCAGCAGGCACGGCCAACCCACACTTCCCCAGAGACTACTAGACACTCACAGGCAAGTCTGGGTCAGTCTCTTTTGGGGTCACTGCTCCTTTTCCTGGGTCCTGATGTGCACAAGGTTCTGTTTGTGCCCTCCCAGAGTCTGCTTCACAGTCCTGTGTAAGTTCTGGCAGCTCTATGGTGGGGATAATGGCGACCTCCTCCAAGAGAGCTTATGCAATAACCAGCTCTACTGCATCCAGAACCCCTGCCCCTTCAGTAGTCCACTGCTGACCCACACTTCCTCAGGAGACACTCAAGCACAATCTATCTCAGTCTCTGTGGGGTCTCTGGGTCCTGGAGCACACAAGGTATGCTTGCACACTCTGAGCATCTCTGGAAGGTATGGGGATTGATTCAAAATGTGATTTCACCCCCCCTACAATCCTGCTGGGGCTTCTACTTTGCCTTTGGATGTGGGGTATTTCCTCACATTCACTCCAGAGCCATGAAACCACCATTCAAGCACCACGCAGCCACTGCTCTTGTAGGTTCTATGAAGACTTACAATACCTTCTAGAATTAACATTCAAAAAAGATGTTCTTTTCATTATACAGGACTGGAACACAAAAGTAGGAAGTCAAGAGATACCTAGAGTAACAGGCAAATTTGGCCTTGGAGTACAGAATGATTTAGAGCAAAGGCTAATAGAGTTTTGCCAAGAAAACACCTTGATCACAGCAAACACCCTCTTCCAACAACACAAGAGACTACTCTACACATGGGCATCACCAGGTGGTCAATACTGAAATCAGATTGATTATATCCTTTGTAACCAAAGAAGGAGAAGCTGTATACAGTCAGCAAAAATAAGACGGGGAGCTGATTGTGGCTCAGATCATGAACTCCTTATTGCCAAATTCAGACTTAAATTGAAGAAAGTAGGGAAAGCCACTAGACCATTCAGGTATGAACCAAATCAAATCCCTTATGAATATACAGTGGGAATGACAAGTAGATTCAAGGGATTTGAATCTATTCATGTATGGATGTATGTTCAGTTCAGTTCAGTCACTCAATCATGTATGACTCTTTGTGACCCCATGGACTGCAGCATACCAGGCCTCCCTGGCCATCACCAACACCTAGAGTTTACTCAAACCCATGCCCATTGAGTCAGTGATGCCATCCAACCATCTCATCCTCTGTCATCCCCTTCTCCTCCTGACCCCAATGCTTCCCAGCATCAGGGTCTTTTCCAATGAGTCAACATTTTGCATCAGGTGGCCAAAGGATTGGAGTTTCAGCTTCAACATCAGTCTTTCCAATGAACACCCAGGGCTGATATCCTTTAGGATGGACTGTTTGGATCTCCTTGCAGTCAAGGGACTCTCAAGAGTCTTCTCCAGCTCCACAGTTCAAAAGCATCAATTCTTTGGCACTCAGCTTTCTTCACAGTCCAACTGTCACATCCATATATGACCACTGGAAAAACCATAGCTTTGCCTAGACAGACCTTTGTTGGCAAAGTTATGTCTCTGTTTTTTAATAGGCTGTCTAGATTGGTCATAACTTTCCTTCCAAGGAGTAAGCATCTTTTAATTTCATGGCTGTAGTCACCATCTGCAGTAATTTTGGAGCTCCCAAAAATAAAGTCTGACACTTTATCACCATCTATTTCCCATGAAGTGATGGGACCAGATGTCATGATCTTAGTTTTCAGAATGTTGATCTTTAAGCCAACTTTTTCACTCTCCACTTTCACTTTCATCAAGAGGCTTTTTAGTTCCTCTTCACTTTCTGCCATAAGGGTGGTGTCATCTGCGTATTTGTTGTTATTGATTGTTGATGGTTGTTGATATTTCTCCCAGCAATCTTTTTTCCAACTTGTGCTTTCTCCAGCCTAGAGTTTCTCATGATATACTCTGCATATAAGTTAAATAAGTAGGGTGACAATATACAGCCTTTACGTACTCCTTTTCCTATTTGGAACCAGTCTGTTCCATGTCCAGTTCTAACTGTTGCTTCCTGACCTGCATATAGGTTTCTCAAGAGGCAGGTCAGGTGATCTGATATGCCCATCTCTTTCAGAATTTTCCACAGTTTATTGTGATCCACACAGTCAAAGGCTTTGGCATAGTAAAGCAGAAATAGATTTTTTCTGGAACACTCTTGATTTTTCAATGATCCAGCAGATGTTGGCAATTTGATCTCTGGTTCCTCTGCCTTTTCTAAAACCAGCTTGAACATCTGGAAGTTCACAGTTCATGTATTGCTGAAGCCTGGATTGGAGAATTTTGAGCATCACTTTACTACCGTGTGAGATGAATGCAATTGTGTGGTAGTTTCTGCATTCTTTGGGATTGCCTTTATTTGGGATTAGAATGAAAACTGATCTTTTCAAGTCCTGAGGCCACTGCTGAGTTTTCCAAATTTGCTGACATATTGAGTGCAGCACTTTCACAGCATCATCTTTTAGGATTTGAAATAGCTCAACTGGAATTCCATCACCTCCACTAGCTTTGTTCATGGTGATGCTTCTTAAGGCCCACTTGACTTCACATTCCAGGATGTCTGGCTCTAGGTGAGTGATCACACCTTCGTATTTATCTGGGTCATGAAGATTTTATTGTACAGTTCTTCTGTGTATTCTTGCCACTTCTTCTTAATATCTTCTGCTTCTGTTAGGTCCATACCATTTCTGTTCTATGTCGAGTCTATCTTTGCATGAAATGTTATCTTGGTATCTCTATTTTTCTTGAATAGATCTCAAGTCTTTCCCATTCTGTTGTTTTCCTCTATTTCTTTGCATTGATCGCTGAGGAAGGCTTTCTTATCTCTCCTTGATATTCTTTGGAACTCTGCATTCAAATGGGAATATACTTCCTTTTCTCCTTTGCTTTTCACTTCTCTTCTTTTCACAGCTATTTGTAAGGCCTCCTCAGACAGCCGTTTTGATTTTTTTGCATTTCTTTTCCATGAGGATGGTCTTGATCCCTGTCTCCTGTACAATGTCGTGAACCTCTATCCATAGTTCATCAGGCACTCTATCAGATCTAGTCCCTTAAATCTATTTCTCACTTCCACTGAATAATCATAAGGGATTTGATTTAGGTCATACCTGAATTGTCTAGTGGTTTTCCCTACTTTCTTCAACTTAAGTCTGAATTTGGCAATGAGGAGTTCATGATCTGAGCCACATATGCTCCCGATCTTATTTTTGCTGACTGTATAGAGCTTCTCCATCTTTGGCTGCAAAGAATATAATCAATCTGACTTTAGTGTTGACCATCTGGTGATGTCCATGTGTAGAGTCTTCTCTTGTGTTGTTGGAAGAAGGTGTTTGCTATGACCAGAGCATTCTCTTGGCAAAACTCTATTAGCCTTTGCCCTGCTTCATTCCATATTCCAGGGCAAAATTTGCCTGTTACTCCAGGTGTTTCTTGACTTCCTACTTTTGCATTCCAGTCCCCTATAGTGAAAAGGACATCTTTTTGGGTGTTAGTTCTAAAATGTCTTGTAGATCTTCATAGAACCATTCAACTTCAGTTTCTTCAGCGTTACTGGTAGGGGCATAGGCTTGGATTACCATGATATTGAATGGTTTGCCTTGGAAATGAAAATAGATCATTCTGTGGTTTTTGAGATTGCATCCAGGTACTTCATTCTGGACTCTCTTGTTGACCATGATGGCTACTCTATTTCTTCTAACAGATTCCTGCCCACAGTCATAGATATAGTGGTCATCTGAGTTAAATACATCTATTCCAGCCTGGCGGCTGCACGGGCACAAAAGATCCAAGAGGACCTACTGCACATTCAAGGTCAGGAGCAGCAGCTGTGAAGAGATACCCCACGTCCAAAGTAAGAGAAGCCTAACTAAGACGGTAGGTGTTGCGAGAGGGCATCAGAGGGCAGACACACTGAAACGATAATCACAGAAAACAACCAATCTGATCACAGGACCACAGTCATGTCTAACTCAATGAAACTAAGCCATGCCGTGTGGGGCCACCCAAGACAGTCGGGTCATGGTGGAGAGGTCTGACAGAATGTGGTCCACTGGAGAAGGGAATGGCAAACCACTTCAGTATTCTTGCCTTGAGAACCCCATGGACAGTATGAAAAGGCAAAATGATAGAATACTGAAAGAGGGACTCCCCAGGTCAGTAGGTGTCCAATATGCTACTGGAAATCAGTGGAGAAATAACTTCAGAAAGAATGAAGGGATGGAGCCAAAGCAAAAACAATACCCAGTTGTGGATGGGACTGGTGATAGAAGCAAGGTCCGATGCTGTAAAGAGC
The DNA here is from genome assembly GCF_910594005.1 of Cervus elaphus. NCBI lineage: Eukaryota > Metazoa > Chordata > Mammalia > Artiodactyla > Cervidae > Cervus > Cervus elaphus. Next base: position 9,582,059 of record NC_057844.1, on the reverse strand, counting down.
GATATTGCATAGGAACCTGGAATGTTAGGTCCATGAATCAAGGCAAATTGGAAGTGGTCAAACAGGAGATGGCAAGAGTGAATGTTGACATTATAGGAATCAGCGAACTAAAATGGACTGGAATGGATTTGAGAGTTGGACTGTAAAGAAAGTTGAGTGCTGAAGAATTGATGCTTTTGAACTGTGGTGTTGGAGAGTCCCTTGTGTTGCTTGAGATTTCCCTTGTATTGCAAGGAGATCCAACTAGTCCATCCTAACGAAAATCAGTCCTGAATATTCATTGGAAGTATTGATACTAAAGCTAAAACTCCAAAAGTTTGGCCACCTGATGTGAAGAACTGACTCTTTTGAAAAGACCCTGACACTGGGAAAGATTGAAGGTGGGAGGAAAAGTGGACAACATAAGATGAAATGATTGGATGGCATCACCGACTCAATGGACATGAGTTTGAGTAAACTCCAGGTGTCGGTGATGGACAGGGAAGCCTAGCATGCTGCAGTCCATGGGGTAACAAAAATTCGGACATGGCTGAGAGACTGAACTGAACCGAACTGAAGTCTATAAATCAAGACGTATCAGTACTTCAACTTTCTTCTTCTTCAATATTGTTTTGGGTATTCCAGATCTTTTCCTTCATCATATATAAATTTAGGGTCCCTTTGTCAATATTCACATAGCAACCTGTTACTGAGAATTTCCACCTTTGAAAGCTGGATTTATAAAAGGCAGAGGAACCAAGGATCATATTGCCAACATCTGTTGGATCATGGCAAAAGCAAAATAATTGAAGAAAAAGAAAAAAATCTGCTTCTTTGGCTATGCTATATCTTTTGACTGTGTAGATCACAACAAAGTGTGGAAAATACTTAAAGAAATGGAATATCAGACCATCTTACCTACCTCCTGAGAAACCTGTATGCAGATCAAGAAGCAACAGTTAGAAATGTACATGGAACAACAGACTGGTTCCAAATCCAGAAAGGAGTATGCCAAGGAGTATATTGTCAAGCTCTAGGACTTGTTATTGTTGTTCTCATATGTTCTACTTTGATGATCTTGTCGTCTGTGAACAAGAATAGTCTATTTTTTTTTTTGCCAATTTATATACCTTGATTTCCTGTCCTTTTCTTATTGCATTAGCTAGAAATTCTATTGAAATGCTGAAAAAAATTATGAGAAAGTACCTCCTTGTCTTGTATCTGGTTCTAGTGGGAAAACTTTGAGTTTCTCACCAGTAAGTTTGATGTTGGCTGTATTTTTTTTCTTTCTTTTTTGTAAATATTCTTTATCAAGTTGAGGAAACTCCCCTCTGATTCTACATTATTGAGAGTTTTTATCATGAGCAAATAATTTATTTCTGTCAACTGCTTTTGCTATATATTTGTGTGTGTGTGTGCTCAATCATGTCTGGTTCTTTGGGACCCCATGGACTCTAGCCCTCCAGGCTCCTCTATCCATGGAGTTTTCCAGGCAAGAATACTGGAGTGGGATATACATTAATATGCATTTTTTTTTTAGCCTCTTTATGTGTTGGATTACAAGAGTTGATCTTCAGATATTGAAATTACGTTGTTTTCCTGGAATAATCTACTTGGTTGTGGCATGTTTTCTTTTCACATTATTGAATTCAAATACTAATATTTTCTCAAGGAGTTTTGCATCTATGTTCATGAGATATATTAGTCTGTAGTTTTCTTATAATATCTTTGGGCAGTTTTGGTGTTTCTCCTTCATTTTTTTTTTTTCATGTATTTTTATTAGTTGGAGGCTAATTATTTTACAATATTGTAGTGGTTTTTGCCATACATTGACATGAATCTGCCATGGATTTACGTGTTCCTCATCCTGAAGCCCCCCTCCCACTTCCTTCCCCATCCCATCCCTCTGGATCATTTTTTAAAATAATTTCACAGAGTGCAGAATTCCAGGTTGGTAACTTTGTTTTTTCTTTTCTTCAACACTTCAATTATTTCACTCCACTCTCTTATTGTTTGCAAGGATTCTGAGAAGTTTTATGTAATTATTACCATTGTTCCCATCTGGTTGAAATGTGCCCCCTACCACCACCCCATGGCTGCTTACTGGATTATTTTATCTTTGATTTTCTATAATTTGAAAGAGATATGCCTAGGTGTGGTGTTTTAGGCTTTTATTTAGCATGGCATTCTTTGAGCTTCCTGGATCTGTGGTTTGGAATCTGACAGAAATGTGAGGACATTCTCAATCATTGCTATTCATGTATTTCTTTTTTTCTGTTCACTCTTCTGTTTGTAGTAGTCCTAGTTATGAGTAAGTTACACTTTTTTTTTTTTTTACAGTACCACAATGCTTGTCCTTGTATATTCTGTTCTATTCATCTTTGTTCTTTTAGCTTTCTCGTTTTAAGGATTCTGTTGATAAGTGCTCTAGCTCAGATATTCTTTCCTTAGCTCTGTCCAGCTTTCTAGCAAGCACATCAAAGGCATTCTTCAACTCTGGTTTTAATCTCTAACATTTTTTGTTTGCTTTTATTCATTCTTAGGACTTCTAGCTCTCTGCTTACACTGATCCTCTGTTCTTCTATGCTGTTTATTTTATCCATTAAAGACTTTAGCATGTTAGCTGTGCTGCTCCTGCTGCTTAGTCAGGTGCATCCCCATGGACTGTAGCCCGCCAGGCTCCTCTGTCCATGGGATTTTCCAAGCAAGAGTACTGGAGTGGGCTGCCATGCCCTCCTTCAGGACATCTCCTTGACTGAGGGATCAAACTCAGATCTCCTGCATTGCAGGCATTTTTTTTTTTAAATCACTGAGGCACCAGGGAAGCCCATATTAGTCAAACACATTTCAAATTCCTGGTCTGATCACTCAACATTTCTGCCACATTTTGTTATGATGTTTTCTCTATCTTTTCTAATTTTATTTTTATCCTTTGGTATGTCTTATAATTTTTTTCCTTTGTAGCTAGGCCTGATGTACTAGGTAAAAGAAGCTATTGTAAATATACCAAGTATTATGGTGAGGTATGAGGGGAGATGGAATGTTCTATATGATTAGATCAAAGTGTTTCAGAAAACATGTGCCTCTGGATTGAGATTTTTACAGGAGTTTCTCAGTCTTTTATCCTCCATTATGTGGGACAAATTTGCTACAGAGGGCAGAAACTAGATATTTTCCCTATCCCAGATTACTTAGACTCTGATAATACCACAGCAGTTTAGGCTCTGGTAACTAATTTTCCCAGAGGGCAGACTTTATTGAGAATATTATATATATATATATATATATATATATATATATATATGCTTTCTTTCCTCCTCTCTCTGACAGAGTCAAAATGGATTTTTCTGTGATATTTAATTTAAGAAACTGTTCAAGGTCTTAGTGATAAATTTCATAATATTCCAAGGGTCTCCCTCTTTGACTAGGTCCCTCTGGAGTTTTTAACTCTCAGTATTGTCTACATTGAGCTTCCAGCAATTTGTCAACTTCAGTTCAAATTTTCCCTTCCTTGGTATTGGTTCCTGTGGTGGTTTTGAGTTCTGTATCCACTTGTCTTTCTCTCCAGTATTGCAGGCAACAGTTTGACCTCCATTCTTCCCTCTCTTACAGATTTAAGAAGTGTTGTTGATAATTCAGTCTGCTTAGCTTTTTTGCTTGTTATTAGGTGGAGTGGCAACTTATAAGTACCTTAAACGTGGACCTGGAAACCTCCGGGTAGTTTTTAACTCAAGATAGCCCACACACAGTGTTCAACAGTTCTTCAAAGCTTTACTTTAAGTATTCCTCCTGGCTCTAGTGTCATCTGTTTCAGTTAATGTGATCTTGGCTATAATTTCCTTTATTCATCTGTCTCTCAAGATTTTGAGGTGGCAGTTTGTCCTGCCATCTCAGTTCTCTGATGGATCTGAGAATAGATAAGTGCCTGGGTATGTAATGTAAACAAGCATTGCTTAAGTTGTTGTTCTTTGACTCTGTTGAAGAAGAGCCACTTGGAGAGCTTTTAAAAATTACTCAAGATGCACGCCAGACCAATTCAACCAGTATCTCTGAGTGAGACCCAGGAATTTATATATGTATAAGCTCACTGGTGATTTCTGTGCCAAGTCAGGATTGAGATCCTGGCAGGGTGTCTAGACTAAGGTGCCTTAGTTGGAATCATGCCTCTTGATATCAATATGCACCTAGACAAACCAGTGAATCTCTTCTCCAGAATAAGGGAATCATATATGTCTTATAGTTTTGTTCTTGGTGTGTAGTGTTATATATATATATATATTTGTTGTTGTTGTTGTTGTTTTTAATATTATTGTTCCAGCTGTGGATAGTAAATTGAACCTTAGCAGTGATCCAGGAATTTTCTGTGTTCCACGCTAATGATATGCAGTTCTTCCCCATTTCCAAAAGGGATAATTAGCTTGAATATTTTATTTGATATTGGATTTTTTTAAATTTTAGAATCTTCTTACTTTTCTTTATAGCTGCATTATATTTGCATACCTAAGCAATAAATTGCATTGTTTTCATGTTTTAAAAATTTCTGAAGATACAATCATTCTATAGGTATTCTTTTGTGCTATGTTTGTTTAATCTACTTGTATTTTTGCTATTGACTAACACCAGCACAAGTACCTGTAGAAGTTCCCCATGGAGAAGGGAACTGATACCCACTCCAATATTCCTGCCTGGAGAATTCCATGGACAGAGAGGCCTGGTGAGCTATAGTTCATGGGGTTTGCAAAGAGTTGGACACAACTGAGCGACTAATACAAACAATACAAAATTGTTTAGCATATTGATTTTACAATTTTGCTATTCAATGTGGATGAATGTAAACATCCCTCCACATTCATATTGTCATTTGACACAATTTAAAAATTTGTGTCACACTGATGGATATGAATTATTATATTCATTATTTTTAAAGTACCTATTGAAGTCATTTGACCATTTTCTACTGAAGGATTCTTCTTTCTCTTTACTTTAGAAGGTCTTTTGAAATAAATATTGAATATCAAGTCTTTCCCAGTTATATCCATAGTAAGTAACTTCTGGTTTATGAATTGCTGTTTTATTTTCTACAGGGTCTATTTGGTAAAAAAGAAGTTCTTTATTTCCTTAGATCAGTCTCCAAATGCAAAAGAAGAACAAAAATAAACAAATGAGATCTAATGGAACTTAAGAGCTTTTGCTCAACAACAACAGCGTGAAAGTTGCTCAGTCGTGTCCAACTCTTTGAGGCCCCTTTGGACATGTATATGGCCATGGAATTCTCCAGGCCAGAATACTGGAGTGGATAGCCTTTCCCTTCTCCAAGGGATCTTCCCAACCAAGGGATTGAACCCAGGTCTCCTGCATTGCAGTCAGACTCTACCAGCTGAGTCACAAGATAAGCCCAAGAATACTGTAGTGGATAGCCTATCCCTTCTTCTTCTTCTTTTTTTTAGCCTATCCCTTCTCCAGCGGATCTTCCTGCCCCAGGAATCGGACTAGGGTCTCATGTATTACAGGTGGATTCTTTCCTAATTGAACCATTAGAGAAGGTACGGAAGCCATCAACAAAACAAAAAGACAGCCTACAGAATGGGAGAAAATACTTGCAAACAATAAGATGGACAAGAGGTTAATTTCCAAAATATACAAACAGTTCATACAACCCAATATTAAAAAAGCAAACAACCTCATCAGAAGATGAGCAGAAGACTTAAATAGATGTTTTACCAAAGAAGACATACAGATGGCCAACAAGCACACAAAAGAGTCTCAACGTCTCTGATAGAGACATGCAAATCCAAACGTCCATGAGGTATCACCTTACACTGGTCAGAATGGCCATCATTAAAAAGTCTATAAATACGTGCTGGAGAGCATGTGGAGAGAAGAAAATTTACCTCCACTTTTCAAGGAGATGTAAATTGGTGTGGCCATTATGGAAAAACAGAATGGAGATTTATTTAAAAACTAAAAATGGAACTATCATATGATCTAACAATCCCACTCCTGGGATTCCAATTCCATATCTGGGAAAGACAAAAACTGTACTTCAGAAAGATATGTGTATCCCAATGTTCACAGTAGCACTATTTAAATAACCAAGACCTAGATAACCTAATTATTCATGAACAGATGCTTAAGGAAGAGGTGGACTATATATAAGCATAAATATAAAAATATATAATGGAATACTACTCTGCCATATAAAAGAATGAGATATTGCCATCTGCAGCAAAATGAGTGGACATAGAGAATATCATACTAAGTTTAGTAAGTCAGACAGAGAATGATAAATAGTACATAGTATCTCTTATATGTGAAACCTAAAAAGCAATGCAAATGAGCCTGTATACAAAAAAGAAATAGACTCATAGGCATAAAAAATAAATGTAGTTACCAAAGGGAAAAGAGAAGGAGGTATAAATTGAGAGAATGGGATTAACAGATGCATATTACTACGTATGAAATAGATAAACAATAAGAATTTACTGTATAACACAGGGAACAATATTCAAAATCTTGTAGTAACTTATGATGGCATATAATCTGAAAAATTGCATATATATGTGCATATATGAGTCAGACCAAACCAACACAATGTTGTAAATCAAATATACTTCAATAAAAATGTTCCTAAATTTTAACTGAATAAAATTTGTCAAACTTTTCTCCATATTTTACATTTCCTGAATACATCTTATTCAAAAATTAAGACATTTTTTAAACAAAGTCTGATGTCATTCCCTTAAAAGTACATTGTGAAGTTTTTCCTCTATAACGCTTTTTTAAACTTTTGATAAGTTTTAGTTTTTTCGTTTCAATCTTTAAGTTTCCTTAAATGATTATTTTTTGCATATGGTATAAAATAGGAATCCAATTATATGTATTGTTTATATAACTAAATATTTTATTATTTTAATAGCTCATGAATTTTCTTACCAATCTGTATTCTCAGTTTGAGATAAATCAAGTTTTCTTACATGTATTTCCCACAGTGAATATTCTGTTCCACTGATCTATCCTTGCACCAACACCATTTGCCTTTACTACTAAAATGTTATGCCTTGATATCTAGTGAAGATATATCCCTCACTCCCTGCTTGCTTTATCTTTAAACTGTACTTTGGTGATGTGGTACATCTTTTCAGAGAGGTGTTCACATTAATGAAGGCCCTTACATGTTTTTCATATGGAAAGGAGAAACAGTCTTCTAGAATTTTTATGATAATTCTAAAATAACAGGAAACGTGTTCCATATTTATTCCTGCCTCAAAATTTGCCTTTAGCTTTGCTTCCCCAGGGTAAATTTAAATTAGTTTCTTAACTTGTCCACTCTTGTCTGATGTTTAGTTTGTCAGTATAGTTTACTTCTGCTTTTCACATCTTTGCTATTCTAGAAATAATGTACATATATCCTCAAGGTTCTTCCTGTCATTTGTATAAAAAATACGTTTAAATTGACTGAGTAATATATATTTAGTTACACTTCCTGAAGCAATATTTAGATAACTGCAACTTACTTTGCACATTAAAAGGTGCATTTTGTAATTTGTCACTAGAGTAGACACATTTTAAAATAAGGATGCAGTCAACATTTTTCTTAAAATAATGCATATTTGTTTGAGAAGGATGAATATACTGCCTGAGTAAAAAACAATGGCTATGTTACATTTTGCTGTATCCTGTGGTTTAATTTGTTCTGTGTGTGCTCAGTCAGGTCCAACTTTTTGCAATCCCATGGACTGTAGCCCACCAGGCTCCTCTGTCCACGGGATTTTCCAGGCAAGAGTACTGGAGCAGGTTGCCATTTCCTTCCCCAGGGAATCTTCCTGAGCAGGGGATCAAACCCTCATCTCCTGCATCTCCTGCATTGGCAGACAGGCTCTTTACCAGTTGAGCCACCAGATAATTTGAGTAACATATAATGCATTTAACATTAAATTAAAGCTAATTATGGAAATTAAAAACAAATTTATAAACTATAGACAGAAAAACAGTGAGTAAACATTTTATATTTCTAATACCTATGTTTATAGGACTATAACGATAGACACGACTTCAATATTTGGGCAAAACACTGATATAGGTTAAGCGCATGTATGCGATGTGATGTCTATAATGTATGACAGTAAAAACCTCATTCAACACATATTTGCTGCACATGTAATATGTACCAAGACATGAGTTTGCCTTCATTTAGGGTAAAATATGTATCTGACAAGCTTAGATACTCCCAGGTTGTTATTTAGTTGCTAAGCCATGCCTGACTCTTTGTGACTCCAAGTACTGTAGCCCGCCAGGCTCCTCTGTCCATGGGGTTTCCTAGGCAACGATACTGAAGCAGTTTGCCATTTCTTTCTCCAGGGGACCTTCCAATCCAGGGATCATTGGCAGCCAGATTCTTTACCACTGAGCCACCTGGGAAGCCCACCCCCAAGTTAATGAAGGATAATAGATCCAATATAATGAACATCCTGTAGAGTGATCCATGCTAAAATAAAGGTAAGGGCAAAATACTATAAGAGTATAAAGAAAAGAATAATAATACATAATTTCAGAAGATTCTTCCCCAAATTTGTGAAGTTTATGTCAAAAAATTCTTTTAGCAATAGCTAAAAATTTAGAAATTTTACGTAACTGTTTATGTACATTGAATATTCCAGTCTCATATTCTCCAGAATGCTTGTTCAGTTTTAGTTTTATTCAGGAATAAAAATGGAAATTTCATACATGTTACTCAGAAATTTGAATTTAAAATTTAAGCTCAGAATAGGTTGTATGGATTTCCAATTTTTCTGCATTGAACACATTTGTTCTGAATATCTTATTATAAACACATTCCTTCATAGTTCAGTTAGCATAGGAAATTTGTTTTATAAAACACACACATATACACACATATATATTTTTAATATCATATACATACATAATACACACATATGCATGCATTTATATATAATATCCTTATACATTTTCTGCATCATGCATGATTATGAAATATTCCTAAAGGGAATACAGGGGTCTAGAGATGGTTTGAAAGTACTCATCTTGAAAAATATGTTTAAGATAATAATGTATTTGCTGATTTAGGAACTGTTATGGATATAAACATAGGCTCACTTACTAGAACTATAAAATTATGATTGTTTGTGTATGTGTTATCTGTGGATGTGAACAGAAAGCAGTTAATACTAGAGAAAATATGTAAATGATAACAGCAAAATTTTCATAAGAGGTTACTGGATACTAGGCATTTTGTATAAATTATTTCATCTGAGTTTCATAATAATGCTATTATTATCATTCACATTTTATAGAAGAGAATTTTGAAAAACAGACCAAGTAGTATGTCCAAAATAGTCATGTGGCTAGTAAATGCCTGAATCTGAGCTCAAACACAGATAATGTGACTCCAAAGTCAGTGTGCTTAACTAAAAAGAGAGGTAAAAATAGGGAAAGAGAGACACACACGCTCTCAGAATATTAATATATTCTCAGGCTGAGTATGTATAGGACTTTGTGGCTGATATTGTAACAAAAAATCGGGGGAAAGTGACAAGGTTTGTCAATTTGTCTTAAGGTTTCAAGGTGGGTGACAAACAGTGATGGTATTAGCAGAAATTGAATTATTAGAAAACAAAGTTTGGGGACAGAAGGTTTGATTATGTATCATCTTAGCTTGGAAATTCATCTAAGTAAAATTAGAAATATAAAAGGAAAATTGAGATCAGTGTACCAATTTGGAAGTTTTATCAGATACACATTTCTAGTTTTGTGTGCTAAGTCACTCCAGTTGCGTCTGACTCTTTGCGATCCCATGGACTGTGGTACACCAGGCTCCTCTGTCCATAGGATTCTCCAGGCAAGAATACTGGAGTGGGTTAAGACAATATATAACATGAATAGCATTGCATACAGTCCCAGAAAATTGATCAAAGCTATTAGATTCCAAAGCAAAAGGATAATAGCTTTCTTGAATAGAAAAGTACCATCCACTATTATTCTGTGTGTTTGATGACTCTTAGTTATTGACTTCCGTTCCTTTCAGAATTCTCATGCCAGCATCACTCATCATATATCTAAATAGACAACCATTAATCTACTTTGGTTTTAACTTCCATGCCTGCCCTTTATACTTTAGACAGTGTATATCACAACTTTTATAAGTTTCACTCATCAACATAAACACTTTTTCTCTTACATGCTCATATTGTCTATTAACAGAGATATTTAACACCTTGGATGTCATGGAAAGATAAAGGGATAATAGTTCTGATTTTTATCCATCCACCACCATGAAATGAGCTTCCCAGGAGACTCTAGTGGTAAAGAATCTGTCTGCCAATGCAGGAGATGCAGGTTTCATCCCTGGGTTGGGAAGGTTCCCTGGAGAGGGAATGGCAACCAATTCCAGTATTCTTGCCTAGAGAACCCCATGGACAGGGGAGCATGGTGGGCTACAATTCATAGGGTTTCACAAAGTTGAACACAGCTGAGGTGACTTACCACACATGCATCACCAAATATTCTTAACAACACCCAGATCTTCTCACTCAGTAAATAAATGGCATTTGGTGCCTCTGGAGTTGGAAAGATATTTGTTTTTCAGTCAGTCAGTCATGTCTGACTCTTTGTGACCCCATGGACTGCAGCACACCAGGCTTTCCTGTCCTTCACTATCTCCCAGAGTTTGCTCAAACTCATGTCCTTTGAGTTGATGATGTCATATAACCATCTCATCCTCTGTCATCCACTTCTCCTCCTGCCCTCAATCTTTCCCAGAATTGGGTTCTTTCCAACTAGTCAGCTCTTAGCGTGAGGTGGCCATAGTATTGGGGTTTCAACCTCAGCATCAGTCCTTCCAATGAATATTCAGGATTGATTTTCTTTAGAATTGACTGGTTTGATCTTCTTGCTGCCCAAGGGACCCTCAAGAGTTCTTCAGCACAACAGTTCAAGGCATCAATTCTTCACTGCTCAACCTTTTTTATTGTCCAGATCTCGCATCATACATGACTACTGGAAAAATCATAGCGTTAACTCTACAGATGTTTGTAGGCAAAGTACTGTCTCTGCTTTTTAATATGCTGTTTACTTTTGTCATTGCTTTTCTTCCAAGGAGCAAGCATCTTTTAATCTCATGGCTGCATTCACCATCCACAGTGATTTTGGAGCCCAACAAAATAAAATCTGTTGCTGTTTCCATTGTTTCCCCATTTATTTGTCACAAAGTGATGGGACCAGATGTCATGATCTTAGTTTTCTGAGTGTTGAGTTTTAAACCAGCTTTTTCACTCTCCTCTTTCACCTTCAACAAGAGGCTCTTTAATTACTCTTATGGCTTTCTGCCATAAGGGTGGTGTCATCTGCATATCTGAGATTATTGATCTTGCTCCTGTTAATCTTGATGCCAGCTTGTGCTTCAATCAGCCTGGCATTTCACATGATGTAGTCTGCATATAAGTCAAATAAGCAGGGTGAAAATATACAGCCTTGATGTACTCGTTTCCCAATTTTGAACCAGTCTGTTATTTCATGCCTGGTTCTAACTGTTGCTCCTTGACCTGCATGCAGGTTTCTCAGGATGCAGGTCAAATGGTCTGGTATTCCCATCTCTTTAAGCATTTTCCACAGTTTGCTGTGAAACACACTGTCAAAGGCTTTAGCATAGTCAATGGGGCAGAAGTAGATGGAAAGATATAGCTGATTATAAATCATACTTGGGTGTTTTGATATAATTTTTTCTAATGTCCTTTATTAGTTTTGAAAGCAAACACAATTTACAAGTATGGGTTTACTAAGGGAGAATTGAATTTTCTCTGAATACTCAAAGTAGGACACTAACAGTTTAAGACAAGTCTAGATTCTTGTAAACTGTATATTTAATACATGGCCTGGTTCCTGTGTGTGGCTCAGAGGCTGGTGAGCCCTGCCATACAGGATGAGGAAGAGAACTTTTTTGGGGTGTTAAAAATTTAGCTAAGCTATTCCATGGCATTGCACCCATTTTGTACTGACCTTAAACTGACACTAATCCATGCAGGTGAATGCCTGAAATAGCAGCCCACAAAGTCACAAGAAAATTTAAGTTTCTGCTATGACTTCCCCAATCGCCCTGTGATCAACAGTCTCTCCCGCCTCCCAGCAATCGTATGACTAATGCATTGCTTAAATAAGAACCCCATGGGGCTTACCAAACCTCAATCTTTGGTTTGAATAGCCCAATCTGGCCTTATTCTGGAAACCCAAAAACACTCCACTTATGAACCCTAATAAACTTTTTCTGCATTCTGCCTGGAATACCTCCTGCAGCCCCTCAAAGTTTGCCAGTCACTTCCTCCAGTACCTGTGAGTAATAGAATTCTCTATTTTAGTTTCTCTTGTGGTCTGTTGTTGAACTAAAGACCCTCATCAGGCACCCTGGGTTCTAGTTGATGTGCTAATTTGACAGACTGATAGCACTGAATCGCAGGGGTAAGCCAGTAAAAGAAGAAAACTACAGATTAGAACTTATTGCCCTTGATGGTTTGCTCATGTTAAAAGTCCAGAAGTCCAGTGAGAAGAAGGTAGAAATACTCACCTTGGCTTGGAAGACTCTGGCCACATTGTATCCCATACTTGCTTCCTCCAACAAACACTAAGGATGCTATCAATCTCTGTAATCAGTGCATTGGCCAGGGAACCAGGTCAGAGGTAAAAGAGCAACAAGAGGGTAACTAGCAAAGGTTTCTGAGCATCTTGAAAGAGGGGGTGACTGATAAGAGATGAATTTAAAGAGCTTTGTGTAGAACAATTTTTAAACTTTATGGTGCAAATAATGAAAATCAGTTGAAATCCACGTACCCAGTCATCTTTTTGATCGGTTTTACTTTTTATACAAACCATTTGAGCTGCTATAAAAATAAACTATGTTGAGGTTAGAATGGAGATTGAGAGACGAATGAGAGACTAGTTACTAGTCCATAGTAATGGTTCATTTTAGTGATGAGCATGGATTTGACCATGGTTGAAAAATAAAATATAAATATTAAGAAACATGAACTATATGAGAGAAAAAATGGGAAAGGCAAAGCAAGGGTTGTGGGCTATAAACAGAAGGGTGATCAACAAGTCAGTTTTAAGTCAAAGCATGTGAGTGTGTGGTGTTGAAATGTGTTGAGATGAACTCATAAAGCTGCCAGACTTTATGCTACTAAATATCTCAGTCCAATAACTAAATTCCTTTACTCTTTTTTAATGCCCATTCAGTTTCTTCCCATGTAGGCTGTCTATAGGGAAAACAAATTAGCACTTAGGCAAACACAAAACACTCCTGACCTACCTCCTGTAATATCTCTCACTGTAAATTAATTAATTGCTTCTCTGGGTTATACACTTTGTGTTTTGTGAATTTCAATCAGTGAAAGTTATCCTTTAAATTTCCAGTCAACAATGTGAACTAACAAGTCTTATATTTTGGTGCCCTTAGATAGCATCACACAGTCAGCAAAGTAAAAGGTATCTTGCAGAACCAACCAGTTGGAGTAACCACTGTTCTATTTCCATTCAAATTTCTGTATGTATCCACCTGTGCTACACTATGCAAAAAACACTAAATGCATATTTCTGGTCAAAAACAACCTGTAACATCCTTCCGTGAAAACTAATGCAGGATGCACTCAACTGCCACAACAAATAAAGCATTTGAAAAATAATATCACAGTCAATTTGAATCCTCCTAACTACCATAAATTCCTGAGGCATTATTTCAGTATTTATTTCAGCAGAAAATTGATTGTCTTGCATCCCAATCATAGTGGCTTCCTCTCTTTCTCACTATCCTCCACTGTGCTATGTTCCTGGCACAATTCTGGAATAAGCCCCTTTGCCAGCAAGTTGTCTTCTTAATCCCTGAAGGCACTGAAGTTCTTCTGGAGATGATTGTTAGTTCAAACATATAAAAATGTTGGCTTTTCAAAAGATTCCCATTATTTATTAGTCTGAAAAATCTACTAAAGCCCCACTGCTCCAGTAAAGCAGAAACCATTTGTCAGCCATCCATGGCAATCCCTTATCTGCAGTTTCCTGTCTAGAGTTAAAAAAAAAAAAAAAAAAAAGGTTCAAACCTAATCCAGTGAAACAACCCTTTAAGCAACCTTACTGAGCCTATCTCAATTTTCGACAGTAAACTTAACATAAAGAGAGGAAAAAGCATTTTTACTTTAAGGTATGCTATCCTTAAGGAAATATATTAGAGACTGAAAAGGGTATTATAATTTATTTAAAACAGCTATGTCCTGCCCATTGATATATATATATAATTATATATGTTACATATATATATATATATTATTTTTTTGCCTTGGTTTTAATATACTGTGTCTACACTCAAGTTATAATTTGAGGTATTCTAATTAGCATCACCTATCTTAGAAATGGTTTTGCTAATATTTGAGAGACTAATCGGGAATTTATGGCTCCTGGTTGCATAAAATAGCTATAGAATGCTACAAATGTTCATCACTGGCAATCCTAGTGGGTGTTAACATATAGAGATTGACGAGCAATACCATAACATGTGTAAATATGTATGAATGTTATGTAAGAATATGACACCCCCTGAAGTTTTACACACTGCAATGGCCCCTGAGGCCAAGAACTCCATCCAATCCAGTATCCCACCACTAAGATGAAGGAGCTATACATTCATTCAACTAGAAATGTAGTAAATAATGCAACAAAAATGGAAAGGTTCTTCTTTGCTGGTAAAGTTTACTTATGTGGTAAAATTTGGTCTTAAACTTTCATTTGTTGTATCAAATAACCAAGTTGCATGGGTAGCTCAGCTGGTAAGGAACCTGCCTGCCATTCAGGAGACCTCAGTTAGAGCCCTGGGTCAGGATGATCCCCTGACCCACTCCAGTATTCTAGGGCTTCCCTGGTGACCCAGATGGTAAAGAATCTGCCTGCAATGCGGAGACCTGGGTTTGATCCCTGGGTTGGGAAGCTCCCCTGGAGGAGGGCATGACAACCCACTCCAGTATTCTTGCCTGGAGAATCCCATGGACAGAGGAGCCTGGTGGGCTACAGTTCACAGGGTCGCACAGAGTTGGACATGACTGAGCGACTAGGCAAAGACACAGCACATGACTATGGAAATGGGGGACAAGAATTATTTTCTTCCTCTAAAACTTAAGGCTACCAAGGCTGAGTAAGGGCATGATAAGGAAAAGAAGTTAAAATAACATTTGTTTGGTAAAAATGAAAGCTTCAGCTCTGCATTCTCAGTTACTCAGTCATAGCTGACTCTTTGCCACCCTTTGGATTGCAGCCCGCCAAGCTTCTCTGTCCATGGAAATTTTCAGGCAAGAATACTGGAGTGGTTTGCCATTTCCTCCTCCAGGAGATCTTTCCAACCCAGGGACTGAACCTGCATTTCCAGTATCTCTTTTCTTTCAGGTGGACTCTTTACCCACTGAGTCATTAGAGAAGCTCAAAAACTAAGCTTCAAACTTTATATTAAATAAGTGCTTCTTACAAGTTATGGTGCATATAAACCACCTGGGGATCACGTTAAAATGCAGAACTTCATTCAGGTCTGGAGTCTAACCTGATAATCTCTTAACTGGAGGACTGCTATTACTCCCTGTCCAACAGTAAGAAGTAGGGGTATAAAATAAATATCTATATTTTCATTGTAATAATGTAAGAAAAATTTAATTAAGTGTAGGAAAATTATTAAGAAAGAAAAAAGTTATCTTTTTTAAAAAAGTTCAGTAAGTCTAAAGGAATGGGGAAATTTAGAGATGTCCTATTTAGTTCTGTGGCAGATGTGCCGTTGAACATTCTAATGATAATTTTGAGTTGATTTCTAAATTCTTTTCATGTTGATTCAATTCTGTTGTCTTCAGACAAAACTAAATTCTCCATTTTTCTAAGTTGACACTAGCTCTTACACACAAAGTCATCAGTTATCCTGAAATTTTTGAAATTTTATTTATGACTTCTACAAGAGGAGATTGATTTTCATTTTATATAAATGTGAGAAAGAGGTTTACGAAAAAGGACTTTATTGCACACTTGCTTGTCTTGATGCAGCAAAATTCTATAATTTATAAAATAAAATTATTAATTTTATAAGAGTAAGGATAAATATATCATTTCTTAATACTAAACAGATACATTAAATATTTTATGGCATCGCACACTACACTAGAAATTGTTGATAACTTTAATATTTAAACAGGTCTTCAAGTAGTGCTTGGGGTAGGATGGTAGAGCATTCAGGAAAATAAACAACAAGTATAATAAGAGATATTAGATGTGTTTAGATATATAAAAATATTTTGATCAAATAAAAATGTAACAATAGCCAGCTCAATATTAAATATATGCATAAATTGAGTGATTTTCTGTAGACAGAGTTAAAGGAAGAAAATTTATCTTTCAACATTAAAAAGAGTGATCTTTGAGTTATACCTTTGAGTTCAAAGAGTGAGTGAAATATTCTTCTAGTAGATGAAGGACTATAGTACACTGGGAGAAAAGAAATATCTGACCAAAAGGAAGGGATAAGGAGTGAAGAAAAGGTTCAGAAAAGCTCAAGAAGCTTTTGTTAATGTTTTTGGCCTATGGTTAGGCATGCTAATGGTCATTTGAGATAAATTCACCCATTCCAGTCCATCTTAGTTTGCTGATTCTTAGAATGTCAATGTTCACTCTTGCCATCTCCTGTTTGACCACTTCCAATTTGCCTTGATTTATGGACCTAACATTCCAGGTTCCTATGCAATATTGCTCCTTACAGCATCATACCTTGCTTCTATCATGAGTCCCATCCACAACTGGGTATTGTTTTTGCTTTGGCTCCATCCCTTCATTCTTTCTGGAGTTATTTATCCACTGATCTCCATTAGCATATTGGACACCTACCAACCTGGGGAGTTCATCTTCCAGTGTCCTATATTTTTGCCTTTTCATACTGTTCATGGGGTTCTCAAGGCAAGAATACTGAAGTGGTTTGTCATTCCCTTTTCCAGTGGACCACATACTGTCAGACTTTTCCACCATGACTCATCCATCTTGGGGGCCCCACATAGCTTGGCTTAGTTTTATTGAGTTAACAAGGCTGTGATCCATGTGACCAGATTGGCTAGTTGTCTGTGATTGTGGCTTCAGTCTGTCTGCCCTCTGATGCCATCTCTCAGCACCAACCCTCTTACTTGGGTTTCTCTTACCTTGGATGTGGGGTATCTCTTCATGGCTGCTCCAGCAAAGCAGAGCCGCTGCTCCTTACCTTGGACATGGGATAGCTTTCTTTCCACAAATAGCTGTGAAAAGAAGAGAAGCAAAAAGCAAAGGAGAAAAGGAAAGATATACCCATTTAAATGCAGAGTTCCAAAGAATAGCAAGGAAAGATAAGAAAGCCCTCCTCAGCGGTCAATGCAAAGAAATAGAGGAAAACAATAGAATGGGAAAGACTAGAGATCTCGTCAAGAATATTAGAGATACCAAGGGAACATTTCATGCAAAGATGGGCTCAATAAAGGACAGAAATAAAGGTAGGGACCTAACATAAGCAGAAGATATTAAGAAGAGGTGGCAAGAATACACAGAAGAACTGTACAAAAAAGATCTTCACGACCCCGATAATCATAATGGTGTGATCACTCACCTAGAGCCAGACATCCTGGATGAAGTCAAGTGGGCCTTACGAAGCATCACCATGAGCAAAGCTAGTGGAGGTGATGGAATTCCAGTTGAGCTATTTAAAATCCTAAAAGATGATGCTGTGAAAGTGCTGCACTCAATATGCCAGCAAATTTGGAAAACTCAGCACTGGCTATACCACTGGAAAAGGTCAGTTTTCATTCCAATCCCAAAGAATGCTCAAACTACCACACAGTTGCACTCATTTCACACGCTAGTAAAATAATGCTCAAAATTCTCCAAGTCAGGCTTCAGCAATATGTGAACCATGAATTTCCAGATGTTCAAGCTGGTTTTAGAAAAGGCAGAGGAACCAGAGATCAAATTGCCAATATCTGCTGGATCATCAAAAAAGCAAGGGATTTCCAGAAAAACATCTATTTCTGCTTTATTGACTATGCCAAAGTCTTCGACTGTGTGGATCACAATAAACTGTGAAAAATTTTAAAGAGATGGGAATACCAGACCACCTGACTTGCCTCTTGAGAAACCTGTATGCAGGTCAGGAAACAACAGTTAAAACTGGACGTGAAACAACAGACTGGTTCCAAATAGGAAAAGGAGTACATCAAGGCTGTACATATTGTCATATTGTCACCCTGCTTATTTAACTTATATGTAGAGTACATCATGAGAAACACTGAGCTTTAGGAAGCACAAGTTGGAATCAAGATTGCCGGGAGAAATATCAATAACCTCAGATATGCAGATGACACCACCCTTATGGCAGACAGTGAAGAAGAACTAAACAGCCTCTTGAAGAAAGTGAAAGAAGAGAGTGAAAAAGTTGGCTTAAAGCTCAACATTCAGAAAACTAAGATCATGGCATCCGGTCCCATCACTTCATGACAAATAGATGGGGAAACATTGGAAACAGTGTCAGACTTTATTTTTTTTGGCTCCAAAATCACTGCAGATGGTGATTGCAGCAATGAAATTAGAAGACACTTACTGCCTGGAAGGAAAGTTATGATCAACCTAGACAGCATATTAAAAAGCAGAGACATTACTTTGTCAACAAAGGCCTTTCTAGTCAAGGCAATGTTATTTTCCAGTGGTCATGTATGGATGTGAGAGTTGGACTATAAAGAAAGCTGAGCGCCAAAGAATTGATGCTTTTGAACTGTGGTGTTGGAGAAGACTCTTGAGAGTCCCTTGGACTGCAAGGAGATCCAACCAGTCCATCCTAAAAGAGATCAGTCCTGAGTGTTCATTTGAAGGACTGATGTTGAAGCTGAAACTCCAATACTTTGGCCACCTGATGGGAAGAGCTGACTCATTTGTAAAGACTCTGATGCTGGGAGGGATTGGGGCAGGAGGAGAAGGGGACAACAGAGTATTAGATGGCTGGATGGTGTCACTGAGTTGATGGACATGAGTTTGAGTAAACTCTGGGAGTTGGTGATGGACAGGGAGGCCTGGCGTGCTGTGGGTCATGGGGTCACAAAGAGTCGGACACGACTGAGAGACTGAACTGAACTGAACTAGGCATCTTAAAAAGGTGGTGGGAGAGATGACTTTTAGCGACTATCCAGATGCTACTGTGAAGGCTAGTGAATATAAAGTATAATAAATAAGAGAGTAATACCTTAATTATTTTTAACACATCAATGATATCTCTATTAGAATACATTAGATCATTCTTATTAGCAAAAATTGCTTCCTTGCTTTGCTTAATAAGCAGCTGACAGACATAAAATAAATATCATTTTGATTTTCATGTTCCCATAGCTCAAGGCACTGTCTTAACTACAGAGAGAATATTATCTTTGGTTTCTAATGCAATTATTCATGTAAGCTTAGTTATTATAGATACATTTATTAAAATTTACACTGAACTGAAATATGATAAAGCAACACATATCATTTGGATTTTATAAATGTTTTTATAAAAATACTCAATAATAATAATGAACACTAAACATCAACATACATATTTAACAGGAATCAATGTCTTAAAAGGAAACACTTTTGTTTTAAATATTGAGAATTTCTAAATAGTGAATGCCATTAGTATTATTACTAATTTGTTAGAAAACCCTTTGCATGTGTGCTAAGTTGCTTCAGTCATGTCCAACTCTGTGTGACCCTATGGACCTTAGCCTAACAGGCTCCTCTGTCCATGGGATTCTCCAGGCAAGAATACTGGAATGGGTTGCTGCTCTCCTTCAGGGGATCTTCCCTACTTAAGGATCAAACCCATGTCTCATGTTTCTAGCATTAGCAGGCAGGTTCTTTACCATTAGTGACACCTGGGAAGCCCAAGATAACCCTATATATATAATATATATGTATATATTATATATAATATATATAATGTGTTGTTTAATTTTTGTATATTTTTATTAAAATATTTTGCTTATACCCAGATTTGTTTCAAAAAGTCAGCTTTCATTACTTCATTATAAAATGAGTTCAAAGTGGGGAGAATGAGAAAATAAAAATAACAGTGGTGAAAAGAAAAGCCATATATAAGACTTAAATTAATAAACCTAATGATTTCATGTATACTAAATTTGGGTTCACATATTTATCCTTTGAAGGGAAAATAAAAAAAGCTAAGTTTATTAGTCTAATTCAAAATGATGTGAGATTAAAAGCAACAATTACAGCAACAAAAAATAAAGTTTCTCAGGAGAAATATATTATTTTTGGTAACAATATATGATTATATTTTTGTCAGAGTTTTCTGTAAATAAATACTGAATATTTCACTTATATCAACCTGTAAATTAAACAATTTGCATTTTATGAAAGAATTCTGTTAGTGGTCAATAAATTATGATCTAAATATTCAATTATTTCCTGAACTGGCAATAAAGTGGAATAAATTATATATCTTTTGTGCATACTGCCTTAAAAATTGTTACTCTCAGCTGACATTTTGATAAATAATAACTGGTCATAAGGTTTATTCTATTTTAAAAATTGAAGACCTTAGCTGATTCCTTTTTATTCATTATTTTTTATGTTTTTGATTTTTATTGAAGAAGAGTTGATTTACTGTATTATATTACTTTTAGGAGTATAACCTACTGATTCAAGATTTTCATGGATTATATTTCATATAGATTTATAAAATACTGGCTATATTCCCTGTGTATGCATTACATCTTTTAACTTATTGATTTTATAAATATTAGTTTGTGCCTCCTAATCCCCCTCACTTATCTTGCTCCTCACCTTTCTAATAATTACTTTTGGGTTCTATATCTGTGATTCTGTTTCTGTTATTTGTTCACTATTTTAACTCAACATATAAGTGAAAACATGTATTTTTCTTTCACTGTCAAACTTAGTTTACTAAACATAATACTCTCCTGATCAATCCATGTTGTCACAAATGGCAAAATTTCATTCTTTTTTTATGGCTGAATAATATCCCAAAGTATATATTTACACATCTTCTTTATCCATTCATCTTTTGATGGATAATTAGCTTGTTTCATATCTTGGCTGTTGTAAGTAACGATGCTATGAACACTGGGGTGCATATGTCTTTTCAAATTAGTGTTTCTATTTTCTTTGGATGTACACCCAGAACTAGAATTGCTGAATTGTATGGTGTTTCTATTTTTAATTTTTTGAGAAACCTCCATACCTTTTTCCATAAAGGCTGTAGCAATTTATAGGCCCACCAACATTGTACTAGGGTTCCTGTTTCTCTACATCCTTGCCAACACTTGTTATTTCATTTCTTGTCAGAATGATAGCCATTTTGACACTTGGGAAGTGATACCTTATTGTTGTTTAAACTTGCAGGTCCTTGATGATTAATGATGTTGAGCATCTTTTCATGTGTCTAATGGTCATCTGTATTATATCAGTTGTAACTCTCATTTTTCACTCTTAATTTTCTTTATTCAGACCCTCCCCTTTTTAATTAATTAGTCTTATTAAGGCTTATCAATTTTCTTTTTCTTTAAAAAATGTCTTAGTCTTATTAATCTTTTTTTATTGATTTTGTTTTGAAAAATAGTTGCAAATTTTTCTCAAGGACATAGCAAACCAACTTACATTCCCATAATGTCATATGAGGATTACCTCACCAGTTTTCTGCATTAAAATTTTGCAACTTTGCATCCCAATAGAGGGAAAGAATGCACCATTATCATTTAATTTTAGGTTTATTTAAATGATGTCATAATATTATAAGCCATTATAAGATAGTCATATATTTTCTGTAGATAACTTATTACTGTCACATATATTTTTTTTTTCTTTTTTTTAAATTTATTTATTTTAATTTTAGGCTGATTACCTTACAATATTGTAGTGGTTTTTGCCATACATTGACATGAATCAGCCACAGGTGTGCATATGTTCCCCAACCCTGAATCCCCCTCCTACCTCCTTCCCCATCCCATCCCTCTGAGTAGTTCCTGTGTGCCGGCTTTGAATGCCCTGTTTCATGCATCAAACTTGTACTGGTCATCTGTGTCACATACAATAATATACTTGTTTCAAAGCTACTCTGTCAAATCATCACACCCTTGGCTTCTCCCACAGAGTCCAAAAGTCTGTTCTTTACATCTGTGTCTCTTTTGTTATCTTGCATATATGGTCATCATTACCATCTTTCTAAATTCCATATATATGTGTTAATATATTGTATTGGTGTTTTTCTTTCTGACTTACTTCGCTCTGTATAATAGGCTATGGCTTCATCCACCTCATTAGAACTGACTCAAATGTGTTCTTTTTTATAGCTGAGTAATATTCCATTGTGTATATATATCACAACTTATCCATTCATCTGGTGATGGACATCTAGGTTGCTTCCATGTCCTGGCTATTGTAAACAGTGCTGTGATGATCATTGGGGTACATATGTCTCTTTCAATTATGGTTTCCTTGGTGTGTATGCCCAGCAGTGGGATTGCTGGGTCATATGGCAGTTCTATTTCCAGGTTTTTAAGGAATCTCCACACTGTTCTCTATAGTGGCTGTATTAGTTTGCATTCCCACCAACAGTGTAAGAGGGTTCCCTTTTCTCCACACCCTCTCCAGCATTTATTGTTTGTAGACTTTTTGATGGCAGCCATTCTGACTGGTGTGAGATGGTACCTCATAGTGGTTTTGATTTATATTTATCTCATGAGTGATGTTTAGCATCTTTTCATGTATTCAATAGCCATCTGTATGTCTTCTTTGGAGAAATGTTTGTCTAGTTCTTTGGTCCATTTTTTGATTGGGTCATTTATTTTTCTGGTATTGAGTAGCATGAGCTGCTTGCATATTTTGGAGATAATTCTTTGTCAGTTGTTTCATTTGCTAATATTTTCTCCCATTCTGAAGGTTGCCTTTTCACCTTGCTTGTAGTTTCCTTCATTGTGCAAAAGCTTTTAAGCTTAATTAGGTCCAATTTGTTTACTTTTACTTTTATTTTCATTACACTGGGAGGTGAGTCATAGAACATCTTGCCATGATTTATGTCAGAGAGAATTCTGCCTATGTTTTCCTTTAGGAGTTTTATAGCTTCTGGTCTTAAATTTAGATCTTTATTCGATTTTGAGTTTATTTTTGTGCTAGAAAGTGTTCTAGTTTCATTCTTTTACACATAGTTAACTAATTTTTCCAGCACCATTTATTGAAGAGGCTGCCTTGTCTCCATTGTATATTGTTGCCTCCTTTGTCAAAGATAAGGTGTCCATAGGTATGTGGATACATCTCTTCACCGTCTATTTTTTTTTTCCATTGATTTACATTTTTATCTTTGTGCCAGTACCATACTGTCTTGACAACTGTAACTATGTAGTATAGTCTGAAGTCAGGCAGGTTGATTCCTTTAGTTCCATTCTTCTTTCTCAAGATTGCTTTGGCTAGTCCAGGTATTCTGTGTTTCCATACAAATTGTGAAATTATTTGTTCTAGTTCTGTAAAAATTACCATTGGTAGTTTGATAGAGATTACATTGAATCTACAGATTGCTTTGAGTAGTGTGCTCATTTTCACTATATTGATTCTTTTGATCCATGAACATGGTATATATCTCCATCTATTTGTGCCATCTTTGGTTTCTTTCATCAGTGTTTTACAGTTTCCTATATATAGATCTTTTGTTTCTTTAGATAACTTTATTCATAGGTATTTTATTATTTTCATTATAATGGTGAATGGGATTGTATCCTTGATTTATCTTTATGTTTTCTCATTGTTAGTGGAATGAGAGGGATTTCTGTGCATTAATTTTACATCCTGAAACTTTACTATATTCATTGATTAGCTCTATTAATTTTCTGGTGTCTTTAGGATTTTCTATGTAGAGGATCATGCCATCTGCAAACAATGAGAGTTTTACTTCTTTTCCAATCTGGATTCCATTTATTTCTTTTTCTTCTCTGATTCTTATGGTTAGGACTTCCAAAACTATGTTGAATAGTAGTGGTGAGGGTGGGTACCCTTGTCTTATTTCTCACTTTAGAGGAAATGTTTTCAATATTTGCCATTGAGGATGTTTGCTGTGGGTTTGTCATAGATGGCTTTTATTATGTTGAAGTATGTTCCTTCTATGCCTGATTTCTGGAGAGTTTTTATCATAAATGGATGGTGAATTTTGTCAAAATCTTTCTCTGCATCTATTGAGATGAGAGTAAAGTCGCTTAGTCGTGTCCAACTCTTTGCGACCCTATAGACTGTAGCCTACCAAGCTCATCTGCCCATGGAATTTTCCAGGCAAGAGTACTGGGGTGGGTTGCCATTTCCTTAACCAGGGGATCTTCCCAACCCAGGTATCGAACCTGGGTCTCCTATATTGTAGGCAGACGCTTTACTGTCTGAGCCTACCGACTTCCAGAGGCAAGTCCTATCTATTGAGATAATCAAATGTCTTTTATCTTTCAGTTTGTTAATATGGTGTATCACAAGATAAAAGCCCATTTGGTCATGATGTATGATCTTTTTAATATGTTGTTGGATTCTGTTTGCCAGAATTTTGTTGAAGATTTTTGCATCTATGTTCATCAGTGATATTGTAGTTTTCTTTTCTTTATTTCTTTCTTTTTTTGGTGGCATCTTTGTCTGGTTTGGTATTAGAGTGATGGTGGCCTCATGGGATGAGTTTGAGTGTTTACCTTCCTCTGCAATTTTCTGGAAAATTTTGAGTAGGATAGCTGTTAACTTTTCTCTAAATTTCTGTTAGAATTCACCAGTGAAGAGCTCTCTAGTCCTTCCCATTCTATTGTTTTCCTCTATTTCTTTGCATTGATAGCTAAGGAAGGCTTTCTTATCTCTCCTTGCCATTCTTTGGAACTCTGCATTCAAATGAGTATATCTTTCCTTTTCTCCTTCGCTTTTCACTTCCCGTCTTTTCCCAGCTATTTGTAAGGCCTCCTCAGACATCTGTTTTGCTTTTTTGCATTTCTTTTACTTGGGGATGGTCTTGATTCCTGTATCCTGTAAAACATCATGAACCTCCATCCATAGTTCATCAGGCACTCTGTCTATCAGATCTGGTCCCTTAAATCTATTTCTCATTTCCACTGTATAGTCATAAAGGATTTGATTTAGGTCATACCTGAATGGTCTAGTGGTTTTCTCCACTTTCTTTAATTTCAGTCTGAATTTGACAGTGAGTTCATGATCCGAGCCATGCTGGGCTGAAGGAAGCACAAGCTGGAATCAAGATTGCTGGGAGAAATATCAATAACCTCACATATGCAGATGACACCACACTTATGGCAGAAAGTGAAGCAGAACTAAAGAGTCTCTTGAAGAAAGTGAAAGTGAAGAGTGAAAAAGTTGGCTTAAAGCTCAACATTCAGAAAACTAAGATCATGGCATCCAGTCCCATCACTTCATAGCAGATAGATGGGGAAACAGTGGAAACTGGGCTCGAAAATCACTGCAGATGGTGATCGCAGTAATGAAATTAAAAGACACTTTACTCCTTGGAAGGAAAGTTATGACCAACCTAGATAGCATATTAAAAAGCAGAAACATTACTTTGCCAACAAAGCTCCATCTAGTCAAGGCTATGGTTTTCCCAGTGGTCTTGTATGGATGTGAGAGTTGTACTGTGAAAAAAGCTGAGTGCTGAAGAATTGATGCTTTTGAACTGTGGAGTTGGAGAAGACTCTTGAGAATCCCTTGGACTGCAAGGAGATCTAACCAGTCCATCCTAAAGGAGATCAGTCCTGGGTGTTCATTGGAAGGTCTGATGTTGAAGCTGAAACTCCAATACTTTGGCCACCTGATGGGAAGAGCTGACTCATTTGTAAAGACCCTGATACTGGGAAAGATTGAGGGTAGGAGGAGAAGGGGACAATAGAGGATGAGATGGTTGGATGGAATCACCGACTCGATGGACATGGGTTTTGGTAGACTCCAGGAGTTGGTGATGGATAGGGAGGTCTGGCATGGTGCAGTTCATGGGGTCACAAAGAGTCGGACACGACTGAGCGACTGAACTGAACTGAACCAGTGAAGACATCTGGTCCTGGACTTTTATTTGTTGGAAGATTTTTTATTAGTTTTAGTTTCTGTGCTTGTGATGGGTCTGTTAATATTTTATATTTCTTCCTGGTTTCACTTTTATAAGGTTATACTTTTCTAAGAATTTGTTCATTTTTTCCAAAATGTACATTTTATTGACATGTAGTTGCTGATAGTAGTATCTTATGATCCTTTGTATTTTTCTGTTGTCTGTTGTGATTTCTCCATTTTCATTTCTAATTTTGTTGATTTGATTCTTCTCCCTTTCTTTCTTGATGAGTCTGTCTAATGGTTTGTCTATTTTATTTATCTTCTCAAAGAAAAAGCTTTTAATTTTGTTAGTTTATGTTATAGTCTCCTTTGTTTCTTTTTTCACTTATTTCTGCTCTGACTTTTATGATTTCTTTCCTTCTACTAACTTTGGGTTTCCTCATTTATTCTTTTCCTTATTGCTTTAGATGTAAAGTTAGGTTATTTATTTGTTGTTTCTCTTGTTGTTTTGGAGGTAAGCTTGTATTGCTATGAATCTTCCTCTTAGCATTGCTTTTACTGAACCCCATAAGTTTTGGGTGGCTGTGTTTTCATTTTCATTTGTTCCTATGAATATTTTAATTCCCTTTTTGATTTTTTCTGTGACCTGTTGGTTGTTCAAAAGCATGTTGGTTAGACTCCATATGTTTGTATTTTTAATAGTTTTTTTTTTTTTTTTCCCCTGTAGTCGACATCTAATCTTACCACTTTGTGATCAGAAAATATGCTTGAAATTTTAAAACATTTTTTTGAATTTACTAAGGCTAGATTTATGGCCCAGGATGTGGTCTATCCCTGAGAATGTTCTGTGTGCACTTGAGAAAAAGGTGAAATTCGTCGTTTTTGTGTGAAATGCCCTATAGATAATATTTAGGTCTAAACTGTCCATTGTATCATTTAAAGCTTGTGTTTCCTTGCTAATTTTCTGTTTGATTGATCTGTCCATAGGTGTGTGTGGGATATTAAAGTCTCCCACCATTATTGCATTACTCTTAATTTCCCCTTTCATACTTGTTAGCATTTGTCTTACATACTGAGGTGTTCCTATGTTGGATGCATATATTGTTATATTGTTGTATCTTCTTCTTGTATTGATCCTTTGATCATTATGTAGTGTCCTTCTTTGTCTCTTTTCATGGTCTTTATTTCAAAATTTATTTTATCTTCTATGAGTGTTGTTACTCCTGCTATCTTTTGGTCTCAATATGCATGAAGTATCTTTTTCAAGCCCGTCACTTTCTGTCTGTATATATCCCTTATTACTGTCATGTGCATATTTTCTATTAGAGTGTCAATTGCTTTATTTATTCATAAGTATTTTAAAGCTTTAAATGTTTTCTCTGTTTATCTTTTTAATAGACTACTAGCTATGATACTTATTATAATTATATATTTAAATATTTCATTTCTACTTTATTTCATTGCAATGAGAATATAAAAATGCTCAGATTTTTATTGCATAAAATTTTTACATAAATAAAGCATTTTCTTAAAATTTTTAAAATATGTTCCATTATTTGTGATGATATATTGATGGTGCTTTAGTGAGAGTTTTTGAAGTGAAACTTCAAATTTATTTTTTATTTATTTTAAATCTGTTTCTATTTTTAATTGAAATATAGTTGATTTACAACATTGTGTTAATCTCAGATGTACAGCACAATGGATTTTTTTTATTATAGTTCTTTTTTTTTTTTTTTGCAGGTTACAGTCCATTATAAGCTATTGCAAAATAGTGGATATAATTCCCTGTGATATATAATAAATCCTTGTTGTTTATCTATCTTCTATGTAATAGCTTATAACAGTTAATCCATACTCCTAATTTATTTCTGCACCTCTCCATCTCTGTTTTGGTAACTGTAAGGGTGTCTTCTATGTCTATGAATCTGTTTAAATTTTATATATATATTAACTTGTATTATTTTTTAGATTATACATATAAATAATGTCATGCAGTATTTGTCTTTCTCTGTTTGACTTATATCATTGAGCATAATATTCTCTGGCTCCATTATATATATATGTAATGTCTTAATAATATTCTATCATGTATAAATATAAATATTTTACATCTTCTTAAACCAATCATCTGTTAAATGACATTTGGATGTCTTGGCTATTGTAAATAGTGTTGCTATCATTATTGAGGTGCATATATTTTTTCAAGTTAGAGTTTTGATCTCTTATAAATATATTCCCAGAAGTCGGATTGCTGGATCACTTGGTAGTTTTTTACTCTTTTAAGAAACCTGCATAAGGTTTTCCATTGTGGCTATACAAATTTACATTCCCATGAACAGTGTATGAGTGTTCCCCTTTCCCCACACCTTCTCTAGCACTTATTTGTAGACACTTGGATGATAGACATTTGGGCAGGTGTGAGGTGATATCTCATTGGGGTTTTGGTTTACATTTCTTTAGTCGTAAGAGACGTGGAATATCTTTTCTTGTGTCTGTTGACCATTTGTGTGTCTTCTTTGGAAAAAAGAATGTCCATTTATGTCTTCTCATTTTTAAAAATTTTTTGACTGGTAAGGTGTTAATATCCAAAATATACAAGCAGTTCAATTTTATTTTTCAGCAAATACCTGAACTTTGTTAAAAGTATCAAATAGTATCAGTGACCTTATACTAAAAAATACAAAACCCTTGGCTGATTCACACTTCTAAAATAGAATGGATTTCAATTTTTGTACATTGTTTCTCCTTAGTGTTTATCTCTGTATAATACATAATACACTTTTCTTAATTCATAAATTGAGTTAATTTTATCTTTCATCATTCTAATATTAGTATTACTGTCCATGCTTTCTTTTTGTTTTCATTTTGCTATCTTTGCCTGTGTTTTAATTATTTTATTATATCACTTCTGATAAAGGACCCCCCCCCCCCCGCCCGGCAATAGATAACTTTATTCCATTCACAGTTATTAAAATTATATTGTTTAGTCTTTGGTCTGATCTTTCTTTCAATATTCTTTCTTTTTGATGTTTTCTTTTTGATTTTTCCTATTTCACCATCCTGTGTTCTACTCAATTGAGGTAACTACATCACTGCAGCAAATGAATCTAAAGCTATATAGCTCAACAACATATTAAAAGCTTATTTCTTAATGCTCTAAAATCACCATATTTACCATTTTTTAAATTGTGCATCTCCCACACTAGAATGAAATTTCCATGAAATAAAACATCTTTCTTATCCTCTTAAACTGTTATAAAACAAACTATATATATATACACACACACACGTATAGTAGCATTGGTGTTTATTTCCTCACTAAAATTTTCAAATTGTTTTTGATTTAGTAATATGTTTAAACATTTCCCTTTTTCCTAACTTGTCCATTTACCTTTGTGTCTTCTTCTCTCTATGATTACATTTTATCATTAGAATTTTCTTTTCTTGCCTGTTTTGTTTGTTTGTTTTACATAAATAACTTTCTTTAACTGTATCAAGTATAATTGTGCTTTTCAATAGCATCTTGCACAAAAACCTTGTCTGTCTTACAAAATTCACATTTAAAGACTCATCTCTTGTTCAGTAGTTTGTTCCCTATGACGTTTTGAAATAGTAGAGAAGATAGACTATTTTGACTCAAAAATTCAAGTATTTCACTCTATGATAAGTTCAATTTCAGAGGTACATACAAGACTGACACTAAAATTAGACTAAAATTATATTTTTACTATAGATTGACATGGCCATCCCACCTCTGTGACCTTATTTCCAAAATTTCTTCCCATTGTTCACTTGGGACTATCCAGGTTTGTCTTCTTGAGTTCCCCCAAAACAAATCAAACACATTCTCACTCAAGAGCACTTGTATCTAATGTTATCTCTATTTGGAATGACTTTGAGCAAAATATCTGTGTAGTTAGTTTGCTTCTTCACTTCATTCAAGTCTCTGCTTAAATGACATTTCAGCTGAAAGACTTTCTACAACATTTTTTCTTATACAAGCATCCCCAATCTATCATTTATCATTCATCCCACTTATAGTCACAGTGCTGATTATCACAGACACATAGTTTATTATCTGATTGTTTCACCAAAATATAAGACCTAAATTTAATTCATGGTTTTGTAAATTTCTGCTTCCCCAGAATCTCATTTAATGTCCATCCAATGAATGAATGCTGGTTATACGAGTGAATTGAAGAAGTAATGCAGCAACAATATATGATGGATGTTCAACAATGCTCATCAATACCCCCCCCCCAGCCAAATACTCTAGGTACTTACATGGATAGTGAATATTTAATACTAGAGAGCTTATTCAAAATCATAGTACCCAAACTGCATAGACCATTTAAGGCAAGGATGTTTTCAATAGCTCCTAATGCCTAGATGTTGTTGTTATTGTTATTTAGTCATTAAGTCATGCCCAACACTTTTGCAACTCTACGGACTGCATCTTGCCAGGCCCTGCTGCCCATGGGATTCCCCAAGCAAGAATACTGGAGTGGGTTGCCGTTCCTCCTCTATAGAATCTTCCCGACCCAGGGATTGAACTGGCGTCTCCTGAAATGTAGGTGGATTCTTTAGTTCTGAGTCACAAGGGGAGACCCAATGCCTAGATACAAAACATCATAAAATGCTGGGGATATAACCATAAATAAAGCACAGTTCCTATACTCAGGGAACTCTCAACCTAGGGAAATAGGTGAGATATGTGTAAATATATTCCAAATTGTGTAAAGTTTATGCCACACAGCATTGCTTTGAGGTATGAGATCATGATTGATTTATTTCATTTCAAATTTCCTCAGCAAGATTAGTGTAAAAAAAAAAAAAACACGTTGTTATATGTATACTTTATTTATTGACATCCTTCTTATTTATTGATTTGCTTTTATTTTGAGACCTCCATCTAATTATAATTCCCCAGCAAGGGCTATTTTATTTGTCAAGTAAACTTCATGCATAAAGCAAATTAAAATTCTTGTTCTATGTATACTAAGCCAGCGATTTCTGCCTACTTATAGCTAGAGTTCTTAAGATATAAAATAAATAGGTTGTTTTCCTGAATTCTTGAATATGGACATTTTTGCTCTCAGTCCTTGTTATTAGGCCAAACCTTTCAAAGTACATTTTGAAAATCAGACAAAATGTAGGCAACATTTTACTTTAAAAGCCATCAGAGTCATGTGTTTTACATTGAAATTAATATAAAACTATCCAGTCTCTACTTCAACTCACCCACCTCTTAGAACAGCATTTATTATAATGCAAATTACCACTGTTGAAATACACCTTTTCACCTTCATAAAGTTAAAATCACTAAGCATTCATTTTTTAAAATGCAGTATCTCTGTGCCAGCCATTTAGGTAGTACCAGTGCTAGGCTACTAACACTGCTATATTTACTGTAATTGAATTTCTCAAGAATAGCAAGCTGTTAGGACTATTAAGTGCCCAATCAGAAACTTCCCATATGTCTCAATTAAAATGTGGCAGCTACACAGGATAAATAAATGTGCATGCCTTTAAGCCATACGGAACACTGTGATTTTGCTGCAAAATGAATAATTTAGAAATAAAGACTCTTTATGAAAAATATGCACCAATGTATTTTACTCTTCCAAAATTTTCATGATTATGTCACTTATCTTCCTGAAGTAAAGCCAATTCAAAACTAATTGGGCTAGAGGTTTATTTTTTTAAATTGTTCTTAGCAAGTCTTAGAAGAAGGAAATGGCAACCCACTCCAGTATTCTTGCCTGGAGAATCCCAGGGACAGAGGAGCCTGGTGGGCTGTCATCTATGGGGTCACACAGGGTCGGACACGACTGAAGCGACTTAGCAGCAGCAGCAAGTGTTAAATATTCTGTAAATTTAAATGATAATTAAGATTCATGACAGTATTGCCACATACATATTGAATTGAAATTGTAAATTATATTTATCTGATAGTGTTCCGGTTTGGCTTGGTTGTTTTAAGGAGGAAAGCAAATGCACCATGTGAATCAAGTTTATTTCTTGTTATTTGATTTTTGGTTTTCAAAAAATCACTTTTTCCACCAGTCTTGAAACTTCATTTTTAATTATTTTCTAAAGAAAGAGAATTTCCTACTGATCAAAAGCTAATTTTAGTGTGACTACAGATGTATGCATTTGTGTGTGTATATACACACACATTTTCAGTTTTTATGGATTTTACTATTTCTAATTTACAAATAGATCTATTGTTTTTAGTATATGTGCATGGAAGCATGTGCGTGT
This sequence comes from Cervus elaphus, assembly GCF_910594005.1. Taxonomy (NCBI): domain Eukaryota; kingdom Metazoa; phylum Chordata; class Mammalia; order Artiodactyla; family Cervidae; genus Cervus; species Cervus elaphus. The sequence continues at coordinate 9,549,707 of NC_057844.1, read as the reverse complement.
ATGTTTAATAGCTGCTTGTAAAGTGAGTATAATAGATTTCTCTAACATTAAGCTTACTAAAGAATTGGTTATGCTCTTTTCAGAAGTGAAATGGCTGTCACAGTTAGAGAGGTTATTGCTATAGTGCAACAAAAATGCATAAAAATAAAATCCACAGTCTTAGTGGTCACAATCGCTGTATGTGAAAATTAGAATTCTTTCACTATTCCATTTGTGCAGGAACCAAAAAAAAATAGGCATTTAGAGACACTTAATGGAAATGTGTCCACAGAGGCATCGTTTTGTTCAGTCTACAGATTGATATCTCAGAGTTTAATTATAAATATCTCTAAACTATTACATATTTAATCTGGGAAGTACTTGGCATGCGGTTGCACATTTAAAATTCTAGGAATCTTAAAGTAACAAGAATATCAAAATATTTGTGTGGGAGAGTTTCTGTATTCCGTATAAGCATTTTTTCATTTAAGAACTTTATTCTCACCAGTCAGAAATGTGGTTTTGTTCTAATATATAATATTTAATGTCTCATGTCTATGATGGCACTCTTTGGATTTTCTCAATGTATGCTTTTCAACATTTTATGGATTTGTTTTTTCTCCTGAAGTTAACCTTGAACTTAGAATAATGTACATTTTGGTCAGAGATTAATCTGTTTTGAAAGTGAATTTATAAAAATAAATAAATAAATAAAGTGAATTTATGCCTCCACAAACATTTCCTTTGACCAACTTACAGTAACATCTTATCTAACATTGTTCAAAACCACAATTTATTATTTTTCTTATGATTAATTTATCAATACTTAATTAATTTTATGTTTATATATATTTTATACACTTATTTAAAAACATGTATTGTGTTCAAGCTGTGTGCCAGCTTCTAAGGCACTGGGTATTGTATATGAGCAAGTTTGAAAATCCCTTGTGGAATTTGCAATTAATAAAGAAGACAGGCAGGTAAAGAAGCAAATGAGGTGCATTGCTGGAGATAAGAGTAAGGAGAAGCGGTAGTGTACCATATGTTCTAGGATGGGTCCTCAGGATCACTTTCTTTGAGGAAATGATAATTAAATGACAACAATAAAGATTTCTATTATTAGATCTGTGCAAAAAGCAAAAGAAATGCAACCCCAGGAAGAAAGAAAGGAGTGAGAAAGGTCCTGAAATGGGAAAGAATGCATTTATTATCTGCTTTTTTGCCATCAAATAAAATCTCAGTATGAGCAAAAACCAGAGTGATTTCATGAACTGCTGACCTGGCATGGTGCCCATTACTGAAGAGTCATTTAATAAATATCTGTTGAATGAAATTTAAATAAACTTGGTAATGCTTCAGAGTTCATCAGCAGAACTACTTCCTTTAGCATTTGAAGAGAATAAACATTTTTAGATTTAGGAAAATTTACTTATGATTCCCAGGAGGTGCTAGTGGTAAAGAATCCCCCTACTAACGCAGGAGACATAAGAGATGTTGGTTTGATCCTTACGTCAGGAAGATCCCCTGGAGGAGGACATGGCAACCCACTCCAGTATTCTTGCCTGAATAATCCCAGGGACAGAGAAGCCTGGCAAGCTACAGTCCATAGAGTTGCAAAGGGTCAGACATGACTGAAGTGACTTAGCAAGCACTTAGGATAAACGCCATTGTAATTGTTTCCAATTTGGACCTTGAGTTGAGAAAAAATACTCAATATTATTAAAAGTGTTACACTAGTCTATAAAATAACTTTGCATTAATCTATGCATATTTATTGCTGTATATTTACTAATCTAAACTTTTTACATCTTTCTCCTTCTTCAGTTCAGTTCAGTCGCTCAGTTGTGTCCGACTTTTTACTACCCCATGGACTGCAGCACACCAGGCTTCCCTCTCCATTGCCATAGAGTTTCCTCAAACTTATGTCCATTGAGTCTATGATGCTATTCGACCATCTCATCCTCTGTCGTTCCCGTCTCCTCTTGCCTTCAATCTTTCCCAGCATCAGGGTCATTTCCAAAGAGTCAGCTTTTTGCACCAGGTGGCCAAAGTATTGAAGTTTCAGCTTCAACATCAGTCCTTCCATTCTCCTTCTTATGAGCAATCATTTCAATGTGTCATTTATGTATCAGTCTTTCTTGTATCATTGGAAATTATGTATTATTATTTTGAAATTGATTTTTATTTTTATGGATAGTACACTGTTACAGGACTCATTCTGCTGCTGCTTTTACAAACCAAGTCTGTATTTTAAACAGATGTATGGAGGATGTATATTACCAAACCAGCAAGCCAAATGCTGGGTTGGTGGGATCTGCAGCAGAGAAAGCGTTGTTCTCAAGACAGCCAATTGAGAGGAGGAAGAGAACAAATCTCAAATCGACCTCTGAAGGTGAAAGGGTTTGGGGTATTTGTGGGGTAAAGCTAAGGCATGGGGGCCATGGGGAAAGGTAATGTGAGATACGAAAAAGTGGAGGTAGGCCTCTTTCTATGGAAGTACAATTAAGCAACAGTCTTCTTAATGGGGCATGGTCAGAAAACGGTGGAAGCAGCACGCTCTGAGCAGGTAGGTCCTCTGACATCAAAAGTTCTCTGATAAGACTCTCCTGTATGCCGAGTTGGAGTATGTGTGGTCCCAACCAATCTTAATTGGTTTGGGATTGAACTGCACTCAAGATCCTGAAAAATCACTGAGGCAAGCATCTTATTGTACAGGCTGCATGAAGCTTGGAAGATATGCAAATTTTTACAAACTTGATCAGTGAAAGCACGTCAAAGTTCTTTATTAGGTAATTTATAGATTAGTGGATCTAAGTGATGCCTACACTTGATTTCTGTATTGTTGACATATGACAAACTGCATGTGTTAAAAGCATACAACTAAATAATGTATCTATCAACCCCAAAGCTTCCTTGTGTATCACTGTAATTATTTCCTATTTTATTCCCTCATTTCTAGGCATCCATCTGCTTTCTGTCATAGTAGATTAGTTTGCATTCTCTAGAATTTTATTTAAACTGAACCATACAGTATGAACTCATTTTTTTCTTGACAACTTTCACTCGGTGTAATTCTTCTGAAATAAACACATATTGTTACATACATCTGTAACTTATTTCTTTCACTGGTACCAGTATTCAGTTGTATGAACATCCCCCTTTGTTCACCCATTCAAACTATTGGTGATCATTTGAGTTATTTACAGTTTTTGTTAATACAAATAACTTGTATGTGTACAAATGTCTGTTTTTGTCCAATAATTACTTTGAAATAAAACATGTATTTTAGATATATGCTTAAATTTTAAGAATCTTTCAAACTGTTTTTCCAAGTGTTTATACTTTATTAAAATACTATAAGCAGTGTATGTGAACTCTGGATGCTCCAAATCTTCTACTAGCATGCTACAGTTGGTAAAGATTTTAAATTTTATCTCTTTGTTGTATGTTAGTTTAGGTAGTAAGATTGTATTATGAATTTAATTTCAATTTCCCTAATGTCTGACAACATTAATTAACATCTTGAACTTAAAAAAAAAAAAAAAATCCAAGGGTCTTCTTTAACAAAGTGCCCATTCAAATGTACTGCTTTTTAAAAATTCTGCTCATTGTTTAACAATTGATCTGTTTGTCTTCTTATAACTGGGTGAAAAATTCCTGCACAAGCTACTTACAAGTCTTTGTTGGATATATGTTCTGAGAATATTATATTGACTGTCCATTATCATTTAACATCATTCATTATTTCATTTTTCATTATCTTAACACTATATTTTGAGGAACAAGGTTATATTTTTATGAAGTCAAAGTTGTTCATTTTTCTTGTCTTGTTTTTGGGAAGTAATTAAGAAAAACTTCTCAGACTCAGAATCACTATGATATTCTCCTGCTTAAGTTATAGAAATTTTAGCATTTTATTTCATTATTTATTTCTCATTTATTTCAACTTAATTTTGAATTTGGTGTAAGGAAAAGATTTACTACTTACTTATGGCTATTCAAGTTTTCCCACACAATGTGTTTTAATTTTATTCTTTCACCATTGAATTGCCTTAGTAAAAATTTTGAAAATCAACTGACTGCATAACTGTGGGTTTCTTTTCAGAGTTTGACTCAGATGCTAAAGAATATGCCTGCAATGCAGCAGACCTGGATTTGATCCTTGGATCATGAAGATGCCTTGTAGGAGGAAATGATGACATGCTCCATTATTCTTGCCTGAAGAATTCCATGGACAGAGGAGCCTGGAGGGCTACAGTCATTAGGGTCACAATTTTAGTGCCTTATTTTTTTTTTCCAGAAAACTTTTTACTTTTCCCCAGTTTTAAAGTTGACTAATACACACAGGGAGTCCTCATTTTGCATGCTTCTGACACTCACAAATTTCACTTACCAGGGCTTAGTAATACTAGTCCCCCCAACAACATGGCTCAAATTTCAGTTACTATGGTTTATTAACTCTGAATAGTGACATAAAGAATGAACTTTGCTGCTAGCTCTTCAATTCAATACTACTACATAAATAGTGTCTATCATCATTAGTGAACAACTCTTATTTCATTTCAAGTCTGTCAGTGATTGGTGATTATACACTTATTCATTTCTGAAACAGACAATAAAGGAGGTAGTTGTGAGAACTCCATGGTTCCCAGGAATGAACCCAAATGGCATTTTACACAATGGGTAATCAAAAGAGACAGTTGGCCAAAAAAGAAGTGTAGCAAAAGCATGGAAAACGATAAATGCTAGAACTGAAATCTGAATGGAATGTAAATGGAGCTGTTAGAAAAGTGATAGTTTGACAATGGAAATATTGACACTGTCACCATTCCGGAAACTCGATATGCAGAAAGAAGAAGTTCATCAGGAATAAATTTCTTCCATAAATGAGAAAAATGATTATGGCTAAAGGGTTAGATGTTTTAGAAGAGACACCATAGGAAGCTTCATACTAAAGAAACTCAGAGATAGTTCACAATATAGAAAATGAAAAGGGTAAAATTTGGGAGCTGATCCAAACTTACAAATGAGCATGAAAATTTCCCAAAGTATAGAAAAAAAATTTCCTCATATCATAGGTTTTGCAATGAGAATTAGAAAGTAAACAATAATCAGAATTATTTTCATAACTTTTCCCAAAGGAGTTTTCTCAATATTTATACTATTTGAAATTACAATGTACAGACATATACTAATTTTTCTATTTTTCTGTATACTTATAATTGATCATACAAGAGTTTTAAACTTTTTAACAGTACTTTGAAAGGTCATAGGACTATTGTAAATTTCTCCATTGATTACTAAAATTACTTTGTATGGCTTCAGCTTGCAGTCATTTTTATGACCCTGCACTATTGTGAAAAGTAAGCATTGTCAATATTTATTCAACACAAACTTTTATGCTTTTAAATCTCTGTTGTCTATACCTATTTATTACTTTTATGTATTTAATTTTTGCATATTTTTCTTCTGATTGCAATTTTCAGCTCTATGGATGCTTGTTGTTAAAGAATCAATCACTGATTTTGTTTATAGTCTCTATGTCTTGTTTTCAATATCTATCATTATTTTCATTTCTTTTCATTTTTTATCTTCCTCTTTGGGTTTGAACTATTACTCTTTTGACAAAATTTTAAAATTACTTGTGTAATTCATTTGTTTTCAGTTTTTCTTATTTCCCAATGAAGCACCTATTAAAGTGTCTTTTACCTAGTAGATTTAATGAATATATTTTCAGATGTTATTGAATTAATAATATTTCCATTATCTTTTCCTATTTCTTTTCTTTTTTTTTTTAACTGAGGTGAGCTGAGTCTCTCAAAGTTGGGAATCTTTATAGGATCCCAGTGAAGCTTAAGAAACATTAATAGTTATATTTTATTCATGCTTGTGACACTAACTGTACAATATTGAGATGATCACATCACTCCTTGGATCTCAGGGTTTTTGCGAATCTAATCTAAGTGATTTGATAGTGTAACTTCTTTTCCTCTGAAGTTGCAGGTTCACTTTGAACTCAAGAACTGTGTTAGATCATTTAACCATAAAGTTTTCTGGGTCCTGGTACACACAAAATTTTGTTTGTGTGTACCAGGACCCAGTGACCCCAGAGAGACTGAGCCAGACCTCCCTTTGAGTGTTTGAGTGTCTCCTGCAGAGGTATGGGTCAGCATTGACCTGCTGTGGGGACAGGGGCTCTGCCTGCAGCTGACCTGGGTCATGCAGAGTGGCATAAGCCCTCTTGGAGGAGGTCACTGTTAGCCCTACCATAGAGTTGCTGAGCAGATGACCCACAAACTGCACAACAAATGTACCAAAGAAATTCTTGCACTGTTAAGAAGGTTCTAGGACACACAGTAGATTTCCCAACCTGGGCATCTGGCAAAAGGACTGAGAACCCCCAAGAAATGTGAGTTTGGAGGCCAGTGGGATTTGATTACAGAACTTCTACAGGACTGGGGAAACAGACTCTTGGAGAGCACAAACAAAACTTTGTGTGCACCAGGAGCAAGGAGAAAGAAGCAGTGACCACACAAGAGACTGGCCCAGACTTGCCTATGAGTGTTCAGTAGTTTCTGGTGGAGGCGTGGGTTGACAGTGGCGTGCTGTGGGGTCAGAGGCACTGAACACAAGAGTGTCTGTGCAAGTCCTTTTGAAGAAAGTCTCAGGTCTCAAGTCAAAAAACAGGGAGGGAGCACAGCCCCACCCTTCAATAGAAAACTGGATTAAAGATTTACTGAGCATGGCCTGCCCATCAGAACAAGAGCCAGCTTCTCCAACAGTCAGTCTCTCCCATCAGGAAGTGTCCATAAGCCTTTTATCCTTATCCAGCAGGGGGAAGATGGAATAAAAAACACAATCACAGAAATCTAACCAAACTGATCACATGGACCACAGCCTTGTCAAACTCACTGAAACTATGAGCCATGCCATGTAGGGCCACCCAAGATGGACAGGTCATGGTTGAGATTTCTGACAAAATGTGGTCTGCTGGAGAAGGGAATGGCAAACCACTTCAGTATTCTTGCCTTGAGAACCTCATGAACAGTATGAAAAGGCAAAATGATAGGACACTGAAAGATGAAATCCCCAGGTTGGTAGGTGTCCATTATGCTTCTAGAGAAGAGTGGAGAAATAACTCCAGAAAGAATGAAAAGATGGAGCCAAAGAGAAAACACTATCCAGCTGTGGATGTGACTCATGATGGAAGTAAAGTCTGACGTTATAAGAATAATATTGCATGGGAACCTGGAATGCTAGGTCCATGAATCAATGTAAATTAGGAGTGGTCAATCAAGAGATGGCAAGAGTGAACATCAACATTTTAGGAATCAGTGAACTAAAATGGACTGAAATGGGTGAATTTAATTTAGATGTCCATTATATCTACTACTGTGGGCAAGAATCCCTTAGAAGAAAAGTTTTAGCCCTCATAGTCAACAAAAGAGTCTGAAATGCAGTACTTGGATGCAATCTCAAAAATGACAGAATGATCTCTGTCCAAGGCAAACCATTCAACATCACAGTAATCCAAGTCTATGTCCCAACCAGTAATGCTAAAGAAACTGAGGTTGAATGATTATATGAAGACCTATAAGACCTTCCATAACTAACACTAAAAATGATTTCATTTTCATTATAAGAGTAGGAAGTCAAGAGATACCTGGAGTAACAAACAAATCTGACCTTGGAGTAAAAAATAAAGCAGGGCAAAAGCTAACAGAGCATTGCCAAAATAATGTATTGGTCATAGCAAACACCTTCTTCCAACAATACAAGAGGCAGTTCCACAGATGAAAGTCACCAGACGGTTAATACCAAAATCAGATTGATTATATCATTTGCAGCTGAAGATGGTGAAGCTCTATACAGCCAGCAAAAAGAAGACTGGGAACTGATTGGGACTCAGATCATGAACTCCTTATTCAAAAATTCATACTTATATTCAATAAAGCTGGGAAAACCACTAGACATTCAGGTATGACCTAAATCAAATCCCTTATGATTATACAGTGGAAGTGACAAATGGGTTCAAGGAATTAGATTTGACAGAGTGCCTAAAAATTATGGATGGAGATTCATGACAATGTACAGGAGGCAGTGATTGAGACCATTCCCAAGAAAAAGAAATACAAAAAGGCGAGATGGTTGTCTAAAGAGGCCTTATAAATAGCTGAGAAAAGAAGAGATACTAAAGACAAAGGAGAAAAGGAAAAATAGATTCATATGAATGAAGTGTTCCAAAGAATAGCAAGGAGAGATAAGAAATTCTTCTTCAGTGATCAGTGCAAAAAAAGAAAATACAGGGAAGCAAAAGAATGGGAAACACCAGAGATCTCTTCAAGAAAATTAGAGATACCAAGGGAACATTTCATGCAAAGAGGGGCACAATAAAGGACAGAAATGCTATGGATGTAACAGAAGCAAAGAAATAAAGAAGGGGTGGCAAGAATACACAGAACACCTTAACTATACAAAAAGGATCTTCATGATCCAGACAACCACAATGCTGTGATCACTCCCCTAGAACCAAACATCTGGATGTGAAGTCAAGTGGGCCTTAGAAAGCATCACTATGAACAAAGTTAATGGAGGTGATGGAATTCCAGCTGAGCTAGTTCAACCCTAAAAGATGATGCTGTGAAAGTACTGCATTCAATATGCTAGCAAACGTGGAAAGCTCAGCAGTGACCAAAGGGCTGAAAAAGGTCAGTTTTCATTCTAATCCCAAAGAATGCTCAAACTACCACACAGTTGCACTTATCTCACATGATAGGAAAGTAATGCTCAAAATTCTACAAGCCAGGCTTTAACAGTACATAAACTGAGAACTTCCAAACGTTCAAGTTGGATTTAGAAAAGGCAGAGGAAGCGGAGACCAAATTGCCCACATCCATTGGATCATAGAAAAAATAAGAGAGTTCCAGAAAAACATCGACTTCTGCTTTACTGACTATGCCAAAGCCTTTGTGTGGATCACAACATACTGTGGAAAATTCTTAAAGAGATGGGAATATCAGACCACCTGACCTGCCTCCTGAGAAATCTGTATACAAGTCAAGAAGCAAAAACAGTTAGAACCAGCATGGAACAACTGATTAGTTTAACATTGGGAAAGGAGTATGTCAAGGCTGTATATTGTAACCCTGTTTATTTAACTAATATATAGAATATATCATGTAAATTCTGGGCTGAATGAAGCAGACTGTGTGTGAAAGTTATTCACTCGTGTCTGACCCTTTGCTATGCAGTCCATGGAATTCTCTAGGGCAGAATACTGGAGTGAATAGTCTATCCCTTCTCCAGGGGATTTTCCCAACCTAGGGATAGAACTCAGGTCTCCTGCATTGCAACCATATCTTTACCAGCTGAGATGGAGCAGAAGCTGAAATCAAAATTGCCAGGAGAAATATCAATAACCTCAGATACTCAGATGAAACCACCCATATGGAAGAAAATGAAGAGGACCTGAAGAGCTTCTTGATGAAAGTGAAAGAGGAGAGTGAAAAAGTTGGCTTAAAACTCCACATTCAAAAAACTAAGATCATAGCATCCAGTCCCATCAGTTCATTTCAATTGCTCAGTCATGTTCAACTCTTTGTGAGCCCATGAACTGCAGCATGCCAGTCCTCCCTGTCCATCACCAACTCCTGGGGTCCACCCAAACCCATGTCCATTGAGTTGGTGATGTCATCCAACCATCTCATCCTCTGTTGTCCCCTTATCCTCCTGACCTCAATCTTTCTTAGTGTCAGGGTCTTTTCCAATGAGTCAGCTCTTTGCATCAGGTGGCAAAGTATTGGAGTTTCAGCTTCAACAACAGTCCTTCCAAAGAACACCCAGGACTGATCTCCCTTAGGATTGACTGTTTGGATCTCCTTGTAGTCCAAGGGACTCTCAAAAGTCTTCTCCAACACCACAGTTCAAAAGCATCAATTCTTCAGTGCTCAGCTTTCTTTATAGTTCAACTCTCACATCCATACATGACCATTGAAAAAACCATAGCCTTGACTAGATGGACCTTTGTTGACAAAGTAATGTCTTTGCTTTTTTTTTTTTTTTTTTTTTTTTGTCTTTGCTTTTTAATATGCTGTCTAGGTTGGTCATAACTCCCCTTCCAGGCAGTAAGCGTCTTTTAATTTCATGGCTGCAATCACCATCTGCAGTGATTTTGGAGCCCCAAAAATAAAGTCAGCCACTGTTTTCACTATTTCCCTGTCTATCTGCCATTAAGTGATGAGACCAGATGTCATTATCTTAGTTTTCTGAATGTTGAACTTTAAGCCAACATTTTTACTCTTCTCTTTCACTTTCATCAAGAGGTTTTTTAGTTCTTCTTCACTTTCTGCCATAAGGGTGGTGTCATCCGCATGTCTGAGGTTATTGATATTTCTCCCAGCAATCTTGATTCCAGCTTGTGCTTCCTCCAGTCCAGCGTTTCTCATGATGTATTCTGCATATAAGTTAAATAAGTATGGTGACAATATACAGCCTTGACAAGCTCCTCTTCCTATTTGGAACCAGTCTGTTGTTCCATGTCCAGTTCTAATTGTTGCTTCCTGACCTGCATACAGATTTCTCAAGAGGCAGGTCAGGTGGTCTGGTATTCCCATCTCTTTCAGAATTTTCCACAGTTTATTGTGATCCACACAATCAAATGCTTTGGCATAGTCAATAAAGCAGAAATAGATGTTTTTCTGGAACTCTCTTGCTTTTTTGATGATCCAGTGGATGTTGGCAATTTGATCTCTGGTTCCTCTGCCTTTTCTAAAACCAGCTTGAACATCTGGAAGTTCATGGTTCACATATTGCTGAAGCCTGGCTTGGAGAATTTTAAGCATCTCTTTACTAGCATGTGAGATGAGTGCAACTGTGTGGTAGTTTGAGCATTCGTTGGGATTGCCTTTCTTTGGGATTAGAATGAAAACTGACATTTTCCAGTCCTGTGACAGCTGAGTTTTCCAAATTTGCTGACATATTGAGTGCAGCACTTTCACAGCATCATCTTTCAGGATTTGAAATAGCTCAATTGGAATTCCATCACCTCCACTAGCTTTGTTTGTAGTGTTGCTTCCTAAGACCCACTTGACCCACCACATTCAGGATGTCTGGCTCTAGGTGAGTGATAACACCATCTTGATTATTTGGGTCATGAAGATCTTTTTTGTACAGTTCTTCTGTGTATTCTTGCCACCTCTTCTTAATATCTTCTGCTTCTGTTAGGTCCATACCTTTTCTGTCCTTTATTGAGCCCATCCTTGCGTGAAATGTTCCCTTGATCTCTAATTTTCTTGAAGAGATCTCTAGTCTTTCTCATTCTATTGCTTGCCTCTATTTCTTTGCATTTTGATCGCTGAGGAAGGCTTTCCATCTCCCCTTGCCAGTCCCATCACTTTATTGCAAATAGATGGGAAAACAATGGAGACAGTGACAAACCAATTTCTTGGGCTCAAAAATTACTGCAGATGGTGACTGCAGTCATGAAATTAAAAGACTCTTGCTCCTTGTAAGAAAAGTTATGACCAACTATGATATAATATTAAAAAGTGGAGACATTACTTTGTTGACAATGATCTATCTAGTCGAAGCTGTGGTTTTTCCAGGAGTCATGTTTGAATGTGAGAGGTGGACTATAAAGAAGGGTGAGTGCCAAAGAACTGATGCTTCTGAAATGTAGTGTTGAAGAAGACTCGAGAATCCCTTGGACTGCAAGGAGATACAACCAGTCAATCCTAAAGGAAATCGGTACTGAATATTCATTGGAAGGACTGATGCTGAAGCTGAAAGTCCAATACTTTGACCACCTGTTGGGAAGTGCCGACTCTTTGGAAAAGACCCTGATGCTGGGAAAGATTAAAGGCAGAAGGAGAAAGGTACAATAGAGGATGAGATCATTGGATGGCATCACTGACTGGATGGATATAAGTTTTAGCTAGCACCAGGAACTGGTGATGAACACAGAAGCCTGACAAGCTGCTGTCCATGGGGTTGCAAAAAGCCAGCCATGACTGAGCGACTGAACTGAACTGAGTATAAATGATTTGACAGTGTAATTCTTTCCTCCTGAAGTTACATGTTTACTTTGAAGTCAAGAACTGTGTGAAATCATTTAACCATAATTTTAGCGTTACACAACAGTTTTAATCCCTCTGAAACATACAATTAATTTTCTAGATTATTATTGTTTCATTCTTGATTTAAATATGTATATCAGCAATCTTTAATTTCCCCTTTATGTTAGAAAAATGCTTTGGAATTACATGTCCTCCTTTTGAGAAGTTGCAGTCAGTATCTCATAGAAGAAACAGAAACCATTTTAGTTATTTCCCTTGGAAGGAAATCAATATAGGGGACTTAAAGGCACTAGAAGTGTAGACAAAGGAGGTCAGAGTCATAGAGCTGCACTTCATAGGTGAGAATGCCCCTCTGCTGCTGCATTGACGGCAGCAGCTCTGCCTCTGGATAGTCTCAGAGTCTGCAATGCTGAATCTGCATGCCTTCACTATTCATTTCCCCTGGCTCTGTTACTTAAAGATCCAGCAACAAACTGGGCCCCCACTCTTCCTGTCTTCAGTAAACCAGTGAAATAAACAAGTGAATTAATTGATTCATTTTCAGAACCTTAGCTCCAATACTAAGAAATATAGCTTTTATAGTTCCTGTCTTCTCTAAATAGCCAAAAGCAGAATGAGAAAACTTAATGTGTTTGTTATACCATTGTATCTAACAAGATTGTCAAATAAACAAGGAGGCTTTATTCCATTGTATATGGCTAATATGTTTGAAAATCTCAGTGGGCATCTCTTTAAAATATAAAAAGGAAAATAGTTCAGAAGGTAACTAGCAGTGGGAAAAGACAGCCTTAGTGAATAGATTAATATCTCAAATATATATATATATATACATACACACACATATGAATTTTACAGATGAGTGTGCTTTTAACATGATTGACAGTCAGTGGGTATAAACTCAAGTATAGTATTTCATAGTTATCCACAAAAGTCTAGTGGCTGGATATAGCTCAGAATTTAGTACTTAGAGCTTGTATCAGAAATGTCACTGAAAGAAGTTTTGCTGGATCTTACTTTAACTCAACTAATATGATTAGAATTTGAAAGGGAAGATTTGTAATTTTCTCAGCTAGATTGGTTATTTATAGTGGTGATTTTTTTTTAAGAACACACAAAAAAGTCTTAAACATAATCTGAATAATCAGTGGGTATTATGTTTTGGGTTTGGGAACTGGGAGCATAGCCAATTGGGGTGGAATTTTAATAACTGGTTTGCTACTTTTACTGTTTACTTTAAGCAAATTTTTCATAAAAAGAGCTGGATTGACAGTCTCTGAGATCAAAGCCCTCTTTTTATCAACTGAACAGATACAGCACAGGGAGTAAAAATTTCCCATCAGCCTGAACTACCACTCTGGAGATTTTACCTATGGAGGATGAGAGGCTATTTCAAGCTTTGCTTTTGTCTTTTTTCCTGGGAGGATTCCTCATCCAGTGGCACTCACACAGGCAAAAATGTTGTTTGAATTAACAATGCCAGATAGATTTCATTTGCTTTGAGCATTCTTTCCATTACGACTTAACATATCATATTTGGGAAATATTTCAGAATCAGTTTTATATTTTAAACTTAATAATAACTTTATAAGCTTATGTTTTCATTTTGCTAATTACTGAAGTCAAGAAAATTTAGTTACTTCTCTAAAATCAAAGGCAAATTAATTGTAGTGCTTGAGTAAATATTCATAGATTCTGATCATATAATGTAATAGTAAGCAAGAGAATTGGCAATGGATTTGTAATATCTTATCATGTTTGTACACCACATTTAATCTGATCATCAAAACCACTATAATAAGAATCTGACTGAAGGTGAATCAGATAAGAAACTAACATTCAAAGGATCAAAGGAATCATGTTATATATTTATATATATATGTGTGTGTATATATATATACATAATTTCATTACTAACAAAGATGTGGAATGTTATTTTGTAATTTTTAAGAAACACATTTCTGATTTTAGAGTGTATTTTACTGCTGATGACCTGTCACAATTAATTGATAGCATATATTATTTCTCAGTAGCGAGGAAAGCATCACTTACCACACATGGTGTTTTATTAGATTACATGGAATGCAAAGACTAGCACTACTTTCATTTTATACACAAAGAAAATGAGGGTAAGAGAAGGTAAGCAAGTTTTTTCAAGCAAATTTCTGCAAATTAAGAAATAATATGGCCTGAATTTGAATCTAGATTAATCTAACTCCAAGTCCCTCCTTATACAAACATGATTAAGAATACTGAGTGTGACAAAAAAGTCAAAATAGAATTGAAGAAATTCAAAATAGGCATAACTACTCTGCAATGCAGGAAACCCCAGTTCGATTCCTGGGTCAGGAAGATCCCCTGGAGAAGGGAAATGCTACCCACTCCAGTATTCTGGCCTGGAGAATTCCATGGACTGTATAGTCCATGGGGTCGCAAAGAGTTGGACACGACTGAGCAACTTTCACTTTCAAAACTCTAATATGCTGCAGATAAAGCTGTGTGAGGCCAGGCAAAATTACTGATTTTTAAAGTTTGAGATATGGAGATATACATACATATATAAATGAGTATGTAGATTTTGACTGTATATATGTATACGAAGAGACTTGAAGAGATTTACTCCTTTAATCAGGGTGGATTAGAGTAGAGTAGGCAAAATTACTGATTTTTAAAGTTTGAGATATGGAGATATACATACATATATAAATGAGTATGTAGATTTTGACTGTATATATGTATACGAAGAGACTTGAAGAGATTTACTCCTTTAATCAGGGTGGATTAGAGTAGAGTCAAGATTCACCATTTAGAACCAGATACTAATAATTATTTTAGGACAAATGCTTAGACTATGCTATTTCAGCATTTATAATATACATAGGCATTATTCTCCTGAAAAAATAGTTTAGAGATGATGGGAGTATTTTTTCCTAACTCTTCTGCACTTGTAAGAATGATTCTGAATAATTTCAAACATATAATACTGTAAGTGCTGGTTGTACAGTAATGCAGGGTAGATGATAGAGAAGGTGGAGATCCAAGACATCCTAAATTCTATACAATGAAAATGAAATTCAAATATCATTTCTCTTCTAAGGGATAATACTAGAAGAGGTATAGTGCATTGGGCACAGCAAGGCAAAGACAGAAGCCTGGAAACACCCATATTTTATTATTTGTGAAACTCTGATTCATGCTGTCCCCATTGAATGTCATCATCTCCCTGGATGGAGGGGTAATGCCAGTTGTTTTAACCCCTGTTGTGACTCTATAATTCCCACTGTAACTCCAACTCCTAGAAGAATGCCTGTCAGCATTGTTACTGTTTACCTATCAAATTGATTAATTAATTAAGATAGATACTTTTGAAACTATATTAAGCATATAAAGCACAGCCACTCCCAGGGTACACAGCGCCAAGTAGAAATGCTTTGCAGCATACTTTAAAACAATCAACCCATTTGAGCAGTGCTGTTAGATGACAGAGACTTCAAGGGTGCAAGTCTCAATGACTTTGAAGGTACCTGTGGTTTATATTGAGGTTTTTGTATGGAATCTGTTCAGTTGAGATAAACACGTATCTTAAACAAATTCCTAGTCAACTAATATCCACTAGTTCCTAAAGCGTGTGGCAAGCACTTTGCAAACTTCTGATACAGTGTACAAAAAATCACACACAACATCTGAAAGTGAAAAGTGAAAGTGTTAGTCGTTCAGTCATGTCCGACTCTTTCCGACCCCATGGACCCCGCCCGTGGGATTTCCCAGGCAAGAATACTGGAGTGGGTTGCCATTTCCTTCTCCAGAACACCTACACACATCAAATATAAACTTTAAAGTCAAATGGAGATCACAGATTAGTTAAATAAGCCCTTGTGGCTTCACTTTTTTTTTTTTTTTTAACTGATTGTTAATTGAGGCATCTGAGGTGGGGCATCCCCCCTGCAGCTTCTGCTTTTGCAGACGAAGGGGTCACGAGGGTAGGGTAGGCTGGGGTGAGGCTGGCTGTGAAACGCTGAACTCGGGTTGGGGAGGGAGCTGGTGGGGCAGACAGGCAAATAGGGGTCCCAGGACAACGAGGACCGCTGAACGGCCCGGAGGTCCCCTCCGGATAGGGACCTGGAATGCCCAGCAGCCCTGAAGTTGGTAGGTGGGTCCTCGCCCTGTTCCCCGAGTTCCAAGGAACGTGCCCACAGCCAGCGGGGTGTGGTTGGCCAGGGCCGCGCCCCATCGCCCCTAACTCCCGATTAGGCCTTGGAGCCCGGTGCACTTGGAAGGGCCAGTCTCCTCCGTCCTTCCACTGGGGCTCAGTCCCGTGGCCAGAGGCTCGCCCAGACGGGGTGGCTCAAGGCCTGAGCGGACGCGAGGCTGAGGCCCAAGGTCCAGAGTCCTCCCGGCGTGGGCTTTGGCGGGCGGAGGGGGACTGGAAGCGGTTCTGCCGGACGGGCCCACGTGGGAGGCGGGCCGGGCCCGGGACCCAGAGCGGGTGGCCGCTCACCCTCTCATGGGTGTCCTCGCGCCGAAAGGCCGCTTTCATGGGCTCCGCTGCCTCCGCGGGGCCTTGGCTGCTGTGGAAGTAGGGAATGAGCTCTGGCCTCTGTTCCTCCATCTGAGCAGTGGCGTGGAGAGCAGGCCCGCGTTCCGGAAGTCATCCCTGAGCACGAAGCATGCCCGCCTTCCACCCAGCACCGCAGCAAGGCGCCCACTCACCCGGCTTCGCCTTCTCCTACCTGTTCCCCAGGTCGGTGACACAAGGACCGCGTTTAACACGGGAAAATTAACCCCGCAAGTAAACGAGGTTTCTTTCAAGATTATAGATAGACCATATACTTTATATAGGGCTTCGCTGGTGGCTCAGAGGTTTAACAATCTGCCTTTAATGCAGGAGACCTGGGTTGGATTCCTGGGTCAGGAAGATCCCCTGGAGAACGGAATGACAGCCCACTCCAGTATTCTTGCTGGAGAATCCTATGGACAGAGAAGCCTGGTGGGCTACATACAGTCCATGGGGTCACAGAGAGTCTGACGTGACTGAATGACTAACACTTTCACTTTCTCATAGATTATTTGAAGTTTATATATATCTTCACCAGTAATGTTAAAGGTGTACTCTAGAAGGTATGTTCCTGAAGCAATCTGAAAAATATTTACACTGAATATAGAATTTGGGTTGACAGTTTTTTTTTTTTTTTCTTCTACCACTTGAAATTTCTTGTACTGCTTTTTTTGACGTCCACTGTTTCAAGAATGATGCTGTGTTTCTAACGGTTTTCCTCTGTGACATTTTTTCAGATTCTTTTTTTTTTTTTTTTTTTCCTTTGTCTTTAGTTTTCAGAAGGTTAATTATAATGCATATTAGCATGGATTCCTTTGGGTTTACCCAGTTTAAGGTCCATCATAACTTGTTGGGCTTCCCCCGTGGCTCAGTGGTAAAGAATCTGCTTGTGAGGCAAGAGATGCTGCTTTGATCCCTGGGTCTGGAAGATCCCCTGGAGGAGGGCATAGCAACCCACTCCAGTATTCTTTCCTGGAGAATCCGATGGACTGAGGAGCCTAGCAGGCTACAGTCCATAGAGTCACAAAGAGGTTAACAGGATTGAAGTGACTGAGCATGCATAAATTGTTAGAATTTTAAAGTTTGAATATCCTGCTATGTTTCAGATGTTTTCAGCCATTATTTGGGTACTTTTTCAGTCCTGTAGGTTTTCTTCTTTCTAAGACCTTGAAGACATACATGTTCTGATTTTGTTGTTCCAAACGTCCTTAAGTCTTTGTTCATTTTTCTTTTTTTAATTTAAATGTATTTACTCTCTCGTTCAGATTGAATAATATCTATCATTCAGTCTTCCACTCACTTCCTTCTGCCTGCTACATTCTGATGTTAACCCTGTCTACTGAAATTTTGTTGTTGTATTCTTGGGTTTTAAAGTTTTTATTTGGTTCTACTTATATCTTCTATGTCTTTGAACAGACTATTGCTGAAGCTCTCTGTTGTTTCATTTGTTTCCATTGTATTCATAATTGCTAATTGAAGCATTTTTATCATGGTTGTTAAAAATCTAATTTTAAATTGGATTTTGGTTTTAAATTAGATTTAACATCTGTGCCATCTTGATGTTGACATCTGTTGATTGGTTTTCTCATTTAAATTGAGTTTTTCCTAATTCTTAGTAGGATGAAAGATTTATCATTTGAATCCTGGCTATTTTTGTATTTTATCTGAGACTCTGAATCTTCTATAAAACTTCTATTTTAGGTGGCTTTCTTTAATGATTCTCTGGCAGGGGAAAGAGGGATTTCACCTCATTATTTCCAGGTGAATGTAGAAATCTGAGTTTCCTACTCAGTCTCTGGTGACATCTGAAATGGGTAGAAGGGATTTCTATTTAATGCAGAAGTGAGGATTGGAAGTCCATTTCACGGCTATGACCCCCACCAATACTGCTGTAAGCAAGCTCATGATGAGCCATTAGGAATGAAATTGCTAACACTCTGCTTGGTATTTACTCACACCATCTATGCAGGGATATTGGTATGTGCTGCCCAGGCGCTCCAGGGTGGAAGTTTGGGCTCTGTGATCAGCTATTGCTAGTATAGTGAGTGTGGGGCTCGTGATTTCTGTTTTACTCCAATTGATTAGACTGGTTGTTGTCTCCATGTTTTCTGCCATGTTAGGCTGTCCCTTTCATTGTTTTTTTTTTTTTTTTTTTTTACTTAGAGCACATTTTTGTTGGCTTTTTAGTGTGTGTGCTTATTGGTATTTCTAGATTGTTAGCTTTTTCAGTTCCCAGTTTTGTATATAAGAGACAAAAGACAAAAAGAAATTGGTCAATGTGTGTGATCATGTAGTTCCTCAGGTCCCAGAGTCCTCGATGGTCTGCCTTTTTTAATTTTTATACTCTGAAGAGTATTTTTATTTTGTTTTAGTATAATCCCTATTGCTTTTAGTTGTGCTAAGCAGGAGGAGTACTGAAAATTATATTCCATCTTACACTTCTTGAAAGTGAAAGATGTAGTATACTATGATCGTGATTGTGAAAATGATGATGATAATTTTTGGTTTACTCTCTTTGGTTTACATTTAATGTTTTTTGAATTATTCCCTATTTGATGAATTGCTTGTGATGCCCTAGGCTGATTTTCCCTGTTTCTTAACTGTATTTTTAACTTAGAAATTTCCTACTTGCAACTTTTTTGACCTTTGGTGGAATTAAAATACTTTGGAATTGTCCATTTTTCTAGATTATTGATTGAACAATTTGACAAGTCAGAATACATTTCTACTATATACTGTTAAAACTATTTTATATGCTGTTTTATTGTATATGCTGCATATATTTTTCAGAAGGATTTTATAAATTTCATTCCCAATACTTTGTATAAATATTTGTGACTTTGTTTTCATTATAGTATGTACTTTTTATTTTTTATTTTCTAATTTGGAAACATTTTTGTCTACAGTGTTTTATTTGTAAGTAATAGGCAGCGTGTGATAACAGAAGCACTGTTGTAGAATAGAGCTGAACCAAGTTCTGAATTCAAGTCAATTTTGCCACCAATTTAATATCTTAATATCTGTCATGAACAAAACTTCACACCTTATCTATTCTCTAGCATCTTTATCTTTAAAATGTCCATGGGATTGCCCAAAAAAGAATATCGGCGTGGCTTGCCATTTCCTCCTCCAGGAAATCTTCCTGACCCAGGGATCAAACCCATGTCTCCTGTGTTTCCTGCATTGGCAGGTGGATTCTTTACCACTGAGCTATCTGGAAAGTCCGAAACCTTCAGACAATAAGGTCATTTGATCTAAAACTACAGCATAATGACAAGGCAAAATTATTTGTAAAAACGTAAGGAACTCTGCTTTAACTATATTTCTGACTCATATGAAAAATAATCAGATATCTATTAACTCCAACAGCACTTATATAATAGTTCCATCTTTGTCAAGTTTGTAGTTAATTTTCATTGTGGATTTTCTTTTGACATATATGTCTTTTATTATTACTTTAAATACCTTTATTATTTTTAGAAGAATAACTGTTTAAGTGGTTATATTTGAAGCATTTTTTTGCATTTTCTTTTTTTTTTCTTTTATTTACTTTTAATTGGTGGGTAAGTATTTTAAAATATTGTGTTGGTTTCTGCCATATATCAACATGAATCAGCAATAGGTATGCATATGTCCCTCCCCTCCCTCGTGACCTCCCTCCCATCTCCCAGCCCACCTCATCCCTCTAGGTAAGAGGTGTATATATACTCAGCCATAATAAGAAATACATGAGTCAGTTCTAATGAGTGGATGAATCTAGAGCTTATAACATAGAGTGGAATTACGTCAGAAAGAGAAAAAAGAAACACCATATGTTAACACATATATATGGAATCTAGAAAGATGGTACTGATGGAGCTGTTTGCAGGGCAGCGATGCAGACACAGACATAGAGAACAGACTTGTGGACACAGTGAGGGAAGAAGAGGGTGGGATGAACTGAGAGAGAAACATGGAAACATATACATTGCCATCTGTAAAATTAAATAGACAGTGAGAATTTCCTGTATGATTCAGGGAGCTCAAATCCAGGGATCTGAAGTGCTGTTTTTACAAATTTTAGTACACAGTGGAGAGATTTCTTCCAGCCTAGCTTACATCTTTATCACTGCTAGGTGCAATGAATCAATCCATATGAAATCCCAGTTATCAGATTCCCCCACTTAGGTCTTAACTATGCCCAAATATTGTTATTTTAATTTTCCTTTTCTTCTCTGATATGGGTCTAGATACCTAAGAGTAGTCATTTGTTATCCCATTTTATTTATTTGTGTTCTAGAATAATTATATCTGTTTTTGAAAAGAATATGTCTTACTGCTTATCATGAATTCAAAATAAAAGATTAGCTTAAGAAAAGCAATATATTTATGTGATTTTGTATCATTAGATCATGTTTAGGAACCTTTGGTCAGTACTGCTTGCCCCTTTGTATATTATAATTGCAAAAAATGTGAACTAATCTTTAAACAACTGGGAAAAATTGATGGATTTAACTTTTATTTATAGATATGCTTTCTGTGTAAGTTCTGCATAATTAAATTATTTTTGAATGAAATAGACTTTCAGTGAAATTTTATTCTATTAAACACACATCATTTATTACACAGATTGTTCTAAGCTCTAAACCAAAGCTTTGGACACGTTCAATGTAAGCATTATAAGTTGCCAAGAGTAAACCCAGAAGAGCAAGGGAAGGGGATGACAGAGGATGAGATGGTTGAATGGCATCACTGACTTGATGACCAAGCCCTGGGAGTTGGTGTGCTACAGTCCATGGTGTTGCAAATAGTCGGACACAACTGAGCAATTGAACTGAACTGAAACCCAGAAGAACACCTAAATTTATTTGGATATCTCTGAGGGAGGCTATGAGCAGGGGAGCCTCCTAGAGAGAAGTAAAATATAAGTTAATACTTGAAGAGTAAATTGGGATTATTGAAATAGGGGAGCAGGTGATGAGCTCACAACTGTCACTTTCTTCATCTGCAGAAACATTATCCTCATCAAAGTCACAGATGTCTGAAGCTTAGAAGAGTCACTTTCCTCTTGCTACATATTTCCAAACCACAGTGTCATTACCGCTTCCTAATAATTCCTACTTCTATAAAATACTTAACATGGGGTATGCAAATATCTCCCATAAATAAAAACTCCTTATCTCCCATAAATAAAAACTCCTCTAAAGCATGGGATTTTAGGAGACATCCTAATCTATTATCTGAACACATGATTACACGCTAAGAAGTCTAATCCATGAAAACAAGTTGCCCTGAAGAATGAAATCATTGCCCTTAAACTATCAGAGCTATATTCTCCAGGAAGGGAAGCACTCCTGAAAGAGTTAACATGTGGAGGAGCTACTCATAGACTGATCTCAAAGGATAATCCATTTCCAGATGCTACAAATACCCATCCTTTCTTCTCCCTAACAGTTTCTTCATAATTTAGTGATATTTAAAATAATTTCATCTTCAGTTTTGTTCTTCAGAATTTGGACATAGTTTTATTTTTTTCCCTTAATTGTAGAGAAAAGACAGAAGAACATTTTATAAGCTTTTTTTCTACGGGAATGATTCTTTTGAGAACTTTTCCCATCTCTTTTTTTTTAATTCTGACTCATTAGTTTCTCAATAACTTCTTTTCAGTAAGCTGCCTCATTTATAGAATCTTGTAAACGTCAACAACATCAACTACACGAATGCCTTTGAACTCCTTCAGGACCTCCTTTTCTATAGTTGGTTCTGATTGCTAAGCTAACTTTCGATTGATCTGTTTTCCCTTCTTTTAAACTCCCTCTTTTGCTACTCACCACCTCTGTTTACCCACTCAGCTGCTAACTCCCTTTGACTTTAACCTTCTTTTTATTAGGACTCATGCAGACTCTGCCGTGTTCTCCTGCTGTCTCTCAGTAGCTGGCCTCTCAGAGCTTCAGATTATTGATCGTTCTGCACATCAGAAATTAAGTTAAAATTCCTCTGCTTCACTGTGCTATTATTCATGCTAGGTTTCAATTCAGCATTTCCAACTGTGTTTCACTGTATGGAAAGTATTATCTACATTAATTTGTGGAGTATTTATTAGTAACTAATATACTCAAAAGGAGCCCATAGAGTTTAAGTGTTCAACTGGTCTTGAATATATCACTGTATAATTTAAAGATGAGGATACATTCAGAAATGTTAAGTGATTTGAAGTAAGTTTGAGTAGTGAGTTTGTGAAAAGATATAAAATACATCAGATTTTGAAACTCCTGATTTCAAAACTGAAAGTTTTTCAGTTTACTATAAATTATATCAGTACATGTATTTATTAATAGCTAGCACTGTTTTATAATATAGGTATTTAAAGCTTTCATATCTGTACAGTCATTCTTTAAACAGAAAAAACACGCAGATTTTGGTATTATCCTAATAGTAGTCCTATGATACAATGAACGCTATACTTTCATTTTCAAGTAGTACCTCAATATCAGACAATATTAATAATAGGTTACTGATATTTATGGGCTTTCCAGGTAGCACAGTGGTAAAGAATCCACTCACCAATGCAGAAGATACAAGAGGCATGAGTTTGATCCCTGGGTTGGGAAGATCTCCTGGAGTAAGAAATGGCAACCTACTCCAATATTCTTGCTTGGAAAATTCCATGGACAGAGGAGCCTGGTAGGATACAGTCCATGGGGTCACAGAGTCAGACAAGACTGAGCACACACACACACGTTTATATTTTTACATGGAGATCTAAATTATTTTTTCTTGCTTTTTCTTGACTTTGGAAACTGTAAAAGTCACTGATAATTTTCCTAAAATAGAACAAATGTTTTATTTCATAGTCATTTTCACAGATGCGCTGAATTGCTTAGAAAAATCCTCTCAATCTGTAGCTCCTTGATTTGAAAAAATGAGTTCCAGAAATTTCCTCATAATGAAAGAATAAACAATTTAAAACATTAGAATACTGCTATGTGGTTTTCAGTTGGTTCAGACCCTGAAATCCCCATCTTGTTTGAATTATTTAGCTTTTACTTTAACATTTCCAAGGCCAATACTTATTTAAAGAGGAAAAAAAAAAGAAATTTCTTAACATGTACAATTTCTACTATAAAACTTTGATTTCAGTTCTAGTTTTACTAAAGAAAATTTTCTTTTATTCTAAAAGCAATTCCCTATTGCTACCTCAGAAAGAATAAGTATCTCCCTGTCAATATTATCTTTTCTTTTTATTTGTCTCTCCATGTTTCTAGGACTGAATCTCTGAATCATTCTAGCCAATGTGTTAAGGTTTCAAATCACATCCTTTTGCTTCAGCTACCCACAAAATTACAGCTTTCTAGTTTGTATCTGAAGTATTTCTCTGTGAAGAATGTTATAATCTACACATTCTGGTGGAACTCTACAAAGACAGTGGCATGGCTGTTGACATTTACCATGCTCTGAAATACTGTCTTATATAGGAACAGATTTCCTACTAGCATATGTTTTTGGAACAACTCCTTCCAAATTCCAAATATTAATACTTCTCATTTCTCTCATCTCTTAGAACTTGAATTGAGCAATAACAGATTTGTCATAAAAACATTCCACATAATTTTAAACTAAGTATTTCACAAAAGTGTTATTTTTGAAGTTTATTCTCTTTTTTATGGTCATCCTGGCATTGAATGTATAAAATATAATTTTAAATATTCAGTCTGTTTGAAAATGTAGATTGAACCATTCAGTAAAATCTCCTATAAGTAGCATATATTTACATAACTATATGTGCATTTATTAATTACCATTGTTAGAATATAATATTATTTTTGTAGATGTAGGCTTTTTCCTTCATCAGGGATAAATAGTTACAGAATCATGACTACTGAATTTGAAACTCACAAGTGTAAATTCAATTAAAGCCCAAAGTTTGATATCAGTTATGCACTTTTAGATAATTGAAAAGGAACAAGTTATATTTAACATGTTTCATTCTTTTCAAAAGAAAAAAATTTCTCAATCCAAGAAGAAGATGTAACATAAAATATAGATATATATGCACCCAACATAGGAGCACCTAAATACATAAGACAAATGCTAATAGCCATAAGAGGGGACGTCAACAGTAACACAATAATAGTAGAGACTTTAACACCCCAATTTCATCAATAGACAGATCATCCAGACATAAAATTAATAAGGAAGCACAAGCTTAGACCAGATAGACTTAATTGATACCTATAAACATTCCATCCAAAAACAGCAGAACACATTTTCTTCTCAAGTGCACATGGAACATTATTCAGGATAGGTCACATCCTGGTTCACAAATCAAGCACTGGTAAAAAATTTAAGAAAACTGAAATCATATCAAGCATCTTTTCTGACCACAACACTGTGAGAATAGAAATTTATTACAGGAAAGAAAAAAAAAAACTGTAAAAAACACTATCACAGATGTAAAGAACAGAGTTTTGGATTATGGGGGGAGAAGGCAAGGGTGGGACAATATGAGAGGATAGCATTGAAACACATATATTACCATATATAAAACAAATGACTAGCATTGAAACACATATATTACCATATATAAAACAAATGACTAGTGCAAGTTTGATGCATGAAGCAGGGCACTCAAAGCTGGTGATCTGGGACAACCCAAGGGATGTGGTGGGGAGGGAGGTGGGAAGGGTGTTCAGGATGGTGGGACACATGCACACCCATAGCTAATTCATGTTGATGTATGGCAAAACCCAAAACAATACTGTAAAGTAGAGGAATTAACCTGCCTGACTTCAGACTATACTACAAAGCCACAGTCATCAAGACAGTATGGTACTGGCACAAAGACAGAAATATAGATCAATGGAACAGAATAGAAAGCCCGGAGATAAATCCACGAACTTATGGACACCTTATCTTTGACAAAGGAGGCAAGGATATACAATGGAAAAAAGACAACCTCTTTAACAAGTGGTGCTGGGAAAGCTGGTCAACCACTTGTAAAAGAATGAAACTAGAACACTTTCTAACACCATACACAAAAATAAACTCAAAATGGATTAAAGATCTAAATGTAAGACCAGAAACTATAAAACTCCCAGAGGAGAACATAGGCAAAACACTCTCCGACATAAACCACAGCAAGATCCTCTATGACCCACCTCCCAGAATATTGGAAATAAAAGCAAAACTAAACAAATGGGACCTAATGAAACTTAAAAGCTTTTGCACAACAAAGGAAACTATAAGTAAGGTGAAAAGACAGCCCTCAGATTGGGAGAAAATAATAGCAAATGAAGAAACAGACAAAGGATTAATCTCAAAAATATACAAGCAACTCCTGCAGCTCAATTCCAGAAAAATAAATGACCCAATCAAAAAATGGGCCAAAGAACTAAACAGACATTTCTCCAAAGAAGACATACAGATGGCTAACAAACACATGAAAAGATGCTCAACATCACTCATTATCAGAGAAATGCAAATCAAAACCACAATGAGGTACCATTACACACCAGTCAGGATGGCTGCTATCCAAAAGTCTACAAGCAATAAATGCTGGAGAGGGTGTGGAGAAAAGGGAACCCTCTTACACTGTTGGTGGGAATGCAAACTAGTACAGCCGCTATGGAGAACAATGTGGAGATTTCTTAAAAAAACTGGAAATAGAACTGCCATATGACCCAGCAATCCCACTTCTGGGCATACACACTAAGGAAACCAGATCTGAAAGAGACACATGCACCCCAATGTTCATCGCAGCACTGTTTATAATAGCCAGGACATGGAAGCAACCTAGATGCCCATCAGCAGATGAATGGATAAGGAAGCTGTGGTACATATACACCATGGAATATTACTCAGCCGTTAAAAAGAATTCATTTGAACCAGTCCTAATGAGATGGATGAAGCTGGAGCCCATTATACAGAGTGAAGTAAGCCAGAAAGATAAAGAACATTACAGCATACTAACACATATATATGGAATTTAGAAAGATGGTGACGACAACCCTATATGCAAAACAGAAAAAGAGACATAGAAGTATAGAACAGACTTTTGAACTCTGTGGGAGAGGGTGAGGGTGGGATGTTGCGAAAGAACAGCATGTATATTATCTATGGTGAAACAGATCACCAGCCCAGGTGGGATGCTTGAGACAAGTGCTTGAGCCTGGTGCACTGGGAAGACCCAGAGGAATCGGGTGGAGAGGGAGGTGGGAGGGGGGATCGGGATGGGGAATACGTGTAAATCTAGTGCTGATTCATGTCAATGTATGACAAAACCCACTGAAAATAATAAATAAATAAATAAATTAAAAAGAAAAAAAAATAAATGATTGTATTTAGGAAAAAAACAGTCACTAAATTTCAAGGCTAATATGTAGTTTGAAAGTTATTTTTAAATAAAATACTGATGCTCAAAAAAAAAAATACTGTAAAGTAATTAGCCTCCAATTAAAATCAATAAAATAATTTTTAAAAAATCACCTGCACACAAAGCAATATATTACTAAACGACCAATGGATCACTGAAGAAATTGAGGAGGAAATTGCAAAAATATCCAGAGACAAATGACAACAAGTACACGACAATCCAAAAATCTATAAGATGCAGCAAAAACAGTTCTAAAAAGGAAGTTTATAGTAATACAATCTTATGTCAGGAAGTAACAAAACTCTCAAATAAATAACCAAGCCTTAGGCATAAAGCAGGTAGATCAAGAGGAACAAATGGAACCTAAAATTAATAGAAAGAAAAAAATAATCATAAAGATCAGAGCAGAAATAAAAAGAGAACTGAAGAAAAACAATAGCAATGATTAATGAAACTGAAAGCTAGTTTTTTGAGAAGATAAACAAATGGTAAACCTTTAGCCAGATTTACCAAGAAAAAAGGAAGAGAACACAAATCAATAAAATTAGAAATGAAAAAGAAGTTACAGTTGCCAGCATAGAAATATAAATAATCACAAGAAACTACCACAAACAATTATATGCCAATAAAATGGAACCTAGAAAAATGGACAAATTCTTAGAAAGGTACAATCTCCCAAGATTGAATCAGGAGAAAAGAGAAAATATGAACAGACCAGTCAGAAATAATGAAATTGAAAGTGCAATTAAAAAAACCAACAAACAAAAGTTCAGGACCCAAAGGCATCACAGGTGAATTCTGTCAAACATTTAGGAAAAAACACCTAGCCTTTTTCAACTATTCTGAAAAAAAAAAAAAAAAACAGAGGAAGGGGCATTCCCAAGCTCATTCTATGAGGTGATCATCACCCTGATACGAAAACCAGATAAAGATAGCACATACACACAAAAAGAAAGAAAATTAGAAGACAGTAACACAGATGATCATAGATGCAAAACTCCTTAAGAAAATATCATAACCCAACAACACATTAAAAATATCATGTTCCGTGATCAAGTGGGATTTATCCCAGGGGTGCAAAGATTCTTCAACTTATGCAAATCAATCAATTATAGACAAAATGAAGAATATATTAACAAAATGAAAAATAAAAGATATATGATCACCTAAATAGATGTAGGAAAAGCTTTTGCTAAAATTCAACACCCATTTATGATAAAATTTCTCCATAGAGTGCAGATAGAAGGAATATACTTCAACATAATAAAGGCCATATACAGCAAATGCATACATAAAATGCATAGCAAAAGTCTTTCTCAACAGTGAAAGATGGAAAGCATTTCCTCTAAGGTCAGGAATAAGACAAGGATGTCCTCTGTCTCCACATTTATTCAGCATAATTTTTGAAGTCCTAGTTATGGCATTCAGAAAATAAAAAGAGACAAAAGGAATGCAAATTGGAAAAAGAAAAAAGAAGTAAAACTGTCACTTCTTGCAGGTGACATGATACTATACATAGAAAATCCTTAAGATGCTACCAGAAAGCTACTAGAGCTCATAAATGAATTTGGTAAAGTTGCAAGTCAACAAAATTTATACACAGAAATTGCTTGCATTCCTATACACTTACAATGAAAGATCAAAAAGAGAAATTAAGAAAGCAATACCATTTACCACCACATCCTAAAGAATAAAATAACTAGGAATAAACCTACCTAAGGAGGCAAAAGACCTGCACTTAGAAAACTGTGAGATATAATAAAAGAAATTAAAGATGGCACAAGCAGATGGAGAGATATACAATGTTCTTGGATTGGAAGAATCAATATTGTCAAAATGGCTGTACCACCCAAAGTAATCTATAGACTTAATGCAATCCATATCAAATTACCAATAACATTTTTCTCAAAATTAGAACAAAAAGTTTACAATTTGTGTGGAAACACAAAAGATCCCAAATAGCCAAAGCAAGCTTAAGAAAGAAAACAGAGCTGGAGGAATGAGTCTCCCTGACTTCAGACTATACTAAAAAGCTGTAGCCATCAAACAGCATGGCACTGGCACAAACACAGAAATACAGACAAATGGAATAGGAGAGAAAGTCCAGAGACAAATCCACACACCCATGGTCACATAATATATTACACAGAGAAAAGAATATACAGTGGAGAATAAACAGTGTCTTCAATAAATGTGCTGGGAAAAATAGACAGATACATATAAAAGACTGAAGTTAAAGCATTCTCTAACAACATAACCAAAAATAAACTCAAAATAGACTGAAGACCTAAATGTAAGGTCAGATATTATAAAACAGATGAAAACATAGGCAGAACATTCTTTGACATACATTTGAAGAAGATAATTTGGTCCATCTCCTAGAGTAATGAAAATGAAAACAAAAGTAAACAAATGGCTCCTAATTAAATTTAAAAGCTTTTGCACAGAAAAGGAAATCATTAATAAAACAAACAAAACAAACAAAAAACCTAACAGAATGGGAGAAAATATTTGCAAACAAAGTGACCAACAAGGAATTAATCTCCAAAATATACAAATGTCTCATGCAGTTCAATTAAAAAAAAAATAAAAAAACAGAAACACCAACCCTATAAAAATTAGTGGAAGGTCTAAATAGACACTTCTCCAAAGACATACAGATGGCTAAAAAGCACATGAAAATATGCCCAACATCAATAATTATTAGAGAAATCCAAATCAAAACTACAAAAAAGTTATGTCAACTCATACTTCCAATAACCACCATCATCAAAAAATCTACAACCAATGAATGCTGGAAAGGCTGTGGAGAAAAGGGAATGCACCTACACTTTTGGTGGGAATGCAAATTGACATAGCCACTATGGAGGACTGTATGAAGGTTCCTTAAAAATTTAAAAATAAAGCTACTACATGATCCAACAGTCCCATTCCTGGGCACGTATCCAGATATAGCCATATTTGAAAAGATATATGTACCTCAGTGTTCACTGAAACACTGTTCGCAATAGCCAGGACATGGAAGCAAGCTACATGTCTACTGACAGAGCAATGGATAAAGAAGATGTGGTACATATATACAATGGAATATTACTTAGCCATAAAAATGAAATAATGCAATAATGTTAACTCTGTGTTAACAGAGGGACACAGAAATTGTCATGCTGAGTGAAATAAGTCAGACTTATTTTGAAGTCATATGATATCGCTTATATGTGCAATGTAAAAAAAAAAAAAGATGATGCAAATGATCCTATTTACAAAACAGAAATATAGTCATCAATGTAGAAAATAAACTTATGGTTACCAGTGGGGAATGGAGGGGGAAGGGATAAATTGGGAGACGGAGGCTGACATAGACATAGACATATGTGAAATCGGTAACTAATAAGAACCCACTATATAGCACAGGGAACACTACTCAACATTTTATAGTGACCTATATAGGAATTGAATCTAAAAAATGGTAGATATATGTATACACATAACTACTTCAAATCATAACTGATAACAACAGACTGGTTCCAAATCGGGAAAGGAGTACATCAAGGCTGTATATTGTCACCCTGCTTATTTAACTTACATGCAGAGCACATCATGTGAAATACCAGGCTAGAGGAAGCACAAGCTGGAATCAAGATTGCTGGAAGAAATATCAATAACCTCAGATATGCAGATGACACCACCCTTATGGCAGAAAGCAAAGAAGTAAAGAGCCTTTTAATGAAAGTGAAAGAGGAGAGTGAAAAATTGGCTTAAAACTCATCATTCAAAAAACTAAGATCATGGCATCTGGTCCCATCACTTCATGTCAAATAGATGGGGGAGACAATGGAAACAGTGACAGACTTAACTTTTTTGGACTCCAAAATCACTGCATATGGTGACGGTAGCCATGAAATTAAAAGATGCTTACTCCTTGGAAGAAAAGCTATGGCCAATATAGACAGCATATTAGAAAGCAGAGACATTATTTTGCCAACAAAGGTCCATCTAGTCACAGTTGTGGTTTTCCCTGTAGTCATGTATGGATGTGAGTTGGGCTGTAAAGAAAGCCGAGTGCCAAAGAATTGATGCTTTTGTTTGTTTGTTTGTTTTATGTAGATTTTATTTTTATTTTTTTAATTAGAGGCTAATTACTTTATAATATTGTGATTGTTTTTGCCATACATTCACATGAATCAGCCATGGGTATACATATGTTCCCCATCCTGACTGTGCTTTTGAACTGCGGTGTTGAAGATGCTTGAGATTCCCTTGGACTGCAAGGAGATCCAACCAGTCCATCCTAAAGGAAATCAGTCCTGAATATTCATTGGAAGGACTGATGCTGAAGCTGAAACTCCAATACTTTGGCCACCTGATGCAAAGAACTGACTCATTGGAAAAGACCCTGATGCTGAGAAAGATTAAAGGAGGGAAGAGAAGGGGATGACAGAGGATATGTGGTTGGATGGCATTACTGATTCGATGGTCATGAGTTTGAGTAAGCTTTGGGACAGGGAAGCCTGGCTTGCTGCAGTCCATGGGATCCCAAAGAGTTGAACATGACTGATTGACTGAACTGATCTGACAACTGATTCACCTTCCTGCACAGAAGAAACTAACACGACATTGTAAATCAGTTGTATCTGATAAAATAATTTAAAAATTAAAAAGTAAAAGAGCAAGATTTGTACAAACACGATAATTAAGAAGCACAGTACCCTCATTTATAAAATAAACTGTGAATGTTTTTCAGAATTCATCTCCCAGCATCATCAAGATCATCTGGCAACTGGTTAGAAATGCAAAATATCTTGCCCCCACTCCATACCTAGTGAATTAAAATCTGTTATTGGGTCCCAACACTGATTTAACAAGTCCTGTAGCTGATTCTTAAGCAGCACAAATTGAGAACCAAAGTCTTAAAAAATCAGCTCTTAATGAGAAAGTAAGCTATTCTCAAAGAGTATGTAAGAATCAAGAGAGATTTCATTTAGAATGTAAAATAGCCTGAAGAAAAATAATAAATAAAATCAGAGGGGAAAAGGTTGAGTTTATCTTCATTTTTCATGAAAAGTTCTTTAGAAATTCCAAACATGTTTAGTTTTCTCTAGTCCTTATGAACTAATAATTGTAATGAAATTCATGGTGAGAATTTGAATTTTGGACCTCACATGGTAGTTTATGTTTGTTGAATATCATGACTCAATCATTGGATCAGGCTATGCATAATTATTGATGGCCAGTTTTACTATTCATATGTAAATATACAAATTTTAAAAATCGTGGAAATGAATATTTACCAATTGGCTCCTCAATGAAAATTTTGAAATGGGATTTATTTTCTTGGCTTTGTTAGCATTGAATATATTAGCCCTGCTCTAATAAAATTTGAATTCTTTCTTTCTGCTTACTGAATGAGCTGTTTAAAAGGCAAAGATCAAGAGCTTTGCTTAGTAAACAAGAACCAACAAACTTACAGCAGGTGTTGCTAGCCTGATATTCAAGTTTCATAGGGAAACAATTTAGAAACACATTAATGGAAGCAAGAGTGTGAAAATTATATGTTTAGATTTATTACCTTTGGTGGCTATTTTTAAAGAATCTCATAGACTTTTGAGGATAATATTTATAATTTGCCCTTGATCTTACAAAATAATATTTAATATAATTTAGGTCTGATATTATCTTACTAAATACTGTGAAATCTACATAAAAGACTAATATGTACATAAAGTCTACATGAAAGACAGATATATTTAATTCAATGCCTTCTCACAGAAAGCATTAAAAGCAGTTAGTAGAGTTGATCATCAAATTGACCAAAGCCTCCCTCAGCCATGGAAGAAATTGCAGTTGCGGCACACTAGTATAGGAGTCTAATTTTTTATTAAGTAAACATTTACTGGCAACTGTCTGTAAGCTAGAGCATTGTTCTCAATGTGTAGTCCCCACTAAGGCAGCATTGAAGTCACCCACAAACTTATTAGAACTGGTAACTCACAGATGTGCAACTCTAGTCCTAAATGCTGGCTGGGTTATTAAAACCAGCTCTAGACGGTTCCAGTAAATGTTACAGTTTTAGAATTACTATCCCAAAGCTAAGCATTATATTAATTACCAAGTACACCCAAGAAGAAAGGAAAGATGAGAGAGAGGGAGAGAAGGAATAAAGAGTGAAAGATGGATGGTTCGGTGGAGAGATAACAATTAGATTTCTACTCTCAATTCAGTCATAGTCAGGGAGAAGAGACAGATTGCCAGTAAATGTAAATCTACAGATTTCAAGAAGGATACATACCAGGTGTTTTAAGGATATTTTGGGACTCCTTGACAACTTAGATCAGAGAAAGCTATGAGTGAGTGAAAGCTTGTAAAGGGGATTCCTAGTACATTTCAGGTAAGGCCCTATCTCCGTCTTTATTCACTTCACTCCTTTGCTGCCTCTAGTTTAGATAATCTTTCTATATTTGGTGTGATAAATAAGTTATGTTTACTGTTTACTTAGTAATGGAAACAGTGTTTGTCAGCATTGGAAGGATAATATAATCAAAGGAAATTAGGTGGATATTTTTATGTTTCAAAAACAATAATTTATGAATTACTTCAATTTAGTTTCAAGTAATAGTTTATTTAATTGAATATATTAATTATAATTTGTTATGTCAAATAAGAAAAGAGGCATGGAAAGATCGTCTGGTTCTCTCTAGCTATTAGGTCTACTTAGAGAGAAGACGATATGCATTCTTTCACCATGGCATCTAGTGTTTCATGATATCTTCCCTTCATCCACATACTTTTTTTCCTACATAATTTGCTCAAATTCACTAAAATGTTTACGTGTGGGGGACTTTAGTATTGATTTGTTTCATAAGATTGTAGTAAAAATAACAAAATATTACACACAAAACATTTTGAAGATAAGACAGGAATAAAATAATTTATCATTAGAGATGGAGATACCAGAATGATTCATATAGCCTAAGGTTTTTCTTTAGTACTCAAATCAACATAAATTATATGGACTCTGTTCAGTTCAGTTCAGTCACTCAGTCATATCCGACTGTTTGCAACCCCATGGGCTGCAGCATGCCAGGCTTCCCTGTCCATCACCAACTCCTGGAACTTCTGTAGAAGACACAGACACAAAAGGAAGATGACCATATGAAAATTGTGGAAAAGACTAGAGTCATGCATCTGCATATTCAGGGTGGCCAAGGGTCACCTGCAGTCACTCATATAAGAGAGACATGAACTGATTCTCCTTCAGAGCCTCTGAGAAAAAGCAACCCTATTGACACCTTGATTTTAGTCTTCTGCTCTTCAGATTTGAGAGAGTGTATGTCTATTATTTTAAGCTCCCAAATTTGTCATAGTTCATGACAGCAGCCCTAGAAAATTATATACGTAGTATGAGAGATGTGCTTCTTTTAAAAACTTCCCCTGTTCTTCTGTCATTGGCCATCAATACATTTTTGAGAATGGAAATTGACATTGTACACTTATACATTGTATGTGCAGACATTGTATGCTTATACATTAAAAAAGTTTACCAGAATCTCTGTTGCAAAGTTATTGCTGGGAAATCTTTACCCCCAGCTTTAGAATCAACTAAGTTTGATTGACCTATGTGGGATTCAGTGAAAAACAGAAACCATTATAGGTACTTTCAACAGGAAGAGATCTAGGGCGTTAGATGCTCACACATTTTTTAGGAGTGTTGAGGCAGCAGATTCTCATTGACTAATTCCTAGTGCAACTCAACAATAATCTGCTAGCAGAGCAACCTCTTGGATAACCTCTTGGATTACGATTGCAGTGAAAGCTTCACCACTCTTAACACTTGCGTCTCGAAAGCAAGGCAGCTGGAGAGCAGAACCAATGGTTTTGATTTAAGGCGCAAGAATGCATGCTAAAAATCACTTCAGTCATGTCCAACTCTTTGAGACCTCATGGACTATAGCCCAGCAGGCTTCTGCATCCATGGGATTCTCCAGGCAAGAATACTAGAGTGATGAAACCATAGGCAAACGTCTTGGCCTTACCTCTGGCTTTTTAATCAATTATGAATACATCTATTTGGCAAAACAAAGTCATATGCAGAATTCTAGCTACAAGAAATTTTATAAATTGTATATTTCAGATTCCTGATATTTAGAAGAGCTTTACATTTGCTTTAAAGCTCTGCTGTTACCATCTTGAAATTCCTAATAATGACTGAACAATTTTGCGTTGGGCCCCCCAAATTATGTAGTGGATTCTGTCAACACTGTATAGAGCTCTGGCATGCTGCCAGGACCTGATAGTGTGAGAAAACTGGTTAGGGCTTTTATTTTCCTCTTTGCTTCTCTCAATCCCAACTCCAAGGATTCTATTATTTTGTTGTTGTGTTTAATTTTATTTTTACTTAAGTATAGTTGATTTACAATGTGTTAATTTCTGATGTACAACAAAGTGTTTTATATATATATATGTGTGTGTGTGTGTGTGTGTGTGTATACACATATACATATTCCTTTTCATATTCTTTTCCATTGTAGTTTATCATAGTGTATTAAATATAGTTCCCAATGTGATAGAGTACGACCTTGGTTATGCATCCTATATCTACTAGTTTATGCCTGCTAATCTATCACTCCCAACCCTCTCCCACCTCTCATTAATTCTATTGTGATGTCAGCTCCAGGATCCTGACTGTTGGCCCTCACAATGTGCAGCCTCTTCCCAGATTCCTAGACTTGGAGCTCTGCCAACATCCACATGTGACCATCCTCTAGAGTTCCATGATTCTCCTAATATGGCAAGGCTTCTACTTTCATGTATACTCAATCTCTCCCAATGCTGAAATGTTCCTGCCTGTTCCAGACTTTTTTTCTCTCTCATATTCAATTTCACTTGAAATTCATCCCACTTTAGTATATAGGCAGATATCTTGTGCATTGATTCACTAGCATGGTTTTTCTACCACCAGGCAAGTGAGATTATCATGCACTTAAGCTACTATTGCCATACAGCTTTCCTTAAATGTATATCTCTAAAAAGGATGCTATGTGTGTTAGAACTGTGTAATAGAAGGCTATGTGTAAACTGGTGTATACTGATTATACAGTAAATATACTGATTAGGGAAGACAGAGACCTTGCTTCACATCCCAGTTATGGGGTTAGCTACCTATGAGACCTCTGGATATTTCTTTCTCCTTGTCTCTCAACCTATAAATTAGAAGGGCTATACTAAATAGCCTATAATTTCCTTTCCAACTCAGAATTTTTCTTTCTATAAATACAATAACAAGTATAGGTAGTCCCATAGATTTTGTTATTAAAAAATGCTATTTTTCTTCTAATGGTGCACCATGGATACAGGGAAATGATTACTGGTAATCAAAGGCAGCATGCTGTTTCCTGCTATATTGCAATCATGCTAAATAAAAAAGTTAATTTTAACTAAATACTGTTTTTTTATGACAAAAAAAAGAAAATAAACTACTGCTAGCTTCTCAGTATTCAAACAAACTGATATTGAGACCTGCTGCTTTGTTGAGGTTTGACTGGTCAATTTCTGCAAAAAGGGAGAGATCTAAATAAAGGGGGGACTGATTAAAAGAAAAAGAAAGAAAAGACAGTAGGATAAGAATGGTTGAAGATTAAATTGACAAAATTATTTTTTAGATGCTTTACCCCACGCCACTGCATTCTTTGGGTGTTAAGCAATATTATCAAAGGTGTTGCTACAACAACACTAATTAATTATAGTAGGATTTTATGCACTGTAGCTTACAGCCAGTTCATGAGTTGTTTTTTTTTTTTTTATTATTATTATTATATGTCACACAAAATGTGGCAAAAATGCTTATGCTGAAGTGTCTGGAGATAGAAGGTGATATGCAAGTCACCACTTAGTAACTGTTTAACCTGTGCCTGGGCTAAGTTATGTGCATAATATCCTTTTGTTTGTAAGCATATGGCAGGGCCATCAGAGTTAATGAAGCTTAGAGTGTACATGGACCATGGACGTTCTTTGAAGTCAAAGGAAAATTGTGATAAAGGACAGATTTGTGGAACCCGGATTACCACTAGCACTGAATTAGAGGGCTGAAAAAAAATCATGTCTGTCAATGTGCTTATGACAATTATTCCCAGGGATTCTAAAATGACTATAGCAACCATCTGACAGTGAGATGAAATCCAATGTAAGCAATAAAGAATCTGTGATATATATGTACTAGGAAGACGTCCAAGACAGTAAATAAAACTAGAGTACCCATATGTATGTGTATTACCTTTGGATGTTGCAAAAATGTCATTGTCATTGTCTTAGTTATTGAATTCATCTCTTCTTTCCCTTGCCCAAAATACAGTATTTTTCCATAGCTTCTTACAGTAATTGCTATGGTGAAATGCCACAGTACTAAAATCCAACTTCTTTATCTTGGGGATATAGTATTATCCCCAAGCTATTACAAATTCTGAAGAAAGCATAAAAAGAACTGTTCGCTTCAAAATGATTAAAAATCTTGAGCTAAATTCATTTCTAAAAGATGTCTATTTGTCCCTGAGGTGGAGAGAGTTGGTGAAATGGGATGACAGATCATTAAGCAATTTACTAGGTGAGGAGAAATTTGAACCCTCAGCTATGATTAAAAAGACAAAAGCAACAGCAGCAAAAACAAAAATAAACCATCTTGTAGCGCGGGTTGCAGAGAAGCAGACATTTGGAAGGCAAGGTGGATGCTCCCCATTTAGCTGTGTAGAACCTGATTGTCATGTCCCTGCATCCGGCCGCCAGCTGTGAGAGGGACTGCCAGCAAATCTGATTCCCCTGCAGACATAGCAGCAGCTGTAACGCCACCTGTATAAGGAGATGAGTCTGAGAGTCGAGAGAATTACACTGACCTCGGGCTAGTTTCGTCTTTCTCTAATTTCTGCACCACTGTCAGATTTGAAAAAGAAAATCACTGCCTTCTGATATTGTCTCATCAGACCCCTCAGTGCTCTGGAGGGCACTGGATAGCAATCAGAAGCATATGAATACCAAGCAGCACATCAGTGAGAAGGACGTGAGCTCTTTGGTACTTCTAGATAAATCTAAATTAGATGAAGGATACAGAATAGACTCAAGAAGAGAGGTGCTAACAAGGAGTGAAAGTGACTAAGTCTCTAATGGTGGAGTTCATCATCATTTAACCTTAGGGAATCTGTGATTACTAGTCAAGAGTTCCCGGGAATAGTCTGTTTTAAGCCAACAAAGGAAGGACAGCAAGTAATTTGTTTTCTTGATGTGAAATAGGAGATTGCTGCAGGACTTTAAGGAATTAGAATCGAATATTTGGAACAAGAATAATGTATATACAAATATAAGAAGGAGTCAAAATAGGCTAATATTAGCTTAAAAGAGAGTTAGGAAAGTAAATGAGTTTGTGATGATGAAATAATACATGGAAGCAATATTGTAATAAGCACTTTCAAGATTAGCTAATAGAAAGATTAATAGGGAAAATAAAATAAAAATAAAAAGTGTCATCTTAACACTACAAGGATAATTATACAGTCATTGTTAGCCAAATTCCCACTGGTTTCGGTGGGGGCTTTGGACAGAACTAGAAGACATATGCTTCAGTAAGGTACCTAGAATTGCAAAGTTTATTTAAGGCATAAATGTAAAAAAAATCTAGGAGAAGATAATAATTGATAGATTTAAAAAAAAAATATGCCATGCCTGTATTTTAAAGAAAGCAACCTTTTAAAAAAATTGATACAGAGATCTTATTTCACAATTGGCATGTTAAAACTGATTGCATTTGTATATATCACTGACTTTTATCAATTCATCAGGAGTCTGGGTCTCAGCACAATTCCTCCATCCATCTTTGCTGTGAAACTGGAAATGGATTTGTTTAAATTATTGGGCTTTTAATTTGCCACATTTTGTCTCCTGTCTGAGAAGCCTGTTTATTTTCAGGCAGCTGCATATGTTGGCGTGATTGATGAGAGCCGCCACAGTCAAGCAAGCAGCCCTGGGCGACCAGTTTACCCTTCCCTGCTAGGGTTTCAGCTGCCAGTTGCCCCCATTCTGTGACAGCTTCTCCTTCTCCTCACCTTGTCATCAAGCCAAGATTGTACACTCTAGGAGTACAGGTAAGCATCTGCCTCCATAATCATTGCCAACAGCTCTCCATTATCAACTGCCAGGGGTGCTTCAAAGCAATGCGGAGGTCTTTCTCTTGACATGGAGACCAAGTGTTTTTATATCTCCAAAAAAAAAAAAAAAAAAAAAAACCCTCTGCCTTAACTTACCAGGAAACTTCAAATTTAAGTTTTA
The DNA here is from genome assembly GCF_910594005.1 of Cervus elaphus. Lineage (NCBI taxonomy): Eukaryota > Metazoa > Chordata > Mammalia > Artiodactyla > Cervidae > Cervus > Cervus elaphus. Next base: position 9,510,445 of record NC_057844.1, on the reverse strand, counting down.
TTTAATTGCATCACACATCACTATAATATTAAAAATCAGGTCAGATCATCTCCAATCCTACCCCCACCCCCTGCAGGTATTCTAGATTAATCTATGCAAAGACCTGTCACTATAGATAGAATTTCTTTCTGATTAATACATCCCCATATACTCAAAAAATTAAAGGAATTTGTCAAATGTTTTTACTCCAGCATAGTGTAAACCAAATTTACCTATAAATGTGATTTATATTGTAACATCTGTCTTTCTGTTTGAACAGCAACAATATGTGTGGATCAAAACCAAGTGAGAAAGAGAATTTGTTAGTGTAAAGCAGCATTAAAGTGAATTCTGCTGCTTTGGTTTTTAACTGCGTGATGATAAACATTTTGTTGTTAAAGGATCTGTTATTATAATGCAATGTTTATTGTGGCAAAGGAAATGGCAACCCATTCCAGTATTCTTTCCTGGGAAATCCCATTGACAGAGGAGCCTGGTGGGCTACAGTCCATGGGGTTGCGGAGAGGGGACAAAACTGAGCAACTAAACAACAACAATATTTATTGAGAATCTGATCATCTAGAAACTTCATGGACTATCATTATAACTCCTCCTTCTAAAAGGAACTAAATTTCTACAGTAATATATGTTATTAAATTTATGCATGTGATGATTTGTATATAAAGAATATGGTATATAGTTTTGACAAAAATATATGTTTATCAGAATAACAATGGTTTGCTTCAAAGCAGCTAAAGAGGAAATGTTATACAGTGGTTACTAAGATCAAGGACTTTCACAGAAATAATTCCACTCAAATCCAGGGTTGGTACATACCAGCTGCAAGATGCTCTTGGATGAGTAATTTGACTTCACGGAACATAAGTTTTCTTATTTTCAGCTGACAATAAGGAAATTTACCTTTTCTGGTTGTTCTGAGAACTAAATATGAAAATATATATAAAGCTCTTAGTCTCATGTGTGACACATGGTTACTATTAAAGAAGTGACTGAAAGGCATAGGACTCATTACTAGTCGATTCTGAGACAGTCCTCTCTCTAGGAGGCTTGTATCAGTTCAAGTTGACTAAATGCCTGTACCTGAAGGCTATAGCATATAAATATAGTGGAGGAGGACAGCAGTTTTTTCTGTTAATTTTTGTCCTGATATATAATTGCTTAACCCAATTTAGCAAGTCAGAAAAACTAGTTTGATTTGTTCCCTCTATAAAGACAGTATTCAAGGTCTGTTCAAGCTTCTGTTTATGTAATAACTCACTTTGGTTATCTTGATACATAGTTAGGATCTTCACTTTCCTAATGTCTACTTTTCTTACGTGTAAAATGACCCAATTACTTTTACAGATTACACCTGCTATTCCCAAGCTTCATCTTCCCTGTCTTGAGAAACTATCGGAACACTCTCTGTTTGTGGAGTTGTTCATGGATTTAGCCAATGATAATACTTTTACTGATAAATAATCATTTTGAATAAATTATTCAACACAACTAATTCTCAGTTTCTTGATAAGTAACAGTAGGCTAATGGATATTAGTGAAATAATCCATGGAAAGCATTTGGCATAGAGCTTGGTTCATTGCTTGTTTACAATTATTACTATCACTATAATTGCTTTCTTATGTTAAAGTTCAACTGAAATTGGAAAATTGGCTTTGTAATGTTAGGTTAATGTGAAACATTACATTTTAAGTCAATTTGGATTTAAAAAGTTATTGGTTACCAGATCATTAATAAAAGCTTGAACTGAAGAGCGTTTGTATAATCTGGCTCATGTTTCTTTTACCCTGAATCCCAAAAGATAGATAGAAAGACAACTATTTGTACAGACAACTGTATAGATAGAAAAACAACTGCACAAATAAAGCCCCACTAGGGGCTACAGTTCCCTACATTTATCTGTATTTCTCTCGGGGAAATACCTACTGGGATCAGCATGTGATCACAATTAACAGCAAAGAGTAAAAGATGCTCTAATGGTAAGAAAATCATCCGTTTCCTTCTTTTTTTTTTATTCTGGTCACAAATTATTGTCATGACTATGATTACTAGTCACATTGGTTTAGAAGTAGTCCACCAACAATATGGTAAAAATTAGCATACAGGTCACAAATAATATAATCTCATTTTAACTCAAGCTCTGATGTTAGCAGAATACTTAAGAAGTGACAGAGACCAAAGGAACATGGATGGATACAAAATGACTAGATTACTTTGCATCATAACCTCAAGGTGGACAGGTCTTTGAGTACTCACAGCAGGGAACTGGGCCAGCACCTAGCAGGATAACAAATGGGTGTCACACATGAGTGGGATGGCAGAAGGACAGTATTCAGACAATATTTGCTGTCAATTTTTAACCTAATAAATAAACTCTGAAGCAATATAAATGTCAGGGATTCTTAGGTTAAAACAGAAGAATATGGGTAATTTTTTTGTAAGTAAAAAATGACTGAGAAAGACTGGAACTGTTGATGCAATAAAGCATGAAAAAGGCAGATGGACTAAAGGATGAGGTGGAAATAGTTTGCCTTTTATTTTCAATTGACAAGATAAAATTATTCATTTGGTAAGCCCAATTATCTATAAAACATGTATATTTCCCCCACACTGGAATATATCTTTTTCCCCATGGACTTTAAGACAGAGATTATCATGATATTATATATAACACAGCAATATGATCATTATTATCCATTGTCCTTCAGGAGAAAAATGAAATTAATGCATGAAAAATGCTGCTTTGCTGTGCTTAGTCTCTCAGTTGTGTCTGACTCTTTGTGACCCTATGAGCTGCAGCTTGCCAGGCTCCCTGTCCATGGGGATTCTCTGAGCAAGAATACTGGAGTGGGTTGCCATACCCTCCTTGAAAAATAGCTATTATCATAAAAATGTAATAAGTGCTGCTCAGGAGTGAGTCAACATATGAGAGTTTAATTCTTAAATCATTGAGCGATTTTGGGTCAGTGACTTAATTTCTTGTGTTCTTCAATTTCCATATAAGGTAAATTGTTTTAAGTACAATATTCCTCTTCATACCCTATTCTGGGTACTAATGTTAATGATTGTTTTTATTAAATGTCATCAATCTATATTAAAACATGTTTTATTATATAAACTTACAGTATAATTTTTAGTTTAGGCATGGAATTGCAATTGTAGCTATAGTGTGTTGTTGAAAAAGATTATATGTGTATCCCAATAGGGTTTCAAGGACAGAAAATGTATTAATAAATTACCTTTCATGAGCAATCGGGGTAGAGTGAAATATCAGCTGTTTCTGAGCCAAACAATCAAATAACTAACTTATTTTCCTGGCACAGTCTTATGTTAGTCACTCAGTTGTGTCTGACTCTTTTGACTCCATGGACTGTAGCCTGCCAGTCTCCTCTGTCCACGGAATTCTCCAGGCAAGAATACTGAAGTAAGTTGCAATTTCCTTCTCCAGAGGATCTTCCCGATTCAGGGGTCAAAGCTGTTGTCTCCTGCATTGCAGGCAGATTCTTTATCACTGAGCCACCAGGGAAGCCCAAATATGTGGGCTATTGTGATAGCTTATGTGATAACTTATGTGTTGTGACAGCTTATTTGATAGCTATTTGCAATTATTCTGGGTTTTTGTTGTTGTTTTTTAATTAGTCCTATTCTGTGACTCATTTGAAAAGACCCTGATGTTGGGAAAGACTGAAGGGAGGAGGAGAAGGGGACAACAGAAGATGAGGTGGTTGGATGGCATCACCGACTCAATGGACTTGAGTTTGGGTAAACTCCGGGAGTTGGTGATGGACAGGGAGCCCTGACGTGCTGTGGTTTATGGGGTCACAAAGAGTCGGACATGACTGAGCGAATGAACTGAACTGATTCTGTGACAGTTATAATTGACTGCACTCAACTCATTTCTTATCTTATTAAATTGGAGTTTAATCCGATGGACAGATTGCACTAAAAAGAAACTGACAATATCAACCTATTACTAACTTTGAGCTTCCTTGTTCCATTTAGAAAGACTGACCACCTTTGTTGGAGGAAATTAGCCTTTCTTTGCTTGAAAACACTGTGATAATCTATCCTGATGCAAACACTTGCAAGAGGGTAGAGATTCTTCTTAAGGCCCCAAGAAATCACCTCTTATTGCTTCTTGACCCATAAACAGTCAGCTATCAACATGAATGTAAGGAAATAGCTCCAGGGAGAAGTCTCTAAACCTCTTCAGAGTGATATATTATCTCTAACTTCCATTGCCTTCACTATTCAAGAATGTTCCTCACTTAGAAAGGAGGGCCCTCTAGAAACATGAAAGAAGAGAATACCGTCCATGGAGGATACCGTCCAACAATTTATTATGAAGAACAGCAAGGACACACTGGTAACTGATTACAATTTTAGTCCTGTGTACCTAATTAATCATCACCTCCCAAGCTAGGTGTACTATTGCAGTTGTATACTTGCTGTACTATCTGTCTTGGCTGAAATACTTTTGACACTGTCATCTGTGGACACATGGAATGCCCTATCACGGTATTCTACACAACTTTGCTTCTAGCCAATGGAATTATTTCACAGAAGTATAGCAATGGCTTAAGATCATGAAATTAACTGGTTTTACCATAAACCCCATATTCATATAAATTTGCCATAATAGATAGTTGGGATGGCTTGATGAAGACTTGGTTATAGCACAGTTTAGGAGATGACAGTGCTTCCCAGGTGGCACTAGCAGTGAAGAACCTGCTAGTAGGAGACATAAGAGACACAGGTTCGATCCCTGGGTTGGGAAGATCCCCTGGAGGACGAAATGGCAATCCACTCCAGTGTTCTTGTCTGGAGAATGCCATGGATGGGGGAGCCTGGCGGGCTACAGTCCATCGGGTCACAAAGAGTTGGACACGACTGAGAGACTAACAAATACACACACACAGGAGATAACACATCCTGAGATAAACATCCTGAGAGGATGGTTTTCTGTCTTACAGTTTGTAGTACATGCTTTTCAGTAGAAATGTTTATAAATATACAGTGTTTCCATCCATAACTAGTATATGTTGGTTCTGGAATCAAGGGATGGAAGTGGGAGTGGCTTTTTTCATTATTATACCTAATAATCCATTCACAGAACTTGTGATCCTTATTTGGCAGCTTTTTTTCTCTGTTGGTTTGAAAAAATTTAGTTTCCAAGGAAAGTTTAGTTTCCAAGCTTCCAAGGAAGTTTCCACAAACTGAAAATACTTCACTAAATTTGAAGATAAGGCTACCACTGGTCTTTGTGGTTTTCTTACATCAGCCACTAAATGAACAGGCAGGAAGGAGTTATTTTACTCAATGGGATGACTGATTCCCTCTACTGATAAGAAATTCAGCTAGTGCAAAGAGAAATGGGCAAATAAGACTATATGAGTTGCCTGGGAATTTTTCTAGGATATTTGTTAATACTCCCATGCCTAATCATAAAGAGCAACCACAAAATGCAGGATATTTCAGGACTCAGCTCTTCAGAAGGAGAATTTGGAGGCATTTCACCAGGCAAAGCACACCAGCTTAGATTATTGCTAAGAACAAGTTAAGTAGGAAAAAGCAGTAAAAGGAAGACAATTTTGATACCAACTATGACTTTATGCTCAATTACATAAAAAAATTGATAACTTTGTATAATTGCCTGTGTGTATATGTACGGCTCAAATCATCAGCTCGTCATAGCAAAATTCAGGCTTCAACTAAAGAAAGTAGGGAAAAACACTAGGCCAGTCAGTTACAACCTAAATCAAATCCCCTAAGAATATACAGCAGAAGTGACAGATTCAAGGGACTGGATCTAGTAAACAGTGACTGAAGAAGTGTGGATAGAGATATCGTACAGGACACAATGAACAAGAGTCATCCCAAAGAAAAAGAGATGCAAGAAGGCAAAATGGCTTTCTGAGTAGGTTTTATAAACAACTGAGAAAAGAAGAGACGTGAAAAGCAAGGGAGAAAGGGAAAGTTATACCCAATGAATGCAGAGTTCCAGAGAAGAGCAAAGAGAGACAAGGCCTTTTTCAAAAAACAAGGCAAAGAAATAGAGGGAAACAGTAGAAAGGGAAAGACTAGAGATCTCTTTAGGAAAATTGGAAATATCAAAGGAGCACTTGACCCAAAGATGGGCACAATAAAGGACAGTTAATAGAAGCAGAGGAGATCAAGAGAAGATGGCAAGAATACACAGAATTGTACACTGTAATATATATATATATATATATAAATGACCTGGATAACCATAATGGTGTGGCCACTCACCCAGAGCCAGACATTCTGGAGTGTGAAATCATATGGGCCTTAGGAAGAACTGCTGTCAATAAAGCTAGTGGAGGTGATGGAATTCCAGCAGAGCTATTTAAAATCTTAAAAGATGATGCTATTAAAGTGTTTCACTCACTATGTCAGCAAATTTGAAAAACCCAGCAGTGCCCACAGGGCTGAAAAGGTCAATCATTATCCCAGTTCCCAAGAAGGGAAGTACTAAAGAATGTTCAAAGTGCTAGACAGTTGTACTCATCTCCCACACTAGTAAGGTTATGCTCAAAATTCTTCAAGCCAGGCTTCAGCCTTATATGAACTGAAAACTTCCAGATGTTCAAGCTGGGTTTGAAAAAAAACAGAGGAACCAAGACATAATTGCCAACAGATGCTGGATCATAGAGAAAGCAAGGGAATTCCAGAAAAACATCTGCCTCTGTTTCATTGACTACACTAAAACCTTTGACTTTGTGAATCATAATGAACTGTGGAAAACTCTTAAAGAAATGGGAATACCAGACCATCTTACCTGTCTCCTGGGAATCCTGTTAGAACTTTATATGGAACAACTGACTGGTTCAAAATTGAGAAAGAAGTACAACTAAGCTGTTTATTGCTACCCTGTTAACTTATATGCAGAAAATCATGTGAAATGCCAAGGCAGATGAGTTTCAAGCTGGAATCAAGATTGCCAGGAGGAATATCAACAACCTCAGATATGCAGACAAAATCATTTTAATGGCAGAAAGCAAAGAGAACTAAAGAACTTCTTGATGAGTGTGAAAGAATAGACTGAAAAAGCCAGATTAACATGTATATTATCTAGGGTGAAACAGATCACCAGCCCAGGCTGGATGCATGAGACAAGTGCTCGGGGCTGGTGCACTGGGAAGACCCAGAGGAATCGGGTGGAGAGGGAGGTGGGAGGGGGGATCGGGATGGGGAATACTTGTTAATCCATGGCTGATTCATGTCAATGTATGACAAAACCCACTACAATATTGTAAAGTAGTTAGCCTCCAACTAATAAAAATAAATGAAAAAAAAAATTTAAATTAAAAAAAACCACTAAGATCATGGCATTTGGTCTCATCATTTCACGGCAAATAGAAAGGGAAAAGGTGGAAACTGTGACAGAATTCCTCTTCTTGGGCTCTGAAATCATTGTGGATTGAGACTTCAGCCATGAACTTAGATGATGACTGCTTCTTGGCAGGAAAGCTATAGCAATCGTAGATAGCTTATTAGGAAGCAAAGACATCAATTTGCCAAGCAAGTCCATATAGTCAATTCTATGCTCTTTTCAGTAGTCATGTATGGATGTAATTGTTGGACCATAAAGAAGGCTGAGTGCCAAAGAATTGATGTATTTGAGCTGTGGTGCTGGAGAAGATGCTTGAGAGTCCCTTGGACTACAAGATTAAACCAGTCAGTCCTAAAGGAAATCAACTCTGAATACTCATTGGATAGACTGAAGCTGAAGCTCCAATGCTTTGGCCAACTGATGTGAAGGTCCAACTCTTTGAAAAAGACCCTGATGCTGGGAAAGACTGAAGGCAGAAGGAGAAAAGGGGGACAGAGGATGAGATGGTTGGATGGCATCATCAATTCAATGGACATGAACTTGGGCAAACTCAGGGAGATGGTGAGGGACAGCAAGACCTGATGTGCTACAGTCCATGGGGTCACAAAGAGTGGAACATGACTTGGAACTGAACAACAACAGCAATGTATGTAAATATATTTTTTATATATTACATATGTTCTTCATTTATCTCCTTCATTATTTTACATATATACAATTTGATATTAAGATTAATCTTTAAAGAAGAGAATATCCAGTCTTCTCATTTTGGGCAAGAGATAAGATCTCCATTTGTATAAATGATAACAAATGATATTTTTTGCTTCATGGGAACAAGAGTAATTTTATTCTGTTGACATTCAAATATGAATATAAGTGTACGTAAAGAAGCTAAAGAGCAAACACAGTGGACTACACCAGTTATCAGATTATTACCTCTGTGTTCCACATTCACTTTTCTTTGACCTGTTACTTGATAATTAAGTTGCACCCTGTGTATAGTCAGGCCATTCAAGATGGCTGAACACTTGCTCTTTCTTCACTCCCTGCTTGACCACTGCCTGATTTATCTACACCCTACTCACTTGACTGACTTTCCTACATCCTTGACCCAGGCTCCAGCTAATGATTGTTCTCAACAGGCGGTGAGAAGCGTGACCCTCTGTTAGTTTCCCTGATAACCAATGAACCAACTGACATAAAATCCTCCTAAAAGTTGCAGTCTCTCCCTCTCCCAGGAGTAGAGACTGCCACCATGCCCTGCCATTCATTACACAAGATAGGGTATTGTTCCAAGAACTTCCTTCAGACATGCCAGATCCCTCCGTCCATTGATGCCTTTTTTTTGCTGACTCTGGGCTTTTTCCTTCAGTTCTTGAAACTGGGCAAGCAAAGTGGCCTATCAAGGTGCAGCCCAACACCTGTGAAAAATGTGATGTTTTATGTTGTCAATGGAGGGAGCTGGAGGACAAAGCAGCAGTAGGAACTACTCTTCCTGTCTTCAGTCAGTTCAGTTCAGTTCAGTCACTCAGTTGTGTCCAACTCTTTGCGACCCCATGGACTGCAGCATGCCAGGCCTCCCTGCCCATCACCAACTCCTGGAGTTTACTCGAACTCATGTCCATTGAGTCGGTGATGCCATCCAACCATCTCATTCTGTGCTGTCCCCTTCTCCTCTGCCTTCAATCACTCCCAGCATCAGGGTCTTTTCCAATGAGTCAGCTCTTCACATCAGGTGGCCAAAGTATTGGAGTTTCAGCTTCAACATCAGTCCTGCCAATGAACACCCAGGACTGATCTCCTTTAGGATGGACTGGTTGGATCTCCTTGCTGTCCAAGGGATTCTCAAGAGTCTTCTCCAACACCACAGTTCAAAAGCATCAATTCTTCAGCATTCAGCTTTCTTTATAGTCCAACTCTTACATCCATACATGAACACTGGAAAAACATTAACTAGATTTACCTTTGTTGGCAAAGTAATGTCTCTGCTTTATTATATGCTATCTAGGTTGGTCACAGCTTTTCTTCCAAGGAGCAAGCATCTTTTAATTTCATGGTTGCAGTCCCCATCTGCAGTGATTTTTGGAGCCCCCCCAAATAAAGTCTGTCATTCTTTCCACTGTTTCCCCATCTATTTGCCATGAAATGATCCGACCAGATGCCATGATCTTGGTTTTTTGAATGTTGAGTTTTAAGCCAACTTTTTCCTCTCCTCTTTCACTTTCATCAAGAAGCTCTTTAGTTCTTCTTCACTGTCTGCCATAAGGGTGTTGTCATCTGCATATCTGAGGTTATTGATATTTCTCCTGGCAATCTTGATTCCAGCTTGTGCTTCACCTAGCCTAGCGTTTCTCATGATATACTCTGCATATAAGTTAAATAAGCAGGGTGACAATGTACAGCCTTGACATACTCCTTTTCCTATTTGGAACCAGTCTGTTGTTCCATGTCCAGTTCTAACTGTTGCTTCCTGACATGCATACGGACTTTTCAAGAGGCAGGTCAGGTGGTCTGATATTCCCATCTCTTGAAGAATTTTCCACAGTTCATTGTGATCCACACAGTCAAAGGCTTTGTCATAGTCAACAAAGCAGAAATAGATGTTTTTCTGGAACTCTTTTGCTTTTTCGATGATCCAGAAGATGTTGGCAATTTGGTCTCTGGTTCCTCTGATTTTTTAAATCCAGCTTGAACATCTGGCAATTCTAGGTTCACGTACTGTTGAAGCCTGACTTGGAGAATTTTGAGCATTACTTTGCTAGCATGTGAGATGAGTGCAATTGTGTGCTAGCTTGAGCATTCTTTGGTATTGCCTTTTTTGAGATTGGAATGAAAAGTGACCTTTTCCAGTCCTGCGACTACTGCTGAGTTTTCCAAGTTTGCTGGCATTTGAATGCGGCACTTTCATAGCATCATCTTTTAGAATTTGAAATACCTCAACTGGAATTCCATCACCTCCACTAGCTTTGTTCATAGTGATGTTTCCTAAAGACCACTTGACTTCGTATTCCAGGATATCTGTCTCTAGGTGAATGATCACACCATTCCTGATCTTGGTGTGTAGCTTTTCCCTCCTACGTTGTGTCCACCAACAAAAGTCTGAGATCCTGTAGTGAGTTTCCCTAGCACTCCAGCAATTCTTCCTTTTGACCAGCTCTTACATCTCTGTCCTGGAGTTCTGTACTTTACAGAGGTTTAATCACACCCTCTAAAATGTGTTCTGCATCCGTATTTTTGACTCAATGCTAGAGGAAGTAGAAACTTTGTATATAAGCTATTCCTGTATTCCTTAGAGGTCTTTTTTTTTTTTTTTTTTTAATATACTAAGCTTTGTTTTTGTGGATGACAACAATTTGTGTTCATTGTTTAGTCACTAAGTAATGTCTGACTCTTTGTGACCCCATGTACTATAACCCAACAGGCTCCTCTGTCCTTGGGATTTTCCAGTCAAGAATACTTGAGTGGGGTGCCATTTCTTTCTCTAGGGGATCCTTCTGATCCAGGGATCGAACCCACATCTCTTGCACTGACAGATGTATTCTTAACCACAAAGACACCAGGGAAGCTCCTGACAACATTTTATAAGGAAATAATTCTTTAAATTCAGCTTTTTAAATTACTGGTGCAATTATTGTCGCCTTACTTGTTGCTATTTGATACTTATTCTTTATATAAAAAAATCTTAAATTAGCAATTAAACATATTATTATCAATTCTATTATATAAGCTGTTTCTTCAATAGTTGAGACCCAACTTTATTTCCCATTTTCTCTATGACTAATTTGCAATTAAAGTAATCTGATTATTAATGCTATGTCAGTTAATAAATTTATTAATTTATTTTATTAATTTATTTCAAGTTTGATCACCATATACATATAGATATACATGTGAAAAATTTGTTCTTTTTTAGAACATAATGAATTTTCATTAATTGTTTTTGACTTATTATAATACCTGGATCATTTATTTAAATCAGTATAGTTTTGAGAAAGACGGTGTTATTGATTTTTCCTTATATTCATTGGGAATGACTCTAAAGTTTTACTTACAGATATAAAATTTCTATTGTTTTTCTTTTTCATATAAATGTATGAAAACTGTTTTCTTGTTCTTGTTGTTACTTAAATCAACAACAACAACAATATCCAATAAAACCGAGGAAATATCTTAATTCTTTTTTCCCATATGTGTATATAGCTAAATTTTTAAAACCATTATTGCTTAAAATAAGTTCCACATGGATCAATCATTTTCAAATAAAACCATAAAAATATAAAGGCAAAATCAAACATAATTGTATCCCTGAAATCATAAAAGAAATATTGATACATTTAACAGCTTTTAAAAGGTGATATAAATGATCATAGACATGATCCTTGAAGGAATAAATAAATAGAAAAAAAAAAAAGACTTTTAACTCACAAGACAACCCCATGACTAATATTCTATTCTAATATATAAAAATACCTTACAAATCACTAAGAAAAATACAAAAAAGAAGCTTAAAATACGAAAACATCAGTCCTAAAAATACAGATTGATTATAAATGTTAATATATGAAAAATTGTTTGGATTCACTAATAATTAGATAAATGTAAGTTAAAAATAAGATAACACTTTATACTTTGGAGAAAAAAATGAACTTTTCATATTACATAGTTTAGATTTGTAAAAAATGAGATTTATCTTATTTAACTAGATAATATAAATTAGAGGACAACTTTTCAACTATTATTAATTAATATATAAATACTCTTGCAGCAACAAATATTCACTGAGGAATTTAGCCTATAATTTTGCTTCTAAATAGGAAAGTATATGAATAAAAATCTTGAAATATTATTGATAAAAGAGATAGAAAATTTCATCTCAAACACACATGTCTATAATCATTTGTTTCATTATGTTATCTCTCATATTTAATTTTTTTCATGTGCTTCTTCTACCAAACACATTATCTTGGATTTATTCTATAACAGTGTTGTGTAATATCTATTCTTTCCAATATGGTAGCCACTGGCCAAATATGCCTATTGAACACTCTACATGTGGCTACTGCTACTGAGGAACTTAATTTTTAAATTGATCTAATGTTAACTAATATACATTTAAATGTAAAAAGCCACAAGTGGCTGAGGACATCTTATTGGGCTGTGCAATTTGAGACAAGTTTTTTTTCCTTTCCTAGACATATAAATTAGCCACCAATATATGTTAAAATAATCTCTCAAATATGTTCCAACTGAGTCTTTTCTTTCTTGAACTGATGGTTTCCTCCTTTAATTCAATTTTTTAACCTGTCTTGCTGCTCCATCTTCCCACAGGAACCCATGTCATTGCATCTGACCCAAAGAACACGTAAGATGTTTATAAAGTGTAGATCTTAGTTTGTTACTGCTGTGTTTCAAGAATTCATCTCTTTAAAGCCATCAATATTTTGGCCCAAGATTCTCTCTCTAGCCTCACGCTCCTGAAACATTATCAAAATCTCAGATTATTTCCAGACATATCACTCCACTAAAATTGTCTTCTTAAAAATCACCTTTATTTCTATGTCTCCGTGACTTTGCACATGCTAATGTTTGGTTTTTTTTTTCCCTCTGGGATGCTTTCTTCCACACAATTTTACTTGTTTCTCCAATTGTTTTCTTTCTTTTTTTTTTTAAGACTAAGCTCATTCTTACCTGTAACTGTCCCTGGTTCTCCAAGAAAACCTGGTAGTGATCTCTCTTTGCATTACATCCAGTCATTACCCCAGTGATATATAGTAAATTGACAAATAAGTACAGTCATAACTGAAAGCTCAGTAGTGCATACAAGAACTCACTATACAGGACACACTTCTTCAGTGTTGAGAACTACCTGGGAGAAAACCTCTGAAAACTGACAAGAGTTGCTGAAAATTAAGAAAGGTTTCAAATTTTATTGCTTGAGTTGTTTATTTTGGTACTTTATTTTCACTGCCTGTTTACAATTTCTTTGACAAGAATAATGTTGGAAGACAGATTTTAACAGGAGGTGATTGCAACTGCCTAGGAATAGTGAGGGGCTTCCCTGGTGGCTCAGATGATAAAGTGTCTGCCTGTAGTGTGGAAGATCTGGGTTCATTCCCTGGGTTGGAAAGATCCCCTGGAGAAGGGAATGGCTACCCACTCCAGTATTCTTGCCTGGAGAATCCCATGGACAGAGGACCTGTACAGTTCACAGGGTCACAATGAGTTGGACATGACCGAATGACTAACCCTTACAAGGACATAAGGAATGGACTATCATTCTTCCCCTTACCTGCCTTTGAGTAGTACCTTTGTATGTGTTTTTTTTTTTTCCCCCCATTAATAGTAAACTGACATTGGTGAGTCCAGGAAAATTATCTTCTCTCACATCTCATCTTGAGGACAGATGGTAAGTTCCACTCACTATGAACATATCCCAAAGACAAACCCAATACTACCTACATGTCTTTATGAAACTCCATCTTTTAATCATTCTGACTAAATATGTTTTCTTTGCTTTTCAAGTCTGTGTTAATTAAGAAAACTAGCCCTGTGTGAATCCCCACAGAATATAAGGCATGCCTAGTATGTTATCCTGCACTCTTTTTTCCAGTCAAATAGAAGTTCAGACTTTGTCCTGTTTTTGGTTGCTAATTTTTCTGTCACCCAAACCTCACCATTATTTTTCCTGTCATAGTAGGATTCACTGGTTTAACCTCCTTGCAGTCCAAGGGACTTTCAAGAGTCTTCTCCAGAAACCACAGTTTGAAAACATCAGTTCTTTGGCACTCAGTCTTTATATGGTCTTTTTACTCAGTCTCACACCCATACATGACTATTGGAAAAATCATGACTAGATGGACCTTTGTTGGGAAAGTAATGTTTATCAATATTATTATTGCTTTAATTATATTAAATATTATTGGCATCTGGTCCCATCACTTCATGCAAATAGATGGGGAAACAATGGAAACAGTGACAGATAAACTACATTTATTGCATATTTATTATGTTCAAAACACTATTCTAAGCACTTCTTTTAAACCATATGACTTGAGGTTCAAAGTGGTTATTGGTAACTTACTCAAAAGAATTTTGACAAGTCTTGTTAAGTAAGGGCTGATGATAGTTCTATCACAGATAAAAATTTTAGTATTACAAAACTTTATTTATAATTTATATTTATATGTTATTTATATATATTTTATGTAATATAAATAATACAAATATTATAATATATTTATCCTATATGTTCTTAATATATATAGTATAATATGTACAAAGATTATGAGTGAAACTGAACTCTGAGTGGACTCATCCTAGGGTAACCCACAATGTGTCAAATTCTTGTATGAGCTCATCCACTTGAGTGTAGATGGAAATTTTGACTTCTTCAAACAAGGAGCGTTTAACAACAGGAATGGGATGTCACTCCCATGATTAGATTACAATGCACATATAAAACTCCATCTTGCCAGATTTTCTACGGGTTATTCTCCTGCTGACCTCAGAGAACTAAACAGAGATGTTGTGAAAATGCTGATGGAAATTCCCTCGTGGCAGGGAAGTGCAGGCAGTTTCTTGGACATGGGGATGACCGACAGCCACAGCCAGTGAAAACTGGGGCTTTGGTTCCCTAATCATAAGGAAGTAAATTCTGCTAACCATCTGGATGAGCTTGGAAGAAAATACTTCCAGAATCCATCCTCCACATGAGAAAGCAACTGATGCCATTTTGCATCTTTGTGAGTTTCTGAACAGAATACTTGAACAAGCTGTGCTTGGACTCCTAACCTATGGAAACTGCTAGGTAATAAATAGGTGCTTTAAGCCACTACATTTCTGGCAACTTGCTGCACAAAATACTAGTATGAGTACTATCTCAAGAGTAAATAAATAAATAAATAAATTTTGACATTTTCACAGTGTCTTCAGTAAGCTGAATGATTTTCTTTTATAAACTCTCAAATGTATGCTATCACAATTTTTAAGTTGACTGATAATTTTGAAATATTTAGGTTGTCGATGAACTTTGCTTAAATAAACAAAACAGTTTCTATCACTTCTTTGCAATATTAAATAATTGTATATTGAAAAGTTTCCCCTACCCAGATTTCAATTTACAGTCCCTTTATAAGTGTATAATTGAAGCACAAGAACATTTTCAACTTTATATGCTCCTAAACATTCCATTTAACAGAGCATGGGGCCATGTTTATCATTTTTTAATTAAAGAGTGCTAGAGAGATGACATAATGGAAGATGATCAGATGATTCAGAAAGTGACTTTCATGAGACTTTAGTGTAATGTTGATAACTTGCTATTTTCCCCTTTGGTAGTAGAGATTTATTATTAATGTTAAAATTCTGATTTTTTGATGTATTCTGAATAACATAACCTACATACTTGGTATAAAAAAGAAATGATCTCCCACCCCTAATAATGCATAATCTGCCATTAGAAGCAATTTAGTCACTTGATGAAATTAAGTATCAATTAATACAACATTTCTGTATCATATAAAATGATCAATTTAAAAAATTTTATAAATGTTTTATGTACCTATTCACATTTTTGATCTATTATACTCAGTGAGAATCTCATCTTTGCTGAGCTTTCTGTACATACCTATTTTACATATTTTCCTTGTTATCTCAATATCTTGAGTCATAAAAGTGTGCATAATGGGAATAATTACTCTTAAGCTTACATGACCTTCATTTCACAGTGTATTTAAAAGACTCAGTCTAAAGAGTGACTTCTTTTTTTTTTTTGTAAAATAACTACCAATTCAACAAGGTGTTTATTGGTGGCAACACAGTCCATTAGCATAATCCCTCCAGACTTGCACTGCTATGCTGAAAAATTCTGCAGTGGAAGAACATCCCAGGCAATAAAAATATAATCTCTTTTCAGAGTCATTACCCTCAGCAATTAAAGCCGTTAAAAGTAGAAAACACTCATATTTTCAAGTTTTTCACCAGATGATGAGGTTTTAAAAAAATAGGGTGTAAATAAGAAGGTGACAGTTGAATTTTTTACTCACTTAACAAATAAATTTCTAGACTGATTTGTACTTTGAATTTAGTATTAACTCCTCTAGTAAACTCACTCATTTAAGAGTAACTCTAATATAAAATTTTCAATTTTAAAATGCTTGTTTTATAATAGCTACATTCTGTTTCCAAGGCACTTGCCTAAATTCAAAAGATTGGTTTTGTTTGAAATTATAAAACACAAATTAAAATTATTCTACAAATACTAGCAAATAAAATGATATAACTGCACAATTTCTGACAGGTAGATTTTAAGGGAAAATATTTTAGGGTTAAAAGATGAACCTAAACCATTTGAAAAACTCTTTAACATATAAAGGGGATATAAAAGTTAAGTGTATATATAAGAATAACAATTTCAAAAATATAAAGCAAATTTCATAGCTTTTTGACATGAGAAATTGATAAATATACCAACACGATGAGAGGTTTTTAAAATACCTCAGTAAGGTATTGATAAATGTTTAAGGCAAAACAACAGAAAATATATGGCATATATAACATATTTAAGGAGTTTCATTAACAATTGATCTCTGGCCACGTGTCTACTGGAACATACATTTTCAAGTGCATGTAGGACATTTATAAAAATTGATCTACATGTTACACTATAAAACTGAACTTAAAAAATTTCAGCTTAACAGATTTCAAGTCAGTTAATTAGCATTACTGAGCCCATACTACAACCAGACAAGCATTTAAATTAAAAAAAAATAGCCAGTCAGCCAACCAACCCTTCTTATCATGTGTCCTAAAAACATTTTTACCACCCAGCCAAAAATTACAAAGTGCACAGAAACAGAAGAAAAAACACAGTCCAAAAAGACAAAGAAAACTTTAGAAGCAGAATGAGATATAACACAGATGTCACAAAGATCAGATGAGAAGTGTGAAATAGATAAATGTAATATGTTAGATTTTTCTAATGGAAAAAAATGGACAAAATATATGATCAGATAATTTCAACATGGAGATGGAAACTAAGAGAAAAACTTAAAAATTACAGAAATCAGAAAAACAGAGGAGAAATAAATAATGCCTTTGAGATGTTCATCTCGTACCCTGGAACACTGAGGAAATTATCAGTGAATATGAAGATAGATCAGCAGAAAATTAAAAGCTTAGGATGTGTATTTAAAATTTTGAGATTAGAAGTTGAAATAAATCTCTGGCATTTTCACATCTTTTTGATATCTTCAATCATAATGTCAAACCACAAATGTATTTTCTTGTTAGTATATTTTATTATTTTAAATGAAGTACTATTTGATCCAGGATATGAGCTGCAAACAGGTTTGAAAGAATTCAATTCAATCAGCAGGATTGTCAAGTTTGGCAGCATACAGAGAAATATACAATTGGACTTGACATGTAGTGGGTTCCACAGGTATCATTAGGCTGTATCATCAGGCTGTATCATCATCAAGATATTGTGGTCATTTTATAATTATAGATACAATTTATTACTCTCCATTTCAGCTATCTGCCTGGCAGAGTTGGGTAGGTATTATATTTTAACTCTCAACAAATATGATCAATAGGTTTTATTTCTTCATTTTTCAGAAGAAGCAGATTGTAGCACAATATCATACAGGTGCAAGTAGCTGGGCCAGGACTTGATAGTTATCTGAGACTTTGACAACCATTTCCCAAACATTTCTGTCAAGACAAAAACAAAATGAACGTAGCTCAGTGACGCCCTACTGTATATGTTAATTTAATCGCTATTTCGGTCAAAGTTCTAGTCAAGACAATTGTAACAAATGAAAGGGCTGTGTGTTGGTTATGTGGTTTTGTTTAAAAAGAAAACATAGATGTCGTTAAAATTAAAATCTGAGCTGATTGTATTCTGCTTCATTAGAGAAGGACATATAATCGCTGAAAGGCGATTAGCAAAAAATATTTTTTTAAAGTGTGCAACAGATATTTGGTGGTTACAAAGTTAGGAATTGTGAGCCACCCCTTAAATAGGATGGAATTCAAACAATAGAAATACTTATTTAAAGGTACAATAAAATATGATTTATTATTTCAAATAAGGTGTTAACATTTTTAATATTTAGAAGTTCAAGCTAAATAAGAATAGGCATTCATTTATCTGTTTAATAATTCACCTACAGAAATGATGAAATGGCATTTTAAATAGATTGTGGATTTTGGAATGGAATCTTATGTTCAAATTTGAACACTGTCTCTTGTTCCGCTAGCGATAAAGAATCTGCCTGTCAATGCAGGAGATTCAAGGGACGTGGGTCAGGAAGATCTCTTGGAGCAGGAGACGCTACCCTATTCCAGTATCCTTCCCTGGAAAGTTCCATGGGCTTAGGAGCCTGGCAGGCTGCATTACATGGTGCCACAAAGAGCTGGACTCTGAACACACACACTCACACTCGCGCACGTGCATTGTTTTAACTTTGTGATATTGGTCTTTTTATTCAAATATTATACTGCTTTTTATAAAATCTTGGGGGATAGGATAGGAATTCGAATCATCACAAAGATATATGTATAATTATAGAATTTCAATTTCCTGAAATCTAAGCCAGATTTTTTTTTTTTTTGCGCCAGCTTGAGCATTTCTGTTAGCATGATCTCTGGCTATATCTTGAAACCAATAGAAGAGGCCATAGCATTTAGAATCTCTCTAAGCCGGATTTAATGAGAGATATGTATGTGGTGGGGTTTCCCAGGTGGCTCCGTGGGTAAAGTACCTGCCCGCAATACAGGAGATGCAGGAGATACAGGTTTGATTCCTGGGTTGGGAAGATCACCTGGAGGAGGGCTTAGCAACTCAGCCCAGTATTCTTGCCTGGAGAATCCCATGGACAGAGTCTGGTGGGCCATTGTCCATAGGTTGCAAAGAGTCGGACAAGAGAGAAGTGACTGAACACACATGGATGTAGGTAGTAGAAAGCGTCAGGATGTTTGAGGTGGTGCTGTCATATTAAACATCTATTTTGTAAGTACTTAAAATTGATTTTAAAAGTATTATTACTCTAATTCTTCTATAATTACTACAATTACCTTATTCACAATTAGGTCATCAAAAAGCCAATTAAGGTCTCAATTAAAGGCTAAGACTGGCTGGTTTCCAACTTTTGAATTGAAAATGAAGACGGGGTTTGGCTTCTTAAAGCCACTTCTTAAAGTGGCTGCTAAGACCTGAAGGTCTTCCTTCAGGTTACAAATAATGAAGAATCTGAACAAATGTGCCAATAATTCAAGTAGGGACATGACAGTCTAAATATGTGCCGCTCATTCATTAATGAAATGCATAGATTTTTTTTTAAAAGTAACTATTTCCTGTGCCTTGTTCCATTACTTGGAAATATTTAACAAATTAATATTTTCTGACTTTAATTTCTGATAGTGGTATGTTCAGATCTCTTTATATATGGTCTGACTTTCTTAAGTTAGACTTTTATTAGCTCATCATCATTATCACCCCTTTTAAATGTGTTTAAATATGCTGAGAATACTAGAATTCCAAATAACAGACTCCATCTATCTCAATTTTACTTTTTGTAAATTTAGTCCAAGCATTGCATAAGCTTTGTATTATGTGCTAGGTAACAAGAGCTACTGACTTTTTAAAAATACTGAGAAAAAAGAAAATTTATTTGTTTGCCAATCTTTAGTAGTCCTCAGCAATCAAATTAAAATGGCAAAGGGATATAAAATAGGTGTTTATTATACCACCCTGTTTGCCGGAAGCCATTTTCAGTGGCCTTATTTCCATAAACACCTGAAATAAAGCATTGTGAAACTATAGAAGATACATTACATGATGATGGGGACAGATCATTTGCAAAACCTGTATGAAAACTCATTTTGAGAACAAAAAATGTCATAAAACTGAGCACAGTCGAAAAATAAAATATAGAAATGAGAAATATACCTATGTCTTTATAAATAATTTAAATGTAATATGTTGAATCAAACTGGATTTCTTTCATCACCATAAGTAGAAATCACATATGAAATTCTTAAGAGGAATTTACATGGATCACATTGAAGTATTCATTCAAAGTGAAGGCTGATCTGAGTGACTGTGATCTGTGTGCCTTTTCTGCATAGACACGTTTCAGTTTTGCACACTAAGGTTCATAGCATACATAAATATAAGGTTTATATATATATGTGTGTGTTTATAACGGCTTCTCAGGTGGGACTAGTGGTGAAGAACCTGCATGCCAATGCAGGAGACATAAGAGATGCAGGTTCTATCCCTGGGTAGGGGAGATCCCCTGGATGAGGGCATAGCAACCCACGCTGGTATTCTTGCCTGGAGAATCCCATGGACAGAGGAGCCTGAAAGGCTACAGTTCATTAAGTCACAAAAAGTCAGACATAACTGAAGCGACTTAGCACCTGGGCATACATTTATATATATATAATATATATATATAATATATATAATGTTTAGATAGATATTCTACGAGTGAGTTCAAGGCTAGATAAATACAGTATCAAGAGCTATTATTTAAAGAACTGTGAATAATATAGCAAAATAATGTCATTAACTTTTCATTATATTTAGACAATTCATTCAGAAACACCTTCAAAATGTATGTAGCCCAAAACTTCTCTAAGGCATCTAAAGCCAACATTTTATGTATAGCTTTAAGATACAAGTTAATTAAAGCACAGGGAATATCTATTTTATGGAAACATAAAGTCATGCAATCTTACTTGGAATCCAAGTTAATTGTCCAAGAAGGACTAACATTTTAAAGGTGGAATGTGAAGCTACATTATATAAGTTTGAATGTGAGTTCTGAATATAGTCACCTTGAACTTAAATTTTAAAAATATGAAGTCTATGCCTATCATTATATTTTTGCTCCAGGATATAAAATGAATTGATTTAACCATGGATCATTTAAGTTCTGTAATTCATTGTGACTAATTTAATATTACTCATCTTATCAAAAAAGAGAATTTTGAATGGTAAGAGAATATAATGTTTGAGATTCTAGTTACAAGAATGCAGACTGCCTCAGTATGAGGCTGCTTAAACATGATCAAAATTTAGAGAAGCCATTTAATTACTCTGTTCTAGAAATTTAGTTGCAAATGGAAGTATAATTAGCACCCAATCCCTACTTGTTTTGTGGATTCAACCATATACACGTGTATATAGAACTGTATACTTGTGTATATGTGTACCTCTGACTCCCTGTCATGTGGCACATTATATATCAATGTATATATATATATATGTGTGTGTTAGTTGCTCAGATGTGTCTAACTCTTTGTGACCCCATGGACTGAAGCCCACCATGCTCCTCTGTCCACAGAATTCTCCAGGGAAGAATAGTGGAGTGGATTGCCATGCACTTCTCCAGGGGATCTTTTCAACTCAGGGATCAAACCCAGGTCTCATGCATTGCAGGCAGATTCTTTACTGTTTGAGCTATCCAGGAAGCCCTTCATGTATGTATAATTGTTACTATTACTCTTACTTAATTTTTTACCTTAATATTGCATATAAATAAATTCACCCCTAGAGGAATTTAAATTTTTATGGCCAAAAATACTGTGGATGGGAGGAGAAGAAACGGCAGTTGCAATAATAAACTGTGAAGCATAGGAGCACAACAGAAGTGTGAACAGTCATCCTTCTCAAGGATTAAGACAAAGAGTGTCAGCAAATAACTTTGAGGAAAAATGTGAGCAAAGCACCCACATGCAAGTTTTCTGGGCATAAATGTCAACAAAGTGAGACAGTGAAATTCTGGGTAAGCAAGGCAGGAGTATGAGCGGGAGTATTAAAAGCAGTCTACTGAGAATACCCTCAAAGGACTCCTTTTGAAGATCGAAACCAATAATAATTTTTATATTCATAAGGATCTTTGCCAATAATATTAAAATATTTGAAAATCTCCAGTAATATATCCTGTTGATATATGTAGATAATATTCTACATGAATTCTCAAGTATACATGTGTCAATGAATGCTTAGTATATAGTAAAGAAAATACATATCTATACAGAATTAAAATAATGATAAGAGTTATAATAATTTTTGTCAAGCATTAGGCAGATTCTTTACCAGCTGAGCCACAAGGGAAGCCCAAGAATACTGGAGTGGGTAGCCTATCCTTTCTCCAGCAGATCTTCCCAACCGAGGAATCAAATCGAGGTCTCCTGCAATGCAGGCAGATTCTTTACCAAAAAATCCAACTGAGCTATCAGGGAAGCCTCAGTTTTTTTTAGGACTGTGATAAACATGTTACAGGAAATATCTCATTTTTTTGTCTACAAAATCTTATACAGTAAGAGGGTCCCCTGGTGGCTCAGATGGCAAAGAATCTGCCTGCAATGCAGGAAACCCAGGTGTGATCCCTGGGTCAGGAAGATCCCCTGGAGAAGGGAATGGCAACCCACTCCAGTATTCTTGCCTGGAGAATCTTATGGACAGCGGAGCCTGGAGGGCTACAGTCCATGGGGTTGCAAAGAGTCGGACACAAATGAGTGACTAACACTTATACAGTAAGGACACTGTATATTTCTTCTTGAGTCAACTTTATTGACATAATTTACATACCATAAAATTCACCCTTTTAAAATGGATAGCTCTGTGTTATTAAAAGCATGCATAAATGAGCAACCAGTATACCTGTTAACCTATAATTTCTATTTACTAGCAATATAAACATGATTAAATGTAAAAATACTGTGTATGATATCACCCAAAATATGCAATATTTTGTTGACTATTATAATTAAATATGTACAAGACCTGTGTACTGAAAACTATAAAACATTGCTTAGAGAAACAACAGTAAGCTTAAGTGAAGTGATTTTTCCATGCTCATGGATCAGTGGAATCCATATTGTTATATTCCTTGCTTGACTCTGACCAAGTAGTGCAATTTTGGTCATAAGCAGAAATGAATCTTTGAAAAAAATTTTTGCCCTGAAGGTGGAGTCAGCCTTTGTGTCTGCATGACCCCACTGATTGGTCAAGACATTTACATGATTTCCAACAGTTTTAGGATAATTTCTGTAGCACTGTGGCGTTGTACCATTTAGCCTCCTTGAGCCACAGTTACTATTTTTCTTAATGCCTTAGACACTCCATGGCAAATGTCACTTTGAAAAGCTCACTTAGCTCTTCAGGCCACTGAAGCAGTCATCTGTGTTTCTGCCACTGTTCTGTGAGTGACAGCCACACCTCTTTGAGTTCCAAAGAGAATATACCTCACTTGGTTACTGTTACACTACAAGGGTGGATGGCCTCTTTATTATTAGTTCCTGGTGAAATATTAAATTGCTGAGTAAGCTTAATCTTTTAGCATTTGTTTATTGCAATGGTGTAGAAGTCTCATTTCTTTTGTAGATGAAATTTTAACATTAAAATTGATTTTGGATATGGATCTATAGCAAAATAAAAAAAATTCCTTTTATGTGCAGCAAAAATGTCTAAATGTTATACTCACAGATTTTTCATATTGTAGGAAATGCATGAAATATCCTTAGTGATAGGGAAAAGGCCTCTGGGACCTTAGATGTCAGTTATAAAAGACAGATTGTTATACTTATAAATTTGTCTCTCCTGGAAGTGACATCCAAGGTCCCAGAGCCTTTTTTTGTCCATTCACAGAGGATTTTTTTATGCAATTCCTACAGCATGCTGTATTCCATTCTTTATAAGAAATGTTCAACCATTCATATTACAGAGACAGGCAGACACATTGCCTGCTGCTAAAGAATGGGAGGAAGAAGTTTGAAGGGAAGGTAAAATTGCTACTAATGTTAAAAAAGCACAAATGTTTAATTACAAACAAAAGTTACTTGCTATGTTACTACATTCAAGTGTGAGTACATGTGGTATATCTAATTTAAAATAAAAAATGAGTAATGTTCTGAATGATCTGAGATGATTTTTTTTTTAATAAAAGTGCTTTGAGCTAGTTAGCTTTTAATAATTTCAAAAAAGCAAAGTAACTTCTTTTTTCCTCAATGCCTTTGTGGGTTTGTGTTAATAATCAATAGTGTTAGTCACTCAGTCGTGTCCAACTCTTTGCAGCCCCATGGGCTGTAGCCTGCCAGGCTCCTCTGTCTGTGGGATTCTCTAGGCAGCAATACTGGAGTGGGTGCCATTTCCTTCTCTAGGAGATCTTTCCAACCCAGAGATCTAACCCAGGTCTTCTACACTGCAGTCAGATTCTTTACCGTCTGAGCCACAGGGAAGCCCTCAATTAATAATCAATACCTGATATCTTTGAATTTCAAATATATTTAATATATAATCATTGGTCTCCACACCAGTGTAACAGGTAAACATAAAAATGATTTCTGGTTTTGGCATAATCATTTCATTGAAGATTAGTCAACTAATTTTATTGGGGGAAGTCCTGTGTACTCAAATCCATTCCCTTTGTCTTAATATAATGCAGTCTTTATCTCCTGAGAATGGTGTCTCTATAAGAAACACTTGACTGGATCACCAAAGAAGTTTTTAATTTGGAGGACACACATAGCCTCAAATGCTGCATTCATTCATTCATAATCATAAAATCTTATTATTTATTGGCCCATTTATCTATGATTTCATATAATACTTGAAATACTTTAAAGTATGTTTTCTGATTATTGAAGTCTATTAACAATGAGTTCTTGCCCAAGATCACAAGTTATGCACTCAGAGCTTCCCCGGTGGCTCAGCTGGTGAAGAATCCTCCTACAATGTGGGAGACCTGGATTCGATCCCTGGGTTGAGAAGATCTGCTGAAGAAGGGCATGGATGCCCACTCCAGTATTCTAGCCTGGAGAGGTCCATGGACTGTATAGTCCATGGGGTTGCACAGTCAGACGTGACTGAATGACTTGCACTTCACTTATGTACTCTAGGCAAAGTCTAATTTTTTAGTATTCAAAACAGCAGTTTAGTAGAAATTTCAGGACATCAACCAACATTAGCAGAAACTAACCTTATATCTCTATGTCAAGGAAAAAAACACACTATATTTGCATATTGCTTTTGGTTTTAGCCCTCATTGCCTCTATTTAAGTTTTATGCTAATAAAGAATACTCATTATTTTCCCCTGTGTTCAAACAAAACTGGAAATCTGAACTTTTAGAGGGTAAATCCAAAGAATTTGTTACCCAATACTGAACCTATTTCAAAGTGGGTAAGATATGCTTGCTCTGCTTATGACATTTTTCAAATAAAAATTATTGATTAATAACTTCCAATCATGTCTATTGTTTCATGTAAGAGATTTATTGGGAAAGTCTTCTGTTCTTCAATAGAAGCTACACATTATAAAGGATATTTAGCAAAATAAATTATTAATCATTATCATTTTCATTATTATAATGATGAGAAAATTAACTTTTGATTCAGGTATTCTTTATTAATAATTGATTTATTTTAACTGGAGGCTAATTACTTTACAATATTGTAGTGGTTTTTGCCATACATTGAAATTAATCAGCCACAGGTGTACATGTGTTCCCCATCCTGAACCCCCTCCCTCCTCCCTCCCCATCCCATCCCTCAGGGTCATCCCAGTGCACCAGCCCTGAGCACCCTGTCTCATGCATCGAACCTGGACTGGCGATCTGTTTCACATATGATAATATACATGATTCAATGCTATTCTCTTAAATCATCCCACCCTCACCTTCTCCCACAGAGTCCAAAAGTCTGTTTTTTATCTCTGTGTCTCTTTTGCTGCCTCACATATAGGGTCATTGTTACCATCTTTCTAAATTCCATATATATGTGTTAATATACTGTATTGGGGTTTTTCTGTCTGACTTACTTCACTTTGTATAAAAGGCTTCAGTTTCCACCTCATTAGAACTGATTCAAATGCATTCCATTGTGTATATGTACCACAACTTTCTTATCCATTCATCTGCCAATGGACATCTAGGTTGTTTCCATGTCCTGGCTATTGTAAACAGTGCTGTAATGAGCATTGGGGTGCACGTGTCTCTTTCAGATCTGGTTTCCTCGGTGTGTATGCCCAGAAGTGGGATTTCTGGGTCATATGGCAGCTCTGTTTCCAGTTTTTTAAGGAATCTCCACACTGTTCTCCATAGTGGCTGTATTAGCCTGCAGTCCCACCAACAGTATAAGAGGGTTCCCTTTTCTTCACAACCTCTTCAGCATTTATTGTTTGTAGACTTTTGGTTAATGGCCATTCTGACTGGTGTGAGATGGTACCTCATTGTGGTTTTGATTTGCATTTCTCTGATAATGAGTGATGCTAGGAATCTTTTCATGTGTTTGTTAGTCATCTCTATGTCTTTTTTGGATAAATGTCTGTTTAGTTCTTTGGCCTATTTTTTTATTGGGTCATTTATTTTTCTGGAATTAGCTGCATGAGCTACTTGTATATGTTTGAGATCAATTCTTATTAGTGGAATTTATTTGAAAATGAGTTGATAGATACTTTAATTTTCATCTTTCATAACCTAGAAAGAGGAGAAATAATACTAATTAAATGGTGAATATTAAAGGATGTCAGGATTCTAACTAGGAAATTTGACCAAGGATCTCTGGGAAAATATTTTTCTTTTGATTTTGGTGACTGTTCTTATTTGTATGTTAAAGGTATTTGAATGAACAAATTTTCTTGCTTCAATTCTTTATTTTGTTTTTGTATAGGTTTTCTTCTGTGTACAGAGTAGTTATTCTATTTCCATGACTGCATTCTCCTCTCAACTTTTTTTAAAGAAACTATTAATCATATGGATATTAGCTTTGGAAAACATTTATACTCAACTTCAAAATACTGACTTTCTGCATTTCATAACAGTTTTTCCTGAGGAGAGACATTTTCATTTTTCATTGGCTTCCATGACTTTTCTATATTACACAATACAATAGTTTCATACTGTCTTCCATCTTGGACTATATTATACCCTGTGGCCATTCTCTTATCACCACTCTAAGTCTCATATTTTCTCTTTTGACAAAATTCACATCCAGATGAGGGTGTTTCTGAAGATATTTTACTAAATTATTTTAATTCTTTTATTTGCTTCCAATCTTAACAGTTCCAACCACTTTCATGACCTTAACAATCATTGCAGTATTGATGACTTGTAAACATTTATTTTGAACCCCTCATCCAGCATCTTTGACAACTTCCAAAACTGCATACCTAGGTGCAATAGCAGCACGTGAATATACTCATGCTAACTCAAACTCAGTGACTCCTATAATGAACCTATCACCTATAATCCAAAATTGATATGTTTATTATTATTTAACCATTTATATCAATAATCACTTGGATACAGTCCTAATCAAGCTGCAATCCTACTTAATGCAACCCATCACAAAGTGTTTCTGATTATTTTTCTTTGTAAAATAAAAACTATTGTTCATATTTTTCTGCCAATAGTAAGTCCAGACTCTCATCAACTTGCTTTTCCAAAGTCATGCCTACTCTGAAACACTGTTATACAAATGCTTTATATACAATTAGCAGACTAATTTATAAAAGATGTTAGTTCCTTAGTTTTGCTGTGGTTCATTTCCTCCCATTATTATCTTGTCTATTCCTAGGCTACAAAAACATAATTCTATAAGCTATGACGTAGATAAGTCAATCAGTGTCTGCCTCAGTGATTTTAACACTACTTTTATAAACCACTACTGCAATGTGGGTAGTGATATTCACAAAATCAAGGATGGTATTATAAAGCAACATAATTAATGAGGCTTGTTTTACATGATATAATGACAGTGTCCAAAACTTTTAATTATATTGGCACAGTGAGTGCCAGGTGATGGTCAACAGCTCCAGATGCAAAAATCTTGACTTGGATGGCTGTAAATTATAACATGGAAAGTGGAAAAAATATTTTAGAAAGGTAGGGTGAAATGAATGAAAGAAATCTTTGATTGATAGATTGTGAATTGAATGCTTAATTTATATAGCACTCTTATTCTTTTTGACTCAGGATACCACAATTGCACTTCTAAATGTGGGAACTTTCTGACCTTATGAATACTGGAAAAAGCAGAGGACTTTATCCTATGAATAAGTTGAACATGTCAAATAATGATAACAGTAATGATATTGTTGGAAAGTAGTTAATATTAATTGAGTCCTATATACTGAACATATGTTAAGAGAATTTTATATTAATTAAATAATTGAATCTTATCTGTGACCCTCATAGGTAGTTGCTATTACTCCTAGTTTGTGGATAAAGAAAGTGAGGTACAGTACACAACTGACCCTCTCAACTCACAGAGCTTATGGGAGGTAAAGAATTTCAATACCAGTTCTCAAATGCTATTCTCTATTCTTAGTAAAACATTACTTTTCTACCCTCCTTACAGGTAGAGTGATGGCTCCATCAATCAAATACGCCCACCATGGATTTCCACTTGTGAATTTATAATAAAGAGAAAGATGATTGTAATCAATATTCTATAAAGAAAAGTGGTGGATTTTCTTCAACAAGAGTGGCAAAATAGCTTGATTCTTAAATATCTCCTTTAGAAGCAAAAATATTTATGGAATACAAAGAATGAAATATTTGCATATTACACAAAAGGCTAGCTTAATTTGCATAAATTTAATAACTCTAAGTCTGGCAAGCTGAATTTACTTTTGACACCCTACAATAGAGTCACAATTCTTTGCCAACTTCCAGACATCAGATCATAGACTCAGAGTCCTTTCAATAAATTGGAGGACAAATACCCTTGAGGAAGACATCTAAATTGATCATAAGCACTATAAACATAGCTTATGATCATAAGCACTGAATCATCTATTAATTTTCCTGAGAAAGTCTGAAAACAGGGAAAGAAAAAAATAGTCAGACCTTATGAAGATTTTTGTAAACTACTTCCTATGCATCTCGAGTGCCACTACAGTTCACCAAACAGAACAGAGTTTGATGGGCAGCAGATAATAACTGGATTTGTAATGTAAGTTCTACCCAAGGTAAGATACAATGCAGTATCCATAATGTACTTATTTCTTTAGTTTCTGTGTATATTCTTTGACTAGATATGCTTAGCAACAACCCTTACCTTCTTTACAAAATAATTAGCTACCTTTTGGAAAACACCTCTTGGGTCGCTATTGAGTACAGTGGAGGACCACTTGACCTTTGGCCTTCTGCTGCTGCTACTGCTGAGTCCCTTCATTCATGTCTGACTCTGTGCAACCCCATAGATGGCAGCCCACCAGGCTCCTCCATTCCTGGGATTCTCCAGGCAAGAATACTGGAGTGGGTTGCCATTTCCTTGGACTTCTAGTTGTTTATAAATTCGGGAGAGTCCAATAATATTGTGTTGTTCAGTCAGAGTGGCATATGTTAGATTAGCTAGGAAATCTCTAACGCACAAACAATTAACACAAGAAGTTGTTTTACACTTCCTGTATGTTGATTTCAGCTGTATTGCCACTATGCACCTAAACCACTTGTCTTTTGTTATATTCTTAATATTACATTTTCTGTATATTAATAATTCTGAAGATAATTTTCAGAGGGTTCTGTACAATATTGTGGCACAAGCCAGAAGGAGTAGCCTTGAAGAATGACAGAGAAAATCCTCTTACTGGATGAAATTCCCATGATATATGTTTCATTCAGGAAACATGGTCCAAAGTAAAAATGTACATTGATTCATGGACTATTGCTGACAAATGGCCAGGAGGTAAAGAATTTGGGAGGAACTGTGACAAAGAAATGAGTGTACAAATGAATAGATAGACCTCGTCGGAGGCCAAAAATTTAGAGATATTTGTCTTCTGAAAATAGTCACCATAAAGACTCCTACTTATTAATTATGCAGAGGCACATGTGATAATGGATTTATGTTTCTAGATTATAAAAGCATTCAAAACTGAATAATAAGAAAACAACCCAATTAAAAAATAGGCAAAACATCTGAACAAATATTTGGCTCAGGAAGATGCATGGAGGTCAAATAACACATAAGATGTCCAACATCATTAGTCATTTGCAAAATGTAAATTAACACAAAAATGAGATAGCATTGTACATCTATTATATTGCTAAAATTAAAAAAAAAAAAAGACTGCCAATCTAAGTAATGGAGAGGTTATAGAGTGACTGGAAATCTCATACACTGTTAGTTGGAATGCAAAATATTACTACAAATTTTTTGCTTGGAACTTTCTTTAAAAATTTAAAATTGCAACTACCATACAATGTAGCCATGCTAGTTCTAAGTATTTTACCAATGGGAAATGAAATTATAAATGCATATAAAAACATATACAGTGATGTTTCTAGTAGCTTTGTATATAATACCCCAAAACTTCAGAGATGCATTAATAGATCCATGGAGAGAATAATTGTGGTATTGAAACTTTCATGCAAATAATATTATCTAGAAGCACTAAGAAATGGAATGAACCACTGAAATGCATAACTAAATGACTGGATACCAAAGTAATTATGCTGGTTGAAAAAAGACCAAAAACAGTGCGTCTGAAGGATTTTTTTTTATAAAATTCTAGAAAATTCAAAGTTTATTCCACTTAAGCAAAAAGCATATTACTGATTACCTGAAAATGGAGAAGGGGCTTCAAGGAATCAAAAATGAACACAACGAAAACTCGAGGGGTAATGGATAAGTTCATTACCTTGATTAAAAACATTTTAAATATTCTGTGAAATAACTAATTTTCAGTAAACTTAACTCAGTAGAGAGACATTTACAGAATAATTGCAATAGGACAAAGAGTTTCCATATACAGTATACCTAGTTTCTCTCATTATTAACATCTTAATATGATAAATTTGTTAAAATAAATAAACAAATATCAATAGCTTATAATTAAGTTATTACTCATTTTATATCTCCTTAGGTTTTCTTTTTTCCTTCCTTAATATCTTTGCTCCACGATCTTACCCAGGATAGTACATCATCTTTTACTTGGAATGAAAGTTAGAGATTACCTAACCTAACCTTCTATTTTACAATTTAGAAAAAAAAAAAAGTATGGTTCTGGACTCTACTGGGGTTCTAGGGCACATTCGTCCTCTGCTATGATGTGAGTAGGAGAAATAATGACTATTTTCATTTGCATTCTGAAAGCATAACCACAGTCATTTCCTTGACAATTGAACTATTTTAATGCAAATTTATCCTTGAAAAGAAGTCACTTACAATAGTCAGTTGTATCAATTGCTAATTATGTAATGAACAACAATTCCATGTTACTACCTATAACTGTGTTTCTGTCATTGATCAGAAGAAAACAAGATACAAGAACAACCAGGAAAACAGCTCCTGGTATTGCAGTAACTGATTCTTATTTGTCTGCTGAAGTTGTGTCCATTCCTGTTACCGAAACATGGGCCAAATGGAATGTTGATAATTAACATCTGTGTAATATATTCCCTTGTTTTTCAGTTGTCCAGTCGTGTCGGACTTTCTGCTACCCCATGAACTGCAGCACACCAGGCCTCTCTGTCCCTCACCATCTCAAAAAATTTGCCCAAGTTCGTGTCCATTGCATAGGTGATGCCATCCAGACATCTCATCCTCTGACACTCTTCTTCTTCTGCCCTCAATCCTTCCCAGGATCAGGGTCTCTTCCAGTGAGTCAGCTCTTCTCGCCAAATGGCCAAAATACTGGAGCTTCAGCTTCAGCATCAGTCCTTCCAATGAGTATTCAGGATTGATTTCCTTTAAGATTGACTGGTTTGATCTCCTTGCTGTCCAAGGGACTCTCAGGAGTCTTCTACAGCACCACAGTTCAAAAGCATCAATTACTTGGTGCTCTGCCTTCTTTATGATATATATATATATATATATATATATATATATATATATAGAGAGAGAGAGAGAGAGAGAGAGAGAGAGAGAGAGATCAAGCTCTTACAACTGTATGTGACCACTGGAAAGACCATAGCCTTGACGATCAGACTTTTGTCGGCAAAGTGATGCCTTTGCTTTTCAACACACTGTCTATGTTTATCATAGCCTTCCTGCCAAGAAGCAATCATCTTCTGATTTCATGGCTGCAGTCACCATTCCAGTGATTCCACCATTCCAGAGCCCAAGAAGAAGAAATTGGTCACTATTTCCACCTTTTCCCCTTCTATTTGCCATGAAATAATGGGACCACGTACCATAATCTTAGATTTTTTAATATTTTGGCCACCTCATGCAAAGAGTTGACTCGTTGGAAAAGACCCTGATGCTGGGAGGGATTGAGGGCAAGAGGAGAAGGGGATGACAGAGGATGAGATGGCTGGATGGCATCACCAACTCGATGAGCATGAGTTTGAGTAAACTCCACGAGTTTGTGATGGACAGGGAGGCCTGGCGTGCTGCTATTCATGGGGTCACAAAGAGTTGGACACGACTGAGCGACTGAACTGAACTGAAGCTGGCTTTTTCACTCTTCTCCTTCACCCTCATCAAAAGATGCTTTAGTTCCTCTTCACTTTCATACCTTAGAGTGGTATCATCCACGTATCTGAGGTTGTTGATGTTTGTCCCACCTATCTTGATACCAGCTTGTAACTCATCCAGCCTGGCATTCCTCATGATGTGCTCAGCATATAAGTTAAATAAACAGGGTGACAAATTAACAGCCTTGTTGTATTCCTTTCTCAATCCTGAACCAGTCAATTGTTCCATATGGGATTCTAAATGTTGCTTCTTGATCTGCATCCAGGTTTCTCAGGAGACAGGCAAGATGATTTGGTATTCCCATCTCTTTATGAGTTTTCCACAGTTTGTTATGCTCCATACAGTTAAAGACTTTGGTGTAGTCAATGAAACAGAGGGAGATGTTTTTTCTGGAATTTCTTGCTTTCTCCATTATCCAGCAAATGTTGGCAATTTGGTCTCTGGTTCCTCTGCCTTTTGTAAACTCAGCTTGGATATCTGGAAGTTCTTGGTTCATGTAATGCTGAAGCCTAGCATGCAAGATTTTGAGCATGACCTTACTAATGGCAACCCACTCCAGTATTCTTACCTGGAAAATCCCATGGCCAGAGGAGTGTGGTAGGCTACAGTTCGTGGGGTGGCAAAGAGTTGGACACGATTGAGTGACTTCACTTACTAGCATGGAACATGAGTGCAACTGTCCCATGGTTTGAATATTCTTTCATACTGCCCTTCTTCAGAATTGGAAAGAGGTTGACCTTTTCCAGTCCTGTGGCCACTCCTGTGTTTTCCAAATTTGCTGACATATTGAGTGTAGCACTCTGATGCATCATCTTATAGGATTTTAAATAGCTCTGCTGGAATTCCATCTCATCCACTAGCTTTACTGACAGCAATGCTTCCTAAGGCTTACTTGACCTCACACTATAGAAGGTCTGGCTCTGTGTGAGTGATCACATCAGGTGGTTATCTGGTTCAAGATCTTTTCTGTACTCTTCTTCCATGTATTCTTTCCAACTCTTCTTGATTTCTTCTATTTCTACTAGGTCTTTACTGCTTCTGTCCTTTATTGTGCCCATCTTTGGGTGAAATCTTCCCTTGATATTTCCAATTTTCCTGAAATTCTCCTATAAAAGGAGAATTAGAGGGTACTGCATATAAAAACTTGTGTCTAATTTTCTAGCTGTAAAATATATGCTGCTCTTTCTCTGAAGTATTACCATATCTTGTTCATCTCTTGCTATCAATTACCACTACTGGTCTAACTATAAGTTGTGATGTTTTACTTTCTTCTTGTTAATATACAAAATAGAATCACTTCCATTTATCGAGATATTTCCTCCTTTGTAAACAAAGGTTTCCTTCCTAATATTGTGACTAATTGGGATCTTAATATACATTACGACCCTCTGTTTCTTTGTTGCTTGCTGTTCCAATTTAATTTTATTTTAAGAGCTTCACATAAACATTCTTTAAATGTATTCCTTATTTTAATTTCACTTATGTTAGAAGTGCCTAACACTGCATTGCTTATTTTTAAAGCTTTTTTGTTTAATTCATCAATACTCTTATGTTCCTTTTCTAAGTCAATTATGCTGCTTCCTCTTTTCATTAATTGCGTTCTCCAATGTAGGGGAACCATAATCTTTCTTTTTATATTGAAATATAGTTGCTCTACAATATTATGTTAGTTCCCAGTGTCAGCATAATGGTTCAGTGTGTTTTGTAGATTATACTCTAAAGTTATAAGGAGTAATGTCTATATTTCCCTGTGCTGCATAATATATAGTTGTTGTTTATCTATTTTATAAATAGTAGTTTGTGTCCCTGAATCCGATGTCCTCATCCTACTGCTCCCACCTTCCCTCTCCCCATTGGTATCCTTTTGTTTGTTTTCTGTATCTGTGACTCTTTGTCTTTTATGAACATTCATGTTGTTTGGAGTTTTTGTTCTGTTTTCTGGTTTTTTTTAGATTTCACATATAAGTGATAACATATAGTATTTGTCTTTCTCTGTCTTATTTCACTAAGCATAATAACCTCTAGGTCCATCCATGTGGTTGTGAATGGCAAATTTCACTCTTTTTATGTTTGAGTAATAATCCATTATAAATGTATACATATCTTCTTTCTGAATTCATCTGTTGATGGACATTTGGGTCACTTCTACATTTTACCTATTGTAAGTAATGCTGTTACAAATATTAGGGTGCATGTATCTTTTTGAATTAGTGTTTTGTTTTCTTCAGCTATATACAGAGCAGTAGAATTGATGGATAATATGTTAGCTCTATTTTCAGTATTTTGAGGGACCTACATAGATTTTTCCATAGTCGTTACACCAATTTATATTCCAAACAACAGTGTACAAGGGTGCCCTTTTCCCAATATCCTTTCCAACATTTGTGACCTTTTGGAGGATAGTCATTCTGACGGGTGTAAGGTGATATCTCATTATGATTTTGGTTTGCATTTTTCTAATAATTAGCAGTGTTGACTATCTTTTCATGTGCCTGTTTGTCACTTGTATGTCTCCTTTGAAAAAAATGTTTCTGGTCTTCTGCTCATTTTTAAAATCAGGTTATTAATTTTTTTTTATCGAGTTGCATGAGCTGTCTATATATAGATTTTTTAATGCAACATACAAACTTTACTTAACAAAACAACAGATAAAGTAAAAAAGGCACTTTCTCATTTATGTGAGAACACTGCTGCTGCTGCTAAGTCGCTTCATTCGTGTCCGACTCTGTGCGACCCCATAGACGGCAGCCCACCAGGCTCTGCCGTCTCTGGGATTCTCCAGGCAAGAACACTGGGGTGGATTGCCATTTCCTTCTCCAATGTATAAAAGTGAACAGTGAAAGTGAAGTTGCTCAGTCGTGTCTGACTCTTCGAGACCCCATGAACTGCAGCCTACCAGGCTCCTCCACCCATGGGATTTTCCAGGCAAGAGTACTGGAGTGGGGTGCCATTGCCTTCTACGAGCACACAGACAGATTTGAGTTTGGCCAGGCTCCGGGAGTTGGTGATGGACAGGGAGGCCTGGTGTGCTGCAGTCCATGGGGTCACAAAGAGTAGGACACGACTGAGTGACTTCACTTTCACTTTTCACTTTTATATATATATAATTTCTGGAAGAGAACATAGGGAGAGCACTCTGATATAATGTATTTTTTTATCTAACTCTTAAAGCAAAAGAAATAAAAACAAAAATGAAAAATAAACAAATGGGACCTAATTAAAGGCTCTTGCTCAATAAAGGAAACCATTCACAAAATAAAAAGACAACTTACTGAAAGGGGGAAAATATTTCCAATGATAGGATCCATAGTAGGTTATTATATAATATAAACTCACGCATGTATGTGTGCTTAGTCACTCAGTCATGTCTGACTGTTTGCGACCTCATGGACAGTAGCTTACCAGTTTCCTCTGCTCTTGGGATTCTCCAGACAAGAAAACTGGAGTGGGTTACCATTCCCTTCTCCAGGGGATCTTCCTGACCCAGTGATCAAACTCACGCATCTTATGTCTCGAGCAGTGACAGGTGGGTTCTTTACCTCTAGTGCCACCTGGGAAGCCTTTTATTTGGCTACTGATAGTTATGTATTTATTGCCATTTCATTGCATGTTTTTCTTTTTACATTTTTGTAGTTGTTCTCTGTACATTTCTTTTTTTTCTCTTCCCTAGTGTTTTGATGATTTTATTCAGTACTATGCTTGTGTTCCTTTCTTTTTTAGTATTTGTGTATCTATTGTAGGTTTTTGATTTTTTATTAAATTGAGGCTCATATATGTTGACCTACAGTTAAATCTACTAGTTTAAACCTTGTAATCATTTAGGTTCAAACACATTCTAAAAGATCTACAAGATTATTACTTCTTGTCATAGCCTTTTCTTTTCCACTTAGAGAAGACTAATTTAACATTTTTTTTCATTTATTTTTATTAGTTGGAGGCTAATTACTTTACAATATTGTAGTGGTTTTTGTCATACATTGACATGAATATATATATACACCATTGAATATTACTCAGCCATTAAAAAGAATTCATTTGAATCAGTTCTAACATTTTTTTAGTATAGGTTTAGTATTGATGAGCTCTTTTAGTTTTGCTTCTCAGGAAAGGTATTTATTTCGCCTTCAATTCTAAATAGTAATATTGTTGAGCAGATTATCCTAGGCTGTATTTTTGTTTTTCCTTCCTTTCAGCACTTTGAATATATCATGCCACTTGCTCCGGTCTGCAAAGTTTCTGCAGAAAAGTCAGCCAATACACTTATGGTGGCTCCCTTGCCTATCACTCTTTTTATCTTGTAGCCTCTACAGAGTCACTGATATTTTAAATTAATTTATTTAATTATATTTATTTTTGGCTGTGCTGGGTCTTCACTGATGCTCGTGGGCTCTTCTCTAGCTGTGGCAAGCAGGGGCTACTGTTTAGCTGTGCTGCACAAGCTTCTCACTGTGGTGGCTTCTCTTGTTGCAGACACAGGCTCTAGGGCGTGTGGGCTCAGTAGTTGTGGCGTGTGAGCTCTAGGGCAGGAGCTCAGGAGTTGTGATGCACAGGCCTACCCACCTCGTGGCATTCAGGGGCCAGATCCTGGACCAGGGGTTGAATCCACATCCCCTGCACGGAGAGGTGGACTCCCAACCACTGAATCACCAGGGAATTCCTTCTTGCAGCCTGTAGAATTCTCTTTAACTTTTACCATCTTAATAACGACGTGTCTTGGTGTGGATCTTTTTGTGTCCATCTTGTTTGGGACTCACTGTGCTTTCTGTACCTGGATACTTGTTTCCTTCATCAGGTTTGGAAAATTTTCTGCCATCATTTTATCAAATACATTCTTTACACCCTTTTCTCTTCCTTCTTCGGACCCCTATAATGTGGATGTTGATATGCTTTATGTTATTTCAGAGATCTCTCAAGCTGTTGTCACTTTTTTCTTTTGTTTTTCTCTTTGCTGGTCTGATTGGGTGATTTCCATTATTCTGTCTTCCAGATAAGTTATGTGTTCTATTTAGTCTTTTTTTTTTTTTTTACTTTAGATATTATATTCTCCAGCCCTTCCTGGATCTTTTTAAAAAATATTTTTTACTTTCTTATTAAAATTCTCACTGTGTTCATCTATTCTTTTCCATAATTCAGTTACCATTCTTATTACTAGTGCTTTGAATTCTTTATCTGGTAAATGGTTTATTTCTGTCATTATATTTTTCAGGATTTGACTAATTCTCTTCTTCTTTTGCTTAACTTTATCTGTCTCTATGAACATAGGTGATGTTTTTATTTTTACCCATTGTGGTCTTGAAATCGGCCTTATGAGGGAGTGCCCCAGTATGAGCTGTGTGTGCCCAGGGCCTTTGCTGGGAGGGCTGGCTGATGTGAACACGGTAACGTCTTTTCCCGGGTGTGTGGACAAGCTATCTCTGGGTAGGATGTGGGGACTGAGGCAGAGGGTCTAGAGCTGGAGCTGGCTCAGCTCCCTGTAAGTGCGTGCAGCTCTGGGACCCTTGACCCGGCGGGGGTCAGTGGTGAACCAGGAGGGGCCGGGGTGGTCTGTCCTCCTGTGACGGGGCAGGCTGGGGCAGACGGACCACAGACAGCGGGCCAGGCTGCCTCCGCCGTTCCATCCGCATAAGTAGCAGCCATGGCGCCCCCCACGCTGTTCAGATGCCTCGGGCCTGAGCTCCCGCGTCC
The DNA here is from genome assembly GCF_910594005.1 of Cervus elaphus. NCBI lineage: Eukaryota > Metazoa > Chordata > Mammalia > Artiodactyla > Cervidae > Cervus > Cervus elaphus. Next base: position 9,471,969 of record NC_057844.1, on the reverse strand, counting down.
CGCGCAGCCGGCCTCAGGGCCCCGTCTCCGCCAGCCCTCCCTCTGCGGAGCGGTGCCGCAGGGCGCGCAAGGGCTGTGGGGTTCTCAACATGCACACGGTGGACACTCTCAGAGACTGGGACTGTCGCCGATATGCTGCCTAAGTAGGGGCCACCAATGGCCACACAGACGCCACCCTGGTCTGAGTCGTCTCTGTGTCCCCCGGCTGAGCTCTCTCTGGCCAAGGCTGCCCTCTAATGTGAAGGCGTCATATGAAGTGAGCAGAGCTGGAGCAGTCACTGGACTCAGGCTGGGCCACATTCCGGGGTGGTCGCGGGACCGAGGCAGTCACTCCAGCAGCCCTCCCCACCTCTTCAGGAGCATTTGCATCCAGTGCATTTGCACTCCTGCAATGGAGCCCAGGCTTCCCAGAGCCCTCCTGTCAGACCCAATGGCCCTCTGAATGGCCAGAGGGACTTGTCTTTGCAGGACTGGTGAGCTCATTATAAGGCTTGAGTCACCCTTGAGTCTGCGGGGGAGACCTCCTTGGAGTCCCCACCCCAGGGTCACAGGGTCCAACGTGACCCCTTCTCTTCCCATCCTACTCAATCCTCCTTCTCAATTTCCCACAGGCTTGTTTGTAAAGAGGCTTTGCTAATAGTTTCTAGTTCGTTTTCAGTGAGATTTTTTTCCACGTGTAGATGCATTTTTGATGCATTCTTGGAGGAGGTGTGTCCCACAACCTCTTACTCTGCCATCTGTTTCAACTGCATAATCATTTTACAAGTATTTGCACATACATTGACACAATGTTTTCAAAGTGTGTGCCATGCTCTTTGATGCCATTTATGTGCTTAAATACTATATCTCAAATTGTATCAATCCCCTTACTTTTGAATGCCACCCCTTTAATTGTAGCCTAATTGTAGTTTGTATGAGAAACATGGTGCTGATAATTTTTTATTGTTTAACCTATTGAATGTATATCACCACCATTTTATTTTTTATTTTATTATTTTTTTCATTTATTTTATTAGTTGGAGGCTAATTACTTTACAATATTGTAGTGGGTTTTGTCATACATTGACATGAATCAGCCATGGAGTTACATGTATTCCCCATCCCGATCCCCCCTCCCACCTCCCTCTCCACTTCTTTTCACTTACAAGTGGTCAATTTATTCCCTAACTTCACTTACAATCTCACACACTTTGATCAAATAAAATTTGTTGCAGCTGACTTCTCATCCACAGGGGTCAGGCACACATTAAACATTTTGCACAGTGACAATCAATTGTTTTTCATCTACAAAGCATTTTATCAACATTGACTTAGGAAGTATGTATTACCAAGATTATTTATTCATAGATATCCAAATATAAAATTTAGAGTGACATAATCTATGTTGGCAAATTGCTGAAAGACCAAGCAGTAAGTCTGAAAATCTAAAAAAGATCAGAGTAACAAAATTGTTGTTGTTCAGTCACTCAGTCATGTCCGTTCGCGACCTCATGGACTACCACATACCAGGTCTCCCTGTGCTTCACCGTCTCCCGGAATTTGCTCAAACTCCTGTCCACTGAGTCAGTGATGCCATCCAGCCATCTCATCCTCTGTCATCCCCTTCTCTTCCTGCCTTCAATCTTTCCCAGCATCAGAGTGTTTTCTTAAGAGTTGACTCTGCGTCTGGTAGAAAAATATAAATGAGGAAACATAAGTGTTTTTTAAACATGTAAATGATTACATTGTTCATTTTTCACTGTCTAACATCATTATGAAAGTGAAAGTGAAAACCACTCAGTCATGTTCTACTCTTGCGATCCCATGGACTATATAGTCCATGGAATTCTCCAGGCCAAAATACTAGAATGGGTAACCTTTCCCTTCTCCAGGAGATCATCCCAACCCAGGGATTGAACCTAGGTCTCCAGCATTGCAGGTAGATTCGTTACCAACTGAACCACATCATTATCAGTTCGGTCCAGTCGCTCAGTCATGTCCGACTCTTTGTGACCCCAGGAACTGCATCAAGCCAGGCTTCCCTGTCCATCACCAACTCCCAGAGCTTACTCAAACTCATATCCATCAAGTTGGTGATGCCATCCAATCATCTCATCCTCTGTTGTCCCCTTCTCCTGCCTTCAATCTTTCCCAGCATCAGAGTCTTTTCCAATGAGTTAGTTCTTCACATCAGGTGGCCAAAGTATTGGAGTTTCAGCTTCAGCATCAGTCCTTTCAATGCATATTCAGGGATGATTTCCTTTAGGGATTGACTGATTGGATCTCCTTGCAGTCCCATCATTATAGGAGCCTCTTTATCAAATTGAAGCATTTTGTTGTAATTTATGTGCAGACCAATTCATGATAATTGAAAGGAAAAAAATCTCAAGTAAAATAAAAGACAGATAAATCTGTTATACTTTATCCAATTCAGGCCATTTTGGGGAGATAATTTTCCTTGTATCTTTTGGGTTTCTGAATGGTTTTGTTAACCATGTTCTAGACTATGTTCCCAAGGATATTTGTATTATAAACAGCCATGGATGATGAAGATGGTGAGTCCCTCCAGGGAAGAGAATGGATTTACTTCCTGAAGAAGAAACTAAAGTTAATATCTACAAAGTTTGTCAATAACCTCCTTTATGAGATTGGGGTTTTCCTAAGGTTGAGCTTCCTCTGCTGTTACACAAACTGCTGTGTGTACAGAATCATTTAGACCTCTGTTCTTAGACCACAGGTCTTGGGTAGTGAGGGAAACTGATGTGAACTTGAAGCTCATGCTTCCTGCTGTGCCTTGAGTAATACACTGCTTCATCTCTGGTACAGGAGTCTTGTGGTTTCTGTCAATATCTGTAAAACACTGGCCAGCTAAATTGTTAGCTTGTGGGTAGGGTAAAGTCTCAGACCCTTCACAGTTCCCAACAACTATAAATGGATATGTTTCAAGAATCTCTTTTACTGCACCAAAATAAGTCTTGCCATGACTTTTTGCAGAAGCAAAACTAGGCCATAAATAGAAATGTGCTGTTCATTTTTTTAAATGAAAGGAAGAAAAGAAATAAAGGAAAAATAATTAAAATAAAATAAAACAGATTTTTCATTTGTTATTTAATCAGTAAACAAAACTAAGAATCATCTACTCCATTCTAAGCATTCTTCAAGATAAGGCCACAGAGAACAACTAGATATGGTACCAAGTTTATGGAGTATACTTTCTTGTTATTCATAAAGAAAAATCACCAAAAATCTTTGTTAATGATGACATGTAACATGGAAGAAATGAAGGTGATTGGAGTGGATGTAGTTAAGGGAAGGCTACATTACATGAGTGATGAAAAGGAGCGTGGTTTAGTGAAAGAAGTCCCTGGATTCCAATGATGAATATGATGTTTATTAGTTGGATGTCTCTGCAAGAAGATAAAAACTGTCATACCAATTGATATCTTCTCTAATTGTAACACTGACATATTAAAACATATCTTGATATTGTATAACACACAATAAAGGTTTGATATTACTAGTATTATTTATGCTACCAGAATTCTGTTCACAGATTTTTTTTTTCAGGTAAAATAAATGTTAACATGCCCATGTTTTGTTTTTGCTTTTATGTCTTCAATATGTTTTACAAGTATCAATGTGCTTCCCTTATAAGTTATAGTGGCCAAAGACAAGCTATCTTTGATAAATAAGAATTATTGCTTTATACATATTGTCTTAAGAGTCATTCTGTAGATGCAGGCATTAGACTGTCCTTGAACAAACCCTATACTCTATGACAAATCAAGGAAATTAAAGCGCTTCTGTGTGTTTCAGCTTAGACATCACTTTTTTGTTTGCTTATGCTTGCTATCCCTCTTGAAAAAATTAAAAAAAGAGAGAGCGGGAGAGGGTTATACAATTGCATTCTAGCTAAGTGGAATTAGGGTTATATAAAAATTATTTTCTGTAGTATATGAATTAGAACTTTTAAAATGAAGATATCTATTTAATAATACCAAAATGTTCTAAATTACTTTGAATATCCTCAAATCACAAAACCATAAATGCAGAGACCTCATAGTCTCAGGTTCAAATACAGAAACTTATTTCTTATAAATTGGATATAATTTGAATTTTAATTCTTGACCGTAAATGAGAATATTAGAGGGGAAAAACTTGCATTTTAACTTTGGATTTAATACAATTGATATATTATAGATTAAAAATTGTGAAAATATTGAGTTACATAAAATTTTCCTTGTTGAAAATACAAATTCAATTTGTTCATATTACAGCTAAGGATAATACAGCAAAATTAAATAACTAAATGATTTTCTAATGATCACAAGACTGATTAAGTTAAAGTCACATTTATAACTTTGACTTTCTTTTTCCTTGCCCAGTGCCATTCTGACTAGTCCTTATTTCACTGATGTGATGCTTGTATTTTGTACATCAGAATCATCTTTGGTATTTGTTGATTTCAGATTTCTAGGCCCTCAATGATATACTGACTCTGAATTTGGATTATGAGGCTTAGCAATATGCATTTTGATAAGACTTTTTCAGGTCCTTATGTGTACTTGAAATCTATACAACCACTGAATAATTAATACAGTAAAAATGAACTGTCTGGGCTATTAGAGTTATCTGCAATTGTAATTTATATAAATGAAACAGTTAATACATAAGCAATTGATTTTTTAGAATTCATTGGTAAACTTCTCTTTATCTTGCAATTAAAATTTATTTTTGGTCAATAAGTTTTCTCTCAAGGTCTGCACAAAATGTTGCAAATGTAATGAAATGTGTGTACACACATACAACATACCCTTGAAGAGCTCAAATAATAAGATTCTATGTAATGATAAGTAAAAATTTATAATAGTGAATAACTATATAAAATAACTTGAAAATCATTTATTTTAAAAGTTATACTTCCATTTATCATGATTTTTTTTTTTTGTATTTAAGTCCATAATCAGCTTCTAGAAACTTCTTTTGAAACTCAAAGCCAAAAGTTCACTGTGACTTCTTTTTATACTCTCTTCTCCAAGGCAATGGCCCTCAGCCTGTTTTATTTTATTTTTTAAATTGATATATAATTTCTATATAGTGAATTTCCAATAAAACTTTTTGCTTACTGTTGGATAAATTGGATTAGCTTTAATGATGAAAGTGAAACTAAAATTACTGAGATGGCAAATATATCAAATAATATTTTAAAACAATATCTTGGATTACAAGGAATAAAGAAAACTCTGTGGAGTTAAATTATTATATTCTTGTTAGTTTTAACTGCAAAATATGAGAAGAAGGAAAGTTATTGTCATGATGGAAACTTAAACACAAAAAACAGCAAAAGATCAACTCAAAGGTAGTTAACAAAAAATCAGGGTAGTAATTGCAGCTTAAAACTAGTCTGAAAAGGAAGCTAAGAACTAGAATTCCGCATTTTGGTCAAATTGCTGTTTCTATAAGTCAATTTTACTACTGTAAATTGGGATAATGTCATAATATCATTCAACAAATATTAGTAAGACCTATATGTTAGGTTTTATCCTATTTGCTATGTATATACTACAGTAAAAACATGATGAATATAAAGTATTTAGAAATTCCTGGCATATAGAAACATTCAGTAAATCATGTTAAATATGATTGTGCAAATAACAAATAAAAATTAAATATGCATAAAATGTAAGAAAGGCTTCTCTAGAGGTGCTGTATAACTATATAAAGATATACAGTACAGGGGAAAAGGGCAGGGCCCTAATGATCTGAAATGGGTTCTGAGAAATCGGTTATTTTATGTTAGAGTCCCCAGCAATATGTGTAGGTTAGAATGGGGAGAAAAATAAGGACAGCAGATCTAGCCCTTCTTAAAGGTTATATTAAAGCTATCATGTCCTAAAACATCTATTTGTGTGTGTGTGTGTGTGTGTGTGTTTGTGTGTGTGGATGGCAAAAGATTCAGGAAGAGGCTGCAATCATGAATAGAGACTGAGATAAGGCAAGTTGACAGTCAGCCCATGGACTAGAGATCAGGCAGAGAGAGAAATCCGAAAGAGCAAATCACACTGACATTTTGGGTGTTCTGTCACTCCAGGGATACATAGGACCTCAAAAGTTACCCCGGAGGTCTTTGATCTTGATCTTAGTATTGGTTGGCAGGTGTTGGAGAAGGTCATCGAAATGCTGTAACCTTGGATTGACCCAAGAACTGGACTCAGGCAGTTGGAAGTTCCTTGCTCCTCCCCCATCCTTGGAAAGTGCACTCTGCCCACCATTCCCACATTAGGAGCTGTTCCAGGGACACAGACTTGAGAGGGTAAGGCATTGCTGAAGCCACTTGAATTGTATATATGACAAAACCTACTCCTCTTTATAGACTTTTAAAATTTTGGCAGGCAGTGTGAAGACCTACTCATCTTGTTGTGCCCATGACACATACCGTGTATAAGTTTCTTGCTTCTTAGACCTGTTGCCTATCAATCTGGAGTGACTGGATTCTTTATCCAGTCTTTACTTACCTTCCAGTTTCAGATTTCAACCTTGAACACTCCAGTTTGGGTACCAACAGCAGGACAGAAATCTTAATTCAGACTATGGAAGGAGTGGGATTTCTCAAGTGTTTCCACTGTGAATTAACCCTTAGGGGACTCCATTTCATGTGGACACTCTTCAAGGACTGAGATCAATTTGGATCAGGGTGGTTCCCTCAGTAGATTTACTCAACTTAAGGCATTAGGAAGACTACAAAAGATCCTATAAATTTGCCAATTTCTTATTTACAAACTCAGGTATTACATATTTATTTTGAATCTATGATCTTTCTCCATAATGATAGTTGTTTTTTTTTATTTGCACAACAAATTGGAATGGTGAAGAAACATACGTCCCCTGACACTAATTTAAGACTTTATTCCTAACAGATGAAGTTTCCTAGGGGAGAGAGGAGTGGTTACCAAGGTGTGACTGTTGCCTCTACTATTCCTTCTCCTCATCACTTTGTGATTAATATGTCTTCACATTTTACAGCAAAATACACAATTTAATAATCAGGAAAACATTTGGCTGATATAAGGATTATTTACAAAAGAGAAAAGAATTATTTTAGAAACAGGCAGAATTTGACAGAAGGGAAAATGTAGCTTCTTACTTTTACATAAACAATATTCAGAGTAAAGATACAAGTGAAATTGCAGAGGTTAACTGCTCATCCCTTTGTTTTACCAGGCATCCCCCCATCTCCAGTTTCTTACAAGATACAAGTAGGACTGAGTGCTCCTATAGCACCATGAAATTCAAAGGTAGCTTTTATATATCTGCATTCTAGAAAAAGCCATCATAGTGTTAGCAGAAGTGAGTCTAGAGACTCCTCTTCCCATTGGCCTTCGTTCTTGGTAAGGATACAAAGAAGAATTTGAGGTCTTACTTGTTGCAAGAGAGTTTATTGAAGCTAGAGAACAGACAGCCTATTTCAAGATAGAAAGAGACCAAGCCAAGGAAAGCAATGACTCTGGAGGGCTGTGATACAGAGTTTTTTAAGGCAAAGTTTTTTGCATAATCCTGGAGGTCATTGACTAACAGTCTTAACTGAGAGCTGCAGGTTATATAACAAGAGGCTCTGCTGCATATGTCCTTCCCATAATTCAGTCTGTTATAATTAGATGCATGTATTCATGGAATATTTATGAACATTTAATGAGCCCAATGGCCACCAAGGTTATCTAAGGACATGATAGTGTGAGGTGTGTGTTTGTGCCAGAGAGGGGACAGTTGCCCAGAGAGGGGGCAGGGGGATTTTTCGGATCCTTTGAGCATTTTGAGTACTGACAGGGCTGTGTTTGGGACACAACTGGCAAGTAGCTTGATGAGATTAGGCAGTTTCTGTACGTTTAGTCAATGGGGCTGCCTCTCATTGCTCATGGCTAATTTCCTTCTTAACAACAGCAGGTACTGTTTCTGTCTTTTTTTTTTTTTTTTTTTTCCTTATATCCCTAGACACTTCAAGTCCCTACACATTTGCCTTGAAATCAAAGAGGGACTCAGTAAACATTTGTTCATTGTTTAAAAAATCTCAGCTTAATCAAAAATAGTTAACTTTTATTATTTCCAGTTTGTCATTTGCTCATTTAATCTGTGTTCTTACCTCTGAGAGGCAGTTTGGAAAGAAAGAAGATAAGGCATGATATGATATGTCTAATCATCTTTCTCTCTCTATTTAGGGGATGTGAATCAAATTTGAATTTCACACTCCTTTGCTAATGTTACCTACTCTGACTTTGTACTGCTTGCCCATGACAGGACAATAAATTGAGAGATGAGCTGTTGAGGCAAAGAATAATGATTTTATTCAGAAAACCAGGAGACCAAGGATATGGTGGACTACTGTCCCAAAGAACCATCTTCCCCAGATTTGGGTGCTAGCTTCATTTATAAAAACAAAGGTCAGAGGAGATGAGGATGTAATGTAAATACATGTAAATGCAATACATCATTTCAAATATTTCCTGGTTCTAGCCAGACTCCAGAGGGAATGTGTTCATTCTTCTTTCCTGTTGCCATTCACAGGTGGTCCTGGTCAGGATGTTTCCTGTAAACTTTAGCAAAAATATTTTAGCTTAACACTCAGGCATGGGAGGCAGAGTTCCCTGAAATGGGCTATTTTGTGTTCTAAGCTATAGGCAACATGCTTCCCAAGTGGTGATAGTGATAAAGAACTCACCTGCCAATGCAGGAGACATAAGAGATGTGTGTTCAAACCCTGGATTGGGAAGATCCCCTGGAGGAGGTCATGGCAACCCACTCCAGTATTCTTGCCTGGAAAATTCCATGGACAGAGGAGCCTCGTGGGCTACAGTCCATAGGGTTCCATAGAGTCAGACACAACTAAAACAACTTAACACACACGTGTGCACACAAGCTAAAGGCAACATCCATTTGTGATTAACCTGTAGTAAAAACAATAAACAGAACACAAAGGTTAAAGTAAAAGAAACAGATCAAGCATGGAATCAGATTTGTTCTTCCCTATTACTCAAGACATGTTGCCTATCCTGTCCTCCATACGAACACAAAATTCTGCCAATAACTGTGGTAATGGTACATGTTTGGATGTGACCTTCAGATTAAATATCAATACCATTGCATCCATGTAGCATATTTTCATGTTGTGAGGGTTGTAGACTAAGTATCAATCCCATCCCATCCAGGTAGCACATTTTCAGGTTGTGAGGGTTGTTCCTCTTTTCCTGAGATTTCTAGAACCTGTTCCAATATGTGGCTGCCAAACATTATATGGATGGAACATTTTTAACAAGTTTCCCTATTTTTAAAGTTTTTTATTGGAGCTAATAACCTTTTCAAAATTGAATATCAAAGAGCATTTCATCTGTGGGAGAGGAATTTTTCACATGCTTTTATACACTATAAAAATATAAACTTAAGCTGTGGTGTAATAATGATGTGTACTGTATCACTTTGTGTATTACTATTCTGGGATATATGCACATTTGCCTGAGGGTGTATATAAGATGGTTAGTATAAAAACATAAACAGAGTGGGCGGGTGACACCAAAGCATAAATTAAAAAAAAAAAAAAAAACATTTAATGGAATGTTTTGCACTTGGTATTCTACTTTGAACACTCGATTTAGGTGACAATCACAGGACTTGAATTCAAGATGGAAAGAGATTTTACTGGCAGCAAATTTCAGAAGTAATTGTGTGGGATGCTTAGAGCAGTCACCAGGCCCCTTTCCTGACTAGACTGCTGATGAGAAGGCTCGGGTACCTTGTTCTCTCCTACACACCACTTCCTTTTAACTCCCTGTCAATTCAGAGAAATTAATAAGATTTGATCCACTTTTGAATACGAATAAAGCTCTTTATAATCTTTAGTGAGATTTATATTAAGTCAGAACTCTCTATGAGGATTTTTTTTTTGTTGTTGTTGTACATGATCTTTTTGTCTTACAAGAGTTTTAACTCTTAAAACTCACTTTCTCACTAAATTCTTGACTCTGGTGTAATAATCACAAATGTTTTTGAAAAGTGTCAGCAGAATTTAAAGTGTCTTATTGTAATTTGCTTTAGATGCCCCTTGGAAAGCTTTAATTATGACAACTAATAATTTTCTGTACTCTGAAACAAAAATGGATGTGTTTGGGTAAGTGAATTTTTAACTGGAAAGACATTTCCATTTGTTTCTGTTTGAAGACTATTTCCAGTTCCATTTAAGTGAAAATTTGTAACTCTGAAAACTTTCAAAACTAAATAGCTAATTAATTGTGCTCATGGTTATGAGGCCAAGAGGGAACTAGTTACTTTTGATAATTTTGAAGTTTAAAAATGAGATATTATAATCTGTTGTCACCAATGGAATGATTAGTGTTTATTTGATGATACTGTCATCATCAAAGTATTATTTGAAAGAGTAGTGATTATGCTTAAGGGTAAATGCCTACATACTTACAAATTTTAAGCCTAACTGATTAGCATCAGGACACTTAATCTTTAGCATCAGATGAGAACACAAGGCAAAACAAACAAAAAAACTGTATAATGCTTCCAATCCTTTCCTTCAGTTTGATACTCAGGATCTAGGAATTCTAAGATCTTCAATGAGCTCAGAACACAGAGCTGATAGAATAGATTGGGAATTTTGCCACTATAGAGTCTCAATAAGAAGCCAGGATATTTCGTTTTAAAATTTACTCTGAAGGGTATGTGAAAACAACATTAAGAGGAAACTTTTGAGTGCTACAAGTGTTATAGTCACGCTTTCCGAGAAACAGACTCACTCAGAAGGACAATGCAGATAGTGGAGTGCAGTTTATTACGCCGGCGGGCCCAAGGCAGAGTCTCCTCTTAGCCAAGGGCCCCGACCAGCATTTGTGAAAATCTTTTATACCCCATGTGTACGTGTCCAAACCCACCAGCCCAAATCCCTTGAGGCTTACAAAGGAAGGGTAAATACAATCACAATAACCCCATCGTTCACGTGTTATGTGTTCAAAAGTTAGTAATCAATAAGCCAGCGGTTACATTCCAACCAGTTAATAACCGATAAGCCTGTGGTTACATTCCTTTAGATACTGTCCAGAGGCAGGGGTGATTAGTGTCTGTTTTCTCTTAGGCAATGAGTAACCTGGATGTGATCTTCAAGATTCCCCTGCCCAGAGGGGGTCTTATCCTTCCTTTGTCATTCCCATAGGTGCTAAGCACAGAGTTCAGAGTCCATTGGAGAAGCAGCCTAGCACGATCAGCAGGGACAGGCCTGAGATGGAGTCCAGGCCCTATGAATTCCTTCTTCACAAGTATTGAATCCATCTCTTTCAAATGGGGTTTTCGTTCATATTATATATCATTAAGCACTTTATATGTATTTTCTTAATGATTTGAACAGTAATAACTATAATAGTTATACATATAGCTTTTCATGTAGCATTTTCATTGCATTATTCAATGTAATACAAAGATATTAGGTTCTAGGGGAAAAGGGATTAGCAAAGTAAATCCTCAAATTTCAAAGAATTAACAACTTAACCTGGGAGTTGTTGTTGTTCACTTGCTCAGTCGTGTCCACCTCTTTGCGACCCCACAAAATGCAGCCTGCCATGCTTCACTGTCCTTCACTATCTCCTGAAGTTTGCTCAAATCCCTGTCCACTGTGTCTATGATGCTATCCAACTTTCTCATCCTCTGTCGCCCCTTCTCCACCTGCGCTCAATTCTTCCCTAACCTGGGAGATATATATGTAAATATACAAACATAACACAACTTGGTAAATCTCATGAGAGTGCCATGAGCAAACTCCAGGCAGTGGTGGAGGACAGAGGAGCCTGGTGTGCTACAGTCCACAGGGTCATAAGTGTTATGCCCGCTGTCCGAATCCCCCAGCAGGAAAAGAGAAGACCTCCAGGACAATGCAACGCGCAAAGGAAGGGAAATTTATTGCAGACTCGAGTCTGGGCCCCTGCTGCAACCAACGCAGTGGTGCAAAGTCAGAGAGCCCCGAGCCCCGGTTTCCACGCACATTTATAAGGTGCTCGATTTCAAACATAAGCAGTGGGTAGTGGGCGCAAGCGGATTGGTTACATGTTTGCAAAGCAATTTTATTGGTACAAACTTTCACACGCGCGGGACTTTCCAGGGGACCTTCTAGGAGGTTTACTGGGTGCGTACTGATTAGCTGGTCTCTGGTGGCCTGTTGAGGGCAGATAATTACCCTACCCTTGGGAGAAACTGAAACTTACTCCTAGTTCAGGGCACCTGTCATGGTGCTAGTCTTGACAGTCTCACAATAAGGAGTTGGACATGACCTAGCAACTGAACAAACACACAATAGTGTCATGAGCGCATAAGTCAAGAGAGAACTTACTATATTATTTCTGGAGAATATTGTTTATTTTATGTGATCCTAATGTGACAAATATTCCCCAAGGATTATTCAGGGACTTTTCTCCATATTATCCTCTTTTTCTCTCATGACTTTAAATGTTGTCTAGATAGAAATTCTCTCACACCAGCACTAAAACATGGTTAAGTCTCTCTCTCCCTAAAACTCACACACATACACAAATAATGTAAGCTCAACTTCATGCTCAGCTACTTTGGCACCTCTCTCCTTTTATGCCCACTTCTTATTATTGATTTCTATACTTTCTCCAATTTTCCACATCACTCATTCACTCCTCAAATTCCTCACTATGGCTTTTGGTGCCTGGTATTTTAAGAAGATGAAGCTTTCACTGAAAACAAGACAAACAAACAAATGAAAACAACAGTGAAAAAGGAGCTTTGAAAGGATAAGCAATTTGTACAAAGTTAAATCAATAGTGTAAGTAAGTGCAGGGTCTCTGGATTCCAAAGTACCTCAGAAATTAATTTATCTACTTAATAAAAAATCATATTTAATGCCAATCTTTGCAGTTAATTAAATAAAAAAAATTATCTACTTGTTTTCAACACATAGCTCTTTGTTTTCTGCTCACTAACATACAAAAACGTACGTGTAGAAAACATTATATGCTTTTAAAATTTAACAACATTGATAATTTAAAATATGTCAATAAGAATCATGTTAGTAACCCTGTATAAAGCTGTCAATTACTTTACATCATCCTTAAATTCAGGTCCACATTTCTTTCAGTGACATAAGGCGTGTGCATGCTAAGTAGCTTTAGTCGTATCTGACTCTGTGTGACCCTATGGATGGTGGTTCACCAGACTCCTCTGTCCTTGGGATTCTCCAGGCAAGAATTCTGGAGTGGGTTGCCATGCCCTCTCTCCAGGGGATCTTCCCAACCCAGGGATTGAACCTGTGCTTCTTATGTCTCCTGCATTGGGAGAAGGGTTATCACTAGCACCACCTAGGAAGACCTCAGTGACACAGGGGAGATTTTGTGACTCTGCCTGCTCTGTCTCTTCTCAGACCGAAAGAAGAGAAGGAATACAAGGTGACATCCAAGGTATGTGGAGCCTGAACTGACTCCATGTGGAAGTGATTTCTTAGCCTCTGTGGTCACACGAAGAGCCACCTAAGAAACAAGTTCACATAAGTGATGAAAAAAGAGGAATTGACTCAGATATTAGAATTTCAAGGAATTTTCTGTAACTGCCAGGGTAATATTGTGTTTTGATATGTTGATAAAGTTGTGACAGAAGCTTTCCAGATTCATTGAATATGATTCAAGGACAGTGAGGGCACAGTGAGACTACACCTAATGCTCTCTGAAGGGAGGGCAATTTCTAACATATTTGTTTATTTTTCTTTTTATTGTCATTACTCTAGGAAGTGGAACAAAAAAAATTGTTGTGATTTATGTCAAAGAGGGTTCTGAATATATTTTCTTCGAAGAGTTGTGTAGTATCTGGCCTTACGTTTACGTCTTTAATTCATTTTGAGTTTGGTGTATGATATTAGTGAAAGTGAAAGATTGAGTCGCTCAGTCATGTCTGACTCTTTGTGACCCCATTGACTGTAGCCTGCCAGTCCATGGAATTCTCCAGGTAAGAATACTGGAGTGGTTAGCCATTTCCTTCCCCAGGGGATCTTCCTGACCCAAGGGTTGAACCCAGGTCTCCTGCATTGCAGGTGGATTCTTTACCATTTGAACCACCAGGGAGTCTTCTAATTTCATTCTTTTACATATAGCTGTCCAGTTTTCCCAGCCCCACTTATTGAAGAGACCATCTTTTCTCAATTGTATATTCTTGCCTCCTCTGTCATAGGTTAGGTGGCTATAGGTACATGGGTTTATATCTGGGCTTTCTATCCTGTCCCATTGATCTATGCTTCTTTCTTTCTTTTTTATTTTTTTTTTTGGTGCCACTTCACACCGTTTTGATGACTGTAGCTTTGTAGTAACCTATGAAGTCATGAAGCCTGATTCCTTCACCTCTATTCTTCTTTCACAAGATCACTTTCACTACTTGAAGTCTTTTGTATTTCCATACAAATTGTAAAATTTTCGCTCTAATTCTGTGAAAAATACCCTTTGTAATTTGATAAGGAATGCATTGAATCTGTAGATTGCTTTGGGTAATATAGGCGTTTTCACAATATTGGTTCATTGGTTCAATTTCTAACATAACAAACATTAAATAAACATTTTTTTGAAGATGAATAAGCAAATGAATTAATAAAAAGTAATTGAAGGATTGATGCTTTTGAACTGCAGTGTTGGAGAAAACTGTTGAAAGTCCCTTGGACTGCAAGGAGATCCAACCAGTCCATCCTAAAGGAGATTTGTCCTGGGTGTTCATTGGAAGGATTGATGTTGAAGCTGAAACTCCAATACTTTGGCCACCTGATGTGAAGAGCTGACTCATTGGAAAATACCCTGATGCTGGGAAAGATTGAGGGCAGGAGGGGAAGGGGACAACAGAGGATGAGATGGTTGGATGGCATCACTGACTCAATGGACATGGGTTTGGGTAAACTCTAGGAGTTGGTGATGGACAGGGAGGCCTGGCATGCTGCAGTTCATGCAGTTGCAAAGAGTCGGACATGACTCAGTGACTGAAATGAACTGAGTTGAATGATATCTTTTGAAATAAATTCAGTTAATCTGTGTGTTTTAGTCACTCAGTCATGTCTGACTCTTTGTGACTCTGTGAACTATAGCCTGCCAGGTTCCTCTGTCCATGGAATTCTCCAGGAAAGAATAATGGAAAATGTTACCATTCTTTTCTCCTGGTAATCTTCCCAACCCAGGAATGAAATTCAGGTCTCCTGCATTGCAGGCACATTCTTTACCATTTGAGTCACCCAGGAAGCCCTCAGTTAATTTGGGTGCTCACGAAAGTAGAGTTAGTGCAGGTTATTTAAATTTTACTTAAATGTATTCCATTGGTCCACCCCCAATTTTAGATGCTGTTTATCTATTTTTTAATCTTCTAAAGAATTATTATGGATTGTTTTGGGATTAACCATTAAGTAAAGAATGCTGATGAGACAATGTAAAAAAAAAATACCACAAATTATGTAAATTAGATGAGGTACTTTTCAAAATAATTTATTAAGAAAATTAATTTTCCTTTTAGTTTTTGTATATTTTTAACACCCTAATAAGTCTATCCTTTTGAAGTTGCAGAGCTATTTAAACTAGCTATGTTCAGCTTAGGTTTCTTCCATGATCTTTCCTTGATAGTACATCTTTTAGTTTAGTGTGAAGTTTTCAATGAGAGTTGGAATTAAGGATACATCAGATATGCAGAGACACCAACGGAAAAGTCATCCCACAGGTAAGGTTGACAGATGAAAAAAAGGATGAATAAATGACAGGTTTTCATTTGAACCTGTCTACTTTCCTCAAGCTATTTCATTGAGAGTAAGATTAAAAAAAAAGAAAAAGAAAAAAAAATTAAGACATTTCTATTTAAAAAGGAATATTTTCTATGATTTGTGTTCATTACAAAAATGATTGTCAAACATAGTAACAAAAATAGTACTACTGGGTAAATTCATATGAAACTAGTTTGTAAAGGTAAGAAAAAATAGAAAAGGATAAATAGGGCACCTGTGAAATACAGACTTAAAAGAGCACCTGATTTGATAATGACAGTATGAATTCAGATTTATGATACATTAAAATACCTTTAGATTCAACTTACACAGAAAACTATAATTTCACAATTACTGTAGAAATATATCCTAACTTTTATGTGCTTTAATAAATATGTCTTAAAATCTCATGCAGTTAAAATTAACTGTGTGATTATAATTTATCATCCTAATCAGCATTGCTAAATGCTGTTAATATTTTAAAATATTCATTTGTTAAGAGTTCATATTTTACTTATTATTGTGAGTCAGATTAGAAGAATAATTATAAAGAATAATGTGGTAAGTGGATATTTATAGTGCAGTCTTCCCTAATGACTCAGATAGTAAAGAATGTCTGGAATATGGGAGACCCAGGTTCAATCCCTGGGTCTGGAAGATCCCCCAGACAAGGAAATGGCAACCCACTCCAGTATTTTTGCCTGGAAAATTCCATGAATAGAGGATCCTGACAGGCTACAGTCCATGCTGTCACAAAGAGTTGGACATGACTGAGCGTAACTAGTAATAATAATAATATAGAGTACTCTTCTTCTTATTCTAGAACAAACTTGTGAACTTGGGCATTGCTTTGCAAAAAAGAAAACTGAATGTCGTAATAAGTAGTAAGAAAAGGAGCTAGAAATGAGATCTTCTGAATTTAGAGATCATGGATTTTCAAATATAGCAAGTTGGAAGGGATCCTTAGTATGCATGACATTGATGGTCAATAAACCAGTTTAGTTTATAGTTCTGCCATGAATTAACTGTAAGCCCTTAAAGAGAAAACTAATCTCCTTAAATATCGGCTTCTTCATTTGTAAAATAATAATACTGATTTGAACATCCTGCCATTTCTAAAAGGATTCCATTTGGCTGGAACCCTATCATCTTCATGAACCACTATTGGGTGTGAAGGCATTCAGTACATCAGCCCATTTCCCTACTTAAGTTTTGAACCAACTTAACCAAGTAGGGTAAAAGAAGAACAAAATACCCTCTTTATAATTTGTGAAGCTTATATTGGAGAATGCGATTATATATTTATGGGAAAATAGACACAGATGAGGGGAATAAAAGGCAGCACTAGTGGTAAATAATCTTCCTGCCAATTCAGGAAACATAAGAGTTGTGGGTTCAATCCCTGGGTCGGAAAGATCCTCTGGAGGAGAGTGTGGAAACCCACTACAGTATTCTTGCCTGGGAAATCCCATGGACAGAGATTGGTGAGCTACAGTCCATAGCGTTGCAGAGTCATACACTACTGAAGTGACTTAGCATGAACACAGACATAAGCGAACACTCCAAGCTAAGAGAGATTATCCCCTGGTAGGTACACTGAATTGAACCAGCCTTCCCCATTTTCAGAAGCATAATCTGTTCCTATATTATTTATGTGACTGAGCAACAGTGCAGAACATATTTTCTCTTCTCAAAGGTCAATTTCTAAGTGGGGGAAATGAAATAAGGGGTTAAGTCTTAAATGATTGGAAATTCACTTTCTTATACTCACCAATTAGACAACTTCCTCCACCTCTGATGGGGAGAAGTGAAGTGTAAAAATAAAGCCAAAGATCCAACATTGATATACATTCTTACTCTTGAAATTTCAAGAGTAAAGTGTTTTCCATTTAATATTTTCCTTAATTGGACCTTAAATTATACATATAGCTCAAATCTAAATAATTGTATACTAGAATTCACAGAAGAGAAAAAATAAACACTGACTTTTTAAAAACCTGACTAAGAGCCCTTGCTTGACCTGTTTACTTCTTGAGGTTTGGCTTTCTCCTATAGCCAATTTCATTAAATGTTAAAATTGTCAAGGTCTCTCTTATTCGATTTGAAACATTCTTTTCTTCACTATAATTAGCTAACATCTCTATATCACTAAAAAGGATAAATTGTTTTAAATTTATGGTGTTCAAATGTCTTCTTTGGTGTCTATCAGATTTCAAAAGTTAATAAATTTACTAGATTTGTCTCGACTTTTGCAGATAGATTTTTACAAATATTACAGATTTTTCTTTGTTGTGTTTCAGTCACTAAGTTGTGTCTGACTCTGTGACCCCATGGGCTGCAGCACACCAGGATTCCCTTTCCTTCATCATCTCCCAGAGTTTGCTCAAATTCAAGTCCATTGAGTCGGTGATGCCATCCAACCATCTTACCCTCTGTCACTCCTTCTCCTCCTGCCTTCAATCATTCCCATCAGCAGGGTCTTTTTCAATGAGTCATCTTTTTGCATCAGGTGGTCAAAGTATTGGAGCTTCAACTTCAGCATCAGTCCTTCCAGTGAATATTCAGGATTGATTTCCTTTAGGATTGACTTGTTTGGTCTCCTTGCAGTCTAAAGGACTCCCAAGAGTCTTCTCTAGCACCACAGTTCAAAGGCATCAATTCTTCGGCACTCAGCCTTTTTTATTGTCCAGCTCTCATATCCATACATGACTACTGGAATAACCATAGCTTTGACTATACTGACCTTTGTCAGCAAAGTGATATCTGCTTTTTAGTATGCTGTGCTGTCTAGGCTTGTCATTGCTTTTCTTCCAAGGAGCAAGAGTCTTTTAATTTCATGACTGCAGTCACCCCCCACAGCAATTTTGGGGCCAAGCAAATAAAGTCTGTCTCGTTATTTTTCTTTACATGCATGCTAAATCCTTCCTTTTGTGCATATAGAGATATATTATAGGTTTCAAGGAAAAATATGTAAGTTCTATCTTCCCTGATCAATTCTGATTCTTTACTAAACTGTGTAAGATTCGAATATCTTACTCATAGCCTATCATTAACTGTTTGTTTTGTAGACCAGAATCTAAGAACCAGGTCACTATCTTTTTATATATTAACTCTTTAGAATACAATTCACAATACAAAGTTAGGAACTGAAATAATATGCTACACATTTGTTGTTCTCTGATATTAACATTTAAAATCTCACTGTCTTTTACCTAATATGAGACAACAAAAAGCTGTTTGCTCTGAAAATTTTGGTACTGAAAAAATAAATAAATAAAAAATATATGAGTGGTAGAGTAAATCAAGGAAAATGGTTTAAGAGGACAAATAAAATTATTAGGGATTTGAGAATAATTATACTTCCATAAACACATTTCAATATGAGGGTAGAAAAAGTGTAAATGACAAAGAAATAAATAATTTTCTAGAAATACAGCATTTTTCTAATAAAATATTTATTTACCATATATAATCTATTCATCACTGTGCCAGGCACTGGGTTTAATATGTATGAAGTTTAGTCTCCCACTTCAAGATAGAGGAAGTGGTTACTTGAAATAACAATTTAATATAGTGAACTCAAACCCCTAACAGGAATACTCAGAATGCTACTGGACTCAGGGGAGAGATACTTATTCCTATCTGATGTGTCATGGTAGGAAAGAGAGAAGAAAATTCAATCAAGACTTGCTAGAATAGAAACATAAAGTGAAATTCAAAGAAACCTAAAGAATGACTGTCTGGGATAACTAACTAGAGAATACTTTGTGTATATTCTACAATGAGTAACCAAGAGTACAACTCAAATAGAGTACTTTTAATATCATGCATTAAAAACCAATAAGATGTACTTATTGAACATAGATTTAACAAAAGGAAAAATGAATATAGTATCAATCATCTTTGGCCACCTATTCCCCCACTGCTGAGCTGTTCTATTTCATTGTGGTATGGTTAGTAATGAATTTTATATAAATTATCATTCTTGGACCATAGTTTCAAAGCACTGAATCTTATTTTTCAGTAACTTGGCTGTTGTTAAGGAGAGAGTCAGAGATGATTTGGTGCTACTCCAAATTTGCAGAGATTTTTACCTATGATTCATTCTAGAAATTATACTGTCTTAGCCTTTCATTTTATGTCTTGGATGCACTTAGAGATTTATTTTTTGCATAAGGATGAGATAATATTTCCCTCTTCCTTTGTGAAAACATCTCAGTGTTTCATTTCTTGAAAATATTTCCCTTTTCCAGGTGAATTTGTTTCCCACTTTTCTTAAAATCATCTGAAAATATATAATTAGTCTTTTTCTAGACTCTATTCTGTTCCTTTTGCCTGTCTTTGTCTTTTTACCAATACCATGCTCTTTTGATCAGTATAACGTTGTAATAATGCTTAAAAATAAAATTATAGAAACATTTTCAAATTTGTTTTTATTTATAATTTCATTGTCTAATCTATAAACATTTCTATAAAAATTATAGTTAGTTCATCAATCTGCACATTTAAAAAAAAATTATTCCAGAATTTTTATTCTGATTACAGAAACCTATTGATCAATTTGGGGATAATTATGTTTTAACTACACTGACTCTCTAACTTGTTAAATATGGTATGCTCCTATACTTATTTAGATTTTCAATAATTCTTCTGACCAAGGTACTGGGGCTTCAGAACCAATCCTTCCAATGAATGTTCAGAGTTAATTTCCTTTAAGTTTGACTGGTTTCCAGTCAAATATATTTGAGAATCCCTAAAATGAAAAAAAATTGTGATATAAAGTAGTTTAAAGAACAATGACCTTGAGTTATATGTTCCTGTAACCTTATGGTTCTTAATATTGATCTCTAAAAATCTATTTTTCCTCAACTGGAAAAAAAAAATTATTGCAATAAATATGATTCAGTAGTCAAACAAATATTTTCTCTTTTCCTTTTAAAAGTGTTAAACCATTAAATAATATTTCACTTGCTTCCTTTGATTTCCATTTAGTGTATTTAAGAAGTTTTAAATATGCAGGTCAAGAAGCAACAGTTAGAACTGGACATGGAACAACAGACTGGTTACAAATAGGAAAAGGAGTACCTCAAGGCTGCATATTGTCACCCTGCTTATTTAACTTATATGCAGGTACATCATGAGAAAGGCTGGGCTGGAAGAAGTAAAAGCTGGAATCAAGATTGCTGGAAGAAATATCAATAACCTCAGATATGTAGACGACACCACCCTTATGGCAGAGAGTGAAGAGGAACTAAAAAGTCTCTTGATGAAAATGAAGGAGGAGAGTGAAAAAGTTGGCTTAAAGCTCAACATTCAGAAAACTAAGATCATGGCATCTGGTCCCATCACCTCATGGGAAATAGATGGGGAAACAGTGGAAGCAGTGTCAGACTTTATTTTTTTGGGTTCACAAATCACTGCAGATGGTGATTGCAGCAATGAAATTAAAAGACACTTACTCCTTGGAAGGAAAGTTATGACCAACCTAGATAGCACATTAAAAAGCAGAGGCATTACTTTGCCAACAAAGGTCCGTCTAGTCAAGGCTATGGTTTTTCCAGTGGTCATGTGAGAGTTGGACTGTGAAGAAAGCTGAGCATGGAAGAATTGATGCTTTTGAACTGTGGTGCTGGAGAAGACTCTTGAGAGTCCCTTGGACTGCAAAGAGATCCGACCAGTCCATCCTAAAGGAGATAGTCCTAGGTGTTCATTGGAAGGACTGGTACTGAAGCTGAAACTCCAATACTTTGGCCACCTCATGCGAAGAGTTGACTCACTGGAAAACACCCTGATGCTGGGAGGGATTGGGGGCAGGAGGAGAAGGGGACGACAGAGGATGAGATGGTTGGATGGCATCACCGATTCGATGGACATGAGTTTGGGTGAACTCCGGGAGTTGGTGATGGACAGGGAGGCCTGGTGTGCTGTGATTCATGGGGTCACAAAGAGTGGGACACGGCTGAGCGACTGAACTGAACTAAACTGAAACTGGGTGTATTTGCATTTCTAAGCTTCCAAACTTTAGATAAAGCGGTTGTCATTTTAAAATCAATTAAGTTTTCTATTGCCCACATATACTTTTTTGTTATTTTGTCACTCAGTTAAATTTAGAAGTACTTACTCTCAAGACCATCTGAATCAAAAGCACTAACCTTTTCTTTTTCACTTCCCTTATTTTTTCCCCCTCTTTTTTTCAAACAGGCAGTTGCAAAACATTAGAGTTAGAAAAGGGGAAATTTCCTATTCTCACATGGTTCATTAAATATCTAACATTTTAGCTTTATTTATGAAACATAAATTTTTTAAAAATAATTTAGTTTTATAGACTAGATAAAATTTATGCAATATGATAGCTATAAAGCCAGATTTTACACACGGAGGTAACAGCACATACATACACACATAAACACACATTTATACTCTGTGCACATACACATGGTCACCAAGACGACCGCTACCACCATTTTTTTTGTAAATGTAAATGCAGTTCAGTATTCTAGATATTTAGTGATTTCAGAGAATAAGGTTAATCAAATATTGGATTTAGGTCTGCTTATCTTAGAGTGCAGGTTCTGAAGGCAAGAAATAAGCCAAAGTTAGCAGCTTGCTACTGTTTCATCTCTCAACCTGACTGTGGACTTCACTCTGCATGTTTGACCTTTTGTCTCATTCGTTTCATCTACAATTAGTGTGGTTCAGTGCCCTTCTTGTCACTAGCTGCTAATGAGATTTCAAGTCATCTTTAAAACTAGCTTAAAAGCATCAGTGTCATTTGATGCCATTTTTTGATCTGCTTTAGTATTATACCTGTTAAAGGAACACACAGATTGATGTTTGGCACAGATGTCAATCAGACATCTGATGTTTTGCTCTTGTCAAATTTTAATATATTCTCTATGTGATTTGTGGCTGGTGAGGTTTTCCTTATCTTCTCTTTATCACTTCATTCTGTTTTTGTTTATTTTTTTTTTCATTTATTTTTATTAGTTGGAGGCTAATTACTTTACAATATTGTAGTGGTTTTTTGCCATACATTGACATGAATCAGCCATGGATTTACATGTGTTCCCCATCCTGATCCCCCCTCCCGCCTCCCTCTCCATCCCATCCCTCTGGGTCTTCCCAGTGCACCAGCCCTGAGCACTTGTCTCATGCATCCAACCTGGGCTGGTGATCTGTTTAATTGAAGGATAATTGCTTTATAATGTGTATTGGTTTTTACCCTACAACAGCAGGCATTGGTCATAACTACACACACACACACACACACACACACACACACACACACACATATATATATATACATATTTCCCCAACACTTGCGACTCCTTCCCACCTCTCCATCCCACCCCTCTAGGTTGTAATGTCACAGAGTGCCAGGGTAGGCTTCCTATTAAATAGCAGCTTCCCACTAGCTATATATTTCACACGTGATACTGTATATGTGTCAATGGCACTCTCTCATCTTTTTGATATTAACATCAGTCTCATTCATAAAACTTTGAGATAGGTTGCCTCTATATTGAGAGTCAAAATCATTTTGAATTATCCCTAAATCAAAAATGATAGTAATGCCCAAACTAGATGCTATCTGGCAAATGATATGCATTTTGAAGACCCTCAATATATTCACATATTTAAAGTTTTCAAAGCAATAAAAAAAACTCTATTAGGCATTGCCCAGCTTCATTCCATACTCCAAGGCCATATTTAGCTGTTATTCCAGGTATTTCTTGATTTCCTACTTTTGCATTCCAGTCCCCTATAATGAAAAGTACATCTTTTTTGAGTGTTAGTTCTAAAAGGTCTTGTAAGTCTTTATAGAACTATTCAACTTCAGCTTCTTCAGTGTTACTGGTTGGGGCATAGGCTTGGATTACTGTGATATTGAATGGTTTGCCTTGGAAACAAACAGAGATCATTCTGTCGTTTTTGAGACTGCATCCAAGTACTGCATTTCAGACTCTTGTGACCAAGATAGCTACTCCATTTCTTCTAAGGGATTCCTGCCCACAGTAGTAGATATAATGGTCATGTCGACATTCACTCTTGCCATCTCCTGTTTGACCACTTCCAATTTGCCTTGATTCATTGACCTAACATTCCAGGTTTCTATGCAATATTGCTCTTTAGACCATTGGACCGTGCTTCTATCACCAGTCACATCCACAACTGGGTATTATTTTTGCTTTGGCTCCATCCCTTCATTCTTTCTGGAGTTATTTCTCCACTCATCTCCAGTAGCATATTGGGCACCTGGGAAGTTCTTCTTTCAGTATGCTATCATTTTGCCTTTTCATACTGTTCATGAGATTCTCAAGGCAAGAATACTGAAGTGGTTTGCCATTCCCTTCTCCAGTGGACCACATTCTGTCAGGCCTCTCCACCATGACCCGTCCATCTTGGGTAGCCCCACAGGGCATGGCTTAGTTTCATTAAGTTTGACAAGACTGTGGTCCGTGTGATCAGATTGGCTAGTTTACTGTGATTATGGTTTTAGTGTGTCTGCCCTCTGATGCCCTCTCGCAACACCTACCATCTTACCTGGGTTTCTCTTACCTTGGACATGGGGTATCTCTTCACGGCTGCTTCAGCAAAGTGCAAACATCCTCCTCCAACAACACAGAAGGAGACTCTACACATGGACATCACCAGATGGTCAACACCAAAATCAAATTATTATATTCTTTGCAGCCAAAGATGGAGAAGCTCTATAAATTCAGCAAAAATAATACCAGGAGCTGACTGTGGCTCAGATCATGAACGCCTTATTGCCAAATTCAGACTTATACTGAAGAAAGTAGGGAAAATCACAAGACCACTCAGGTATGACCTAAATCAAATCCCTTATGATTATACAGTAGAAGTGAGAAATAGATTTAAGGAACTAGATCTGATAGACAGAGTGCCTGATGAACTATGGACAGAGGTTCATGACATTGTGCAGGAGACAGGGATCAAGACCATCAGCATGGAAAACAAATGCAAAAAAACAAACAAAAAAAAAAGCAAAGTGGCTGTCTGAGAAGGTCTTACAAATAGCTCTGAAAAGAAAAGTGGAAAGCAAAGGAGAAAAGGAAAGATATTCCCATTTGAATGCAGAGTTCCAAAGCATAGCAAGGAAATATAAGAAAGCCTTCCTCAATGATCAATGCAAAGAAATAGAGGAAAACAACAGAATGGGAAAGACTAGACATCTCCTCAAGAAAATTAGAGATACCAAGGGAATATTTCATGCAAAGAGCGGGCTCGATAAAGGACAGAAGTGGTATGGACCTAACAGAAGCAGATGATATTAAGAAAAGGTGGCAAAAATACACAGAACTGTACAAAAAAGATCTTCACGACCCAGATAATCATGATGGTGTGATCACTCACCTAGAGCCAGACATTCTGGAATGTGAAGTCAAGTGGGCCTTAGAAAGTATCACTATGAACAAAGCTAGTGGAGGTGATGGAATTCCAGTTGAGCTATTTCAAATCCTAAAAGATGATGCTGTGAAAGTGCTGCACTCAAAATGACAGCAGATTTGGAAAACTCAGCAGTGGCCACAGGTCTGGAAAAGGTCAGTTTTCATTCCAATCCCAAAGAAAGGCAGTGCCAAAGAATGCTCAAATTACCTCACAATTGCACTCATCTCACATACTAGTAAAGTAATGCTCAAAATTCTCCTGGCCAGGCTTCAGCAATACGTGAACCATGAACTTCCAGATGTTCAAGCTGTATTTAGAAAAGGCAGAAGAACCAGAGATCAAGTTGCCAACATCTGCTGGATCATTGAAAAAGCAAAAGAGTTCCAGAAAAACATCTACTTCTGCTTTATTGACTATGCCAAAGCCGTTGACTGTGTGGATCACAATAAACTGTGGAAAATTCTGAAAGAGATGGGAATACCAGACCACCTGACCCACCTCTTGAGAAACCTATATGCAGGTCAGGAAGCAACAGTTAGAACTGGACATGGAACAACAGACTGGTTCCAAATAGGAAAAGGGGTACATCAAGGCTGCATATTGTCACCCTGCTTATTTAACTTATATACAGAGTACATCATGGGAAACACTGGGCTGGAAGAAGCACAAGCTGGAATCAAGATTGCTGAGAGAAATATCAATAACCTCAGACATGCAGATGACACCACCTTTATGTCAGAAAGTGAAGAGGAACTAAAAAGCCAATTGATGAAAGTGAAAGAGGAGAGTGAAAAAGTTGGCTTAAAGTTCAACATTCAGAATACTAAGATCATGGCATCTGGTCCCATCACTTCATGGGAAATAGATGGGGAAACAGTTGAGGCAGTGTCAGACTTTATTCTTTGGGCTCCCAAATCACTGCATATGGTGACTGCAGCCATGAAATTAAAAGACACTTACTCCAGTGGCCTTAGGAAACATCACTGTGAACAAAGCTAGTGGAGGTGATGGAATTCCAGTTGAGCTATTTCAGATTCTAAAAGATGATTCTTTTAAAGTTCTGCACTCAATATGTTAGTAGATTTGGAAAACTCAGCAATGGCCACAGGACTGGAAAAGGTCAGTTTTCATTCCAATCCCAAAGAAAGGCAATGCCAAAGAATGCTCAAAATATGCATGCTTATGATCATCTCACACACTAGCAAAGGCTTATCATCACACACACAGGCTTCAGCAGTCTGTGAGCTGTGAACTTCCAGATGTTCCAGGTGGATTTAGAAAAGGCAAAAGAACCAGAGATCAAATTGCCAAAGTCCTTTGGATCATGAAGAAAGCAAGAGACTTCCAGAAAAACATCTACTTCTGCTTTATTGACTATGCCAAAGCCTTTGACTGTGTTGATCACAACTTACTGTGGAAAATTCTTCAACAGATAGGCATACCAGACCACCTTAACTGGCTCCTGAAAACTCTGCATGCAGGTCAAGAAACAACAGTTAGAACCGGACATGGAACAACAGACTGGTTCTAAATTGGGAAAGGACTACATAAAGGCTGTACACTGTCACCCTGCTTATTTAACTTATATGCAGAGTACATCATGAGAAATGCTGGGCTGGAGGAAGCAGAAGCTGGAATCAAAATTGTCAGGAGAAATGTCAGTAACCTCAGATATGCAGTTGACACCATCCTTATGGCAGAAAGCGAAGAGGAACTAAAGAGCCTCTTGATGAAGGTGAAAGAGGAGAGTGAAAAAACTGGCTTAAAACTCAACATTCAAAAAATGAAAATCATGGCATCTGGTCCCGTTACCTCACGGTAAGTACATGAGGAAACAATGGACATAGTAATATACCTTATTTTGGGGGGCTCCAAAATCACTGCAGATGGTGACTGGAGCCATGAAATTAAAAGATACTTGCTCCCTGGAAGAAAAGCTATGACCAACCTAGACAGCATATTAAAAAGCAGAGACATTACTTTGCCAGCAAATATCCATCTAGTCAAGGCTATGGTTTTTCCAGTAGTCGTATATGTGTGTGAGAGTTGGACTATAAAGAAAGCTGAGTGCCAAAGAACTGAAGCTTTTCAACTGTAGTGTTGGAGAAGACTCCTGAGAGTTCCTTGGACTGAAAAGAGATTAAACTAGTCCATCCCAAAGAAATCAGTCCTGAATATACATTCAAAGGACTGATGCTGATTTTGGAACTCCAATACTTTGGCCAACTGATGCGAAGAACTGACTCATTGTAAAAAAACTCTGCTGCTGGAAATGTTTGAAGGCAGGAGGAGAAGGGGACAGCAGAGGATGAGATGGTTGGATGTCATCACTGACTCAATGGATATGAATTTGCTGTGGATTGGGAAGCCTGGCCTGCTGCAGCCAGTGGGTTAGCAAAGAGTCATACATGGTATGAGCGACTGAACTGAACTGAAGTAAAGTTGAAACAAAAGAGATATGTACATATAGTGTATTGTAGGATTATTTTACAAAACAAAATGTTAGAAATGCCCTATTTTTCAAAATTAAGTTTGTTGTTATAGAAGTCTGTACATATCTAATGGATTCTCTTCTGTAATCCGGAGAAATATGGTTCGTTATCTTGAAAATAATGAGAACAAGTACTGGAATTTTGAACAGTCAAAAGAAGTAATTCAGAACTATGTATTCAGTGAAATTAGTAAACTTGGAGATATACTACATAGTTAGACAAATAATCAACAAATAGGTAAACCTGACATTAAGTGTTGTTTTTTAATCACTGATGGAATTATGAGAGATTTGCATTTTATATTGTTAATGTGGATACATTTTCATTAGTATGGATGTATTCAGTGATAAAGACAATGTATGTTATTAATATAGTAAGATAAATCAAATGAATGCATAACTGCCTGCATATCTCTCAAATTTTAGAGTTGATTCTTCTATGGTTATTTTATCTTTCTAAATATCAGTACTTACCTTGGCCAAATTGACTGGTGTTAAAATGAACTATTTTTGCAACAACGTGATTTTCATTCCAGCATTCCTTCAATGCTTACCTATGCTACATCTCTTATTACTTAAGTTATATGTTGTGTTTGTTTTATAAGTCAATATTCCAAGAATGAATATGTAACATGATTAATTTGTAGACAGAGCAAACCTTACAAAAGCATAATAAGGATAATGCACCGGTATTTTTGAACAGACCTGCGAACTATAATCGACAAAAATAACCACATATTTTTGTATGGTAATACCTAAACTGGTTCTTAATTAGATGTTATAAATGTAGCAAAGAATTTGCTCATGATACAAGCCATCAGTTCAGTTCAGTCACTCATATGAGTCCGACTCTTTGTGACCCCATGGACTGCAGCATGCCAGGCTTCCCAGTCTATCACCAACTCCTGGAGCTTGCTCAAACTCATGTCCATTGAGTCAGTGATGCTATCCAACCATCTCATCCTCTGTCGTCCACTTCTGTTCCTACCCTCAATCTTTCCCAGCAGGGTCTTTTCCAGTGAGTTAGTTCTTCTCATCAGGTGACCAAAGTATTGGATCTTCAGCTTCAGCATCAGTCCTTCCAATGAATATTCAGGGCTGATCTCCTTTAGGATGGACTGGTTGGATCTCCTTGCAGTCCAAGGGACTCTCAAGAGTCTTCTCCAACACCACAGTTCAAAGGCATCAATTCTTTGGCTCTCAGCTTTCTCTATGGTCCAGCTCTCACATCCATATATGACTACTGGAAAAACCATAGCTTTGACTAGACGGATCTTTGTTGGCAAAATAATATCTCTGCTTTTTACTATGCTAAATCAGTCAAAGCTTTTCTTCCAAGGAGCAAGCATCGTTTAATTTCATGACTGCAGTCATCATCCACAGTGATTTTGGAGCCCCCTCCCCCAAATAAAGTGTGCCACTGTTTCCATTATTTCTCTATCTATTGCCATGAAGTGATGGGACCAGATGCCGTGATCTCATTTTTCTGAATGTTGAGCTTTAAGCCAACTTTTTCACTCTCCTCTTTCATTTTTATCAAGAGGCTCTTCAGTCCCTCTTCAATTTCTGCCATAAGGATGGTGACATCTGCATGTCTGAGGTTATAGATATTTCTCCTGATAAACTTGATTCCAGCTTGTGCTTCATCCAGCCCAGCATTTCACATTATGTACTCTGCATATAAGTTCAACAAGCAGGGTGACAATATAAGTCTTGACATACTCCTCTCTCAATTTGGAACCGGTCCATCATTCCATGTCCATTACTAACTGTTGCTTCTTGACCTGCATACAGATTTCTGAGGTACAGTAGTCTGGTATTCTCATCTGTTGAAAAATTTTCCACAGTTTGTTGTGTTCCACATAGTTAAATTCTTTGACATAGTCAATAAAACAGAAATTTATATTTTTCTGGAAATCAAAGGAACACACACAGTTTTAATCTATGTGATGATACAACCTAAATCAGGGGTTGGCAAACTATAGCCATTTGCCACACCTAGCTTTTTGCATAACCCCAAAAGGCAAGAATAGATTTTATACTTTTAAATGCTTGAAAAATAAATCAAAGAAAAATAATCATATTGTGATATGTGAGAAAGAGATGAAGTTCAGATTTTCGGTCTGTAAATAAAGTTTCATTGAGATACAGCTACAATCAATATGTACTTGTTTTCTATGACTGCTTTCTTTCTACAACTATTGAGCTGAGTAAGACAGTGCCCACTACATCCTGAAAATCTGAACATTTTCACTACCTGGACCTTTATATGAACAATTTTTTGATCCCTGCAACTAAAGTTCGTTGAAGGTGTGATAGATTTTCTTCAACAAGAAATGCATGATAATTCTGAGCAGAGTGCATTCTTTATGACCCACCTTGCTTTTTCATGTGACATGTAAGTCTGCATCCTATCTTAGTTATTAAGTCTTTGTCTTTTATATGCACTTACTAATGGGGCAATGTGCCCAAAGAAATAAAGTTTTTAGTCTGTTTCTTGAAAGTGTTGCATCCTCTCAGCTGAGGTTGTGTGATGTTGTCATTTTCCACTTTTCTAACTGAAGCCCTCTGTTTAAAATAGTGTTATTTTCACAGTTTTTTTTTTTCTTGCTGTAATAACTTCTGATTGCTCAATGACAATAGGAGATGCATTTTTAAGTAGCTTTAATAAAATGAGTCTTTTTGTTTGGCATATTAATTTCAAACTGTTCACTGTCCCTTGATATCTCAAAGCATCATGGGAATTTCTCCTGGAAGCTTAGCCAATGTGTATTATTGTTTAACCCCTACATGACTAATAGTGATGATTTTGCATGTCTATTGTGCACACCAGATATTTTTTTCACAAACATTGCTTTCAGAAAAACAGTTCTAAAAGGACATATTCGAAGATTTACTATACTCTGCCAGAAGCCTTGAAAGCAAACTCAACTACAAGTAATGCAACATAGGAACAGATATTGATAGAAAAAAATGGGTATGCAAGTGGATACAAGAATCAATGTTATTTTACTACCTGTACTCAAAATCTTTATAAGACTTAGATAATTCAACCATTTTCTTTTCTAGGAGCAGGGTGTGTGTGTGTGCAAGTGTGTGTGTATTTGTCATAAATGTAATCTATATCCAAAACCTCATACAAGTCAAAGTCATGCATATCATTTTCTTATTGACTGATGAAGCTTTAAACATGAAATGTCAGTGTGACAGAAAAGTCACTGTTATCTGAGAGAAATCTGATGCTTTCCAATTTTCTACCCAAATGTATTTTCACTTATGTTGCATTGCAGAAAATGTTTTCCTATTAATTTACTATAGTAAACTTCCCATAGCATCAAAAACACATCTAGTCTTTGCTCTAATTTTCATAGTATTTTCCTAGCAAGATAATTGTGTATTTATATTAAAGTGTCATTTAAAATAATTTATTAAAATATTTCTTTGTGAAGAAACCAAGTATAACAATCCATTAAATATTCCTGATCCTTGCATATTTTAACTGATGGACATTCATGTGGTTTTAACACTTGAATTCTGAAAACCAATCACAAATAAGATGCTCATGTTTTCTTAGGTGATTAAGAAATTGCATGTTTTAATTGTGTTTTATATTTGAAAGTCCTGCAGCCATTAAGATTAAACATATATTTAAATTAAATAGCAAACATTTGCAATATAATGCTTATTCTATTAAAAAAGTAGTCATATCCCAGAACATCTGAAATTTGATTATTTTCTTGCAATTGTTGTTTTCACTCCATAAATATTGTAGGGGTAATTTGTAAAAGTAATATTTTATAGTGCTAGTATTTCTTTTAGTTTCTATTGTTTTACTGAGGAGTTTTACTGTAAACGAGTATTAATTCAGAGAATCCCATTGTTCAAGGTCTGGCTAAATGCATTTTGTGAAAGTTCCCTGTCTTGTATTCAAATTTTTAAATATAATTACTACTATTTATGAGGTCTCATAATCAGATAGGGTAGCTGTGTGACCCATACTGTTCAGATTATTATAATATAAAGTACTTAAAGGAGATGTGTCATAGGTTTCTGGAGTGATTATTTCAATAATTAGACATCTGAAACTCATTATACCTTTTGGAAATGATATCAGCCCAGTTAGCATCAATTATCGGTAAAGTGATGTTTTGCTGGCAGTCAAGAATGCAAGAGAAATATGAATTTTGGTATATTGGTAATGTGAAGAATAATTCTAGGACTTCTACTTCTGGGAAGATATTGAGTAAACACACTTCTTCCTAGTCTTCTTCTTCTTTAATGTTTTAAGGACTTCTTTGGTGCCTCAGCTGGTAAAGAGTCTGCTTGCCAGTTCAGGAGACACAAGAGACATGGGTTTGATCCCAGGGTCAAGGAGATCTATTGGAGAAGGAAACAGCAACCTGATCCAGTATTCTTGTCTGGAAAATTCCATGAACAGAGGAGCCTGACAGGTCCATGGAGTGGCAAAGAGTTGGATACAGCTACTTAACATGTTTGTAAAGTAACATGAAAGAATGGGATCTCTGTTTTCTTTGCCTTATTTCATGCTTGTTTTCTGCTCACTTACTATTATATTACACTTCCGTAGCTTAGTCCAGTAAAGACAGATGAAGTAGTGTTTGAAAGCTGGAGCTCCGTCTTCTTCCCTTTGATTAAATAATATATTGGGGAGTTTTCTTATGTTCTGCAGGGAGTTTTTCTCTAGCTTTTCTGACATAAGTTTTAAAATTTACCTCCTGAAGAGGAGAGGATACTGTCTTTGATCCTGGAACTTAAGCAACGAATAATGACACACACACATACACATCATATATATGTATTTCCTGTTCTAGTTCATCTCTGTCTAGTTAAATATTAATTAATACAAATAATAATGCTTCTTCAGTTGTGGCCACAGTTCTATTCCTGTGCTGTGTTCTGCTCTGCCAACTAGTAGGGTTAATTTCCAGCTACCCACAGTGGCAACATGCATGCTAAAGCATCTTTTATTGATTGGTGTTTCCTATTTTATTCTTCTACTCTTCATCCTGTGTTCCTTTAATCTCCTAAATATACTGCTTGCATTCACACACCCTTGTTTTAAGGCCTGTTGCTGAAGGATTGAAAAGTACGACTGTTGCCTTTTTCAAATTTCTGTTTATATGGTACTCATCTAAGAGCACTAGGTACTTTATTCTCATCATAAAAAAGTCTCCAATTTAAAGCATTGCAAAGTTATTAAACTCCTAAAGCTGACCAGTGAAGACAGCAAGCAGATTCCTATAGGCAGGAGCATTTGCAAGGACATATGGAAAACTATTTACATTGGTCACAGAGGAAGGCTTTCCTATCTCTCCTTGCTATTCTTTGAAATTTTGCATTCAGATGGGTATATATGTCCTTTTCTCTTTTGCCTTTAGCTTCTCTTTTCTCAGCTATTTGTAAGGCCTCTTCAGACAACCATTTTGACTTTTTGCATTTCTTTTTCTCAGGGATGGTCTTGATCACTGCCTCCTGTACAATGTCACAAACCTCCGTCTATAGTTCATCAGGCACTCTGCCTATCAGATCTAATCCCTTGAATCATTTCTCACTTCCACTGTCTAATCATAAGGGAATTGATTTAGGTCATACCTGAAAGGTCTAATGGTTTTCCCTACTTTCTTCAATTTAAGTCTGAATTTGGCAATAAGGAGTTCATGATCTGAGCCACAGTCAGCTCCCAGTCTTGTTTTTGCTGACTGTATAGAGCTTCTCCATCTTTGGCTGCAAAGAATACAACCAATCTGATTTCAGAATTGACCATCTGGTGATGGCCAT
Source organism: Cervus elaphus (assembly GCF_910594005.1). Classification (NCBI taxonomy): domain Eukaryota; kingdom Metazoa; phylum Chordata; class Mammalia; order Artiodactyla; family Cervidae; genus Cervus; species Cervus elaphus. Next base: position 9,438,508 of record NC_057844.1, on the reverse strand, counting down.
GTGTAGAGTAGTCTTTTGTGATGTTGAAAGAGGTTGTTTGCTATGAACAATGCATTCTCTTGGCAAAACTTTGTTCACTTTTGCCCTGCTTCATTCTGTACTTCAAGGCTAAATTTGCCTGTTACTCCAGGTCTCTCTTGACTTCCTACTTTTGCATTCCAGGCCCCCTAATGAAAAAAAAATATCTTTTTTGGGTGTTAGTTCTGGAAGGTCTTGTAGGTGTTCATAGAACTGTTCAAATTCAGCTTCTTCAGCATTACTGATTGGGGCATAGGCTTGTATTACCGTGATATTGAATTGTTTGCCTTGGAAATGAACAGAGGTCATTTTGTCATTTTTGAGATTGCATCCAAGTACTGAATTTCAGACTATTTTATTGACTATGATGGCAACTCCATTTCTTGTAAGGGATTCTTGCCCACTGTAGTAGATATAATGGTCATTTGAATTAAATTCACCCATTCCATTACATTTTAGTTCACTGATTACTAAAATATCGATGTTCACTCTTGCCATCTCCTGTTTGACCACTTCCAATTTACCTTGGTTCATGGACCTATTGCTCTTTATAGCACCTCAATTTACTTGCATCACTAGTCACATTCACAACTGGGCATTGTTTTTGATTTGGTTCCATCTCTTCATTCTTTCTGGAGTTATTTCTCCATTTTTCTCCAATAGCATATTGGGTACCTACCGACCTGGGGAGTTCATCTTTAGTGCCATATATTTTTGCCTTTTCATACAATTCATGGGGTTCTCAAGGCAAGAATACTGAAGTAGTTTGCCAATCCCTTCTCCAGTGGACCACACTTTGGCAGAATTCTCCACCATGATCTGTTCATCTTGGGCAGCCCTACACAGCATGGCTCATAGTTTTATTGAGTTAGACAAGGCTGTGGTCCATGCAATCAGTTTGATTAGCTTCTGTCATTGTGTTTTTCATTCCATCTTCCCTCTGATGTATAAGGTTAAGGGGCCTATGGAAGCTTGCTGATGGGAGAGACTGCAGTATGTAATGGTGTAGACCTAAGAGAAGCAGAAGATGTAAAGAAGAGATAGCAAGGATACACGGAAGGACTACACAAAAGAGATCTTCATAATCCAGTTACCACGATGGCATGATCATTCACCTAGAGCCAGACTTTCTGGAATGTGAAGTCAGGTGGGCCTTAGGAATCATCACTATGAACAAAGCTAGTGGAGGTGATGGAATTCCAGTTGAGCTATTTCAAATCCTCAAAGATGATGCTGTCCAATAAATGCTGGAGAGGGTGTGGAGAAAAGGGAACCCTCTTACACTGTTGGTGGGAAGGCAAACTAGTACAGCCACTATGGAGAACAGTGGGGAGATTCCTTAAAAAACTGGAAATAGAACTGCCATATGACCCAGCAATCCCACTCCTGGGCATACACACTGAGGAAACCAGATCTGAAAGAGACATGTGCACCCCAATGTTCATCACAGTGCTGTTTATAATAGCCAGGACATGGAAGCAACCTAGATGCCCATCAGCAGATAAATGGATAAGAAAGCTGTGGTACATGTATACAATGGAATATTATTCAACCATTAACAAGAATACGTTTGAATCAGTTCTAATGAGATGGATAAAACTGGAGCCCATTATGCAGAGTGAAGTAAGCCAGAAAGATAAACACCAATAAAGTATACTAATGCATATATATTGAATTCAGAAAGATGGTAAAGATAACCCTATATGCAACATTGAAACATGTATATTATCAAGTGTGAAACAGATCGCCAGACCAGGTTGGATGCATGAGACAAGTGCTCAGGGGCTGGTGCACTGGGATGACCCAGAGGGATGGGATGGGGAGGGAGGTGGAAGGGGGGTTCAGGATGGGGAACACATGTAAATCCACGGCTGATTCATGTCAATGTATGGCAAAAAACACTACAATATTGTAAAGTAATTAGTCTCTAACTAATAAAAATAATTGAGGGAAAAAAAAAAAGATGATGCTGTCCAAGTGCTTCACTCAACATGCCAGCAAATTTGGAAAATGCAGCAGTGGGCCCAGGACTGGAAAAGATCAGTTTTCATTCCCATCCCAAAGAAAGACAATGTCAAAGAATGTTTAAACTACCACACAATTACACTCATCTCACATGCTAGCAAAGTAATGCTCAAAATTCTCCAAGCCAGTCTTCAATAGTACATGAACCTTGCACTTCCAAATGTTCAAGCAGGATTTAGAAAAGACAGAAGAACCAGAGATCAAACTGCCAGCATCCTTTGGATCATCAGAAAAGCAAGAGACTTCCAGAAAATCATCTACTTCTGCTTTATTGACTCTTCCAAAGCCTTGACCATATGTATTACAACAAACTATGGAAAATTCTTCAAGAGGTGGGAATACCAGATCAACCGGACCTGCCTCCTGAGACATCTGTATGTGGGGCAAGCGATAGCAGTTCCATCCGGACATGGAATAACAGGCTGGTTCCAAATTGGGAAAGGAATACGTCAATGCTGTGTAATGTCACACTGCTTATTTAACTTAGCTGCAGAGTACATCACGTGAAATGCCAGGCTGGATGAAGCACAAGCTGGAATCAGGTCCGTTAGGAGAAATATCAATAAACTCAGATACTCACATGACACCACCCTTATGGCAGAAAGTTAAGGGGAACTAAACAGCCTCTTGATGAAAGTGAAAGAAGAGAGTGAAAAAGTTGACTTAAAGATTAACATTCAGAATACTAAGATCATGGCATCCTATCCATCACTTCATGGCAAATTGATGGGAAAACAGTGGAAAAAGTGACAGATTTTATTTTTGGGGGCTCCAAAATCACTGCAGATGGTAACTGCAGCCATGAAATTAAAAGATGCTTTCTCCTTGAAAGAAAAGTTATGATCAACATAGACAGCATATTAAAAGGCAGAGACATTACTTTGCCAACAAAGGTCCGTCTAGTCAAGACTATGGTTTTTCCAGTGGTTATGTATGGATGTGAGAGTTGGGCTATGAAGTAGGCTGAGCATCAAAGAATTGATGCTTTTGAACTGTGGTATTGGAGAATACTCTTGAGAGTCCCTTGGACTGCAAGGAGATCCAGCCAGTCCATCCTAAAGGAGATTAGTCCTGGGTCTTCACTGGACGGACTGATGTTGAAGCTGAAACTCCAATACTTTGGCCACCTATGTGAAGAGCTGACTCATTGGAAAAGACCCTGATGCTGGGAAAGATTGGGGACAGGAGGAGAAGGGGCCGACAGAGGATGAGATGGTTGGATGACATCACCGACTCAATGGACATGGGTTTGGGTGGACTCCAGGAGTTGCTGATAGATAGGGAGGCCTGATGTGCTGCGGTTCATGGGGTCACAAAGAGTCGGACACGAATGAGCTACTGAACTGAAGTGAACCGAGTCAGAGCCATGGTTTTTCTAGTAATCATGTATGGATGTGAGAATTGGACCATAAAGAAAGCTGAGTTCTGAAGAATTGATGGTTTTGAACTATTGTGTTGGAAAAGACTCTTGTGATTCCCTTAGACTTCAAGGTGATCCAACCAGTCAATCCTAAGGAAAATCGTCCTGAATATTCATTTTAAGGACTGATGATGAAGCTGAAACTACAATACTTTGGCCACCTGAGGTGAAAATGGACTCATTGGAAAACACCCTGATGCTGGAAAAGATTCGAGGCAGGAGGAGAAGGGGCTGAAAATGGGATGAGATGGTTGGATGGCATCACTAACTCGATGGACTTGAGTTTGAACAAGCTCCGGGTGTTGGTCATGGATAGGGAAGCCTGGTGTGCTGCAGTCCACTGGGTCACAAAGAGTCGGACATTACTCAGCAACTGAACTAAACTGATGGAAAATTCTAAAAAGGAGGAATATGAATTTTATTCAGATGCATAAGTCATGGACACATATAATATAGATTTTCTGTGAAGGTATAGTTAACTTGTCACTGTGATTCCTTCAAATAGATAATACAATAACAGCCAAAATATATAGCATCAAATTGTGAGAAACACTCACTTCTCAGATATAGTTCAAATCTACCCAGGAGAGGCTTATTTGAATGCGTTACCATCTTGATAGCCCTGGTTTGAATTAATTTATTACCAGGTCGACCTGGTATAACTCTAATCCTATATCTATAACATCTGCCTGAAGGTGGCTTTGGTATGGAGGGAGCCAGGACTAATATCTAATCTGTCTATGCATCGTTGCTAAATACTACATATTCATAGTCTCCATGTCTGCTATAAAATGGTCAGTAAGCATTATAAAGATAGCAACAGACTTCCAAATGAGAAAACTTAGAAATATATACCTCTTTAGCTTTTATTGCAGTGCACATTCTCTCTCTCTCTCACACACACACACACACATGCACATATATATGTATGTGCACAGCACACATGTAGATGATATATAATCTTCTACAAAAACTTAATTGATCCTTCATGTTGATCATACAAACATACTCCCCCATATGTGTATTTGTCAAAACTAATTTTGAGAGACAAATGCCATATGATATCATTTATATGTCAAATCTAAAACATGGGCATTTACACTGAGAAAGCCACAATTCTAAACAATACAGTGGACACAGTGGGAAAAGGAGATGGTGGGACAAACTTAGAGAGTGGCATTGACACACACAGTACCATCGTAAAATAGATATTTAACGAGTGGTTGCCGTGTAACAGGGAGAACATCTGCTGCTCTGTGATGAGCAAAAGGGGTAGGGTGGAGGGGGAGGCTCAGAAGTGAGGCAATATTTATATAGCTAGGGCTGATTCGCTTTGTTGTATAGCAGAAACGAATACAACATTGTAAAACAATTTTCTCCCAATTAAAAATGAATAAATTTAGGATGGGGAACACATGTAAACCCATGGCTGATTCATATCAACATATGGCAAAAACCACTACAATATTGTAAAGTAATTAGCCTCCAACTAATATAAATAAATGAAAAAAAATTTTTAATCAAAGTAAGAAAAACATTACTAAAAGCAAAAAACCTAAGAGAAAATATGACACAAATGAATTCATCTACAAAGTAGAAACAAACTCAAACATAGAGAAGAGCCTTCTGCTTGCCAAGGGGATGAGGTGTCAAGAAGCAATGGAGTAGGAGTTTGGGATTAGCAGATGCAAACTATTATGTACAGAAAGGATGAGCAACAAGGTCCTACCATATAGTGCAATGAACTATATTCAATATCTGTGATAAACCATAATAGAAAAGAACATCTCAAAATGTATAAAAATATATATATATATATATATATATATATATATAAACTATAGAATATAGTTTACATTTTGTATATCAACTCTACTTCAGTAAAAATATAATAATTCTGAACACTGTTTAAAGCAGTCTCCCCTAGCCTATCAAATTCTGACACAAAAGACTTGTTTTTTCAGATGTTCTACAGTGCTCATTAAGTGTCAAATTCACACTATCAGATCAAGAAATCAAGGCTGAAGGAAGTAAAAGTGTGGCCCAATGTCTAACCTGTTGTCCTATGTGAATTTCACATCCTCTCAGGACTTTTCCTTGATAGCTCAGTGGGTAAAGAATCTGCCTACAATTTAGGGGACATAAAAGACATGGGTTCGATCCCTGGGTTGGGAAGATGCCTGGAGGAGGAAATGGTGGCCCGCTCCAGAATTCTTGCCTGGATAATCTGATGGACAGGGGAGCCTGGTGGGCTCCAGTCCAAAGGGTCGGGTTTCAAAGAGCTGGCACCACCAAGCATGAGCAGAAAAGCACAGGATTTGACCTGTGTTTCCAAATCACATCACTCATGTGAACTTCCTAAAGCTGATTCAAGTGGATTCACCCATGAAAGAGGTTCAAAGATTTCTAATGTAAACTTGATATCCCTTAAAACAGAACCAATTTCTGCAGCAAACTAGTTGTAATCAAAAACAAAGCAAAACAAACCAACAAACAGAAAGATGTTGCTGAAAAGGTGTCCTAATTAGTGTAAGTATACTCAAAGAGCCACATGAATTGTCCTCTGTGATGAATGCTATTGTACAAAGACAAACAGGAACATCTTGGAAGTTCAGTGATCAGAAAGACACAACAACTAAAGAAATGCTGTCTTTTTATTTTTTGCCTTCATTTGGATTTTTGTAGAACCAGCCATCTGTTTACTTTTACTTTTCTTATTACAAACAAAATAAATACTTTTTTTGATTCAATCCCATGTTACTTACATCCAGAGTTTCAACAGACACTTTAATCTGAAAGTGGCCTTTGAAGAAACCACATATCTAGTGAAATGCTCCAGCCCTTTTCAGAAATAGTCTCAGAGTCTTTGTAAATGTCAAAGGAGACCCACAAATCTCAAACAGTTGCCAAAACCAGAATATCTCTGAATGTCACAGTGATGCTTAGCACAAGCCTACCATACAGGGCTTTTGTGTGAGTGTCAAGTTCTGTCAGACTCATCTTAAAGAAACATAGCATTTTAAGAGAGGGTTCAAGAGGTTTAGGGTGAAATAATATTTGTGTTGTGCATGGATTAACAGTTATTGCAGTTGGCTATCATCAGGTTGAATGGAGGCATGTTATTGCATTTCAATTTATAAGCAAGTTTTTAAATAATTCTGTTTTTCCCCCACAAAGTTATGATTAACCACATCCTGATGCTTCATATATAAGAAACCAGCTATTTCCATTTTATTTTAAGCCAATGATCTTTTTTGACATTTCACTTAGTGACATGGGTTAATTTAAAATTTACCAAGAGATTTCTGCAACTGGGATACATTAAGTTAATACAGCAGCAAGTTAAGGGCTTCCCTGATGGTTCCAAAGGTAGAAAATCTGTCTGCAATTCAGGAGACCTTGGTTTGATCCCTGGGTTGGGAAGAACGACTAGAGAAGAGAATGGCAACTCATCGCAATAATCTTACCTGGAAAATTACATGAACAGAAGAGCATGGATGGCTATAGTCTATTAGGTTTCAAACAAACATGACAGAGTGACTAACTCTTTAACTTTCATAGCAGTGAGTTAGTATTTCTAAGAAAATGTGTGGGCCCAGATATTACTCCCTAGCATAATATGACAAATTTAATCCACGGAACCATTTTACCACTTAGATATATAGAATTTCATAAGAAATCATAAGAAAATAAAAGCTTTTTATATGAATTGAATACTAGAAAGTATACATTCTTGGAAAATGTTTTTACTTATTTATTTTTAATTAAGGTTTTCCTTTGGGCCACATATATTTTCTCTTGCTTGAAGGTTTTGTTTAATTGAATCTTGTCAGTTTTTGCTTTAAGTATTTATTAAAATGGCATGACTTTCAGAAAGGCTGTATTTTATATGAGTAGTATTTTGGTTATTTCTTTTGATTCTTTATGACTACTAGTTATTGCCAAAGAATTGATGCTTTTGAACTGTGGTGTTGGAGAAGACTTTTGAGAGTCTCTTGGATTGCAAGGAGATCCAACCAGTCAATCTTAAAGGAAATCAGTCCTGAATATTCATTGGAAAGACTGCTGAAGCTGAAACTCCAATACTTTGGCCATCTGATGTGCAGAAGTGACTCATTGGAAAAGACCCTGATGCTGGGAAAGATTGAAGTCAGGAGGAAAAGGGGACTAGGGAGGATAAGATGGTTGGATGGTGTCACTGACTCGGGCATGAGTTTGAGGAAGCTCTGGGAGCTGGTGATGGACAGGGAAGCCTGGCGTGCTGCAGTCCATGGGGTCACAGAGTCAGAAATGACTGAGCAACTGAACTGGACTCATTGTTAATGGTGTTCTAGAAATCAGAGATAACTTTCAGTCCTCACATTCCTATTTCCATCTGTACAAATTCTTGTCTTCCTCTAAGACTCATCATAAAGGCTCCTCTACAAAACCCTTCTTTATCCTTCAGATTCCATATAATCTCTTTCTTTAGAATAAATGTCTTTATGATGGATCAATTACAAATAAATCTGATCATCCCTTTTCTGCAGAATAGAAAATAATTCTATCTTTTTAATTTAATTTTATTTTTTATTTCACCACAACATAGTACCTAATATTATGCAAGAGAGGTTAGTGCATAATTGTTGAACAGTTTGGCTTTGGAAGAATGACTGATTTCCCTTTCTTTGTGAATATATGGCTGCCCATGTGGATACTATATTTCCCACATCCCCTTGCTGTTGCATCTAGCCCTGTATTTGGATTCCCAACAATGGAGTTTCTGTGGGTAATCTCTCAACTACTTTTTTTAAAAAGAAATACTTCATCCTGGACAATCTTATCTCCTCTTCACAAGAGACTATAAACTGTTAGGTATAATGGAGCAATTATTTATTAGAAGCAAATATGTTCCGTAAATAACAGAGAAATGGATATGTTTTTTGGACTTAGAGTATACCTTTCAGAACTTTTGTTTGAAAGAGAAACAACAGCAATAACAAAGTCTTTTTTAGTCTTTAACTCATTGTTTTATTGAGCCTGTCCCACTTTTCCAATTTCTTACTCTTTTCTTATTTTTTAATGTAGCCTAGATTTAACCTAACTTATTTAATAATATAAAGAAATGAAGAATTTGGGGAAAAGTGTTTCATATTTAGTTAAAAAAAACTATGTACACTGGTTTCATATATCCTGGTATACTATCAAGTACTCATAGAATGTCCATTGAACTATATTGGGTATTATATCATTTAATAGATAAGACAGTTTGATTAAAATATCTTTAAATAAATCAACTCATTGAGTATTAAGAAAAAATTATAAAATACAGATTATTCATTGTATACTCCTTTGGTTGAAATGATGTAGAATTATTTTAAATTATTTTACAAAATATCTGGGAAATCTGAAAAATATTATTATCTATGAGCTACTAATATCATTAGCAGTTAGAACCAGACATGGAACAACAGACTACCTATGACCATCCTAGACTGCATACTAAAAAGCAGATACATTTCTTTGCTGACAAAGGTCCATATAGTCAAAGTTATCATTCTTCCAGTAGTCATGTGTGGATGTAAGAGTTGTTCCATAAAGGAAACTGAGTGCCAAAGAATTGATGCTTTTGAACTGTGGTGTTGCAGAAGACTCTTGAGAGTCCCTTGGATTGCAAGGAGATCAAACAGGTCAATCTTAAAGGAAATCAATCCTGAATATTCCTTAGAAGGACTGATGCTGAAGCTGAAGCTCTGATACTTTGGCCACCTGATGAAAAGAGGTGGCTCATTAGAAAGGACCCTGAGGCCAGAAAAGATTGATGGCAAGAGGAGAAGGGGATGACAGAGAACAAGATGGTTGAATGGCATCATTGACTCAATGGACATGAGTTTGAGCAACCTCCAGCAGATTGTGAAGGACATGGAAGCCTGGCATGCTGCAGTCCACGGGGCTGCAAAGAGTTGGATACGACTGGGCAACTGAACAACCATTACATTAATAGCATCAATTTAATGGAAGAATAAAGTCAGCGTTATTTCTTAAGGCAGCCTTTTTTTGTTATAAAGCAGGCAGTGATTTGGGAAGATGCTCAAAAGTCATATTGAATTTGTTTTTTAGCATTTAATATCATTGAGCTTTTAAAAGGTTCTTTTTTAATGATGTATAATTAGATCAGAGACATTCATCTTTTAAATGATTTATAAGTATTAACACATCGGTCTTCAAAGTATACTCTTGTAAATTTAAAAGACCTTAACACTGAACCAGTGACCCAATATTTTATTTTATCAAAATGGAAAGATTTTGAACATATTAATTAGGCAATGACCTTTTTTTTAAATAAAACATGAGATAAAGTGCATATAAAGAGGAGCTTTGTTTAGTTTCACATAAATTAAAGTTGAAATTTCATCAGTTATCTCTAAACATGTGTGTGTGTGCTCAGATGCTTTAGTCATGTTTAACTCTTTGTCACCCCATGGATGGTAGCCTACCAGTATCCTATGTCCATGGAATCCTCCAGGCAAGAATACTGGAGTGGGTTGCCATGCCCTCCTCCAGGGGTTGTTCCCGACTCAGGGATTGAATCTGCATCTCTTATATCTCCTACATTGGCAGGCGAGTTCTTTACCTCTAGAACCAACTGGGAAGCCCATCTCTAAACATAATCTTTAGCTATTTCTAGCTGAATATAAAAGGGAAAAGAAAGTGAAATATGATTCATAAAGTTTTTAATAAGTTTAATTGCAATAGATCATCTTTCCAGATTACCTGTTTTAAATATTTTATTTTGTATATATGTGCTTTAAATAAAGAAAAGAAAGAAAACGAAAGTGAAGTCGCTCAGTCGTGCCCGACTCTTTGCGACCCCATGGACTGTAACCTGCCAGGCTCCTCTATCCGTGGGATTTTCCAGGCAAAAGTCCTGGAGTGGGTCGCCGTTTCCTTCTTCAGGGGATCTTCCTGATCCAGGGATTGAACCTGGGTTTCCTGCATTGTAGCAGATGCTTTATGTCTGACCCACCAGGGAAGATACAAATATTAGTCGCTCTGACTCTGACAAACTAATAGTCTGTCTGACTCTCTTGTGACCCCGTGGACTGTAGCCTGCCAGGCTCCTCTGTCCTTGGAATCTTCCAGGCAAGAGTACTGGAGTTGATTTCCATTCCCTTCTCCAGGGGATCTTCTCAACCCAGGGGTCGAATCTGGGTCTCCTGCTTTGTAGGCAGATTCTTTATCATCTGAGCCACCAGAGAAGCCCCATGAGTTTTAGTTACTATTAAATGGATATTTATACTAAACACTCACTCTGTTATTTGAGTGGTCTGTTATGTTCATGTATTTGGTGGGCACATATCTATAAAGCTGACATAGCTACTGAGCATCTTCATCAGTTCAGTTCAGTCACTCAGTTGTGTCCTTCTCTTTATGACCCATGGACTGCAGCACGCCAGGATTCCCTATCTTTCATCAACTCTTGGAGCTTGCTCAAATTCATGTCCATCGAGTCAGTGATGACATCCAACAATCTCATCCTCTGTCATCCCCTTCTCCTCCTGCTTTCAATCTTTCCCAGCATCAGGGTCTTTTCCAATGAGTTAGTTCTTTGCATCAGGTGGCTGAAGAAGCTTCAGTCCTTCCAATGAATATTCAGGACTGATTTCCTTTAAGATTGACTGGTTTGATCTCCTTGCAGTCTAAGGAACTCTCAAAAGTCTTCTCCAACATCACATTTCAAAAGCATCAATTCTTTGCCACTCAGCTTTCTTTATGATCTAACTCTCATATCTTCCCTGATAGCTCAGTTGGTAAAGAATCTGCCTGCAATGCAGGAGACCCTGATTTGGTTACTGGGTTGGGAAGATCAGTGGAGAAGGGACAGGCTACCCACTTTGGTATTCTTGGGCTTCCCTTGTGGCTTAGCTGATTAAGAATCCACCTGCAATGTGGGAGACCTGGGTTTGATCCCCATGTTGGGGAGACCCCTGGAGAAGGGAAAGGTTACCCACTCCAGTATTCTGGCATGGAGAGTTCCATGGACTGTACAGCTCATAGGATCACAAAGAGTCGGGCACGACTGAATGACTTTCCCTTTCACTCACATTCATACATGACTACTGGGAAAACCATAGTTTTGACTAGATGGACCTTTGTCAGCAAAGTAATGTCTCTGGTTTTTAATATGCTGCAAGGAGATTCAACCAGTCCATCCTGAAGGAGATAAGTCCTGGATGTTCATTGGAAGGACTGATGCTGAAGCTGAAACTCTAATACTTTGGCCACCTCATGCAAAGAGTTGACTCATTGGAAAAGACCCTGATGCTGGGAGGGATTGGGGGCAGGAGGAGAAGGGGACGACAGAGGATGAGATGGCTGGATGACATCACCGACTTGATGGGCATGAGTTTCAGTAAACTCCTGGAGTTTGTGATGGACAGGGAGGCCTGGTGTGCTGTGGTTATGGGGTCGCAAAGAGTAGGACATGACTGAGCGACTAAACTGAACTGAATTGAACTGAACTAGGTTTGTCAAATCTTTTCTTCCAAGAAGCAAGCGTCTTTGAATTTCATGGCTGCAGTCACCATCTACAGCCATTTTGGAGCCCAAGAAAATAACATCTGTCACTGTTTCCATTGTTTCCTTATCTATTTGCCATGAAGTGGTGGGACCATATTCCATGAACTTTGTTTACTGAATGTTGAGTTTTAAGCCAGCTTTTTCACTCTCCTCTTTCACTTTCATCAAGAGGCTTTTAGTTCTTCTTCACTTTCTGCCATAAGTGTGGTGTCATATGCATATCTGACTTTACAGATATTTCTCCTGGCAATCTTGATTCCAGCTTGTGCTTCATCCAGCCCAGCATTATCATAGAAATCCATAGATCCTAATTTTTGTTATCACCACACACTCAAACTTTTTATATCTTAAATATGAGTGTTGGTTAAAAGTTCTTTGTTTAATATCAAATATATTCTCTGAAACTTTGCTTTTTGTTTCTTGGCACCTCTATTAAAACTTCTAATTTAAAATTCTATTTTATGTCAGACTGTACAGTAATTCCACTCTTAGATATTCCTGTGAAGAAAATGAAAACACTAAATCAAAGGGATATATACACTCCAATGTTCATTGTTCATTGCAGCATTATTTACAATAGCTGAGATATGGAAGCAATCTAGTGTCCATCAACAAACGAATGGATAGTATATATATATATATATATATATATATATATATATATATATATATATAATGGAACATTATATATATGGATTATATATATATATATATATATATATATATAATGGAACATTACCTAGCTGTTAAAAAAAGAAGAAAATCTTTCTATTTGCAGCATCATGGATGGCTCTGGAGGAAATAAGTTATGCAAAGTGGAATAATTCAGACAGAGAAAGACAGATACTATCTGTTTTCATCTATATTTGGAATCTAAAAAATAAAACAAATTAACAAGTAGAATAAGACAGAAACAGACTAACAGAAGCAGAGAACAAACTAGTGGTTGCCAAAATAAAGGCAATGGTGAGGGGATGCAAAATAGATCAAGGGGATTGTCGTATAAACTGCCAGTTATGCATGGGATAAGAAATATAGTTACTAATATTATAGCAATTTTGTATAGCATGTACTCTATAAAAATATGGAGTCAATACATTGAACACATAAAACTAATATATAGAGCTAATATTATGTCAGCTATACCTCAATAAAAATAAAAGTATGTGTCATTACAAAGATACTGGCCCACTAAGTCAATGGACTCATTTGAAAAGACCTTGATGCTGGGAAAGATTGAAGGCAGGAGGAGAAGGGTACGACAGAGGATGAGATGGTTGGATGACATCACTAACTCAATGGACATGAGTTTGAGCAAACTCTGGGAGATGGTGAAGAAGAGAGAAACCTGATGTGCTGCAGTCCATGGAGTTGCAAAGTGTTGGACATAACTGAGCAAGTGAACAACAACTTGAGAGAAAGAAAAAAAGTAATAGAAAGAATAACAAAAAGCAGAGTAGTAAAGAATAAGAGGGGCTTTCCTGGTGTCTCAGATGGTAAAAAAGAAATCTGCCCTCAATCCTCGAGACCTAGGTTCAATCTCTGGGTAGGGTGGGTCCCTTGGAGAAGGGAATGGCAACCCACTCTAATATTCTTGCCTGGAGAATTCCAAGGACAGAGGAGCATGGTAGCAGGCTATAGTCCATGGGTCATAAACAGCTGGACAGGACTGAGTGACTAACACACATGCACACACACACACAAAGAGTAACAACGTAACAAGTAACAACACAAAGAGTTGAATTATTGTAGCCTCACACTTTGTACTGATTCAAACATTTGTTGGTCTACTCTTAGTTAACACTTCAAAAATAAATCAAAAATTGTGTTCCTCACTGATAATTGTCTCAACTGATGCATAATAGAGATAGGAATGAGGTTAAATCTAAGATATTATTCTATGCATTATAATTAGTGAAAGTCAAGTTCATTCATATTTTCAGATGATGAGAAAAACTCATTTAATTACCTCAGTACAGAGAATAACACTGGCATACACACACACACACACACACACACAACAAATTTACTTGATAAGTCAGTAAAATAAAGTAGAGCAGTAGTCATAAGTATAATAAAGGTAATTTTTGGAAAAATATGATTCTGCATAAATTCCTGTTTAAAATAAAAGATAGATAATTTGTGCTCTAGAATCTAGATAGTTAAACCAAGCTGGCTCAGGAAATGAGTACTTTTCAATATAAATTCTTTCTCTTATTCAAAATGGTTAGTTAACATATTTTCTCTACCAATTTGAATTGAATCAGTCCTGAATTCTTGGAACATTTTCAGAATCTTGGGAAGGAGAAACAGTTCTTTTTGATTAGAAGGCTGATAAAATCTAACTCAAACTTCCTAATTATTTGCTAATTAAGTGTGAATATGTCCGACTTTTTTATGCAATGTAGGAAGATGAGGTAACATTCCATATGGAAGAACAGCAATTGTAAAATATTATAAGATATACAGTTGTTTGTTCAAATCTTGAAACAATCTTAATAATAAGGATTACATAGATGACTGCCTAAGCAAAGCCTTGAGAACTTCTGCCTTAAAACTGATCCCATAATTGGAATAAGACAGTCAGACATTCTGCATTCAGTGCTTTAGCTTGAAGGCTTAAAAAGAGCTTCAAAATATTTGTTGGTTGGTTTCTGGTAACATTTTTAAGATTGCCCCCAAGTACTGCATTTCAGACTTCTTTGTTGACTATGATGGCTACTCCATTTCTTCTAAGGGATTCTTTCTAAAGTAGTAGATATAATGGTCATTTTGATTAAAATCTCCTGATCCTGTCCATTTTAGTTCACTGATTCCTAAAATGTCGACATTCACTCTTGCCCTCTCCTGTTTGACCACTTCCAATTTGCCTTGATTCATGGACCTAACATTCCAGGTTCCTATGCAATACTGTTCTTTACAGCATCGGACTTTACTTCCATCACCAGTCACATCCACAACTAGATGTTGTTTTTGGTTTGGCTCTGTCTGTTCATTCTTTTTGGAGTTGTTTCTCCACTATTCTCCAGTAGCAAGTTGGGCACCTACCCACCTGGGGAGTTCATCTTTCAGTGATTTGTCTTTTTGCCTTTTCATACTGTTTATGTGGTTCTCAAGGAAAGAATACTGAAGCTGTTTGCCATTCCCTTCTTCAGTGGACCACGTTTTGTAAGAACTCTCCAATAACCCATCCCTTATGGATGCCTCTACGTGGTATGGCTCATAGTTTCATTGATTTATACAAGGTCGTGGTCTATGTGATTAGTTTGATTAGTTTTCTGTGACTGTGGTTTTCATTCTCACTGACCTCTGATGGATGAGGATAACAGGTTTATGGAAGCTTCCTGATGGGAAAGACTGACTGTGGGGGAAACTGGGTCTTGTTCTGATAGGCAGGACCAAACTCAGTAATTCTTTAATCCAATTTTCTGTTGATGGATGGGGATGTATTCCCTCTATCTTTTTTTACCTGAGACCAAACTATGGTAGGGGTAATGAAGATAATGGTGACCTCCTGAAGTTGAAAGTTCTATAAATACCTACAAGACCTTATAGAACTAATGCCAAAAAAAAAAAAAAAAAAAAAAAAAAAAGATGCACTTTTCATCATAGTGGACTGGAATGAAAATGTATGAATTCAAGACATACCTGGAGTAACAGGCAAGTATGGCCTTGGAGTACAAAATGAAGCAGGGAAAAGTGAACAGAGTTTTGCCAAAAGAATGCACAGGTCATAGCAAACACCTTCTTCCAACAACACAAAAGACAACTCTACACATGGACATCACCACATGGTCAATATAGAAATCAGATTGATTATATTCTTTGCAGCTGAAGATGGAGAAGCTCTATGAAGTCAGCAAACACAAGACCAGGAGCTGACTCTGGCTCAGATCATGAAGTCCTTTTTGCCAAAATCAGAATTAAATTGAAGAAAGTAGGGAAAACCACGAGACCATTCAGGTATGATCTAAGTCAAACCCCTCATGATTATACAGTGGAAGTGACAAATAGATTCAAGGGATTAGATCTGATACATAGAGTGCCTGAAGAACTATGGACAGAGGTTCATGATATTGTACAGAAGTCAGTGATCAAGATCATCCTCAAGAAAAAGAAATGCTGAAAGGCAAAATGGTTGTCTGAGGAGGCCTAACAAATAGCTGAGAAGAGAAGCTAAAGGCAAAGAAGAAAAGGAAAAATATACCCATCTGAACGCAGAGTTCCAAAGAATATCAAGGCGAGATAAGAAAGGCTTCCTCAGTGATCAATGTAAATAGAGGAAAATGAAAGAATGGGAAAGACTAGAGATCTCTTCAAGAAAATTAGAGATACCAAGGGAAGATTTCATGCAAAGATGGGCACATAAAGGACAGAGTGGTATGGACCTAACAAAAGCAGAAGATATAAAGAAGAGGTGGAAAGAATACACAGAAGGACTAAACAAAGAAAAGGAATATCTTAATGACCCAGATAATCACAATGGTATGATCACTCACCTAGAGTCAAGTGGACCTGAGGAAGCACCACTACGAACAAAACTAGTGGAGGTGATGGAATTACAGTTGAGCTATTTCAAATTCTCAAAGATGATGCTTTCCAAGTGCTGCACTCAATATGCCAGCAAATTTGGAAAACTCAGCAGTGGACACAGGACTGGAAAAGGTCAGTTTTCATTCCAGTCCCAAAGAAAGGAAATGCCAAATAATATTCAAACTATAGAATAATTGTACTCATCTCACATGATAGCAAAGTAATGCTCAAAATTTTCCAAGCAAGGATTCAATAGTGTATGAACCAAGAATTTCAATATGTTCAAGTTGGATTTAGAAAAAGCAGAAGAACCAGAGATCAAACTGCCAACATCGATTGGATCATTAAAAAAATCAAGAAAGCTCCAGAAAAACATCCACTCTGCTTTATTGATTATGCCAAAGATTTTGACTATGTGGATCACCACAAACTGTTTAAAATTTTTAAAGAGATGGGAATACAACACCACCTTACCTGCCTCCTGAGAAATCTGTATGCAGGTCATGAAGCAACAGTTAGAACCAGACATGGGATGAGGGACTGATTCCAAATTGGGAAAGGAGTATATCAAGGCTGTATATTGTCACTCTGCTTATTTAACTTGTATGCAAAGTACATAATGTGAAATGCTGGGCTGGATGAAGCACAAGCTGGAATTAAAATTGCTGGGAGAAATATCAATAACCTCAGATATGCAGATGACACTAACTTTATGGAAGAAAGAGAAGAGGAACTAAAGAACTTTTTGTTTCACACTTGATAATATACATGTTTCGAAACAGATCGCCAGTCCAGGTTGGATGCATGAGATAAGTGCTTGGGGCTGGTGCACTGGGATGACCCAGAGGGATGGGATGGGGAGGGGGATGGGAGGGGGGTTCGGGATGGGGAACACATGTGTATCTGTGGCTGATTCATGTCAATGTGTGGCGAAAACCACTACAATATTGTGGAGTGATTGACCTCCAACTAATGAGAATGAATAACAAAAATAATAAGAAAAAACTTTAAAAATTAAAATAATTAAAAAAAAAAAAGAACTTGTTGATGAGGGTGAAAGAGAAGAGCGAAAAAGCTGGCTTAAAACTCAACATTCTAAAAGCTCAGATAATGGCATCTGGTCCCATCTTTTCATGGCAAATAGATGGGGAAACAGTGGTAATAGTCACAGACATTATTTTCCTGGACTCCAAAATTACTGCAGATAGTGACTGCAGCCATGAAATTAAAAGATGCTTGCTCCTTGGAAGAAAAGCCCTGACCAACCTAGACAGCATATTAAAAAGCAGAGACATTACTTTGCTGACAAAGGTCCATCTAGTCAAAACTATGGCTTTCCCAGTAGTCATGTGTGGATGTGAGAATTGGGCTATAAAGAAAGCTGAATGCAGAAGCATTAATTTTTTTTCTTTTTTCAACTGTGGTGCTGGAGAATACCCTTGAGGGTTCCATGGACAGCAAAGAGATCCAACAAGCCCATCCTAAAGAGAATCAGTCCTGAATATTCATTTGAAGGACTGATGATGAAGCTGAAGCTACAAAACTTTGGCCACCTATTGTGAAGAACTGACTCATTGGAAAAGACCCTGAATTTGGGAAAGATTGAAGGCAGGAGGAGAAGTGGATAACAGAGGATGAAATAGTTGGATGGCATCACTGACTCGATGGACATGAGTTTGAGTAGGTTCCAGGAGTTGTTAAAAGACAGGGAAGCCTGGCGTGCTGTAGTCCATGGAATGGCAAAGAGTTGGACACAACTAAGTGAGCTGAACTGAACTTCTGGTAACATGGAAAAAAGAGTGGCCTATAGTAAATCGAGTTGAAATGCTAGTACTCCCTTGATATATTAAAGAAGAAGACTTCCAAAAACAAGAGTATTGGAGTGCTAGAGTGTTGTTTTTGTTCCATTGCTAAGTCATGTCTGAACCTTTTTGACCCCGTAGGCTGCAGCACACTAGGCTCCCCTATCCTTCACTATCTACAGGAGTTTGCTCAAATCCATGTACATTGAGTCACCAATGATATATAACCATCTCATCCTCTGACATCCCTTTCTCCTCCTGCCTTCAATCTTTCCCTGCATCACGGTCTTTTCCACTGAGTCAGCTCTTTGCATCAGGTGACTAAAGTATTGGAATTTCAGCTTCATCATCAATCATTCCAATGAATATTCAGAGTTTATTTCCTTAGGATTGACTGGTTTGATCTTGCAGTCCAAGGGGCACTCAAGAATCTTTTCCAGCATCACAGTTTGAAAGCAACCATTTTTCAGCACTCAGCCTTCTTTATGGTACAACTCTTACATCTGTACATGACTACTGGAAAAACCATAGCTTTGACTAAGTGAAAGTCTTTCAGTTGTGTTGGACTCTTTGCGACCCCATGGATTATACCATCCATGGGGTTCTCCAGGCCAGAATACTGAAGTGAGTGGCTGTTCCCTTCTTCAGGGATCTGCTCAACCCAGGGATCAAACTCAGGTCTCCCACATTGCAGGTGGATTCCTTACCAGCTGAGCCACCTGGGAAGCCCTTTGACTAGATGGATCTTTGTCATCAAAGTGATGTCTCTGCTTTTTAATATGCTGTCTAGGTTTGTCATAGCTTTCCTTCCAAGGAGCAAGCATATTTTAATTTAATGACTTCAGGCACCATCCATAGTGTTTCTGGAGTGTTACAGCAAATTTATCCTATAAATCCTGTTCACTCTCCCTGAAAGGTGCAGAAGGATATACTTTTCAACATGACTCTGAGAAATAAATTTTCCATCCTACAATCCATCAAGTGTTCTGTGGTTGTTTGTCTCTGTCTTAAAAATTAGAGTGAGAACTATTCCCATCAATCCTGAATTCTTAATGTGATGTGGATAATGAGATCCCAGGTTATCAGGGCCAAGTGGCATCACTTAATTGCAAAGACAACATGAATGCATTTGCTTGACCCACAGCAGAGACAAAGTTCTTGTCAGGATAGTCTGACTCACAGAGATCTATGAAATAGACTAGGTGCTCATGATGTCCATTGATTATAATTAGAAGTGTGTTTGGCAGAGGTGTGTTTTTCATCACTCAGTCATGTCTGACTCTTTGAGACCCCATTGACTGTAGCCAGTCAGGCTCCTCTGTCCAAAGGATTTTCCAGGCAAGAATACTGGAGTGGGTTGTCATTTCCTCCTACCAGTGATCATCCCGACTCAGGAATCAAACCTGATTCTCCTGCGTTGCAAGCAGATTCTTTATTGTCTGAGCCACCTGGGAAACCCATATAAATAGGTTCAGTTCAGTTCTGTTCAGTCGCTTAGTTGTGTCCAACTCTTTGGACCCCATGAATTGCAGCACACCAGGCCTCCCTGTCGATCACCAACTCCCAGAGTTTACCCAAACCCACATCCATCAAGTCAGTGATGCCATCCAGCCATCTCATCCTCTGCTATCCCCTTCTCCTCCTGTGCCCAAGCCTTCCCAGCATTAGGGTCTTTTTCAATGAGTCAACTCTTCGCATGAGGTGGCCAAAGTATTGGAGTTTCAGCTTCAGCATCAGTCCTTCCAATGAACACCCAGGACTTATCTCCTTTAGGATGGACTGTTTGGATCTTCTTGCAGACCAAGGGACTCTCAAGAGTTTTCTCCAACACCACATTTCAAAAGCATCAGTTCCTCAGCCCTCAGCTTTCTTCATGTCCAACTCTCACATCCATACATGACTACTGGAAAAACCATAGCCTTGACTAGATGGACCTTTGTTGGCAAAGTAATATCTCTGCTTTTAAATATGCTATTTATGTTGGTCATAACTTTCCTTCCAAGGAGTAAGTGTCTTTTAATTTCATGGCTGCAATCACCATCTGCAGTGATTTTGGAGCCCAGGAAAATAACGTCTGTGACTATTACCACTGTTTCCCCATCTATTTCCCATATAAATAGGTAGGTAGTTTATTAAATTTTTACTTGACTTGTACCGGTGAAGAAGTTCTAGGTATACTGGACATAAGTTTAATTTGAATAGCCAAAGAAGAGTAGCAACTCTTCAGTGATTTGCTGAGACTTGAGCCAGTCTATAGACCCAAATCACCTTGAATATGGGGAATTGGATCCCCATGAGGAAAGACACTATTACAACTGGTACAAATTTATATTGTCTTTCCTCCAGCCTGTCCTAAAAGAACCTAGAGCCAAGTATCAGCCTAACTATACATTCGTTGTGTTGATGTGCTCAGTCCTGTCTGACTCTTTGTGACCCCATGGACTGTAGCCTGCCAGGTTTCTCTGTCCATGGAGTTTTCCAGGCCAGAATACTGAAGTGGGTTGCCATTTCCTTCTCCATATACATTTGTTAGAGAGAAGTAATCAGACTTTGGGGGGAGTTGCTGGACACTCGCTCTCTCCTAACACACATTCTTAAAACCTCAAAGCATCACTGTGGTTGTCCAGTCATAATATGTGCTTAAAGAGGTCAGGTGATTGATGAGGCTTTAATTAATGGACATCTCACAGTGGTCCCAGTGGCTCTCCAAACACATCCACTGATTATTTCTATATTTCTTTCATCTATAAATGGAATAAAAATACTCAGCAACTGGCAGAATCCTCACACTGGCCTTGTGACCCATGGGATTAGCTCCCTTTTGGTAAGAAAGAGCAAGTGGAAACAACTAAAATCACCTTTTTGTGTATGTTAGTCACTCAGTCATGTCCACCTCTTTGAGACCCCATGGACTATAGCCCACCATGCTTCTCTGTCCATGGGATTCTCCAGGCAAGAAGACTGAAGTGGGTTGCCATTTTCTTCTCCAGGGAATCTTCCTGATCCAGGGATTGAACCCTGCTCTCTTACATTGCAGGCAGATTCTTTACAGTCTGAACTATGAGGGACTTTAAAACCACCTTTACCTACCAAATATTAATCAAAATCAATGCCACATTTCTGGAGGGATTGCAGAGGTTAGTGCTACTATCAATGACTTAAAAGATACAAGGATGGTGATTTCTACCACATCTCCACTCAGCTTGCCTATTTGGCTTGCACAGAAAATGTGGATCTTCAAAAATGAAAGACTACAGTAAACTTAATAATGTGGTGTTTCAAATCGCATTTGCCATTCTAGATGGTTCTATCACTTGAACAAATGAAAACACCCTTGTTATCTGGTGTGCCGCAATTGGTCACTTTTTGAAATTAATTTTTATAATAACATTTAACAGAAATAGTTTGTTTTCAGCTGACACTCAGTAATACAATTTCTCTATCCTATCTCAAGGGTAGAGCAACTCTCTAGCCCTGTGCTGTAATTTAGTCCATAGAGGACACCTAGTTGCCTTCCCTTTCCACAAGATATTGTGATGATCCATTACAGTGATGCTATTAGGCTGATTGGATTTGTGAGTACAAAGAAGCAATTGGCTTTCCTAGTGGCTCAGATGGTAAAGAATGCTCCTGGGTTGGGAAGATCCCTTGGAGAAGAGAATGGCAACCCACTCCAGTATTCTTGCCTGGAGAATTCCATGGACAGAAGAGCCTGGAGGGCTACAGTCCATGGGATCACAAAGAGTCGGACATAACTGAGTGACTTGCACTTTGGAGGCATCCCTGGTGGCTTGGATGGTAAAGAATCTGCCTGTGATGCAAGACACCTGGGTTTGATCCCTGAATTGGGAATACCCCCTAGATAAGGGAATGTCAACACACTCCAGTATTCTTACCTGAAGAATCCCATGGACAGAGGAGCCTGGTGGGCTACAATCCATGGTGTCTCAAAGAGTTGGACACCACTGAACTACTAACAGTTTCACTTTTTAAACTTTTTCTTCTCGGGTAGCAATTAGTTTAGGTGTACTGGCAAGGTATTTATGCATCAAAGTGTGGAAAATAAATCCCTTCAAAATTCAAGGACCTTTCCATTTCACCAACATTTCTTAGAGCACAGTGGTCTGAAGCTTATTGGGTATCCCTTCCAATGTGAAGAATAAGTTATTGCACCAGGTCCTTCCTAAAATCAAAATAGATCAACCCCAAAAGCTACTAGCTTGACAGTATTCCAGAGTGAGAGAAAGTTTTGCAACAGGTCCAGGCTGCTCTGCAAGCTCCATGTTCTTTATAACTCAGTTACTAAAACAAGTTAATATTTGAGAATGATCATAAAGATATAATTCATTCTAAATCTTATTATTCAAAGAATTATGATTTTTTTGTGGTGTCAGTCCATTTATGCTTAATGCTTCTCTATTCAAAGAGATGGCTGCTCAGAGTTGGTGCACTGGGATGACCCTGAGGGATGGGATGGGGAGCGAGGTGGGAGGGGGTTCAGGATGGGGAACACATATACACCCATGGCTGATTCATGTCAATGTATGGCAAAAATCACTACAATATTGTGATTAGCCTCCAATTAAAATAAATAAATTTAAAAAATAAAATAAAAAGTGCCCAATAAAAAAAAGAGATGGTTAAAAATGTATGCTGATACTACAAATGTTGCTTTTTTTCCTACATATTCTACCTTATCATGGGCAAGTGACTTTATGCTTTTTTATGACTATACACAAATGAATGACAATTGCTTTCTACATTGCTATCTAAAATTTAAAAGTAGACTGCATTGAAACCCTGCTTATTTTTTCCTTGACATTGGTCCTGATAAAAGAAATGTTTATGACCTTGATAATGATCTTTTCTCACTGCCCATCTTTCTTGAAGCATTATTGTTTACTGGCATTTAATCACATGCCAGCAAACATGTATAATTTTGTGTGGTTTTCTTCTTGGTTCTCTATTTCCCTATCACTCTATATCTCAAATAGATTTGTTCCTGGGCCTCAAATTTGGGCCTCGATTCTCCCCCCAAATAATATTTTCATTCTTATTTCCTTTCATTCTCTCTGCTTTCCTAGAAAATGATTTTGCTCTTGTATCAGCTCTTTTACCACTCACCGTCTCTGCTCCCATTGTTATTCTCAGCTGATAAATTTACACTCGACTTCAAGAAAAGAACTTGAAATGATTCTTCCCCTCTATCTCAATTCATATACATTGCCATGCTTATTGTTTCTAAAGAACTGTCCACTCTCCAGTAATCATGCACAAGAGTGTCTGTGGGCACTTTAGCATTTTGTAGTAAGAAAGAGAGGAGAAAAAATTGGAAAATAAAGTGGAGAGGAAGTGTCTAGTGAAGTGGGAAGAATAAACATGATAGTGCATACCCTCAAAAACACAGTGAAGAAAGAATTTCTTTAAGTATAGAAATATTTATATAAGAAAAATTATAGAGTACCAAGAATGCTTGAGAAGTTGAATTAATAACTGAGGAGACATTCAATTTGACAAAAGTAGGTATCTCTGATAAGACAGCATAATGAATGTTAGGAGTAGATAAAAAAATAAGGTAGATAGTGATGAAATAAAGACAATTTATATGAACTTTTTATAAAATTTTGGTATAAAATATAATAGAGATGAGAAAGAAAGAATAAAGAACAGAGAAAAGGGAAGATAGATGGAAGAATTAAAGGGGACATAGTATAAAATGATTTTTTTAGAGGAGAAAAATACCACAGAGTGTTAGCATACTGATGAGAAATGGCAGCTAATAGCAATAGGAAAAAAAAAAAAAAAGATAAGGCAGAAAGGTGAAAATGTGATGAGGGAAAAAATAGTTGAAAATAATAACGTGAGTGACATCAAGTGCTCCAGTGGAGCAGCTAGTTTTTTTCCTTGTCATCCACCACTGCAAACTTACTGGCTGGAAAGAGTATTATACTTGAAATTACATTATATCTCAGGTTTGTGAATCAGACATTGGAGCAGGCCTGGGTTGGGTGTTTCTCTAACGTTTAGAGATATTAACTAGGTCCATTGATAATACTTATCTGGCAGATAGGCAGATTTGCTAGAGTAAAATGGCTTTTGCCTCATATTTGGTGTTTTGGCAGAGTGGGCTAAGAGGCTAAATTTAGTCAGGACTATTGACCAAAGTTCTATGTAGAATCAAAGCTCTTATATATTTCTCAAAGACCTCAAAGGACTAGGGCCAACAGAGTCTCTGTAGAAGCTACAAAGCATTTTATGACCTACCCGAAAGGGCACAGAATTTTATTTTGCTTAGAATCTATTGACTAAGCAAGTTCCTGCGTCCAATCAGGTTCAAGGGAAGGGAAATCAGAGTTCACTTGTTAGCGAGAAACATGGCCAAGAGTGTATAATGTTTTAACCTACTAACGGGTGGAAGAGAAAGTCCACCCATTTGCTGTTGATGAAATTAATACATTACTGATATTTATGTTAAAATTGAATTAATGGATAAGTTATATTATCTTTGTTATGTATGGAGTATTAATGCATTGTATCTTTTGGCAAACATTCTCTTTTCCAAATTAGCATTCATTTTTGAAATATTTCAAAACTGAAACAAGATACAAAGATTGAGCTGAAACTATATATACTTCATCTGCGGCACAACCTCATCCTTTTTTAGCGTTCCTTTTAACTTCCACAGTGGTGTGTGTGTGTGTAGTGTGTGTGCACTCATGTACACACATGTGTAAGTTGGTAAAAGAAGCAATTGTGGATGTAAAGAGAGAGGCGTGGTCAGGACAACTGAAAATACTGGAAAGAGAGTAGTACTGAATGAGAAGTGCAACTGGCCAAAGTTATCAAGAGAAATCTTAAAAAGAAGTGAGGAAGAGAAGAGGGAAGGGAAAACCACAAGCCATAGCAACGCTATTGTTCTCTGGAAATTAACATGTGGGAAGGGATTGGGATGCTTGACAGAACTGCAACCAAGTTAGGTGATCTAATGAGATACACCTTAACAGGAAAGGTACGATGAACAGTCTGGTATTAGCATCATTTCAACTTGAAATTTGTAAAATGGTTTGATGACAGTTAAATAAACTCAGTATTTTATGTCTGTTAAAATAAAATCAAGGGACATTGCTTCCTTTAAAGTGAAAGACCTTGAAATTATATAGCATATCCATTCAAATTGCTAATTTTGAACTAAAAAATAAATTAGATCATTAAATTAGAGTTTTCAAAAATCAAGAAGCCATAAATATCCAAAAAGAAATTTTGATGTGAATCTAAGAAAGCACTGAAAGAATTTAAAATATATGTGACTTTCTCACCAAACTACAGATTAGTTTTTTTTTTTTTTTCTGTTGCTGTTTGCATCCCATCTGTGAACAATGTGAGGAAATACAGCTGCTGCCAAATTAAATACCCTTCATCCTGATTTGCATCTTTATTCCGCCAGAGAAATGATAGAGGGATTAAAAAAAACTAAAACAGATGTCATTGAGAGTGACCAACTTCTACAATTCAAGTAAGATTCATAAAATTAGTAAAACAAAATTAGAGTAGTATATTCTTATTTGACTAAATCACTCCAAGAATATACACGTGTACATATCGAAGGACTATTTCCATCTAAACATATGACTGTATACATGTGTACGTGTTGTCTCCTAAAGTAGAACTATCAAGACATCAAAAAGATCCTGACTATGCTTTCTAAAAACAATTAATAAATCAAGGAAACTGATAAAATAAACCCAAAGATGGATCTTTCTGTTTCTAACATTTCACCAAAACTTTTCCTATTAGTAGAAGCCCTAATTAAGGCATATCTTTCTTTTACAAAGAGAACCTTTTTGCTCAAAAAATATTTGAGAACTCCACATTAAATATATATATTCTGTTGGACAATTTTTTAACTTGATTCCAAAGCTACTGCAGTGAGGAGTTAATATACTATCTAATTTCCCACCATCTCACCGTCTTACTTTGCCATATCACCCTCTCAGTTTTGACTCCTGTCATTCTTTGTGCTTCGCTGCTCTTCTTCTGCTTTTTCCTTTCAAACTACTCATCATTCAAAGGTCAACTCAAATGCCACACTTGTGTACATGCCTCCAATTTTTTACATCTTTTCAAAATTCACATTTTTCTTCTGATTGTGAAAACTTTTTTGTATTTATTCCTTGTATTAGTAACATTTAGATAATCTGTCTTCTGTTGTTAATTCTATTGATCTACTCTAACAGAAAAAATAAGTGCAAATATTTAAAATATATCATATTTGCCTGCTCATATGTGGACACTCAATACATATTTAATGCATGAAGTACATGTATTCATAAGGAATAACTGTTATCTATACAAAAATCATTTATTTAAGAGCAGATGCAGAGGCTACTGCATTGAAAATGGGAGAAACTTTACTAAATTTATTTTAACTAAATATAGAATGTAGGACATTTACAATCAGGCCTTACTTCCATAAATATATTTTGATGATGTACATTTTATCTTAAGCATTTTCTCTTGCTTCTTCATTTCTTGATTTCAGACTATTACATATTTTATTGCCAATTTGATTTATCTAATAGAAATACAAATAAATATTTGTATTATTTTCAAAGTTTCAAACTTGGAGTTTTTATATTTTACAATTTAGAATGCATTCTAAATTATACTTTGTCCTAGGTAAGCAATATGGCCATTAATCTCAAAAGAGATGGTTGTAAAAAGTATTGGGAGAAATTATTAGGGTCTTTCTACATTAGTTTGAAGAAGGTTTTAAAGAAAGTACTCAAAATATTTATAATGATGGTATATTGGTTAAGATAAATGCACAGATTATTAGAAAGACAATAGAATATTCTATATGATTTGTCATATATTTCCACAGTGCTTTTCATGGCATGCCTATTAAACCTGTTTACATTTTTGTTTCTCTAATTTGTTAGCACACTCAATATTGTGTTTGATACAGTGATATGTAAGGTGCTTTGTTTGGAAAATGATTTTTTTTGTTTTCTAGGAAAATGAGTAAAGTTAAGAGTGCATCTTTCTTTGAGTTATTTTCAATGATAATGATACTTCTGGAATTGCTAAGAATTTCAAATTTTAGTGTTCTACAACTGGTAATACAGTTTAGGAAAACAGCAATTGCAAATGCTTCAGGTTTTTGTTGCATTTTTGGTTTTGTGACAAATACCTGAAGGCGATAAGATTGGGGACCCCAATGGCTAGAAATATTAATGACTAATAACCAGTTCCTGTGAGAGGTTTTCTTAACTGTTAAAATAAAATGTTTTATGATTTGTATTAATATATGCTAATATAATAAAGTAGTAAACATAAGACCTGTATATATAATTATTTTAGAAAAGAAATAATCTTAAATTTAGAATATAATACATGCAATTTCAAATACTATAAAATAAAAGTATGCTTACCATAATAAAATTTAATTCAGTTCAGTTCACTTGCTCAGACGTGTCTGATTCTTTGTGACCCCATGGACCACAGCATACCAGGCCTCTCCATCACTAACTCCAGGAGGGTCCTCAAACTTATGTCCCTTGATTCGGCGATGCCATTCAACCATCTGGTCCTCTGTCATCCCCTTCTCCTCCAGCCTTCAATCTTTCCCAGCATCAGTGTCTTTTCAAATGAGTCAGTTCTTTGCATCAGGTGACCAAAGTATTGGAGTTTCAGCTTCAGAATCAGTCCTTCCAATGAATATTCAGGACTGATTTCCTTTAGGATGGAGCAGTTGGAAATTTAATTATAAACTAAAATAACCTAAATGGACAGGTGCTTGACAATCACTACACTCAAAAAAACTCTACCATTTATTGCTCCCCACCTGGTCACTCTCCCAAAGATTTATCCTGCAATTAGATTCCCAGTGTTTCTTATTGCTGTTCTAACTACTTCAGTAATTTCAGGGAGCAAAATGATATATTTTAATTATTTTTTCTTGACAATATTTCACTGAGTGTTACTTTTCCATTACAACATTTAGAAAATATATTAATTTGCATGAAGAGAACTTTTACATAAGCCTTTACATGAATTACAGTTTTTGCATGAATTATATTTTAGATGAAAAGTTTATATACAGATAATTTGATACCTCATTATTGAAATGAGATGCCTGTAAGTACATTACATTGTTTCAGATATAATGTACTCCATGCTGGTTCATTGTTTCTTATATGAATTGGTGTGGTGTTTCAAATCTTGAATTCTACAAAAAACTTAAAATGAAACTTCTTTTATTTTCCCTATTAAATCCACAAAGTTAAACTTTCTAAACTTTATTAAATAGTTGAGTACTATCCAAGCTCATAATAGACAAGACAATTGAGCCACATAGCAAAATATTGTCAAAAATGAACGACGTGTAAGACATTATGCTGTGCATTGCATAGGATTCAAAGATGAAAAGCACGTGATTGCTGCTCTCCGAGAGTTTAGAATACAGTAAAGGCAGTCACTGAGGCACTGATATAATCAGTGAATTTGGCCACAGATCCAGAGGGGGACAGAACATTGAAGGTAATCTGGTATGGGGATCAGAATATGTCTCAGAAAGAAGAGAGTGATGCCAAAGAGAAGATCAGTTTCTGTAGTTAGAGAAAAAGGTATTGAAAATTTTGGCTGAACTGTTTTAAAAAATTAAACACTTATTAGTACCCATACATACACACAGAAACATATATTTTGCTGCTGTTTAGTCAGTCAATCATGTCCAACTCTTTTGTGATGCAATGGACTATAGCCTGCCAGTCTCCTTTGTCTGTGAGATTACTCAGGCAAGAAAGAATATTGGAGTGGATTGCCATTTCCTACTCCAGGGGCTATTCCCAACCCAAGGATCAAACCTCTATCTCCTATATTGCAGGGACTATTTATCCCTGAGCCAGGCTGTTATATTCCCTATATATATATATTCCCTATATATATATATATGTGTATATATATATATATACACATAGCTAAATATTAGAGTTTGAAAGATTATTTACAACTATTAGAAAGATCATAACTATATAATAAATTATACAGCACTTGGTAATTAGATATAAAAGTAACAAGAACTAAGGAATTAAGTAAAATTAAGGAAAAACTTACTTGTCTTCCTAGAGCTTATGTTTGAGACATAGGTTGAAGTGACGGAAAAAGAATGCAACAAAAAGTAAAAGAATTAACTCACTAAATGACCCGGTTCACTTCAATTTAGTCACTCAGTCATGTCCAACTCTTTTCCAGTGAGGCAGTTCTTCACATCAGGTGACCAAAGTTTTGGAGCTTCAGCTTCAGCATCAGTCCTTCCAATAAATATTCAGGACTAATTTCCTTCAGGATTGACTGGTTTGATCACCTTGAAGTCTGAGGGAATCACAAGAGTCTTCTCCAACACAACAGTTCAAAGACATCAATTCTCCAGATCTCAGCTTTTTTTATGGTCCAACTTTCACATCCAAACATGACTACTGGAAAAACCATGGCTTTGACTCAGTTCAGTTCAGTTCAGTCACTCAGTCATGTCCTACTCTTTGTGACCCCATGGACTGCAGCATGCCAGGCCTCTCTGTCCATCACCAACTTCTGCAGTTTACTCAAACGCACGTCCATAGTGTCGGTGATGCCATCCAACCATTTCATCCTCTGCCGTCCCCTTCTCCTCCTGCCTTCAATCTTTCCCAGCATCAGGGTCTTTTCAAATGAGTCAGCTCTTTGCATCAGATGGCCAAAGTATTGGAGTTTCAACTTCAGCATCAGTCCCTCAAATGAATAGTCAAGACTGATTTCCTTTAGGATTGACTGATTTGATCTCCCTGCAGTCCAAGGGACTCTCAAGAGAATTATCTAATACCACAGTTCAAAAGCATCAATTCTTCAATGTTCAGCTTTCTTTATGGACCAAAACTCATATCCATACATGACTACTGGAAAACAATAGCTTTGACTAGACAGACCTTTGTTGGCAAAGTGATATCTCTGTTTCTTAATATGCTGTCTAGATTTGTCATAGTTTTCCTTCCAAAGAGCATGCGTCTTTTAATTTCATGGCTTCAGTCACCATCTGCTGTGATTTTGGAGCCCATGAAAATGACGTCTGTCACTGTTTTCATTATTTCCCCATCTATTTGCCATGAAGTGATGGAACTGGATGCCATGATCTTCATTTTTTGAATGTTGAGCTTTAAGCCAACTTTTTCACTCTCCTCTTTCAATTCCATCAAGACTCTCTTTAGTTCACTTCACTTTCTGCCATAAGGGTGATGTCATCCGCATATCTGAGGTTATTGATACTTGTCCTGGGAATCTTGATTCCAGCTTGTGCTTCATCCAGCCTAACATTTCACATTAAGTACTCTTCACATAAGTTAAATAAGTAGGGTGACAATATACAGCCTTGATGTACTCCTTTCCCAATTTTGAACCAGTCTGTTGTTCCATGTCTGGTTCTAACTGTTATTTTTGAGCTGTATACAGGTTTCACAGGAGGCAGGTAAAAGTGTATTTAAAGTGTTGCGCTCTATATGACAGCAGATTTGGAAAACTCAGCAGTGGCCACAGGACTGGAAAAGGTCAATTTTCATTCCATCTCAAAGAAAGGCAATGCCAAATAATGTTCAAACTACCACAAATTGTACTCATCTCACACAGTAACAAATCAATGCTTAAAATTCTCCAAGCTAGGCTTTAACAGTACGTGAACCAAGAACTTCCAGATTTTCAAGCTGGCTTTAGATAAGGCAGAGGAGCCAGAGATCAAATTGCCAACATCCATTGTATCATTAAAAAAAGCAAGAGAATTCCAGAAATGCCACCATAGGGAGTGAAAATCTTTAGCACAATCAAGACAGTAGTTTCATTAAAAGTTGGGCACCATATTCAGTAATTCAGGTAAAGAAGTTGTCATAAAATAAACAAGCAGGATCATTTATTTATTTATCTATTGTAAATTCTTTTATTCAAAATCTTTTATTGTGAGAACTAAGCATCAGGAACGGTGTGCTAAGCATAGAATATACCATGGTCAGCAAGACAGAGACTCATGTTGCTGTCATGATCACTTAAGTGGAAGAAATAATATTTTACAGTAAATTACAATAAGGATGATGAGAGCTATGACAATGTAGGTAAGTAGAAAGGAAGGAAGGAAAACTCACCTGGCTTAGAAAGTTTTCTATAGTAGCTAAACATCAGCTGACATCTTCAGTAGGATTTGCATTTTGCCAGATAATGGAAAAGCCAATGCTGATCAAGCATGTCTCACCCCTGGAGAGGAAAACACTCACACAATCCCATAAAGATGGATTCTAGAGGATGAAGAGAGAATATCCAGAAGGGAATCTATGGAAATTTCCAGAAATGAGATCCTGCATTCCCTTATAAGTAAAGAAAGGGAATCACCAAAGGGCTTTAAGTATTAAAGTCAAATAAACTGCTCTGTGTCTGTAAAACTTTGAAAAGCTTTCATAAATAATTATAAGGAATTGGGAAGAGCCTGGATTCTTGAGCTAGCATCCTCAGCATCCATTCAGAGGTGTCTGACTCTTTGCAACCCCATGGACTATAGCCCTCCAGGCTCCTCTATGCATGGAATTTCCCAGGCAAGAATACTGGAGTGAGTTGCCATTTCCTTCTGCAGACTATCTTCCTAACCCAATCTTCCTAACTTCAATCAGGGGTAGAACCAGGTTTCCCACATTGCTGGCAGATTCTTTAAGGTCTGAGTCACCTGGGAAACCCAACATCCTCAAGCTGGGGCTAAAAGTTCCAGGCTCTGGTTAAGGTTATGCTAAATGCAACAAAGCTAATCAATGTGCTAAGCTAATTAGCTAAGCTAATGATTAGCTAATTAGCTAATCAAAGCTAATCCCCCTATATCAATGTCTCTTCTTCCTTGTTGAAGAAAAATGGAAAAAAAAAAAAAATTGCTGAGCTTATTTCTGAGTCAGTGAAGGGAAACTCCAGCCAGGAAGAAAAGAAAGGGGACTGATGTATCCTCACTTTTCCTGCCTTTAAAAGTCTCAGTAAGAATCAAAGATAAGACTTCAGCTCACAGCCATCATACAAATAAATTCAGGTCAGCTCAACCTTAATCTGATAAAGCTTTCTGAGGAAACTGGATTTTACTCACCTTGACATTCCGGGAGGAGGAAATGGCAACCCACTCCAGTATCCTTGCCTTGAGAATCCAATGGGCAGATGTGAGCTACATTTCATGGGGTAGCAAAGAGTCAGACACAGCTGAGCACAAGCACACATACACACATCTTGAGATCAGGGGACGGAGCTCTTGTTAAGCATAATTCACAAGCTCCATTTCAGGAATTGTGCCAAAACCAACTTGGCCTTTCGGAGCTCCTGAGCAGCTAGGGCAAGACAGGCACGAATCTTTATCCAAAAGATGTTGTCTCTTCACAGTTTAGAAAATAAGATCTGGGAGAAAAAAAAATGAGAAATTTGTCAAGACTGATAGAGATTCAGAAAAAAGCTTTGGCCTCTCTCCACTTCTTCTTAGCTAGATGCATCATGCCTGCAGTAATTTACTAATTTTGCTTTCACTGGAGAGTAGCTTAGCCCTGTTCAGGCAGTTTCGGCTGGGCTATGGAGGTGGTGCTAGATTCCATCATTCAACATCAGAGAGACAGCTAAGAAGTCTAAACTTCAGAGCCCTCTGCCAATTAGGCATCAAAGTCCCTTCCCAGTTTTGGGGAAGGATGTTTGGGGCATCCAGTTCCACTATTAGGAATTCCAATCGGGCTATTAGGACACTAGGTATAGAAGAATGCACCTGAAGGAATAAATGTGGCTTGCCTCTGCATCTCAGAAAGAAAGGGAAGAATGTATTTTAAAAATCATTGGATATATTATAGGAAATAGCTTAAGAGGGAAAAAAGGTATTCAAGAAAATAACTTAGGAAAAAATTTCAAATAGCTGATGCAGACTATGATTGATTTATCACCTAGAATAATATCATCAATCTCACAGGAAGTTCCAATACTTTGACCACCTGATGGGAAGAGGCAACTCATGGAAAAGACTCTGATGCTGGGAAAGATTGAAGGCAAAAGGAGAAGAGGGTGACGGAGGATGAGATGGTTGGATGGCATCACCAACTCAATGGCCATGAATTTGAGCAAACTCTGAGAGATAGTGGAGGTCAGAGGAGCTTGGTTGCCACAGTCCATGGGATCCCAAAAAGTCAGACATGACTTAGTGACTGAACAAGAACAGGAACAGAATAGACTCCTTCCTGATTTCAAACTCCACATTAATGATCCATTGAAACTTGATCTTTATTTTTTCAATCACTTCTCTAGAAACACTGACTACACTGACTTGCATTCTGTCTCCTTTGGTCATAACCATAAATCTGCTGTGGCCAAAACTTAAAAACTTCAAATTCTAGCCATCAAGAATCTCACTCTGTTGACATCACCAGTCATTTTCCCATTTCACTTATTCTTTGTATTTTTGCCTGACTTCAATGATCCTCCAAACACGCCAAGACTGCAATATTTAAAGACAAAAAATTGAGATTGATAAGACCATCTGCCTTAATAACCAGCTTTCACGCTATGTCTTTCTAGTCCATTCACTCTCTCCTCTCATATACCTGTTTATTTCATGTAAGCTTCCAACTTCCCTCACCTGTTCGGTCTATAGTGTTGTTTTCTAATTGATTTAAAATGAAAACAAAGCCCAGAAAATTTCTATGACTATCTTTCACCAAATGGACTCACCTGTCTCCTTCTGTGACCGTGGACTCCGCCTTCTTTTCTACTGTTTTTGTCTCTGGCACCCATCTATGGCCAACCTTCCACTTGTTAACTAGATTCCAGCTCCTTTCACCTACCTAGAGTCATTAAGTTCAGTAACCTATCTGTTCCACTTCTGTATTGATTTTTCTCTTGTTGTATCATCCTCATAATAAATACAAATATTCTCTTCAGTTAAGTTGCTCAGTCATATCCAACTCTTTGCGACCCCATAGACTGCAGGACACCAAGCCTCCCTGTCCATCACCAACTCCCAGAGATTGCTCAAATTAATGTCCATTGAGTCAGTGATGCCATCCAATCATCTCATCCTCTGTCATCCCCATCTCCTCCTGCCTTCAATCTTTCCCAGAAACAGCGTCTTTTCCAATGAGTCACTTCTTTGCATCAGGTGGCCAAAGAATTGGAGTTTCAGCTTCAGCATCAGTCCTTCCAATGATATATTCTTATTTTAAGAAAACCGTTTTCTGATTTTACATTCCTCTCCAGTTTTCACCTCTGCTCTTCTTTACCATAAAGTTTTATAAAATGTTGACTATAGTAATCATTTTAGATCTCTTATATTTTGTTCTCTTTGGAGCCAATCAAATAAACCTTTTATCTCCATTATTTTATCAAAAATACTCTTGTCAGATCTTAATAATCATCTCTTTCCTAAATCAAATAATTATTTCCCATTCTTAAAAAACATTCTTCCTACTGCAAGGCATCACGTGATCCTAGTTTGCTTCTTATTCACTTGTTTCATTCTTAGTTTTTGCATATTTTTCTAACAGCTCTCCTGCCAGGGTTTTGTGCTTGCATATTCTCACTTCTCTAAGAGGAGCAACAGAAAAAGAATATGTGCCACCACACAAAAGAAGCTCTTGTTGCATCCCTGTTAAATGTTTTGATTATTTGGCATGCAAATAGTTCATGTCTTACTGCAACTTTTAGGGACAAAGGATGCTAAAGATAATCTTGTAAATGGACAACAGAGATCATAAATGTATACTCGCATAAAGCTACTAAAAGCTGTTATAATAAATGTATCTTTTGCATCAGCAAAAGATTGCTAGTAAAGATTGCTAGCAGACATTTTGGAGAACTTCAATAGGATTGTTTAGTTTTCAGTATAGTCTACATCAAGATATGGTTAACCAAAAGCTGGAACAGCAAAAGAGACAAACGGAAGCAAGTGACATCTACAGCAAGCATTGATAGTGAATATGCAAGACACTTTCTGGTGTTTCAGAGTGCCCATTATGACATATCTGAAGACAAAAATTCTGCCCAACACTGCATGATTTTTCATTTATGTGTAACACTTTATGAAGATGTCCAGAATGTATCCACTGGAATCCTACAGATTAGATTTTAAATGTCTGAACTTTGTAATAGCAAATCAAAATAAAATTCTGATAAGGCAAACACTTAACCAGCACATTTGATTTTTACATTGAAAATTGCTATGTGTGAGGTGCTACAATGTTGATTTCTTGATCTAAAACCCTTCCAAATGCTAATAAAAATAAAGTATGCATACAGAATGCTTGCAGATTAACTAGGACTGGCTGTGGATACCTACCATCTGGTGTTACAAAACATGGGTGGATTAGTTATAACAGCAGAGAGAATGAAATGCTTTACATAATCAGATGGTAAAATGGCAATAATGATCAGTGCACATAATTGAAGTACAGTGTGGGGTAGACAGAATTCTGGCAGCCAGAAACCAAAGAAAGAGCTAGAGTAATTCTATCATTGGCAAGCTCCCCAATTAATATTGTTGGGACATTACAATGCCCAAGTGGGAACAGCATGTACTTTATTCCATTGGAAAGTTAGAATTTAGACATGAGATTGTTTCTTTGTTTCTTTCTTTTTTTTTCAACTAATTCTAGGATTTGTTAGCAAGTCCAATATTACACTAGAATTTGTAAAAAGTAAAGCAATAAATTCATATTCAGGCTCTTCTATGTCTGCATAGAATGATATAACTTAAGTGATAGGAAATGCAAAAAGAGAAATTAACAGTTAAGAACAATGGATGGATTTAAGATACTTCAGAATTTGGAGAAATTAACATTTAATTACATAATCAAAAGAAAGGAAAAAATCACTAGTGAGGGGGTAAAGTAGGATGCTTTATATTTCTAAGAAAGGTATACATAGAAAAATATTTGAACCAATCAACAAGGATTGGGGAGATTTCTAGAAAAAATGAAGACAATATAGACATTAACACGTATATACACTCATAGAGAAAAGACAATTTTAAAAATTAAGACACATTTAAGAATTAAATTTCTTTTAACTTCTAAAATCATTTGTTAATAAATTACACATAGATTTATACTTTAAAAGACAGGCATATCCATAAATACACACACATGCATATATACACATACATGTGTGCACTCTTAATCACTCAGTTGTGGACAACTCTGTGCAACCTCATGAACAGTAGTCTGCCAGGCTCCTCAGTTCATGGGATTTTCCAGGCAAGAATGCTGGAGTGGGTTGACATTTCTTTCTCCAGAGGATATTCCCAGTCCAGGGATCAAACTTGCTCCTTCTGTGTCTCCTGCATTGGCAGGTGGATTCTTTATGCCCTGTATACACACACACACACACACACACATTGTTTAGTCGCTCAATCAGTGTCCGACTCTTTGCGACCCCATGGACTGTAACCTGTCAGGCTCCTCTGTCTGTGGGATTTCAAAAGCAAAAATATTGTAGTGGGTTGCCATTTCCTTCTCGTATATATATAACCAAAATAATTTGAGGTTATTAAAGATGTATGCAGACACAAAAATGAAAGAGAGAAGAAAAATGGCCATGAGGCTATTTGAGTAAATTAGTTATAACCCTAGGAAACAGAAACAATGAATAATTGGTTATGAAATGTAGTCAATGAAAGGTACCTGTGATCATAGGCACAGGAAAAAAATTAGCTATTCTTTCTGATAGCAACTTCAAATAATCAAGTCACTTCAAATAACATGATTTGCAATGAATAAAGAAAAATGGCCTCATGTTTCACTATTAAAAGAATGTATGAATTAGCTAAAGCATCAGTTTGTTAAGTAAAATCTTAAGGAATTTATCTTAAGGGAAATATACAGTTAAAAATAAATTTAATTGGCTCAGGCAGTTGAACTTGTGTCCAAAGCTATGCAGGTTCTTCTAAAAAACTGGGAAAATGTTCATGTTTTAAAAATGCATTGTTATTTAACTTTTAAAAACTAAGATGTTTAAGGTGTGAGGAGACAGATTTAGGCAGTTGGTTTTGAAGGACTGGAACAACGAACTCTTGAAGAATTTCGATCTCCAATTCATGACGGGGAGTGGAGCATAGATGCTGAAGTCATATCAGAGTAAGAACTCAAAATAGTTCATTATAAATAGAAGTGCTTTAGGTAAATTTTTGAGGTGAATATAGAGGCAAAGTACATAATATATAGGGATAGAGAAAGAGAAGAGACAATGCAGAAGGCAATCTAGAAGGTTTTCAATGATGATGGTCAATATTCATCATGGGATTTTCACAACCATGCCAGATTTGTGAAGGATGAGTCTATTTATTAGGACCATGACCACACAGACTTGCCAAGCATGCCCTTTTCAAAATGGGCAGATCCATGACTCACCTGCTAATATGCTCTATTTGGTGAAATGGTTTTCTGAATAGTTTTAGGCATTAAACACCTCTATCAACACATGTGCACACTTGCACGCACACACACACACACTTTCTAACTTGATTCCCAGCAGATGAATTACCCGAGTTGAGAGGGAATTAATCTTTATCGATGGTAAATGTGATTCGCATGTACAAGATACTTTCACAGCAGCATCTAGACTAGTGTTTGACTAAATAACTGGGAGCCATAATCCAGTCAAGAGCGACCTCCCATCACAGGATTATTTCTTCTATCTTTTGTATTAGGACCCTATTGAAGTATTAATAAACTTTTTAAAGAAGATACGACAAATTGTCATGATGTAGCTAAAATATTTCAGTATAGAACATCTAAGGCAAGCACGCAAACACATAGCATGTGCCAGGGAAGGCAGGGTGCTCATAATTGATAATTTGTTTTTATCCATCTGCTACATGCTGGGCAATAAAAATCACATGCAAATGCTCTGTCTCAAAATTACATTTTAAGAGGACAATAGAGATCGAACTCCACCTACCTTAAAAATTATTTGAGCAAGATATTTTCAGCCAGACAGTCACTGGAAGAGTAGACAAGAAAGGCAAAACACTGTAAGCTACCTGGAGATATCTAAACATATGAACACTAGAAAAAAACCAAAGACTTGTCTATAGAAGAGTGATCATGAATGTAGGAATGAGAAGAACTTTTTCTCCCAGAGCCAAAAGCTTCTTGCTTTGGAAAGATAAGAACAAACCCAAATGGTATGATGTCAGTATAGTGTGCTATATCAACATCTCACTTGAACCTATCTGCCCTGTCATGATAATCTTCTAAAACTAAAGAATCTATCATCAAAATGGTGCATTCCTTTTTTCCTGTCTTGGCACTACAGCCATTAATGCCTTGTTTATCAATAGTATCTTCCTACTGTGACTTTAAGGGATCATTCGAGTTTGCCAAAATGGTATTTGAAATGTCTCTGAATCTTTGACATGTCTATCTTTTGCCTTTGTAAAGAGAACAGTTTAATTTAATTCACATTTCATTTTCTTCAGAATGTTCTAAATATGGTTCCCCATTTAGGGGGCATTGAATGACATCCAGTAAAACAGGCTTGATTTATCTCTTTGTGTGTAGATTTTTGTCTTGATTCTACATTAAGCTATCCTAGTGTCGAGTTTTGAAATACATAGATACTATGGAAGTTCATTTCTAATTGTTAGAGTCATTGCATAGTTATGGCTACATTAAAAATTTTTTTTCCAAGGTAAAGAACAGGCAGTTTATATTGTTAATTCAAATTTGTGATTTTAAACATTTTTCAAAAATCTGTGAGATTTCTCTGGAATATTTTCAACTCAGTTTTTAGCTCTTATGACATTGCAGTAATTTACTCTGATTCTATTATATCAAAGGCTGTTAGTACTATTATCTGGTATTTGCTGCTTTCTATTCTCCATTCCACTTGATTTTTTTGGTCACTTTTCTCTGTCAGAAGCATGCATCATAGTTACTGGAAATAAGTTATCTTCTTCAATTTCACTGTCTTTCCCACTTAATAGAATCGATCAACCTATCTGCAAGGACACTCTTTCTATTATCACAGATCACCCATGCTGCTGCATTTACTTTAATGACAAGACCACTGAATTGCCCATCCAGCACAGTGTAACTTACTTTCAAGGACACAGAGAGTTTGCTTGATATCTTATAGGATATGTGCTGTGCTGGGCCTGGTCACTCAGTTGTGTCTGAATCTTTGCGACCCCATGAACTAGAGCATTCCAGGTTCCTCTG
Organism: Cervus elaphus; assembly: GCF_910594005.1. Lineage (NCBI taxonomy): Eukaryota > Metazoa > Chordata > Mammalia > Artiodactyla > Cervidae > Cervus > Cervus elaphus. The sequence continues at coordinate 9,398,921 of NC_057844.1, read as the reverse complement.
TCCATGGAGATTCTCCAGGCAAGAATACTGGAGTGGGTTGTCATGCCCTCTTCCAGGGGATGTTCCCAATCTAGGGATCAAACTGTGGTCTCCCGCATTGAGGGCAGATTCCTCACAGTTTGACCACCAGGGAAGCCCAGGATGTGTCTCACGATTTATTCTGTCTTTGATCCCAAATTCAAAACATTTGTCAGACAAGCTTTTTAGGATCTCCTTTGAGGCTATGAGAGGGACTTTATGTCAAAGAATATTTTTTATTTTGATTTTTTATTCTTTTGGTGACTCTTCACGTCTTTGATAATGAAGATGAAATAAAATAGCACTATAGTGACTCTTTGGAGAAGGAAATGGCAACCCACTCCAGTACTCTTGCCTGGAGAATCCCAGGGGTGGGGAAGCCAGGTGGACTGCTGTCTATGGGGTTGCACAGAGTCGGACACTGCTGAAGCGACTTAGCACACAGCATAGTGACTCTTGGGTGGCTGATTACGTCCAGAGCAGCCCGAGACTCCTGGGCAGTGGCAGTTCCAAGCAGCAGGTGGCAGGAGTGAGGCTGTAGGCGCTCAGCCCCTGGGCGTCCTCCAAAGTTGGCTCAAGCCTTCCCTGGACCCACTTCCCAGCCACTCCAGTAGGGCCTTTGCCTCGACACCCAGCACCTGTTGACCGACACCTGATGGCCAGTGAAGGTTTATATGCTCAACAAGAACCAGCAGTGGAGCAACTGGGACATCGAGCATGGCATCCAGTTACACTGAACAACTGAAGGGTATGTCCCCGCTACTTAGGGCCTGACAAAATGTGATCCTCTGGAGAACAGAATGGCAAACAGCTTCAGTATGCTTGCCTTGAGAAGCCCAGGAACAGTGTGCAAAGGCAAGAAAATATACCACACTGAAAGATGAACCCCCCAGGTCAGTAGGTGTCCAATATACTACTGTGGAAGAACAGAAATAGTTACAGTAAGAATGAAGAGGTTGAGCTAAAGCAGAAGTGACCACCAGTTGTGGTTGTATCTCTTGGTGAAAGTAAAGTCTGATGCTATAAGGAAATATATTGCAAAGGAATCTGAAATGTTAGGTCCATGAATGAAGGTAAATTGAATATGGCCAAACGGGAGATGGCAAGAGCTAAAATCGAAATTTTAGGAATCAATGAATTAAATGGATGGGAATAGGAAAGTTTAACTCAGATGACCATTATATCTATTACTGTGGCAAGAATCCCTTAGAAGAAAAGGAGTAGACCACAGAATCAACTAAAGAGTCTGAAATGTAGCACTGTTGGTGGGAATGCAAACTAGTACAGCCGCTATGGAGAACAGTGTGGAGATTCCTTAAAAAACTGGAAATAGAACTGCCATATGACCCAGCAATCCCACTTCTGGGCACACACACTGAGGAAACCAGATCTGAAAGAGACACGTGCACCCCAATGTTCATCACAGCACTGTTTATAATAACCAGGACATGGAAGCAACCTAGATGCCCATCAGCAGATGAACGGATAAGGAAGCTGTGGTACATATACACCATGGAATATTACTCAGCCGTTAAAAAGAATTCATTTGAATCAGTTCTAATGAGATGGATGAAACTGGAGCCCATTATACAGAGTGAAGTAAGCCAGAAAGAGAAAGAACATTATAGCATACTAACACATATATATGGAATTTAGAAAGATGGTAACGACAACCCTTTATGCAAAACAGAAAAAGAGACACAGAAGTACAGAACAGACTTTTGAACTCTGTGGGAGAAGGTGAGGGTGAGATGTTTCGAAAGAACAGCATGTATATTATCTATGGTGAAACAGATCACCAGCCCAGGTGGGATGCATGAGACAAGTGCTCGGGCCTGGTGCACTGGGAAGACCCAGAGGAATCGGGTGGAGAGGGAGGTGGGAGGGGGGATCGGGATGGGGAATACGTGTAAATCCATGGCTGATTCATATCAATGTATGACAAACCCACTGAAATGTTGTGAAGTAATTAGCCTCCAACTAAAAAAAAAATGAGAGCAAGAGCTCAATTTCCAAGGCAAACCATTCCACATCACACTAATTCAGTCTATGATCCAACCACTAATGCTAAAGAAACTGAAGTGGAAAGATTCTATAAATACCTGCAAGAAATCATAGAGCAAAAATCAACAACAATAACAACAAAAATTTCCTTTTCATTATAGGGGACTGGAATGCAAAAATAGGAAGTCAAGAGACACCTGGAGTAACAGGCAAGTTTGGCTTTGGCGTACAAAATGAAAAAGGGCAAAGGCTAACAGAGCTTTGCCAAAAGAATGCAATAGTAAAAGCAAATACCCTCTTCCAACAACACAAGAGACATGGGCATCACCAGATGGTCAGTACTGAAATCAGAATAATAATATTCTTTGCAGCCAAACATGTAAAAGCTCTATCAGTTCAGTTCAGCCACTCAGTCATGTCCAACTCTTTGGACCCCCAAAACTTCAGCAGGCCAAGCCTCCCTGTCCATCACCAACTCCCTGAGCTTGCTCAAACTCAAATCAATGGAGTCAGTGATGTCATCCAACCATCTCATCCTCTGTCATTCCCTTCTCCTCCTGCCTTCAATCTTTCCCAGCATCAGGGTATTTTCCAATGAGTCAGCTCTTTGCATCAGATGACCAAAGTACTGGAGTTTTTGCTTCAGCATCAGTCCTTCCAATGAATATTCAGGACTGATTTCCCTTAGGACTGACGGGTTGGATCTCTTTGCAGTCCAAGGGACTCTCAACTCTGCTCAAACTCCACAGTTCAAAAGCATCAATTCTTCACTGCTCAGCTTTTCTTATAGTCCAACTATCACTTCCATACATGACTACTGGAAAAACTATAGCTTTGACTAGATGGGCATTTGTCAGCAAAGTAGTATCTCTAGTTTTTAATATGCTGTCTAAGTTGGTTATAGCTTTTTTTCCAAGAGTAAGCACCTTTTAAATTCATGGCTACAGCCACTAACTGCAGGGATTTTGGAGCCCAAGAAAATAAAGGCTGTCACTGTTTCCATTGTTTACCCATCTATTTGGGATGGAGTGATGGCAACAGAAGCTATGATTTTAGTTTTTTGAATGTTGAATTTTAAGCCAGCTTTTTCACTCTCCTCTTTCACTTTCATCAAGAGGTTCTTTAGTTCTTCTTCACTTTTTGTTATAAGGGTGGTGTCATCTGCTTATCTTAGGCTATTGATATTTCTCCTGGCAATTTTGATTTCAGCTTGTGCTTCATCTAGCCCAGTGTTTCTCATGATGTACTCTGCATATAAGTTATATAAGCAAGGTAACAATATACGTTCTTGACATACTCCTTTCCCAATTTGAAACCAGTCCATTGTTCCATGTCTGCTTCTAACTGTTGCTTCTTGGCCTGCATACAGATTTCTCAGGAGGCAGGTCAAGTGGTCTGGTATTCCAATTACTTAAAGAATTTTCCACAGTGTCTTGTGATTCACACAGTGAAGGCTTTGGCATAATCTATAAAGCAGAAGTAGATGTTTTTCTGGAACTCTCTTTCTCTTTTGATGATCCAGCAGATGTTAGCAATTTGATTACTGGCTCCTCTGCTTTTTCTAAATCAAAGTTGAACATATCAGGTTCTCAGTTCATGTACTGCTGACTGCTGGCTTGGAAAATTTTGAGCAATACTTTGCTAGCATGTGAGATGAGTGCAATTATTTGGTAATTTGAACATTCTTTAGCATTACCTTTCTTTGGGACTGGGATGAAAACTAAACTTTTCCAGTCCTGTGACCACTGCTGAGTTTTCCAAATTTGCTGGCATATTGAGTGCAACACTTTCACAGCATATTATTTGAGGAGTTCAAAGAGCTTGACTGGAATTCTGTCACCTTCACTAGGTTTGTTCATAGTGATATTTCCTCATGCTCACTTGACTTTGCATTCCAGGATGTCTTGCTGTAGGTGAGTAATCACAAAATTGTGGTTATCTGGGTCATGAAGATCTTTCTTGTATAGTTCTTCTGTGTATTCTTGCCACCTCTTCTTAATATCTTCTGCTTCTGTTAGGTCTGTACCATTTCTGCCCTTTATTGTGCCCATTTTGCATGAAAATTCCCTTGGTATCTCTAATTTTCTTGAAGAGATCTCTAGTCTTTTCCATTCTACTGTTTTCCTCCATTTCTTTGCATTGGTCATTGAGGGAGACTTTATCTCTCCTGCTATTCGTTGGGACTCTGCATTCAGATCTGTATCTGATCTCCTTTGCCTTTTGCTTCTCTTCTTTTCTCAGCTATTTGTAAGGCCTTCTCAGAGAGTCATTTTGCATTTTTGTATTTTTTTTCTTGGGGGTGGTCTTGATCACTGCTTCATGCACAATGTCACAAAACTATATCTGTAGTTCTTCAGGAACTCTGTCTTTCAAATTTAATCTCTTGATTCTATTTGTTGCTTCCTGTGGATAATCACAAGGGATTTGATTTAGACCATACCTGAATGACCTAGTGGTTTTTCCCTACTTTCTTCAATTTGAGCCTGCATTATGCAATAAGAAGCTGATGATCTGAGCCATAGTCAGTTGCCTGTCTTCTATTTGCTGCCTGTATAAACTTCTCCATTTTTGGCTTCAAAGAATATGGTAAATCTGATTTCAGTATTGACCATCCGTGAACTTCCAGTTGTTCAAGCCAGTTTTAGAAAAGATTTTAGAAATTGCAAACATATGCTGGATCATTGAAAAAGCAACAGAGTTCCAGAAAAACATCTATTTCTGCTTTATTGACTATGCCAAAGACTTTGACTATATTGGCCACAATAAACTGTGGAAAATTCTGAAAGAGATGGGAATACCAGACCACCTAACCTGCTTCTTGAGAAACCTGCATGCAGGTCAGGAAGCAACAGTTAGAACTGGACATGGAACAACAGACTAGTTCCAAATAGGAAAAGGAACGTGTCAAGGCTGTATATTGTCACCCTACTTATTTAACTTATATGCAGAGTAGACCATGAGAAATGTTGGGCTGGAAGAAGCACAAGCTGGAATCAAGATTGCTGGGAGAAATATCAATAACCTCAGATATGCAGATGACACCACCTTTATGGTAGAAAGTGAAGAGGAACTAAAAAGCCAATTGATGAAAGTGAAAGAGGAGAGTGAAAAAGTTGGCTTAAAGCTCAACATTCAGAAAACTAAGATCATGACATCCGGTCTCATCACTTAATGGCAAATAGATGGGGAAACAGTGGTTGACTATATTTTGGGGGGGGGGGGCTCCAAAATCACTGCAGATGGTGATTGCAACCATGAAATTAAAAGACACTTACTCTTTGGAAGGAAACTCATTACCAAACTAGACAGCATATTAAAAAGCAGAGACATTATTTTGCCAACAAATGTCCATCTAGTTAAGGCTATGATTTTTCCAGTAGTTATGTATGGATGTGAGAGTTGGACTATAAATAAAGCTGAGCACAGAGAAATTAATGCTTTTGAACTGTGGTATTGGGGAAGACTCTTGAAAGTCCCTTGGACTGCAAGGAGTTCCAACCAGTCCATCCTAAGGGAGATCAGCTCTGGGTGTTCATTGGAAAGACTGATGTTGAAGCTGAAACTCCAATACTTTGGCCACCTGATGGGGGAGAGCTGACTCATTAGAAAAGGTCCTGATGCTGGGAAAGATTCAGGGCAGGAGAAGAAGGGGATGACAGAGGATGAGATGGTTGGATGGCATCACCGACTCAATGGACATGTATTTGGGTGGACTCCAGGAGTTGTTGATGGACAGGGAGGCCTGGCATACTGTGGTTCATGGGATCACAAAGAGCCGGATATGACTAAAGGACTGAATTGAACTGAACTGAACTGAAGGGAATGTCTCATGTAAAGATAGGCACAATAAATGACAACATTGGCAAAGACATAATAGAAATAGAAGAGATTAAGATGTGACAAGAATACACAGAAGAATTGTACAAAAAAGCTCTTAATGACCCAGAGAACCATGATGGTGTGCTTGCTAACTGGAGCCAGGCATTCTGGAGTGTGAAATCAGATGGACCTTAGGAAGCCTCACTACAGACAAAGCTAGTGGAGGTGATGAAATTCCAGCTAAGCTATTTCAAATCCTCAAAGATGATGCTGTGAAAATGCTGTGCTCAATATGCCAGCAAATTTGGAAAGCTCAGCAGTGGCCACAGGACTGGAAAAGTTCAGGTTTCATTCCAATCCAAAAAATGGCAATGACAAAGACCATTCCTATTGCCGTACAATTGCAGTCATTTCACATGCTAGCAAGATTATGCTCAAAATCCTTCAAGTTAGGCTTCAGCAATACAGGAACTGAGACCTTCTAAATCTAAAAGCTGGCTTTAGAAAAGGCAGAGGAACCAGGGATCTAATTGTCAATATATGGTGGATCATAGGAATATCAAGTAAATTAAAAAAAAAATCTTCTGCTTCATTGACTACACTAAAGGGTTTGACAGTATGGGTCAGAACAAGCTGCAAAATATTCTGAAAGAGATGGGAATACCAGGCCACATTGCTTGCCTCCTGAGAAAACTGTACAGGAAAAGAAGCAACAGTTAGAACTGAACATGGAGCAGCAAACTGGTTCAAAATTGGAATAAGAGTATGTCAAGGCTGTATACTGTTACCCTGCTTATTTAACTTATTTACAGAGTGCATCATATGAAGTGATGGGCTGGATGACTTCAAAACTGTAATCAAGATTGCCAGGGAAAATATCAACAGTCTCAGTTATGCAGATAATACTACTCTAATGGCAGACAATGAAGAAGATCTAAGGAGCCTCTTGATGAAAGTGAAAGAGTGAAAAAGTTGGCTTAAAACCCAACAGTAAAAAAACAAAGACCATGGCCTCCAAATCTATCACTTTATAGCAAATAGATGGTGGAAAAGTAGAAACAGTGTCAATTTCATTTTCTTTGGCTCCAAAATCAATACAGATATTGACTGCAGCTATAAAATTAAAAAGCACTTGATCCTTGAAAGAATAGCCATGACAAACTTAGGCAGTGTATTAAAAAGTAGAGACATCACTTTGCTAACAAAAGTCTATATAGTGAAAGCTATGGTTTTCCAGTACTCATGTATGGATGTGAAAGTTGGATCATAAAGAAGATTGATCTCTGAAGGACTGATGATTTTGATCTGTGGTGCTGGAAAAGACTCTTGAGAATCCCTTGGACAGGAGCGATATGAAAACTACCAATCCTAATGGAAATTGACCCTGAATATTCATTGGAAGGATTGATGCTGAAGCTGAAGCTCCAATACTTTGGCTACCTGATGTGAAGAGCTGACTCATTGGAAAAGACCCTGCCGCTGGGAAAGTTTAAGGGCAGGAGGAGAAAGGGGAGACAGAGGATGAGATGGTTGGATGGTATACTGACTCAGTGGACTTGAGTTTAAGCAAACTCAGGAAGATAATGGAGAACAGCAAAGCTCGGCTCGTTGCAGTTCATGGGGTTGCAGAGTCAGATACGACTCAGTGACTGATCAACAGCCATAACAACAAATAGTTATTCAAGGGTCTTCTCTGGTGACTCAGATGGGAAAAAATCTGATGCAATCCAGAAGACCAGGGTTTGATCCCTGGGTCGAGAAGATACCCTGAAGAAAGGAATGACTACCTACTCCAGTCTTCTTGCCTGGAGAATTCAATGGACAAAGATGGCTGGCAGGCTCCAGACCATGGTGTCACAAAGAGTTAGACAAGACTGAGTGACTAATCCTTTCACTTTCTCACTTATTCACAGTTATTCAAAATCTGTACTTTATATGTTTATTTGCTCATTTACTTGTGTATTATCCCTTTCTTTATATAGACTGAAAATTCCAGGAAAATAGACTTATTTTATTCCTTGCTCTGCAGCATATAACCTGCATTACATTTTCTATATTTGAGGCATCCAACGAATAGTTTTTGCAAAGTTAAATGAGATATCTCTGAAACTACTTTATTATATATTTCCACAACAGATATAAGAAAACAGTTGAACAATTTACCTTACTGTTTACAGTAAAAAAAAAAAAAAATCTATTTTTGAAAATGTCTTGAGATTTCTAATCATAATTATTTATAAAGTTAATCAAGTAGAATTTAACTGCAACAAAAATTTGGACAAGTAATGGGAGTTTGAAAAAAAGAAAAGCTTTATGAAACAGTAAAATATACATTACTGTGTCAAGCTGTATAGATCCAATATTGTGTCTAATTGTCCTTTGCCTAGTGATTGGTTTGTCTTCAGCACTGTTTTTCTTATGCTGATAACATTTCAGTTCAGTTCAGTTCAGTTCTGTCGCTCAGTCATGTCCAACATTTAAGAGTAAATTTTAAATTTTCTTTGAAGAGAAGTTAGCAAGATGACAGAAGAGGAGTTTCAGCCCTCACCTCCCTAACAGTGAAACCAAATTCTACAACCACCCATAGGATAAGAGTACTTATGTAGGAGTCCAGAAACACAGTAAAGAGGTCCCAACACTCCGCTGGAATGAATAATCCTAGAACACACACACTGAAGAGGGTAAGAAGGACAGTTTTACTTTACTTGCATTATCTATCCCCTGAAGCAGCAGAGCTCAGTACCAAGACAGACCTCCTCAGCTCCTGATTTCTCCCACAGAAAAGTCAAAGTGCAGTGAACTCTCAGTTCTGCCGTTTGTTTGGGATGCAGTTACACACTCGTGAGCAAAAGTGGAAATGCAACACATCTAATCTTATGGTGTGGAGCAAAACTAGGTCTAAGAGAAAAATTTATAAAAATAACTGCCTACATGAAGGAAAAAAAGGAGGACTTCAACTAAGAAACCTAACTTTGTACCTCAAGATACGAGAGGAATAGAGAACAATCTAAGTCCAAAGTTAGCAGCAGAGAGGAAATACTAAAGATTACTGCATAAAGTAGTAATAAAGTAATACAGTATACATAAAGTAATACTTCAAGTGAAGTAGAGAATAGGAAAGCAGTAGAAAAGATCAGTTGATCTAAGAGGTGCTCTTTTAAAGAAAGAAAATTAACAAAGCTTTAGCTACAATATGCAGTAAAACAAGACAGCTAAAAATATGTTATATAAATTACACTTATAAAAATTATGAAAGAAGAGACAATAAGGGACTATAAGAGATTACTATGAATGAGTGTATGCCAATGAAATGAATGACCTAGTAAAAGTGTACAAATTTCTAGAAATATATAATATACCAATTTAAATCATTAAGAAAATAAAATCTGAACAGGCCAATAATAAGTAAGATTGAATTCGTAATCAAAAACATCAAGAAGATAAAACTGAGGACCAGATGCTGTTCATGTGTGCTCCGTCACATCCAGTTCTTTGAGATCCCATGGACTTTAGCCTCCCAGGCTCTTCTGTCCATGGAATTTTCCAGGCAAGAATACTGGAGCAGATGGCATCATGATTGAATTTTACCAAACATTCAAAAGACATGAACATCAATCCTCATATTCTTCCAAAAAAGAAAAGAGGAGGGCACAATTCTAAACTCATTTTATGAGACCAGCAGTATACTCTGATATTAAAGGCCAGACAAGGACACTACTGGAAATCAGAGACCATTATCCCTGATAAATACAAATGCAAAATTTTTCAATAAAATATATTTAACCAAGCCAGTGACAGATCTGAATACTAGAAACTATTAAAAAATAAATAAATAAATAAATAAAACTTGTGAAAGAAATTTAAAAATACACAAATAAAAGGAAAGACATCCTGTACTCATGGATTAGAAGAATTACATTGACCATGGAAAGGAGAACTGACCCCCACAAGATATGGAGCCAGACTTGCCTGTGAGTGTTTGAGGGTCTCCTGCCAAGGCATGGGTCAGCAGTTGCCTGCCTCAGGGACTGGGACGCTAGCAGCAGCAGCCCTCGGAGGTGTGGCATGTGGCTTAAGTCCTCTTGGAGGAGGTCACCATTAGTCCCACCATAGAGGCACCAGGTGGTCAATCCACAAACTGCAGAACAACTGTACCAAAGAGGTCCTCGCACTGTTGTGAAAGTTCTAGGTCCCACAACAGACTTCCCAAACCTGGGGACAGATAATCTCCATGGAATCTGACTTTGAAGATCAGGGAAATTTGATTACAGAACTTCCACAGGACCGACAAAACAGACTCTTGGAGGGCACAAACAAAACCTTGTGCACACCAGGACCCAGGAGAAAGGAGCAGTGACCCCACATGCCAGATTTGCCTGTGAGTGTTGAAGAGGCATGGGTCAACAGTGGCCTGCTGTGGGGTCAGAGGTTCTGGCAGCAGCAGTCCTAGGAGAAGCAGCTTTCTGTTGTAGGTCCTTCTGGAGAAGATCACCATTACCCTTACCATAGTTAGGCCTCCAAACTACAGGGAGGAAGCACAGCCCCACCTATCAGCAGAAAATTCAATTAAGATTTACTGAGCATGACCCCACTGACCAGAGCAAGACCTAGCTTTCCCCAGAGCCAGTCCTTCCTATCAGGAAGCAGGCACAAACCTCTTATACTCATCCATCGAGGACAGACAGAATGAAAACCACAACCACAGAAAACTAACCAAAATGATCATAGGGATCACAGCATTGTGTAACTTAATGAAACTATGAGCAATGCCATGCAGGGCCACCCAAGTCAGAGGAGTCATGACAGAGTTCTGACAAAATGTGGTCCGCTGAAGATGGGGATAGCAAATCATGTCAGCATTCTTGCCTTGAGAACTCCATGAACAGTATGAAAAGGCAAATAGATATAACACTGAAAGATGAATCCCTCAGGTTGATAGGTGTCCAATATGCTACTGGAAAACAGTGGAAAAATAGCTCCTGTAAGAATAACGAGGCTGAGCCAAGGTGGAAACAACACCCAGTTGTGGATGTGACCGGTGGTAAGAGTAGAATCCGATGCTGTAAAGAGCAATACTGCATAGAAACCTGGAATGTCACGTCCACAAACCAAGGTAAACTGGAAGTGGCCAAACAGAGGTGGCAAGAGTGAGCACTGACATTTTAGGAATCAGGGAACTAAATGGAATGGGATGGACAAATTTAATTCAGTTGACCATTATACCTACTACTGTGGGCAAGAATCCCTTAGAAGAAACGGAGTAGCCTTCAGAGTCAACAAAAGAGTCCAAAAGGTAGTACTTGGGTGCAATCTCAGAAACAACAGGCTGACCTCAGTTAGTTTCCAAGTCTAACCATTCAATATCACAATAATCCAAGTCTATGCCCCAAGCACTAATGCCAAAAAGCAGAAGTTGAACAGTTCTATGAAGATCTGCAAGACCTTCTAGAACTAACACCACAAAAATATGTCATTTTCATCATAAGGGACAGGAATGTAAAAGTAGGAAGTCAAGAGACACCTGAAGTAACAGGCAAGTTTGGCCTTGGAGTACAGAATGAAGCATAGCAAAGGCTAACAGATATTTGCCAAGAGAACAAAATGGTCATAGTAAGCACCCACTTCCAACAACACAAGAGATTACACAGGGACATCACCAGATGGTCAGTACCTGATCACGTAGATTATATTCTTTGCAGCCAAAAGCGGAGAAGCTTTATACAGTCAGAAAAATTAAAAATGAAAACTGACTGTGGCTCAGATCATGAACACTTTAGGAGTACATCAAAGCTGTATATTGTCACTCTACTTATTTAAATTCTATCCAGAGTACATCATCCAAAATGGGCTGCATGAAGCACAAGCTAAAATCAAGATTACCAGGAGAAATATCAATAACCTCAAATATGCAGATGACATCACCCTAATGACAGAAAAGAGGAACTAAAAAAGCCTCTTGATGAAGGTGAAAGAGAAGAATTAAAAAGCTGGTTTAAAACCCAGCATTCAAATGCTAAGGTCATGATATCTGGTTCCATCACTTCATGGCAAATAGATGGGTAAACAATGGAAACAGTGACAGACTTTATCTTCTTGGACCCAAAATCACTGAGGACAGAGACTACAGCCATGAAATTAAAAGACAATTTCTCCTTGGAAGAAGAGTTATGACAAACCTGGACACTATATTAAGAATCAGAGACATCACTTTGCTGATATAGTTCCATATAGTGAAGACTATGATTTTTTCAGTAGTCATGTATGGAGGTGAGAATTGGATCATAAAGAAGGCTGATCACCAAAGAGATTATGCTTTTGGATCAGATGCTGAATAAAACACTTGGGAGTCCCTTGGACAGCAAGGAGATCAATCCAGTCAATCCCAGAGGAAATCAACTCTGAAGATTCTTTGGAAGGACGGATGCTGAAGCTGAAGCTCCAATACTTTGGCCACCTCATGTGAAGAACATTGGAAAAGATCCTGATGTTGAGAAAGATCAAGGGCAGTAGAAGAAGGGGGCAACAGAAGATGAGATGTTTGGATGGCATCATCTAATCAATGGACATGAATTTGAGCAAACTCCAGGATGTAGTGAAGGACAGAAAAGTGTGGCTTGCTGCAGTTCATGGAGTCACAGAGTTGGACATTACTGAGCAAGGGAACAACAACAGATTCAATGCAATTTCTATCATTGAACTTATCCACAGAAATAGGAAGTAAATTATAAAATTTCATACAGAACTACAAAAATGTCAAATAGTCAAAGCATTTTTGCAAAAGACACATAGAATGAGGCATTTCACTTCCTAGTTTTATTTACTTATTTTTATTAATTTTTAACTTTATTTTTTATTAATTTATTTATTTTAATTGGAGGCTAATTACTTTATAGTATTGTAGTGGTTTTAAAATATACCACAAAATGGTAACCAAAACTGTACAGTAGTAGCATAATAATAGACACACAGGCCAATGGAATAGGATAGAGGGCCATAACACATTGACATGTTTACAGTCAAGTGATTACTACAAGGATGTCAGGAGTAAACAATGGGTTTGTGATAGTCTCTTCAGTAAATAATATTGGAAGACTGCATATCCATATGTAGAAGAATGAAATTAGACCCTTATCTCACACCATATACAAAGATCTACTCAAAACAAATTAAAAACTTAAACATATGACTTAAAACTACTAAAAGAAAACATAATAAAAAATATTGACATTGGTCTGGGCAATGATTTTTTTTTATGTGACCCCCAAAACATAGGTAACAAAAGCAAATACACACAGATGGAGTTGTTACACCCTAGAAGCTTGTGCAGCAAAAGAAAAAAAAAAATTAACAGTGAATAGAAAACTTATAGAACAGTGGAAAGTATTTGTGGTCATATGTCTGATAATAGGTTGGTAAATATCCAGTATATATATATATATATATATATATATATATATATATATAAGGAAATTAACTAAATAGGAAAAACAAACAAATATACAAAATTATTATCTAATTGAAAACTGATGAAGGACCTGAGTCAACATTTTTCATAAGAAGACATATGAATGTCCAACAGGTATATAATAAAGTGTTCAAAATTATTAATTCCCAGGAAAATGCAACTCAAAATCACAATGAGATATTGCTTCATACCTATTAGAATGGAGATTATCACAAAAAAAGGTGACAAACATTGGTTCAGATATGGAAACAAGGCAACGCTTATACAGTGTAAGTGGAGATATAATCGGTATAGTCATTATGGAAAGTAATATGGAGTTTCCTCAAAAAGTTAATTGTACTTGTATTTTTACACTAGGAGTTTTCCAGTAGTGGCTGGAGTGTCTTGAGGAAGTGTTAGGAGTGTCTTGAGAAAGAAACAATAGACTGTCAGGAGTGTCCTGAGGAAGAAAGAATAGAAATAGTTAAACTTTAGTTCTCACAGTTATAACATCTAGCTATGTGACCTTTTGCAATTCACTTAACATCTCTGGTCCTTTAAAATCTAGTCTACAGTGAGAAAAATAATCCCAGATTCATCTCTTACAACTATTGCTGTATTTGTACGGCATTTGATTAGAGTTGTTAAAGTTCTTAATAAGGCTCTCGACAAAAACACAGATGTAAAACTCAAGGGTGTTTTCCTTGTTCACCATGTATTCTCACCTCTCCAATGAAGTACTATTTTTAAAAGCCCATTTTAAAATCTCACCTCATGCTTCATAACATGCCCAATGGTCTAAAAGTGATCTGGAGGTTTCTTTTATTTTCTTCTCCTTTGAAAGCATGTTGTCCTCTACTTTCCTTTAACACATTCTTCATTACATTTTGATTTATCCATTCATAAGACAGTTCCCACCTGAAAATCATAGCTGCATCTCATAAGGCCTAGTGCCACATGATAAAATTACTGTGAATGTCTGGTATTCTAACACTGTCTGGAACATATTAGTGTTCAATTAAAAATGCTTAGGTGAATAAATGAAACAGAATTGTTGTTGCTGCTTTTCAGTTGCTCAGATGTGTTTGACTCTTTGGAACTTCATGGACTGCAGCAGGCCAGACTTTCCTGTCCTTCACTGTCTCCCTGAGATAATGATTAAATTTGATTAAATTTGATTAAATTCATGTCCACTGAGTCGATGATTATCGCTAACCATCTCATCCTCTGTCATCCCCTTCTCCTGCCTTCAATTTTTCCCAGCATCATGGTCTTTTCCAATGAGTCACCTCTTCACATCAGGTGGCCAAAGTATTGGAGCTTCAGCTTCAACATCAATCCTTCCAATGAGCACTCGGGACTGATCTCCCTTAGGATTGACTGGTTGGATCTCCTTGTAGTCCAAGGGACTTTCAAGAGTCTTCTCCAACACTACAGTTCAAAAGCATCAATTCTTTGGTGCTCAGATTTCTTTATGGTCCAACTCTCACACCTTTACATGACTACTGGGAAAACCATAGCCATGACTAGAGGACCTTTGTTGGCAAGGTAATGTCTCTGCTTTTTAATATGCTGTCTAGGTTGGTCATAACTTTTCTTCCAAGGAGCAAGCATCTTTTAATTTCATGCCTGCAATCACCATCTGCAGTGATTTTGGAGCTCCCCAAAATAGTCTGTCACTGTTTCCATTGTTTCCCCATCTATTTGCCTTAAGGTGATGGGATAAGACGCCATGATCTTAGTTTTCTGAAGGTTGAGCTTTAAGTCAACTTTTTCACTTTCCCCTTTCACTTTCCTCAAGAGGTTCTTTAGTTCTTCTTCACTTTCTGACATAAGGGTGGTGTCATCTGTGTATCTGAGGTTATTGATATTTCTCCTGGCAATCTTGATTCCAACTTGTGCTTTCTCCAGCCCAGCATTTCTCATGATGTACTCTGCATATAAGTTAAATAAACAGGGTGACAATATCCACCCTTGACATACTTCTTTTCCTATTTGGAACCAGTCTGTTGTTCCATGCCCAGTTCTAACTGTTGTTTCTTGACCTGAATACAGATTTCTCAGGAGGCAGATCAGGTGGTCTGGTATTCCCATCTCTTTAAGAATTTCCCACAGTTTGCTGTGATTCACACAGTCAAAAGCTTGGATGTAATTAATAAAGCAGAAATAGATGATTTTCTGGAACTTTCTTGCTTTTTAGATGATCCAGCGGATGTTGGCAATTTGATCTCTGGTTCCTCTGTTAGTTTCTCTGCCTTTTTTAAAACTAGCTTGAACGTCTGGAAGTTGTTGAAGCAGCTTGAACATCTGGAATCTGTAACTATTTCCACATTTTCCCCCTCTAATAGCCGTGAAGTAATGAGGCCAGAGGTCATGATTTTAGGGTTTTTCTTTCTTTCTTTCTTTTTTTAATATTTAGTTTTAAGCTATTTTCCCACTCTCTTCCTTCAAGGTCATCAAGATGCTCTTTAGTTCTTCTTTGCTTTCTGCCATTAGAGTGGTATCATCTGTATATCTGAAGTTGTTGATGTGTCTCCCACCTATCTTGATTCCAGCTTATAACTCATCCAACCTGGCATTTCTTATGATGTGCTCAGTGTATAGATTAAACAAACATGGTGACAGCAGACAGCCCTGTCATACTCCTTTCTCAATCCTGAACCAATCAGTTGTTCCATACAGGGTTCTAACTGTGGCTTCTTGACTTACATATAGATTTTTCTGGAGACAGATAAGTTGGTCTAGTAGTCCCATCCCTTTAAGCGCTTTCCACAGTTTATTATGATACATACAGTCAAAGGCTCTGGTGTAGTCAATGAAACAGAGAAAGATGTTTTTTTCTGGAATCCTAGCTTTCTCTATAATCCAGCAAATGTTAGCAATTTGATCTCTGGTTGCTCTTCCTTTTATAAATCCAATTTGAACAATCTGAAAGTTCTTGGTTGACGTAATGCTAATGACTAGCATGAAAGATTTTAAGTATGACCTTACTAGCATGGGAAATTAGTGCAATCATTTGGTGGTTAGCACATTCTTAGGAATTCTTAGGAAATCTTTGGTGGTTAGCAATTCTTCTTAGGAATTGAAATGAGGATTGCCATTTTCCAGAGCTGTGGCCACTGCTGGGCCTTCCAGATTTGCTGATATATTGGATGTAACACCTTGATGGCATCATCCTTTAGGATTTTGAATGGTTCTACTGGAACTTTTTATTAATTTACTAACAGCAGTTCTTCCTAAGGCACACTTGACTTTGCCCTCCAGAATGTCTGGCTCTGGATAGCTGACCATGTCATTGTAGTCATCCAGTTCATCTGGATTGTTTAATACAGTTGTTCCATGTATTATTTCTATCCCTTCTTGATCCCTGCAACATCTACTGGGTCTCTACAGTTTATGTTCTTTATTGTGCCCATCTTTGGGCCAAATGTTCCCTTGATATCTCCAATTTTCCTGAAGTGATCTCTAGTCTTACCCCTTGTTGTTTTATTCTAGTTTTATACATTCTTCATTGAAGAAGGCCTTCTTGTCTCTGCGTGCTGTTCCTAGGAAATCTTCATTTAGTTGAATATACCTTCCCCTTTCTCCCTTGCTTTTCACTTCTCTTCTTTCTTTAGCTCTTTTTCTACAACTTACAGAATTGTAAAGATAGCTCCCATATAATCAAGGTATGGTTTTCCATTGAGCCATTAGTTCTTCCCTACAAAGTAAAAGTTATAAAACTTGGAGAGAATAGCTGATATTTTTTTCTTCTCTAAAGCAAAAGATTGGTGAATTTTAACTGAAGGGAAATCAAGTATCCCTGGCTTTGTTGATAGACAGCTTTTCTGTGTATAATGCATTGGAATAATTATTTGAGAACAATCTGTATGATATGATTTTGCAGGTATTGCCAGTAAGGTCAGTGTCAGCTTAAATTATCTACGGTTTGGTATCTGTCAGCCAAATTAGTGCTGCCTAGGAGGGAAGCTTAACCTGAGCATCAACTCTTCAGGAAGTTTTTCCTTTATGAATCAGCAGTTCTCTCCACCCTCCTTTCTTCATTACAAGGTTAAAAGGGTTTTACTACCCCTTTAGGTCTACTGTCTTGCCAATTGCTTTATAAACTTTTGTAGCTGACAAGTAACTGGTTACCCACTGAATGTGATAGGCTATGAGGGATTAGAATTCACTGGCATATATAAGGAAGCATCATTTTATACACATTAATACTCTGTGGGTGTGCAAATAAAAATAAAATTTCAACACATGTAGGACACATATCCTCTCTGAATATACCATTTTTATCATACTGAAATATGTGCAATGTTTTATTAAAAGGGAATTTAGAATGGATCTCTACTGAAGTGTGACCTGATCACAGGATCCATAGTTGAAGGATATTAGGCAGGTGAAGGGTAAGACTAAGCAAATGTGTGTTCACACAGTTCTGACAGCCTCTCCTTAAATGTTGAGCAAAGATGGGCATTAAAGAACACTTAAAAAGGCTGCCATATTTTCAACGTAGTCCATGAAATGGGAAGAACTGACAGAATATTGTCTGTCAGTTCAGGAGAGACTATTGAATAGTGTGTGAATAACACAAATTCTATTTATAATTCTTGATTTCATTCTCTATGTAATTGGCAACCAGGGAAAAGTATCCCATTTCAAGAGAGAACAAAGGCTGCCATATTTTCAACGTAGTCCATGAAACAGGAAGTTTTAAATATTGTCTGTCAGTTCAGGAGAGACTATTGAATAGTGTGTGAATAACACAAATTCTATTTATAATTCTTGATTTCATTCTCTATGTAATTGACAACCAGGGAAAAGTATCCCATTTCAAGAGAGAACATTCTGCAAGGTATGTGGTTAGCTGAGATGCTCTAGCTGAAGTGCCCTCAGGATCCACTACAGTCTGTTAGCTGAGGTCTTCAAAGGCAGCGTCAGACCTGAGAATGATGATTTACTGTGGTCTGACTATCTCTTTCTAAGGTAGAAATCTCTTCATAGCAGCACCCCTTTCTACTTAGGGACATTCTCAGAGTTGAACTCTTAATATAGTTTGAGGCTTTTCCTACCAAAACCACCTTCCTTCTTCCTCTCCTTTAAAAATATCAGCCTTGAAGAATGGTCCTGAGGCTTTCCTTGCCTAATCCTTGCTCCTTTTCTTTTCACTCAATAAATGTTTTCCAATTCAGCCAAACATAGAGTAGACTATTTACAAATATAAGGCAATATTCATATAATTACTACATGTACACATACAAACACATACACACACATATATATGCATGTATATTTATATTTTTACATATTTTTATTTAAACCTTAATGAGTTTATTTAGAGACTGATGTATGATGTGGAAGTGACTATTTGCATTATGAAGATGAAAATATTTCACACTCAGAAATGTATAGACAAATGTCTTCATTTGGAAGGTAAAGGATAAGCGGCTGTATATTTAAGACTCAATTACCACATGCTATGATATGTTTTGGAGAATTTTAATAGGTTCTCTCCAACACACAAAATTTCTTTGCTTTTTAAATGAAAATAAGAATAGATTAAATTATAAGTATCATTTTCCATCAGTCTCCCAATAAAAGAAACAAAACAGAACACTTACATGAATAGTGGCTCATGAGTGGATGAAGGCAAAGCAAACAGAGTCAAAGATGACAGTGGCTTCACATAAGAAAGAGTAAAGCCACAGAAGACCAGGGGAAGGAGAGTATAGCTTTGTATAGTCTGGAAGTTGTGGATAGATAAAGACTTAAATTATCCTTTCAATTACTCTCTGTAATTAGATTCATTTTATTTGATTTCCAGTTGGAGCAGAGACTAGGAAACAAGGATTATCTTGAAAGAATACCACTTCCAACCTGTTCCTTTTCCCAATTCTTATCTTTCTGTGAAAATATGGAAAGAGCAGAAAATAGCTGGAACATTTACATCTCAAGTGTTTACAAAGATCCTGCAGTGAAATGATGACTTTGTACTGTTCATATTACCAGAATGTTCCATAGTTTGAAAGCTGTTTAAACAGGTACGTGCTGTTGGCCTTGAGTTGCATAGCTTGAATTTTCTTAGTATATTATGTGTTCAAATAAGAGCCCATGCAAGAATGAAGACCACTGTTTCCTAATTTAAGTGGGAGAAAATTGCAAAGCGTTTAAAATCTTCTGGAATAATTGAATAACATATGTGAAATTTTAATAAAATTTATGAAGGAGAAAATTCCTTTTCACCAGTTCTCATTCTGGTTCTCTACATCAGTCTTCTTCAGGTTTTCACAAATTCTTCCGCACTCAATTTGCCTACTGCTATTTTTATTCCCAACACCACACAGATCTTCTCTTTACCTGAATGTCCTTCCATATTCCCTCTGCCTGGAAAGTTTCTTCTCATCCTCATGTACTGATCCTCATGCCACTCCCTAACACCCTCTTTCACCTATTACAGTTTATTCTATATTTTTTTATTAGACTAAAAATACTCAAGGGCATGTCTTTTTCTTCTTGTGTCTCCAATATGTGACATATAAAAGTCAGCAAATTCTCACATAGGCATGTAATTACTTTATAAACTGTCACTATTCTCAATTTCCAACCTAACCATTCAATTATCTGTCATGCAGACTCTGATTCATTCAGACTGGTCTCTTTACCATGCAAAATGTGTCTGATTATAATTATTTAAAAACACAGGTTAATTCAAAATAATCAAGCAATGAAATCTCTTGCACTCTTCTCTCCAAGACTACTCTTTTTATTGCTTCCTCACCTCTTCATGGGATTCCCTGCTGGTTCAAATGGTAAAGAATATGCCTGCAATGTAAGAGATCTGGATTTGATCCCTGGGTCAGGAATTTCCCTAGAGAAGAAAATGGCAAACCACTCCAGTTTTCTTGCCTGGAAAATCTCATGGATGGAGGCGCTTGGCAGGCTACAGTCCATGGGGTAGTCCATGGTACAAAGAATCAGACATGACTGAGCGACTTCACACTTTCACTTTGACTTCTTCATATAATTTTCCTCAGTGGTAAAGGTAACTTTCACGTTATTCATGAACTTCTGCTTTCCAGTCCAGATCATATTGATAATCTCTTACTTTTGATGTCACAGTGCTTATTGCTTATATAAGGCTTTATTTTTATCATTCTTGTATTATTCATTCTGTTGTGCTGATCTTGATAGTAGCATGTTCTTGATTTGTGTGTGTGACAACTAATTTACAAACAAGCAAGATATGTACAACATTTTGTTCAAGGACACTGACTTAATTTAAGGGTGGATGGTTAGTAGGGATCAGGAGAATAAGGACATTTGTCCTTAATGAAGAAACTAAATAGGCAAACCAACAGCAGAGGGCAAAGGATGAAGAGGACATTTGGGTTTTGGCTGGGGAAGCCAAGAGCATGTGGAGAAATGCTTGGCAGTGGAAAAATCATCAAAGCTTCCTGTGCGGTTTAACTCCATGTGAGCAATTTACAATAAAGTGTGGAAGGAGAGAAGAGAAATGACTAGTCACGGGGCCATGAGGAAGCCAAAACAAGCCGGCAGCATGAATTATCTTGCCAGTGAAAACGCTTCTCTTTTGTAGAAAGTCAGTATTGATAGCAACAACAGCACTGATGCTAAGAGTAAAATGCTCTACCTTGTCACCTGAAATCTATAGACAGGATATCAGCAGGAGATTGCCATAGATACGTTCTTTAATCTGCACTGTGGAAAGTGCATACATAAAATTTAGAACAACTCAGGCAACTTCAAAATGATGGAGTGCTAAGTGACATGTGTGAATGTGGGAGAGATGGCATTGTGGGCCAATCTTAAGAAGTCATTTTTGTTTAATTACACTGTTTTTACATGCTCAAATTAGCGTCACCAAAGGAAATGCTTGAACATATTTGGAAATATTTTAAAAAAAAAATGTTAAACTTAAGCTAATTTTCCATGTGGACATTAACTTCCCAACTATATTGTAAGCTATATAGTCATTTGCTGTTGTTCTTGCCTTTGTTCTCATTTGGTAAATAGTAGTATAAAAGTAAAAGACCAGAGGTTTTATTTTTTTCTTGGGGGTGGGGGTGAGTTAAGGAATGTTGTTGGTTTGTTGTTGTTTAATTTTTTGCCCTAGCTCTACTCATGCCTAGTGATGTGGCTGGATAATTTACAATGAAAAAGTGATTATAGATATTCTCTGCATCCATTAGATTATTTTTAGTAAAATAAGCCAACTTATACAGAAATACTTTAAAATATACAAATTATAAGAATCTCAGAACTTTCTGTTTCTCACAAAAGTTAATATATTTTCATTTAGATTGTGGGATATGAGGCAAATATTATTGAATAATGGACAAGAAAGAGAGAGGTAAATGTGATAGCCAAAGGAACATAACAGTTGGAGACAAACAGGCTACTTGAGATAGTTAGGAATGGTCATCACTAATGCAGAGTCCATATTCTGGATACTACAGCTTTTGAGATATTGAAATGTTATTATACTGCTTTTATAAGTGACTAATGGAGGAGGAAATGGCAACCCACTCCAGTATTCTTGCCTGGAGAATGCCATGGACAGAGAAGCCTGTACAGTCCATGGGGTGGCAAAGAGCTGGACACGACTTAGCAACTAAACCACCACTAATTGACTGAACTTCAAATGAAATTCTGCAGCCAAAATGAGATTATTGCACAGGCCAAAATGCAAACATATTTGACTGAAGCACTGCCCTAGTAAATAATGATATCCTAGTAAGTGACTAAATGTGTGTGTGTGTGTGTGTTAGTCATTCAGTTGTGTCCAACTTTTTGTGACCCCATGATCCATAGCTTGCCGGGCTCCTCTGTCTATGGAATTCTCCAGGCAAGGATACTGGTTGTCATTCTCCTCTCCAAGGGATCTTTCCAACCCAGGGATTGAACCTGGATCGCCTACATTGTAGGCAAGTTCTTTACAGTCTGAGCCATGAGGGAAGGCTCCTAAATGACTAAATAAACATTCTTACAGACCAATTGATATCTTTGTAAGTGAATTTGGGGGAGAAGAGAGTTAGATGATCAAAATTAAACTTCTTTTTTTCCCCAGAGTTTCTCTCTCCACAAGTAGGAGTTTCAGACTAAATTGTTGATAATGAGCATTTAATGTACGTTTAATATGTACAAATTCTTTCTTTTGATTAAAGCTGACTAAATTCTTACTCTCTAAGATCCTTACTAATGAGTCACGAAAAAAACATCAGTTGATAATCGACGTAATAGTGCAGCTGAATAGCCTGATAATTTTTTGTTGTTGTTGTTTTGCATGATCACAAGGCCTATTAAATCTAACGAGAGCATAGCTAAATTTGATTTCAAGTAGCTGCTGGCCTCTTCCACAGTATGTGCAATGCCATCCATTCTTCTAGAAAAGGTTATGTTATCAACAATCAATCACATTTTATGGTAAAATATATCAATTTTATTCACATATAATGGAATTTCTTCATGCATTCTGAAATTCTGAAGTACCTTGTAGGTATGAGGCCTATAGCTTCCTGAGATCATGAAACTTGCATTAGCTTAAACCATAAAATTTACTATATTTTCAAAAAGTGCATTATTTATCCAGTGACAATATATGTTATCAGCTTTTCTGGATCACTGTTTGTCGCACAGATATTTGACTTTCCAAACTAATTTATTTTATAGAAATTTATAAATTGTATGTTCTCTTCTGCTGTTGTCAAGTATTGCAACTCCAGGATGCAGCATTATTAAAAACCTGCATTTTATTTTGGCAGGAATTTTTTTCCCAAGTTACTGACAAGTCTCAAAACAGATTAACATATGCAGTCATTCACTGAGCGCATAACAGGAAATGAACTAGATCAGACATGGCAGGCTATGTTCCACTCTTAAAATTTCTAAATTGACTAATAATATTTACCACAATCTAGGCAAGCTAGAATTCCCAAGGGCGGGAAAAAAGTGAGAAAAAAGAAACTTCATTGACATTGCAAAATAAGGTTACTTGTGACAGAATTAGGCACATCTTGCAGAAGAAACCTAATTTACCTCCCTAAATCTTTAACTCGAAAATGTGACCACAATCCACTTAGATGAACAATTAAGGATTTTTAGTCAGTAATCCCAACACATCACTGAAATACAATACATTTAAGTTTCCTCTTACCTATTATATTTTCCTTTTGCCACCACTGGTTTAAAACACAAGTGTTTCTTTGGTATTTTAGGTAAGAGATGGTCAAATATTTAACTTTCTATTCAGTTCTGTATACTACTAAAAAGTTGCTTAACTGCTTAGAATTTTCATTAATAGTGCCAAAAATAGTTTGATGAATAGATACATATTATATTTCATATGCAGAACAGGAATTCCAATGGATGGGGATTATAATTCTTTCAATAAAAATAAGCTAGGCAAAAATTAAGAATGTGTGCTTAAGTAAAAATTAGACCACTTGATTAGTCAGGATAAGGTTATTAAATTCAAAACCATTTGAGTCATTATATCAGACAATTTCATGATGCTATTGAAAATGGTACTTGCCTGGGTATTAAAGATGAGTAAACATGGATTGAATGTTTTGTAATGTTCCCCGGCATTCATTGAGAATTTGCATCAGGTAAAGTTCATGAAAAAAAAAAAAAATCCAACCTATTAGACTTCTATTATATGCAAATATTTGTCTGTCTTGATTACATAAATATTTTGAGACTTCATTGCATCATTTCAGTTCTTAAAAATAAAGTGTTGATTATTCATTAAAAAAAAAAAAACTCTAAGTATGCCATGGTGGCTCAGACAGTACAGAATCTACCTGAAATGCAGGAGACCCAGGTTCGATCCCTGAGTCTGGAAGATCTCCTGGAGACAGCAGTGGGAACCCACCCTAGCATTCTTGCCTGGAGAATTCCATGGACAGAGGAGCCTGGTGTGCAGTCCATGGGGTCGCAAAGAGTCAGAAATGACTGAGTGATTAACACACACTAACTTAATTTTGTGGGTACAATTCTATCTGGATCAGGATCAAAGTTGCTTTGGGTGAGCATGTTATACTGTAACAATTTAATGCACTGCATATATAGATTATACTGATAAAATAACCATCATTGCCATCATTCACCTCCCAATGTTCTCTACAAAGCCTTAATGTATATAGTACTCTTGTTTCTGTGTCATAAGAGAGGCTGCTATGCCAAGCAGGCTGGCCTCTTCTTCTTTAGGTATACTTATGTTGCTCAGATTACATTTAAAAAAAAAAAAAAATCTTACTACACACACACATGCATGCACACACACACATACAAGGCAATGTGCCTTGGTAAAGATTCAATTTGTTGGCTTTCTCTATAATTAGGGGTGAGTGGCCTGACTCTCTGCTTTGGACAATGAAATTTGCAACATTTTGCTAGATGGAGATTACAGAAAAATTGTTGTTCTAAAAAATTTAAAATTCCTAATTGTCAATGACTTTTTGACCTTCATTATTTTTCCCTCCTGCCTGGGACATATATGTGAGGTCTGTGGTACAGTGGCAATAATGTGAGCGTGAGGGTAAAAACCAGAGCTTGAAGAAGGCAAAGTGAAAAGGAAGCAGGAAACTGCATCCTTTTTGTTATCATGGAACAACTGCATAAGTTTTAGACTACCTGCTTACAGGCTCATATTTGATGGGAGAAACAAAACCTCTTCTTGACCAAGCAACTCTAGCGGTGGTTCTATAATGTGTACACTAACCCACATCATTATGATGTCTAATTCCATTGTGGAGTAAACATTGACTGCTAATATTTAAAAAAAAATTCCAATTGTACCTTGAACAATAATCATCGGTAAAAATTTAACTGAGCACCCATTTCTTGAATAAGATGCTGAGACTAAGAGAAGAAAGAGCAATGGGGTTGTGAATTAACTACTAATGGTGGGTCCTGACTTTTGGATTCTAAAGCATTTTTAGCAAGACCTGTGAAAGTAAGGAAGTATTTTTTTTTTCCCCCTGAAAGACATCAAACATAGCATATCAAAGCCGTCTTGAAAAAATGGAGTTGCAATAGCTTTATATTTATTTCCCCTCAGATTCTTTTGGAACTTCAAAGATAAATCTAACCTCAGACCCTAAGAGTTTAGCTAATACCTAAGTCCTCTTGCTCTCATATAAAATAGATTTTCTTATGTGGAAACCTTTCATTCTTGCCAAAAATGTCCATTAAACAGAGAGTAACTTTCCTGTGTCCTGGGAATGTAAGCAAGGTCAAGAATGATTTTTTTTTTCTTATTCAGAAAGTTTTTAGAGAAATAGAGGAAGAAAATGGAGGAAAATGTTTTTATTACCTCCTGCATTGACCTCCTCTTATTATAAAATACATAAACCCTTATGTCATTTATAAGGAGTCATAATGATTCTCACATTAGAACATCAGCATCAACAGAGGTGTGCATTAATGTTTATGTTTTTATAAGTAGAAGAATTTAAAATGTGTTCAGTTAAATGAACGCCAGACAATAAAGGCTAAGATACTCTTGGATCTACATAGAACTATATGATAGACCATGTAAAAGAAACTGGTTGCCAAAATGTAACCCCAGCATTCACATGATAATTCATCACTGCAAAAAGTGTAAAAAGAACTATTTTGGATATTTCCAAAGAAAAACTATATTTCATAATGTTAACCATACACAGGCATGAATTCTTCAAGTATAAAGTCCTCTTAAAAAGTGCTTAAAGTATGATGAAATATGCAGTATATAATATTAATGGTAATACTTATTGCCCAGACATGCCTCTTCATGATCTGGAAACATAGCTAATATCCTCAGTGTATACAAGAATCAGTGTTGGAGATTCACTCAAAGCAAATGGACTCAAAGGGAAAGTGTTCCCCAGAAGGAATCTCAGGATAATTTCGCTCAAATTTGGATGTTACAAATAACAGCACGCACATGTACACACACAAACAGACACACACACACAGACACACACACACCTCTTTAAAAGAAAAAAATTCACATCTGTGAATATTAGCCATTATGTCTAACCTTAAATAATTTTGTAGAATTTTTTTTTTAAAACCTGCAAAGACAGTATATTCCTGGACAATCAGCACATCTTTTTATAGTCTCTACAAAATGTGCCAGTCCCCTCTGTTCTCTGTAGTTCCATGCTTCTGTTCCTTTAAGATGTAATTCTGAGCTGGTCTAATCCAAGAGGAAATCAAATGTCAGCATCAGGTTACTAATGGTTAGAAGCACTGATGGAAATTCTAATTAGAGCTAAGCATTTAATTTTCTTTTTATCCCTCTCACTTCTAGTATCATCACATTTCTCAAATGACTTGCATTTTTTTTAATAACTAAAAATAGCTATCCACAAAAGACGAGTTTGGCCCCAAATCTCCAAAATCAGATTCTGGACAAGATATATTATAATGCTCCATTTTATGAGAGAGAGACCCATCTTTATAAATAAGTGATACTCTGTGCTCTGGAGGATAACTGCATTGAAAAGGTTACCAATCTAAAAGGATCTCACTGGCTTGAAAACCAGTTTGCATTGATTTTTCATATGTACTGAATTCCATGAAAATATCTCCAGAAAACACTATTAACTTCCCACATTCTAGCCTTGGAAATATCATACAGTAAATAAACTTAAAAAAAAAAAAATCCTCTTTAGGCTTCTGTGGTATTTACATTTTAGCATCTTGTACTATTTTCTAACACAGTGGCTTTTTGTTTGTTTGTTTGTTTTGTCCAAACCCCAGTATTATCATATTTTTCATAAAACACC
This sequence comes from Cervus elaphus, assembly GCF_910594005.1. Taxonomy (NCBI): domain Eukaryota; kingdom Metazoa; phylum Chordata; class Mammalia; order Artiodactyla; family Cervidae; genus Cervus; species Cervus elaphus. The sequence goes on along the minus strand of NC_057844.1, from coordinate 9,371,849 downwards.
AATATGTATGCCTTTTTCTGTACTGGTCAGCATGGACTAGCTACATATTGTATTTAGTATATAATGCTTTCCTCAAACAGCTTTTGAGATGAAAATATATTTTTTGGCTGTAAGTTTGAAAGACATAAGGAGACAATCAGATTTCTTCAGGTGACAAAGTATTACTGTAAAGATACCCAGAAAAGCAAGCAAGCACAGGAAACTGGCTCAGTCAGCTGCAAAATCAGAATAGAGTGCAATTACTTTAATTCAAGCTACAGTAAAAATCCCAAATATGCCACAACAGTTCTGCTTCTCTTTATTCTGCTACCGATTCAGACTCCCTTTTCTCTGACACTCTACTTACTGTGTTGTTTCAGACTTAGGCTAGGGTTTCTGCTGGGTGCAGCTTCTACGTTGGGCATCTTGGTTTACACTCTTCCACCAGCTTTGTAGTTTGTGTGTCTTGTTGACACACCCTCACTATGAAAAATGGACTGCTTTTTACTTTAGAGCATCTTTCTTAATGTAAGAACTGGCATCTGACCACTGGGCAAACCTTTACATCAGCCAATAGCTTGCCTTTGGCTCACAAGGCTGTCTTTTCTCCATGTCTGGTGAACACTGTTAGTTGAGCAAAAGTACAAGGATGCCTGTGAAATAAACTCCAGCAGAATCACATAGAAACAGCATGTGGCCAATAGATCCTCTGAGGCTTACTGGGCTTTTTTTCCAGAAGTAGTTTCTCTTAAATTTTAGACATACTGTTCATTTTTGTGAATGTTGTCATAGGATGGACAATATAAAGACATTATTGGTGAAATTCCATATGCTTCCTCAGAAACATCAAAATAATCTTGATATCTATTAGTAATAATATTGTCAATTCATGCATCATTTGAAATTCGCTGAGTGTTTTTTGTGGCATATTATTTAAAAGGGTTAATTTTTATAATATGGCTGGTAAATATGAGCCATTTAACTCTCCAGTAAATAGTGACAGAAACAAAAGTAAATGCAAATTGTGAATATCAATGGTATAAAAGAAAAAAACGTTAAAAGATTAAAATATGAAAACTATTTCATGGTAGAAAATAGGTCTACTCTATTCCATCATCCAATAATTTCCTGTTTTATAAAACTTTATTAATGTTCTAAGCTTCCTTATATTTTGACTTTGATAACTTTATGGATAGTAAAATGAAAATTTTAAATTTGATAATAGTCAAGTGTGCAGAAAGATACATTGGTATAACTTTATTAAAATGAGCTGATTGTTTTATTTATTTTTATTTATTTTAATTGGAGGTTAATTAAGTTACAATATTGTAGTGGTTTTTGCCATGCATTAACATGAATCAGCCATGGGTGTACTTGTGTTCCCCATCCTGAACACCCCTTCCACCGCCCTTCCCACCCTATACCTCTGGGTCATCCCAGTGCACTAGCCCAAAATGAGCTGATTGTTTTAATGTAGCAATTATGCACACCAAAATAATAAAAAAATTGATAACTGCTATTTTAAATAATCTGATTTTTTAATGGAAAGACAAAGTCAATATCAGAAGTTTTATTTTAACAAAAATCAACTCTGATGCTATTATAATTTGAAAATATGCATATGAAACCAAGACTGAAGTAACCCAGAAAGATAAACATTAGAAAGAATGGTGTATTAATAGTTAAGCTTTACTGATCTTTATTTCAGAAATTTTCCTACATTGCAATGTTAAGTGAAATCTTTTTCAAGGGGGAAAAAAAAAAAAAACCTGTGGAAAATACATTTATTTTTTAAAATACTGACTCTATAAGCACATTGAGTACACTGTAATACAAAAATCTGTACAGAAACTCAGATATTCCATGGGGCTGTAAATTAGTGTCTTAACAACACATGTAACTGGATTTATTTGCAATCTCTTTTCGAGTAACAAACAAAACCATTCCTCAAACTCTTTTGGAAGCATCTTTGTATCTTTCAAAAAATTGTATTAGTGAATTTTTAATAGCTTAAAAATTAAGCATAATTTATTTACGTTAGAGGAAACCAATAAACAGATTACAAAAAATGAAATCATGTCTTTTTATGCTCCCATTATTTTACATAAAATATACCCTAAAAATTTGCCTTGACAAATAAAGTTAGTATTCACTTTATGGATTTAATAAGAATATTATTTCTAAAAAAAAAAGAAAAGAATATTATTTCTCTTCCCACTATTATTGAGGCCCCAACTCTTACCAAATATACCTTACAATAAACTGTGCAAATAAATAAACAAATGAATGAATAAAAAAAAATAAAAAACAAAACTAGAAATCAACAAAAGTCTTGGAAACAACTATATTTCATTTGTGTCTGAGGGCAACTTAAGCTCAGTAAGTCTATTTCATGTTCAGATCCACTTGACAAATTGTGGACATTTAATACATATTTAAAATGATAAAGGAATAGATAGCAGAATGCAATCTCTATAATATTAATATTTTTATCTCATTAAGATTAGAATTTTAAATAAAGTGGTTTAAGGAAGAAAACTTAATCATATCAAGTGTTTATGGAATTCATTTGCCATTGAACTAGTATTAGATTTTAAAATGTAATTAAGTTTACAATAGGATTAAGCAGAAAATGTTGGCTTTAATTTACTGTAAGGTTACTATCCTTCACATTGCAAATGAGATAACTGTCTTTCAACTTTAATTGAATATGACTGATTATTCTTTAGCAAGTCAAGTCACTTTTATTTAGCATGATGTCATTATTTTTACATGACAAGGTAGATAATAATCTGCCATGTTTGCAGTCAATAGATTATGACTAGCCTGGCAAAAGTCCATTTACTCCAACCTTTAAAAGAAACAAGTGGGATTTTTCTTTCAACTAGGATGATAAAAAAGAAATCTTTAGTTCCAAGCATACTGTCTAGCTTAAGAAGTGAATTAACACTTTTAACATTTCAAATTTATCAGCTACGATATAACATGAAAACAAAACTATAAATTTTTATGAAATTGTTATTTGTTATTTTAGTTTTGTTCAAAACTATTTGAAAAAATATATATATTCTTTAGAAGCATGAATTGGCTTTGACTAACCTATTAAAAATAATTATATATATATATACATATATATAAACATCTACACATATAGATAATTGAATCACTTAGCTGTACACCAGAAACTAATACAACTGCAATAAAAAAAGGATCATTTTGAATTAAAAAAAAGCTAATAAACTTTCACAAAAGTGGAGTAACCATATTTATCTTTGCACTTTCTCCCTCGAAAATTGTTGAAACATATATTTGTCAATATTAATATTAATATCTTGGCACATTTGCCTTCTCATCACTCAACATAGACATACACATGCATCTTATAATGCCATTATTATTTGTTTACTGATTTGAAGTTATCTGCAGTCATCACAGTCTCAAACCACTACACCTGATAGAATTCATGAGGAATTTCAACACAGATGCAATCATATTATTTAATATAAAATCTATGTTGAAATATTGCCAATTGTCACAGTGATTTGTGGATTTTTTTAAAATTTGGTTGAATTTTACAAACAGAGTGCATAATAATTAAATTTTACTTAATAAATAATTTTGCCTAGAGAAAGAATTTGAGTTCTTTAAATTCTACAAGAAAGTTTCCAGACTTTGGAATACAGCTATATGCTTATTATATTCAAAGTTGCCCTGCATTGTACTAAATCCTCATGTAGTTCCCAATGACTTAGTCTCAGATGTTTTAGAGTCTCCTGTACCTAAGTATGTAGATGCTGTGTCTTAAATGTTTACAACCTGGAAGTACTTGATCTGGGAAGATTCTGGATCTAACATGGGTTAAGAACTTGTTGAATTTTGGGAGAGTTTCTCTCCTAGTGAAAGACAAGAAGACTCATTCACTGCCCACATATGTGTAATTAATAGAGAAAACCATTCTTTAAACTCCTTTGGGATATCTTTTTTCCTTCATCTCATAGAAAATTATATGAGAAAAATTTTCTAACACTGTTAAAATAAGCAGGTATAGTGTACATGTTAAGTCTCATAGTTTCCATATTTACTTAATTGAGAATTTACTTAATTGATAATTTCATATTTCCATAATTGACAATAAGAGGAATAAGGAAACTGCATAAACTTCCTGTGTGCAGTTCAGTTCAGTCACTCAGTCACGTACAACTCTTTGATACCTGATGGATTGCAGCACTCTAGGATTCCCTGTCCATCACCAACTCCTGGAGCTTGCTCAAACTCACATCCATTGAGTTGGTGATGCCATTCAACCATCTATCTCTTCCTCTGTCAGCCCCTTCTCCTCCAGCCTTCAATCTTTTCCAGCATCAGGGTCTTACCAGTGAGTCAGTTCTTCGCATCAGTTGGCCAAAGTATTAAAGTTTCAGCTTCAGCATCAGTCCTTAAAATGAATATTCAGGATTGACTTCCTTTAGGATTTTCTGGTTGGATCTCCTTGTAATCCAAGGAACTCTCAAGAGTCTTCTCTAACACCACAGTTCAAAAACATCAGTTCTTTGGCACTCAGCTTTCTTTATGGTCCAACTCTCACATCCATGCATGACGACTGAAAAAACCGTAGCTTTGACTAGACGAACCTGTGTCAGCAAAATAATGTCTCACAATGTCTAGGGACATTGTGAAACCCTTAAAATCTCCAAAAGTTCAAAAAAGTTTTAAAACATTCAATGGGATATAAATGTTTTCAGGGTATTTTCATTCTTTATTTTTCTACATCCATTTGACTTTTCTATCTCTTGTTTTTCTGATAAGCAATTGGGAATTTAAATTGGTTTACAAAAACATAATTATTCTTCCATACATCAAGTGTACTGTTTTGAAACTATGGTGGATTGGAGAAGGAAATGGCAACCCACTCCAGTGTTCTTGGCTGGAAAATCCCATGGATGGGTGACCCTGGTGGACTATAGGCCATGGGGTCACCAAGAGTTAAACACGATTTAGAGATTAAACAACAATTTTGGATTAACCAATGTATAATACATAATATATCTAGGTATGATATATGTTAAGTAGTTAGAAGAGGGAAAAGGAGTCCAGAATGGCGGTGGCTAAAAGACAAGGAAGGGAAAAGCCCAAGGAAATAGAACAAAGGAAGGTCCGAGGACCAGAGTGAGAACTTCAGGTAAAACAAACAACACTCTGGGCTGGCCCAGTTTACATAAGACAGGCCCAGGAACAGAGAAACATATAAAAAGATGAACCAAAGCCCTCTTCTCTCTCTCTCTCTCTCCTGCATGATGAAGTGGTCTTTTCCAGTCTTTGGATCGACGTGCCCTCACACCTCAAAGATGGATTTTCCTGCTATCATCTAAATAAAATAGAGCTGTAACACTGAGCTGTAACAATGATTTATTTAAGAGCTATAACACTGGTCTGTCCAAGACCCAAGAGCTGTGACCCGCCAAGGGGGCTTTAATGTCCCTCACTCCAAATTTTTATTGTGACGAGACAAAGAACCGAGGAGCATACACTCGCCTGACATCTATTGGTGCTGTGACTCGGGTTTAATCTGGCTGAAACAACCTCCGCGTGGTAGTGGAACTCGAGGAAAACCCAGCGCAAAGGAAGGCCCGTCCTGCTGGAAACCAGGGCAGCGAAAACCGAACTCAGCAGAAAGCCCACGCGGCTCAGTCTCAGATTCCAGAAGACCTCCGGTTAAGGTGGGAGGTCCTCGCTCCTATGGCTGGAGGGACATGCCTAACAAAATCTAACTCCTTTAGAATCTCTCTTTTCTTGTTTCCTCGAATCCCCTGCTAACAGGCGGGTGGCAGTGGGTGCAACTTAGGGACTCTGGAGAGGCTACTGGTCAGTATGTCCCAAAGGCACTATCTGCTGGGCCCCAGTAGTGGTTACCCAAGCTGGTGGGGGTTCTTCTGTCCTTACTCTTCTATGTGCCAAGAATCAGGCCAATGAAAACTGAGCACCGGTCAGATATCTAGCAAATTTTCCAGCAGGCTATGAAGGGGATTCCTGGGCACGTTTTTCCCACTGCTTTTTCCTCTTTTCATTCAGCTCTTTCTCCCAGGATGCGAGCCCGACCAAAACCCAGGATACCCGGCTCAGGCTCTGAGGTCTTATTGCAAAAATTCAGCAAGAGACAAAGCAATAAGTGGGAGGTGGATTTGTTAGGATTCAGAGAGAAGCACATGCTTCAGGGTGTGGGCCATTGCTGAGGGCAAGGGCTCGGGTCATGGAATGCGGCCTAAATTTTGCAAGCTTAACAAAAATTCATATGCTAATGAGTGGGAGGATCATCCCAGCCATTGGGGGACCACCCATTCCTCCCTCTGTTGACAGTGCCTGAGAGCTGTTCTGCCACTTGTTCTGTCTCTTGGCTTACAGATTAGGGATTAAGGTTTACTCAAATTTGACTTGTCATCTTGGACCCAACTGATTTTAATTGGTTTATGTTATACCCCCATGCTATGTCATTCTTTCAATGGTTGTGCTCTACCCCGCTTTCCCTCCTGTTTCATGCTCCTTCCCTCAGCCCCATCTGGGCCCACAAAGTTGCCTCTACAATCTTCTAGAGGGATAACCAGAAAATAGCTGGCCTTGGGAGGGAAGTACTGTATAATATTCAACCCCTTAGTCCTACCTAGCACTGGTCACACTGGAGACCTTGGGGACGCCCAAACTCCAGCCTGGGAGCACCAGGAGGTCATCACGCCTTGACCTGCCTAGGGATCTGGTCCTCTAAAGGCTGTCACGCCTCAACCTGCTCGGGGATTTGCTAGTCCCAAGGGTCCCAGGAGGTCGTCACACCTTGACCTTCCTAGGGGCCCAATTCTGGGGAGGCCGTCATGCCTCGACCTGCCCAGGGATTCGGTCTCTAGGAGGCTGTCATGCCTCAGCCTGCCTGGAGATCTGCATCCTGACCCGGGGACGCCTGGCTCTCAGGTTGCGACAGTACTGGGTAGGATAAGCTTCAAAAAGCCTATTAGTCTTCTTTCTTTTCCTTTTCCTCCCTGTCATGACTGTCTTTCAGATGGGAAATAACCAATCCACTTCCCGGCAGATGCCCTTGAGATGAATCCTTGATAACTGGATGCATCCTTGATAACTGTTCGATCCTCTAACTCTGAGGAGGAGTCATTTAAAATTCTTTTGTGCCACTGCGTGGCCACGGTATCCACTGGGGGATGAGGAACACTGGCCAGAGGATGGGACTTTAAATTACAATACCATCCTGCAATTAGAATTATTCTGCAAAAGACAAGGGAAATGGACAGAGATCCCCTATGTCCAAATTTTCTTCAGACTGAGAGATATGAAGGAACTCTGTCTTAAGTATGGGATTGTTGTACACCCTAAAACTGAGCCCACTAGGTAAATGGTGTTAGGCACAGGCAACCAAGAGAAGGAACCCCCCTGTGAAGGCTCACCTCCCACAGCTCCTGAGTTGCCTGGTACTTCTTCCTTGTATCCAAGCGTGCTCCCATATCCGGGAGCACCCTCTCCACAAAAGCCAGCTCGAGTATGTCCCTTAGTTGAAACTGGAGGAGAATTCGGACCAACCCGCATCCATAAACCCTTCTCCCTCTTAGAACTAAGACAGATCAAACAAGACCTGGGAAGCTATACAGATGACCCAGGCAAATATATAGATACGTTCCAACATATTGCCTTGGCCTTTGACCTGACGTGGAAGGACATCATGGTCATATTTAGTCAAACTTTATCTGACCCTGAACATACTAGGGTCTTAAAGGAAGCCCGGAGGTATGCAACAGGGCTTCACATGTCAAGCGATAGATACCCAGTAGGGGAAACTGCAGTCCCCTCCTCCGATCCTAACTGGAATTATAATGACCCTGAGTACATCTGGGGAAGAGATCATTTTCTAAACTGTGTGAAGGCAGGACTGAAAGCAGCCCAGCAGAAAGTAATCAGCTATGCCCGGGTCTCAGCAATAACTCAGGAGCCCAATGAGAACCCCTTTGCCTTTCTGGAAAGGCTAAAAGAGGCCCTCCAAAAGTTACCAATCTGGACTTAGGCTTTTATGAGGGACAGGTGATTTTTAAGGACAAATTCCTGTCCCAATGTGCATCAGACATCAGAATTAAGTTACAACAGCTACAACAGCAGGACTCTGCTGCCTCTCTAGATGAGATGATCCAGACAGCCACCAATACCTTTTATAACAGAGAACAGGAGAAGGAGGCCAAGGCCCAGGAGAGGGAGAGAAGGAAAGAGACAAGGCCTGCCCAGATGCTGGCCGCCCTCCAGGGAAGCCCTATGGCACACCCCGAGCCCTTGAATGACAAGGCACGAGGCAAATGCCTAACCTGTAGACAGGCAGGGCATTGGGCCAAAGAGTGTCCTAACCGTGACAAGTCTCCTAGAACGGCTTGCCACAAATGTCATCAACTGGGACATTGGGCGGCACTCTGCCCTGGGGACCCAAGGGCCTCAAGGTCAAGCGCCAAGCCTTCCCTCAAGATGGTTCAAGAGGACTGAAGCGGCCCGCTCCAGCCAGCCCGCCTGTCACAGACACCATCAAGGGGCTGGAGCCAAGGGTGCAACTGGATGTGGCAGGTATGTCAGAGAATTTCTTGGTTGACACAGGGGCTACCTACTCTGTCTTGATCTCCTACTCCGGAGCCTTCTTCTCCCAAACCTCTACCATTTTGGGTGCTACAGTAAAAGCAACTACTAAAAGATTCACCCAAGCACTTCTTTGTTGCTGGGATGGACAGATATTTTCCCACCAGTTCCTGGTGGTCCCTGAGTGTCCTCCTCCCTTAATGTGAAGAGACATACTCACTAAACTGGGGACCACCCTTGTGATGGGAAGCTTTTCAGCCCCTAGGGCCCTACAGCTTCTGGTTACTACTGAAGAACCCATTACACCTTCTCCAATAGAGAGAGAACAAAGACTATGGGAGGACAAAATTAACCCCCAGGTGTGGGACCCGGGGATTCCTGGACGAGCCCACCAAGCTGAACTGGTCATCATTGTCCTCTGAGATCCCACTCGGTTTCCTAACCAGAAACAATATCTTCTCAAAAGAGAGGCTCAGAAGGGACTACAGCCTTTAATAAATAAATTCCTTGCTTGTGGGCTATTGGTCCCCACCAATTCACCATGTAACACCCCAATCCTCTCAGTAAAGAAAAAGGATGGAACCTGGCGAATGGTTCAAGATCTCTGGATCATAAATGAAACTCTAGTCCCCCTCCATCCCACACTACCCAATCCCTATGTAATCTTGGGAGAAATCCCACCCAGTGCCAAGTGGTTTACAGTCTTGGATCTCAAAGATGCATTTTCTTGCATACCACTGGCTAAAGAACCCCAATATATTTTTGCCTTTGAGTGGGAGGCCCCAGGAGAAAAACACCAACAGATGACTTGGACAGTATTACCTCAGGGGTTCAGAGATAGCCCCCACTTGTTTGGACAGGCCCTTAGCCGGGATCTCCTAGATCTGGACCTGGGACCTAATGGGAAAATATTACAATATGTAGATGACCTACTAATCTGCTCTCCAGATGAGAAAAGTGCCCAACAACATGCAATCCAGGTTCTAAACTTTTTGGCAGAAAGGGGATATAAAGTCTCCCGTGTTAAAGCACAGATGGTCGAGACAAAGGTCACTTACCTGGGAGTTCAGATTACACATGGGTCCAGGAGGCTGTCCTCTGATTGGGTACAAGGAATCCTCCAGTTGCCCTCCCCCCACCCCCCACCAACTTGGAAACAATTGCGAGCTTTCCTGGGGCTAACTGGGTACTGTAGAATCTGGATACCCAACTATGGTCTAATTGCCCAGCCCTTATATAAAAGCTTAAAGGGATGAGATGATTCAATCCCACTAATGTGGGGAACTCCTCAAAAGAAGGCAGAGGCTACACTAAAACATGCCCTAACTCAGGCACCTGCCTTGAGGTTGCCAGATCCAAAAAAAGCATTCCAACTTTATGTCCATGAAAGAGAGAGAATAGCCTTGGGAGTGTTAACTCAAAGGTTGGGATCTGAGCCCCAGCCTGTAGCTTACTTATCCAAGAGACTTGATCCAACCGCCCAAGGCTGGCCCCCCTGCCTTCGAAATCTTGCAGCTATTGCAATCATGATAGAAGATGCTTTAAAACTCTCCTTTGGGGGCAAACTAACTATTTTTACCAGCCACCAAGTAAAACAACTCCTAAATGGGCGAGGCCGTTTATGGATGTCTGATCAGAGAATCATCAGATACCAGGTAATACTGATGGAAAATCCAGGCCTCACTAAATCCCCTTGTGAGGTTCTTAACCCAGCCACCCTGCTGCCTACCCCTGAGGGCTCTCTCCCCTTTCAATCCTGTCTAGGAACCTTGGACCACTGGACAAAAACCCCGAGAGGGATTGTCAGAAGATCCTCTGACCAATCCTGAGGAAATCTGGTACACTGACGGAAGCAGCTTTGTCTTGGATGCAAAAAGAAGAGCCAGGTATGCAGTAGTCTCCAAATTTTGAGACCATAGAGGCTAAGCCTCTGACGCCAGGTACTTCAGCCCAATTAGCTGAGCTCATAGCCCTGACTCGAGCTTTAGAGCTGGGAAAAGGAAAAAGAATAGCCACATACACTGACTCCAAGTATGCCTTTCTGGTGCTACATGCACGTGCAGCTATTTGGAAAGAAAGGGGCCATTTGACCACCCGAGGGTCCCCAATCAAATATGGTGATCAAATCCTTAGACTCTTAGAGGCAGTCCATCTGCCCGCTGAGGTTTCAGTCTCCCACTGTAAAGGACACCAGAAAGGGAGCACAGAAGTGACAAGAGGGAACCAAGCAGCTGATCAGGCAACTAAGAGAGCAGCATTACAGAGCAATGACCTAATAGGGGTTTCCTCCTTAGGTCCACAGACTAATTTGCCAGAAACTCCTTCATATACTGAAGGTGAGACTCTTAAAGCTAAGAGTGAGGGCTTTCAAGAAGATCACATGGCTTGGTTCCAAGAGGAGGGACTCCTTTTTCTGCCTGGGAACCTCCAGTGGAAGCTGGTTAACTCCTTACATGCCACCACTCATTTAGGAGAAAAGGTCCTCCAAAGATTACTAGAAAGGTCTTTCAGAGGAACAGGCTTCCAAACAACTAAAAGACAAGTGGTCTCCTCTTGTCCCACTTGCCAATTAAACAACCCCCAAGGAGCTCGAAGACCCCAGCTGGCCCAGCCCGTCCAACGATGTGGGGCCTATCAGGAGAGGACTGTCAGATGGACTTCACCCAGATGCCAGTTTCTCAAGGGTATAAATACCTATTAGTCATGATAGATACATTCACAGGATGGATTAAAGGCTTTCCCACCCACACTGAGAAGACTGAAGAGGTAGTGAAAAAAACTACTCCATGAAATCATTCCAAGATTTGGTCTGCCCAGGTCATTACAAAGTGACAATGGGACGTCATTTACTTCTAAGACCACCCAAGGAGTCTCTAAAGCATTAGGCATTACTTATTATCGCCATTGTGCCTGGAGGCCTCAGTCTTCAGGAAAAGTAGAAAGAGCCAACCAATTCTTAAAATCAGCGATAAAAAAAGATAACCCAAGAGACCTTCCTAGGATGGAAGGAGGCTTTACCAATAGCTCTCCTCTGTACCCATATTGCTCCTAAGGAACAGGTTGGTCTTAGTCCTTATGAGATGTTATATGGGAGACCTTCTGTTTATGTCAATGACCTCTTCCTAGATCCAGAGGTTCAGACCCTCCAGTCTTATACCATGGCCATTGGGCAATTCCAACAGGATATACACTTGTGGGGTATGAACCAGGACCCAAAAGACTCTAAGGAGTCACCACTATATGCTCCAGGGACTCAAGTCCTAATTAAAGTCTGGAAAGACGGGTCCCCAAAGGCTCAACTCCAGCCCACATGGAAGGGCCCCTGCCCTGTAATACTTTCTACCCCCACAGCGGTCAAGGTGCCAGGACATGACTCCTGGATTCACTACTCACGAGTCAAGCCATGGAAGAAAACAGAAGAGGACACTCAATACACCTGTGAGCCCCTGGGAGATCTCAGATACTTATTCAGAACTACAAATGAGTGTCATTCCAATAAACAACCCCAAAATCTGGTCTTTGGGGATAAGATTTCTCAAGACAGCTCTAAAGAGCCAACACAGCTTGGCATAAATAGTACTCCAGAACAGACAGAAGATAGATCTTCTGATCTCTGAACAAGGAGAGACTTGAGCCATCCTGGCGATGTGAATTTAAAATTGGCTAATGCCCCTACTAGTTGTTCCATGTACTGTCAACTGTCTAACCTGTCTTGTCTCTGCCCAGGTCAGGCTGCAACATGCAGCGCCAGTTCAACAAAGACATAAAACTACAGCCAACCACAGAAAACATCAGTCACCCTTAGATGGACACCGCTATAAGGACTCTGAGGCCTGAGACTAGCAAGAGGGGGAGGCCCAATGCCCCTCGCCGTCCCAGTCCAGCAGGAAGTAGCCAGAGAGACATCGATGCCCCTATTCCCAAAGAATTGGGCCTCCCATCTCTTGAGGGGGGAACGTTAGGTAGTTAGAATAGGGAAAAGGAGTCCAGAATGGCGGTGGCTAAAAGACAAGGAAGGGAAAAGCCCGCGAAAATAGAACAAAGGAAGGTCCGAGGACGGGAGTGAGAACCTCAGGTAAAACAAACAACACTCCTGGTTGGCCCAATTTACATAAGACAGGCCCAGGAACAGAGAAACATATAAAAAGATGAGCCAAAGCCCTCTTCTCTCTCTCTCTCCTGCATGATGGAGCGGTCTTTTCCCGTCTTTGGATCGACGTGCCCTCACACCTCGAAGATAGACTTTCCTGCTATCATCTAAATAAAATAGAGCTGTAACACTGAGCTGTAACAATGATTTATTAAGAGCTATAACATGGTCCGGTCGAGACCTGAGAACTATAACACTGGTCTGTCCAAGACCCAAGAGCTGTGACCCGCCGAGGGGCCTTTAATGTCCATCACTCCAAATTTTTGTTGTGACAAGACAAAGAACCGAGGAGCATACACTCGCCTGACAATATCTAATTCACAGTATGTTTTAATAATTGATGCTATTAGTCAATTTGTTATTTATTTAGAGGTACATTTTTTTTCTAAATGTGACATGATTAAATGTAAAAGTGTCTTCACTTAGATTATTAATGTATATTTCTATTATTTAATCATGCTGATTTTGTAAAGCTAAAAATAACAAAAACAAAAACAAAAATCTTTCCTATTTAGGCCAAAGAAAAAAGTGTTTTCTCCTCTAATGCTAAATGACACAGGTAGAAAAATAGAAATGATATTTTAGCATGTGCTAGCTGCATCTAATACGATTTTCAACACAGAAACCATGAGTTGTATGTTTTAAAGACTGCAGTCAAATTGTTTTCTTCAGTAAATAGAAGCTGGATTTCCTGGTGTGTCAAAATGATGCTATCTGAGAAACAATGAAATTTTGCACCAAAACAACATAAAAATTGCCAGTCATTAGATGCATTCCTATAGCTTGCTTCAAATTCTAAGAAGCAACATTGAAATGCAGAGTATAAGCCTATGGTCTGTAAATACTGAAATGCTGTATGGCTCTTGCAGGAATAGAGAATCGGATGAGGACAGAACTTATACCTGAGGGATAGCCAGAGTTATATATATCATTACAGATGGCATACTAAAAATATATTAAAATAATGATACACAAAATTATATTTTAGAAATACACATAAAGCTCAGGCTCTCAGAGACAGAGAATGAATTGATGGTTCCAAAGGAATGGGGCAGGGAAAAATGAGTGAAGATGTTCAAAACACACAAACTTCTAGTCATACAATAAATAAGTCAAGCATATACAATGTGATGATTACAATTAATACTGTATTGTGCATTTGAAAGTTGCTAAGATCTTAAAAATTCCCATCTCAAGAAAACATTGTTTAATTGATGACGGATGTTAACTAGACTTATTGTGGTGATGATTCACTCTGTCCATGGGATTTTCCAGGCAAGAATATTGGAGTGGGTTGCCATTTCCCTCCCCAGGGGATCTTCCCGGCCCAGGAATCGAACTCTTGTCTCATGTCTCCTGCATTGGCAGGTGGGTTCTTAACCTCTTTACCACTAGCACCATATGGTGCTATATATATGTGGGATTTCCTGGTGGCTCAGACAGTAAGCAGTCTGCCTGCAACGTGGGGGACCTGAATTCCATCCCTGGGCTGGGAAGATCCCCTGGAAAAGAAAATGGCAACCCACTCCAGTATTCTTGCTGGAAAATCCTATGGACAGGGGAGCCTGGTGGGCTACAGTCAATAGGGTTGAAAAAAGTTGGACACAACTGAGATATATATATATATACACACACACATGTAATCTGTGGTTATACACCTGAAATTGTTGTATGTCAAAAGGAAAATAAAGCTCAGGCTCTATGAGATCTAGTATAATTAAGTAGTATTTGAGAATGATAACTACAATGAGACTTAAATTACTCACTGAGTTGGATAACATAACTGATAGACTACCTGAAAGTGTCTTCTGAATTTGATCAATAAATTACTTAGGGAAAATAAATGCAGAAAATGATTTTTAAAAGTATCCCCAGGAAGGTCAATGATTTGAACTTATTCTGACAGTCTGTCTTTGACCTTCTTTGGCATATCATGCTTACTATGCATGCCCTTTAAAGATCTTTTTAAGTGAATGAATTTGCACATTCCTCTGAGAAATGTTATTGATTTTTTTCAAAAACAAAGCAAAATAAACAAAAAAGAATTAACATCCACCAGCAATTAAATTTAGAGTGTGTGATTTTTATACCTCTGTATCCTTTCTGAATGAAAAATTCACCTAAAGAGATTCTGGAATTGTGCTCAAGTAGAGACCTCTTACAGAGGATTGCAAAGTCTAATTGCATTTCTGTTTAGAATGTTTCAGGATTGAATATTAAATTTACCCTAGATTAAAGTGGCTTTCCCAGATAAATGATATCACTTATCTCCAGTTACTGGTAATGTTTAAGTGTTTACTATTTAAACCTTTATAAAAATGGGACTATTACAGACACTGTGAGATATTGCATACCAAAGCAAGATACATGTGATGGCTTTTTTAACAAAGCAATACAAACATACATATTCGGTTTATATGAACTTCATTTGGTTGTTTCTCTTGGAATTTAACTTAATTTATTACAAAGTTCTTTCTCTGAAAGCGAATATTCTCCTAAAGCATTTTTACATCTCTGTCAATTTCAATCCCATCCACTTTCTTATGACCCCTACTATGTATATAGTCAATATAATGACCACAAGCTTCCCTGAATTTCTTTGCCTGAGCACCTATTTTATGAAAGCTTAAACAGATCAGAGAAATAAAGTTCCATAGCAAAGCAGTGTTAAAGCCAGGACTGAGGCACCTATTTCTGACTCTGAGCTCTGCTGACAACCCTTGGGAAGGGAGCAGATAATTCTATAGCAGATATGAACTCTATCAGACTACAGGGACTGTTATATTTTTTCCATTGTCCTCACTTTTTATTTTCATTCTCCAGAATGGATCCTTTAATTGCCTTTGACTAGACCTACACATTTTTTGTTATGATATATTGGATTAAGAGATTTTATGCTTTACATTATTAAATGTACTTGTTTGAATTTAAGTTTTTAGAGAAGGCTGTTGTTCAAGTAGTACATCGCCAGGTGAAAGAACAAATTATCTCCTCTAATTTACAAAATTTCTACTCAGCATTGCATGTGAAACAGCTGCCTAGTTCATTGTCCTGACAAAATGATATTTTACCAAAAAGAAAGTGAAAGTGAAGTCACTCAGTTGTGTCCGACTCTTTGCAAACCCAGAGACTTGTAGCCTACAGGATCCTCCATCCATGGGATTTTCCAGGCAAGAGTACTGGAGTGGGTTGCCATTTCTTTCTCCAGGACATCTTCACAACCCAGGGATGAAACTCAGGTCTCCCGAAATGCAAGCAGACGCTTTACCTTCTGAGCCACCAGGGAAACCAAATGGTATTTACAAGTCAGTCAGTAAGTTCAGACACTGTTGTGTCTGACCCTTTGAAACCCATGGACTGCAGCATGCTAGGCTTCCCTGTACATCACCAACACCAAGAGCTTGCTCAAACTCATGTCCATCGAGTCGGTGCTGCCATCCAAACATCTTATCCTCTGTCGTCCCCTTCTCCTCCTGCCTTAAATCTTTTGCAGCATCAGAGTCTTTTCCAATGAGTCACTTCTGTGCATCAGGTGGCCAAAACATTGGAGTTTCAGGTTCAGCAACAGTCCTTCCAATGAATATTCAAGACTGATTTCTTTTAGGATGAACGGGTTGGATCTCCTTGCAATCCAAGTGATTCTCAAGAGTCTTCTCCAACATCACAGTTAAAAAGCATCAATTCTTCAGTGCTCAGCTTTCTTTAGAGTCCAACTCTCAGATGCATACATGAGTACTGGAAAAACCATAACTTGAACTAGATAGACATTTGTTGGCAAAATAATGTCTCTGCTTTTTAACATGTCCTCTAGGTTGGTAATAGCTTTTCTTGCAAAGAGCAAGTGTCAAAAATTTCATGGCTGCAGGCACCATCTGCAGTGATTTTGGAGCCCCAAAACATAAAGTCTATCACTGTTTCGATTGTTTCCCCATCTATTTGCTATGAAGTGATGGGACTGGATGCCATGATCTTTGTTTTCTGAATGTTGAGTTTTAAGCCAACTTTTTCACTCTCCTCTTTCACTTTCAACAAGAGGCTCTTCAGTTTGTTTTTGCTTTCTGCCATAAGGTTGGTATCATCTGCATATCTGAGGTTATTGATGTTTCTTTTGGCAATGGTGATTCCAGTCTGTGCTTTATCCAGCCCGGTATTTCTCATGATATGCTCTGCATATAATTTAATAAGCAGGGTGACAGTATTCAGCTTTGACGTACTCCTTTCCCAATTTGGAATCAGTCTGTTGTTCCTTGTCCAGTCCAACTTTTGCTTCTTGAACTGCATACAGACTTTTCCAGAGGCAGGTCAGGTGTTCTGGTATTCCCATCACTTAAAGAACTTTCCACAGTGTCTTGTGATTTACACCGTCAAAGTCTTTGGGATAGTCAATAAAGCAGAAGTAGATGTTTTTTTCTGGAACTCTCTTGCTTTATCAATGATTCAACAGATGTTGACAATTTTATCTCTGGTTCCTCTGCCTTTTCTAAATCCAACTTGAACATCTGGAAGTTCTCAGTTCGTGTACTGTTGAAGCCTGGCTTGGAGAATTTTGAGCATTACTTTACTAGCATGTGAGATGAGTGCTATTGTGCGGTAGTTTGCACATTCTTTGGCATTATCTTTCTTTGCAATTGGAGTGAAAACTGACCTTTTCCAGTTCTGTGGCCACTGCTGAGTTTTCCAAATTTCCTGGCATATTGAGTGCAGAATTTTCACAGCATCATCTTTGAGGATTTGAAATAGCTTAACTGGAATTCCATCACCTCCACTAGCTTTGTTCATAGTGATCCTTCCTAAGGCCCCCTTGACTTCATTTCCAGGATTTCTGGCTCTAGGTGAGTGGTCACACCATCGTGGTTATCTAGATCTTTTTTGTATAGTCCTACTGTGTATTCTTGCCACCTCTTAATATCTTCTGCTTCTGTTAGGTCCATACAATTACTGTCCTTTATTGTGCCCATCTTTAAATGAAATCTTCCATTGGTATCTCTAATTTTCTTGAAGAGTTCTCTAGTCTTCACAATTCTATTGTTTTCCTCTATTTCTTTGCATTGATCCCCAAGGAAGGCTTTCTCATCTCTCCTTGCTATTCTTTGGAACTCTGCATTCAAATGGGTATACCTTTCTGGTTTTGTTTTTTTTTTTTTTTTTTTTTTTTCACCTCTTGCTTCTCTTCTTTTCTCAGCTATTTGTGAGGCCTCCTCAGACAACCCATTTTCCTTTTTGCATTTCTTTTCTTGGGGTTTGTCTTGATCACTGTCTCCTTTACAATGTCACAAACTGTCAAGTATCCACAGTTCTTCAAGCACTCTATCAGATCTAATCCCTTGAATATATGTGTCACTTCCACCATATAATCATAAGGGGTTTGATTAGGCCATACCTGAATGGTCTAGTAGTTTCCCCACTTTCTTCAAATTAAATCTGAATTTTGCAATAAGGATGTAACTTTATTACATCAAAATAGCAGAATAGAAGGACATGTGCTCATTTCCTCCCACAAGAACTCCAAATTTACAGCTCACTGTTGAACAACCATTGACATGAAAATGTTGGATCCCACCAAAAAAATAAAAATACCCCATTTCCAAGGGCAAAAGAGAGGCCCCAGCAAGATGATGGGAAGGGCAAAATCATGTTTAGAATAAAACCCTATACCTGCCGAGATGCCCAGAAGTCTCAAACAAAATCTTGTGTGCACCAGGAGAACTACACAGAAACTGAGCCAGACCTGCCTTCAAGTGTATGCATGTCTCCTGCAGAGGTGTGGGTCAGCAGTGGCCTGTCACAGTGGAAGGGGCTCTGGAAGCAGCAGCCCTGGGTGTGGCATAATCCCTCTTGGAGGAGGTTGCCATTAACCCCACCATAGAGCTGCTGAATAGATGACCCACAGACTTCAAAACTATTAAACCAAATAAAGTATCACACTGTTAAGAAAGTTCTAGGACTCACAGCAGATTTCCAAATCTGGGGATCTGGCAAAGGGACTGAGAACCCCAAGCAATTTGAGTTTGGAAGCCAATGGGATTTGATTACGGAACTTACACAGAACTGGGGAAACGGGCTCTTGGAGGGCACAAACAAAACCTTGTGTGCACCAGGACCCAGGAGAAAGGAGCAGTGTCCCCAAAAGAGACTGACCCACACATACCTTGAGTGTCCAGGAGTCTCTGACAAAGCCTTGGATCGGTGGTGGCCTGCTGTCGCCTCAGGGGCGCTAAGTGCAGCAGTGTGTGGGCCGGAACTTTGGAAGGAGGTCGCCATTATCTTCACTACCTCCACCATATTTTGGTCTCAGGTCAAAAAACAGGGCGGCAACACAGTGCCGCCTATCAACAGAAGATTGGGTTAAAGATTTACTGAGCCCATCAGAACAAGACCCAGTTTCTCCCACAGTCAGTCTCTACTATTAGGAAATTTCCATAAGTCTCTTATCCTTATCCCTCAGATAGAATGAAAACCACAATCAGAGAAAACTAACCAAGCTGATCACATGGACCACAGCTTTGTCTAACTCAGTGAAACTATGAGCCATGCCATGTAGGCCCACCCAAGATGGACGGGTCATGGTGGAGAGTTCTGACAAAACATGGTCCACTGGAGAAAGCAACAGCAAACTACTGCAGTATTCTTGCATTAAGAACCCCATATACAGTATAAAAAAGCAGAAAGATATGACACTGAAAGATGAACTCCCCAGGTCAGTAGGTGCCCAATATGTTACTGGAGAAGAGTGGAGAAATAACTCCAGAAAAAATGAAGAGATGGAGCCAAAGCAAAAAAGCAAACAAACAAACAACAACAAAAAACACACCCAATTGCGGTGTGACTGGAAATGGAAGCAAAGTCTGATGCTGTAAAGAACAATATTGCAGAGGAACCTGGAATGTTAGGTCCATGAATCAAGGTAAATTGGGAGTGGTCAAACAGGAGATGGCAAGGGTGAACAAGGACATTTTAGGAATCAGTGAACTAAGATGGACTGGAATGAGTGAATTTAACTCAGATGACCATTAGATCTACTACTGTGGGCAAGAATCCCTTAGAAGAAATGGAGTAGCCATCAAAATAACAAATGAGTCTGAAATGCTGTATGTGGATGCAATCTCAAAAACAACAGAATGATCTCTCTTTGTTTCCAAGGCAAACCATTTAAAATCACAATAATCCAAGTCTATGCCCCAACCAGTGATGCTGAAGAACCTGAAGTTGAACAGTTCTATGAAGACCTATAAGACCTTCTAGAACTAACACTCATAAAAGATATTCTTTTCATTATAGGGGGCTGGAATGTAGAAGTAGGAAGTCAAGAGATACCTGGAGTAACAGGCAAGTTTAGCCTTGGAGTACAAAATGAAGCAGGGCAAAAGTTAATAGAATTTTGCCAAGAGAACACACTGGTCATAGCAAACACCCTCTTCCACCAACACAGAAGAAGACTACACATGGACATCACCAGTTGTCCAATACCCAAATCAGGTTGAATATATTCTTTGCAGCCAAAATGGAGAAGCTCTATACAGTCAGCAAAAGCAAGACTGGGAGCTGACTGTGGCTCAGATCATGAATTCCTTATTGCAAAATTCAGACTTAAGTTGAAGAATGTAGGGAAATCCACTAGACCATTCAGGTATTTATCAAATGGTAATTTAATATTGGGATTTATGTTGAACAATTCTGGACACTGCACTAAACACTGTAATGGTTTTAAGCTTAAGCTCCTTTGTATAGAAACTTATTTAAAAAATCTTAATAAAACACCTATCTGGTACTTTTGAGTACATTTGTTATATTCCAAATAATATGCAATATTTAATGATATAGTGCAATAAGTAAATTATCTCCTTCCTAAACTCCCAGTGTTTTGTACTGATTTTGTAATAACCACCATTTGTCTGATAGTCTCTGAATGTCTGTCTCTTAAAATAGGGGCGAACATATGAATTATTCCCTAATATCCAATGAAGTATCAGATAAGGCTAGGCATATTGTTGCTTCTCAATTAACATTTCTTTAGTTGCACTGATTGATATAAAGGTATCTTTTATATTGTTAAATATAGCCTAGAGATTCTTACATTTGGGGTATAAGCAGCATCATTACTTCGGTTCCTGACATTTAAAATAGAGTAACATCTGCTCATCTGACATGTAAGACCCTAACAAACAGATAAAACAGACTTTCACCAATAGAAAAGAGGAGGAAAAAAAGTCCTGCAAGGAGTATCATATAGATATTGCTGATTTATAGAATCGTGATTTCTAGGGAAGGCTTGCCTGGGGGCTCAGAAGGTAAAGAGTCCTCCTGCAGTGTTGGAGATCTGGGTTCCATCCCTGGGTTGGGAAGATCCCTTGGAGGAGGGCATGGAAACCTGTTCCAGGATTCTTGCCTGGAGAATCCACATGGACAGAGGTGCCTGGTGGGCTGCAGTCCATGGGGTCACAAAGAATCGGTCACGACTGAGCGACTCAGCACAGCACAGCACACTAGGAAACAAAAACAGCACGTTCTAATAAGCCAGTGTAATAGACTTCTTTGAGTAATAGACGTCTTGAAATGTGATGTGCAATTAGTAGAAATAAAATATTAAAAATACAAATAAGTGTTTTACATATAAACTCTTAATTTAAAAGATTGAATTCTAGCTGCTTATTAGCAAAACAAGTAATTGTAACACTTTACTGACTTTAAGTTGTATTATTTAATCAGTAATTATGGGTGGGTGTTATTCATTACAATATAATAGGAAAGAGCTCGGTTTAGGTGTACAATATTAAATAAAGAAGGTAACCTAGGAATGAAAGAGCATAGCAAGTCAAGCATAGATTATTTTTAGAATTTATTTCTGATTTTCTATATAAAAATACCAAAGTACAGACTACAAATCACACTTTAAATGATCCATCACTTACATCATCATCTGCCCTCCTTCTCTAGAGTATAAAATAATGATATTTTTATTTAATAACAGCATAAAACTTAATTATTGACAACAGAAAACAAGTTGAGTTACATAAGTTAAAATCAGAAGCAAGATAACAGCTTGCCCATTGCCTTAGGCTACTGACAACTGGCATGTGAAGTGATGGATAATGACATACACTTTCTGATCACTTTTCCTCTTTCACAGTATATATGTTAAAAAAAAATACAAATTATCATAAATGGTTTTGTCCGACATACACTTTCTGATCTCTTTTCCTCTTTCACAGTATATATGTTAAAAAAAAAAATACAAATTATCATAAATGGTTTTGTCCAATGTAAACTGATTCAAAGAATTTTTATAAAATTTAGATTTTAATTGTAGATAGATGATCCCTAACAGTTACCACAGGAGCTGATATAATTGATATTTTATATTCCAACATCTGTTCTTGCCAAGGTCTTCTCTAGGAAGCTCAAAATTTTAGTGAGAAACTCTCCTTGTAAAACTGATTTTCCACAAATTTTGATATTTCTGGACTAACCAGTAGAGTGTAACACCCATCTGCTTTATTATGCTCTATCTGCTGATACAGAAGAGCCAATGAAAGCACTGATAATATTTAATGTACTCTTGCATCTAGAGTGTTAAACACACTGCGGTCACTGCTAGACATCACATACTAGTGGGTTAGGCCACTCTGCAACCTTGATCAATCTGCTTAGCATCGCTGTACTTCAGTTCTCTTATTTATTAAATAATAATAATAATAACAAGGCACAGAGAAAGAAAAATACTTGATTAACAGGCCATCTAAAGCAATGTTTAAGAGCACAATCACTCCACCCAAAGCCTAGGTTTTACATCTCCCATCCTGCTACTCACAAATTGCATAATCTTGGATAATTTATTGTCATCCAAGATCTGATTTTCATGATGAAGCAATTATGTGGATTAACAGAGTCCATGCTTATAAAGCAGTTAGGATGCTCCTTCCCTCATAGTATGTTCTCAATAAATGAGCAGAGCTGACATCAGTAGAATCAATAAAAGCATCAGGTGTAATCGTGACTGCAGTAAATGTAAGGCATTGTTATTCCTTTTTCCTATCTCATAATTCTGCTGTATTTAAGAATAGTACTACTTTCCTCTTCATTTGACAGATAATGAAAACAGGGAGCAAAATTATGAAACCAAATTTATTTCTGTCATTTTTTGTCTCATTTTCTTTAGATGAAAAATGAAAAAAAAATATTGTAACTAAATTATTTTATGAAGATTAAATGGGTTTATTCATTTAAAGTTTGTAGTAAAGAGCTTGGTATCATTCAGGATTCAATAAATGCTAGCTGTTATTTGTGGTATTATTATTGACATTATGCACTGATATTTCTGGAAGAGTATGCAAATATAATATATTATTAGTAAGAAAACAAAAACAGAGCCTAATAATGTGTACATACACACAATTTTTCATATCAGGTCATCAACTGGTCCATATAATGTCTTCCTCTGAGTCTCCTCCAACTACAACAGCCTAACAGCTGAGGATTTCTTCAGGCTTCCTTCAGAAGCTTCATAGTAAAATAGTTGTAAGAAAAAGTAACATTTCTCCTAATAAACTGGCTCTTCTTGCAATGTATATCTTTGATGTAGGCATGATAATCTGAGTGAAGGAAACAGAAGATAGAAGAGGACAGAAAACTCCATTCTGCTGCATTATGAATATTATTTCTAACGTTGTTATCATAATCATCATAGAAATATCATCATCACTATTTTATCCTTTTTTCTGTCAGTTAAATGTCGGGTCTATACCTGGGACCTGTTTATTCCATCTCATTTCTCCCATTGAGGATCTCATTCTGTCTCATAGATATAAATATTATCTATATGCCAATGAATCCAAAATTGTAGCATTTTCTTAGTGCCAAAATAGAAGGTTATATCTATTAAGTATCTTTGTGCTTAGCAACAGAAACTCATATTTGAAAAGCAGATGTACTTTGGCTGACTTTTCTCTTGGCAGCCTAATAATCTCAAAAGCTGAAACATAATATGGCCAGAACAGATTTCTGAAAACTTACACCATTGCTAACACCTTTCACTCATGGTTTTATATCCAAGCATTAAAGTAGTAACTCTGAAAGTCACTAGTGATTCTCTTCTTTACTTATCACTCCACACAACCATCAATTTACCAACATAGTTTTTGATCAATTTTTTTGAACATTTTTCTGTACAATTACTGCTTCCCTCGTGGTTCACCAGCCTGCGATGCGGGAGACCCGGTTTAAATCCCTAGATGGAGAAGACTTCCTGGAGAAGGAAATGGCAGTATCACTCCAGTATCACTCCAGTACTCTTGCCTGGAGAATTCCATGGACAGGGGAGACTGGTGGGCCACAGCCCACGGGGTCGCAAAGAGCAGGGCACGGCTGAGCGATTAACACAGCTCCCTTTGTGGTACAAGCTGCTTTCGTGTTTCTTGCACTAATCCAAAGGCTTCCTAACTTGTCTCCTTTCCTTTCCCACAGCAGCCCCAGTAATTCTTTAAAAACAAGTCAATCTATGTCATTCTTCTGCTTAATTCCCTCTACTTAATTCCCATCTCATTTAAAATAAAATGTAAATGTTAACCAAGATCTACAAGATACCGTATAATCTGTACCCTGAATATTCGATCCCTAGGTCAGGAAGATCCCCTGGAGAAGGTCATGGAGACCCAGTCCAGTATTAATAGAGAATTCCATGGACAGAGGAGCCTTGAGGGCTACAGCTCATAGGGTTGCAAAGAGTCGAACACGACTTAACACACACGTATGCACATAGTTGACTACCAACGTTGTGTTAGTTTCACTTATACAGCAAAGTGATTCAGTTATACATAAATATGTAGCTATTATCTTTTTTTTGAGAAAGTATTGAAACAAGCTATTATCTTTTAAATCTTTCCCATTTAGGTTTTTACAGAATATAGAGCAGAGCTCCTTGTGCTATGCAGTTTGTCCTTGTTGATTATCTATTTTAAACATAGTGATGTCTGCATGTCAATCTCAAATTCTCAGCATTTTTGTCTGTTGTCTTTTTAACCTCTATGTTCTCCCAATAGAATAAAAACTCCATGATGAAAGATTTCTTATTTTGCTAAATTCTGTATAATAAGTAACTAGAATAATTGTTGAAACATTATACAGTCTTAATAAATATTTTATTCTAGTTTAAGTCTGCTACTTTCGTTTTGTCAACCACCAGTGTTGAACTACACTGAAGCTCTATGGTCCTGGGAAACAGAGACCGTAAAAGATAAAGAACATTACAGCATACTAACACATATATATGGAATTTAGAAAGATGGTAATGATAACCCTATATGCAAAACAGAAAAAGAGACACAGAAATACAGAACAGACTTTTGGACTCTGTGGGAGAAGGTGAGGGTGGGATGTTTCAAAAGAACAGCATGTATATTATCTATAGTGAAACAGATCACCAGCCCAGGTGGGATGCATGAGACAAGTGCTCGGGCCTGGTGCACTGGGAAGACCCAGAGGGATCGGGTGGAGAGGGAGGTGGGAGGGGGGATCGGGATGGGGAATACGTGTAAATCTATGGCTGATTCATGTCAATGTATGACAAAACCCACTGAAATGTTGTGAAGTAATTAGCCTCCAACTAATTAAAAAAAAATAAAAAAAAAAAATAAAAAAAAAATAAAGTAAATTGATGCAAAACCTTAAAAAAAAAAAAAAAAGAATCCTCTCACTTTTTCATGTTCTGTGAAACGGCAGATGCAAAGAACCATCCTTCCCTATAGGACTTACATAACTCAGGAATGCCTTTTTATTTACCAATGAAAAGATCAGGCACAGACTCTTCTCACTTTTTGCCTCATAATGATCTCTGAATTGTCTGTCTCCACTAATCAATTGGAAGAAAATGCCCATCCGACTGACTCGCTTGCATCTGTCCACAGACTCCTGAACTTTGACCCACCCTTAGCCTGAGCCATGCTGAATATTTTAAAACCTGTCAATAAACAAGCTCTTCTTATTGCCTTCTCCGGAGGATACCCTGGCATCAGGGTGAAGTATTCTATGATCTACTGTCCCGTCACACCATCTCTACCCTTTCGTTCTGCTTCTCCACACCCTATCCCATTTCCCCACTAATTGTTCTTTCTGGTTTTGTTTAGCCCTTTCCTTTTGATTTGTTTTTTTTATTCTTTCCTATAAAATAAAAATCCCTTTTCTACCTGATTTTAGAGGTACTTGCAGATATTAGAATATAAGTGTAATCCCTTTTAACAAAGTCTCTCCTTAACTAAATCCAATTATTTTTAATTGGAATATAGTTGCTTTATAATTGTTGTATTAGTTTCTGCTTTATGATGAAGTAAACCAGCTGTATGTATACATATATCCTCTTTTTTTTTTTTTTTGACATGACATGCCATCATTTCATGACTAGGCCACTCTGCACATGACTCTCTAGAATTCATTTTATACACATTCATTTAATGTGTGTAAATTAGCATACCTTTACCAAAGTAATATAAATTAAGTCATGCAATTCCTCTGTTGATGGCATGACTTCCATTGAATCCAAATCTTTCAGATGCTACATAAAGTTCTAAATCATTCCCTCTAGCTCTCTTATCTCATCTTACCGAGTTCTTCCTTCTCTCCCATACTTCTGTGATAATGGTTTCTTCATCCTTGTGGAAATGCCACATTAATATTTTTAATTTTTTTTCTCTTTAAGTTGGTATTGGGATTGGGAGATAAGTTATTGTGGATTCTCAATTTATGAGACTATTCAAATATCAATACAATGTTAGCTTAAATACATAAACTGAGTAGGGTAGAAAAATCACTTTCAAAAATCCTTTTTGAAAGTAAACAGTTATAAAATACAAATGAATATTTACAACTGTAGTAAGTTATCAGATACTATACTAATTAATTCTTCACATTTCCATTTATCACAACAACCTAGGATTTAGATACCATTATTTTCATCATTTTATAAGTGGAAAAACCAAGGCTCAAGAAGATGAAGTAAGCTAAACACGGATGTAAGGCAAGTGACAGAGATTTTATCATATAAGCTGGCGCACTTAGTCTTCAGTCCAGAAAACAATGTTTTTTCCAATATATCAGAGAATCTAAATTAAGAAAATTACGACCAAGGCAATTGGAACAAATTTAATCATAAGGTCATAGCAATTTTTTGATATTTATTAAAGATGTAACATTATTCTAGGCATTTGAGCAGATAGTATACTTATTATGGGGTTTCCATGGTGAGTCAATGGTCAGGCATCCACCTGCAATGCAGGAGACCATCTACAATGAAGGAGACGTGGGTTTGACCCAAGGTTAGGAAGATCCCCTGGAGAAGGAAATGGCAACCCACTCCAGTATTCTGGCCTGAACAGAGGTCAGAGTATTCTCCGCTTGGACAGAGGAGCCTGGAGGGCTGCAGTCCATGATCACAGTGAGTTGGACACAACTTAGAGACTAAACCACCATAGTTTTCATGGCTATTATTTCTTTGAATTCTTAAAGATATTTTTGAGATGAAAGTATTATTATGACTGTTATTCTTTGGGGTCATTAATTTTGCAGTGTTTTGAGATATGCTGTCAGTAAAAAACAATGAATTTTCATGGGAGGACTCATGAGGCTTCAGGCAATATTTATGTTTGTAATAGCATTCTCAATTCAAATAAACATAAAACAAAATTTAATTCTATAGAGCTATAGTTATAAAAATAATTTTAAGATAAGTTATATTAGTCATAAATTTTATTTAAAAATAACATAATAATTTATAGTAATTTCCTATACTTTATACAACAAATATGTGAAAATTTTAAATGCAAATAGCTGTCAGAAAATACTGCTTTTTCAGAACTTATAATTAGAGTTTCAACAATTTTGACATTATAATGTAACTAGATACAAATTTTTTTGCTTAGTTTATAAAGGAATCTTATAATGTGTCTTTCACTTAATTGCATAGACTATGTGCATTAAAATGTGAGTATACAGATGTTCATGAGAAAATGTAGTACAAAATCAGCATTAATCAAAGTGCTGCAATAGGGGCTATTAAATAAATAATGAATATTTTCTGACTATTGAAAAGGATAGCTTAATGGTGCATTTTTTTTTGGCACTGGAAATATGGTTACTAAATATTCTCAAGGGAAAAATAAAGAAACTGATGCACAATGACCACACACCTTATATGTGATGTCTATATTTGTATTGTATATGAAAACTTGATTAATAATTATGATTGTTTCCCTGTCGTATAGTAAATACCAGTCTCTGTTGATAACATGGTCACCTAATTCCTGATCCACAGAATTGTAGCTTATCCACAATTGTAATGTTTTCTATTATAATCATAAGTTACGTGTAAATACTGACTATAATATAATAAAAAGTACTTAAGTGAACTTATTAGGCAGGAAACTTGAACATTAAAAGTACTTGTGTTGTTTTAACAATGGGAAATGGTTGATTTTCTCTAATATTTTAGAATGCAATGACTGATAGTGATATGTATTTAATCAAGGCTGTATTTGCTTTAAAAGTGGGTTTCCTAATAAAAGAATGTTTCATCAAAAAGTTTTAGATCTTTGGTTCTTCTTTTGTTTTTCATAAGAGCCAGAAATGGAGCTTCTTGGTCATTGCCCTGAGAAGGACCCATAGCTGTGTGTGCTTCCATCACTCCCACGGAGCTCTGTTCATCACACCTCAGCATCTTGGGAGGTGGCAGTGTCTTTAAGGAAACATCTGGATAATTTTTATTCTGCTTTTAATTTTTCATTGTGTATTACTGACATCAAACAGAAAAACAAAAAAAACAAATATGACATAAATACACATTCACCTACTACTAATTCTATCAAATTATATCATATGGTTAACTCCTTAAATTTTAAGAAATATACAGTTATTGCAATTGTTGGTGTTTTCCATTTTACCACAATCTTACTGGTGATTTTTTTTTTTTTTGCTCTTTTTAAAATCAATCAAAATTTACTAATCCCTTCAAAAAATACCAATGCTTAATCAGATATAGAAGCTATTATATTACCTTGTGCATACCGCACTAAGGAGAACATGTACTAGTATCAGTTCAGTTCAGTTCAGTCGCTTAGTCGTGTCTGACTCTTTGTGATCCCATGAATCGCAGCACGCCAGGCCTCCCTGTCCATCACCAGCTCCTGGAGTTTACTCAAACTCATGTCCATCGAGTCGGTGATGCCATCCAGCCATCTCATCCTTTGTTGTCCCTTTCTCCTCCTGCCCCCAATCCCTCCCAGCATCAGGGTCTTTTCCAATGAGTCAACTCTTTGCATGAGGTGGCCAAAGTATTGGAGTTTCAGCTTCAGAGTTAGTCCTTCCAATGAATATCCAGGACTGATCTCCTTTAGGATGGACTGGTTGGATCTCCTTGCAGTCCAAGGGACTCTCAAGAGTCTTCTCCAACACCACAGTTCAAAAGCATCAATTTTTTGGCGCTCAGCTTTCTTCACAGTCCAACTCTCACATCCATACATGACCACAGGAAAAACCATAGCCTTGACCAGACGGACCTTTATGGGCAAAGTAATGTCTCTGATTTTTAATATGCTATCTAGGTTGGTCATAACTTTCCTTCCAAGGAATAAGCATCTTTTAATTTCATGGCTGCAGTCACCATCTGCAGTGATTTTGGAGCCCAAAAAAAAAATAAAGTCAGACACTGTTTCCACAGTTTCTCCATCTATTTCCCATGAAGTGATGGGACCAGATGCCATGATCTTAGTTTTCTGAATGTTGAGCTTTAAGCCAACTTTTTCGTTCTCCTCTTTCACTTTCATCAAGAGGCTTCTTAGTTCCTCTTCACTTTCTTCCATAAGGGTGGTGTCATCTGCATATCTGAAGTTATTGATATTTCTCCCAGCAATCTTGACTCCAGCTTGTGCTTCTTCTAGCTCAGCGTTTCTCATGATGTACTCTGCATATAAGTTAAATAAGCAGGGTGACAATATACAGCCTTGACGTACTCCTTTTCCTATTTGGAACCAGTCTGTTGTTCCATGTCCAGTTCTAACTGTTGCTTCCTGATCTGCATATAGGTTTCTCAAGAGGCAGGTCAGGTGATCTGATATGCCCATCTCTTTCAGAATTTTTCACAGTTTATTGTGATCCACACAGTCGAAGGCTTTGGCATAGTCAATAAAGCAGAAATAGATGTTTTTCTGGAACTCTCTTGCTTTTTCAATGATCCAGTGGATGTTGGCAATTTGATCTCTGGTTCCTCTGCCTTTTCTAAAACCAGCTTTAACATCTGGCTATTTAGGATTGCTTCCAATCCTATGCTCTAACAAAAAAGTGAACATTACTATTAATTTTTTATTATAATACTGTATTCTAATCATGAGCAGGAATTTAGGATTTATCTCATGAATATGATCTCTGACCATAAAGGTCTCTGTAATATGACTAGATTGCCCTTCCTTGTTGGACAGTTTTCCATTTCCCCCATAAGGAATGACTGTGCCCCAACAGCTTTATTATTTTTAGCATTTTGACAAAGTTTGCATTTTTATTATCATGTAGAAGAAGGTGTACTTCACTGTAAAATTGTTGAAAGAAGCTGTGCATCTCTAGAAAGGGCTGCATTTTTATTTTTCTTTGAACCCTGTTTTCATATGTTTTACCTTTAAAATGATCATTGTTTCCTCCTTAGGTTAGTAATCATTTTATATTCAAAAGGAGATTAACCATATGTTTGTGATACATGTTGCAAATATTTTCTCAGTTTTATATTTTTACAATAACTTTGCTTATACTATGTCAGGCAGGATTTTTTTCTTGTTGTATTAGCTTTATACAGTCAATTTATTACATTTTGCTTTTATTGTTTCTTGGATTTCATTCATAATCAAAATGCCTTTCCCTTCTCTCAGCTTTAAGGGAATTCATGATGGTTTCTTCTAGTAACTGTAGTATTTCATTTTGTACATTCAGTTTGATAATAGTTTACAGTTTACCCTACTGGGATGGTATGAAGAATTATCCTAATTTGTCTTTTTTGTTTTCATAGTTAATACATAGTCTTTCCTTATGTATTATATAGCAATATTCCCACTAGTCTGAGAATCCAACATATGCAAAATTTCTTATAGTATTTGGAATTATTTCTATCCTTATATTTTGTACCATTGGTCTATCGCTATACTTATGTACATCCACACCTTTTAATACCTTTTAGTTTTCAATGGTACTTGCTATAATTGCAGAAGCAATTGCCCCTTCGTTGTTTCCATTCTTCAAAGTTTTTCTAACATTACTTGTTTTGGGCATGCATATGTGTGTATGCATGTATTGGGTTTGTTTCCATATAAAGTTTAGGATCAGAATGATTGAAGGAAGTGATTCACAGAGAGAACTGCAACTTTAACTAAATTCAGGAACTTAGAAAGGCATGTTCGCAAGTGTTGACATTAAGATGGTGCTAACTCAGCCATAAAAAAAAAGAAAGAAAGAAAGAAAAGGAAAGAAAAAAAAAGATTGAAATGTAAAATTAACTTTGGTTCCAGGAATAATTACCTTTTTTTTTTTTTTTTAATCCAAAGCTAAGGTAACCACCACCAGATCTGATTGTGCAGATCCATATTGCACTTGCTATAACCCACATTAGCAGGATAGGCACTTCTTGTACTGCCTCTTCAACTGAATCAGTCCTAACAAGTCTGGACAAATGTATCTGATTAACAAAATCTGCTCCCACTCTGTCACTCAAACCCCAAAGGAATCTGAGTACACTTAATATTTTTCTATCTCTGAAACAGGGGAAGGCACACTGTCAAATGGATTGCCAAAATGGTAAACCAGCTCTATCTCACAATCTTGTCTGCTCATTTCACTCTTTGGGCACCTGAACATGCTTATTTTAAAGCCTTCATTAGACAGATTCATAAATATAACTTCATTCAGGTAAGATACTAGCCCTGATTGTTCACTTGCTATCTTTCTTGACATTAGCTCTTTAAAAAAATGTGTTCTTTAGTTTCTGTAAGCAGTGCAGCTTTGAGTGGGTAATTTTTTACAGCAGTGTTTATTTTTTTCTCTCTCCCACTGTAGTTATCCCCTCGCTTTGCATATCTACTCTTGGTTTCCAAAAACTTATACCATGATTCCATATTTACACGTGTGCCCCTCAGATGATGTTAAGGCTTGCAGAGATGCAGTTACCAATGAAAAGGACACTGGCTGGGTGCTTTTCCACTTATTTCTAGTTCCTCACCTACAGCTTCCCAAAATCTGTGACTCTAGCAGGTTGCCAATGATGTACTTCATGTTCTTTGGTGACTCCTAGCTACCATCTTCAAGAAGTGAGTTTTGAAACCCCTTAAAACTTAGAGAAAATTTCATCCATATTAATATGCTCCATTTGTACTTCTTTCCCCCATTTTTCTCTGGATTGAGAGCTCAGCTGGTACACAGTGAACAAAGCTCACTGCTCTGAGTTTCTGTCAGCTTTCTAGTACTCAAAAATATTATTTTTTTGAAGGCCATATATGCATTTTTTGTTGTCTCTATATTTTGTCTATTTTTGCTATTTGTTTAGAGCAGAAAGCCTACATATGTGGAGATATGAACTCAGTATACCATTAGTCCAAAGAGCTAGATTTGAGATAAAAATATTTCAATGCAAGGCAAACATTTAATACTAGCTTTTTTCTATCCTACCTATGCATCCTACTAGGTTTTGAAGCTCTTTGAAATCTTCTTTGGTGCCTTTCTGATTTTATGAAGGAAAATGTTTTTTGTTTTTTTTTTTTTTTTGTCTATAAATGTTACTGTGCAATAACTTTACAAACTGATACCCAGCTCTGTGAGTAATCTGAACAAGAAATAAAGTTGATGCCATATATTCTTTTCTAAGACATTTTGTAGATCTGATGATGTTGGTGGATATGGTTCTTTAGAATGGTTGTCTTGTTTGTACATGTCCAGCATTACAAGCTGAGATCTAATAATAACAGAGAAAGGCTGCAGAGATTGAAGGACATACTTAAAATGAATGAAACACTCAAAAGCAGAAAGTCATGCCTATGTCCTCTGAAAAGAAAACCACAAAAAAGCAAGCCAGTAATTTCTGACCAATCTTACATCTCAATTTGTCATGGTAAACTAATGCCTCTTTTTCCCTTTACCAAATTGAACTTAATTTTTTCATTCATAGGTCAGGCCTTGAGAGTTCTTAAGTTATTAAGCAGGGTAAAAAAAAACAAACAAAAAACCTGCTAAATAAATAGAGCAGCTCTCCCTCTCTAGGAGTAACCAGGGATTTGACTTGTTTAAACTTAAATGATAAAACAAATAGTTGCCAAATCAAACAAGAACCTTGTGTTGTAATAGACTTTCCCCTAAAGTATTTCTTACTACAAACCTAAATTGCTGATATTTCATGAAACTTTTCTTATTAACTTTTCCCCCTGACAATCCTCCATGTAACTACAGATGCCTGAAAAATTCTGATTATCTCCCTCTATATGTGTGTTTGTGTGTGTTTAATCCATTACATTGCTTTTGAAGAAAATGCATTATTTCTTTATATATAATTTTATTTATGGCTTCAATAGACATTAAAAATAAACTTGAAAAATTATGTCATTGTTATGATAATTTAAAAATATATCTATTGTCCTGAATGAATTATGGATCTACATAAAAGTGTTTTGAAGAATGCAAACCATAGGCTTAGAGTTCACTTATAATTCCTGATCCAACACTTATTTAGACTTTATATGACTCACTTATCTCTAAGTTTGAAATGGCAACCCACTCCAGTATTCTTGCCTGGAGAATCCCATGGACAGAGAAGCCAGGCAGGCTACAGTCTGTGGGATCGCAAAGAGTTGGACATGACTGAGCAATTAACTTTCACTTTCACTTTTATCTAATAAGATAAATGGAATTAATAAGAACACATTCACAAGATTGTTGTAAGAATTATTGCAAAATATATAGCATATTGTATAGTGAGTTGACCACATGTCCCCGTTTTTCACTGCAAAATCTGGATTAACACCTAAATGTTAATTTACTCTCAAAATGTCAGTTGAACTATAAAGTATAATATCAATATACATTAGTTTATTGAATCTTAGTAATCTTTTAAAAATAACTGGTGCATTTCTGTGACCAGTTTATCGTGTATGCTTGGCCATAAAATAAGTAATTTTCATCTTGGGATGTTTCTGTGGATGCCGACCTTAATTATGAAGGCAGAAAAGGCAAAGATTTTGACACAAAGTATCATCAAGTTAAATAATTCAGACCAAAGAATGGTTTTGTTTTTATCATTGCTCTTACGTTATTCTTTTTTCTTTTTTTGGAGAACAAGAAATTAAAGATATTTTGGAAACAAGTTTAGCTGTATAGTAAGGCAGAATATGGAACCACTGTGGAATGAAAGCATCAGGATAGATAGGATTCAGGCAGAAGATAGATGGGGCCCTGGGGCAAACATCTGAAGTTTGTTCTCTGTAGACCTATACTTTAAGACAAAAATAGCAGGCAATTAAAGGAGGACATTGATCCCTGCTCAAATAGAAGATGAGAACACATTTTTTCTCATTCTTGAAATCAGGAGACCTTCCCAACTACATGTGCAAAAAAAGGCCCCTTGGAGGTCAAAAAGAGAGTGATGCTAAATGATGCTAATTCTCCATATGGCTTTTTGGTAGACTCCATCGCGTCTAGGAGATGTGTAGGCATACATGGGAGGATCCTCAGATATACCAAATCTGGACTCTGAACCAGACAAATCAAAATGATTGGCCAAAGGAAACCTGAAAGAAATGCCACACATAAGTGATTTAAGCTGCCATGAATGTGCAACTCTCTTCTGAGTCTACCCATGCATCTATCCACAGGTACCATACTCTTTTCACCTCCTCCTAAACACTTTGTTTCACTACTGTCCATCTTTGTGGGAATTCTTTTCTGCAAAACTGAAGATCTAGATCTTGTCGCTAGCTCTTGTTGCTCACCTCAGGTCTAATTGGTTAGGATTTGGGGCTCTCACCATTGTGACTTGACCTCAGTCTCTGGCCTGGACCTGAAGACCTGCTTCAAGTTGCTGCAGGCCAAGACCAGCAAAGTTTGGGATCTTAATAAAAACCAAATCCTGGAGTCATCCTTGCTCCCATAGTATCCTGGATTCAAATTTGAATAACACATAGGACTGCAGAGTTTCATGCTGACGTATCAATAACATCTGATTAACTTTTGGAGTTAGTCAAAAAAGACTGAAAGTTCTGTATATTGTTTTCACAACTGTAGGTGCTTTTGAATTTATATTCATGAAAATGGAGTTTCAATGGCTACTCATGAACTGTATTGCTGCAAATATCAGGAAAGTGTTGCATTAGATGAATCTTACCAGTTCACTTCTTATTCTTGAGACATCATTTATTTCTTATGAAAGTGTATGAACCTGGGGACTGATGTTCTTTGAAATTATCTATTGCTCTTGTTCTTGAATAGCAATTTAACTAAGTTTGAACTTTTGGGTCACATTATGTTTTCTGAAAATATTGCTGATATTTGTCCTCTTGTGGAGCATGTTACCATGAAGAAGTCAGAACTAAGTAAGCCTGGTTTATCCTTCCTTGACGTATCCATTGACGTAAAGATTTGCCTGGCTGTCTCTGGGATTCTTTATCTTTAAGTCAATTAACTGCCCAGGCCATGTGTCAGTATGTCTTGAGCTGCATATGCTTTTCTTGAACATCTAGTCAAAAGATTTGTCTTTCTCAACTTTAGGGACATCATACTGAATTACATATTTGACTGTTTCATTTATTCTTTTGGGCAGATATGTTAAATATTCATCTTTTGGATAATTTTTGTTCTTTTGTATCTACAAATTTCTTTCTAAATTTTACAAACTTTCTGTTCTTTATGAAAATTTGGTCAGTTTTCTCCTGTCATATATGTAACAATTTTTTGTTAAATCTGTCATTGTTTTCTTTTTATATTCTTTTAATGAGACCTTATTTTCTCTGATGTTAATTTTTCTTCCTTGCTTTGTATCTATGTGTTCATTTTACCTTGCATTAACATTTCTTTCTAGAACTTTTTCTTTCTACATCTTTATAGCATGGAGGTTTTGTAACATTGTTTATTCACTATGTCATGCCCTACTCATTGACAACCCCATGGACTGTAGCCTGCCTGCTAGGCTCCTCTGTCCACGGGATTTCTCTGGAAAGAACATTGGAGTGGGTTGCCATTTCTTTCACCAGAGAATCTTTCTGACTCAGGGGTCAAACACGCATCTCCTGAATTATCAGGTAGGTTCTTTATCACTGAACTGCCTGGGAAACCTAAACATAGAGGATATCTCTTTATTAACATATTTAATTTTCTATAACAATATATGTGTATGTTGTTTGCTTCCTCCCTGTGATAATCTTTTCAGTGCATGTGTGTGCATGTGTGTGTGCATGCAAAAGTTTGGTGTAGTTTATTCTCATATTATTTCATGATTATTTAGTTTTTATATCTTCTGCTTACAAGTTTTTAGGATTACTGTATGGTTATATTACTTTTTACTCACTTGCCTGTAGATTTTAAATAAATGTAGATATTCTTGAATCTTCACGTTTAGAAGAATACATGAGGAAGGACTTGAGTGAAGGAGTAAAAATAAGTTTTTATAATTGTTTCTTTTTTAATTAATTCAATTGTTTTACAATGCTGTGTTGGTTTTTTCAACAAAAAAGAGGTACAGATGGCCCATAAATGTGAAAAGATGCTCAACATTGCTAACCATTTGAGAGAAAGTGGAAAATAAATTTCAAAATAGTTGCTACATTGAGTTTTATGAAAATTTGCTGTGGAAAATTTCTTATCAACTATCTATCCTAGGAGCATAACTCTGTTCTAGGAGTATAGACCTTACCTAGAACACAGAAAAATATTACATCAGACAGGTCTATGCTATTTTTGCATCTGTGTGTGTGTATGTATGTAGGTATATCACCTTTTCCACTTCTTTCAATCTGTCAGAATCAACATATAACTGATTCACACACAGTTTCTCCTCCACGTCCACTCATCCTTAGCATGAATTTTATGGAACAATACCTACTTGATTTGTCTACACTTAGTCAAGCCTCCTCTCCTCTCTATTCTGTCAAAAATAGGTATCAAGATGCTTCTTATAATCTCAAAACAAGTTATTGATTTATTTCGCAATAGAGGTTTTTAGTTTGGCCTGCTGGGCAGTTAAGTATTAACCTGAAAAGCTAGAAATAGTCAAACCCTATACATTCCACCCCCTCCCAAAAAAATGTCCCTTCACCCTCTCCATGGAGATAGCTTCTGAGAACGTGCAATATTTTGTTTGCTAAACATGTCTTTGCATACTCGTGGCCTTGGACCAGGCCAGACAGTTTATAGCACTAGTGTGCTTAATGGCAAGGTCCTTGAGCCACACCGCGTTATTCCAAACTCTGGAAGGGCTAGCTGCTGAGGACTGAGGAACTAAAGTCAGTCATCAGGCACTACATGCTTATGTAACCAAATATCAATAAATCCTGGACACCAAGGCTCAGGACAGTCTCCTTTGTCAGCAATGTGGCTATTGCACATTATTTTTGAAAGTATTAAGTATGGTCCATATGACTTCAATGGGTCAAGATGAATGGAAGCTTGTACCTGTTTTCTCTCTGGCTCTATCCCATGCATCTTTCATCATTGAAAGTTTTAATCTGTATCTTTTGACTGTGATAAACTGTAACTGTGAGTACAACAGTTCTTTGAGTTCTAAGAGCATTTCTAGTGAATCACGGATCCTGAGGAAGGTCTTGGGGAGCTGCCAGACACTTGCTGTGCATGCCCACCACTTTGACACATGTACTCCACCATGTCCACCTGAGACAGCAGAGAACTCTTCCCAACTGACCTGGTTTGGTTGTACTAGGTGGCCTTTCTTCAGATAATATTGTTCTGATGTGATCTGTTTCATTGTCAATATTATGTTGCTGTTGTTTACATGTTGCATTTGGATAATTTTAGAGAAACAAAGTTTATAAATGAAACTTATACTTGAGACATGGAAAAACAGACTGGTTCCAAACAGGAAAAGGATACATCAAGGCTGTATATTGTCACCCTGCTTATTTAACTTATATGCAGAGTACATCATGAGAAACGCTGGGCTGGAGGAAGCACAAGCTGGAATCAAGATTGCTGGGAGAAATATCAATAACCTCAGATATGTAGACGACACCACCCTTACGGCAGAGAGTGAAGAGGAACTAAAAAGTCTCTTGATGAAAGTGAAAGAGGAGAGTGAAAAAGTTGGCTTAAAGCTCAACATTCAGAAAACTAAGATCATGGCATCTGGTCCCATATCTTCATGGAAAATAGATGGGGAAACAATGACAAACTTTATTTTTTTGGCTCCAAAATCACTACAGATGGTGATTGCAGCCATGAAATTAAAAGACACTTACTCCTTGAAAGGAAAGTTATGGCCAACCTAGACAGCACATTAAAAAGCAGAGACATTACTTTGCCAACAAAGGTCCATCTGGTCAAGGCTATGGTTTTTCCAGTAGTCATGTATGGATGTGAGAGTTGGACTATAGAGAAAGCTAATCACCGAAGAATTGATGCTTTTGAACTGTGGTGTTGGAGAAGACTCTTGAGAGTCCCTTGGACTACAAGGAGATTCAAGCAGTCCATCCTAAGGAGATCAGTCCTGAGTGTTTACTGGAAGGACTGATGCTGAAGCTGAAACTCCAATACTTTGGCCACCTGATGCGAAGAACTGACTTATTTGAGAAGACCCTGATGCTGGGAGGGATTGAAGGCAGAAGGTGAAGGGGACAACAGAGGATGAGATGGTTGGATGGCATCACCGACTCAATGGACATGGGTTTGGGTGGACTCTGGGTGTTGGTGATGGACAGGGAGTCCTGGTGTGCTGCAGTCCATGGGATCACAAGGAGTCAGACATGACTAAGCTATTGAACTGAACTGAACTGATACTTGAAAAGAAGAAACTGATTGCTTTATATGTATAATTTTATGATACTTAAAATCCTGGTATTCACAATATAGTTGTAAAAATATTTTCCCTTCAAAAAGTTGGGTAATGATCCATCATCCCTTAAATAATTCTTTAAAATTGTGACACAATTGCTCAAATATACATAGAAATCTATCAAAGAGCAATGTGCTGTTCATGATACATGTATTCCAATGAAGTCACTAGGAGTGTTGTTTCTGATGTCAAACTACTAATTTAAAAATTTTAGTTGTGCCCCATGATGACTCAGTAAAATTTGTTGTTATTGTTCAGTTGCTCAGTCATGTCCTACTGTTTGTGACCCCATGGGCTGCAGCACACCAGGCTTCCCTGTCCATCACTTCCTGTCCAAACTTCCCTGTTTGGAGTTTGCTCAAACTCATATCCACTGAGTTGGTGATGCCATCCAATCATCTCATCATCTGCCCTCCTCTTCTCCTTCTGCCTTCAATCTTTCCCAGCATCAGTCCTTTCCAGTGAGTCAGATCTTCACATCAGGTGGCCAAAGTATTGGAATTTCATCTTCAGCATCAATCCTTCCAGTGAATATTCAGCGTTGATATCCTCTAGGATTGGCTGCTTTGATATCTTTGCAATCCAAGGAACTCTCAAGAGTCTTCTTCAGAGCCACAATTGAAAAGCATCATTTTGTTGGCATTTATGGTCCAACACTCATGTCTGGATTGACTAGTTTTACCTTTCAGTCCAAGGGACTCTCAAGAGTCTTCTCCAACACCACAGTTCAAAAGCATCAATTCTTCAGTGCTCAGCCTTTTAACACTGGATACACTTAATCCTCTTTATGCCCCAGTTTTCTTTCGAAAAAAGTTTAATTGAAATATTGTTGATTTACAATGTTGTTTGTTTCAGATGTATTACATCAAAGTGATTCAGTTATACATGTGTATATATCTATACATTTTAGATTTGTTTCCCTTATAGGTTGTTACAAAATATTGAGTATAGTCTTATGTACTATGCGGTAGGTCTTTTTTGATTATCTATTAATATATAGTAGTTTTGATATGTTAATCACAACTTCATAGCTTATCCTCCCCCCTCTTTTCACCTTTGGTAACCATAGCTTGTCTTCTATGTCTGTGAATCTATTTCTCTTTTGTATGTGAGTTTATTTGTATCATTTTTAAGATTTGACATATAAGCAATATCATATGATATTTGTCTTTCCCTGTCTAACTTATTTAATTTAGTATGATAAGCTGTAGGTCCATCCACGTTACTGCAAATAGCATAATTTATTTCTATTTTATGACTAATAGTCCCTTATATTTTTTTTTCATTTATTTTTATTAGTTACTTTACAATATTGTAGTGGTTGTTGCCATACACTGACAATAGTCCCTTATATTTTTATACTTCATTTTTTTCATCTGACTGTCCAATAATAATTGGGTCCAAATCATAGATGCTTTGATTTTGTTTATTTGATTAATGGGACTAAATGAAAATGGTATATGTAAAAGTACTTAGAAGAGATACTAGCATAACTTCTCAGGATACACTTAATTTTTAGTAATGAAACTAATGAAATTTTATTAGTTTTTATTGAAATAGAGTTGTTTCACAGTGTTGTGTTTGTTTCTATTGTACAGAAAACTGAATCAGCTATCTACATATGCATATATATATGTACATATGCATTTTATGTATACAGATATATATATATGTACATATGTATTTTATGTATACAGATATATATGTACATATGCATTTGACATATACAGATATATATGTACATATGCATTTATGTATACAGATATATGTGTACATATGTATTTTATGTATACAGATATATATGTGTATATATATATATCTGTGTGTACAAATGTATTTTATATATATTTTTATATATATTTTCCCTCTTTTCTGGATTTCTTCCTGTTCAGGTCACAATAGAGAACTGAGTAGAGTTCTCTGAGCTCTACTGTAGATTCTCATTAGTTATTTATTTTATACATATTAATGTATATATATAAATCCCAATCCCCAATTCACCCCCAAATTTTTAATCTGAAGCAAGCCATTCATGAAGCTATCTAATTTAAATAATATTGCCTTTTAGAAGAAAACATATTTCTGTAACTATAGAATATAAACATTTGATGAAAATGGTTTTACCATAATAAGTTAAGGGTGTTAGTTGCACAGTCATGTCTGACTTTGCCAACCCATGGACTGTCAGGCTCTCTGTCCATGGACTTCTCCAGGCAAGTATATTGGAGTGGGTAGCAATTCCCTTCTCCAGGTGATCATCTGGACGCAGGGATTGAACTCAGGTCTTCCACATTTCAGACAGATTTTTTTACCTACTGAGTCACCAGTTAGTTTCTCTCAAAATAGTTCATTAACAGATTATTATGTTGCAGTTTACAAAATCAGTTTCTGAGGCATATATTTCAATTAATCATAATGCTAAAATATTCTTTTATTGAGAAGAAAACAAAGGAGAGAAAAGTTTAGAAGCTTAAAACTAAATAAAAGATGCAGTTAAGTATACCAAAAATGACCACATTCTCTGAAAGTGCTACTTCCTTCCACAACTGTTATTTTATTATGATCATAATAATTGTGATGCAATTGAGTCTAGTAGATACCTAAAAGGTTTAATTTAGCAAGTAAAATGTCCTGAGCTATAGAAAGCCTGTGATTATTGAAGACATGACAATGATTTCTAGTCAAACTCAAGCAATAGCCTTGGAATAAGTCACATTTTCAGAATAAAGCCTAAGGTGTTAAAGAATTAAATATTTTAAAGACCTAAATAGGTTGGTTTTGTGTATTGTATAGATTTTATATATTTAAATATTGGGATCACACTTAGCCTATTCATTTTAACTGATCAGTACTGTAACGATCACAGCTCCTGAAGCAAACAAACAAAAAACACCCAGTTAAATCAGCTAAGATGTACATAGATTCCACAAGATCTCTCAAGATACAAGTGTATATTAAATGCAGTAAAATTAGGCTTCAATGATGATGGTCACAATCTCTCATGGAATCACACTCAGTGAGAATGCATAACTGCAATGTAGAAGCATCGTTTTTCTGTTTTCTTTCTCCTGAATTCCTGATTAAAAAAAAAAAAAAGCTGCTGTCATTAATGCACAGTTGGAGTTATATATAGAAAAAAACATAAGATAAATAACACATACAAAAAAAGTCAATATTCTTTGTCCATCATTTATTGACACCTATAAAATTGTAAAAATCTCCATCATTCTAATATGTATGTTATGTTTAGTCACAATCACTAAGGTCATACATATAAGATTTTTATTCATTCAATGGTCATCTATGAGAAGGGATGTTTCTTTTAGAGACAGAGATATGAACAAGTTATATGCGTTACTCTCAAAGAGCATACAGGTTGCCTATGAAGAAAGCCACATGATTGACCAAATATGGTTAACTGTTGCAGGCTTTAAAATAGAAATTTTGTTGGTACAGGAAATACTAACAGGGAGAAAGCAGGAAATTTTATTTTAAGGGATTAAGAATTCCTAAATACAGTGATAAGTGAGGCTATTCTTAAAAGGTAATAAATAATCTTAAGTGCACAGCAAAATAAATATCAAAGATATCATGGACACAAGAAACAAAGAATTTGGTAAAATTTTGCACCCAAAGATATACATTTTAAGTGAAAAATAACTACCATTATAATAATTACCTTGAAAAATTCTAATTGATGTGAAATTTTATTTCTCTTAAATGGCTTGCTTAAAATTTCCCAATATTTCAAATGACAGTAGAATGTATTATTCTGGTGTCACTGTGCCTATGTGCTAAGTCACTTCAGTTGTGTCTGGCTCTGTGTGACCACATGGACTATAGCCTGCCAGGCTCCTCAGTCCATGAGATTCTCCAGGCAAGAATACTGGAGTGGGTTGTCATGTCCTCCTGAGGGGACCTTTCTGACCCAGGGATCATACCTGAATCTTTTACGTCTCCTGCATTGGCAGATGGGTTATTTACCACTAATACCACCTGGGAAGCCCAATGGTGTCACTAAGACTATCTCAAACACTCATGATATAAGAGCAAAAATTAGAATCTAAAATCCTGTTTGGAACTCATACATGAAGTAAATAGAGAATTTTTTTTTCTTTAAAGTAAAAGCAAGAACACTTATGAAGTATAGAAGTTAGGAGACAGAACAGAATATACATTTACTTAAATATTATGAGTTTAAAAAAATCCATGAAATAAATAGCAATTTTTAAATATCTAGATAAATTTAGACTTGTTACTGAATTTATACAGTAATAATAGTTTTCTATATTAAGAAAAAAACATAACGCCAATAGTTCTATGTGCTATTCCATATTACAGTACAATGTTCTCTATGTACAAACCTTCAAGTTGAGAACTTTCCAAGAGGCGAACGCGCACTCCATCATCAGGTGTGAGTGAAATTGCATCTTGCCTGCCATCTCCTACTGACAATCCTTCAGGTCTACCACCTCCCACCTCTTCTCCCACTTCCAGTCAGTAACTCTACTCATCAGCTCTTATTTGACAGATGCTGAACTATATCACTGTACTTTTCAAGATACTCTACTGTAAGTTTAATTTTTTAAAAATTTTCTGTGTGTTATTTGTGTGAAAAGTAGTATATCATACATTACAGTACCATATAGCTGATTGTGTTATTTGGGTAAGTAGGCTAACTTTGCTGGACTGAGGAACAAATCAGAGTTATGAACACTCCCTCAGGATAGAACTCATTCACATGTGGGAGACTTACTGTAATATCAAAGGCAGAAAACCATTTGTGTAGGCAAAAGTCTTTACAATCAATTTAGCCAAGTAAATTCTCTTTGTAAATTATATTAAATATGTAATTTCCAGCAAAAGACAAGTTCTTGGGGCAACTCTTAATTTAGGAGTTCAGAATAAAATTATTTGAGTTACACATTATGAGTAGAAAGATATTCTACATTAATGCAGGGTGTATAAATACTGATGCAAGGGAATTTGTATTGCATTTTGAAAATACCTCCTCTGAACTCTATTTAGTTATGTAGAATTGATATGCTGAATATAACTGCAAGCCTTTTGGCACTGATGATAATTCCATTTCAAGGATACAATAGGCTAATGCCTCATAACAGTGGGCAAAGGATAAGAGTCTTACTAGAGATTATGTGTTTGTCATTTGTGTGCATTTAGTTCAAGTAATGTGCAAAAGGAGTACAATGTAAATGCTCATATATTGTGAATGGTTCGTATTGGAACTA
Organism: Cervus elaphus; assembly: GCF_910594005.1. Lineage (NCBI taxonomy): Eukaryota > Metazoa > Chordata > Mammalia > Artiodactyla > Cervidae > Cervus > Cervus elaphus. The sequence goes on along the minus strand of NC_057844.1, from coordinate 9,327,808 downwards.
TGGTTTAAGTGTTAATATAATCTCTTTTATGCATGGGTGCCTAATTTGTGTTAACAAAGGCATACAATTATTTCAGTCATTTATGACAGCCAGTCATAATTTAATTACAATTTTCAGCCTAAATAGCATTAATATCAATTGATCATTTGAACTGCATCCCTACCTCCCTCTCACCTACAATTTCCTCTAGGACTAAGCCTGTGCTTTGCCCAGTCTCTTTCTATATGATTTAAAGTTATCATTGTTGCCCCAGCCTCTGGCTCCCACCTTTCTATAAGGACAATTCCAGGAGTCACTTAAATTGTTGCTCTGCTCCCACACTCCACAGAGCAGCCAAAATGTGCATTTAAACACATAAATCAAATTTGCCACTTCGATGCGTAAAGCCTGCCAAAGGATTCCTGATAAAGCATTAATATAATTCAAATGTTTTCTTTAATGTGGTCTCCATTCTCTTAATTCTCCAAGTTCATCTTTTACTCTAATCCTCACTCTGTTCTCCATCCCTCTGCACTTTCTTGCTATCTCTTAATCTTACCCAACATAATCCCTCTTTTGCGGCTCTTGTGGGTTCTTTCCACATCCCAAAGCAATCTTCACCCAGATCTTCATGAAGCATAGCTTATGTTTTGGGACTTTGATTAATTTTCACCTAAAGGATTGGAATTTCAGACAGCAATATCTAAATGATCCAGCGAGACATGTTTTACTCTGTTCTCCAGTGCGTTGTTCAGCTTTGTTTTCTTCCCTAGAACTTACCACTTTTTGGAATCCTTAATTTTAATTAGTTATTAATTTATCTAATGCCTATTGTTTATTGTCTTGAATATGACTGATCACTTTTTCTGTTTTTCTTTTTTTTTTGACATTGTGAACTTTATTAAGGGAGGGCAAGAGACATGATTGACGCATGGGTAGGCCCATCACCACTGGAGAGAGCCAGGGACAGGCCGATGGTGGTCACACAAGACTCAACAGATCCCGCAATGGCTGCCCAGGTGTCCTTGTCCTAATCCCCAGATAGGAGAACAAGCCTGTCTTATCTGAGTTGTTCATCTAATCACAAAGGTCCTGGTGAAAGAGAAAGTGATGTGAAGACAGAAGCAGAGGGAGGTTTGAGATGCTGCTGGATTTACATAGGGAGGAGGGCCCAGGAGCCACGGAATGCAAGGATTGCAGTGCTAGATGCAGAAAAGGCAAAGAGTGGGACCCTGTCCTAGATTCTTGGAGGGGGAGCCAGCCAACATCTTCTTTTTTCCAGGGAAATCCACTTCCGATTTCTCACTCTAGAGCCTTCAGAGAATAATTTTTTATTGTTCTAAGTCTCTAAGATATTCTGCCCTGTGCTGTCAAGTCCAACTCTTTTCCATTCCATGAACTGCAATCCACCAGGCTCCTCTGTTCATGGGATGTCCCAGGCAAGAATACTGGAGTCGGTTGCCATTTCCTTCTCCAACTTTTTCTGTTTTTCTTAGTGGCTGATAAAGATGTGTTAAATTGAACAAATGAATAAATATGTTACACTTTACAAAAGCTGGTAAATATTTTCCATTTTCTGAAATTACAACACCCTATTCTGATAAAGAAAATCTACTAAACCAGATACTATGAATTAACCTAAATATTTTACTTTTGGGGGGTTTTATTTTAGGAAAAAAGAAACAGATTTTGAAACTTCCCTTTATCACTCTTTCTATACACACACTCACACAATACATACAGTTCATAAAAAATGTTCCTATATTATATGCTGCATACTGATTTAACCTTAAGTTTTAAATATATTAGCAATAAATATATATTAATGCATTAATAACTTTTGCTATTATAATGATACTTTTATATGTTTTAGTCATCATAAAATTATTATCCATGCCAATATTAGCAGGAAGGGAATGGAATTATTAACCGCTAAAAATTCTTTCAACATAGGCAAGTAGAAAATCACTTTTCTTGAAATGTGTCTGTTTCTCTGAAAAGGGTGTTGAAGAGATTTGGTTTCATACTGAATTCCTTGAAGTATTCCACTCATTTAACTGGCTAACCAAACACCAACTAAAGGCCTCGAGTAGGTAGTGTTTTTCTGTTTATTTCTGTCTAAAATGGACATAGAAATCTCACACTTTCAGAGTTAAATAATAGAATTTGAGTAATAGTACCCTATTCAATAGAAGCATTCAGTATGTGTTTTTGTTCTTGTTTGTTTTTCAGATTCATGTGTAGTTATCAACCAATTAAGAGCACTGAATAAAATTATTTGAGCTGAACACTGTGAATCAAAGATACAAATACAATGCAAAAGGACTTGTATTATATTTTTAATCACATTCCCTGAGCCCTGTTTGTTGTGCAGAACTAATTTGCTATCACATCTCACCAAGATTATTGTGGTATTCATCCATCTGGTTTTTCTACTTATTCTCTTGTTCCTCAGTAATCCATTCCCACTCACCCCCAGCCCCCTACATTTAAGTGATTATTGTAAAGGACAAATGTGATCATGTCGCTCCTGAAGAAAGTTTTAGTGACTTGAAACTTATCTTCGAACACATTTATATTCCTTCAGTTTAGTTCAGTCACTCAGTCATGTCTGACTCTTTGCGAACCCATGAATCGTAGCATGCCAGGCCTCCCTGTCCATCACCAGCTCCCGGAGTTTACTCAAACCCATGTCCATTGAGTCGGTGATGCCATCCAGCCATCTCATCCTCTGTCGTCCCCTTCTCCTCCTGCCCCCAATCCCTCCCAGCATCAGGGTCTTTTCCAATGAGTCAACTCTTCGCGTGAGGTGGCCAAAGTATTGGAGTTTCAGCTTCAGCATCATTATATTCCTTACCCTAGCCTAAAGGTAAGGTCCTTGTCTAGGTACACACTGTTATATTTAAAAATGGATGAACAAGAACCTGCTATATAACACAGGGAACTCTGTTCAGTGCTTTGTAGCAGGCTGGCTGCGAGGGGAGTTTAGGGGGGAATGGATACATGTATATGTATGGATGAATCCCTTTATTATTCACCTGAAACTATCACAAGATTGTTAATAGGCTACACTCCAATATAAAACTAAAAGTTTAATGAAAAATAAAATAAAATCCGCTCTCTCCAACTTCAATTTACATTAATCTAAAAATCATCCTCGGTCAGCCATCTGCTTAGTCACTCAGTCGTGTCTGACTCTTCCTGACCCCATGGACTATAGCCCACCAGGCTCCTTGGTCCATGGGATTTCCTAGGCAAAAATACTGGAGTGGGTTGCCATTTCCTTCTCCAGGGGATCGACTAGTGTCTCCGGTGTCTCCCGAATTGCAGGTGGTTTCTTTACCAGCTGAGGTATCAGGGGAACCCCCTATCGGCCATGGTGGTGGTGGTGGTTTAGTCACCAAGTCGTGTCCGACTCTTGCGACCCCATGGACTGCAGCCCTCCAGGTTTCTCTGTCCATAGGATTCTCCAGGCAAGAATACTGGAGAGGGTTGCCATTTCCTTCTCCACTATTGGCCATGATTTACATGCTAGTTCTTAAACACATCAAGCCCTTTTCTATCTTTACATCTTTTGCTCTTAATGCATTTTCTTCTTTGATCATTTCTCAGCAGCTTATATCTGCATCCTAATTAATATTCTTCAGTTTTGTTGTTGTTTTAGTCACTAAATCACGTCTGACTCTTTTGCAACCCTGTGAACTATAGCCCTCCAGGCTCCTCTGAACGTGGGGTTTCCCAGGCGAAGATACTGGGGTGGATTGCCATTTCCTCCTCCTGGGGATCTTTCTGACCAAGAGATCGAACCCTCGTCTCTTGCATTGAAAGGCAGATTCTTTACCACTGAGCCACCAGGGAAGCTCATTCTTCAGTTAAGAGTAAAATTAGAACACAAAAGGTGCTGTTAAGGCTCCTTTTACTTTTATTTTTTGAGGGATTTTGTTTGTTTATTGCTTTACTCTTTGTTTTCTAAAGGGGTAGTTGAGATAACCCATTTCTTAAGAAATGCTGTTTATTGCACAAAAAAGCTTTGATACTTGTCGCTGTTCAAGTCAAGTTTAGTTCTGGCTTGGCATTCTCCGTCTCTTTCTTAGATCTCTTTCCATGGTTTCTTGTAATGTTTTGTTTTGGTTCTGAACACTTAGCCTCAATCTAGTTTTTCACCCTTCCAAAAATTCTGAGCCAGCCAATATTCTTTTTTTTTTTTTCTCTAAAAATCAGCTTCTGTTACTTTACAATGAAGAATCCTGATAGAATACTCTGTCTAACCTGCATAGCTAACATAGGTCTGTCTCCCCCAGTACACTCTATTCTAATACACAATGTATTTCTTTGAAAGCAAATATCACATTTCTTTAACTGTTAACTGAATATAAGTTTCAGATTATAAACTCAGCTGTTCCTGAATGGTAATTTAGTCTGATGATTACTACTTGATTTCTATCACACGCTTAACTGTGCTAAGGAGAGATAATTTCAGTACAATGAAGGGGAAACCAAGTCTTTTGAATTCTTTATTACTCAGTATGCATACTTCCCACCCTCTTTCTTCCCATTGTTGATTTAAATTCCAGTAGATTGGTGGAGAAGAGAAATGCATAGCATAGTTCTTAGGTGGCTCGGTAAGTCAAGAATCCCCCTGCAGTTCAGGAGATGCAGCTTCGATCCCCGGATCAGGAAGATCCCCTGGAGGAGGCATGGCAATCAACTGTAGTATTCTTGCCTGGAGAATCCCATGGACAGAGGAGCCTGTCGGGCTACAGTCATAGGGTTGCAGAGTGGGACAGGACTGAAGCGACTGAGCACACATATGCATGGAGGCAGAGGCAGAGCCTTGGAAGGTAATGCACATGGTCCTTTATTGTTCTTCTATTCTAGTCTGGATCCTAGAGACAGGGTCTTGTCTCCCTAACTCCCTCAACTTGTCTTAACACCTACATTTTTCTGGGCTTCTTCTTCATCCTCCCAATTTAATTAATTTTATTTTACTTATAACAGAGAATCTGATATCCATTGTCTCATAGTTTTCCCCCTTTTAAAGTTTGTCTTATCCAACCCCCCTCCCCTCTTTTAAAGTTTGTTAGAACCCGGGACCTTCAGAATTGGACTTCAAAAAGCATAGCCTTTGCAAATGCAAAATAGAAGCATTTTACCTCTGTCACAAGTTTTGAAATATTCCTTTTGAAATTGATAATAAGAATTGACTCTGGATTTCCCCTTAATATTTCTTCTGATGCTTTCCTTCCCTGAGATTCTAAGAGGTGTGTGCATAGTAACCTGGGATAGAAGAGTCATGTTGGTAATGGTGTGGAAGGGACATGTAGGCTAATTATTTACAATGCAATCTACTCAAAATTATCTTGTTACTTATTTTGTGTATTTCACTCCACTCCATTGTAAACAAGAAGTAGTCCCTTGATTTATTCATTAAACTACCTCCATTATATCACCTGTCATTTACTCTTAGTCCAAATTTCATAGAAAAAAAAAAAGTTACTATAGTTAAATTATTTGTTTCTAAGTAGATCAGTTTAATTTTGTCTATATCTAATTCTAGAGAATAGCTTGGGAAAAAGTACCAAATCCATTAGAATCTGATTCATTGCAAGCTAATAATTGCTTATTAACTTAATTCAAACTATCAGCTTTAGTGCACAATAGTTTGACAGAATTAGATGATGATCATATTGAGAGAAAGCCTCTGTGCTCCACTCAAGTGAGTTTTTCTGGATCTGATGTTTTCAATTTTGGAAATTTGTTAATTATCAATTCAACCTATTTAATAGATATAGACCTATTCATATGTTCCATTTCTTCTTGTATATATTTTGATAGTGTGCCTTTCAAGGAACTGCTTTATTTCATTTAGGTTATCAAATTTGTGGACATAGAATTGCTCATAATATTCCACTGAATATAATTTTAATTTCCATGAATTTGATAGTAATGCTCCCTCTTTCATTTCTGAAAATAGTAATTGATGTCCTCTCTCTGTTTTTCTCAGTTGGCCTGGCTAAATGGTTATCTATTTTATTGACCTTTTCAAGAACTAGATTTTGGTTTTGTTGACTTTCTCTATTGATTTCATATTTTAAATTTCATTGATATCTGCTCTCTCCTTCAGCTTACTTAGATTTAGTTTGCTCTTCTTTTTCTAGTTAAGTATGGTGGAAGTTTAGATTATTAAATTTTAGATCTTTCTTCTAATATATACATTCAAAAATATAGTTTTCAAAAAGCACTGTTTTTACTGTATCCCATGAGTTTTAGTAAGTCATGCTTTCATTTTTATTGTCAAATATTTTTTAAAATTCTTTTGAAATTTCTTCTTGAATCATATATTATTTAAAAGTGTGTTGTTTAATCAAGTACTTTGGTATTTTCCAACTATCTTCCTGTTATTGGTTAGTAGTTCAATTCCATTGTGATCTGAGAACAGATATTATAATGTTTCTATCCAGTTAATTCATTAAGATATAATTTATGGCCCAAAATTGGTCTATCTTGATGAATATCCTTTTATGAGCTTGAGAAGAATATACATTCTCCTCTATGGGTAAAGTGCTTCTTTATCTGGCCTTTATCAGATTTTTTTATTTGATTTTCTATAGTTTGATTATGATATGCCCAGAGGTAGTTTTATTTTATTTTATTTTTACATTTATTCTGCTTTGTGTTTTCTGATCTATAGTTTATTGTCTGATATTATTTGGGAACATTCTTAGTGCCATTATATCAAATATTTCTTTTGTTCTTTCTTGCTTTAATTTCTTTCCAACATTCCCATTCGGTGTATGTTATTTCTTTAGTAGTTTTCTCACAGTCCTTAGATATTTTGTTTTCTCTTCTCAATCTTTTTTCTCTTTGACTTTCAGTTTTGACAGTTTCTATTGAGATATCTTCAGGCTCAGAGATTCTTTCTTCAGCTGTGTTCAGTTTAGTAAGCCCACTATTAATATTAATTATCAATAGCTATTAAGAAAATTTCAGTTATAGTGGTTTTTTATTGCTAACATTCCATTTTGGCTCTTTCTTAGAATTCTTATCTGTCTTTTTACTTGCCCATCTGTTCTTGTATGCTGTCTACTTTTGCACAAGAGCATTAGCATATGAATCATGGTTGTTTTATATTTCCAGTTTGATAATTCCAGCTCCCCTGGCATATCTAACTACATATGATGCTTGCTTTGTCTCTTCAAACTATTTTTTGATCTTTAGTTCGCCTTATACTTTTTCTTCATAATCAGACAGATAAACTGGGTAAAAGAACTGTTCTAATTATGACTTAAGTAATGTGATAGCAATGGGTCAGAGTCTTTTAGTGAGTCTGTGTTTCTGGAGTGCTAATTTCAGAAGTGCTTCTCTGTACCCCTTCCCTCTTATCTGGGACAGGATGCCTAGAGTGGACTGGAATGGGCATTTTCTTTCTTCCATGTAGAGGGCTAGAGAGAGCTGGAATTGGGTATATTCCTTGCTCTGCATAGAATACCAGCATCAACTAAATTGTGTGTTTACTTTCCCTTATGCCAAAGCCTTTGACTCTATGGATCACAACAAACTGTAGAAAATTCTTAACGAGATGAGGATAACCAGACCACCTGATCTGCCTCTTGAGAAATATGTATGCAGGTCAAGAAGCAACAGTCAGAACTGGACATGGAACAACAGACTGGTTCCAAATCAAGAAAGGAGTATGTCAAGACTGTATATTGTCACCCTGCTTATTTAACTTATATGTAGAGTACATCATGAGAAATGCTGGAATGAATGAAGCACAACCTGGGGAGTCAAGATTGCCAGGAGAAATATCAATAACCTCAGATATGCAGATGACACCACCCTTATGGCACAAAGTGAAGAAGAACTAAAGAGCCTCTTAATGAAAGTGCAAGAGGAGAGTGAAAAAGTTGACTTAAAACCCAACATTCAGAAAACCAAGATCATGGCATCTGGTCCCATTACTTCATGACAAATAGATGGGGAAACAATGGGAACAGTGACAGACTTTTTTGGGGGGGCTCCAAAATCACTGCAAATGGTGACTGCAGCCATGAAATTAAAAGACACTTGCTCCTTGGAAGAGAAATTATGACCAACCTAGGCAGCATATTAAGAAGCAGAGACTTTATTGTGCTGACAAAGGTCTGTCTAGTCCAAGCTATAGTTTTTCCAGTAGTCATGTACAGTGTGAGAATTGGACTATAAAGAAATCTGAGCACCGAAGAACTGATGCTTTTGAACTGTGGTGTTGAGAATACTCTTGAGAGTCCCTTGGACTGCAAGGAGATATATCCAGTTCATCCCTAATGAAATCAATCCTGGATATTCACTGGAAGGACTGATGGCAGAAGCTGAAACACCAGTATTTTGGCCACCTGATGCGAAGAACTTATTTGAAAAGACCCTGATGCTGGGAACGATTGTAGGCAGGATGGGAAGGGGACAACAGAGGATGAAATGGTTGGATGGCATCACCAACTCAATGGACACGAGTTTGAGTAAACTCCGGGAGTTTGTGATGGACAGGGAGGCCTGGCATGCTGCAGTCCATGGGGTCACATAGAGTCGGACACGACTGAACAACTGAACTGAGCTGCAGTTAGACTCTGAGAAAATCCTGCAGATTTGACTCTATTTAAATAGTTTCACCTGAGGACAGATTTAAGGAGCACAGGATGCCTTGGTATATTTCAAGATGTCTCCCATCCCTCACCCCTGCAGGAAACATGAGAGGATTTTTATCTGACATTTATTCTGAGAAGCTGGTAGCACTCTGGAGACGAAACTTACAAACTCATGTGGGCTCCAGCAACCGTGACTGGGTCCCTGTGGAACTGCTAATCTCTCAGAATCGTCTGTCCTGAACCTCCAGTAATGCCTCAATCTGCATTTCAGATTTTCCTACCCTCGTACTGGCTCCAGAAGAGTCCTCTGCCCCAGTAGTTTGTGATTCTCTGTGTTTGCCTGTCTGGCCCTCCAGTTTGGGAGGTAATGATGTGCCTTATGGTTTCACTTCCCCTTCTTGATCTCTCAGGTAAATTTTACAGTTTGCTTAGATTTTTCATTATTGCTAAGATGCATTGGCAACTTCTATGTGCTGAAATCAGAAATCAAAAGTTGCTGAGGGGGATTTTTTATCTTTTTTGCTTCAGTAAAATTTTTGTCATCTATTTTTAATACCTTTTTTCATTTAGTGTTTTATTTGATCTGACTAGTATATGACCATAAATTCTTAAATTTGCTATAGAGAAGTCTATCAAATTTTTATATCTGTGTACTATTTATGAACTCTCTAAGACATGAAGATATTGCTCTATGTCACCTTCTATGATTTTTTCTGCTTTTAATAACATGATCTACAATTCAACTTGAATCTATTTTTAAGGATGGAGTGGGACTCAAGGTTGGATAATATAGTAAATATATTATTTATAGATGTCAGTTAAATTATCACCATTAATTAAAAAATGATTCATTTGTCACTTGTTCTATCATACTATAATTAAATATAAATATATATGAGGATATATTGCTGGATTTTTTTTTGTTTGATTTAATTGTTCATTAACATTGAGCCAATATCAAACTGTCTCAATTGCTGTATCTTTATATTTTGAGATGCTATAGGGTATACACTTCCTCTTCAAGGTGTTTGTCTACTCTAGTCCTTTTGTGTCTTCATATAAATGTTACAATCAACTTGATAAACAGTTTTCTTGAGAGATTACAAGATCTTTATAAATAAATTTGACAAAAATTCATTTTTATAGTGTTTTCACTATGAATATGTGATACCTTCCATTCATTTAGTCTTTGAATTATCTTAATAGTGTTTTAGAACTTCTGAAGTAGTGGTATTACTGGAACAAGACTATAGTTTTAATCTCTTGTCATTTCCTTCTTCTGTTTTACTAGCAAAGCTGTACTGGCTTGCTTAAGTTAAAGTATATTCTTTTTTATTATTCTCTGCCAGTTAATCTTTAACTTATGTAACTTTTCCTAGAATATTTGGTAAGATTCAAAGGAAAAAACATCTGGGCATGGAGTTAAATTTTAGGGAGGAGTTTAATATAAAGTCAGTTTTATTTAGTTGTTCTTTTAAATATTCATGCTATTTATTCTTGTGAGTTCAATTGTTATGGATTAACTTTTTTTCATTTCTTTTAAATTTTCAAGCTTATGGGAAGAATGCCAATAGCTTTTTTGAAATTTCTAGTGTATGTAGTAATGTTCTCATTCTTATATATTAATATTATTTACTTGTGCTTTTGTTATTGATCTTTCTTCAAGAGACTATGAAACAAAAAAAAATAAAATAAAATAAAAAAAAAAAAGGAGACTATGAAACAATTATCTCAAAAGTAAATTTTTGTTATGATCACATTATTTTTTCTTTTTAATTAATTTATGCACTAATTTATTATTTTTTCTACTTTTATTCAATTTAATAGTCTTTTATCCTTGAGATGGGATAGATATTTAATTAATTTATATTGTAGAATCTTCCTGTATGCATGCATTTAAATGAAATTTAATTTAATGGAAATTTTATTTATTGTAATTTAATAATTTCATTGTCTCTCTTGTATATCTGTTTCAATTTATGCTCATTTTTCTTATTTTCAAATCACACCTTTGCCTTTATGGGTACATACATATACACATATATGGTTGGGCTTCCCTTGTGGCTCAGCTGGTAAAGAATCTACCTGCAATGTGGGGACCTGGGTTTGATCCATGGCTTGGAAAGATCCCCTGGAGAAGGGATAAGCCACCCACTCCATTATTCTGGTCTGGAGAATTTCAAGGACTACATGTATAGTCCATGGGGTCGCAAAGAGTCAGACTTGACTGAGCGACTTTCACTCATATATGGTTATATCTTAGCACTGTGCATAATTTTTGACTGCCATACATTTTATTTTAATGATTGCATCAGTATTTGCAATCTATGCTTTGCTTCTTGCAGATATTGAACTAGAGATGCTAATATTATTTAATTCACTCAGAAATTTAATAAAATAATAATACAAAGCTAGACTTTAGTCCCTATGAATATTTAATTCTTTTATTTTTTCCTTTTCTTTACCTTACCCTCACAGTGTGTTGCTATGGAAACCGAATTTAAATCATGGGATCTGATATCAGGTTTTTATTTTAGGATTATGATTCTTCCAATATTTTCTAAATAGACATTCTACAGTTCTTGCTGCTTTATTCAGAATTGTCAGATATTGCTACACCCTAATATTGGTCTGACTTCCTTAGGTTTTATTCTTCTCACAGCCCCATAAACCCTTATATTTTTGCTGTTGGCTCACTGAAATTTATAGGACAATATTTCTATTTTTATAAAGCTTTCTACTCATTCTCAGTAGAAGAGTCTGGACCAACAAATTCACCATTATCAAGTATATTTTTCATCATGTTCAGTTTCTCTTTATTTCTCTATTTACATATGCCATTATTCCCATAAATGGGACACTGCCTTTATTATTATTATTATTATCCAGGCCTACATTTGACAAATTATATCAGTTATGTTTTATTCAGAAAATTTATTTGTATTATCTTTGATACTAAAGAATATTTTGTTGTGTATTGAATTATAAGTTTCCAGTTATTTTCTTTAAAACTTACCTTTGAGTTCAATAATTATTACTGAGATGATGACTATCTAATCATTGCTTTCTTCTTGAAACTATCTCATCAGTTTTAGAATAGTCTCGATATAGCTTCTTCCACTCTCTCTCCTCTCCTCTTGGAGCTTGAATTGCATGTATATCATGCCTTCTTTTTGTTTCTTTAAACTTTTTATATTATACTTTTACATATTTTCTTCATATTTTGCTCTGTGATTGATCTTGATCTTTCACTGTAACCTATCTCCCGCTATTTGTTGTTCAGTCACTAAGTTATATCTGACTCTTTGTGACCCCATGAACTGCTGCACACCGGGCTTCCCTGTCCTTCACTACCTCTTGGAGTTTGCTCAAAATCATCTCCATTGAGTTGATGATGTCATCCAATCATCTCTTCCTCTGTCGCCCCTTTCTCCTCCTGCATCGGGGGTCCTGCATCTTTCCCAGCATCAAGGTCATTTTCAATCAGTTGGCTCTTCACATCAGGTAGTCAAAGTGTTGGAGCTTCAGTTTCAGCATCAGTCCTTCCAATGAATATTCAGGTGTGATTTCCTTTAGGATGGACTGGTTGGATCTCCTTGCTGTCCAAGGGACTCTCAAGAGTCTTCTCCAACTCCACAGTTCAAAAGCATCAATTCTTCCATGGTCAGCCTTCTATATGATTCAACTCTCACATTCATACTGGAAAAATCATAGCTTTGACTATATGAACCTTTGTTGGCAAAGTGATGTCTCTGTTTTTAATATGCTCTCTAGTTTATCTTCCACTATTAATTCTGTTTACAACTCAAACATGTAATTAGAAGCACTTATTGATTTCTTATTTTGAGTTATACATCATTTCTTTCAAGATTACCCTATTTTTATAGATTATAGTCTGAGTTTATTATTCTACCATTTTTAATATTTTTTTCTAAAACAACTTTTGTTTTAAATTGGAAAACCTCCAGATGACAGTAATAGTTATAAATGTCAGATTTATTAATGTCAACCTCTGTTCCTCTGTTGTCTTGGCTTGGTAATCTTCAGTAGAAGGATGATTAAATTTATATATAACTGTTTGTCAATATCCAAAATGAAATTCTTCCTTAATTGATTTTAATGCAAAATGTTATTTATTTAATCTCAACCATTTGATAATTTCTTTATTAATCCCAAAAGACTTTTCAGCCTTTTTTTTTTTTATGTAGTATAGGAGCAGATGCTAGAAATTCAGAAATAGAATTCATGATATCTTTTCTCAACACTTTTAAAGTTAATTGTCATAGAAAAAAAATATACAAGATGTTACCATACATTTTGATAAGTGCTATGCAAATAAAGACACTAAGGACTAAGAAAGAATTACAAAAGTATTCTAAGTCAGCCAGCAGCTGCTAGGGAATGCTCTCCTAAGGAGTTAATTAGAATTGATAGTTGAATAACTAGGAGCTAGCCATGTAAGGAAAAGTGAGTGACGATGCATGTATGGTAGTTCATCAGAAAGAGGAAAGGGTTAGATACCAAGTTAAAACAAATGACAACTTTTTTGTGAGATGGACTGAAGAAGCAGGTGACACAAGTCAAGGGAACATTATGACATATGAAGTGATTTAGATATTTGTCATTAATACAATATAGAATCATCAAGAATTTTTGAGAGAGAAATGTCAAAGTCTCACCTTGATTTTAAAGTATAAACTTCAAAAGACCAATTGGTATGTATAAAATTATTAGATCAGTGGCAGTACCTCAGATTATAACCATTGACACTGCTTAATATTTAGGAGATTAATTACAGACTAATTTGTGTCAGGTTTGACAAAAAAAAGATAGAAAAGATATTCAGAACAATTTCTTAAGGGGTGAATAAAATACTGTGTGCCTCAAAGAAATGGGAGAGTTGGTGAAAGAAATAGATTTGGAAGGCATGGGAAAGAAATTAACTTGAATTTTATTTCAAATGAGTTATTGAGTTCAGTCATCCTTCAACATATGAATGAGATCTGTTCTGAGAGTGTATTTGTAAGTCCAACTCGTTAATAATTCCAACAAAGTTAGCTTAGGTACCCAACTAAGACAATTACCTATGTATTAATAATACTGTATTGTAATAGGTTTAGAAGATTTTAGAAGAATATTTCTATTTATTTAGAATTAAATATTAGTATTTCTATTTATAATATTTCTATTTATTATATTTAGAAGAATATTTCTCACACAAATATTACAGAAAAACAAAAAATTGAAGATTTTTAATAATATGGTACACTTAGCATAGTGTTCTAAAGGTCCATTCATATTTTTGCAAGCATCAGGATTTTTTTCTTTTTATGACTGAATATTATTAAACGTGTGTGTGTGTGTATATATATACATATATATATAATATTGCTATACATATGTGTCCTTCATGGATCATAGTCTTGTTCTGACAAAGGGGCTTTCATAACTCAATAAGTTATGAGTCATTTTGTGCAGGGCCACTCAAGAAAGATGGGTCATAGTGAAGAGTTCTGACAAAATATGATCCACTGGAGAAGGAAATGGCAATCCACTCCAGAGTCCTTGCCTGGAGAAGCCCATGGACAGTAGGGAAAGGCAAAAAGATAGAAAGATGAGTCTAAACAAGAGCCCCCCACCCCACCCCACCAAGTTTGGAAGGTGTCTAGCATGTTACTGGGGAAGAGCAGAGGACAATTACTGATAGCTCCAACAAGAAAGAAGTGGCTAGGCCAAAGCAGGAATGGCTTTCAGTTATGGATGTGACTACTGTAGAAAGTAAAGTGTGATGCTGTAAAGAGCAATATCGCATAGGAACCTGAAATGTTAGGTACATGAATCAAGGTAATTTCAACATGATCTAGGAGGAGATGGCAAGAGTAAACATCAACATCTTGGGAACTAAAATGGATGAGAATGGGAAAATTTAATTCATATGATCATTTTATCTTTTATGTATTATTTATTGTGGGCAAGAATCCCTTAGAATAAATGGAGGAGCCCTCATTGTCAACAAAAGAGTCCAAAATGCAGTCCTTGGGTGCAGTCTCAAAAAAGAAAGAATAATTTTAGCTCGTTTCCAAGGCAAATCATTCAACATCACAGTAATTCAAGTCTATGTCCCAATCACCGATGCAGAAGAAGGTGAAGTTGACCAGCTCTATAAAGACCTATAAAACTTTCTAGAACTAACACCAAAACAAACAAACAAACAAACAAAAATGCCCTTTACATCATAGGGGATTGGAATGGAAAAGAAGAAAGTCAAGACATACCCAGAAAAACAGACAAGTTCAGCCTTGGAGTACAAAATAAATGAGGGCAAAGGCTAACAGAGTTTATTAAGAGAACATGCTGGACATAGCGAGTGCTCTTTTCCAATAGCTGAAGACATGGACATCTACACACAGACATCACCAGATGGTCAACACCGAAATCAGATTGGTTATGTTCTTTGCAGCCAAACGTGAAGAAGCACTATACAGTCAGTAAAACAAGACCTAGAACTGACTGTGGCTCAGATTATGAGCTCCTTACTGCAAAATTCAAACTTAAGTTGAAGAAATAAGGGAAACCACTAGGCCATTCAGGTATGACCTAAATCAAATTCCTTATGATTATACAGTAGAGATTCAAGGGATTAGATATGGTAGACAGAATGCCTGAAGAACTATGGAGAGAGATTCATAACATTGTATAGGAGGGAGTGATCAAAACTATCCCCCAAAAAAAGAAATGTAAGAAGACAAAATGTTTATCTAAGGAGGGTTTACAAATAGCTGAGGAAAGAAGAGAATTGAAAAGCAAGGGAAAAGAGGAAAAATATTTCCTACTGAAGACAGAATTCCAGAAAATAAGAAGAAAAGATAAAAAAGCATTCTTAAATGAGCACTGCAAAGTAAGAGAGGAAGACAATAGAATAGGAAAGACTGGAGATCTCTTCAAGAAAATTGGAGAGATCAAGGGGACATTTCATTTAAGGATGAGCATGATAATGGACAGAAATGGTAAGGAGCTAACAGAAGCAGAAGAGACTAAGAATATACAGAAAACTATACAAGAAAGGTCTTATTGATCTGGATAACCCCAATGGGGTGGTCACTCACATAGACCAAAACATTCTGGAATGTGAAGTCTTTGGGGCCTTAGGAAACATTACTATGAACGAAGTTAGTGAAGGTGACAGAATTACAACTGACTGTTTAAAATCCTAAAAGATGATGCTATTAAAGTGCTGAACTCTGTATAATGGGCTCCAGTTTCATCCATCTCATTAGAACTGATTCAAATGAATTCTTTTTAATGGCTGAGTAATATTCCATGGTGAATTAAGCCAGAAAGATAAAGACCAATACAGTATACTAACACATATATATGTAATTTAGAAAGACGGTAACAATGACCCTATATGAAAACAGAAAAAGAGGCACAGATGTACAGAACAAACTTTTGGACTCTGTGGGAGAAGGCGGGGGTGGGATGTTCCGAGAGAACAGCATCAAAGTATGTATATTATCTAGAGTGAAACAGATCATCAGCCCAGGTTGGATGCATGAGACAAGTACTCCGGCCTGGTGCACTGGGAAGACCCAGAGGGATCAGGTAGACAGGGAAGTGGCGGGGGGGGGGGGGGGGGGGGGAAACGGGATGAGGAACACATGTAAATCCATGGCTGATTCATGTCAATGTATGACAAAAACCACTACAATATTGTAAAGTAATTAGCCTCCAACTAATAAAAATAAATGGAAAAAAAAAATAAAGTGCTGAATTCAATATGTCAGCTAATTTTGAAAACTAAGTAGTGGCCAGAAGACTGGGTAAAGTCAGTTTTCATTCCAATCTTAGATAAGGGTGATACCAAAGAATGTTTAAACTACCACACAATTGCACCCATTTCACTTGCTAGCAAGATTATGCTCAAAATCCTTCAAGCTAGGCTTCAGCAGTATGTGAACTTCCAGATGTACAAGCTGGGTTTATAAAAGGCAGAGGAACCAGAGACCAAAGTGCCAAAATTCATTGGATCATTGAGAAAACAAGGGCGTTCAAGAAGAAAAAGAAAAATACATACACTTCTGCTTCATTGACAATGCTAAAGCCTTTAACTATGTGTATCACCACAAATGATGGAAAATTCTTAAAAGGGGTGAGAGTGTCAGACCACCTTACTTGCCTTCTGAGAAGCCTGTATGCAGGTCAAGAAGCAACAATTAGAACCAGATATGGGGAAAAAAAAAGATTGGTTCAAAAGTGAGAAGGGAGTATGACCAGGCTGTGTACTGTCACCCTGCTTATTTAGCTTAAATGAAGAGTACCCCATGCAAAATGCCAGGCTGAATGAATCACAAGCTAGAATCCAGATTTCTGGGAGAAATATTGGCAATCTCAGATATGCAGATGACAGCACTCTAATGGGAGAAAGTGAAGAGAAAATAAAGAGCCTATGGAAGGTGAAAGAGGAGAGTGAAAAAGCTGACTTGAAACTCAACATTTTAAAAAAAAAATCTAGGATCATGGCATCTTGTCCCATCACTTCATGGCAAATAGAAGGTGGTAAACTGGAAGCACTGGCAGCTTTTATTTTCTTGGGCTCCAAAATCATTAGTGATGCTGACTGCAGCCATGAAACTAAAAGACACTTACTACTTGAAAGGAAATCTATGACAAACCTAGACAGTGTATTAAAAAGCAGAGACTGCCTTCATTGTAAAAGACCTTGATGCTGGGAAAGACTGAGGGCAGAAGGAGAAGGGGGTGACAGACAATGAGATGATTGCATGGCATCACTGATTCAATGGGCATGAATTTGAACAAACTCCAAGAGATAGTGGAAGGCAGAGGAGCCTGGCATACTTCAAACCATGGCATCACAAGGAGTTGAACATGACTCAGCAACTGAACAAAAACAGGACTTTGAAAAGTCCAGTAGTACAGTTCAGCAGCTGACATTCAAGAGCTGGCAAGAACAGTTACTGACCGGAGGAGATGCAGGAAGTAGAAAATGGAAGAGCTGAAGGATCGTCAGCAATTAGAGATGGAGTGCAAGCTGCCGTTTCACTCATGCCTGATGCTAATGACACAGGTTTTGGTTCCTTCCTAGATTCAATTCTATCTACCGCCTTGGAAAAATTATCCAGTGATGTCTAAGTAGTAGCTCTTTTTATCATAAGTGGCACGTTAACACTGGATTGAGTTCTGACCCACTGCTGCAACCTTCATATAGCAGTCTATGTTAGGGTCCTGGGCCTCAAAAACTAACAGTGCTTCCTCAAATAAAATCTCCTTGCCATCTCCTGCATCATGAGTCTCTTTGGTTCTTCATTTATTTCTTCTTCCCTTCGTCTCTTCATTCTTTCTCTGGGCTTCCAATTCCATCAGGTCTTCATTGTTCAATGAAGTTGTCCTCTTGCAGATCTATCTCCAGCTTGTACACAAAAGCACAACCACTTGTAAAGAAACTTTGCCTGTGACAATGTATGCCAGAAATATGAATTAACCTATGTGATTGGACATATGAACTCACATTCGCATCTTCAAAAGTTCACAGCTTGAAGTTTGCTATGTAGGTAACGTACTATATATGTTAAATGGGAGATCAGAATATTCTTGTTTCAAATCATCTGGCTTAGTAGTTTAAAGAGGAAGCGTAATTGGTTTCAAATGAATAATAATACAAAATTACAAGAAACTCTCATAATATAGAAAGAAAAATAATTAGCCTAATTCTAGAGCAGCCTAGCTTATGTTTGTCACTTAGATATACAAATAAATGTCTGTGTAGATAGACATCAGGCTTTCTTTTTCTTTGCTTTTTTTCCTTTATTCATTATTTCAACACTCTCTTTTTCTATTTTCTGTGTGTAATCAGAATTCAGGGAGCAAAAGATAAAATATGTCATGGAATCCTTATTACGCTAACTGACCCTCAAGAGCAATAGAGACATAAGGATTGAGGGAGCTTCATGGAAAATTCTATATTGCCAAACCAAATGATTGCCCTGAGTGTGTCTTTTGTTTTGGAAGTCTTTTGTTGCTTAAACTGTTGCATTTACTCAGATATAACATACATACTAAAGTGTAATGGTGGAGATCTTGCAATTTTGATTTTATATTACATATTTCCTACATTCTCCATATTATTTTTTAATTCTACATGTAGTATTCCATTATTGCCGTGAGCTCAAATGGTACCTTGAGAGATAATGGTATCTTGTGATTGCCATTCAGAGGGAAAATTTTATTTTATATTCTCAAGTCCATTTTATAAAGAGCTTAATATTTTGATGATATTGCTCCTCTTATCAATGATGATGCCTTATCTATCTTTTAAATAATAAGTGAGGAATGAATGCTGAACTAAAAACACTAATATGAGCATGACTGTTGAGACAAAAAGAAAATAAGAGTGGTGACAAATATAAAAGTGGGGGTTCAAAACTTCTGTGAAACAAATAATGCTCAATTTATATCAGTTGTTGAGAAAAAAAAATCACTTACCAGTAACCTGTCATTAACCATGATACTACACATCATAGGAATATAAATAGTCAATCACTAAATCTGATAAATGCATTTTAATTCCTGAAAGCATTTTTTCTCTGTATTTTTATTTCAAATCTTTATGGTTATCTGAAGGGCTTTTTGTAGATAATGCCAATAAATCCCCTTGAGGACCTGTGGAGAAATTTGAATGTGTTGTTATGATGTTTTTATTATTCTAGTATTCCAGTGTGTATATGTTTCATGTTTTGTAGATCACACATTTCTAAAAAAATAAAAACTGGATTGATCCATGTGCTAAGTTGCTTCAGTCATATCCGACTCTTGTGATGCTATGGACTTCTCTATCTATGGGATTCTCCTGCCAGGCTCCTCTATCTATGAGATTCTCTAGGCAAGAAATACTGGAGGGGGTTGCCATGCCCTCCTCCAGGGGATCTTCCCAACTCAGGGGTCAAACCTTTATCTCTTGTGTCTCCTGTATTGGTAGTTGGGCTCTTTACCACTAGTGCCGCCTGAGAAACCCTGAAATGGTCCACAGCCTGGGTTAATGCTTATGGCTATTATATCATCTATCTAATATTGACCTACTGGCCAGAATCTGTCTGTATGCATGCTGGTATGATTTTGATCATTATAACTTGTAAGGAATATCTAAAAATTAGAATTGCAGTAAGAATTTTTGTGAAGAGGGGATTTTAAGATCATATTGAATGCTGAGGATAAAAAGCATGTCAACACTATTCTTTTGCTGAATCAATTTATCACAACATGGTAATTTCAATTACAGAAGGTGTAATGGAGATCATGATATTACAGGAGCTCAAAGCATGGGATATGACATGGCTTAGGATGTCAGCAAAGGTGGGCATAAAAAACTGACTTGAGAACTGCTGTGTAGAATGAACCACTTATTTCAAGAGGGAGAATAAAAAGTATTAGAACAATTAATAAATGTAAAAAAAGACCCTCAGATTTTATTTATTGTGCACAGCATGAGTTCACCAAAACTAAAACTATCTTAGTTTATACCAGACCATAATGTTGTTAAACATAATGAAGATAATAATTTCATGCTTTTGTACAATGGTCCTTTCTTTTGGAATTTTATGATCAGCCCTTGGGAATTAATATTTATTGGCAAATAACAGGAAATATACAATTACTAAAAGTTCTTGAAAATATGTCATATGAGAAATTAAGAAACACACTGTGTTGAAGTGATAAAATGGAAGATCTTGAGACTATATAATGCACATTTTAAATATTATAATAGTTACTTTATTGACATAGGAAAAAACAGTTTTTAATAACTTATCCAGGGCTGACTGGTCACTATTGTTACAAAAATACTGCTTTTGGCTCAGTGACAATTTTTCAGTACAATCTACATAGTGTGAAATACACACATCTTAAGTGTATGATTTGAGTTTTACACTCATGTACCAAACCCATTTATCAAGATAGAGACCATTTTCTTTTTGCCAGAATATTACATCATGACCAATGTTAAACCGCTGTTCTAATTAGATGAGATGGTATTATTTTTTAACTTACATTTTATATTGAGCCATACAGCATGTATTATTTTGTATTAAGAACTTTTTGCACACAAGTGTATTCATTTTTGCTTCTGTGTAGAGTGACTTTACAAGAATCTATAATTTTTGTTTATCATTTTGTTCTGGTTACCTATTTCTGTGACTTTCACAAAACTATAAATACTATTTCTAACAGTGCTGAGGACTGACTGTGTTTGGGCAGTGATCACTCAGGGTTTCTCCTGCAATCACAGGTTGAAGCTGGGGCTGGATTCCCCAGATGGCTCAGCCCCTTGATTGGCAGTTGATGCTGGACATTGGCTGGATTATTAGCTGGGAGAGTCAACCAGTGTCAACAGATGGTTTTTCCATGTAGTTAGCAGGCTTCTTATATCACCATGACTGGGTTCTATAAGACTGTGTATCAAAAGAGAATGTTCCAAAAATGCTGAAGAATAAGCTGCAAGTCTTATGAACCAGTGTCAGAAATCACAAAGTTTCACCACTGATGTATTCCAACAGTCAGTGAGAAATTACAAGAGAAACACAAATTCAAGAGAGGGGACCAATAGGAAGTGGCCAACAGGAGGTATGATTAGTTGGGCAGTTCTCTTTGGGGAAAAACTACCACATCACTCCACTACTCATGAAAATGTGGGTTATTTTCACTCCTTGCCTATTATTACTAAAGCTTCTAGGAAGATTATTATGCAAGTCTTCTGAGGAACATATATATTATTTCTCTCAAATACATCCCTAGAAGTGGATGACATAGAGTTGACATAGTTATACTTACAAGAAAGGTCAAGCCAGCTTGATGAACAAAGAGGTGGGCAAGAGGGCAAAACAAGGAGGTTGAGAGGAGGAAACCCAAGAATGCAGTTCAGTGTGGTTGTGACATTGAGGGACTGAGGATGTGCCAAGAGAAAATTCTGGAAAGAAGCTGTTTATCATATTAAGATTTTTAAATCTCATAAAGACAATGAAGGACATTGAAAGGTTTTAAGCAGAGAATTGACAAAGTTTTAAATTTTTGAAAAATCGAATCTGGTCAAATTGTGGAAAGTGGTACAAACTTATAAATAAAAGAAGATATTTTAGATCCTTGCAGCAAAGTGGTGGTGTCCATGGAGATAGAATGATGTGAATGATTTGAGATATGTTTTGGAAACCATATTGATAGGACTTATTTTTAGATTGGAAGCAATGAGAGAGCCAAAGTCATCTGTGACTAAGTCAATGGGAGATTATGTGTCTCTCTGAGATGGGAACACCAAAGAGAATCTAGCATGGAAGTAAGTAAATCAATTTCATATTCAGACTGCTGCAGTTCAGTTAGTGGTGTGAGTAGACACTTCTTGCAGGGAGTTAGATCCATGGATTTTGAGCTCAAGTGAAAAATGTGAGTTGGAAAATACATTTGGGAATTAGCAGCCTCAGACTATGTTCAGATGGAGCTTGTGGTATGAGAAACTTGTAGTACTTAATAATTTATCCTTAGAATTATGTTTCCTGGAATTGAAACCTGGAGCACTTCATTCTAGATGAATGTTCTAGGGCAAGTAATGTAACATTGTTTTGTCTCACTCATATGTAAATGGTAGATAATTTCTATCTTTTACAGTTATGGTAGATAGTTACACATAAAGGGCATTGAAAAATTTTCAAGTTCAAAGCAAGTGTTCTGTGAACATTGGTTCTTACTAGTTTATTAGCAGTACTGCTACAGATAAAATTTCAAAAGGAAAATAGTTGGTTATATAATGTCATCTATAGAAAAAGGAAAACACCCAAAGGAGACTGAGTAAAAGAAAGAAAGGAATCCAGGGATCAGAAAGAAAGAAGAAAAGCAATCATAAAGATGTATTATGTAGGAAAGAAAATAGAAAGGGTTATTTAAGACTGAGAAAATCACATGAGAAAAAACTGTAGTCATAAATGAGCTTATAAAATGAAAGTATTTATACCTTATATACATCACTAGAGGGATGAATATCTTTCTTAACATTTGGGAATTTTTAAAAAAAGAAAAAAAATATGTACATAGGTTAATGTCAAGAGAATATAACATTTCTCTATGTTGCATGTTTTTTTATAAGCAAATTTAAAATTGTCTTTAGTGACTGGATTAAACCTACACAAGGCAGAGCATTTTACAATAGCTGGTAGTGGAGATGATTTCTTCCAAATGAGGAACTTCTATGTTTCATCTTTAAATCAGTCCATCACCTTATGAATGGGAATCAAATCCACTTAAATGTATCAGCATGAACATATGCTTCCTATTTTAGGTGTATAAAGAGACTATTGTTATTCTTTTGAGGAAAATCCTGCTGTGAAGTTTTCTGTATATGTTTTAGAAGCATACAGGGCATGCTGCCAGCACTGCTGTATTTCAAAGCCTGATTCCCCTTGTAAATGCTGTAACTGGCCATATTAATGGGTTTGGGGTGGATGCGGATGTTGAGGGTGTTGCACAGATAATAACGGGGCTCTGATGAATTAAGTCTATGTGTTCCTGTGGGGTGATGGAAATAGAATAGAATCATAATGAAATTTCAAACCTGCAGCTGTATTTCACCTAAAACATTCTGCTCATAGAATTCTTCTCTTCCTCAGGCTTCTAACTAGCAAAGAGGAATATAGAAGATAAGCTTCTCTGAGACAGAAAATCTAATTTTCACTGAATAAAGTTATCTGTATGTACAGCTATATACAAAAAATAAACACTTTGCTTTTTAAAATAGTTAAGCATATTACTTAGCAAAATTTTTTTCTAACAGGATGCTACACATATTTTAGCATGTGTAATGATCCTTTTAATATGGAGAGAATTATGTGGAGTAGTATCTGACTTGTTTTCCAGGCAAAATACCAAAATGTTCTTGGCTAATTCTTTTTTTTTTTTTTAGTTTTTATTTATTTTTATTTATTTATTTATTTTTAAATGTTCTTGGCTAATTCTTATGTGCTCTTTCATAATAAAAACTGTTATACAGTTCTTTCATTTCCTGATAATTAAATATTTATGATACAATATATGAGAACTTGGTGAGGGATTTAGCTTAGAGGGATCTACCCAAAGAATAAAATGCCATGGATTAAAATATTTAAAATAATTATTGATCACTGCCTAAATAGAAATTCCATTTTGAAATGTGAAAACCACCTCCCACCATAGGAACACACTCTCAGATACACTGGCTGGTTCTATGATTGCTCCAAGTCCTTTAGTCTCTTTGCTGGAGGGATTTGTCCCTTCTCATTTATTGAAAATTCCCACATGACCCAGACTCCTTACCCTATTGTCAAGTTTTTCCATATGACATTCCCTAGCCAAAAAACAGGAGAGGAAGTAATTTATTTCAGTTCCCTGGGTTGGGAAGATCCCCTGGAGAAGGGAAAGGCTACCCACTCTGGTATTCTGGCCTGGAGAATTCAATGGACTCTGTAGTCTATGGGGTCACAAAATGTCGGACACGACTGATTGACTTTCACTTTCATTTTCCGAGAAGAATCTGAATGTTTCTCCCAATTCTCTTCAGTGTTCTCTCTACCCCATGAACCTCATGACCAAGTGGCTACTCCTTCTTCACTCTGGCACCTCCTGGATCCAGACATGAAAGCATCACAATAGCAAGAGCTGAGCCCAGCTGGAACACAAGCAAGGAACAGAATTTTACTGTCATAAGGCACTGAGACTTCTCTCTACTGCAGAGATGACTGATACAGTAAGACTTGGTCAAGATGCTCTTGTATATTCTGAAAGTCAATCAATAAGGAATTTAAGGTAAGTAGCAATTATTTCACCATAAGCTTCTCTAGGGTAGTGACTGAATTTAATTTATATTGAATTCTCAAGGTCTAATATGAAGCATACCACATATTCAGCAATCAATAATTATCCACTGACTGATGGATTGATGAATGAATGAGTGAATGAATGATTATTGAATAAATGACACATCCAGAAATAGGTACATTATGTTAGGTACTGGAGATTCAATAAAAAATGAATATCCCCAATGGATTATATGAGGCTCAAGGAAAATTTTGTGAGACTATATACTGGAAAAAAATACAAGAATGAAATTAAGAGATCATGAATCTAACTCATGGGTATAATGAGAGACTATTAGAAAGGATAGAAAAAAGAATTTCCAAACCAAGCACCTTCTTGCAATTTCCCTCTGCTACAGGAATGGTATAGCCCTCATGGGGCTGCTTCAGGTTTTCTTAAACAATTAGGCCTTTGAATTTGAAATTGTACAACACCCAATTAAACTTGAAAGCTTTAAAATACCTGTTTCTTAGCATCAGAAGAACACCATCCTGATTTCCTTTTTTCATTTCCCTAAATTGTCTGTTATTATTTGTGAACTATAATGGTAAAAATAATAGGCATGAAAATAGCCCATAAATTACATATAATAAATGAACAGTGTTTTCTGATTGCTGCATTAAAAATATATGTTGATTTCTTGTATACATTGTAACTTTAGTATAAATAATATAATCTTAACAAAATCCTATATTTACATCAGGATATTTTCACTTTTTTTTTTTTTACCTCAATCAAATGTGTAGAAAACCATATCATTACCCATGTTTTCTGCATTAAATGAATATGGGAATGTTCACTCAGCTGAATGGCTAGAGCTATGCAAAACATTGTCTTGCATCCCAGGAAAATGTCTCTGCATTTTTGTGCTACATTATCTGCTTCAGTAAATGCTGACATTCTGCTTGGTTTTTCACTCCAAGTTGTCAGCTGCAGGGAAACCCAGATTAAACTATCCAAACTACAAAGCAGGGAAAATAATTAAAGCTGTCTGACACTAGACTTACCATGTAGTCTTTAATTTGTGAAATGGTAAATATTAGCCTCTTCCTTGATCTCTACCATCTAGAATTCCCAATGGAGAAAGCAATTGGCTTCATTCGTAAAGCTTCTCTGAAGACAGGCAAGCTGTAAAAATACACTACTTCATCAGAATTCTTTAGAGATTTTCATGTGTACACACTTCATTGATTATCAGTTTTTTGATGAGGCTTGCTGGAGTTTAGAAGGCTCCCTAGAAAAAAGATTCTTGTTCTTTGGGAAATGAAATCATGGTCTGTTAGCTTGGAAACAACAAAACAGTGAAGAAGTAAAGAGAGTAATAGATTTTGCATGTGGCATTTAGCAACCAGCTTTAGCATCAGCTAATGGACTGGTAAGGGTTTCCTGAGAAATAATTCAGCCATAAATTTCAGTGTTAAAATGTTCATTATGTGTTTTTCACCTGTATTTATATTATATGTAAGAGAAATGAATTTCATTTATATTCACAAAATCATCAATATTAATAACTATAATATTTTTGTCATTTGCAAATAAAAATATGTAACTGTGAATACAGGGTCACTGTAAATTGTTGATAACTATAGGACACAGTAGCCAAACACTCAGATATAAAAGCAAGGTCCAATAGAAATCACATATTCTGTAGGTAAGGAAAAAAAAAAAGATCAGTCTTATAGTAGTTTCTGGAGTAGGGCATAACCAACTCTCTATAAATCACAGCATAACTTTAATGTACCTTCACTGAGACATAGATACTTGCATCTCCTCAGTGTGATTATTGTGCACAGAATATGCAGTAGTAAAGTTAAAGTAATATGAAATGCATATTCTTTTCTTCTAAGCTTATCCACTCTAACTCTGCTACCAAACAAATGCTTTATGCTTCTCTCCTTTTTTCCTTTAAAGGTGTAATCTATTGCATTATAATGCTATGATTAATATAAAATCTCTCATTGCAAAAAAAAAAAATACTGTGATTATTTTGTAAAATCTAGCAAAATTGAATTATATAGATATATAAATGTTGCTATTTATAAAAATTGATTACATCTATCTCTTATCCTGAACCATTAGTGAGATGATATAAATTGAGTCTCTTGATAACATAAATTATTTCTATAGAGCATATACAATAAAGAACAAAAGTGTAATTCTTGGAAATTTGAGATGAAAACATACTCATAAGATGATTAGTTTAAAGAAGCTATAAAATAAAGTACATATCTACAATATTTTTCATTATATCTTAAAATAGGAATGACAAGTCTTAGTTTTAAAATAGTAGTAATGACAAGAAAAATTTGAACATGGTAACATGGTTTTATCTTAAAGAATAGAAACAAGTTACTTAAAGCTGTCTCTTTTTTATTTTTGATTCTATATATAGCTTGGTTAATTTTTCAATTACAACATTATGGACTCATTTCATTTGTTACACCACTTAGCCAGCATCTTTTAGAATATGCTCAAGGAAATATGCCTTTATTTCCTCTTTATGTAAATATATTTCAAATTTGCTACTGCAGGTTAATTAATCTACATTGAAAATATATTTGTGTTCTAATGTTTCTGTTGTGACATTGAAATATATATGAAGAGCCAGATTTATATCTTTATTACATGTGTGTGCCACACATGAAGTAGTAATCAGTAAAGAAAATTTAAATGTAAACAAAGGTAATGCATATCTTGACTTAGAAGTGCTTTTGTTATAATAAATTATTTTCTGTATTATTGCATTTATCACATACATTTCTACTTACTCAAGGTTTTGATCTTTTGAACATTTTCTTTGTTTTAGCTCTTAATATGAAGTTATATACACACTACAAATGTGTAACAACAAAATATTAACGGCTCTCACTATGTGAATATTTTGATGGACCAGAGACCATTTGATGTCCACAAGACCATTGATCTCTGAATTCACCTCACCCTCCTCTCCCCGATCCTGTGTCCACAAGACCATTCTCCAGATCTGAGTCTCTATTCCTGCCCTGCAAATAGGTTCATCAGTACCATTTTTCTAGGTTACATATATATGCATAGATAGTGTGATATTTGTTGCTATCTTTCTGACTTACTTCACTCTGTGTGACAGACTCTAGGTCCTTCCATATCACTAAAAATGACCCAACCTCTTTCCTTTTTGTGGTTGAGTAATATTTCATTGTATGTATGTACCACTTCTTCATCCTTTCATCTGTTGATGGACATCTGGGTTGTTGCCATGCCCTGGATATTGTAAATAATGCTTCAGTGAACATTGGGGTACATGTGTCTTTTTTTTTTTTACATGTGTCTTTTTGAATTATGATTTTCTCAAGGTATATGCCCAGTAGTGGCATTGCTGGATCATATAGTCATTCTGTTTTGTTTTTAAAGAACCTCCATACTGTTCTTTAAAATTTGTGTTAATTTACATTTCCACCAACAGTACAAGAGAGTTCCCTTTTCTCTACACCCTCTTCAGCATTTATTATCTGTAGACCTAGTGGTGATGGTCATTCTGACAGGTATTAGGTGTTACCTCATTGCAGTTTTGATCTGCATTTTCCTAATAATTAGCCATGTTTAGAATTTTCAGTTCAGTTCAGTCCAGTCACTCAGTTGTGTCCAGCTCTTTGTGACCCCATGGACTGCAGCACGCCAGGCTTCCTCATCCATCGCCAGCTCCCAGAGCTTACTTAGCATCTTTTCATGTGTCTATTTTTTGCTGTTGTTGTTCAAGTCATGAAATCATGTCCCACTCTTTGCAACTCCATGAAAAGAAGCATGCCAGGCTTCCCTGTCCATCACCAACTTCTGGAACTTGCTCAAACTCATGTCCATTGAATTGGTGATGGCATCCAACGATCTCATCCTCTGTCATCCCCCTCTCCTCCTGCCTTCACTTTTTCTCATCTTCAGGGTCTTTTCAAATGAGTCAGCTGTTCACATCAGGTGGCCAAAGTATTGGAGCTTCAGCTTCTGCATCAATCCTTCCAGTGAATATCCAGGACTGATTTCCTTTAGGATTGACAGGTTGGATCTCCTTGCAGTCCAAGGGACTCTCAAGAGTCTTCTCCAACACCACAATTCAAAAGCATCAATTCTTCGGTTCTCAGCCATCTTTTTGATCCAATTCTCACATCTATACATGACTACTGCAAAAATCATGGCTTTGACTATATGGACCTTTGTTGTCAAAGGGATGTCTCTGCTTTTTAAAACAGTGTCTAGCTTTGATATAGTTATTTTTCTAAGGAGAAAGCATCTTTTAATTTTGTGACTGCATTCACCCATTCACATTGATTTTGGAGCCCAAGAAAATAAAATCTGACATTGTTTCCACGTTTTCCCCATCTATTTGCCATTGAGTGATGGGACCGGATGCCATGATCGTAGTTTTTTGAATGCTGAGTTTTAAACTAGCTTTTTCACTTTCCTCTTTCACCTTCATTGAGGGGCCCTTTAATTCCTCTCCACTTTCTGCCATTAAAGTGGTATCATCTGCATATCTGAAGTTGTTGATATTTCTCCCAGCAGTGTTATTCCAGCTTGCAATTCATCTAGCCTAGCATTTCACATGATGCACTCTGCATATAACTTAAATAAGCAGGGTGACAATATACAGCCTTGAGGTACTCCTTTCCCAGTTTTCATCCAGTTCACTGTTCCATGTCTGGTTGTGTCTACTAGCTCTCCATATATCTTCTTTGGTGAAATATCTAATTAGACCTTCTGCCCCTTTTTTGATTGGTTGTTGTTGTTGTTGTTTGTTTGTTTTTAATATTCAGCTGTCTGAGCAGTCAACATCATTTATAACCACTGTTGTCTTATTTATTTTTCATCTGGAGGATCTGTCCATTAATGTATGTGAGATGTTAAAATCCCTTACTATTATTATACTGTTGTCAATTTCTCTCTTTATGTCTGTTAATATCTGCTTTGTTTATTTAAGTGTTCCTGTATTGGGTGTATATGCATTAATGAGTATAATGCCCACTGCTTGTACTGATCACTTTATCATTATATAATAACTTTCTTTGTCTTTTGCTATAAACTTTCTTTTAAAGTCTATTTTGTCTGATATGAATATTGCTACCCAGACTTTCTGGTTGTTTCTTTTTACATAAAGTAGTTTCCACCTCCTCATTTTCAGTCTGTGTGTGTCTTTAGTTCTGAAGTGAGTCTCTTGTCAGCAATATATCTATATACATGTGTATATTTTCTTTACATGCATAATTTATATTATACTCTTTACTGTCTGAGCCACTGGGGAAACAGTGTGTGTGTGTGTGTGTGTGTGTGTGTGTGTGTGTGTGTGTGTACATGGGACTTCCCCAGTGACTAAGCGGAAAAGAATCCACCTGCAATGCAGGAGATGTAGGAGATGTGATTCCATCCCTTAGTCAAGAAGAGCCCCTGGAGAAGGAAATGGCGTCCCACTCCAGTATTCTTGCCTGGAAAATTCCATGGGCAGAGGAGCCTGGCAGCCTGCAGTCCATAGGGTCGCAAAGAGTCAGACACGACGGAATCAACTGAGTTTCTGTGTTTCTTGTTTGGAGAATTTAGTATATTGACATTTAAAGTAATTATTGTTAGGCATATAAAAATGAGAAGACAGAAGGATTTGCCTCTTTAAGTTTTAATTGAGATGTATCTTTAGTGTGAAGCTGTTTTGGTTCATGTTGTTTAGGATGATCTTTGTTTCCTGTACCTAAATAACTATTTCCTTCTTACAGTTTAGGAATTTTTTAGTCATAATTGTGTTAAGTACATTTTTGACACCTTTTCTCTTTTATCTCCTCTGGGACCTTTAATTATAGGGGTCATGGTACACAATGGTGTTATCGCAGACATTCCTCAAACTATTCTCACTTTTTAAATTTGTTTTTATTTTTGCTATTCTGATTGAATGATTGGCATCATTTCATCTTTCAGATCACTTATGCATTTTTCTGTATCATCTGTTCTGCTGTTTATTCCTTCCAATGTGTTTCTCATTTCAGTTATAAGATTCCGCAGTTATGACTGATACTTCTTTATATATGTTTAGTTACTTCTTAAAATTCTCATTGTATTTATCTATCTTCATTAAGTCAGTTAACATTCTTACTACTAAGTCTTTCAACTCTTTATCTGACAAATTGCTTATTTCTGTTTTATATTTTACCATTTTTTTTCATGCTCTTTCAATTGATACAAAATGTCTCTGTCTTCTCGTTTTAACTTATTTCTCTGTCTCTACAGTGGCTGACTTTATTTTTTTGGGCTCCAAAATCACTGCAGATGGTGACTGCAGTCATAAAATTAAAAGACATTTACTCCTTGGAAGGAAAGTTATGACCAACCTGGACAGCATATTAAAAAGCAGAGACATTACTTTGCCAATAGAGGTCTGTCTAGTCAAGGTTATGGTTTTTCCAGTAGTCACATATGGATGTGAGAGTTGGACTATAAAGAAAGCTGAGCATGGAGAATTGATGCTTTTGAACTGTGCTGTTGGAGAAGACTCTTGAGAGTCCCTTGGACTGCAAGGAGATCCAACCAGTCCATCCTAAAGGAGATCAGTCCTGGGTGTTCATTGGAAGGACTGATGGTAAAGCTGAAACTCCAATAC
Source organism: Cervus elaphus (assembly GCF_910594005.1). Taxonomy (NCBI): domain Eukaryota; kingdom Metazoa; phylum Chordata; class Mammalia; order Artiodactyla; family Cervidae; genus Cervus; species Cervus elaphus. Next base: position 9,296,710 of record NC_057844.1, on the reverse strand, counting down.
TTTGGCCACCTGATGAGATGAACTGACTCATTGGAAAAGACCCTGATGCTGGAAAAGATTGAAGGCAGGAGGAGAAGGGGACAGCAGAGGATGAGATGGTTGGATGTCATCACCAACTCAATGGACATGAGTTTGAGTAAACTCCACGAGTTGGTGATGGACAGGGAGGCCTGGCGTGCTGCAGTCCATGGGGTCACAGAGTCGGACATGACTGAGCAACTGAACTGAGCTGAACTAAACAAAATGAAGTGAAACAGTTGCCTATTGCAGTCTTGAATGGGTGTCCTTGCCTGGGAGCACCCCTGTGCAGTTTATACATGATTTAACATGAGTGCATGCCACATCTTTCATCAGGCTGTGCTATTACCTCCTTGGGAAGAGGTGGGGTTGGAAATGGAGGGCTTAGGGTCGGAGTCACGTGTGAGGTGGAGCTTCTCCTCTGCTCAGTGGCTATGAGTCAGGTGATGACCTATCGAGGGTAGTGTCAGTTCCCAAGTTGCTGGAGCAGAAACTCTGAGGTTGAGGGTGAACTGGTTCAGTTTTGTTTGAGTGTAAGCACTCCCTTCCTTTGCAGCATCAACTCCTTTGCCCCAGAACGGAGCAGTGCTGGACCAAGAGGGCCTGATGCGGGCACTGGGCAAGGGCCAGGATCTGAATTATGCCCATTTAACCACTGACAGACATCTGGACTTTTTGTGAACCACCGGCCATGTAAGCACCAGCAATGTCTGCCCCATCCTCGGTCAGGCTTTCACTTTGAGTCACCTCATCATCTCAAGGCTGAGATCTGTCCTCAGCTGTGGCAGCCCTCACTCCAGTGTAAAGCTGTGATGTGAGGCAAGCAGGACTGGAGCCTTCCCTCACAGGCGGGGGCATGCACTTCAGCAAAGAGCCCTTAGTCAAGGCTTCCCATAAACCTTCCTGTTAGACCCACCAGCCCACCAGTCGGACAGGGGACTTATCTTCCCTGTACCCCTCTCAAGGACTGGGGAGACCAATAGGTAGCTTGAACAACTCATTCTGCAAGGAGAGTCTCCATCCCAACTTTGTTATCTCCTTTCTCCTCAGCATGCTTCTTGGGGACATAAGTTCCAGCTGAATTGCTTTTCCTTCCTTTCTACTTCCATTCTACTAACTTCCAGATATTTTTGCCAGCATGTTTGAACAAGAGTCTTTATGCCAGTCTCCAGTTAGTTTTGGGGAGAATTGCTCCACAAATGGAGATTTTTTTTTTTTTTTGGATGTTTTGTCTAGGGGAGGTGAGCCCCGTCTTCTACTCATCAACCTTGATCCAAGTTCCATAACGCTTATTTAGAATTATTTAGCTTCTTTATTAAAAGGACAATTTCCTAAAAATTTTTTTTCTCATATTGCACTCCATTTTCAATGCCTCGCTCCCCTCAACATTTTAAATACATTTTTGCATTCCTCTTAGACATTTTCTTATTCAATCTCACATTATACATATTTATACATCAATATTTCACTTCTCATTAACTTGCAACTTTTTAAGGATGGTGTAAATTTGGAACTAAATGATTGTACTGATATGAAGATGGTGAGCATTATGAAGATTTGAGACATAAAATAACTTGGATCATTTCATGTACACTCTCATTTTTTTGCTTTACATTTTCAACTATACAAAAAATAATTTGTGTTGATGTTCAAAAAGTCAAGTATGACAATGGCGTAGGGAGTAGTAGCAATGAAAGACATAAACTACTATGATTCATAAAATTGTTCTGCTTGTGATTTTCAAAATTTATCATTTCATTGGCACTAAAAAGCTACAACTATTGAGTTAAGACAATTGAAAATTTTCTGCATGTATATTATAATAGAGAAGAAGAAGAGGTTGGAATTGATGCATAATATAAAGAAGTACAATCCATATTAAAAATGTTTCCCAAGAAGTGCTGTCTTTATATATTTTATCTTAAAATTAGTAGAGATAAGGTGTATTATAAAAGTCATCTTAATTTTATTATTCTATTTATTGCATTTTAATAAAATTATTATTAAAGATATTTTAGTATATACATATACATTTATTAAAATATATGAATTTTAAACTTAAACATAAATATCTATTATTTTGAAGTAAATGTTTTCATTTGTATTTCTTATGTAACAAATATTAAATATTAGGAAATTAACATATTAATTTGAAACACTATAATGCACCCACATATAGATTTTAACATTTTCATAGGCATTGTCCCACAATTTTTTGAGTGGTAATGACATATTCAAATGCATACAAAACACTTTATATGTGTAAGTTTTTTTTATTCTCACAACGGCATTAATTTCATTTTTCAGATTAAGCAACATAGAATAAGAGGATTTCCAATATGTTTCTTTATTGAGCCACCTAATAAATGCCAAATTTTTTGGATACAAATTGAGATGTTTATTGTCCAAAATTATGAAAGATGTAGGCTTCCCAAGTATACCTAGTGGTAAAGAATCTGCCTGCCAATGCAGGAGACACAAAAGACCCATGTTCAATCCCTGCATCTGGAAGATGGAGTAGAAAATGGCAACTCACTCCAGCATTCTTGCCTGGAAAACATCATGGACAGAGAAGCCCAGAAGGCTATGGTGCAAAGGACCACAGAGAGTCTGACATGACTTAGCAGCTAAGCACATGCAGACAGACAGACAGACACACACACACAGGTGACTCAATGTGAGGATGATTACCATCATGGATTTCTGACTCTCTGCTGTGCCCACTCGGATCATAAATCTTTATGTGCCTATATCATGTGGGATTCTGTGTATTTATATATACAGGATATATATAGAGAGACAATAGAAAGAAAATATCTTTTCATTTCTATGTTTAAAATAAATTTACATGAAATATGGATTGCTATAGAATTATTGATATACTCATGGTATTTAAGTGGCAAAAATATGTCAATATTACATAATTACTTGTGGTTTTGAGTTTCCCATTTAAGAGAATATATAACGCATGTTCAAAAAAATCAATTGGATGGCCTATTCTTTCCATTTGTGTATATATGTTAGGTGTCTGATACATAATAATGAATAAAAAAACACAGATATTGAGTAAGAAGCTATAGTAAGACTTTAAGTCTTGATCTTAAAATAAAAATGAAATCTCAATGTTTGCTTGAAAGAAATAAATTCTAATAAAATAAACTAACTATGTAAGAAAGTTATGGTTTATTATACCCTATCTTCATAACAACACAATTTAATTATAAATTGTAATCTTTACTGCTGAATTAGTACTAGTAATACACATTAAATTTATAAAATATTATATATTATTACTTATGGGTATGAATTAAAGCATATACATAGTATTTGTATTCTTGTAAAATAGAAAGTGTAATAATATGTCAAAAAAGCTGCTAAAGAATCTTGCATTCATCTAGTTAATTGACTGTTATTTTTGGGGGGAAAGCAGCAAATTTTATTATGCATGCAGTTTTGATGCTACTTGGAAATGAATAAAGTAGTAGAAACGTGATTTGTTTCTATAGTTTTAAATTTTAAAGCATTATTTACATGCTAGGTGGCTTTGACTGAAAATAATTTCAGATAATTGTACAATAAATAAATATAAAACTATAATTTCATGGATGCTATTTCAAACACAATTAACATAAAACAATTATGAATATCTTTACAAAATTAACACAGCAAGTCAGGCATAGTTATCTGCAAATGCCACACTGTTATTTTCTTATTTTGTTAATGAAAATCAATTTAAATTATGCTATACAAAAAAATGCATGGGCATTTGAAAATTTCTACTACCTGAAGAATGTTTATAAACATTTACTTAATTTGAAAGTCTTTTATTTTTACTTAGAAATGTCATCAGTTTGTTGAAAAAAGTTAAAACAGATATTTAAACAAGTATTTTCATTTTTTTATCCTTACTTTTTATACCTTCCCTCACAAATTTACCTTAGGGATTGCAAATTCGACAGTCATTTCAGGAAGCTGAAGCAAATGCTGGCATAGTTATTCCTTGCTTAAGATTTGTTACAAGTGATTTTTTTTTTCTGTTTTTAAAAACAATACAATATATTCTTATGAATATGTGTTTTATAAAATATCTTATAAATTTAAAAAAAAATTACAAGGTTGAACACTCCAGTACACTCTAGTTATGTGTTTTCTTTCTTTCTTTTTTTTTTCATTTATTTTTATTAGTTGGAGGCTAATTACTTCACAACATTGCAGTGGGTTTTGTCATACATTGACACGAATCAGCCATGGAGTTACATGTATTCCCCCTCCCAATCCCCCCTCCCACCTCCCTCTCCACCCGATTCCTCTGGGTCTTCCCAGTGCACCAGGCCCGAGCACTTGTCTCATGCATCCCTCCTGGGCTGGTGATCTGTTTCACCATAGATAGTATACATGCTGTTCTCTCGAAACATCCCACCCTCACCTTCTCCCACAGAGTTCAAAAGTCTGTTCTGTACATCTGTGTCTCTTTTTCTGTTTTGCATATAGGGTTATCATTACCATCTTTCTAAATTCCTTGTATATGTGTTAGTATGCTGTAATGTTCTTTCTCTTTCTGGCTTACTTCACTCTGTATAATGGGCTCCAGTTTCATCCATCTCATTAGAACTGATTCAAATGAATTCTTTTTAATGGCTGAGTAATATTCCATGGTGTATATGTACCACAGCTTCCTTATCCATGTGTTTTCTTCCCTTTATTTGTACATGGCTGTGTGATTTTGTAGAATTAGAACAGAGCATGAGACACTTTTACACTGCCCCATACATATTATTACCTCTGTATATATGTATACCTGACACATACTATTAATAGAATCTTTGTAGGTAAGTGGGAGTGTAATTAATCATCATGCTGTGCATTTTGTAAACATTATAGGCGTTATGAAAGAAGTGGAGATCATTCAATCTGGTATAATCAAATCAAACTTCATGAAATAACTGAAACAAAGACAACTTTGGAAAACAGTTGAAGTATGAGTAAATAAAGAAAAAAATATGTGAAATGAATGAACATATAGCAGAAGAAAGAAACTGTAACAAGAATATCTCTTCCATAATGTTTGGAGAATGGAATTCTTTCTAAAGAAGGCACTTTGTACAGAAAACCTGGGTAAATATTAATAAAATTGTAAATATCTGACAATGGAAGGCCTCCAAAGCAAAGCAAAATAGTTTAATCATTTTCTGGTAGGTGATCAAATTCACTAAAGAAACTATTCAATCCTAAGTGTCAAATTCTAAAAGCAGTGGCTCCAGAAAATTATCTAAGACAGCTAAAAGTAATTTAAGTCAGATCTATCTGAGTGAGTTTGATTGTTTAAACTTGAAATGGGGAGAATCTCCATTAGGAGAACAGTAATGGACCTGAACATCAAACTGGATGATGTGGAGGACAATTGGAAAACATATCTCAAAACCCCAAATTAAGTAATTCATGGCAGTTTGAATTGGGAAATGAGAGAAAGAAATAAATCAAATTGAAGTCTATAAAGAAGCTCACTGTGGAAACGGTGGTGATAGTGGGCCAAAAAACAATAGATGTTAATATTCAAATACATCAAATTATTTTTTTAACTTTTAATTGAACCACCAGGAGTGTTCCTCATCATTACTCACAGTGAACTTACTGTGTGTGGAAAAATTCTGGGGTACTAAGCCTTGTGACAAGGACTTTAGGAATCTTTGTCTCTTTTGAGCCTCTTCATGGTCCAGTGAGGTCAATGCCATTAAGACCCGTTTAGTAGAGAGGGAAATGGCAACCTACTCCAGTGTTCTTTCCTGGAGAATCCATGGACAGAGGAGCCTGGCAGGCTACAGTCCATGGGGGTCACAAGAGTTGGTTGCTGCTTAGCGACTAAACCACCACCACCACCACATGGACATATAGAGAAGTGCACAAATCATAAGTATACAATTTAATGAGCAAGCACATTTGTTTACCACCTTGCTCAAGTAACATTGCCAAACTACCCAGGCTTCTGGCCACACCAATTAATAATACCTTCTTTCTCCCTGAAAGTAACGGCTGTCCTGACTTCAATACTACAGCCTGATTTGCCTGTTACTGAACATTATATAAATGAATGAATGTATTATTTGTGTTTGGCTTATTTCAATCAATATTATGTTATTAAGATTCAGCCATATTGTTACAGGTAACTATAGTTATTTATTTTTTATTAATATGTAGTATCCCCCAGTATATAGATACTGCAAGATATTTTCTCAATTTACTATTGATCCATATTATCAGTCTGCTGGTTTTATACAATATTTTTCTATGAATATTTTTATCCAAATTTGTTGGTGCTCTTATGTATCCTTTTAAAAAATTGCTGAGTCATTTGGGAGCATGCATGTTTCAATTTTATTATGTCAAATAGCATTCCAAAGTCCTTGTAGCAATTTGCACGTCATATCTATACTGTATAAAAATTCCACTTTCCTTTTGAAATGCATTTATTTTACTAAATATTTCTTTCTGAAACAGTTATAGGTATTTTCGAGTCTTACAGGATCTATTTTATTCTAGGTGCCAAGAATATAACTAGTCTATGGTTATCAGTACCTAGTGAGTTTCATCTACTTCTGTAATAAGATTGAACAATATGTAAAAGAAAATATATATATATATATATAAGTACCTGACATATTTTTTAAATGTAAGACTTTACAGTTGAATGACACCCTAATACTTGGTGAAAACTTTCTTTCTACCACTGAGCTTTGCAAAGCATTAAAAAGGCAGTTTCCCAGAAGTTCACAGGATTGAAGAAAGTTGTAAAGAGCTTTGGATCACCGCTGCAGCCATTCATTCATGAAATCTGAGAAGGCTTCTGTGGACTGGATGTAACAGGGAATTAATTTGGGGAAATTCCAAAGGTTAAGACCAGATGAGCTGTTCGACTTCCTCTGGACTCACTGACTGTTGATGAATGGTTGAGAAGTTTTTGTTTATTGGCTTTGTAAGAAACTTTCATAAAAGTCCTATTTTTCTAAGAAAAATCTTCTAGTGTTTCTCTAAGAAAAATACTAAAAAAAATTGCACAATATGAATTCAATTTCACACCACAAATAGCTTGCTTATCATTTAGTAATGTGGATTCTTCTAAATGATAGTTTCTTTAGATAAAATGAGAGTTTTAGCTCAGAGAATCAGGAATTGGTTATCACAGAACTCTAATGTGACTGAAGGGGGGTAAATAAATAGTATACAGCATATCATCATGTTCTCTACTACTTAATCTAAAAACTATAAATATATAGTAAGACTCATGACTTTAATATAAAGTCAATGGTTATATATATATATATAAATATATACACACATATAAACATATATAAAATATTAAATATTTTATATTTAATATAAAAGTCAATGGTTATTGTTACTTAGGGCAGAAAAGTCACTGGTTTCAAAATGCCAGCAATTAGACATCTGCACTGGTGAGATACTAAGGAAAATATTGCTAAATTCTGTAGAAGACAACACTTAGAAAAATATAATTAGTAAATCTCTATATATGTGCAGTAAAATTACCATAATATTAATCTTAAATAGATGATTATGATAACCTGTGATCTTGCCATAATAATTTTATGAGAAATATACTGAAAGTTCTAGTGTCATATATTTTAAGAAATTTGTTTAGAAACTGCAATTAAATAATCCAGAAATAATTAATTCGGTAGACAACCCATTAAATTATAACCCTCCCCACTGGTTAACTTAGTGCCAAATGTATTGTTTAATTTATCATTCTTAGTATTTTTAGACGGCCTGAAGGCAGAGAATGAAGTAGTAATAAATAGGGAATAGTGGATAATTAGAGAAGGAAATGTGGAACAAAATTACTAAGGGCTTTAGGTGAAGTTCATTATTACTATTTAATAGTGCCCAAGAGCATTCGATCAAATTATGGATCAAGTCTAAAAGTGAGCTGAATGAAATCCTCATGGAGGAGAGTTTCTAGCTTTTTTTTTCTTTAGGATTCAACTTAGTGTTGTAAAATATATTCAAAATCTCTCTCACAAATCATGTTTTGACCAAGCCTTACAGAGAACCACTTTGGGGGAATTGTGTTTTATACTGGGGTCAAGTCACACATATTATTAATAGGATAAGAGAGAGTATTTTAAAAAACGGAAACAATGAGAGAGAGAAAAATAATCTAAGCACCTAAGTTTAGTTGGCAGTGGGCTGTCTGCCACACAAGCTGCGACTATTAGGTGATTAAGCAGTAAGATACTTCAGGGGTGACTGGTTAAGTGACATATTTTAAGTACAGCCCTCAGGCCATTTAACGTGTGAGGAAATCTTGTCTTTCTAACTGTACAGATTCCTCTTTTCTTTTGGCTCACCCTAGAGCATCATATTATCATTATTAAACTTTTAACAGGTACAAATGCATAATTTATTTGTTTTTCTTATTTTGCTTTATTTCATTACCATAGTCATGATTGTACAACCTATGAATGCTAACCAGTCCATGTGTTATAGAGGTATTCCTCCCAGATTCTTAAGTAAAGCCAGTTAGTTTATTTAGGTAATGAGTTGGAGATGTGCAGTTTCTCTATACGCTACACAGAACTAGGGAATGGAAATTTGTAGCCTGTTTCAGCTATATGCTGCAGACTAAGTAACACAATGGGACATTCTACTGGGACTAATAATAACAATATTAATATTAACAATAGCATGTGCTTATTTCTTGAATTCTAAGAAAACTATGCCTTATTCATGTACAACTTGACTTCATATCTATCATGGTGCTAAGTAACAGAGACTAAGACCAAATTTTGACATATTTTGCCTATGCAGGAAATAAATAGCACTATTTCAAGTTTCTACTATATTAATGGTAGCCATGCTATTGAATACGTTAAAAAAATCTGTGAAAATGATTTCATAGTTGTTGTCTAACCTGTGCCAAAAAATACATTTTGGTTGCTTATTTTATAAGAGTAGCATTTTGGGGCACAGAGAAAAAGAGAAAAGAGTTGATAATGACATTTAATGAGTAGAAAAATCTCACTGCTAAATTACTCAACTTTATACATCACTTATTAGTTAATAACTAGTACTATCTCCATATGATTCAATCACTATTTCTAAACTATTCAGCTTGGACTAGGCAATGTGTGCTAAGATCTGAGGATATGGTTAATAAGTCAAACTCTGTGGGTCTAAAACAACTAGAAAAGGTAGATACATACGCATCTATTTATAAATTACATGTGCTTCAAAAGATATCCACAAAGAGATCATGAAAGACCAAAGGAAATGATACTAGCTATTGCAGCGCCAGCAATATAACAGTATCCTTCATTTGAGTAAATGTTTTATTACCCTGAAGGAAGGAAAATGTATTTCTCAGTCTTCCTTTGCTACTGATTCTTAGTTCTCTTGACGTGCCTTGCCTTTCTAGCACAATCAGTCTAAAATCAGTGGGGACACACTTGTAGTTCCACAAAGTCACACTCATGGACCTATTTCAGTGAAAACGACTATACACCAGGGGAACCGTGGGATGTTTCCACAAAGGAAGGAAGAAAATTATAGAATTTGGGACAAGTGGCAAGTAGATGAAATCTAACTGAAGCTGGGCTCGATAACCTGAAAACAGAAATGGACTTTGTGTAACAGGGTCAACGTGATATCTAGATTGGAAAGTGTATGCAAGATCTTGTTTTCATGGAAACAACAAAATTGTCCAGAATACTATTATCTGCATCTCAGGACCTAGATTGAAAACTGAGGCTGGACTCTGTACTAAATGATGTAGACACCCAGGCAGGAGTGGCATGTTTCACCTTTATATGCTTTCAAACTGCAGTGTTTTTCTGACGGCATGATTTCCAGGGAACAGCATTTCTCAATAATTAAGAAATCAGTAGTCACTAAAGAAGGTAGTTGTTATGACATTTTACAGCTGCAGCTATCCTCGGAGACATACTGTTTCATGTTAACTTTGAGCTGGCCTTGTCTGTTATCCTAGCCTGATGAGTGAGAGAGCCAATTATAACTTTATCAGTATGTGCTAATTTTAATTTTCTTGTTACTGATTTGTTACATATCAAGATCTCTTTATTTGCCATTTTTCTCAGTCTCGAATGGTCTTGGCTCACATCCTCACATGTGTCATCCCCCTTTACTTGTGTCAAATTTCATTGCCAGTGCTGTCTTTTCATCCTGTCTAAAATTTCAGCGTTTCCCCTGGAAACTTATTATCTCCTTCTCTGCATTACTTTTCTTCTTAGTCCTCATCACTATTCATTTACCTACTACATAAAGTAGCTTTTAAAGTGGCCCCCAAAGATGCCCAGCATCCTGGTATTCTTTACGTGGTATAATCTCTCCTTTCCATGTGGGCAGGATTTAATGACTCATTCTTAACAAGAAAATATCAGAACCAGTGGAATGTAGCTTTGGACATTGCTTCCCCCAAAATGGTAGCTTCTACCTCTTCCTTTTAGGGGAAAGCAAGCTGCTACTTTGTGAATCACCCAGTGGTCAAGTTTATATGGCAAGGAAATGTGCCTCCAACCAACAGCCAATAGTCCTGTGAGGGAGCTTGGTAGTGAATTTTCTGATTATGGCTGGGAATGAGAAGTTGTTACCAGCCTTATGAAAGATTTCGAGTCAGAAGCATCCTGAGTAGCTGCAACTGAATTTGTGACCCACAGATACTGTGCAATAGTAAATGATTTAAGTAATTTTCTTTTGGCATAATTAATCCTACGAATAACTGTTGACACTTAACTTGATTATCACTTCACCAACTAGAATGCATCCTCACTCAAGGAGGCAGTGATTTTGATTTTTCCTTGTTGCTTAAAACTAGGAATGGCACTATCATTGCATATTAATGTCTACTCATAAGGTGTCCCAAATTTGGTATCCTGATAAGGAAGTAGACTATGAGGTCTTAACGTACCAAGCTTAATAATTTATACAAGGGTCACTTTCCTTTATTTTCCAAAGAAAATCTGATTGGCAATAGATACAGGTCAAAGAATGGCCTGGAATTGAGCATGTCCTTTTGAAACACTGAGCCACATTAAATATGGTGGATAATATTTTGCATCTTGTCTATATGAAGATGTGTACAACACAAGAGTTCATCAGCTCTACCTCAATCTTTTCTTCAATTCTCTGAGGTTACTTAAAAGAAGAAAACTGAAACAAATTTTGTACTATCAGCTTGTGGACTGTTGTTTCTGTTCAGTCATTCAGTCGTGCCCAACTCTTTGCAACCCCATGGGTTGCCGCACACCAGGCTTCTCTGTTCTTCACCAACTCCCGGAGTTTGCCTAGACTTATGTCCATTGAGTCTATGATGCCATCCAACCATCTCATCCTCTGTCATCCCCTTCTCCTCTCGCCCTCAATATTTCCCAGCATCAGGGAAGAACTGACTCTTCGCATCAGGTGGCCAAAGTATTGGAGCTTCAGCTTCAACATCAGTCTTTCCAGTGAATATTCAGGACTGATTTCCTTAAGGATTGACAGGTTTGATCTCCTTGCAGTCCAAGGGACTCTCAAGAGCCTTCTCTAACACCACAGTTCAAAAGCATCAATTCTTCAATGCTCAGCTTTCTTAATGGTCCAGCTCTCACATCTATACATGACTACTGGAAAAACCTTAACTTTAACTATACAGACCTTTGCTGGCAAAGTGATGTCTCTGCTTTTTCATACGCAGTCTAGATTTGTTACAGTTTTTCTTGCAAGGAGCAAGAATCTTTTAATTTCATGACTGCAGTCACTGTCCACAGTGATTGATACATATAGCAATTTAATACGTATACAATCCTGAGGAACCAAAGCGTGTATTGGCTGTGAATTCTATATTGGCTACTGAATTCTGGCTCTATATGCCAAGACTAAAAAAAGTGGTTTCATAAATTGATATATACTATTAAAGTAGCATGTATTTTTGAAATTATAATAATTTTCCCTATTCTAGTTCTGGTCACTCCAGTTTTCTTATGAATCAAGTTTCTGTATGTGTGGGGGATAGTTTCTAGGACCTTCTCTCTATAGAATTATTTAATTTTGCTATCTCTGTCCAAATACATATGCTATCTTGAAAACTCTACCTTCATTTAAAAATCTTAATAATTTACACATTCTTGGGTGTAAATTCACTGGAAAAGGTTTGTTGATCATGAATTTCATTGACATGAATTTAGAGATAAATTGAAAAGAAAAAAAATCTTTAAAATGTTGAGTCCATACTTATGTAAATTTCTTGCACATATTTATTTAGACACTGCATTTTTGTTATTATTGGTGTCACTTTTAAAAATATGTATTCTTTATTCTTGATTAGTAGTGAATAAATTTGAAAATGACAATAATGTCCTTTATAAAAAGAAATCTTTAATTTTGATGTAACTAAATTTATTGTTTTGCCTTGTCATTTGTTCTGTAAAAGGTTTATGTAAGAAGTTTCTTTTCTGCCTCTAGGACACTAACTTTTTTTTTAAATTTTCTTTATTAACTTGGTGGCTTAGCCTTCAAAATTAAATATTCAGTCAATTGAGGTTCCATTCTTGTGTGACACATTTGATTAAGTTTCTTTTTCTCTATGTAAAGAGCTAGGTTTCCTGATGCAATCCACTGAAATTCTCTATCTTTCTTAAATGATTTATGGCAACACTTTAATGTATACGTGAAGACTATAAATTGTCTGTTTTCAGCTTTCTATTATTTCAATTGGTTTATCAGTGTGTTGTCATACATGCTAAATTTTAAAACATATGACGTGCTATAGTATACTATAGCATGTCTTACATTTTCATATTTTAAAAATATTAAAAAAAAACAAAAAAACAAAAAATATCTACTGGGCTCTTTGTGTATTCTTATACTTGTCTATATATTTCTGAATAATTTTCAAGTTTCTCAAAAAGAAAAATTATTTAAATTAGAACTCCATAAAATTTGCATAAATTTAAAACATAGACAACAAAATTGAACAGAATTGAATATGTCTAACAGAAAAAAAATATTACTTAGAATATACAAAAAAAACTTCTTCAAATTAACAGCAAAGGCACCAAAACTATAGTAGAAAATGAATAAGCAGTGTATATAAGCCCTTTACAGAATAAGAAACCAAGAGTCACTAAGCATATGTAAAAGTGCTCAAAATCATTGGCATTTAAAAATAGTGATTAAAGCAAACCTGGGATATCATTTTATACCTCAATTACTGTCGAATTAGAATACTTTATAATTCCGAGTGTTAATAGGATTGTGTGAATTGTAAAATCCCCTTGATCACGGGAAGATCTTTGAAACTCTCCCAGAAATCCAAATGCACTAGTTTGTGCTCAGCACGGAGAGTGCTCAGCTGTGGTTCCGTTGGTAAGTCGTCTCTGACTCTTTTTCTTTTTTTTTTTTCTTTTCCATTTATTTTTATATCGGGTCTCTGACTCTTTGAAACCCATAGATTACATGGGGCTTCTCTGTCCTCCACTCTCTCCCCGAGTTTGCTCAAATTCATGTCCATTGAGTCTGTGATGTTAACTATGCCTTCCTCTGCCGTCCCCTATTGTGTCTACTAAGTGCCTTAGATAGTCAAGCTCATGAAAAAGCACATTGTTAAGAGAATGAGTCAACTTGAACAATAACACAACTATTAGATTACCTTGCTCAATAAAGGTAATAAGGCAAGCAAATATCTTAGATTTCCTAAAATCATATTAGGATAAATTATTGATGCATACCTTACACAGATATAAGGATATGTGCATACATTAACTTTTTATAGACATAAACAATTTGAAGCATGTGCACAATGAATAAATAGTACATGTGAGATCTACTGGGATGGTTTTTGTAACCACTGAAGGAAACCAACAACAAGAAAAACACAGATTTAAATCTCTTAACTATGGTACCTTTTTTTCTTGTCTCTGACTTTTCCTTTCACTAATTTTTAACTTTACACAATTCAATATCACTTAAAATTTCTATTTAACCAAAACTAATTTTACACTCCATGATATATTATTTTTACATGTCCATCAGCAAAACTCTAAATTCACTTATTCTAAAGTATCCAAAAAATATCTTCTTTCTTCAATATGATAGACATGCATGTCATTATATAGTGTCCAAGAGGCAGCAAGGACATGAATATGAAATCAAAGTACAGATCAGAGTGATCCCGACTCCAGAGGAAAAAATGGACATGCCAAGAGGACAATGACTAACAGAGTTGAAAGGAACTATGCAAAAATCAAAGCAGTAATAAATTTTGCTGGGTACAACCAGCCCTTGTTATCAGTAGATGAATTGAAATCTCTGTTTTTCTTTAGGGATAAGACTAGAAAATGAAAATGACAAGAGGCAAATGAAGGTAGTATAGGAAAAAAGAGCTACTCCACAGTTTCTTATAATGAATTCCATTTTATTTCAGTGAATTTGTTCATGGGTTTTCAGTAAATTGTTTCATTTCAAAAAAATTTTATACAATTACTGTGCTACCCAACTCCACAAGTAATATTTATAATGATTTCCCCTAGTGTACAGAATCATTTCAAAGATTTTTTTTTAGTTATTTCTTAAGCTAACAGAAGTAGATAGGCCAAGCACATGCTATTATCAGAAAAATCTACAATGCACTTGAAAAGTTAAATTAGAAAGATCTAAATAAAGAACAAAAAGTGTGAACAAAAACCCAGTTCTTATTTTAAATGCTGCTTTGCTGCCATAACTGCATTCTGACATGACAATATCAGAGTAGTAGTCTAGGTAATTGAGCAGATGCAAAATAAGCCATATTTAAATTTGCATGTTTAGTAAAAGAACAGTTTATCACACTAAATCTGTCATCTTCTGACAGTGTTGGTGATATGCTATGAAGCAGTTCAAAAGAAAAGATGACTCTGTGTTTTTAATAAACATATATCTGGCCTTAGAACAGTTCTAGAATTGTATCATTATTTGTAAGACAAATACAAATTAAACTATGGTATAACATATCTGGGCTTGCCTGTTAGCTCGGTTGATAAAGAATCTTCCTGTAATGCAGAAGACCCCAGTTCGATTTCTGGGTCAAGAAGATACACTGGAGAAGGGATTAGGCTACACACTCCAGCATTCATGGACTTCCCTAGTGGCTCAGATGGTAAAAAAAAAAAAAAAAAAATCCGCCTGCAATGCAGGAGATGTGGGTTTAATCCCTGGATTGGGAAGATCTTCTGAAGAAGGGAAAGGCTACCCACTCTAGTATTCTGGCCTGGAGAATTCCATGGACTGTATAGACCAGGGGGTCGCAAAGAGTTGGACATGACTGAGCAACTTTCACTTTCATAACTTGTCAAACATCACTTCTGTAAATACAGAATTAAAAGATTTTGGTTCTTTAGCAAAAGAAGATTGAAATTGGGGAGGAGTCAGTTCTAGCAAAAAGGCAAGAGATTCAGAAATAAATTTTGAATGTACCAGCATATAAAACTGCAAGACAATTTCTCTATAAATAAGAAATGCATTCTTAGGAATAACCCCTTGAGATTAAAAAAGAAAAAAAGTCCTGCCATGACTTTCATTACAGATGATTTATTTATTTTTCAATGTAATCCACATATTAATCTATTATACTTGCTCAACTTTAAAACAAGAAAAAAATCAAATAATAATATATTATATTCTTGTCCTAATTATTTTTTTATTTTATCTTACAAAGGTAAACAGAATGGGGAACAATGATGCGATATAATGAAATCTCTACAAATTGACTGTATTTTTTGTAAGCTTATTTTGCATATATATGTACTTAGCTATTTTTAACAATTTTACATACACACACATATATATATATATACTTAGCTATCTTAACAAAATTTAATGAATTTTGTGGTACAAATTGCATTCATTACATCATGCAACAATCACCACTATCTATTCCTAAAATTTTTCATTGCTTTAACAAAAACTCTGGAGTGAATAAACAATAAAAAGTAGAGACTGTGTCCCAAATTACATGTTATTCTAGCACGGGTACCATGCTAAGCTTCTTTACATCATTACAGTTTTTGTGTATATGCTGCTGAAGCAAACACTGGCATGTTGTTTTTTGTTTTTTGTTTTTTTTCCTCAAAATAATTCCCATTTAGAGCTTCAGGGAATCCACCAAATGAAATGATGGCATTCTGTGGAGTTAATGCTGGGAACAATTTGGATTTTGTATTTAAGCCCTGCTTCTTGTCTCTTTGATGGTCACCTGTGGAATAGAGCTGTTTCCGCAAAAATCCTGTACCACAAAATGGTTTCTATGCACATCAGACAGCCCAAGTCGTTGCTCTGTAACAACGATGACAAATTTAATGAATAATAATTAATATGCATTAGTTGGGTGCATTTTGTTATTTGAACCACAGAAAAAGAAAATCTTCAACATTGGACTATGAAAATACTTTTTTTTTTAAATTTCATGGCATTTTTTCCTACGCAAATTATTCTGTTGTCCTCCATTCTGTTTCATTACATTGGAAAATCATAATTGTAATATATACATATATTTCATGTGCACATGCATGTGTGTGTGTGTGTAAGTTAGTCACTCATCATGTCCAACCCTTTACAACCTCGTGAACTATAGCCCACTAGGCTCCTCTATCTATGGGATTTTCCAGGCAAGAATACTGGAGTGGGATGCCATTTTGTTCTCCAAGAGGTACTATTATAAATATATAAAACTTATTTATATCTATATATAGTAGTTTTTTCTGTTCCCAGATAATGCATCTTTTTAACATTTCTTTATGTCTCATTTTGCATTTTCTCACTCAAGATTAGTTTCTTAAAGTTGATGTATGATGATATATGTTTGTGGAATGTATGGATATGAGACATAATTTATCCACTAGTCAAGTGATGGGTATCTAAGCGGTTTTAGTGTTGAAAAATTTGTATACACAGTAATGTATGTAAAAAAGTATGAAAAAATACTGAAATATGCACATATATATATACCTATAATAAATATCTATCTATATATATTAAAATATATAGTCAAAAATAAAAAAGCTAAAATTATATTTGAGGAAATTTGTTTCAAAGCTAAACAGAAAGATAAATATGGAAAATGTAAGTAATGTGATTCATAGATTTGAAACCTATTAAGAGGCTCTAGAAGACTGAATGGGAAATATTGGGAGGAAAAATGATTAAAGAAATAATAGAAAAAATGCTTAGATATGAAAACCACATATTTGTTTCTAAAGGTTATACTCAATAATCAAAATGAAAAGCAAACTATCTAGAAAGCTCTCATTAAGTTTTAAACATCAACAATAAAGGGATCTTAAAAACTCATTGAATGGTATAAAACAAAGTCATTTATAAAAGAAAAGTGAATTTAAGTCAGACTTTCTGTTGGGAATGGCAGTTTCCTTGTTCATGTACCTTGTTCATGTTTTGGCACCCAGTGGGCCAGTTGGTACTGGGCCTTGGGCTTGCAACACTTTCTTTTCAAGAGCTAAAAAAAACCCATGTAGCCTGTTCTGAGATTATCACTTTAGGAGGGAATATCTTAGCCTGTTTCAGGCTGAAAGGATGCTCTTTTGTCTTTGCTTGAAGTATGCACTACATATAACCCCTGACCAACAGTTCCATCTGCCTTTAATAAGGAGGGCTCATATAGCCTTGTTTTGTTCTCCAAGAGACATATGCTAGCCTTGAGGCTCCTATGTACACTCCTGAAGCTGATCGTACTCTGTCTCTTCTCTGTATCAATAAGCATCGTTCCATCCACTGTTTGACTGTGTTGAGTTCTTCTTAATGAATCTCATACCAAGGTGCAGTGGGCAAAAGTGTTTAGAGTCCTCTTCTGGGACCAGTGATCTGTGCACAGTAATCTCAACACTTCCCAGGTGCAAAATTGGGTGGTGGTAGAAAATGGGACAGTAATATCAAAGTTCCTACATTTATTTTATTATGGTTTTAGGAAAAATGTATATATTAGTGAACTAAAAATTATAACACTTAGGGAAATTTTAATAGTAGAGAAGAAAATATAAGAAAAATACAGGATGGCATATATTTATCTTAAAATGTGGAGAGTTATGAGATATGTTAAATGCTTATTGCTTAAAAATGTGTGTTTAAGTATAATATTCAATAAAACTACACTATAATTCATCAGAAATACAACTAAAAGAACTAATAATTCATTTACCAGGTCAAGGGAACAGTGTGAATCATTTAACACCTCATTGACTAAAGTCACTAAGATTGTGCACCTAATTTGACTCACTCCATTATATGTGGGGAGGGGGTTTCTCCACATCACCCAGGAACTCTTGGTCACCAGTTGAGAGTCCAACAATCGAACCTAGTTTTGACACTATCTACCTGAAGATAGCATGAGATCCATCAGTTAAGGGCTCAGTCCTACAAGTCTGACCTTTACCTCCAATTTGGATGTCAATTGCAAGTCCAGGTTGCTACCTGTGCTTCTGTACCACCTGGCTATGGATTGGAGGTTACAATGACCTCCTCTTTGGGTTCCATCAATTTGTTTGCAGAACTCAGAGAAATATTTTACTCAATTCAGAAACAACCATTTAGAAGGTCACTTAGGGCAAAGTGTGGGGAAAAGGCAAGGAGATTCCATAGCTTTCCTGAATGCCCCACTCTTTCTGAGTGTCCTTGGGTTCATCAACCTGGAAGCTCTCCAAATCCCATCCTTTTTAGCTTTTATGGAAACTCGATTACATAGTTATGATTGATTAACTCAATGGTTATTGAGGATTAATCCAATTCCCAGCCCCTCTCCCCTCCCAGAAGATCATGGGGTGCAAATGAAAGTGCCAATCCATTGTCATGACTGGATCCCTGGGCGGCTGGCACCCATCCTTAAGTGTGGCCCAAAGCTCACTTCATAACAAAGGACAATATTATAGCTTTCATCACTTAGGAAATCCCAAGGGCTTTCGTCTCTCTGTGCCAGAAACACAGATGAAAACCCCATATCTATTATTATTATTTTTTTTATGAATCAAAATAATGCAGTTGTTAAATCAAGAGTTAGGTACAAATATTTTACAGAACACAGTTGTTAATAGGTGTAACTATTTTACAGAGTTATTGAGATAAGTACGAGAAAATAAGTGAAAAGAGTTAAAAGAGGTAGATTATGATGAATCATACTGTGTTTGGGAACCAAAAAAAACCTGATATTGACTTTTCATTATAATTCTTTTTGTCATTTTTGTGTCACACCATAAGCATATTGTACTTGGAGAAACATGTAATTAACATAAAACTAATGGAGGAAAAATGTATACCTTATTGACCTGAAATCCAGGCAAATTATGTGAAGCTTCTATGGACAGAGGAGCCTGGAGGGCTACAGTTCTTGGGGGTTGCAGAGTCGGACATGACTAAATGACTAACACTCTCTCAACTCAAAGGAAAAGTATTAGGTCTATCAATTTAACAGCAGTTAAGAATACTACCAAATCACCATGAACCTCACTATTTAAATTCCATCATTTTTAACTTCTCAACAATCATGTTTTTAAATTTTGTTCATTCAAGTGCTATAACAACTTATACTGGGGTCAAACTTAAACAAAGTAAAACTACTTGAATTATATGGAAATTATTTTATACAAGAGCCCACTCTTTACATATCTTTCTTTAGCTTATAAAACACTTAAAATGTTTTTGTTTTTGTTTTTTTTCATAAATTTCTGAAGTGTACTGCCTATGTTTTCCTCTGAGAATATTATAGTCTCCAGTCTTATTTTGAGGTTTTTCATTAATTTTGAGCTTATTTTTGTGTATGGTGTTAGAAAGTGTTCTAATTTCATTCTTTTGAACATAGTTGACCAGTTTTCCCAGTGTCATTTGTTGAAGAGACTGTCTTTTCTCCATTGTATATTTTTGCCTCCTTTGTCAAAGACAAGGTGCCTATAAGTGCGTACATTTTTCTCTGGTCTTTTTATCTTGTTCCATTTGTCTATATTTCTGTTTTTGTGCCAGTACCATACTGTCTTGATGACAATAGCTTTGCAGTTAAAAAAAAAAAGTGTTTATATGGTGATAAGCTCAAAGATTACTAAAATGAGTTTTTCTTTTGAAAAAGCGTAGTATGTTTTTCATACTAACACTTTCTTAATATTCAATATCCATTTAAGCTGCTGCTGCTGCTAAGTCACTTCAGTAGTGTCCAACTCTGTGTGACCCCATAGACATCAGCCCACCAGGCTCCCTCGTCTCTGGGGTTCTCCAGGCAAGAACACTGGAGTGGGTTGCCATTTCCTTCTCCACCGTTTAAGCTAACTGCTTTAAAATAATACACTTAGTAAAAAATTTAAAACCATTCTTCATATGTCTATTTAATCATGTATTATTTCATATCATGAAAGTTCGTTGATTTTCATATGGTAGACAATATATCTTCTGAATGAGGTTTATGTCTAGAAGTGGAAGATATATAGTATAATAATGAAACATGTAATATTCAGTATCTTCTTTGGTAAACATGACCCAAACATTAAATCTTGAATTGCAACATTCTAAAATGCTTCCTATTTATTTACTACTTTACTATCATTTTGTTATGATTTCTTTATAATTTTCCTTAAGGTTGACTCTTCTCAAATTCCTACATCTACCCTCACCTTAGCATTATGTGAATGTATTAATTAATTAATTAATTTTTTTTTAACCAGGTCCTTGCTTTTCAGTCTCCTCCTCTGCCTATACTCATCCCCCAGAAAACCACTTTTCCTTAAAATCAGTCATAGGTATCAAGTTATTTTCAAGTGATGAGCTGTAACACCTCCCAACCCCAAATTTGCAGACTTTCTTACATAACTCAGATTCACCCTCAACAACATTAAGCTCCTCTCCACTCCATCTTAGCAATACAGTTGCCAAGACACTTGCAAAGACCTTAACCTGCTCCATCTGTGAAATTTGAATTGTGGATTTGTACTTTCTGACTATTCATCACTTCAGGGGCATCACTCTACTTCATAATATACTGGAAATTGAATGGGTTTTGAAGTTTAAATATGAGTTTTACACTTACTATGTGAGTTTATGAATAAAACATAAACTCTTAAGCCTCATGTTCCTCTTATTTGAAATTAAAAAATAAATGCTATTTATCCCACAAAAGTTTTTTTTCAGGTATATGTTTAAATATATCTTGGACTATACTATGTTCATTTTCATTATTGTAGAAAGCAGTTGATTAGATGTTTCTGTACTTTGAGAAAAGAACAGCCAAAAAGATGGAAATATTACTTTTGACTCTACACACCAGATATATCTATATATTACATCATATTTATGCCCTTCATTACTATTCCAGAGAAAGAGTATTCTTCCATTTCATGACTATCTCGTTTGTTTTTTTTTTCTTTTTGCTCATAAGTGACTAGTATCAAGACAAACAACTCTTTCAATTGCGTTATTATTCCCTCACCAGTTTGTGATATAAGAATAGAGTTAACAACCAACTAAAATCAAGGAGGGCATGAAAGGAAGATGTCCAATCCTTATGACATAGATAATTATTGACATCTGTGACCCTATGGAGATAATCATGCTTTGATATTTTATTACATCTGCTTTTTTAAAAAAAGTAGATGTTATCAATACAAAAGATAGCCAATAGTTATTTCTGGGGCTAATTTTATAATTATTAAATTTTTTTGTTTGAAGAAAGTAGCTAATAAATCATACATATAACAATTGAAGAATTTGTCACCAAAATGACTGTAACTTATTGTGTCATTTTGTCATGGTTGTCAGAAGAGAACAGGAACACAGAAAATAAATTAGTAGCTTTATATTTTGGAAGGAAGTCAAGCAACTTCATTACAAGATACTCATAAGAAATTTTACATGATTAACATGAAAAATTAAATGGGAAACTTGGTAACAAATTTTCATTGCATCAAGTTATTTGTTAGTTTTTAATCGAAGGAAAATTGAGAACTGGACATGGAAAAACTGACTGGTATAAAACTGGGAAAGGAGTACCTCAAGGCTGTATATTGTCACCCTGCTAATTTAACTTGTATGCAGAGTACATCATGTGAAATGCTGGGCTGGATGAAGCTCGAACTGTAATCAAGATTGCCAGGAGAAATATTAATAACCTCAGATATGCCGATGACACCACCTTAAAGGCAGAAAGTGAAGAAGAACTAAAGATCCTTTTAATGAAGTTGGAAGAGGAGAGTGGAAAAGCTGCCTTAAAACTCAGCAGCTCAACAACTCAAAAAATGAAGATCATGGCATCCAGTCCCATCACTTCATGGCAAATAGTTGGGGAAACAATGGAAACAGTGACAGATTTTATTTTCCTGGGCTCCAGAATTCCTGAGGACAATGACTGCAGCCAAGAAATTAATAAATGCTGGCTCCTTGGAAGAAAGGCTGTGACAAACTTAAGTTGTGTATAAAAAAGCAGAGACATTACTTTGCCAACAAAGGTCTGTACAGTCAAAAGTATGGTTTTTCCAGTAGTCATGTAAGGATGTGAGAGTTGGACCATAAAGAAGGCTGAGCACTGAAGAACTGATGCCTTTGAACGGTGGTGTTGGAGAAGACTCTTGAGAGTCCCTTGGACAGCAAGGAGATCAATCCTGCCAATCCTAAAGGAAATCAGCTCTCAATATTCATTGAAAGGACAAATGCTGAGGCTCCAATAATTTGTGCACCTGAAGTGAACTGCCAACTCATTGGAAAAACCCTTAATGCTGGGCAAGATGAAGGCAGGAAGAGAAGGAAGACAGAGGCTGAGATGGTTGTATGGGATTATCAACTCAATGGAGATGAATTTGAGCAAACTCTAGGAGATAGTGAAGGATAGGGAAGCCTGGTATAGTACAGTCTATGGGGTTGCAAAGAGTTGGATATGACTGAGTTACTGAACAACAATTGCTTTACAATATTGTGTTCATTTCTTCCATATATCAACATGAATCAGCCATGTATTGAATGTATTAGTCGCTCAGTCGTGTCCGACTCTTTGCGATATCATGGACTGTAGCCTGCCAGGCTCCTCTGTCCATGAGATTCTCCAGGCAAGAATACTAGAGTGGAAAAAAAAAAAAAAAAAAGAATACTAGAGTGGGTTTCCATTTCCTTCTCAGGGGATCTTCCTGACCCAGGGATCAAACCCAGGTCTCCCGCATTGCAGGCAGGAATCAACCATAGGTATACATATATCCCCTCTCTCTTGACCTAACTCCCACCTCCCATCCCATCTTATCCCTCTAAATTGTCACAGAGACCCTGTTTGAGTTCCCTTAGTGATACAGCAAATTCCTACTGGCTATCTTGTTTACACATGGTAGTATATATGTTTCCACGCTGCTCCCTCCATTTGTTCCGCCCTCTCCTCCCCTCTTGTTCTGTGTCCACAAGTCTGTTCTCTGTATCTGTATCCCTACTGCTTCCCTGCAAATGGGTCCATCAGTACCTTCTTTCTGTATTCCATATGTATGCACTTATTTGTGATACTTGCTTTTCTCTTTCTGACTTACTTCACTCTGTATAATAACTTCTAAGTTCATCCACCTCATTAGAACTGACTCGAAAGCATTCCTTTTAATGTCTGAGCATTATCCCATTCTATGTATATGTACCATGACTTCTGTATCCATTCATCTGTCGATGGACATCTAGGTTGCTTCCATGTCTTAGCTATTTTACATTTTTAAATAGTGCTGCAATGGACATTGTGCTACCTTTTTTTTTTTTTTTTCATGATTTCTTCAGTGCATCTGCCCAGTGGTGGGATTGTTGGATCATATGGTAGTTTTATTCCTAATTGTTTTTTAATAAATCTCCCTACCGTCTTCCATGGTGGCTGTATCAGTTTACATCCCACCAACAGTGCAAGGGTGTTCCCTTTTCTTCATACTCGTTCCAGCATTTATTGATTGTAGATTTTTTATGATGGTCATTCTGATTGGTGTGAGGTGGTATCTCTTTGTAGCTTTGATTTGTCCTTCTCTAATAAGAGATGTTGAGCATTTCTTCATGTGTGTATTAGCCATCTGTATATCTTTGGAGAAATGTCTGTTTAGGTCTTCTGCCAAGTTTCTGATTGGGTTGCTTGTTTTTCTGGTATTGAGTTATATGACCCACTTGCATATTTTAATAATGTAATTAATGCCAACCTCAATCCATAGACTAATCTAAAATACTTTTTTTTTGCTAAATTTTAGCAATTATTTTTACCCCATATAAAATATGAGCTCATCCTCAAGGATGTTGGTTGGACTTTGCAATATAGCTTTAAACAAAGAAACACATGATTCTTGGTGCTTTAGCTGGAAATTTGTCTCTAAATGCGTCTTCCACTTCTACAACACACAATTTTCCAATATGTTCTTCAGCTACTAAAGCTGAATATAGAAAGACAACAGATTTTCATTTCATATTGTCACATTTGATTTAAGTCTTAACTGAAACTCTGACATACACATCAATAATTATTTGTTCCTATTTAAAAGTAAGCAGACTTCAAAAGACTTTTTTCTTCTTTCTTTTCTTTTTTTTTTTGATTAAAAGGTTTCAGTGTTTTCTCATGCAATTTTAGTGTGCCACCAATGTAGCACTTTGCTTTTTTTTTTTTTTTTTTGGCAAGAAATAGGTAATACTACTTGGGATAGGTAAAGCAAGAGATTGGTGAAAGGACCTAATTAAAAAAAAAAAATAACAAATATTTGCATAGACATCCAAAATAATTTATAATCCTTGCCTTGCATTAATAGTTTAGACAAACCAAACTGAAATCAGGAAAATATAAAAAGATTGGGGAAACACAGGGATGGTTGCTACAATCCCAAGTGTGTGAAAAATACACATATTTTGGATGTTGTAAGCCTTTATAAATCTTAATTGCTTTTTAATATTTACTTATGATTATCCTGTTTCATACAATTTAAAATTGTTGAAAATTTATCATATGAGGCTTTTTATAATTATTTTAATTTATTTGAAATTATGTATGATTGCTATAGTAACATATATGTGTTTGATTAGCAACTGGGTAATGATTAAGTTACATCACTAGATTAAGATTTATTTTACTGCAATTTTGAGGAAAATAAGTAAAGGTCAATTATCATTGATAGGGTACTTCCCTGGTGGCTCAGACGGTAAAAGCGTCTCCCTACAATGCGGGAGACCAGGGTTTGATCCCTGGATCGGGAAGATCCCTGGAGAAGGAAATGGCAACCCACTCCAGTACTCTTGCCTGGAAAATCCCATGGACGGAGGAGCCTAATAGGCAACAGTCCATGGAGTCGCAAAGAGTCAGACATGATAGCGACTTCACTTTCTTTACTTAGTCATCATTGATGAAGTAAACTTTATGTCACATAAATCTCAGCCTACCTGCAACTCTTCAGAATGAATGAATAGGTTGATGGCTGAGTGAAACATTAAGCAAGGCAGATTCACATTAGTAAAGATGCCCTTCTTCTCAGAACACAAGAATCTTAACCTGTTGAAGTGAAAGTTGCTCAGTCATGTCCAACTCTTGGCAACCCCATGGACTATACAGTCCATGGAATTCTCCAGGTCAGAATACTGGAGTTGGTAGCCTTTCCCTTCTCCAGGGGATCTTCCCGACCCAGGGATGGAACCCAGGTCTCCTGCATTGCAGGCAGATTCTTTACCAACTGAGCCACAAGCGAAGCCCAAGGACCCTCACAAAAATCCACATTGGAAAGCAATATTTCCACTGAAATAAAATAAAGAAAAAAATAATCTTCTTAATGTAGCACTTTTATACAATTTAACTGGTTCATTAAATATTTCACTTTAGGCCAACATTTTATTCTTTTATTTATTTATTTTTTAAAATAGATATACAGTCAGAAAATGTTGTTTCTAGAGATGCTTGTTATATTACCTCTTAGTTTTACTGTCGGTGGCGCTAATGGTAAAGAACCTACCTGCCAATACAAGAGACACCAGTTGGGTTCCTGATTCAGGAAGATCTCCTGGAGTAGGAAATCACCAGTATTCCTTCCTAGGAAATTCTGTGGACAGAGGAGCCTGGTGGGCTACAGTCCATGGCATCACAAAGAGTCAGATAGGACAGAGTGATGGACACACACACACACTCAAGCCAATGGACCAGTTTTATTCTAGATTAATAAATATGCCATATTTCATTATATCAAATTCATTATCATATGTTTGTGCTAGTATAAACATTAAAATGATTCATCTATAGTTATAAGGATTGGAGAAAGCAGTGGTCTTTTCTGCTTTAAAAAAAAATCTTGATGCTCTAATAATCATTTTTCAATATGTTTCTGTAGAGGAAATTTGATAAGTTAGTTCTTTGTGTAATATACGCAATGCTTGCTTAATTTGTAGTCACTTCATTTTAATAGAGACTGTCTAGGATCCCATTCCTCAGTCAATGTTAGGCTATGAAACCCTTACTGTTAGCTTGGCTCAGTGTCCATGGAAACAAATCCCAGATTCCACAATAGCAACAGGATTTAAATGGTACTTTTCCTACAGTCTGTCACTTTGGACTAAGTAATATTCTGTAACATAAGAGGGAAAAAAAAATGAAGTACAGACCACTCAAATCCATGTTTAAAAGGACAGAATTCAATTTATGCTGAAAATATAACAGTAACTCATTTCCAAATGACATAGAGAAAGCAGCAGGCATCAGATAAGTTTATTGCTATTTGTGTGA
This sequence comes from Cervus elaphus, assembly GCF_910594005.1. Taxonomy (NCBI): domain Eukaryota; kingdom Metazoa; phylum Chordata; class Mammalia; order Artiodactyla; family Cervidae; genus Cervus; species Cervus elaphus. The sequence continues at coordinate 9,269,970 of NC_057844.1, read as the reverse complement.
ACTGTCAGGAAAAAAGAGAATTATCCAGTTGAGCATACTGAGAGACTTATTATCACATACAAATCACAAAATTCAATACAGAAAAGCAGTCAGGATCATATACCCTCCAAAAAACAGCTGAAGGGAAGGGAAATGTTTGCCTTCTATCCAGACTAGTTGAATTTTAAGGGACTTGTATCAAATGCTCTTCATCATTACATTCATACGAATGTATTCACATATACAGAGAATCAATTGCCAACCATGTAAGGTTAAATATGTTAAATTATGGTAGATTAAAACTGTCATATTTTAATTTCTCTGATCACAATCTTTAAGGATTTCCTTTACTTGTTAGGTTAAAACCAAACCAAAAAACAAATAAAAGTATGTCATTAGATGACTTCAAGGTTCAGACTCAACTTTTTTTTTTTTCTAATCTTTCAAAATTAATGATCACTCAATGTGTATGGATCAGTTATTTTCTTTTTTTAGCCACACCACACACTACATGGGGTTTTAACTCCTGACCAAGGATGAATTTCAGACCTCTTGCATTGGGAGGCACTGAACCACTCAGGAAGTACCTGAATTAATAACTTTCATGAAAATCTATGTAAAGACAACTTTAGAATTCAAATACAGTTAACAATAGTTGAGGGCCAACCATGTCCTAGAGTAGGCATTATAAACATCACTGTTCTCATAACAAGTCTACAAAATCGGAATGTTTCAACCACTGAAATCCCAGAAGAAAGGAAAGGAAACTAGTCCTTGCATCTCCTAAGTTATTTTTTCTTTGCCTTAAGTTCTTTTGCTGTTTGTTTTCAACCACAATTAATTTTCAGATTATTACATTATTCACAAGAAATCTAACAGGGCTTCCCAGGTGGCGCTAATGTTAAAGAACCCATAGGGCAATGGAGGAGATATAAGAGACACAGGTTTAATCCCTGGGTCAGGAAGGTCCCCTGGAAAAGGGCATGAAAACACATTCCAGTATTCTTGCCTGGAGAATCCCATGGACAGACGAGCTTTTCAGGCTACAGTCCACGCGGTCACAAAGAGTCAGACACGACTAAAGAGACTTAGCACAAACACAAGAAATCTAATAAAATCTATTCTTATAAAAAAACTAGAAGAAAATAGCATTAACTAGGACAGAGTTCTACTCTTTGACATCTACTTCTCCTTCATTGACTATGCTAGAACTTTGACTGTGTGAATCACAAAGAGCTGTGGAAAATTCTTAAAGAGTTGGGAATACCAGACCACCTTATCTGCCTCTTGAGAAATCTGCATGCAGGTCAAGAAGCAACAGTTAGAACCAGATATGGAACAATGGACTGGTTCCAAACTGGGAAAGGAGTGTGTCAAGGCTGTCAACCTCTTAATTTAACTTATATGCAGAGTATATCATGTGAAATGTCAGGTTGGATGAAGCACAAGCTGGAATTAAGATTGAAGGGAGAAAAGTCAATAACCTCAGACATGCAGATAACACTACCCTCATGACAGAAAGTGAAGAAGAACTGAGGAGCCCCGTGATGAAAGTCAAAGAGGAGACTGAAAAAGCTGGCTTAAAACTCAATGTTCAAAAAACTAAGATCATGGCATCTAGTCCCATCACTTCATGACAAGCAGATTGAGAAACAATGGAAAAAGTGAGAGACTTTATTTTCTTGGGATCCAAAATCACTGCAGATGGTGATTGCAACCATGAAATTAAAAGATGCTTGCTCCTTGGAAGTAAAGCTATAACAAACCTTGACACCATATTAAAAAGCGGAGACATTACTTTGTCAACAAATGTCCATCTACTCAAAGCTATGATTTTTCCAGTAGTCGTGTATGGATATGAGAGTTGGACTATAAAGAAAGCTGAGCACCAAAGAATTGAAGCTTTTGAACTGTGGTGTTGGAGAAGACTCTTGAGAGTCCCTTGGACTGCAAGGAGATCCAACCAGTCCATCCTAAAGGAGATCAGTCCTGAATATTCATTGGAAGGACTGATGATGAAGCTGAAACTCCAATATTTTGGCCTCCTGAGGCAAAATTGACTCATTAGAGAAGACCCTGATGCTGGGAAAGATTGAAGGCAGGAGGAGAAGGGGATGACAGAGGATGAGATGGTTGGATGGCATCACGGACTAGATGGGCATGAGTTTGAGCAAGCTCCAGGTGTCTGGGAAGACAACGAAGCCTGTCGTGCTGCAGTCCATGGGGTTGCAAAGAGTAGGACGTAACTGAGAGACTCAACTGAACTACTCTTTAAAGGCAAACACTTTATGTAAAATAGTTTCAATTTTATAGAAACTGAGAGTACTATAGTATATTCGCTATTTTGTGATTGATGGACCTGTGGATTGCTTCGTATTTTTTATAAACTACTTGACTCAGTGTTACCACTTTATGCAATTAGTAGAAAAATGTGTCATCTGTATCTAAAGCAAAATTCATTTGTGTTTTTTTTTCCATTTTCTCAGGTAAAATAAAATTTCAGCCTTAATGAGTAACTATATGAAATACTAATTTATGTATAAATATAAGCATTCTAATAACAATCTGAAGCACCTACTTAAAGAATATCAGATAATATGCTGTTTTTGTTCAGTTGTCCAGTCATGTCCAACTCTTTGTGACCCCATGAACTGCAGCACACCCGGCCTCCCTGTCCCTCACCATCTCATGAAGTTTGCCCAAGCGCATGTCCATTGCATTGGTGATGCCATCCAGCCATCTCATCCTCTGATGCCCTCTTCTGCCCTCAATGTTTCCCAGAATCAGGGACTTTTCCAATGAATCAGCTCTTTGTATCAGATGAACAAAATACTATAGTTTCAGCCTCAGCATCAGTCCTTCCAACAAGCATTCAGAATTGATTTCCCTTCAGATTGACTGGTTTGATCTCCTTGCTGTCCAAGGGACTCTCAGGAGTCTTCTCCAGGCCCACAGTTCAAAGGCATCAGTTCTTCAGTGCTCTTTCTTGTTTACGGTCCAGCTCTCACAACATTATGTGACAACTGGGAAGACCATAGCCTTGACAATAAGGGCTATGAGAAAATATAGAGCTGGCAAATATGATCATGAAAAGATCCTCCACATACATCATTAAGGAAAGGAAAATTAAAACAATAATAAGATCCCATGACACAACTATCAGAATAGACAAAATCCCAACCACAGGAAACATCAAATGCTCAGGAGAATGTGGAGCAGCTGGAACTCTCATTGTCTACTGATAGGGATACAAAATGGTACAGCCACTTTGGAAAACAGCTTTTTTTATTATTATTATTATTAAACAAATCCAACAGTTTTATTCCTTGGTATTTAACCAAATATATATGTGTATATATATATATAAATATATATATATAAATATATATATAATATATATAATATATATATAACCAAATATATATATATATAATCAAATATATATATATATAACCAAATATATATATATGTGTGTGTGTATATATATATATATATCTCCATGAAAAATCTGCCCATGGATATTACTATTCATGACTTCCAAAACTTGAAAGAATTCAAGATGTCCTCCAGTAATGGATAAGTAAACTGGTACATCCAGATAATGGAATATTATTCAGCACTCAAAAGATATGAGCTACGAAGCCATGAAAAGACAGAAAATTATGTGATTCTTACTAAGTGAAAGAGGTGAATCTGAGAAGGTTCAATATTTTATGATTCCAACTACCTGACATTCTGGAAAAAACATAACTCTAGAGACTTAAAAAAAAAATTGAGTGGCTGTAGGGGATGGGGGAGACCTAAATAGGCAGAGTACAGGGGATGTTTTAGTATAGTGAAAATATTTTGCATGATATTTAATAATGTTTTGTCCTAACCTATAGAATGTACATTCCTTCATAGATTGAATTACCATACTGTTAGGCCCATTTCACATGCTAACAAGGTTATGCTTATCATTCTTCAGGCTAGGTTTCAGCAACAGGTGAATTGTGAACTACCAAATGTACAAGCTGGGTTTAGAAAAGACAGAGGATTCAGAGATCAAATATTCAACATTCATTGGATTATGGAGTAATCAAGGGAGTTCCAGAAAAACATCTACTTCTGCTTCATTGACAACACTAAAGCCTTTGACTGTGTGGATCACAACAAACCATGGGAAATTCTTAAAGACAGAAGTACAAGGTTACTTTATTTGTCCCCTGAGAAAAACTGTATGCATGTCAAGAAGCAACAGTTAGAACTGGACATGGAACAACTGACTGGTTGCAGTTGGGAAATGGTGTATATTGTCACCCTGCTTACGTAACTTCTATGCAGATTACATCATGTGAAATGCTGGCAGAGATGAATCACAAGCTGGAATCAAGATTGCCAAGAGAAATATCAACATTGGATATGCAACTGATACCACTCTAATGGCAGAAAGTGAAGAGGAACCAAATAGCCTCTTGGTGAGTATGAAAGACAAGAGTGAAAAAGCTGGCTTGAAACTCAACATTAAAACATTGAGATCATGGCTTTTGGCCCCATCGCTTCATGGAAAATAGAAGGTAGAAAAATGGAACCAGTGACAGATTTTATTTCCTTTGGCTCCAAATTGACTTCAGACACTAACTACAGCCATGAAATTAAAAGACTTACTCCTTGGAAGAAAAGCTTTGACAAATCTAGACAGTGTATTAAAAAGCAGAGACGTCACTTTGTTGACAAACACCCATATAATCAAAGCTATGCTTTTTTTGCAGTAGTCATGTAAGAATTTGAGACTTCATCCATAAATAAGGCTGACTTCCCAAGAATCGGTGCTTTCAAATTGTGGTGCTGGAGATTTGAAATCCCCTTGGACTGCAAGGAGATCCAACCTGTCAATCCTAAAGGAAATCAACCCTTAATATTCACTGAAGGACTGATGCTGAAGCTGAAGCTCCAACCCTTTGGCCACCTGATGCGAAGAACTGACTCATTAGAAAAGACCGTGATGCTGGGAAAAATTGAAGGCAGGAGGAGAAAGCGATGACAGAGGATGTGATGGTTGGATGGCATCACCAACTCAATGGGCATGAGTTTGAGCAAGCTTCCAGAGTTTGGTGTTAGACCCGGAAGCCTGGAGTGCTGTAGTCCATGGGGTCACAAAGAGTCAGATATGAATGAGTGACTGAACTGAACTGAACTGATGCAGGTATGGAGGTAGTGGGTGTGTGGGAAGTCTCTTATCTTCATCTCAGTTTTATTATAAATCTAAAACTGTTCTATAAAATAGTCTTTAAATTTAAAAACATATTTTTATACTTCAATAAAAGAAAAATTTCTTCCTGACTTTACCAGCTAACTAAATTAATAACACTCACCTTCTCTGGAAGATCCAACACCTGTGAATTTACTGTGGGAAGAAGAATATTGAGGATAGAATTATGGTTCACCTTATTTAGGATGTGTTCTGAACTGAATCTACTAGAGCCCAAAAAGCTCTGAGAAAAAGTAAATAAGACTAAAAAAAAAGATGGCAGTGACTTTGTGTATTTTCATGAATTTTTTCCCTCTGATGAGTCATATTTAATTTGTCAGATACTCCTCACTTAGTAGTTGAACAGACATATAATAGAAAATAATAAAGTTTCTGAAGGATGGAAAAGCAAAAGAAATTTTATTTTTCAAAATTAGGAATGAGACATAGCTTTGAATTTATTAAATATTCATGTCCTTTCTTAGAAACATAAATAGAAAGCTATTCTCCAATATTCAACATACTCACACACTTTATCATAATTTATAATAAAAACACATACTTAAATTACATAGACTTTTAAAATGACTTTTAAATAAAAAATGCATATTTTGCCTGTTATTACTTTCTGAACTCTCACTGGAATTCCCTTAAATATCCTTCCACTAATTTAAAATATGTCCAAATCTGACATTTGTCATCCTTTTATATTTTTTCCCAATCCCAATCCCTGAGACAATACCTGACATTTGGTGTTTGTGGTTTTAGATAATCTATTGTATAATTTATAGTATCCAGATTTTGTTTAATAAATATTTAAAATCTAAGCTATTATTAAAATGTGGGACACTTTGATTGACATTGCCTATTCATTTAAAATATGATGACATCTTCTTCGAAAGACTATATTCCTTTTAGAATCAGCTTATTTTCCAGGTAACATTTTCTTGCATGTTATCACTTATGGGCTTCTTTGATTATAACAGTAATCTAGCATAATTAATAGTACAGCTGATTACTACTTGCTATACCATCTTTGACTTGGCTATCCCCAGGTACTTTTCAAATTTTGCATTACCTATACAGTCCTAGTGTTGTATGGAAAATGCCACACCTGCAGACTGTTACCTTAAGGAGTTTTCAAATCTGTTCTCTACAAATTGTTAGCTGAAGTCAATTGACAGAGATCTCTCATTTCTTTGGGTTTGAAATGTGTCATTGCAAGCAATTGTTCTATTTGCTGTTAAGTACTTTCTTTGTGGAACTCAGCACTGCTTATTGACATCCTTTCCTTGGGTAAATTCTGCACTTCAAGCAGCTCTCTTGTCAGTGAGTGGGTTCATGATTTAGCTTCATTGCACAATTTTTTTTTTTTTAAGTATGTGAAGCATTTTAAAAGTTAATGCTCAAGGTTAATACAAATGTTTAGGTCATTTAAGATATAAAGCTAATATAAAGCTGAGAAAGATCTCAACATAATAACTGTGGGAAATAATGAATCTGGTATTCAAACTTCAGGCAGTATTTCATTGTGAATCTAAATCATAGCAACATTTGACCCAAAATAATCAGTTCAGTTCAGTTCAGTCACTCAGTCGTGTCTGACTCTTTGTGACCCCATGAACTGCAGCACACCAGGCCTCCCTGTCCATCACCAGCTCTCAGAGTCTACTCAAACTCATGTCCATCGAGTCGGTGATGCCATCCAGCCATCTCATCTTCTGTCATCCCCTTCTCCTCCTGCCCCCAATCCCTCCCAGCATCAGGGTCTTTTCCAACGAGTCAACTCTTCACATCAGGTGGGCAAAGTACTGGAGTTTTACCTTCAGCATCAATCCTTCCAATGAACACCCAGGACTGATCTCCTTTAAGATGGACTGGTTGGATTTCCTTGCAGTCCAAGGGACTCTCAAGAGTCTTCTCCAACACCACAGTTCAAAAGCATCAATTCTTCAGCTTTCTTTATAGTCCAACACTCACGTCCATCCATGACCACTGGAAAAACCATAGCCTTGACTAGATGGACCTTTGTTGGCAAAGTAATGTCTCTGCTTTTTAATATACTGTCTAGGTTGGTCATAACTTTCCTTCCAAGGAGTAAGCATCTTTTAATTTCATGGCTGCACTCACAATCTGCAGTGATTTTGGAGCCCAAAAAAATAAAGTCTGACACTGTTTCCACTGTCTCCCCATTTATTTCCCATGAGGTGATGGGACCCAAAATAACAAGCAAATATAAATTTCAGCCTTAAAAGCTAAATAAATGAAATATCAGACTGTATTTTTATATGCATGTATAACTAGGAGATCTCAACAATGTAGAGGTGAATAACCCATCGTGTAGATGTTATCAGCCTCTCTTGTTAATTTCTACATAGTTCACTAAGAAGAGAAAAGGGCCTGCGGTCAGTAAGAGGCAACCTTACCATAGTCACAGACCTTAAGTGTGGCATCTGAGCTTGTTTTGGTGTGCATGCTTGGGCTTCCAGGTGGTGCTAATGGGAAAGAACACAGCTGCCATTGCAGGAGACATAGAGACATGGGTTCAATACCTGGGTCAGGAAGATCCGCTGAAGGGTATGGCAACCCACTCTAGGCAAGTATTCTTGCCTAGAGAATCCTATGGACAGAGAGTCTGTTGGGCTATGGTCCATAGGGTCACAAAGAGTTGGACACAACTGAAGCAGCTTCATGCAGGCAGGAGCTTGAAGCAATTAAAATAAATATCAAAAAATGAATAAATATTTTAAAAAATTGTACTAAACACCTGCAGTTTGTAATGCTACTGTGTTACATTTATATGAATAACTATTATTTTGTTGGACAGAGGAATAAAATTTCAGTAAAGACTGCAGGAATATATGTTTAGCCTCATATGGTTGGAGTATGCAGAGAAAAAGTAAACTCATCAGCTCTGGTTTCATTATAATATTAAGCTGGGTTTCCAATTCAACACTAAATAGAATATTGTATCTGGGAGTACAAGATTAGGGATTAAGAAACAGTGAAAAAAAAACCATTTAAATGGAAGAAGAGGTCTGTATTATAAGAAATGGAAAGTCATGCATGAGTTTTATTTATTAAAGATATAATAAAAATTTTGCTTCACTAATTTCACTGAAAAGCTCAAATTAAAGTAAATATATGTACAATTACATAGTAATGTCTAAAATTTCTAATAAAAATAACACTTTTAAAAAGTTTCTATAATATAAATGTTGCTCTTTTCCCCTGGGAAGGAAAATTCATGGTGCATTAATATTTACTCTGAAAACAAGATTTTATTATTAGTGATATGCTATTCCTGCATTTAAAAATATTAAAGGAAAGATTTGGATAAAGAGATGACAGAAAGAAAAGAAATCTTTACTATTAATTTTTTGCTGTGTAGGCCACCAGAAAAACAAAAAACAAACAAAAAAAATTTATACAACCATGCTTTTATTTCTTAAGTTGAATTTATGAATTAGTTTTTTAAGATCTCAGATTTTGACAGCTTATACTTCATTATGATTCTAGTAAAATTTGAAAAGATGTTATTTATATTGTGAAATAGGTGATACTGTGATTCTTATTTTTTATTTAGTGTAAGATTGATCAATAAAACTATGTATAAATCATTTCAATTAATTTGAGAAATGGTCAATGTATGATAAAAACCACTACAATATTGTAAAGTAATTAGCCTCCAACTAATAAAAATAAATGGAAAAAAAAAGAGATTTCAGAAGCAAAAAAAATAAATAAATAAAAATAAAACATATCTTCACGTTTGAGATGTAGAGAGGACGTTTTAAGGTAATCTCATACCAAGCTAGTTGATTATAGGAGAGAAATCAGGCCTATGATTTTCAGAAAGCAAGAATACCAGATACATCCTGTTGATTATTTGAAAGGAAGGTTTGAGTTTTAGCCATAAACATTTTTTAATTATGTGACAATATAGAGCCTCTTAATTTTTCTTGGTATCAATGTATATTTATATAATAAATAAATTGATTATGAAGAAGGTAAATCATTAATTAAATATCAAATATATCTATAATCACCTCACCTATAGATATGTTGTCATCAGTACCATAATCACCTTTCCTTCATCATCTTTCCTCAGAGATATTTCTCTCTGGTGTATGTGTGCATTTGTGTATATTGGGTGTCTATGTGTGAAAAGAGGAAAACATTATTTACATATGTAAATAGGCATCTAAATGTGTATATCATATAATGAGTGTAAATATTGAATTGCATGTTATATATGTCAATGTGGCATATATGTGTGTGAGTAAATATATATGCATATATGTATTGTGTATCTATGTTTATTTATATAATTAAGAATGCAGCACACAGATTTATCATATTCCACAAATGACAGATATGTAGAAAATATATGATATACTGAAAGCCTAAAAAAGGGATTATCTGTAGAATATAAAGTTCATATAAATCATTTAGAGGAAAATTGAAATCAGTGTGTGAAAAGATGTTCCCAACTGCTAAAATCAACACATATTCAATCCTCAATAAAAGAGGACTTTATTACTCATTACTTCTCATATTTAAACATTTGTCCACAAAGAGTAAGAATTGATGTGTACATAGAACATTCAAAACTTTTATATGCTGCTGGTTGATACAACTAAAACGTTTATACTTTCTATATCTGCTTTAAGACAAAGCTAGAAATACTCAGTAAAGTGAAGAGGTTCACATCCTTTGACACAGTAATTTGGCTCTTATTGATATATTTAAGAAGTACTTATGTATATGAGCAAGCAACACATACAAAAATAATATTTGCTCTCACAAATGCTGGAAAAAAAAACCAATATTTACCATCTGGATAATGAATTTATAAATATCTACATATTTGAATAAAATAATCAGTACAGAAATGAAAATTAATAGAAAATATATATTCTTGGATAAGTGTTACAAAGATAATGATTCAAAAATGATGCATTGTGATACCATGGAGATGACATTTAAAACTTTTGCAATTAATAAAATGTATAATATAATATAAACATACATAATAAACTATGGGTATTATGAGCTCTTATTTCAAGATGGTGCTTTCTTCTGAGTGAGAGAGAAGAAAAGAATTTGAATATGGAATGATACAGAAGAAAAAAAATCATAAATCACCTCACTCTAGAGAGTTTTGGTTACAAAAACATTCATCATATTATTTCTGTTGTATTTTGGCATATCAAAATTGTGTCTTTTAATAGAAAGAAGAGAGAGGGGGAATCTTCCCCGTAAAAAGCCATTTTGACAATGAATAAAACATAAAAATATTGTGTAGAACAAATTTGACAGGTTTCACAATACATTTGTTACAGTAAAAAGTGAGAAAAATAGAAAATGTGAAAGAAATAAAAAGAAAAAATGAGAATAAAAATAAAGAATATATATATAGTATATAATAAATATATTGGTATGAATTAATTTAAACAAAAATATTATTTAAAAGCTATAGAAAGAGTATAGAAACTAAAATGTATATAACGGCATCAATGATATCAGTTAATTTTTTAGTTGTGTGGTTTTTGGCCTAAATTTTACATTTCCAAGTTCAACTTCTGTACAAACAATACAAAGTCATTTTGAGATTCCAAAATTTAGGAAATATGAAGAATATCCTTTCTTGCATTACTATATAGAAAAAAGATTAATTGAGTAAGCATACACACATACAAGTGCACACCTGATAATCAGAAAATTATTGCATAACCTCTTTTAGACATTTTAGTATTTCACATGGCTTGATTGGTAATTTTTTAAGAGTTTTGTGAATTATATACAAAATTGGAAAGTGCATTCAGAGCTAGAATGTTAAGGCGTGGGAAGATAAACTGAATGGAAATCCAAGGTGAATTGGATTTGAAGAAAAGGTGGGGAAGTAGCTTAAAAGGACTTCATGAGGGATCGTGTGTTCTAGGCTAAGATTTGGACTCTATGGCATTAAGAGCTAAAAGCTGCCCATGAGTGGTTCTGGAAGAGACACATACACTTTGGGGCATACCATATTTTCATGAAGTTATCTCACCTAGTGTTTGCCTCAGTGGGTAAGTGAGATATATGTGTAAATATTGAGGCAATGAAAAGAAAACTGTGGAAAATATGACAGAAATTTGTTTAAAAATGAGTCATCCCTGATGAAACATATACTTGACATCACATCTAATCAAAGGTGAATCAAGAGACTTCCCAGGTGGCATTTCTTGCAGAGAATCCACTACAAAAGCAGCAGCCACAACAGACATGCATTTGACCCCTGGGTTGGGAAAATTCCGTGGAGGAGGAAAGAGCAACCCATTCCAGTATTTTTGCTGGGAAAATCCTTTGGCCAGAGAAGCCTGGCAGGTCACTTCTCCAACCCATGTAGTCACAAAGAGTCAGACATGGCTGAGCATCTGAGCATACCCACACACACACAAGAGAGGAAGCATCACAAGGAGTCAGAGCATGAGGCCTTTGCAGGATCTAGGTTAGGGGAGAGGCCAGAGGAAGGATGGGTCAAAGGGACCTCTGGGTGTGATGACATAGGATATTTGGTATCCTTATCCGTAAGTTCTTAGTCTCTTAGTCACATCCAACTCTTTGCAACCCGGTGGATTGTATCCTCCAGGCTCCTCTGTCCATGGAATTTTCCAGGCAAGAATACCGGAGTGGGTTACCACTTCCTACTCCAGGGTATCTTCCAGAACCAGGGATTGAACCTGGGTCTTTTGCATTGCACATAGAATCTTTACCACTGGAGCCACCTGGGAAACCATTTTATAATTAAGGTAGAAGTAAAAGTTCTGTTTATTATAACCTATTGATTGACCAAGCTCTGTGTTGGAATTACAAGGGAAGTTTTGGGCTTTCACTAGAACTTTGATTCATTTCTTTACAATTATGCTTTCTACAAAAGAACCACTTAAACTGAGCAACAAAACTCACAGTAAAGGAAAATAGTAAAGGATGTTACAACATTTTGAGATATGGGCATGTAGCTAATTCTCAAATTAAAAGATTATAAAGAGGTTGCATTTCTAACATTTTGGAAAAGAAATATTATTCAAGAAATATATTTCTGTAACAGCTTACATCTTAATAATAGACAAAAATAGTACTTGCTATTTCTGGCAGCAAATTAAGTGGATACTTAATTCATTTAATCAAAATTTTCATCTGCAAACATGATTTTATGGTAGGGAATATGGCTTCTTAAAGATCCTTGCAATATTTCTTTGAACATTCCTGTTTAATACAAATATCTGCAAAAGAAGTATGTTAATGAGTTTTCATAAGTTTCTATAAATACATAAATCAAAGAGGTTTATTCAACTGTTGTACTTACTTTATGAAGAAATATTTTAGAGTTAAAGCCAATTAAATTTTCAGTAGCTTATCACAGAAATTATTTGAGGCAGAAGGCCAGTCTGTAATGAATTTGCTAAGGGAGTGCTTAGAATATTTCCAACAGAGTTCTATTACCTGGATTACTATCATTGTGTTAAACCATGGATCAGAGTAATACATTTTTTTTTAATTTGAGTACTTTAATTGTTCCTTAGCTCAATTATATTAATATTTTAATTTTCATTCTACTCAGTTACTACATACTAATTTCAAGAATGTCTTTTGTTCAGAAAATGCTCAGTGCTACATCAGGGTTACTTAATTTCTCCTTAATAAAAGCAAAAAGAGATTGAGAATCAGCCTTTTCTAAACAGATGCTGCTTTCTCCAATATATTTCTCAGTCACAGTTATGTTTACTGTTAACAATCAAGTTATCACAAAAAAAGGTTATCACTTTTATTTATTCATAGCTATAGTTAGTATAAGATAAAACCCTATATTTAATTTTTTCATAAATCAAACTGTTAGGAAACAAGTGTGCCCCATGTAATCATTTGCCAAGCTGATGTAGAACATCATCTATTGGGTATGCTGGGATATGATGTAGTTTGGGTGATAGTTATTTCTCAAAGTCTTTGTTGTGAACTTCAGCATATAGAAAAGAGTGATGAGCAAACATGGAAATATTCTAGAAAAGTGTGACATTCATGTATCTAGACCATTATTCCATGAGCTTGACTATTTTAGATATCTCATATAAGTGGAATCACACAATATTTTCTTCTGTGACTGACATTTCACTTAATATACATTCTCTAAGTTCATCCATGTTGCTGCATTTGGCAAGATTTTCTTTTTCTTAAAACTGAATAATATTTCATTGCATGTCTATACCACATTTTCACTATCCATTTATCTGAGAATAGACATTAGGTTGTTTCCGTTGTTTTTACTGTGGCCTACAGGTATATGAAAAAGTGCTCAAAATCTGTTATCAGGGAAATGCAAATCAAAATCACAATCAGAGATCCACTCATACTTGCTGGTGTAGCTATCATCAAAAAACAAACAGTAAATATTGGCAAGGATGTGGAGAAATTGGAAGATTTGCACACTGTTGGTGGTGCCAACTCAAAGTTGGCACTTGCCATCTGCCTCTGCAGTGATTACATCACATGCCGCTGCAGTCCCTGACCTTCAACACCCCTGAATGTGTTAAGGGTGGAAAGCAGGAACGAAGCACCCTATGCTCTGGGAAAACCTGACAAACAGACTTTCAGATACTTAGATATTTTCAGGAGAATATTCCGAACCCAATTCTTGCATCTCTTCATATCTAGAGAGACACTAAAAGTGTTGCTGGAGACATCTGCTCCTTGTGACTAGCAGTAACCCTCAGGAAACTAGCAGCCACCTCATGCCAATCTGTGTGCTTGATTGCATGTACCCCTGCCTTCATCAAAATCATATGCACACTGACTTTCCCTCCTACCTCTAAGGATCTGCTTCTCAGAGCTATCTGAAATGCTGTCTCCTGAGTTATAATCCTCATGTTGCCCTCCAAAATCTTAATTCACAACTCTTATGTTGTGCTTTCTTAAAAAAGTCAACAGTAGGGATGTAAAATGGTGTAGCCAGTATGGAAAACAGTATAAAAGGGTCACAAACAATTAAAGAGGCTTCCCCAGTGGCTCAGTGGTAAAGAATCTGCCTGCCAATGCAGGAGACACTGGCTTGATTCTTAATCAGTGAAGATCCCACATACCATAGAGCAACTAAGCCCGCTAACCACAACTACTGAAGCCTGTGTGTGCTAGAGCCTGTGCGCTGCAATAAGGAAAGCCACTGCAATGAGAAGCCGAGCACCTCAACAAAGAGTAGCCCTGTTCCCCGCAAATCCAGCAAAGGCCACACAGCAACAAAGACCCAGCACAGCCACAAAGAAATAAATACAATGATTGAAAAAGAACATAGAACTGCTTTATGATTCTGCAATATCACTTCTGGATCTATATCCAAAACAATTCAAACCAGTATCCCAAAGAGATATCTGCACCCTTATGTTTATGACAAAGCTCATACTTTTTAAAGAAATAATTAAGATATTACCATTAAGATGGTACATGTTCGTGATTAGATTTATTCAACTTCATATTTATTTGCTTATAATTTAATGATGAAGTCTTAAACTGACTGATTCTAGGGCAGAATGGGTCATAGATGCCTAAATTGCCTTCCTTTGTTCCTATAGTTTTGGAGGTGTTGTGGGGGAGTGAGGGGTTATTATACTAATAAGTTTAAAGCATCAGGGATTTGCCTTAGGCCTTAATGGGTATACTGAATTTAAAGGGGATCGGGATGGGGAATAAGTGTAAATCTATGGCTGATTCATATCAATGTATGACAAAACCCACTGAAATGTTGTGAAGTAATTAGCCTCCAACTAATAAAAAAATAAAAAAAAAAAAAAATAAAAAAAAAAAATAAAAAAAAATAAAGACATTGAACATGAAAGTGAAATTGTTAGTCGCTCTGTCGCGTCTGATTCCTTGTGACCTCATGGACTGTAGTCCACCAGGCTCTCTGTCCATGGAATTCTCCAGACAAGAATAGAGTGGGTAGCCATTGCCTTCTCCAGAGGATCTTCCCAACCCAGGGAATGAAGCTGAGTTTCCTGCATTGCAGGCAAGTTCTTTACCATCTGAGCCACCTAGGAAGCCCATAAATTTATATATATATATATATATATATATATATACACACATATAATTACAGTATATATTTCGGGGAAGGCAATGGTACCCCACTCCAGTACTCTTGCTTGGAAAATCCCATGGATGGAGGAGCCTGGTAGGCTGCAGTCCATGGGGTCGCTACGAGTCAGACACGACTGAGCAACTTCACTTTCCCTTTTCACTTTCATGCGCTGGAGAAGGAAATGGCAACCCACTCCAGCGTTCTTGCCTGGAGAAACCCAGGGACGGGGGAGCCTGGTGGGCTGCCAATCTCTGGGGTCACACGACTGAAGCGACTTAGCAGCAGCATAGTATATATTTACCTATGGAGAAATTTTATGATATAAATTATATAAAATTTTGTATATATAAATGTACCATAAAATATGTTTGTATTTATGAAATTTTAATGAAATTTGATTACATATATCATAAACTGTCTACATAAAAATGTAAATGTAATCCATCTGTTAAGCAAACATACTGAATCAAATAATACATTACTATTTTGTGCACTATAGAATAACTTACCTAAGGCTTGCTAGAGGGAATTTATATATTTCTGAGAGTATGAACTTTGGCCAGGAATAGAAGATCCTAACTTGGAATAGTAAAAAATGCATATCATTTCAGGCTATAAATTCCTTTCTTGTATATCAGAATGTTTATAAGTTTTCTTCCTTTGCAGGGAAACTAAAGACTTGCAAATTAAATACCATCAGGTACATTAATAAGGGCTTCCCTGGTGGTTCAGATGGTAAGGAATCTGCCTGCAATGCAAGAGACTCAGGTTCCTTGCCTGGGTCAGGAAGATCCCCTGAAAAAGGAAATGGTAACCTACTCGAACATCTTCCCCTAGGAAACTCCAGGGATGGAAAAGCCTGGTAGGCTACAGTTCATGTGGTTGCTAAAGAGTCAGGCATAACTTAGTGACTAAACAACAAACAACATTAATAATTATGGATATGCTTCTTACAGATTTACTTATTGAGTAGATATTTTCCAAACTCTTATATGTATTTTTATTTGTTGAGTAAATACACAAAACTTACATTACTTAGGAAAAAAATAGGCCTAAGCATTCCTAATGCTGTCACAAAGGTCGAAGGAGGTTCCTTTCTCTGTTGTACTGGTATTTATACTCCTGTGTGGATGTTATGCCCAGGGAGCAAAGATAAACAGTTTTCAGAAGAAAATGTCAATGCAATCCCTAGTCTATATTGATTGTAAGAGACTGTGACAGTATCAAGATTTTATTTCTCTTAGAAGTATAAGAAAAAAAAATAAAAAGAATATAGCATCATCTGTTGAAAGAAAGCCAACATCAGAGATAAGAGACAAAAATCTGCTATGAATTTCCTCCAGAAGTTGAAGTGTTATTGAATTCCTATGACTTAACAGAATATATGTAAAATAAGTGACAGACACAGATGTTCCCCACTTCTCTTAAACTTTAAAATCCATATCATTTTTGAGGGAAAGGCAACCCAATATCTTTCTATCCCATGCCCAAATTGCAATGAATCCACAAAGAACTTAGCCACCTCTGACTTTACTATAGTCATTAATTTGTCACACAGTCTCATTCATAAACAGGACTAAGAACTGATATTTTTTCCTGTGTTCTCAGTACTTTTTAAATAATTGTGATGATAAATGTGTCATTGTCAGTAATATCTATGAGGTGCTCTCTTATAAGAGCATCAGTTCAGTTCAGTTGCTCAGTCGTGTCTGACTCTTTGTGATCCCAAGGACTGCAGCACACGAGGCCTCTCTGTCCAATACCAATTCCTGGAGCTTGCTCAAACTCATGTCCATTGAATCAGTGATGCCATCCAACAATCTCATCCTCTGTCATCCCCTTCTCCTCCTGCCTTCAATCTTTCCCTGCATCATAGTGTTTTCAAATGAATCAATTCTTCGCATCAGGTGGCCAGACTATTGGAGTTTCAGCTTCAACATCAGTCCTTCCAATGAATATTCAGGACCGATTTCCTTTAGGATGGACTAATTGGATCTCCTTGCAGTCCAAGGGACTCTCAAGAGTCTTCTCCAACACCACAGTTCAAAAGCATCAATTCTTCAGCGCTCAGCTTTTTTTACAGTCCAACTCTCACATCCACACATGAGTACGGGAAAAACCGTAGCTTTGACTAGACAGACCTTTGTTGGCAAAATAATGTCTCTGCTTTTTAGTATGCTGTCTAGGTTGGTCATAGCTTTTCTTCCAAGGAACAAATGTCTTTTAATTTCATGACTATAGTCATCATCTGCAGTGATTTTGGAGCCCCCAAAAATAAAGTCTTTCACTGTTTCCACTGTTTCTCCACCTATTTGCCATGAATGATGAGACCAGAGGCCATGATCTTAGTTTTCTGAATGTTGAGTGTTAAGTCAACTTGTTCACTCTCCTCTTTCACTTTCATCAAGAAGCTCTTTAGTTCTGCACTTTCTGCCATAAGGGTGGTGTCACCCTCATATCTGAGGTTATTGATATTTCTCCCAGCAATCTTGATTCCAGCTTGTGCTTCATCCAGCTATTTCTCATGATGACTCTGCATATAAGTTAAGTAAACAGGGTGACAATATACGGCCTTAACATACTCCTTTCTCTATTTGGAAGAGCATAAGGATGCATATACCATATGTCTGAATATTGAAAGAAAACACTCACCAATGTACTTTGATTGTGACAAGGCTAAGCTACGAGGTCCATGCTCTTGAAAGAGAGCAAAGGTTCATAAATTTCCCCACCTTCTCATGTTCTGAGAAAAGTTTTAATTCAAAGAATTGTGTTCCCTAGGATTAGAGAAATTCATGTTTACCTAAGATAAGGCAAGACATAGACCACCCAAATTGTTTGTAGATTAGGTGATTAGTTGAATTGTTTTTACTCACCAACCTCCACAAAATACCTGCAAATTTAGCTTGATAAAAGTTTGGTTAAACCTGTTTTCTTCCCTTCAGGCTCCTCAACAGTTGACTAATCTCAGTCTGAGTCGGTAGTGGAATATGGAGAAACTCCTCCTTAAGGGCACTCTTGAAAATAGACTGACCTCAGGGAAAGCATTTTCCTACTCAACTGTCAGGCCATGCCCCCACCCCCTCCCCTTAACTCCCCAGTGCCTGGTTCTTTTTAGCTTCATTTATAACTCACTAAGGGCTTCCCTGTTGGCTCAGACAGTAAAGAATCCAGCAATGTGGGAGGCTCCGGCTTGATCCTTGAGTCAGGAAGATCCTCTAGAGAAGGGAATTGCTACCCACCCCTGGAGAAAGGAATAGCTATCCACTCCAATATTCTTGCCTGGAAAATTCCATGGAGAGTGGAGTCTGGTGGGTGACAAGTCTGTGGGGTCCCAAAGACTTGGACATGACTAAGCAAGTAATACTTTCACTTTTCTCTTTCATAACTCCCTATAAAAGAACATTCCTTTCTGCCTGACTCCTGAGAATCTTGCAGATCTTATCATCAGAGCACTCTCCCTATTACATGCCCGCCCCCCCCATTACTGTGACAATATTTTAAATAAAGTCTCACTTCACCTAACTCTAGATTTGGAACATTTGACACTCTCTTTCTCACAGAATATTTTTTTGGTGATTATTTTGAATCGGGACCTGCACTTATTTTCAAGATGATATTTGGAGACTCACATTAAGTTTGAAATCTAGTTTCATATCAACATTAAACCAACCAATTCTTTTGATATCTTTATTTAAAGATATCAAGTTACTCAGATATTGGTGGTTATGGAGTAAATTTGATATTTGTGAGACATAAAAAAGGGAAATTTTTATTTGATAAATGTGTAAGGGCTCTTGACTTATCTGGTCAGAACAACTACTATGTAATTCTACACAAATGGGAACATTTCTTACTTAAATGAAAGACTGAGTCAAATAAAGAAAAAATAAATAATGAATTTGTATTTATGATCTCCCCTGATACAGATGGATAGATAATATATATGCATACCTAGTATGTAAATGTAAACCTCAATATAATTTTATTTTGAGATAGGGACCTTAAAGAGGTAATTAAGGGTAATTGAGATCATATGAGTAGGCTCTAATCCAGTCTGACTAATGTCCTTGTAAAAAGGGGAAAAGACACCAGATATGAGTCTACAGGCAAAAGGTCACAAAAGCACATGGTCAGAAGGC
The DNA here is from genome assembly GCF_910594005.1 of Cervus elaphus. Taxonomy (NCBI): domain Eukaryota; kingdom Metazoa; phylum Chordata; class Mammalia; order Artiodactyla; family Cervidae; genus Cervus; species Cervus elaphus. The sequence continues at coordinate 9,250,508 of NC_057844.1, read as the reverse complement.
AGTCATCTGCAAGCCAAGAAGACAGGCTTCAAGAGGAATCAGAAGTGCCAACACTTTGATATTGGACTTCCAAGTTCCAGAGTGTAAACAATAAATTTCTGTCATTTACACCACCCAGTGTGTACGATTTTGTTGTGTAGTGATACAGTGCCTCCCTTGACTCAAACTTGAGGTAAACTGTTATTCAGCACCATTTGTGAAATAAGTCTGTATTTTTTTTAACAGAAACTCTATCCAAGCTTAATCAGAACTTTTGTTCTGACAGGGATGGGAGAAGCGGCATCATCTGATACTATGGTCTTACTCAGCAGCAATTGGGCTGTGCTGCACTAAGCCGCATCAGTCATGTCCAACTCTTTGCAACCCTGTGGACTGTATCCCGCCAGGCTCCTCTGCCCATAGGATTCTCCAGGCAAGAATCTTGGAGTGGGTTTCCATGCCCTCTTCCAGGGGATCTTCCCGACCCGGGGATGGAACCCGCATCTCTTGCCTCTCCTGCATCGGCAGGCAGGTTCTTTACCACTAGTGCCACCTGGGAAGCCCCCACAGCACATTGCCAACATTCAAATACTGGTGTTACCATTGTTTGCTGGATGACGTGCAATAAATCAATCTCACTCTGCCTCAGTCCAACATATGTAAAATGGTTTTAATAATAGTACCTAATCCATAAGGTTATTATAAACATTTAGAAGATGATACCTCTTAAGAGCTTAGAGCACGCTATTCCTGGCATTCAAAGTTTCCTCTCTTAATTTTAATTCTTCCTCCCTTCTTTCTCCCTCTCCTTTTTTTTTTTTTTGTTTGTTTCTGTTTCCTTTTCCCGTATCCCTTCCAAGGATTTTTCATCATTACAGTCTCAGGTTAAGTAGATGGTCATTATGCTTTGAAAGTTAAAGTAAGTGCTCTTTATTTTTAACATAAATTTCCAGTAAGTTGGCATCATAGAAATAAAATCAGATAGGAAATGTTCCCCTTAACATTGTATGTCTTAAACCTACACAGTACTGTATGTCAATGATGTATCAATAAAGTGGGGGAAAAAAAAACTTAAAAAAATATTCCAGTCAACTATGAATCATAAAAAGCATATCAGTTTGGTAAGGATTGAAAAATTAGTAATAAAAATACCTTCCCAAACTCACTGGTAACTCATTAGAAAAGGAATAAATTTTCCTATATTTTTTTTTTTTCTTATGATGTAGCATAAAAGGAGAATAATCAAATATGCAGTATTGGCATTTGGTGCATTTTTATCTCCAGCAAATACTGCCTCCTCAACAGCTTCAATGTAAGATGTTAGCACAGTCTTTATAAAAATTACTAACGGCTACAGACTTTTTCACCAGAATCACATCCAGAGAGCTACATCTAACATCATGAGTCATATTTTTGCAGTCAGCCTGGTGCTATGGACTAATAGACAGCCCAAAGAAGACAAAGGTCATGCACTAAATTGCACCAGATGAAAACTACATGCACTCAGAAATCTTCCTTGGCAACACCTATCTGAAGGTTGTCACTGAATTTTGCTACTCAGCAGGAAGCTGTCACAGAATTTATTAATAGACAAGAATCAGAGAAGTAGATCAAAAATCTCAGCATGTCCTTTGGAAGGCCAACATCCTGACATCCGTGTTATATTAAACTCCAGACGAAGCTAAAGGTTTACAGGATGGTGCCACATGCTCCTACATGCAAGAAACTGAGATTTGCCATCACAGCCCTATCCTCTAGGAATTTTCTCAGAGAGCTATAGATAATATTAAGTGGTAAGGCAGATTAGATGTGGAGACATCATGAATTAGAGTTCAACATTAATGTTTCTAAGTTTGCTGAGCTGGAAAAGATAAAAAAGAAATTTGATGAAAAGATACAAACGGTGGTAAACTCTGAGAGGCAAAACAGAAGAGGTGTGTGTACAGCAGACAAGGGAAGTAATATACGTTTGTTGTTGACAGAAAGTTTGGACAGAAGCTGCTATTGTGGAGTATGTGGAAATGGGGTGGTTTCCTTTCAGTAAAGAAATAACACAAAAATATAAACCAAACCTTCAAAACTAAACAGCTGTTGCTGCTAAGTCACTTCATTCGTGTCTGACTCTGTGCGACCCCACAGACGGCAGCCCACCAGGCTCCCCCGTCCCTGGGTTTCTCCAGGCAAGAACACTGGAGTGGGTTTCCATTTCCTTCTCCAGTGCATGAAAGTGAAAAGGGAAAGTGAAGTCGTTCAGTCATGTCCGACTCTTAGCAACCTCATGGACTGCAGCCTACCAGGCTCCTCCATCCATAGGATTTTCCAGGCAAGAGTACTGGAGTGGGGTGCCATTGCCTTCTCCATCAAAACTAAACTGAACATATTTATACCCTTAGCTACAAGCCAAAATGCAATCAGTGAATAATACTGTTGTTAAACAGAGTATAGCTTTCAATCATACATAAGATAGCTTCAGTTCAATTAGATTCAGACAAAAATTACACTGGTAGAAATAGCATATTTCAATACTAATATAAAATTAGATACAAGCACATACAAGTATAATTAAATTATTTAAAGTTTTTTTGTTTTGTTTTGCTTTTAATTATTACCAACTAGGCAATATTTTGATTATTACCAAGTAGGCAACGGACAGTATGAAAAGGTAAAAAGATATAACACTGAAAGATGAACACCCCAAGTCAGTAGGAGCCCAATATGCTCCTGAAGAAGAGTGGAAAAATAGCTCCAGAAAGAATGAACAGGCTGAGCCAAAGCAAAAACAACATCCAGTTGTGGAGGTGACTGGTGATGGGAGAAAAGTCCAATGCTAAAAGAACAATATTGCACAGGAATCTGGAATGTTAGGTCCATGAATCAAGGAAAATTGGAAATGGTCAAACAAGAGATGGAAAGAGTGGACATTGAATTTTAAGAAAAACAGTGAACTAAAATGGACTGGATTGGGTGAAATTAATTCAGATGACCATTTTATCTACTACCATGGGTGAGACTCCCTTAGAAGAAATGGAGTAGTCATCATAGTCAACAAAAGAGTCCAAAATGCAGTACTTGGATGCAATCTCATAAACAACATAATGATCTCTGTTCTTTTCCAAGGCAAACCGATCAACATCATAGTAATCCAAGTCTGTGCCCCAACCACTAAGGCTGAAAAGCTGAAGGTGAAAGGTTCTGTGTAGACCTACAAGACCTTCTAGAACTAACACTCAAAAAAGATGTACTTTTCATCACAGGGGACTGGAATGCAAAAGTAGGAAGTCAAGAGATACCTGGAGTAACAGGCAAGTTTAACCTTGGAGTACAAAATTAAACAGGTCAAAATCTAACAGAGTTTTGCCAAGAGAACACACCAGTCATAGCAAACACCCTCTTCCAACAACCCAAGAGACCACTCTACACATGGACATCATCAGACGGTCAATAGCAAAATCAGATTGATTATATTCTTTGCAGTCAAAGATGGAGAAGTTCTATACAGTCAGCAAAAACAAGACTGGGAGCTGACTGTGGCTCAGATCATGAACCCCTGATTGCTAAATTCAGACTTAAAGTGAATAAAGTAGGGAAAACCACTGGACCATTCAAGTGTGACCTAAATTAAATCCCTTACTACTATACAATGGAAGTGACAAGGAGATTCAAGAGGTTAGATCTGATAGAGAGAGTGCCTGCAGACATCTGGACAGAGGTTCATAATATTGTACAGGAAGTGGTGATCAAAACCATCCCCATGAAGAAGAAATGCAAAAAGGCAAAGTGGTGGTCTGAGAAGGCCTTACAAATAGCTGAGAAAAGAAGGGAAGCAAAAGGCAAAGAAGAAAAGGAAAGAAATACCCATCTGAATGCAGAGTTCCAAAGAACAGCAAGGAGAGATAAGAAAGCCTTCCTCAGTGATCAGTGCAAAGAAATAGAGGAAAAAATAGAATAGAAAAATCTAGAGATTGCTTCAAGAAAATTAGAGATGACAAGGGAATATTTCATGCAAAGATGGATACAATAAAGGACAGAAACATTATGGACCTAAAAGAAATAAAAGATATTAAGAAGAGATGGCAAGAATACATGAAAGAACTATACAAAAAGATCTTAATGACCAAAATAACCATGATGGTGTGATCACTCATCCTGGACTATGAAGTCAAGTGGGATTTAGAAAGCATCACTATGAACAAAGCTAGTGGAGGAGATGGAATTCCAGTTGAGCTATTTCAAATCCTAAAAGATGATGTTATGAAAGTGCTATACTTAATATGCCAGCAAATTTGGAAAACTCAGCAGTGGCCACAGGACTAAAAAGGCCAGCTTTTATTCCAATCCCAAAGAAAGGCAATGCCAAAGAATGTTCAAACTTCCGCACAATTTCACTCATTTCACACACTAGCAAAGTAATGCTCAAAATTCCCCAAGCTAGACTTCAACAGTACATGAACCCAGAAGTTCCAAATATTTAAGTTGGATTTAGAAAAGGCAGAGGAACCAGAGATCAAATTGCCAACATCCGCTGGAACATAGAAAAAGGAAGAGAATCCAGAAAAAAACATCTACTGCTTTATTGACTGTGCTAAAGCCTTTGACTCTGTGGATCACAACAAACTGGAAAATTCTTATAGAGATGGGAATACAAGACCACCTTCCCTACTTCCCGAGAAATCTATGTGCAGGTCAAGAAGCAACAATCAGAACCAGACATGGAACAATGGACTGGTTTCATATTGGGAAAGGAGTATGTCAAGGCTATATATTGTCACGCTGCTTATTTAACTTATATGCAGAGTACATCATGAGAAATGCTGGTCTGGAGGAAGCACAAGCTGGAATCAAGATTTCCAGGAGAAATATTAATAACTTCAGATATGCATATGACACCACCCGTATGGCAGAAAGTGACGAAGAACTAAAGAGCCTCTTGATGAAAGTGAAAGAGTAGTGTGAAAAAGCTGGCTTAAAACTCAGCACACACACACAAAAGATCATGACAACCAGTCCTATCATTTAATGGCAAATAGATGGGGAAACAGTGGGGGACTATTTTTTTGAGCTCCAAAGTCACTGCTGATTTTGACTGCAGCCATGAAATCAAAAGACACTTGCCCCTTGGAAGAAAAGCTATGAGAAAGTCAGGAAGCATATTAAAAAGCTAAGACATTATTTTGCTGACAAAGTTCGCCAGTCAAATCTATGGTTTCTCCAGTCCTCATGTATTGTTGTGTGAGCTGCACGATAAAGCTGAGTGTAGACGAATTCATTCTTTTGAACTGTGGTGTTGTATAAGACTCTTGAGAGTCCCTTGGACTGCAAGATCAAACCAGTTCATCCTAAAGGAAATCAACCCGAATACTCACCGGAAGCACTGATGCTCATGTTAAAGCTCTAGCACTTTGGCCACCTGATGTGAAGAACTGACTCATTTGAAAAGACCCTGATGCTGGGAAAGGTCGAAGGCAGGAGGAGAAGGGGATGACAGAAGATAAGATGTTTGGATGGCATCACTGACACAATGGACATGAGTTTGAGCTAGCGCTGGGAGTTGGTGATGAACAGGAAGTCTGAGGTGCTGCAGTCAATGAGTTCACAAAGAGTTGGACATGACTGAGTGTCTGAACTGAACTGAACTGTGGCAACTTGGTCCAAACTTCCCTAGTGACTCTGATAAAGAAACCACCTGTGATTCAGGAGAGCTGGGTTTGATCCCTGGTTTGGGAAAATACCCTGGAGAAGAGAATGGCTAACCTTTCCAGTATTCTTGGCTGGGAAACCCCATGGACAGGAGTCTAGAGGGCTACAGTCCATTGGGTCACAGAGACAGACACGACTGAGTGACTAACACACACACACACACACACACACACACAGAGCCAACATCGGTAAGTAGGTTTTTTTATATATGGCAGTTAAAACTAGTATCAGTCCTGACATTAAGCATGTGCTCTGTGCTCCTCTGTGTCATGCTCTCTGTGACCCCATGAACTGTACCCTGCCAGACTGTGCTGCCTACGGAATTTTCCAGGCAAGAATACTGGAGTGGGCTGCCATTTCCTTCTCCAGGAGATCTTCCCGACCCAAGGATTGAACCCGGGTCTCCCGCATTGTAGGCAGATGCTTTACCGTCTGAGCCACCAAGGAAGTACACATTCAAATATTTTGAAGAAATTTGAAGGGTCCATTTTGTGAGTGACTTATTATCCAAACTTGAAAGTGGTATTCTGTGTGTGTGTGTGTGTGTGTGTGTGTGTGTTTTGCTTTGATATTTTCAGTAATGTAAAGATTTTGAAGAAAATGAAAAGATTAAAAACTTATCAGTTTATAAGATAATGTTAATGAAATAATAAATAAAACTACAACATACTTAAAAGGCCTTTACCCTGTTCTCAATCAGAAATATAGGGAAGGTGTTGAGCCTCTCATTTATTTTATAATTTTAGACTTTCCATTTATAATCTGATTCTATCATACATTCATATTAAGATGTCCAAATTTGTATAAGTACACTTTCTAAATGATCAATATGGTGGTTTAACATCACAGAATTTTAAATTATAAAATACCTTCATTGCCACCTACTTTTTTCTCTTTATTAGCTGCACTCTAGGCAAAAAAAAAAAAAAATCTTCTCTGGATTTCTGTACTTCTAATTTACAGTTCCTATATTCCTAAGAAAGCATGTAGCAAAACGGATGTATGGAGTTGTTGTATAAAATAAAAAGCCAGCACAAACATGGTGTTCAATAGATGTAAATTTTCTTCTTCTTATCCTATTTCTTGATTTTTTAAATTACTTTTTTTAACAGGAATACAAAATCTAAAGAGATAAACTTTCTACAGTTCGATTTGATAACCAGTGTTAACTTTTCATTTATATTTAGTTTTTTACATATTTGCAGTGATAAAGATAACATTTTATATTTCATATCTTAACTTAGCATTTTAGAATGCATAATTCTTTATTTGGGGATGGTCCCTTAGGAAGAAAACAAACCTTAAGTTTTGCTTCTTAAGAAGCATGGTGAGTATAATTTCAAATCTTACCCTATGCACGTACAGTAAGCTTGTTCTGTGGTTGTTGCTGCATTGTTGTTCTTTTATAGCTTAAAAAGAAAAACAAAAGTCCACTCTGTATACCTTTCTATGTAATCAACATTTTCTGTTGGATTTAATCACTGGTCATGTATCACATCTTTAGGTATATAAATTATTTTCCCCAGTTATACTCCCACTATTAATTATATTAATTATTAGCAACTAGAAATAATGAGCCAAAACACTTTTCCTTTGACTTGTGATTTTCTGGATTCTTTGACCACTGTCTGGCTGCCTTTTTGGAGGCAGATTTTATATTCTATGATTTGTGAATCTAAGAACTTGATTTTCAGATTTTATCATTACTTATACATTGTAATTTTGTTGTAAACTGTTACTATTGCAACTTTGAGGTCTATCCACAGTCATTTTTGCCTGCACACACACACATACATCATTCCAATTCCTTGAAAAAAAATATTTAATAACTAATTTTAGTATGAACAAAGACAAATATGTGTACTTGTTAAAACACTAGTGCAGTGATTTATTAAAGACTTCACCACAGTTATATGGATTGTTTTCTTTGGTGGTATTTTTATAACAAAAAGATAATCAATGAATAATTAAAATACTATTTTAGATATCTGTCAGCTACAGAACAAAGTAGATACAGGGAAGTACAATTAATTTATAGCCTCCAGGCTCTTTTGTGCTTTATCAGTATTTCTTATTTGATATGACAAAAAACTTAGAACTGTTTTGAATTCAAATAAAGAAAACCAACTTTAGCCTAAGGAAAAGGGGATAATTTATTATGAGAATATCGAGAAATCTCATAAAAACAGGAAGAACAAAAATTGACCTCAGCAAGAATTACAATGAGATAATCAGATTCGCTTCAGCCCTTCCCTTTGCCTCTCTAGTCTTATGTTTTGCATTGTTTGGGTAATGTCTTTGTTTAGTGAATTCATCTTTCTTCAGATCAATAGGAAGAAAACAATGATGCCAATAACCCTTAATATATTACTTTTGTAGTCACCAGACTCTGGGCTCTGATTAACCAAGTTCATAGAGAATGATCTGTGAATAGCTAGCTAATATCAGGCATATTCATATGGTTTATACTACAAATCTAGTTATAGAAGCTTTTTAAAAGTTAGGTCATTGTAAAGTTTATAGAAGCTGAGTCCCGAAATGTAAAACTAGAACTTAAATCTTACAGATGTCCAGCACAGTAATAGTGGAAAAAAGCTTGATTGATTTGAATATGTTACATTGTCATTTTCTTTGCAGGTATCCAAACTGGTAATTTTAACCTAATTTTGTAATTATAACACACCATTATTTTATTGCCAAACCAGATTCACCTAAACTACTGACAATATAAGTAACAGGATGTCAAAAAGGATCAAATATTGACAACTTCATGTGATGTAACTAACATATTGGCTAATATTACAATGTATACATTATCAGATATTACATAAAAAATCATTAAAATGGCTAATATTACCAGGAATTAATATATAATCTACTCATTCAATATCAATTATATGTATACATACTATAGACAAGGTACTAATCTAAGAACTGTGAATGCAGTATTGAACAGAATAGATAAAACTAATAATATTGCAGCAAAGTTTTAATATTTATTAATTTTATTTTGATCTAAACATTATTACACCTATTCTTACAAAAAATGGAATTGTATTTTCACTTATTGATGTGCCTGAGCTCCTTTCTTAACCATTAAATATATTGTTCTGGTGCCACAAAAGCATTCAAATTCTTAGAAATACATATACATATACATACATATATATGTATGTATATAAATATAATACAAATGAAAATGAGAATCAGCAGTCTTGAGAGTTGATAGTGTAGATTTTTTCATGAGACAGAAGATAAAATATTAAGAGCCATGGACTTTCACATCAAAACTGTTATTGAGTTACACTAAAATGTTTTAAAAGTTATGTATCATATAAGTATGAGCTCTTGAACATTCATCTTGAATTGTCAATCCTGTTTAGAGCTTGTACTTTCAAAGAAGCATATTTCTATTGATAACCACTGAGGCTCTGCTTTGGGAAAAGATAAACATGATGAGCTTCATCAAAGGAACAAAAGGGCAAAGGAAGAGGGACTTTGCTCTTTGCTTCAGACAGGACATGCATTTCCTTCTGTCCTTGGACATTGTTGCTCCTAGTTTATCGGACCTTGGGCTTCCCTGGTAGCTCAGTTGGTAAAGAATCCGCCTGCAATGTAGGAGACCCCGGTTGGATTCTTGGGCTGGGAAGATCCGCTGGAGCAGGGATAGGCTACACACTCCAGAATTCTTGGGCTCCCCTGTGGCTCAGCTGGTGAACAATCTGCCTTCAATGCGGGAGACCTGGGTTCGATCCCTGGGTTGGGAAGATCCCCTGGAGAAGGGAAAGGCTACCCACTCCAGTACTCTGGCCTGGAGAATACTATGGACTGTATAATCCATGGGGTTGCAGAGTCCGACACCACTGAGCGACTTTCACTTTCACATCAGACCTTAGTACATGAACTGGGACCATGTCTTCCCTTTCCTCTACTCAGGCTTCCATGGTCTTGGCCTTAAACCATTGGCCTTCCCATTTCCCCAGCTTGCTGCTGATGGACTGACTGCAGAAACTCTTCAATTACTTGAGCCAATTCCCATAATAAATCTTTTCATATGTATATATGAAAATGTGTATATATTTCTTTGGAGAACTCTGACTAACATAAAGCTGTTTCATTCAACTATATTATCATGGTTTTCTGCTTGCTGGATCCATCATATAACTGTTAGATGTGTGTTAAAATATCCAACTCTAATGGTAGATTTACATTATTTCCTACAGTTCGGTCAGTTCTTACTTGATGTATTTTAGTATCTTAAGAATTGTTATGTCTTCTTGAAGACTGACTCTTCTTCATCAATATGTAACACCCTTATTTAAAGCTGAAAATTTTTCCATGCTCTGAAGTCAGATTTGTAATAAATATTGTACTCAGTTTTTTTTTTTTTTTAATTTGTGTTAATATGTATTACTCTACCCTTTTACTTTTAATCCACTTTTGTCTTTATACCTAAGGTGGACTTCATTTAGAAAACATAGTGAGTTGTTTGTTTGTCTTACCTATTCTCTCAGTTTCTACTTTTAACAGGTAAATTCAGAGCATTCACGTTGAAAGTGATTCATTGATATAGTTAGATTTATAAGTCTATAGACTTACAGACCTTTTTCTGTAACTGCTTTCTAGTCACTAAACTTTTTCATTTATCTTCCTCTCTTTTTTTTTTTTTTAACCTTCTCTGGTTTGAACTGAGCACTTTATAGGATCGAATTTTCTCTCCTCTTTTATCATATTAATTTTACTTTAGTGTTTGTCCTAGATTCTAGATTTCAGAGTACAGATACACAGCTCATCCATGTCCACTTTTCAGTAACACTGTACTTCTTTATAGTATGTCAGTGTATTTTCAACTCCACTCCCCAATTCCTTATAATTGTCACTGATTTGTAAGTTCTAATTACTCAGTACATTATTACTGGTCAAGTGCAAAATTATCCATTAGATCACTTAGAGAAAAATAAACATTTTTATGTTCATATATTCCTTCCCTTAAAAAATTTTAAAATTATAAATTAGAATTCCCCATTGTGATTATTTCAAAATTTTGTTAACTTTTTCTTCAGTAAAAATAAACATAAGCTGAAAAAAATTATCTTAACCTCATTAACTAGATAATATTTTTGTTGTCAAGCATTTTTCCCTCAATCTACCAGTGGTAGGTTTGGTTTTCTTAAGCTTTCAACGTTACAGCAAGAGAAGGGATAGAGGGTATTTGAGGTTATAGAATTTTAGCAGAATTTATTGAATTCTTTGGTGTTAAGAAGACTACTACTTAATGATAACAGGTAGAATTGCATTTTGAATACAGTTTGAAAGAATTTTTTTTAATAAAAATTGATTTTTAAAAATCATATTAAAAAAGAGCATCTCTTCAGCCTTATAATGGAATAGCACTTCCCCGGTAGCTCAGTGGTAGAGAATCAGCCTGCAAATGCAGAAGATGCAGGTTTGATCCCTGGGTCAGGAAGATCCCCTGGAGGAGGAAAAGGCAACACACTCCAGTATTCTTGCCTGGAAAACCACATGAACAGAGAAGCCTGATGGGCTACAGTCCACGAGGTCACAAAAAGTCGAGCACGACTTTGCAACTAAACAACAACACAGCTGGTAAACATCAGAATAGTGATTTAAGCCAGTACTTATTCAAAGCCTTTAATTCCATATTCTTTCCTCTTAGACTGTGCAGAAAGTGAAAGCTCAGACTTTCGTTTTTGTGGGATAGGGAAGGGCTTCCCAGGTGCAAAAGTGGTAAGAATCTGCCTGTCAATACGGAAGACATAGGTTTGATCCCTGGGTCAGGAAGATTCCCTGGAGTAGGAAATGCCAACCCACTCCAGTGTTCTTGCTTGGAAAACGCCATGGACAGAGGAGTTTGGTGGGTTACAGTCCATGGGGTCGTTTGCAGCTGAGTACAACAACAGCAAATATTAGAATAGACAGATATCAATTACATTGTTCTTATAATTAGCAAGCAAAGGGTAAGGATAAAATTGTAAGTCAAAAGCTAATTTGTTACAAATACATATAAAGGTGTTTATATAGCCAACGCGTAAAAAAGACTCTAGAAGTGGAACCACAGGCAATTCTACTTCAAGTAAAATTAGTCACCTGTATTTAAGTTTCCAACTACACTGGATCTCTGTGATAAAAATAAGTAATAATCATCAAGAACTTATGCAAAAGAAGCATGCTTTATACTCTCTTTTTTTTTTTTATACTCTTAGGGAAATAAAATAAAGTTGTAAATATAATTTGTAAAGATTTGTTGTATTTTTTGATAGACAATGGCTTTGAATTCTTAGTATTTTGCTGTCTCTACTTTAAACTATGGTAGTGCTAATATTTGTTTTTGTCCAATGTAAAAATATTTATCTTCATTAGAATACTTACTCCATTTAGATGTTTTGTGCATGTTTGCATGCTAAGTCACTTCGGTCAAGTCTGACTCTTTGTGACCCCATGGACAGTATAGCCCACCAGGCCCCTCTGTTTATGGGGTTCTGTAGGCAAAAATACTGGGCTGTGTTGCCATGCCCTCCTCCGGGCAACTTCCCAACCCAGGGATCAAATCCACATCTCTTATGTCTCCTACTTTGGCAGCTTAACTCTAAAAATCTTTTAAAACATTTTAAATTTGAAAATCTATAACATTTGAAATTCATCCCCATTAAATACTACTATGGTCATGTATTTTAGATCTACTTTACTTTGCAAATTCATGCTTTTAAAAAATAAAACTATTAGATTTAGATAATTTCTTATGGTCTTCTAATCACCCAACTTCAGTTTGGCATCATTTTCTACACTTCTTATATAGCATTTTTAAATTCCATTAGTAAAATTTGTTGAGGGTTAACTCTGCTTTGATTTTGAGCTACGTTATGATCACACTTGATCCTTAAATGATATGATTAGGTATAACATTCTAGACCAACTGCACACTTTCACTTTCTTATAAGGTGATTAAATTATGTCATTGGCTTCCAATATTACTCCTAAAATTGCATATCAAATATTATCTTTGCACATTTCAAGTTAATATGCCATTGATTTCTGCTGTTTTTGAGACTATCTATTTGTCTTTAGTGATTTGAATCATTCCCTCGGTATGTGTTAGTCTAGATTTCTTTTTATTAATATGATTTGGGTTCACTGGGAGCTGTGTTATACATTTTTCTATTTCATCAATTCTGGAAAATTCTTGGCTTGTGTATCTTCCAGTAATATGTGCAACTTAATAACTTTTTATGCTTTTCCACAACTCTTGTTTCTCATGTTATTTTCTTGGCCTCTGAAGACTCTTTGCATTTTTCATTTTAGTCTCTCTGATGCACTCTGGATCATTTGGATAAATTAATCCTTTGGCTCACTAGTGTCTTAAAATGTCAGTTAGTGGTTAAACTCATACACTGGATTTGAGTTTTCAGTTATTTTATTTTATTTATGAAACTTAATTTTGGTTCATCTAAAAAATGGCCTATATATGTTCAAGCTCCTATTAATTCTGAACTGTTTAATTATGTGTTAACAATTACTTGTCTGAAGTCTTTTTCAGGTCTTATTCTACTGTGGGTGTTTTTGGTTTGTTTGTTTGTGGTTGTTTACATGTATTTTGCAATTTGAGCATGTGTTTGTGTGTGTGAAAGAAGGAGAAAGAGGTATTAATTTCCCCTAGTATGTTAACTATAGAGAATTTATGAGACCTAAAATTCATGAGATTCTGTCCTGATAAAATATATATTTGATTCTCTCAGGTTTATCAAGAAACTAAAGTTCTGGGACCATTTTTTACAAAATTATCAGTTCATTGTTTCTTGGAGCACATTATGTGGTATTTATTTATAGTTCCTACCACACTGATGATATTTCCATCTGAAGAAACCTGCCTCATATAGTGTTCTCATATTATGTTAAATTACTTTGGTAGGTTTTGAACCCTGTGAGATCATAAAAATCAGTTTACCATTCACCTGGCCTGGAAAACACCTTCAAGGCAAAAGCAGACTTATAAATGAGTAAAGTGAGACTCTTAGAGTTAAGAGCATCTAGAGTTTGAACAAAATGAGTTGTGTGTTCTTTGATTGGAAAGCCAAACAATAAAGTAGATAAATTGCTGAAACTAGCACTGTAAAAGCTTTGCAATTTATGTTTGTAAAGGGTATGCCATTGTCTTCGTGTTTATAGTAAAAATTGTTATTTTCTCAGTGTGTATTCAACATGCAAATTATTTTTATGACAAGTGGAGAATAATAAAGCAAAACTTCCATAGGCCAAACATAAAGTCACTAGACCTGAGCATAAAATGTTTGTATAGCTAGGAATCAGGAAACAATGGCATCTATTTCTATGAAGGAAAAGGGAAATAATCTCTTTGGAGTAATGGATTAGCAGAAGCCATTTACTGATTATAGTAAAGAAATACTCAACACTTGATAGGGTGTTGTACTGTCACTGTTAAAATAAATTGTATTGTAGAAACTGAATATTTAAAATGAATGTTAATACATGAAAATCAGAAGACATTTCCAAATGAGTCATAAGTAATGTGAAAAACCTAAAAGAGCATCATTATCAGGACCTGTGAAGCACCTGGAAAAGTTCAAGGCTGGGGGAATCAGGAATAGTTTGATCTTGGAGCCACATTTAACTAAAGGTTTTACAAAGCCCTTTGTAGGAAAGAACTAAAAACTAATAATACTTTTGTATTTAATTCATCTATACTTTAAAGGATATCAAGATTATTTTCAATGTTGTTGATTCAAAAATCTTAGGATGTTGGCTTTATAAAAATTTAGAGCTAAAGATACTTCTGTTTTATTGATACTTAAATATGAGGTAGTGATTAACATATTTATCTTGTGTTGTTGAAAGAGGGTGTTTGCTATTACCCGTGTGTTCTCTTGGCAAAACTCAGTTAACCTTTGACAACCAGATGGTCAATACCAAAATCAGATTGATTATATTCTTTGCAGCCAAAAATGGATATGCTCTATACAGCCAGGAAAAAAAAAAAAAAAAAAAAAACAGGAGCTGACTGTGGCTCAGATCTTGAACTATCTATTGCCAAATTCAGACTTAAATTGAAAAAGGTAGGGAAAACCACAAGACCATTCAGATATGACATAAATAAAATCCCTCATGCTTATACACTGGAAGTGACAAATAGATTCAAGGGATTAAACCTGATAGACAGAGTGCCTGAAGAACTATGGACAGAGGTTCATGACGTTGTACAGAAGGCAGTGATCAAGAAAATCCGCAAGAAAAATAAATGCAAAAAAGGCATAATGATTGCCCAAGGAGGCCTTACAAATACTGAGAAAAGAAAAGACAGGAAAGGCAAAGGAAAAAATGGAAAGATATACCCATTTGAATTCAGAGTTCCAAAGAATAGTGAGGAGAAATAAGAAAACCTTCCTCAGTGATCAATGCAAAGAAGTAGAGGAAACAATAGAATGGGAAAGCCCAGAGAGCTCTTCAAGAAAATTAGAGATACCAAGGGAGTATTTCATGCAAAGATGGGCTCAATAACAGACAGAAATGGCATGGACCTAACAGAAGCAGAAGATATTAAGAAGATACGGCAAGAATACATAGAACAACTATGCAAAAAAGATGATAATGACCCAGGTAACCACGATGGTGTGATCACTCAATTATAGCCAGATATCCTGGAATGTGAAATCAAGTGGGCCTTAGGAAGTATCACTATGAACAAAGCTAGTGGAGGTGATGCAATTCCAGTTGAGCTATTTCAAACCCTCAAAGATGATGCTGTGAAAGTGCTGCACTCAATATGCCAGGAAATTTGGAAAACTCAGCAGTGGCCACAGGACTGGAAAAGGTCAGTTTTAATTCCAATCCCAAAGAAAGGCAATGCCAAAAAATGTGCAAACTACCGCACAATTGCACTCGTCTTACACACTAGTAAAGCAATGGTTAAAATTCTCCAAGCCAGGCTTCAACAGTATGTGAACCATGAACTTCTAGATGTTCAAGTTGGATTTAGAAAAGGCAGAGGAACCAGAGATCAAATTGCCAACATTCGTTTGATAATCGAAAAGGCAAAAGAGTTCCAGAAAAATATCTACTTCTACTTTACTGACTATGCCAAAGCCTTTAACTATGTGGATCACAAACACTGTAAAATTCTTCAAGAGATGGGAAAACCAAACCACTTGACCTGCCTCATGAGAAACCTGTATGCAGGTCAAGAAGAAACAGAACTGGACTTGAAACAATAGATTGGTTTCAAAGTGGGAAAGGAGTATGTCAAGGCTGTATAGTGTCACCCTGCCTATTTATCTTAAATGCAGAGTACATCATGCAAATTCTGGGCTAGATAAAGCACAAGCTGGAATCAAGATTGATGGGAGAAATATCAATAACCTCAGATACGCATATGACACCACCTTTATGACAGAAAGTGAAGAAGAACTAAAGAGCTTCTTGATGAAAGTGAAAGAGGAGAGTGAAAAAGTTGGCTTAAAACTCTACATTCAGAAAACTAAGATCATGGCATCTGGTCCCATCACCTCATGGGAAATAGATGAGGAAACAATGGAAGCAGTGACAGACCTTACTTTCTTGGGCTCCAAAATCACTGCAGATTGTGCCTGCAGCCATGAAATTAAAAGACACTTGCTCTTTGAAAGAAATGTTATGACCAACCTTGTCAGTATACTAAAAAGCAGAGTCATTACTTTTCCAACAAAGATCTGTCTAGTCAAAGCTGTGTTTTTTCTAGTGGTCATGTATGGATGTGAGAGTTGGACTATAAAGAATGCTGAATGCTGAAGAATTGATGCTTTTGAACTGTGGTGTTGGAGAAGACTCTTGAGAGTCCCTTGGAATTCAAGGAGATCCAACCATTCCATCCTAGAGGAAATGAGTCCTGAATAGTCAGTTGAAGGACTAATCCTTAAACTCCAATACTGTGGCCACCTGATGCAAAGAACTGACTCATTTAAAAAGACCCTGATGCTCAGAAAGATTGAAAGTGGGAGTAGAAGAGGATGACAGAGGATGAGATGGCTAGATGGCATCACCAACTCTATGGACTGGAGTTTGAGTAAGTTCCAGGTGTCGGTGATGGACAGGGAAGCCTGGTTTGCTGCAGTCCATGGGGTCGCATGAGTCGGACATGCCTGAGAGACTGAACAGATTTGATAATCTATAAAAATGTATATGTTCTACGGCATTCCCTTGTCCAATAGCTAAGAGTCTGCACTCTCAGTGCAGGGTGCCTGGGTTTAATCTTTATCCAGATTGCAAGATTCCACATGCTACAATCAAGAGTTTGCATACATTAACTATAAGATCCCATGAGCTGTAACTGAAACCAAGTGTAGCCAAACAAATAATGTTTTTAAGAAAAGATGGTGAAGGAGTCAGTGGGGAGGTCATCTTACTCCCCACAAATACATCAAGATTATATCTGTTGGTGGAACAATGCCTAAAGAACACCTTCTGTATACTAGAAGAATACCCCAGACTTTCAAAAAAGAAAGCTAATCTCCCTAGAATGAGTGCCTTTGGGGTTCTTGTCTGTTGAGCGTTATTTTTATCATTTATTTTTTTCATTTGTATGTTTTCTTGTTTCTATATTTTCTTTCTTTTCCCTTTTGCTTTTCTTTTTTGTCCCCCTTCTTTTCTCTCTCTCTCTCTTTTTTTTTGTGTTTTTTTTTTTTTTGTTTGTTTGTTTGTTTTCCTCTGTCTCTTTCTACTTCTTTCTTTTCTGTTTTGTGGCTTGTGGAGATCTAGTGCTACAGTAAGAGTTTGAACCTGAACCTCTGAGGTCAGACACCTGAGTCCTGGGTGTTGGACCTCCAGAGAACTCAAAATCTCATGGGCCATTAATTAGAAAGACCTCTCCCAAAAGCCTTCAGCTCAACACTAAGACCATGCCCCAACCAAAGGCCAGCAAACTCTAATATTGAAGCCTCATGACAAATTATCAACAAAACAGGAACACAACACTGCCCATTACCAGACAGTACCCTTCAGAGAGACAAGATCCAGCTCTACCTACCAGAACACAGACACTGTCTCCCTCAACCAGGAAACCTTCATGAGGCACTGGTCCAACCCACCAACTGGGCAAAGACTCTACAAATATCAAGAACTACAACCTTGTAGGCTGCAGAAAGGAGACCCCAAGCACAGTAAATTAAATGAAACTAAAATATAGAAACATGCAGTAGATGAAGGAACATGGTAAAAAATCCACAAGACGAAATAAATGAAGAGGATACAGGTAGTCTACCAGAAAAAGGATTCAGAGTAGTGGTAACAAAGATAATCCAAAATCTTGGAAATAAAATGGAGGCACAGAAATATAATGGAGACACATATTAAGAAGATACAGGAGGCTTACAACCAGAGTCTATAAGAAATAAAGAATAAATAATTAGCAATGAACAGTGCAATAGCTGAGGTTAAAAATACACTAGAGGGAAACAATAGCAGAATAACAGGCAGAAAAATGAATGCCTGAATTGAAAGACAGAGTAATAACAGAAATAACTGAAGCAGAGAGGAGTAAAATGAATGAAAAGTAATTAGGACAGCCTAAAAGACATCTTAGACAATGTTAAGCACATCAACATCTGAATTATATGGGTCCCAGAAGAAGAGGAAAAGAAATGGTATGAGAAAATATTTGAGAAGACTATAGACAAAAACTGCCCTTAACATGGGAAAGGAAACAGCACCCATGTCCAGGAAGCCCAGAGAGTCCCACACAGGATAAACTCAAAGAGATACATGCCAAGACATATGTTAGTTAAACTAATGAAAATTAAACACAAAGAAAAATATTAAAAACAGGAAGAGAAAAGCAACAAATAATATATAAGGGGGTCACCATAAAGCTAACAACTGATTTTGCAACAGAAACTCTGCAAGTTAGAAGGAAGTGGCAGGATATACTTAAAGTGATGAAAAAAAAAAAAAAAAAACTGAAATCAAGATTAATCAGCAAGGATATCATTCAGATTTGATGGAGAAATCAAAAGCTTTACAAATAAGCAAAATTAAAGAGAATTCACCACCGCCAAACCAGCTTTACAACAAACACTAAAGCAACTTCTTTAGACAAGAAATACAAGAAAAAAGACAGAACCCCCCCCACATACACACGCAAAATAAAGTAAATAGTAATAGGTTCATACATGTCAATAGTTACATTATATGTAAACGGATTAAATACTCCAGCCAAAAGACACAGACCAGATGAATTATTTCTGTATCCAACAGAAATAATACCCCTATATACACTGTTTACAAGACACTCACTTCAGCCCCAGGGACACTTCATCCCTGAAAGTGAGGGGCTGGAAAAAGACATTCCGAGCAAATGGAAATCAAAAAAAGTGGGAATAGCAATACATATATCAGATAAGATAGATTTCAAGTTAAAGACTATTACACAAGACAAGGAAGAACACAACATCATGGTCAAGAGATCAAGCCAAAAGAAGATATAAATTATAAGACAGTAAAGAATCCATATGCAACGAGGGAGACCTAAGTTCAATCCCTCATTTGGGAAGATCCCTTGGAGGAGGGTATTCAGTATTCTTCCCTGGAGAATCCCCATGGACAGAGGAGCCTGGTGGGCTACAGTCTATGAGGTAGCAAAGAGTCAGACATGACTTAACAATTAAGCACATCACTAATGAACACAGATGCAAAAATTCTGAGCAAAATTCTAGCAAACAGAATCCAACAACACATTAAAAGGATCATCACAATGATCAAGTTGAGTTTACCCCAGGGATGCAAGGATTCTTCAATAAATGCAAATCAATAAATATGATACACCATATTACCAAATTAAAAGATAAAAAGCATACTGTCATCTCAATAGACACAGAGAAAGTTTTCAACAAAATTCAACAGCCATTTATGATAAAAACTCCTCAGAGAGTAGGCATAGAAGGACCATATATTAACATAGTAAATGCCATATATGACAAACCCACAGCAAACATTATTATCAACACTGAAAAACTGAAGGTATTTCATCTAAGACTATGAACAAGACAAGAGTGTCCACTATTATTCAATATAGGTTCTTACTCACTATAGTTTTGGAAGTCCTACTTTTGGCAATCAGAGAGGAAAAACAACTATATAAAAGGACTCCAGATTGGATAACATTGTACTATACAAAGAAAATCCCAAAAATGCCGCCAGAAAATTATTCTTATTAGAGATAATGAATTAAATAGCATAGTTTTAGAATATAAAATTAATACTCAAAATCCACTGCATCCTATAGATTAACAATGGAAAATCAGAAAGAGAAATTAAAGAAACAGTCCCATCCATCACTGCAACAAAAAGAATAAAATACTTAGGCGTAAACCTACATAAAGAGGCAAAGGACCTGTATGCAGAAACTGTACAACACTGATGAAAGGAATCAAAGAAGACTCAATGTTCTTGGATTGGAAGAACCAACATGATGAAAATAACAATACTACCCAAAACAATATGCAAACTCAATGCAATCCCTATCAAACTACCAGAGGTATTTTTTACTAGAACTAGAACAAAGAAAAAAAAAATCACAATTTGTATGGAAACACAAAAGACCCCAAATAGCCAAAGCAATCTTGAGAAAAAAAAACAGAACTGCAGAAGAACTCTTCCTGATTTCAGAATATACTACAAAGCTATAGACATCAAGACAGTGTGGTACTGGCACAAAAACAGAAATATACACAAATGAAACAAGATAGAAATTCCAGATATAAACTCACACACTTGTGGACATTTTATCTGTAACAAAGGAGTCAAAAAATATAATGGAGAAAAGACAGCCTCTTCAATAAGTGGTGTTGGGAAAACTAAACAGCTATATGTAAAAGAATGAAGCCAGAACACTTCCTAACACTAAAAATAAAAAAAAAAATACTAAAAATAAAAAAAATAAACTAAAAATGTATTAAAGACACAAATATAAGGCAAGAAACTATAAAA
Source organism: Cervus elaphus (assembly GCF_910594005.1). Taxonomy (NCBI): domain Eukaryota; kingdom Metazoa; phylum Chordata; class Mammalia; order Artiodactyla; family Cervidae; genus Cervus; species Cervus elaphus. The sequence goes on along the minus strand of NC_057844.1, from coordinate 9,229,844 downwards.
CACTTAGAGGAAATAATAGGCAGTACACTTTTTGACATAAATCACAGGAAGATCTTCTTTGATCCACTTCCTATAGTAGTGGAAATAAAAAGAAAACAAAAACTAAATTAGATCTAATTAAACTTCAAAGTTTTGCACAGTAAAGGCAACAAAAATCAAGATTAAAAGACAACCCTCAGAATAAAAGAAAGTAGCTGACAAAGTATCAATCTCCAAAACATATAAGCAGCTCACGCAACTCAATATCAGAAAAAAGGAATGGCCCAATCAAAAAATGAGCAAAAGACCTAAACTTTTTCTCCAAAGAAGACAGACAGATGGCCAATAAACACATTAGTAGATGCTCAATGTCTCTTATCATTAGAGAAATGCAAGTCAAAACTACAGTTAAGTGTTACTTTATACCAGTGAGAATGGCCATCATCAAAAAACTATGAATAAAAATTACTGGAGAGTATATGGAGAAAGGAAATTCTATTGCACTGTTGGTGGGAATGTAAACTGATACAGCCAATGTGTAGAACTATATGGAGATTCCTTAACAAATGAGGAAAGAAACTCCCATAGGACCCAGCAATCCTACTACTGGTCATATGTACTGAGAAAACCACAATTTGAAAGGACACAGACACCCTAATGTTTATTGCAGCACTATTTACCATCAGTTCAGTTCAGTCGCTTAGCTGTGTCCAACTTTTTGTGACCCCATGGACTGCAGCATGCCAGGCCTCCCTGTCTGTCACCAACTCCTGGAATTTACTCAAACTCATGTCCCTTGAGCCAGTGATACCACCCAACCATCTCATCCTCTGTCGTCCCCTTCTCCTCCCACCTTCAATCTTTCCTAGCATCAGGGTCTTTTCAAATGAGTCAGCTCTTTGTATCAGGGGGCCAAAGTGTTGGAATTTCAGTTTAGCATCAGTCCTTGCAATGAATATTAAGGACTGATCTCCTTTAGGATGGACTGGTTGGATCTCCTTGCAGTCCAAGGGACTCTCAAGGGTCTTCTCCAACACCACAGTTTAAAAGCATCAATTCTTTGGTGCTCAGCTTTCTTTATAGTCCAACTCTCACATCCATACATGACTCCTGGAAAAACCATAATCTTGACTAGATGGACCTTGTTTTCAAAGTAACATCTCTATTTTTTAATATGCTGTCTACGTTGGTCATAACTATTTACCATAGTCAAGACATTAAAGAAATGAAGATGTCTATCAACAGATGAATGAATTTAGAAACTGTGGTGTGTGTATGCTGTGTGTGTTCTCAGGCTCTTAGTCATGTTCTACTCTTTGCAACCCCATGGACTGTAGCCCGCCAGGCTCCCCTGTCCATGGAATTTTCCTGACAAGAATACCAGAATGGATTGCCATTTCCTACTATAGAGAATCTTCTCGACCCAGGGATCAAACCCATGTCTCCTGCATTGGCAGGAGTATTCTTTACCACCTGTGCCACCTGGGAAGCCCCATGGTACATATATACATTTAAATATTACTCAGTCATAAAAAGGAGCTAATTTGAGTCAATTGTAGTGAGGTGGATGAACCTAGAGCCTGTTATACACACTGAAGTAAGTCAGGCAGAGAATAATGCATATATATGGAATCCAGAAAAATAATCCTGATGACCCAATGTACAGAGAAGGAATAGAGATTATAGACAAAGTAAATGGTCTGGTGGACACAGCAGGGAAAGTTGAGGGTAGGACAAATTGAGAAAGTAGCATTGACATATACATACTATCATGGGCTTCCCTGGTGGCTCAGAAGGTCTGTCTGCAATGCTGGAGACCCGGGTTCCATCCCTGGGTCGGGAAGATCCTCCGGAGAAGGAAATGGCAACCCACTCCAGTACTCTTGCCTGGAAAATCCCGTGGACAGAGGAGCCTGGTAGGCTACAGTCAGGGGGTCGCAAAGAGTCAGACACGACTGAGTGACTTTACTTACTTATACACACTATCATGTGTTAAATAGATAACTAACAGGAAGCTTTTGTATAACACAGGGAACTCAACCTATTGTTCTGTGAAGACTTAGAGGGGTGGGATGGAGGAGGTGGTAGGCTCAAGAGGGATGGGATATGTATATATGTACATATATATAATTATGACTGATTCGCATTGATGTACAGAAGAGACCACCACAACATTGTAAAGCCACAATCCCTCAATAAAAAATTAATAAATAAAACAGACAAATGAAGAATTATGTAAATTCATAAGTGTACTGCTTTGAATGTTTGTCATTGATTACAATAAATAATGCTTACAATAAAAAAAAGATAATGCACATAAAGCATATATGTTCTTTCAACTGAATGCATCTGTTAGGTAGCTGGTCAGACATAAGCAGATCCCACCTCATTCTGGCAGGGATCATCTTGCCCTCTCTCTCCTGGATACTGGCAATCAGAGCACACCCAGAGTGCCTCATTCTTCTAGCCAAGGACCATGGCTAAGTTTCCAATCTTATCAGGACCAAACAAGATAAAACCACCAAAACAAGCTGTCACAAGTTCACCAAGATTACAAGTGACTCAAAGTAACTTGGGGTCCATTTTGCCATATTTATAATAATTTAGCACTGTGGCCTAACCTACCCGGTCTGGGTTATGCTTGGGTGCTTGTAGGTAAGCACCTGCACACTAAGAGAAAAGTTGTATAGCCCGAAACTGTCAATCAACTTGTCATTCAAATGATGTAGGACAGGGGAAGGGGCTGCCGCACTCTAAAATACCAAACCCAACCTCATTGCAGGGTTGCTTTTGATTTCTAGATAGCCCATTATCATCTTTTCTCAAGAGTGTACCCTTGCTTTGCTTGATAAAACTCATGTTGTTTGAAACTGTTCGATGTTTCTTGTCTAATTTTTTCCCTTGAGAATACAAGAACCGAGGAAATCATTGTCCTACCAGTAACACATGTATGTGTGCATGTATAGTTATATATACTAATTTAAGAATTTCCAAGCTGTGTATTCAGGCAAGATGACTTCCACCTGACACAGTAGTCAAAGCAGTAAAAGAAGTATCACCTCACCCTCATAGTATGTGGTCTCAGTGAGGATGATTTTCATCTGGCTGTCATATCTGTTATACATTATCCAGTTTAGAAACGAGAGCACTTCCATTATGATACATGCACCATGTTGTCTGGTCCAGTACTTATACTATATCACAATGGTTTCTAAGATTTAAAGATTTGGTTGGAAAGCAACACAAGGACACTCAGAAAGCTAAAAGATAAAGAGTTTTTTTTGTTGTTGTTGTTACTTATAGGTCCAAAACAGATAAGACTGCCAGACAAGGTCACATAGTGGATCGAACCAGAGGACAGGATAATAGCAGGCTGGAGTTGTAGGGAGAAGCTTACATTACACAAACAGGGTGTAAGTTTACTAGTTTGAATAATTTCCTGGGATCCAGAACATAGGAGATATATCCTAAGCGGCCAATACCTGGGCCTGGTGCTAATACTGGCCCTGGAGTGTGAGAGGCTGATCAGAAAAGAGGAAGAGGTGTGAACTTAATTTGCTCCGCAAGAAAAGGAACTGTCAGGCTACTAGCTGGGGTTCCAAAACAGTCAAGACAGTATTTCTAAAAACTCTATAACACTCAATTCATGGTTTTTACACTTTAATATATAAGGATTTCTAATTTACTCTATTCCCTTTTATTAATCAAAAGACAAATTAATATTTTAGCTTGCATATTGTTATTTATATCTCTAACTGAAAATTTTTTTTCTTGCACTATCAAGTTCTTGGAATAGATCTTACAGCTTACATACGGTGAATACCACCTAAGACACTTGTGAAAAAGTTTTTCAATTTTCATGGAACACTCTGAAGCTACCTAAGTGACCTTGACTTCTTGACAGACATGGAGGATTATAAGTGACATGGCATGTGCCTTTTTCACTGTTTAAGTAAGGAATACTGTCACATAACTCAAAGTCTGTGGTAAAAATGCAAGTCAGTATTGTTGTTTGGTAGCTCAGTCGTGTCCAACTCTTTATGACCCCATGGACTGCAGAACACCAGACTTCCCTGTCCTTCACCATCTACCAGAGTTTGCTCAAACTCACGTCCATTGACATCCAACCGTCTCATCCTCTGTTGTCCCCTTTAACAGAGGGTAATGTTCTTCTGCCTTCAATCTTTCCCAGCATCAGGTCTTTTCCAATGAGTTGGTTCTTTGCATAAGGTGGCCAAAGTATTAGAGCTTCAGCTTCAGCATCAGTCCTTCCAATGAATATTGATTGTTGATGTACTTTAGGTTTGATTGGTTTAATCTCCTTGCTGTCCAAGGACTCTCAGGAGTCTTCTCCAGCACCACATTTCGAAGGCATCAGTTCTTCCGTACTCAGCCTTTTTTATTGTCCAGCTCTCACAGCTGTACATGACTACTGGAGGAACCATAGCTTTGACCTTTGATGGCAAAGTAATGTCTCTGCTTTTCAATATGCTGTCTAGGTTTGTCATAGCTTTTCTTCCAAGGAGAAAGAGTCTTTTAATTTCATGGCTATAGTCACCATCTGCAGTGATTTTGGAGCCCCCCAAAATAAAGTCTGTCACTGTTTCCATCAGTTCCCCATCTATTTGCCATGAAGTGATGGAATCAGATGTCAAGATTTTCATTTTTTTGGATGCTGAGTTTTAAACCAGTTTTTTCACTATTAAAAGGTGCTCAAATATCATTCTGATCCATGTTGAGCTTTGTACTGCATGTGAATAGAAGTCACTAGAACTTGCTGTTTGTCTCCTCCTTTAGCTTCCTATTTACATAGCACATAGACCCATCCCATAAGAGAAACTAACTCAAACTGGGAATTGGATAACACAAATTTCACTTTTTACAGATTTAGATATTTCCGCAATTCTAAACTAAATTCTAGAATAAAAATATAAATATAGTCCACATTTGTTCTAAGAAGAGTAATGGATGACAGAAACAATAGAAAACAAGCAAACAAACAAAAAAAAAACTCTCCTATTTTCAAAAGGTATCACATTTTTATACTGTGATAAGATAACAGTTCTAAGATAAAATCATTATGAAAAGTCTGCACAATGGGTTGTAGGTCAATTTAAGAGTTGACAAGCGTCTATACCATTCATACAAAAACGAAATCATCTCTAGATGTTATTTGCAGTTATCGTATTTTCACAGTAGCGAATCCAGCTCAAACATTGCGACTATTCAGCAGGTCTCTTGAATGACCTCTCAGATGTTGAAAAATGCCTAAGAAAATTTTCTTCCATTTATATTCACTGGGAGAAGTTAATGAAAGTACCCTATCTTTTTCCAAATGTTATGATTCCTATGAAAATTGCACATTATAGAGAATGTGTGTATGTGAGTCCTAAGTCGCTTCAGTTCATGTCCGACTCTTTGGCACCCTTTGGACCATAGCTTGCCAGGCTTCTCTGTCCATGGGATTCTCCAGGCAAAAATACCGTAATGGGTTTCCATGCCCTCCTCCAGGAGGTCTTCCAAACCCAGCGATCGAACCCATGTCTTTTATGTCTCCTGTGTCTGGCAGGCAGCATCTTTTCACTAGTGCCACTTGGGAAGGCCCAAATCTTCAGTCTCTTTGCTTGAAAATTAAAGGATTTGAACTCAATCATCATAACAGTTTCCAACCTACCATAAAAGTCTGTGAGGTTGTGTATATATGGTTTCTTCGTTGATATCAGATGAATTTCTTAAGAGTTATCACCAGCTTATATTCAGTAGCTAAAACCTTCCTTCAAAGAGCTTTCCTAAAGCATTTTCCAGTTCCATTTAAGAAACCGGGGGAACAGATACTTCAATCATCATTGTGAAACATGTTCTTATTCATTTCTGAAACTGCACACAAATTGATTTTCTTTGTCCTCAATTATGTGTTAAAAAGACACTTGGACATTTGTGTGTGTGTGTGTGTGTGTGTGGTGATTCACAGGAAATTTACCCTGTTTGGGGCTTCCTGATGGCTCAGACAGTAATGAATCAGCCTGTAATGCAGGAGACCTGCAGGAGACCCAGGTTCGATCCTTGGGTCAGGAAGATCCTCTGGATAAGGGCATGGCAACACACTTCAGTATTCTTGCCTGGAGAATCCCATGGATAGAGGAGCCTTGTGGGCTACAGTTCAAGGGGTCACAAAGAATCAGACACAATTGAGTGGCAAACACTTTCACTCCTGTCATTATTCATTATACTTGACTGAATACACTTCATTTTTTGCTATAACTTGCTTCATCTGTGTAGCCCTCTGAGTTTGAAACCCATTTATTTGAAATAAATAAAAATTGAGAGAAAAATTTCTTTCCATGAGAAATCACCAGATCTGATCAGTGGACATAATTGTAGTGAGGGATGGTAATGTTCTACATTATGATTAACATTCACAATCCTCTTTCCAAGTGTAAGATCCAAATTAAATATACAAATATTTTCTGTCCAAACCAGATTTACAATTCAGCAGTGTCTCTAGTCATTGTGTGACTATTAAATATTTGGGTAACTTACTAGTTCAGATGAAAGTTAATCACACAATTGGTCTTAAATAATTCAAAATTTGTCTAGAAAATAATGAGAAACTTCTGATCCATTCTCTACAGAGAAGTTGTATAATATTTTTGCAACATAAAACTGGTCTTATTTCTTCTCTCAGGTACACATTCTAGTGCTTTTTTATTTAACACATAATAAAATCACAGCACTTCACCATATCACAATAGGCCCTTTGCTTCTGATCACTAGCACTATTTTTGGTGGATCACTGCTTATCACTGTGGATGGCCTTGTTCTTCAAATATAGATGTTCCCACCTCAGTCCTTATCTGTTTGCTATCTACTTACTGTTTTAAGAAATGATTCTTTCAGTATGTGGGGCAGGTGGGCACCAGAACTGGAGTCCCTATTTTATATCCTTCTCACTAAGATCCTTTCCAGAAAGTGGATGGTGTGGAGTAAGTAGTGATGGGACTTGAGGAAGTATCTGCTTACCAAAAATGCTAAGGAAATATTTCAATATTTTATCAACTGGCCTACTGCTGCATTTTAGTATACATGTAGCCACTTGACTACAAGAGTCTCAGTAACTAGAATATATGATTTTTGAAAGGATGAACTGAATTCCACTGCTTGCTTTAATACTCTGTACTCTTTATACTTTATACTCTGTAGCCAATATAATGTTTACCATTTATGGAATGCAAAATAAGCATGCACATATTTAATGTTCCAAATTATTCTTGCTTATTACCTCATGAACAAAGTAAGAATGATCCTTCATCAAACATTGTTACCATCTAATGCTCCAGATGAAACACAGAGAACTACAAAAGATCATGATTCACTCAATTAGTTGTTCTATTCTTTTCTGTTATCAACTTCCATTACTGTCAATCAATATAACTTAATAGAGTGAGACAAAAGTAAAACAACAGTAAACCCTTAATAGTATTTACATTCATGTCTGTATCTAAATGGTGCCAGTTGCCCTTAAGTTAATTTTTAAGTGAGGAGATGCAGCTTTAGAAAGTCGGTACATAATATACACATATAATTGTATTTATTCAGTTATCTTTTACTTCACTTTATATCTCTTTTTTCAAACATCTGTATTCAAATACATATTCATTTTCTGCATTCTATTTTTAGTAGCTCCAAGTAAGCCTGGTAGCATCTTCTAAAAGAGAAAAACAACTGTATCATAGTACACCATATATAATGAAAGTCCACAATGGAACATTGTGTGTTTTATTTCCTAATTAAGAAATTTGAATCAATTAAATGAAAATTAGAAATCATAAAAATTAAGAGATGGCAGCATACTAAGTGATCTGTAGACACTGTCTTCTCTCTGATTAATAATTTTTACTTTTAACAGTTCTTTGCCTATCGCCCAGGGGTTTTCTTTTCTGTATTAGCCAGTGTGATAGCTTGTAGATTCTATAACTTGGTCTTGAGTACATACAATGTGCTCAGTTGCTCAGTCATTCCTGGTTCTCTGCGGTCCCATGGACTGTGGCCTGCAGACTCCTCTGTCCATGAGATTTCCCAGACGAGAATACTGGAGTGGGTTGTCATGCTGTCCTTGAGGGAATGTTCTCAAACCAGGGATCGAGCCTGTGTCTCTTGTGTCTCCTGCATTGGTGTGCGGATTCTTTTCCACTAGTGCCACCTATGTAGATGCTACTGAAACTCAGATCCAACTGCAGCTTGGCACTCAAAAATCAATATTGGAGAGGCAAGATTGGTGGTAAGAAAAATTTACTTTATTCCGGAGGTGGGCAACTGGGGGAGAAGGCAGATTCATGCCTTATTGTCTACTCCCCACTGACAACCAGGGGACACAAGCTTTTAAAGGGAATTTCTAAAGGGAATTTCAAGGGTGTATAAGTGGAGAGAGGGGGCTACGTGTAGAAACAGCACAGTCAGGTCTGACAGTCATCTTGAAATTGGTCAGTGGTGGCCTGATCAGCATCCTCCTGATTGTGTTGAGTACAATTAATCTTCAGTTTCAGAGTTGATGTGTTCCCTTTTCTTTGAGGCCAGTTCTTAGAATTGTGGGTTTCCCTGATGGCTCAGTTGGTAAAGAATCTGTCTGCAATGCATGAGACATGGGCTTGATCCCTGGGTTGAGAAGATCCCCTGGAGAAGGGAAAGGCTACCCACTCCAGTATTCCAACCTGGAGAAGTCCACAGACTGCATAGTCCATGAGGTCTCAAAGAGTTGGAAGAGACTGGGCAACTTTCACTTTTTTTTTTCTCTTAGAATTGTGTCAGCTTAAGGCTGTGGTTTTTCCAGTGGTCATGTATGGATGTGAGAGTTGGACTGTGAAGAAGGCTGAGCGCCGAAAAATTGATGCTTTTGAACTATGGTGTGGGAGAAGACTTTTGAGAGTCCCTTGGACTGCAAGGAGATCCAACCAGTCCATCCTAAAGGAGATCAGTCCTGGGTGTTCATTGGAAGGACTGATGCTGAAGCTGAGGCTCCAGTACTTTGGCCACATGTGAAGAGTTGACTCATTGGAAAAGACCCTGATGCTGGGAGGGATTGGGGGCAGGAGGAGAAGTGGACGACAGAGGATGAGATGACTGGATGGCATCACTGACTTGATGGACATGAGTTTGAGTAATCTCTGTGAGCTGGTGATGGGCAGGGAGGCCTGGCGTGCTGCGATTGATGGGCTCACAAAGAGTCAGACACGACTGAGCGACTGAACTGAGCTGAACTGAACTGATGTCATAGCTACAATCTGCTCATTGTGTAATTAAGTTCTTCCACCTGGTGGGGGTTTCAATATCTACAAAACAGGTCAAAGTATATGGCTAAGAATATTATCTATAGCCTTTAGAGAAGGAAGTAAAGGTCCTTGACTTTATTTAATGGCTATTGCCATTTAGACTTGCTTGACTGTTTTCCCTTCCTTTTTGCATTTTCACACTTCTCTGATTAAATTTATTCTTTGACTAAAGTTTTTCTACAGATAAAAGGCAAACAGAAAATATGGGGGTTGGGGTTCTGTCCTGGGAATGCCCCATAGGGTCTTGATCCGTATCATAGTTAAACATCTACAAAGATTCCTTTTTTCATACTCTAATATGTAGGGGTAATGGTATATACTAAATCAGTAAAACAATTTATGAATAATATGTTGATATGATGTTACATTGAATTTAAAATAACATTTCTATTTGGGAATGTTTAGAGAATGGAAATTATTTTTGCGTCATATTTTTTTGCCAATTAAAAAGCATATTGAAATCATTAATAGTAAACTAAAATTTTTATTGGAAGCTAGAAAAATTATAATTTTTGACTCATAATGAGTTTACAGATAAAATCTTTAAATACTTGGAAACTGCTAGTTTAAAGGTAAAAATGAGAAATATGTTCTGATAAATTCATGAATCAAAGTGTGTGACTCAACTCTAAGCAAAATTTCAGAGAAATCCCTTGAATACAGTGGTGGTAACATTTCATGGGAATTTTTTTTTTTGAATCTTAAAGAACATTTTACCTTAGTAGTATCATTTTGTACTTATAATTTTAGCATATTTAACTTTAGAAGATGTGAAAAAGTATTTAAACCTATTACTTGTTAGCTATATTAACTTGGGAATTTTGATTTGTATTAAATTGAATCATTTTCATCACAGGCATTTGCAATGAAAATCAATGTATAACAGTAGAAAATTGTTTATTTTAAAATTAATCATTGTATATCTTTAAAAAATAAATTAAAAAAATGAAGTACCTCATTAATTTGAATAAAACCTGACATATTTGTTATCACTTTCCTTTAGATAAGTCTTATATAGATTAAAAGATAGTAAGAGTTACTTAGATTTGGATGAGTATGAAAAATTCTATCATCTACCTACCTTCCTGTTTCCATAATACCATCTAACCATAATATGCAGCTACCATGAGTTTAAATCATCTATTTACCACAGACAATAAAGTCCTATTCAGAAATAAAAGACTCAAAGTTAAACTTTCAAAATGCATCATTAGTGGCTACATTTCATGAAAAGTGACTTACAATTTCTACCCTGGAAAATATGTACCTCATTTGTCTTCACTTAGTTCTCTTGTATCTAAGGGCCATGTTTTGTAGATTAAATTTTATGTAAAATAGAAATATGACCCTGAACATTCAACAGTATATAGCCATAACACTTAAAATGCTAAGTGCCTGTTTTGTCTCATGTAATGATTTTTTTTTTTTTTTTGTAAAGTCCAAATGAAAAGAAAGAAACAGGAAACAACAGGGAAAAATACCTTTAAAGACAAGTAGGAAAACAGCCTTAATCAACTATTAAAACATTGTCATCATTTTGCACAAAGACAGTTATTCCAAGGTTAAAGAATATTTATGGGAGGTGAGAAATTATTAGGCATTTCTCCTGCATATTCATGCAAATGATTTTTCAGTATTCTCCCAACAAAAGAAAATAAAATGTCCTTGCCAGGTCAACATTTTAATATAACAAATATGATATTTTAAATCATAGATTTGGTACATATTACTTTCAATAATTTAACTGCCCCAATATTGGTCAATGAAAATCAGATGTTGTTTTATTTTTTGTCTCCTTTAGGTCATGTAAGCACTGGTTCTAGGATTCTCAGAAGTTAAGACGTGAGGTTCAGATAGATCATCTTGCCAAAAGATGATGATAGTGAATTCTGAGATGCATGCTGAATTCATAAATAGAGGTGACTTTACCCACCAATTTTCAGATTAGCTTCCAGCAGTATGAATGTATTCAGTAAAACATTTATACTCACAAGTTTATTTGGCAGAATGCAACATTATAATTGATTATATATACAAAAAGAATACAAGGACTGGTAATTGGAAAAAACTGAATAAGTAAACACTATCACACTATCATTTTTTCATAAACACTGTTTCTCACAATAGCTCATGTCACTAAAGACTAAAGAACATTAATTTGTCATTAGAGTTATAATTTATCAGATTTAAATAAGGATGATCAATCAATATTAGCACACACCTTTTCTTTTTTCACCCTAAGAATGACCTTGAAGTATTCACCAGCTAGGGGTATTTCACCTACATTGAATCACCAAAGAAACCAAGGTCAAAAGAAAGTCAGTGAAAGTCTCACACCCTAGCATGCCACTCTTTGCAATTGATGAATAGCTTCAATTTTCTTAGTTCCATGGCAAAGGGAACTGGAGCAGTTCTGTGGAGATCCATAAGAAGCTGGCTGAAGTCAGATGAAAAATGACATTTCTTGTACTGTTATTGGCAAGGTTAAAGCTTTTCACAAATAAAAAGCTTAAGGTTTTCTCAGAATTCAGTTTAGTTTCTGAGTCATATTGTCTTGGTGAATTGGACATTTGGGGAAACTTTATGAAGTGTTAACTACATTTGGAGATAACTGAAAATAAATCTTAAATTTCTTTAGGGCGACAAATATACTGTACTGCACCTTTCTGAGGTTTAGTATCTGTGTTGACTTAGTAGAGATACAAAATCACAATTTTTTCTCGTGTAACAGATTGTTGTGAAGATCATACTAGATGCAGAGGTATGTATGAAAATATTTAAATGGCAATGAAATTGATATAAATGCAAAATGATCTAACTAAAAAAATAAAGAATTTGAATCTCAGTCTTGAAAATGAATAACAACTCATTTTACTTAAGCAACTCATTTATTAGAGCCTAAGTTCCTGCTCTACAAAGTTACAGATTTTGAATAATTTTTTGCAATGTTCTTTCCAGAACATTTCTTTAAAATGTGTTTGAAGGAAAAAAAAAAAAATCTTACTGTGAGGGTTTCAGGATGTTGCCATAAGGACGGTGGTTTTCCCCTCCAACTTATGTGTTACTTAGCTCATGAAAGTTTGAGGACTTCAAGTCACAGAAACTGGTCAAAGTATGTCATATTCTGCACATGTTTCTCTATCTAGTTCAATAGTCAATTCTTACCCACTTCTCTACTGATGAGGTGAATTTCCATTCAAAGGTATGAATACCTCTGAAACTTCACTTTCTTGACACTAGCCAAGGTCTATAGTTCAAAGTGGGCTTCCCTGGTTGCTCAGACTATAAAGAAACTGCCTGCAAAGTGGGAGACCTGGGTTCAGTCCCTGGGTTGAGAAGATCCCCTGGAGAAGGGAAAGGCTACCCACTCCATTATTCTTGCCTGGAGAATTCCATGGACAGAGGAGCCTGGTGGGCTACAGTCTATCAGGTAACTAAAGAGTCTGACATGACTGAGCGACCAAGCACAGTACAGCATAGTTCAAAGGATGATGCATTCTGTCTTTTTTGCACTGTACTCAAGAGTGGAACTGGATTTATATCCATTTGCAACTTCCTTAACTTAGTAGCCATTGATGATAACCAATTTCATTCTGCAATGAAAGAAGAAAGCATAAAGAAGTATGATTCCTGAACTGAAAGAATTTCCATGGAAAGGTTACATGTATCATGGATATTTGGAGACATGTTATAGTATATTTTAGAATTTTTTAAAAAGTCACAATTATTATTTTATTCAGATAAAAAAGGAACACTCATACTGGTAGTATTGAAAATGGCTCTGAATATGGGAAAGATTCTTAAAATACTCCAGCAGAGTGAGTAAAAAAATAAATAATTTATTTGTGTTTATGTATTTTTATAAAATTATTGCTATTTTGGAGCACAGTTAATTTTTATTTTTTTTGTTTCCATTTCTATCATATATTTTACTTCATAAACCATAATTTTAACTACTTTTAAAGCTTTAAAATAAGATGTGGTGCTTTAGACTTATTTAAGCCATTTCATACTAAGAAAGTAAACGTAGGTTTGAGTTATTATTTAATATTCATAACAAATTCAGGTTTTGAAGTTAATTTGCTTCTTTTTTATACCTCTATGTTTAATATATAATTTTAGATTTAGAAGATTTTATTGGCTACCTAGTATTAGCAATAAGTTTCTTTCTATTTTTTAATCATCAATCATAGCTGTCATAGACTAACAGTATTTTTTTTAATGTTTGAAGGACTAGTAATTAAGTTTAAGAAGTTTCATTAAGTGTATACAGACTGGTTTTCAAAATTAGGTGACCTTTGATATCATTCCCTATAAATAATATTTCAGATCAAATAGACATTCCAATAACATAATGCTTATAAATCATCTACTCTGAATTAGGACTGGAGCTTGAGGCTTTCACATGCTAATTAGTATTCAGAGAGGTGAACCTGCAGATTCATGCCTTTGCCATGCTGACTCTGATTAGGGCCACAGTCTTTAATTAGGAGCATGGTATCACACTAACAAGTTGCTCCCTATCACAGAAACTGCAAGGGAAACCTGGAGATTGGAGTCAGAGATTATTTCTTAATATTAGATATTGAACAATTGAATAGAGGACCAGATACAGGAGATTGAAGTCAGTGATTACTTCTTAATATTAGGTACTGAACAACTGATGAAACTACCAGACCCAGGAAAATGGAAAATTTCAATGAAGTGGAAATTAATTGTACTATATTTGATTATTAATCTGATAAAATGCTAATTATTTATTTATATCCAGCATAGTTTAAAAGTTGCATTTTTATTTACTCTTATAATGATGTTGAGAGTAGTTTATAGACTGCAGTTTTCATACCTCTATTCCCCCAAAATATATCTGCACCAAAATGTTATTTATTACTTAAGACCATCAATTGCCTAAATATTAAAAATAAAATTATTTATTTATATTTATAAATATATTATTTATTTATAAGCATTTTTGTTTGAATTTTAACTTAAAATTCTCAAGTTGTAAATTATAATCCTATGTGTCTCCTATAAATTAAAAAAAATAAAACTATAAGGAAAAAATGAATTTTAAGATAAATTTTTCTTTACTGTTTTTCTTTAATGCCCTTATGGTATCAAGTTTTCACATCATATTTTAGAGAATATCAAACAAATACTTTTGTTCTTATTAGCGGTTTCATTTTCCTGTTTTAATTATACTGTAATTCATGCATACACACAATATGCTCTTACCAGATCCCTCTCCAGTAACTAGGAAAAATACTGACCAGCTATTTACTATTCAGAAAGAATAGAGATTGAGTGTTTTGTGGAGGAACAAAACTAGAATCTTTCTTGTGTTTTTCATTCATCTTTTTCTTTGTTTGCTTTTTCTGATGGATATTTAAATCTGGTACTGATTACTTTCACCACTAAAGCCTTTTCCTAAATTGTTTCTACAAAAACATAAATTCACTGTTTTTATATATTTTTTAGATGAAAGACAAAGTTACTTTTTAAAATGTTCAATCAATGTATTAATTCTTTCTCTAACTAGGAAACACTAAGAGGAAGATTTTTCTTCAACATGATTTCCCTGTGGGAGGACCACAAAGCATTTTTAAAAATTACATTAACAGCTAATATTTCAAATTTGTCTCCCATTTGACAACAAAATTGGTATATCCAGAATGGGATGCTAAACATGAAATTCAAATTAAAACTCTGTTAGCAAGTCACCATGGTTCTGATAATCTTACCACCAGGAGGCCAGTTATTATCAAGTGGGTTTACTTAAAGTTTCAATTAACTAAAGAGGGTCAGGGGTTATGGACACAAAAGGAACTAATCAAATCCTCAGATTCATCTATCTTGCGGTAGCAACTGTACCACTGAACAACGCTTTGTACTAATCATTCCACACCTACTGCTGCCCACAGGGCTTTTATAAACCACGCTATTGACCTAGTTCACTGAAAGACAGCCAAACCTGGTCTTCAAAGCTGTCTTGTGGGCAGATAAATGGAACTGTTAATCTCACTTCAATATCTCTCATCATTTCCACAAACATCAGGGTCACCAGATACTTCTCATCTGTTTACTTGGTACACCTTTCTCTTTTTGTTTTTATGTGTGTTGGGATGGGGTCTTCCCCGGTGGCTTAACAGTGAAGAATCTGCCTGCAATGCGGGAGATGCAGGAGACATGGGTTTGATCCTCACGTCAGGAAGATCCCCTGGAGGAGGGCATGGCAACCCACTCCAGTATTCTTGCCTGGAGAATCCCATGGACAGAGGAGCCAGGCAGGCTGTAGTCCATAGTGTGGCAAAGAGTCAGACACATCCAAAGCGACTTGCCCGGACACATCCAGAGCAAACTTGCATGCATGTTGGAATGGAAGGTGAGAATGGGAGTGGCTTATTCCTGAGTTAAAATTAGTACGTGTTGCAACCATAGCATCTTTTCCATAAGTACATGTGCTCAAGAAACCTCTTTCTTGTATAATCGGTATTAAACTGAACCAGGAAACTCCTTTAAACCCCATTCCACATTCAATGAAGTTAAAATATGCCTTCCCTTTTTCCCAGATGCTAAGGTCTTTTTCGACAGTAACTGTGCATAAGGACATTTGCCATTCCTAGAAAGAGGACCACTGTGAGTGACATATACTAATGTGCTTGGGAGAGGAGGGCCCATAAAACGACAACTGTCTCTCCATATGCAGCACACCTGGCATCTTTTCCAAAAAAGGAAAATTGCAGAGATGTAATATAATTTTGCCATGAAAGAAATCCAAAGCTATTAAACCAGAGGTCTGTGTCCAAATCATCTAGACAATGAAAACTTCTCTTCTGTTTGTAGAATATCACATTTCAATCATCTTACTACTAGAATTTTCTATGTTTATTTCCAAGTAAATTGCTTAGTATATAATCTAATTGGAAGCACAACACATTCAGATTACAGAATCTTGTTTTCAGGATGATTCCTTGGATACATTCTGATGTTTTGAGATAAATTAGTATTTTCACTTCTTGTAGTCTTGAAAATTACAGAATAGATTGAAGAAAATAATGGAATCATTTTCAGATCTATAACTCTATGAAGATAAAAATGTATGAACTGAAAACTGTTCTGCTGTGTAAAATAAATAATGTGTGCATGAAATTCATTAATTTTAACTTAAATATTTAATTAAAATACAGAGAATTATTGTATCATCAAATATCTAAAATGAAGGTAGATTCAAGTACAAGATCATGCTAGATGAAGCAAGAAAAGGCACAGAGTAATGTTGAAGTAACTTCATAATACTTAAGTCCCAAATTTTCATTTTAGAATTATTGATACTAGAGAACAAAAAGGTTAAATAACTTGTCTTATTAACAAAGCTGATCATCTGAACCACCAAAACTAGAACTGGTATTCTGATATATTTTCAACATCATGTTTAATCAAAAGTATACTATGTACTCTAAACCACACGAGAAGAAAAAAAAAAAATTGTAGAATCGTATCTAAAAATAACAGTTTAGTAAAACCTTTATAACTGATTTGTGGTCCAGACGTATTTCTGCATTTTAAAAATTTCTTTAGAGTTTCCAGACAGCAGTCAACATCAGAAAGTGACTCAGAAGAGAGCAAAGGCTACTCAACAGACTCTCTGTATCTTACAAGCACATTATTGCTGAGGTAGTTAATTCATAAAGCAGATCCAGGTGTCCAATCTCCCCATTTTCATTACAATCTTATACCACACTAAATCACTTGTTATACTTTTTTTTTCTTTTGGTAAATATTTATATGAAAGATACTTCATAATACATAGTAGTAGAAAGGAAAACCTCTGTTACCAAAAGGTGATTCAGCAAAGATTGAATATAGCAAAATCCATTCCAAATTAGCCAATGGTGAGTATGAAATGGCTCTGAAGAGAAACACACCAAAAAACTAGGATCAGAAGAAGCAGAAGCAATCAGAATACGTATCTTTGCTTCACTGATAAATCCCCCCCTTTTGTCTATGTGTTTCTTCACAGTATCAAAATACAACTGTTGGCTGTGAACACTAAACCTCCTTTACCCTCCTCAGCATAACAAAGCTGATCACCTGGGCCACCTGGTCTGCTTAATCTCCTGGTCTGTGTGCTACCAAAGGAAGATTTACAAGGTAAAAAAGAAGAAGAAAGTAAAACTTCTGCTGTTTCTCCTCATCTTTGGCCTTTAGCTTTAGCTGTCTTCACACCCTAGATGCCAATAAACTGAACCAAAGCATAAGAAAAAGGGAAGGAGCAAAGTACCATCTGTGGGGATTACAAGGAAAGTAAGAGAGGAACTACCAGGACATTTTGTATTTCTCTAACCCACTCTGTACACAACGCAGACTTAAAATGTGACCAATTCTAGTCACTGGTCTCAGGTTTCATGATGCTCATATGTCTTATCTAGGTTTTTTTTTGTTTGTTTTGTTTTGTTTTTTTTTTAATAAAATAAGCTGTGGAGAAAAACATAGTATTAAAACTCAGCTGTACTAACGGGAACTGATCGGTGGGTGACAACCCCTAGCGGGGTAGTGGACGTCCAGAGCTAACTGAAAAGATGACCGGCATGTACTGCTTTTTCTTGCTTCAAGAGCTCTGAGGGCAGGCATGGCAAGAGGAACAGTCAGTTCTAATTATAGCTTCCTGTTTTGGACTGGTCTCCTGAAAAATTTGTGAAGTGAGACAATATTTTTTTAAGAAGGGGTTCTGCTGTAGCTGTAAATTGATACCAAGAATATATCATAATCTATTTATTCATTCTGAGTTGAATGAATTTTACATTATTTTTTTACATTATTTCTATTTTTTGGTAAGTGCTTTGGATATGCTAAATTTGAGTTGTAGGTTATCTAGATAAAAATGTCAATTGGATAGTTGGTTTGAACTCTGTAAGTTGGTACTGAAGTCTGTTCTAGTAATTTCTTTCTCCAAATACATGATCATGTATGATTAATAAAACTATTCCAAATATTTAAACATTATTTCAAGTGCTGGTAAATATATTTCAGACAAATGCTTAGCAATAGCAAATAAAAATGTATAATATACTTCAAAGTGTTCTGGCAATATTATTAACATGAGCACGTGCGTGCTAAGTCACTTCAGTCGTGTCCGACTCTGAGACCCCATTGACTGTAACCCTCCAGGCCTCTCTGTCCTTGGGATTCTCCAGGCAAGAATACTGGAGTGGGTTGCCATGCCCTCTTCCAGGGGATCTTCCCAACCCAGGGACCGAATTCGCATCTCTAATGTCTCCTGCATTGGCAGGTGTGTTTTTTTACCACTAGCAGCACCTGGGAAGCCTGTTATTAATATGAATGCCATGTAAATTAAATAGACCACATTTTAAAGGCTCTGTGTGGTATATTCCTGTATATTTCACAGGTACACAATTCCATAAATCCTGAATAAAGGCAAAATCCAGCAAAATGGCCCTTGATATGTTCATAAGAGTTAGGGACTTCCCTGATGGTCCAGTGACTATAACTCTGCACTCCCAGTTCAAGGGCCTGAGTTTGATCCCTGGTCAGAAAACTATATCCCACATGCTGCAACTAAGAGTCTGCATGCTACAGCTAAAATCCTGCCCCAGTGAAGACCTAAGACCCACCTGCTGCAACCAACACCTAACAAAATCAAAAGAAGGATGGGAGTGACGGAGGGAGGAAGGAAGAAATGAAGATACAAAATATTAAAAAAAGCACGTCTTTAAATCAATAATAGTTATAAAAATAGAAAAAAAACTTTAAAACTGACTAGAAACTGACATGTAGGAAGTGACATTTCAGATTGGCTTCATCTAATCTACTAATTAAATAATTAGTTAGGCCCCCTGAAAATAATTAGAATCACATAGCAAAGTGTAGCTAGTTCATCTGCCTTCTGAAATAGACGAAGTGTCAAGAAATTGTCTTCTGCATCATTAATTGTGCAAATAACAACCCTGCCTAGATTATAGCAACCACTGATGTGCAAGAGATCAGGGGCTAAAATAACTCCAGTAAATCAGCAGTAGCAAGGTAAGAAAAAAGACAGATAACACACTATCGCAAAGAGTTTGATGTGACACCACCTTTTATAATCAGCTTTAGATGGCATTCTTCATTAGATGACAGCAAGTTATCACTGCCTATACAGGAGTTTAAAAGTAAATATAATAACTTTGAAATATTCACCTACAAAAACTGTTAAACAAATGACGAAAGTAAATGAAATGAAAATCCTTCTTTTATCTATGTCAGACTTATTCTTTTCATCAATAATGTTCATTTATTCTTTAGCTCAAAAATCTCTTTCTCAGAGCTTCCCGGACACCCTAAGCTAAAATAAGTCCTAGTCATAACTATTTTAACCAGGATATTACTTACACAATGTAAAAATAATTTTATTCATTTAATACATCAACAGAAATGAATGAATGTGCAAAGGGGAACACTATACCAAAAGAGCATAGAGTTATTTAGTTAATATTTAGTTTTCATTTTTTTCCAAATAAAATAATTTTTACCAAAATGATAATGTGAGGATAAATGACAGAATAAATTTTGATTTTGATTTTTACTTTTGATTTTTACTTTTAAAATATAATAAAATGTGAAAGTGTGAAAATGTTAGTTACTCAGTCGTGTCTGGCTCTGTGATTCCATGGACTGTGGCCCACCAGTCTCCTCTGTCCATGGAATTCTCTGGCAAGAAGACTGGAGTAGGTAACCATTCCCTTTAAAGGGAATCTTCCCTACCCAGAAATCAAATCTGGGCTTCCTGAATTACAAGCAAATTCTTTACCATCTGAGCCATGAGAGACATCCAATATAATAAAATATTACACATAAAATACTTACAAGAGTATAATAATTTCATACTTGAATAATTTATACCTGAGTACTGAAAATCCCAGGGCAGTGATATTTTTCCTCTCATGTTAACAGAAGGCCTTAATATACGTTGACCTACATTTCCAAGCAGTTATTATATTAGCTAATGCTTATTGAACACTTGCTACTTGGCAGATGCAATCTTTAGTGCTATATATGAATTATTTCATTTAAGCCTCAACAAACTTATGCAGTAAATACAACATTAACCCCATTTTGAAGATAAAAAGATTGAGAAAGAGTAGAGTTACTTGTCCGAAGTCATTTTTGAATAAAATGAACTGCAATTCTATTTCTCTTAGTTAAGCAATATTGTTTCCTATTAATGTTTGAGTCATGTTTATTTTTATATTTTTTATTATTTCATGAGGCTATTACCAAGATACATAACACTAAACTATTGTTTGTGCTTAGTTGCTCAGCCATGTGCTACTCTTTGTGACCCCACGGACCGTATCCTGTCAACCTTATCTCTTCATGGAATTTTCCAGGCAAGAATACTGCAGTGGGTTGTCATTTCCCACTCCAGGGGATCTTCCCTACGCTGGGATAGAACCTATATTTCCTGCATTGGCAAGAAGATTCTTTACTACTGCACCACCTTGAAAGTCTATCAAACTATTATGCTCTATTAAACTTCATTTAAATAATTATTTTTATGGTTTTTAATTGGGTTAGTTTTCTATCTCTGCATGGAAAATGACCACTAATTTAGCAGCTTAGACCAGTATCCATTTATTAACTCACAGTTTTATAGGTCAGGAATCTGGACATATTCAACTGAGTTGTATGTTGAGATTTTCACAAGGCAAATCCAAGTGTTTGTCAGGCTGGGATCCTATCTGTGGTATCTTGGATGAGTCTACCTACAAGATCATTCTGGTTGTTTCAGAGAATTCACTAAGCCAACAAATTAGTTCAATTAATTGGACATCTTCTATTTGTGTTTGCTAAATCTAGCAACCCTAAATATTGTGATCTGAAGGGCTGATAGCATTTGGTTGCATATTGGCAACCCGCTCACAACTCACATTCGTTATTCTGACTTGTGCTAAGTTAAGGTGTTCTGGGAAGAGCCTGTTCAAAGGCACTGCCCTCTGACCTCTCAGCTTGTTGCTGCTTTTGAAACACAGAAATTGTCAACTAGATCCACTTTGATTCACACACACTTTTTTAAATAATAAAATACATAAACATTTTCTGAGTTTTGAACATCATTCTTGCCTACACTGAAATTATCAGTCTTCATTTTGCAAACCACTGGTAATTTCAACACCAGTCAGATGGGTAATTAGGGAAAAATTAGTTTCAGACCCTTTCAATACCATTTTACAAATATATCTTTAAAGTTCCTCAGACTTCATCACTAATTCACCCTGACAACTTGCTACCTCCTCAGACCAGTAAACAGATTGATTAATGTTTCCAAGTGATTCCAAGTGCGATATAATATTGAATGTATAAAAATAGCGTGTCAATGAATTTCCTCTAAAATACGTTATATCTGGGTATATTACATATTTCATCATGTACTGGGAATTCAGTAGAAAAGCACAGAGGGCACATTGAAAATATATTTTCCCCATAGCAGAAGTGCCCATTCCAGAAATATACAGATGAGAGAAAGTCTAAAACAGGGAGTATCAAGTAGAGCACACTTACTTTCTGCGGGCATTCACAGTGAAGAGGCAAGAGCAATTTACAAGCAGAAGCATCAAAGAAATAAGGCCGAGTTAAGGAATGAAATCAGGGAGCCTTTCCCCATGAAACTGGGGGCAAAAAGCTAGGCTTTGCTTGGCATGGCTGTTTAACTTCTATATATATCTACTCATTTGCTTTACACATTCTGTGTGCAGATGCCAGAAGTTTGCTCACTTAAGTGCGAGGTGGGACTTGATTATCTCAGGTTGCTGCCACTTCCAAATGTCTCCCATGGGGAATCGGTTATGCCAGTTTTGACCCAGAATTAGTTAAAAATGCACTAAAATGGAAAATAAAAACTCACAACACTAGTTTAAAAAAAAAAAAAAAACTTTGTTTATGTCATTCATGATGTATTAGAAACTAAGGAAATACGACATTATTTACAAAACTTGGATCTCTTGACTTGTTACTCAGGCCTCCTGTTTGGAAATGGCTGGAATCTTCTTGGACTATTTCTAATCTTAAAATGTTCAGTTCAGTTTAGTTGCTCAATCACGTCCAACTCTTTGCAACCCCATGGACTGCAGCACACCAGGCTTCCCAGTCCCCCACCAACTCCTGGAGCTTGCTCAAACTCATGTCCATTGAGTCAGTGATGCCATCCAACCATCTCATCCTCTGCCATCCCCTTCTCCTCCCACCTTCAATCTTTCCCAGCATCAGGGTCTTTTCCAATGAGTCAGTTCTTCACATCAGGTGGCCACAGTATTGGAGTTTCAGCTTCAGCATCAGTCCTTCCAATGAATATTCAGGATTGATTTCCTTTCTGATTGACTGGTTGGATCTCCTTGCAGTCCAAGGGACTCTCAAGAATCTTCTCCAACACCACAGCTCAAAAGCATCAATTCTTCAGCGTTCAGCTTTCTTTATAATTTAAAGAAACTCCATACATGACTCACATCCATACATGACTACTGGAAAAACCATAGCTTTGACT
Source organism: Cervus elaphus (assembly GCF_910594005.1). NCBI lineage: Eukaryota > Metazoa > Chordata > Mammalia > Artiodactyla > Cervidae > Cervus > Cervus elaphus. Next base: position 9,207,002 of record NC_057844.1, on the reverse strand, counting down.
AGACAGAACTTTGTTGGCAAAGTAATGTCTCTGCTTTTTAAAATGCTATCTAGGTTGCTCATAGCTTTTCTTCCAAGGAGCAAGTTCTTGATTTCATGGCTGCAGTTGCCATCTGCAGTGATTTTGAAGCTCAAGAAAATAGTCTCTCACTGTTTCCACTGTTTCCCCATCTATTTGCCATGAAGTGATGGGACCAGATGCCATGATCTTAGTTTTTTGAATGTTGAGTTTTAAGCCAGCCTTTTCACTTCCCTCTTTCACTTTCATCAGGAGGCTCTTTAGTTCTTTTTTGCTTTCTGTCATAAGGGTGATTGTCATCTGTGTGTCTGAGGTTATTGTTATTTCTCCTGGCAATCTTGATTCCAGCTTGTTTTTCATCCAGTCCAGCATTTCACATAATGTACTCTGCATAGAAGTTAAATGAGCGGGGTGACAATATACAGCCTTGATGTACTCCTTTCCCAATTTTGAACCAGTCTGTTAATTCTAAGTCCAGTTTTAAATGTTGCTTCTTGACCTGCATACAGATTTCTCAGGAAGCAGATAAGGTGGTCTGGTATTCCCATCTCTTGAAGAATTTTCCACAGTTTCTTGTGATCCACACAGTCAAAGGCTTTGGCATAGTCAATAAAGCAAAAGTAGATGCTTTTCTGGAACTCTTGCCTATTTGATGATCCAGGTGATGATGGCATTTTGAAATCTGGTTCTTCTTAAAGTGTACTTACTTTATACTCTTGGAATTTCTTTTATAGCCCTTGGAAGCCATGTTTATATATTCTCTAATATTTTCTTTTGTTATAGGAACTTAAAATCTTTGGGTCTTTAAAAGAATAATTTACATTTCCTATTTATTTGTCATATGATTAAAGACAGGATCTTTTCATGTTACACAGAACTATAGTTAAAAATTTGTCTTCACCTCTCCAATGCAGTGTCATCACACACACACACACACACACACACACCCCATTCACTCACATTCAAAAGCACTCCCTAACCTCTTGTTACTTAACTGAAAAACTAAGACTACATAGTGTATTAATTGCCTCCATCTGTAAGTTTTACAAATACATACACTGGAGTGTGTAACACATTTTTATATCTTCCTTTTTAAGTTTTACAGCCTCTCTTTTACTTCCATCCTGCCTTTTTCCTGTCTGTTAACATCCGTAGATTTACCAAGTACAATTATTCCTAATCTGAATTGATATCCCTAGGCCTTAAAAATAATGAAAAGACATATTTTCCCACCCATTTATATTGACTCTATAAGAGAGTATTTAACATAGTGTTTTAAAGTTGTTTTTTTTTTTAACTATTTATTTCTTGAAATATTTTGCTTTGATTTCCTTATTAGATTCCAATCAGTAAAAAAGAACCCGTTTCACACAAGTCAACTATGTATGCAATTTCAAAACTCTCTAAAACTGTTTTTATCTGAACAAGAAAGGAAAGAACACATTTTGAGACATAGTACACACACTATGTTAAAGATGAAACTATTTTCCAAGTTAAATTATACTCTTTTATATAAATATAATCAATTTTCTCAACACATTTATTTGCTAAATATTTGGAAAATAAAATTTCACTTCAAGCCCTCTCCCAGGGAGTTTGATCAATGCCTCCTTAAGTAGCACTCTGCTTTTATTTTTCTGCTTTGCATTAATACATTAATAATAAATTTTATCTGAGTATCTTATCTGAACCAGACCCTCTGCTAAGCACTGAGGATGCAATGAAGGCAAAGACATACAAGAACCTTCCTTAGAAAATCACATCATACTAGACATAATAGAAGAGTAAACTAGAAATTAAAGTAGGAAAAAGTATAATATAAGAGGTATGTTATACCACACAGTTATCTTTTGCATGTGTTCATTTAATATTCATTGTGTGGGACACACAGAGTCTGTGAACAGAGAAGAGAGGAAAGAGGACATTACAATTTAGAATTGGAGCTAAATAACTGTGATCAGTATGAAGAATCAAAAATTTCCCAGATTAAAGGTGAATATCCTTTCCTTGTGTTATAAAATTAGCAGTAGACAAACGGCAGGCAACAAAAACAGCTGTTCAAGTATACATGACATTGGTTTATTGATTCTCTAAATAAATTAAGACTATAGTGCATGATTCAGAACACTTTTCATGTTTTAACAATTCAAGTTATTCCATGCCTCCATAGTTAGCAATTAAGAAAATAGCCTTCAGAAACAGTGGATCGTGATCAACAATGCTTTCCCCAGATGGCCAGAATTAATTTAATAATGAAAATGAAAGAATTCTATATTTTCATAATTCTTGAATAATTTTTAGAAGAAAGTACTGCATACATAAGATTTTAAACAATCAAGTTTAATGAAAAACTATGATTTGAACTGATTTAGAAAAGAAATCTGCTATATTCCATTTCTGGTTTAATTATAAATAATTAATGTTAATGATTTCATGCAAAATTTAATATTCTGAGTAAACTTTGAAATCATACACTTTTAGATTTCTTATCTTTATTGAATAAGGATCACACAAATTTGTATAAATATGGAATCATTTTAAAGTTTTAAACAGTGAAAATTCTTACCATTCAAAAATATTAACACATATTAATATATATTATAATAGATTAATAAACATTAATAAGCATTAACATCACAATTTACAATAAAAGATTAAGTAAACTGCAGAAATCCATTAGTACTATTTTTGGTTAAGTGTTGGAAGAGTTTATATAATAGACAAAAAAAGTAATATAAGGAAATGATTATTTGTTACTAGTCAATAAAGTTATTATTAATGTTCAAATTTAACATCTAAAATGTTTACATATTTATCTGTGCATTGATACCATTTTGAAACAAGAAACATTCCAAATACTTTTTTCTGCAGATATGATAAAACTGGATTTTACAAAAAACATGGGAAAATATAAGATGTCACATAACATGTTTACAGATAACTTTAGAAACTTTCTTTACAAAAAAATTAGGAAAATTGCAATTGTTTAAAATCAGCATTTACAGTTTTTTTTCATTCAAAAAGCCTTCCCTATCCATTGTCCTGAAATATTATATTTTTTTCAATTTTTTTTTCTTTTTTTATTTTATTGAAGGAAAATTGCTTTACAGAATTTTGCTGTTTTCTGTCAAACTTCAACATGAATCAACTATAGCTATACATATATCCCTTCCCTTTTGACTCTCCCTCCCATCTCCCACCACATCCCAACCCTCTAGATTGATGCAGAACTCCTGTTTGAGTTTCCTGAGCCATATAGCAAATTCCCATTGGCTATCATTTTGCATATGGTAGTATAAGCTTCTATGTTACTCTTCCCATACATATCACCCTCTCCTACTGTCTCCCAGTGTCAGTGAGTCTATTTTCTATGTCTGCTTCTTCATTGCTGCCCTGTAAATAATTTTTTCAATATTCTTTTTCTAGATTGCATATACATGTGTTGGAATGTGATATTCATCTTTCTCTTTCTGACTCACTTCACTCTGTATAGTAGGTTTTAGGTTCATCCAGCACATCAGAACTGACTCAAAACATGTTACTTTTTATGGCTGAGTAATATTCTATTGTATATATGTACAACAGCTTCTTTATGCATTCATCATCAATGGACCTCTAGGTTGCTTCCATGGTCTAGCTATTGTAAATAGTGCTGCAGTGAACAATGGGATACATGTTTCTTTTTCAACTCTGGTTTCCTCAGGGTATAGGCCTAGAAGTGGGATTGCTGGATCATATGGTGGTTTTATTCCTAGCTTTATATGGAATCTCCATACCATCTTCCATAGTGGCTGTATCAATTTACATTCCCACCAACAGTGCAAGAGCATTCCCTTTTATCCACACCCTCTCCAGCATTTATTACTTGTAGACTTTTTGAGGATGGCCATTCTGACTGGCGTGAGGTGATATATTATTATAATTTTTTTATTTGCATTTCTCTATAAATGAGTCATGTTGAGCATCCTTTCATATGTTTGTTAGCCACCTGTAAGTCCTCTTTGGAAAAAATGTCTGTTTAAGTCATTTCCCCACTTTTTGATTAGGTCGTCTGTTTTTCTGGCATTGAGTTGTATGAGCTGCTTGTATATTTTGGAAAATAATCCTTTGTTAGTTGTTTCAATTGCTATTATTTTCTCCCATTCCGAGGGTTGTCTTTTCACCTTGCTTATAAGTTCCTTTGCTGTGCAAAAGCTTTTAAGTTTAATCGGGTCCCACTTGTTTACTTTTGCTTTTATTACTCTTACTCTAGGAGGTGGGTCATAGAGGATCTTGTTTTGATTTATGTCATCCAGTGTTCTATGTTTTCCTCTAAGACTTTTTTTTACTTTCTGGTCTTACATTTAGGGCTTTAATCCGTTTTGAGTTTATCTTTGTGTATAGTGTTAGTAAGTGTTCTAATTTCATTCTTTTGCATGTGGCTGTTCAATTTTTCCAGCACCATTTGTTGAACAGCTTCTCTTTGTCCCATTGTATAATTTTGATTCCTTTGTCAAAAATAAGGTACTCATAGGTGCATGGGTTTATTTCTGGACTTTCTATCTTGTTCCATTGGTCTATATTTCTGGTTTTATTCCAGTACCATACTGTCTTGATGACTGTAGCTTTGTAGTATAATCTGAAGTCAGGAAGGTTAATTCCTCCAGCTACATTCTTCCTTCTCAAGACTGCTTTGGATATTAGCAGTCATTTGTGTTTCCATATGAATTGTGAATTTTTTTGTTCTAGTTCTGTGAAAAGTGCCATTGGTAATTTGATAGGGATCACATTGAATCTGTAGATTGTGTTTGGTAGTATAGTCATTTTCACAATATTGATTCTTCATACCCAAGAACATGAAATCTCTCTCCATCTGTTTATGTCGTCTTTGATTTCTTTCATCAGTGTCTTAATAATTTTCTGTGTACAGTTCTTTTGTCTCCTTAGGTAAGTTTGTTCCTAGATATTTAATTATTTTTGTTGCAATGGTAAATGGGATTGATTCCTTAATTTCTTTTTTTGTTTTTCATTGTTAGTATATAGAGATGCAAGTGATTTCTGTGTATTGATTTTGTATCCTGAAACTTTGCTAAATTCACTTATTAGCTCTAGTAATTTTCTGACCCTATCTTTAGGGTTTTCTATATACAGTATCATATCATCTGCAAACAGTGAGAACTTCTTTTCTGATCTGCATTTTTTTTTTTTCTTCTTCTTTTTCTTCCCTAATTGTTGTAGCTAGGACTTCCAGAACTATGTTGAATAATAGTGGTAAAAGTGGACACCCTTGTCTTGTTCCTTATCTTAGGGGGAATGCTTTCAGTTTTCCACCATTAAGAATAATGTTTGCTATAGGCTTATCACATATGGTCTTTACTATGTTGAGATGGGGCTTCCCTGGTGGCTCAGAGGGTAAAGCATCTGCTTGCAATGCGGGAGACCTGGGTTCGATCCCTGGGTCAGGAAGATCCCCTGGAGAAGGAAATGGCAACCCACTCCAGTACTCTTGCCTGGAAAAATCCCATGGATGGAGCAGCCTGGTAGGCTACAGCCCATGGGGTCGCAAAGAGTTGGACACGACTGAGCTACTTTACTTACTTACTTACTTATGTTGAGGTAGGTTCCTTCTATGCCCATTTTTTGAAGATTTTTATTCATAAATGGGTGCTGAATTTTGTCAAAGGCTTTTTCTACATATATTGAGATTATCAAATGGTTTCTATCTTTCAATTTGTTGATATGGTTAATTACATTGATTGACTTGTATATATTGGAAAATTCTTGAATCCCTGAAATAAACCCAACTTGATCATGGTGTATGAGCTTTTTGATGTGTTACTGAATTCTGTATGCTAAAATTTTTGTTGAGGATTTTTGCATCTATGGTCATCAGTGATATTGGCCTGTAATTTTCTCTTTTTGTGTTGTCTTTGCATGGTTTTGGTATCAGGGTGGCCTCGTAGAATGAGTTTGGAACTGTTCCTTCCTCTGAAGTTTTTTGAAAAAGTTTTAGAAACATAGGCATTCGCTTTTCTCTAAATGTTTGATAGAATTCTCCTGTGAAGGCATCTGCCTGGGCTTTTGTATTTTGGGAGATTTTTGATCACAGCTTCAATTTTAGTGCTTGTATTTGGGTTGTTCATAATTTCTATTTCTTCCTGTTTCAGTATTGGAAGATTGAACTTTTCTAAGAATCTGTCTATTTCTTCCAGGTTATATATTTTATTGCCATATAGTTGTTCATAATAGTCTCTTATAATCATTTTTATTTCTGCATTGTCTGTTGCAACCTCTCCTTTTTCATTTTTAATTTTGTTGATTTGATTCTTCTCTCTTTTTTCCTTATTGAGTCAGGCTAAAGGTTTATAAATTTTGTTTATCTTTTCAAAAAATCAGCTTTAAGTTTTATTAATCTTTACTGTTGGTTCTTTCATTTCTTTTTCATTTATCTCTGAATGGATCTTTTTTATTTCTTTCATTCTACTAATTTTGGGGGGTTTTGTTCTTCTTTTTCCAGTTGTTTTAGGTGTAAAGTTAGGTTGTCTATTCAACATTTTTCTTGTTTCTTGAGGTAGGATTGTATTTCTATAAACTTACCACTTAGAACTACTTTTGCTGCATCTCACAGGTTTTGATTTGTCATGTTTTCATTGTCATTTGTTTTTAGAAATTTTTTATTTCCCATTTGATATTTTTCAGTGACCTGTTAGCTATTTAGAAACATGTTGTTTAATCTCCATGTGTTTGTGTTTCTTACAGTTGTGTTTTTTTTTTTTCCTTGTCATTGATATCTAGTCTCATAGCATTGTAGTCAGAGAGGATGCTTGATATGATTTCAATTTTCATTGAAATTCATTAAATTTCATTAAGTTCATTGAGGTTTGATTTGTGATTCAAGATGTGGTCTATCCTGGAGAATGTTCCATGTGAATTTGAGGAAAAAGTTTATTCTTCTGTGTTTGAATGGAATGTCCAAAGATATCAATGAGATCCATCTCATCTAATGTATCATTTAAGGATTGTGTTTCATTTCAGCAGATGAATGGATAAGGAAGCTGTGGTACATATACACCATGGAATATTACTCAGCCGTCATTAATCATTTTCTGTTTTGACGATCTGTCCTTTGGTGTGAGTGTAGTGTTAAAGTCTCCTACTATTTTTGTGTTACCGTCAATTTCTTCTTCTATGTCTGTTAGTGTTTGTCTTAGATATTAAGGTGCTCCTATTTGGGTGCATAGATATTTACAATTGTTATGTCTTCCTCTTGGATTGATCCTTTGATCATTATGTAGTGTCCTTCCTTATCTCTTGTAATCTTCTTTATTTTAAGGTCTATTTTGTCTGATATGAGGATTGCTACTCCAGCTTTCTTTTCCTTCAGATTTGCATAGAATATATTTTTCCATCCTCTCACTTTCAGTCTATACGTGTTTTTGGGTCTAAGTTGGGTTTCTTGCAGACTATATATATATATATATATATATATATATATATATATATATATATATATATACATATACAGTCTTTTTTTGTATCCATTCAGTCAGTCTTTGTCTTTTGATTGGAGCATTTAATTCATTTACATTTAAAGTAATTATTGATATATATTTTCCTGTTGTCATTTTCTTAATTGGGGTTGATTTTGTAGATCTTTTTTTTTCTTCACTTGTATTTCTTCACTAGATAATTACCTTTAACATTTGTTGTAAAACTGGTTTGGTGGTATTGAATTCTCTTAACTTTTGCTTGTCTGAAAAGCTTTCTCTTTCTCCATAAGTTTTGAATGAGATTTCTGCTGGTACTGCAATCCTGGTTGTAGATTTTTCCCTTTCAGTACTTTAAATATATCCTGCCATTCCCTTGTGGCCTGCAGAGTTTCTGCTAAAAGATCAGCTGTTAAGTGTATTTGGTTTCCCTTGTGTGTTACTTGTTGCTTCTCTCTTGCTGCTTTTATTTTCTTTCTTTGTGTTTAGTTTTTGTTAGTTTGATTAGTATGTGTCCTGGCATGTTTCTCCTTGGATTTATCCTGTATGGGACTCTTTGGACCTCTTGGATTTGATTGACCATTTCTTTTTCCTTGTTGGGGAAATTTTCAACTATAATCTCTTCAAAAATTTTCTCACACCCTTTAATTTTCTCTTCTTCTTCTAGGACCCCTAAACCTTGAATTTGACATTGTCACAGAAGTCTCTGAGACTATTCTCAGTTCTGTTCCTTCTTTTTACATTATTCTGCTCTTCAGAAGTTATTTCCACCATTTTATCTTCCAGCTCACTGATTCATTCTTCTGCTTCAGATATTCTGCTATTGATTCCTTCTAGAGTATTTTCAATTTCAGTAATTATATTATTTGTCTATGCTTATTCTTTATTTATTCTATGTCTTTGTTAATTGATTCTTTCATTTTCTCCATTTTGTTTTCAAGGTTTTTGATCATCTTTACTATCATTTTTATGAATAATTTTTCAGGTAGTTTGCTTGTTTACTCTTCATTTATTCAGACTTTTGTTTTTATAGTTTGTTACTTCATTTGTGTAGTATTTCTCTGCCTTTTTTTTTTCTTTTGACCAATTGTTTTTGAGTTCTCCTTTTCCAAGGCTTCAAGTTTGAATTTTTTCTTACTTTGGTTTCTGCTCTCCTAAGGGTTGGTCCAGTTATTTGTGTAAGCTTCATATAGGGTGAGATTTGTGCTGAGTTTTTGATTGTTTGCGTTTTTCCTCTGATGGGCAAGGCTGAGTGAGTTGGTAATCCTGTCTCCTGATGATTGGGTTTGTATTTTTGTTTTGTTTGTTGTTTAGATATTATTTCTAATGACTAGCTCAAAATAAAAGTATGTTTCATCTCCTAAATGTGACATTTATCTTGAAACAAGTTTAGGGTACATTAAATCTTGATTATCTTAGCACAAATTGCTGGATTATTTGTAGAACAAAACCTTCATGTCTGTTTTCCCTTTAATGTGTATCATTTGCCCTATTTTAAACCCACATTTTATGTAATTGCTCCTGAGTACTTTTGAATTTTTAGAAACACAGAATCTGATATAGCATATAATCCAAAGAAGAAAAAAAGAAAGAAAACCATGATAGCTTCTTATTAACAGAACTTTGAAATTTTCTAATCCAGATAAGGACCAAGTTTAAACATCAGTAATATTAGCAAAAAGAGCCCTAAGATTAAAATAATTGAATTTGATCCTAAAAATACTAATTCTGTAACTAAAAGGAAGACTGAAAGTGTTATTTGCAAAATAGAGATTAAAATCTACTCATTGAATTTTTTGAAAGATCAATTAAGATTATATATGTGAGAGTAATTTATCAAATGTGATAAATTGTACAATTGGACATTGTGACTATAAAGGCAGTTAGAGAATAGAAGTGGCCTCTGCTAATTGGATTATTTCATATACACTCTTTTCCTTGTTGTCCCTTTAAAGTCTGAATTTTATGTCTTTCATGATTTGCTACATTACATTCTGTTTCTAAAAATACATATGTTCCTATTTTATAATAATTACAACTTTTAAATAAAGATGTAAAAGAAGCATTTGCAAAAATTGAAAGTGTGGAGAAGGGGCTTCCATAACTCAATGAACTATGAGCCATACCATGTCATGCATGGCCACTCAAGATGGATGGGTCATAGTGAAAAGTTCTGAGAAAACGTGGTCCACTGCAGGAAGGAAAGACAAAACACTCCAGTTTTATTGCTGTGAGAACCCCATGAACAATATGAAAAAGCCAAAAGATACAACACTGGAAATGAGCTCCCCAGGTCTGATGGTGTCTGATATGCTACCAGGGCAATTATTATTAGCCCCAGAAAGAATGAAGTGGCTGGGCCAAAGCGGAAATGATACTCAGTTGTGGATGTGTCTGGTGGTGAAAGTAAAGCCCAACGCTGTAAAGAACAATATTGCATGAGAACCTAAAATGTGAGGTCCATGAACTAAGGTAAACTGGACATGGTCAAGCAGAAGATGGCAAGAGTGAACATTGACATCTTAGGAATCAGTGAGCTAAAATGGACAGGAATGGGTGAATTTAATTCACATGACCACTATATCTACTACTGTGGGCAAGAATCCATTAGAAGACATGGAGTAGCCTTCATAGTCAACAGAACAGTCTGAAGTGCAGTATTTGAATGCAATCTCAAAAATGGCAGAATGATCTCTGTGGTTCATTTCCAAAGTAAACCATTCAATATCATAGCAATCCAAGCCTATGCCAAATCACTAAGTTTGGAGAAGCTGAAGTTGAACAGTTCTATGTAGACTTACACAAACCCTTCTAGAACTAACACTTAAAAAAAAAAAGTCATTTTCATCATAGGGAGTTGGGATGCAAAAGCGGGCAGTCAAGAGATACTTGGAATAACAGGCAAGTTTGACCTTGGAGCACAAAATGAAGTAAGGCAAATGCTAACAGAGTTTTCTCAAGAGAACATTCTTGTCATAGCAAACACCTTCTTCCAACAGTATAAGAGACAACTCTAAACATGGATATCATCAGATGGTTAATATTGAATTGATTATTTTCTTTGTAGCTGAAAATGGAGAAGCTCTATACAGTTAGTAAAAACAAGACCTAGAACTGACTGGATCAGATCATGAGCTCCTTATTTCAAAATTGAGGCTTGAATTGAAGAAACTAGGGAAAATCACTATGTTATTCAGATATGAGTTAAATTAAAGACTTATGATTATACAGTAAAGGTGGATGAATAGATTTAAGGGATTAGATATGGTAGACAGAGTGGCTTAAGAACTGTAAACAGAGATTCATAAATCTGTACAGGAGGCAGTGACCAAAACCATCTCAAAGAAAAATAAATGCAAGAAGGCAAAGTGGCTACCTGAGGAGGCTTTACAAATATCTGAGGGAAGGAGAGAAGAGAAAAGCAAGGGAGAAGAGGAAAGATATACACAACTGAATGCTGAGATCCAGAGAACAGCAAAGAGAGGTAAGAAAGTGAAACTGAAAGTCGCTCAGTCGTGTCTGACTCTTTGCGACCCCATGGCCTACTCAGTGCATGGAATTCTCCAGGCTAGAATACTGGAGTGGGTAGCCTTTCCCTTCTCCAGGGGATCTTCACAACCCAGGGATCGAACTGGGGTCTCTTGCATTGCAGGCGATTCTTTACCAGCTGAGCTATGAACGTTCTTAAGTGAAGACATGAAGGAAAATAATAGAATTACAAAGACTAGAACTCTCCTCAAGAAAACTGGAGAAATCAAAAGAACATTTCATGCAAGGATTGGCATTATAAAGAAAGAAACAGTAAGGACCTAAGAAAAGCAGAGATTAAGAAGAGGTGGCAAGAATACACAGAAGAACTATACAAAAAAGCCTCAATGACTAGGATAACCATATTGGTGTGGTCAATCACCTAGAGCCAAACATCCTAGATTGTGAAGTCAAATGGGCCTTAGGAAGTATTATTGCAAACAAAGTTAGTGATGGAATTCCATGAGAGATATTTAAACTCATAAAATATGATGCTGTTAAAGTGTTACACTCAATATGTAAGCAAATTTGAAAAACTCAACAGTGACCACAGGACTGGAAAATTCAGTTTTCACTCCAATCTCAAAGAAGGGCAGTGCCAAAGAATGTTCATCTATCAAAAAACTGTACTCGTTTTGCATTCTAATAAGGTTATGCTCAAAATCCTTCAAGCTAGTTTTAGCACTATGTGAATTGAGAACTTCGAGATGTACAAGTTGGGTTTAGAAAAGGCAGAGGAATCAGGGATCAAATTGCCAATATCTATTGGGCCAGAGAGAAAGCAGATGAATCCCACCCCACCCCCCCCCCCCAAAAAAAAAAATCAACTCTGCTTCATTGACTATGCTACTGTGTGGATCACAAGAAGCTGTGGGAAATTTATAGAGATGTGAATCAGACCACTGTACCTGTCTCCTGAGAAAACGGCATGGGGTAAGGAGAAACAGTTAGAACCTTACATGGAACAACTGACTGGTTCTAAATTGGGAAAGCAGTACAACAAGGCTGTATATTTTGACCCTGTTTGTTTAACTTATATGCAGAGTACATTATGAGACATGCTGGCCTGAATGAATCACAAGCTGGAATCAAGACTGCTGGGAGAAATATCAACAACCTCAGATATGCAGCTGATACTCTAAAAATGGGAGAAAGTGAAGTGTAACTAAAGAATCTCGATGAGGGTGAAGGGGAGAGTGAAAAAGCTGTCTTTTAACTCAATTAAAAAAAAAAAAAAGCAACACTAAGATCACAGCATCCAGTCTGATCACTTCATGACAAGTAGAAGGGGAAAAAGTGGAACTAGATTTTATTTTCTTGAGCTCCGAGATCACTGTGGGCATTGGCTACAGCCATGAAATAAAACACACTTGCTCCTTGGAAGAAAAGCTGTGACAAATCTAGGTAGTGTTAAAAAAAAAAAAAAAAAAAAAAAAAGACATCACTTTGCCGACAAATGTCAATATAGTCAAAATAATGGTTTTTCCAGTAGTCATGTACAAATGTAAGAGTTGGACCATAAAGTAGGTTGAGAGCTGAAGAACTGGTGCTTTTTGAATTATGGTATTGGAGAAGACTCTTGAGAGTTCCTTGGATTGAAAGATCAAACCAGTCAGTCCTAAAGGAAATCAACCCTGAATAGTCATTTGAATATAGATAGATAGATATATATCTTCACAACCGTTGACAAGAAATGATTTCCAGAAAAAAACAATTTTATGCTGTTCGGTATATCCTTGCTTAGCAGCTTTAATTTAATTGAATAAATGAAAATGATGAGACAAAATATTATGTATCTGCCATTATTTTTGGTAAAACAATTCAAATCTCTGCCGACCCCTTATCCTTTTGCCTTCAATCTTTTCCAGCATTAGAACCTTTTCCAATGAGTCAGCTCTTTGCATCAAGTGACAAAAAGGCTGTCACTTCAGCTTCAGCATTGGTCCTTGAAATATTTCCAGGGGTCAAACCCACATCTCTTATGACTCCTGTATTTGCAGTCAGGTTCTTTACCACTAGATAAACCTGGGAAGCCCGATATCTCCCTAGATCAGGAAGATCCCCTTGAGGAGAGCATGGCAACCCACTCCAGTATTCTTGCCTGGGGAATGCCATGGACAGAGGAGCCTGGTGTGCTACAGTCCATAGGGTTGCAAAGAGTCTGACATGACTGAAGTGACTTAACATGCATGCACACACACACACACACACACACACACACACACACACACTTATATCTTCTATGTTTGACCTCAGGTGTTCTCTAAAGTCTATAAATTTTCCAAATTAAGTCAAGATATATGGCAATTTTACATATGCACTGGGTCTGTCGACTTGAAATATTTCTCAATATAAAGCCCCCTCATGCAGGTATTACTCTTTTTCTCTACTCCTCTTAATTTAAAAAAAAAAAAAAAGAAAAAGAAAGAAAGAAAGAAGCACTGAACTATTTATCAGTATTTTCTATCTCGAATTTTTTCTTCCTTTTTTTTTTTTCTATTGAATCTATTCTTAACAGGATTTCAAATCCACGTGTGCACTAAAATAACACAAATCTTTTTATCATGTCCAGTGATTAATTTTTAGTCCTCCTCTTATCTAAACCATAAGGAGTATTTTTTCACTCTGTGGATGTTGTGGAATCAGCACCTAAGAGAAATCTACACTGGGGATAAAAATGTACAAACATTCATTTTTCACTTAGTGATTTAAGGCATGACCCAGGAAGAGATTACCAAGCCAACCATGATGAAGAAAAGAGATCTTTGAGTACTGCGGCCTGGATAATCTCAAATTTAAAGGCTTCAGGCTATACATCTGTGTCTCTTTTTCTGTTTTGCATATAGGGTTATCCTAACCATCTTTCTAAATTCCATATATATGTGTTAGTATACTGTATTGGTCTTTATCTTTCTGGCTTACTTCACTCTGTATAATGGGCTCCAGTTTCATCCATCTTGTTATGTCAATGTTTGACAAAAACCACTACAATATTGTAAAGTAATTAGCCTCCAACTAATAAAAATAAATGGGGGGGGGGAGAAAAAAAATAAAGGCCTCAGGCTATAAGAATTGATGAAAAAATACAATAAACAAAGCAGCCTGAAATCTAGGAGGAAGACCAAAGAACATCTCTGAGAAAGAATAATGTTGCTAATAGTTCAGTAAGGAGAGAACTGACATTTGACTATTGGGTTTAGTATTGTGAAGACCATTGCAAAAGGTCAAAATAGGATGAGAAGAAAAATTGAAACAAGTGAGTTAAAAAAAAATACTTCTGGGGATTATTGTGATTGTAAATAGGGAAACGGGGAAGTTGAAGAGGATAGAGATGTCAGGAGAAGTCTTGCCTTTGCTGCTGTCTCCTGGCTCTTTAAATATTGCAAACATAGCAGTGGGTTTTCATGCTCTTGGATGCAATAAGTAAAATCAATAGTGAAACAGAGAGATTAAAAAATTGTTAATGTGATGTCTTGATATCCTTGGATAAGGAATAAGAAATGGAATCTAGCAACATGTGGAAAACTCATCTGGACTTACCTTGTAGCACAGAGGGATTGTGAGTAATTGAAATGAAGGAAAAGTGCATAAGAACTGATGCTATGGTGAGTAAAAATAGACATGTTATTTGATTCAAGTTTAATAATTAAAAAAAAAAAAAAGCTAAGTCAAAGTACAATATGACCCCAAACTGAATTAGAGATTGGGCTAAAATATAAAATACTATAGGAAGATGATTCATGGTTGCAGAAATAAATGTGAGCATGTATGCACATGTGTGTGTGGAGATTTTGTTTAGCTTTGCCACTCTCCTGACCCCAAACTTTCTCCCAATATTGATAATATTAATAGTATTTTTGGTTACATTCCTAAAATATCAACAATAGGCACATAGGTTCCCATAGGACTAATTCTAGCAAGGCATTCTATGACACAAATCTCTTCCCCAGGAATTTGGTATTGCCAGCAGAGGAGAATATCAATAAATTTCATTTATTTTTAAATAAATAAATTTTTATGCATTTTTAATAAATAAAATTTTACTTTTAATAAAATATATTGCTTAGGGTTTTAGGGTTTTTAAAAGGAAAAGTCATGCAAAATAAGAAATTACAGGTAGTTTTTAATTTATTTAGTGATAAGATAAAAATACACTGATGACTTCATTAGGAGGTATTATTAGTATAGCATTAGAGAAAGAAGAAGGAATAGTACTTTTATGTTGAACAATAGCCTTCATTTACCTGAAACCTAGTGTATGATTGTTATCAATGACACATGGGATTTAAAATGTGGAATATTATGGTTTTCCGGTGAGTTGTTTAGTCAGCATGAGGCTGCAGTAATCATCACATGCTTCAAAGAAGAGACTGTTTTTTGCATATCAGAAGCACAACCTCCTTTCTCTAAGGTTAAAAAATACCCAGTCCTAATGTGTTGGGATTCTCAGAATGTTATGAGATGTGTATTATAAATTTTCATCCTTTCTAAGGATCATCTCAGAATAATTCACCTTCCCTCCTGCATGATAATACCAAAGATAGCTAAGTATCACAATCATGTTCCCTTCGAATGAGAGAATGAGTGGTAATTGGGATCTCAGACAATGAGCAGAATCTGTCTTGATTTTGATTTGTAGATGATGAAATGAATAAAGAAAAAGTGACAGTCTACATTTTAAATAAAAGCTTATTCAGAAAGATTTACAATGTCAACCCTCATGCATTTCTAGTAGAATGGGGAGCTTAATAATACAAATATTTTACCTACCTACCTCATTTTAAATATAGTACTTTTTTGAGATAAAGTAAAATACTTCAGGTTTGAGTTACCTGTTTGAGGGAAAAAGATAAAAGTCTGTGGTTTACGAGAAATTTCAGAGTTAATTTTGAAAAGCAGATCTGTGTGTTTATAATTTTTCTTGATGTTCACATTCTGGCCACAGTTACTGGTAATCAAGTCATCGCTTAAAAGGTGAACCTCTTTCTTATAGTCTGTCTTCCTGGTCTATGGTGTGACCTGGATGTCTCATGTCATTCACCTGTTAGTGGATTTTGAGATAATTTAGCCCCCTTAATTGTGCCTGTCTTTCTTACTACTGTTCCTCTTTCAAGCATTTTGCAAATGTCCATTTTACTTATTGACTCAATATTTGTTCAAGCCTTGGAGTCTTTCCAAAAGATTGACAGAGTTGAGAGCACTATCACCCTCTGTAATCCCTTCCTGTTTGAAGTCTCACACCCAGAACTTAGCTGTGATATATTTCACATCCACACATTTCATGCAGGACTTTGCTAAGCTATACAAACTTCAGTTTGAAGCTCATATCCAGAAATTGTGATAAAGCTTTGCACATTGCCTACTTAAATAAGACCCACAGTGTGTTAGACACTCAGTTGTGTCCAACTCTTTGTGACCCGAAGGACTGTATCCCACCAGGCTCTTCTGTCCATGGAATTCTCCAGGTAAGAGTATTGCAGTGGGTTGCCTTTCCCTTCTCCAGAAACAAGTAATAGTAAGACATAAAACCTCCAGACTACACTGAACTTGCCCACTTCCCCAACTGTGTCACTGAATTCACTATCTTTTGACCTTCTAATTCAACTGTGTCATTTTTTTCATCCTTGACTTTGCATCTGTTCTTCCTTCTGGAAAGTAGTTCAACTTCTTCTTAAATTATGGTAAAAAATTACTTTTCAAGATGGAATGTACATAATATTTACAGGTTTAGCAAGCTCTGACTTTTCTGGCAGCTTTACTTTATCGCCTCTCTGTGTTCAGCTGTACTCTTTTAAAGTGGTGACCCCTGCTACATGGCACTTGCTCTATTTGCTCTTCTGCCTCCCCCACTAGACAGTAAATATCTGGATGAGAGACACTGACTTACTCATCTTTGCATCCATTGTGCCCTGTGATTAGCTCATAGGAAGTGCTCAGTAAGAGAATGAATGAATGAATGAAAGGATGAATGCACACATGAATGAATGTGCTTATCCACCTCCTCTCCTCTCATAGCTAATAGATAATGAAAACAAAAGATTTGGAGGTAAGTAAAAAAGACATTGAATCAGTGCTCTAATTGGCATAAACCTAGGCTTATTGATTGCTATTTGAGTGATCATTTATTCATACTCTTCTATTAAAAATACCATTAAATTTTCATCAAGCATTGTGCTGGTTTTCTATTTATCTTATGAAATATATTTTACTTAACATTCATTTGTGGTGAACAAGATAGTAATATCCCATTTATCAGATGAAGACTCTGAGGCTGGAAGAGGTAACTTACATGAATTTGTTTCCTAATTAGTAGAAAGCCTCTGACTTCAAACATAGGCTTTCTGATTCCAAATCTGCCTCTTCGTCACTGTTTTATATTGCCTCTCCAAAAGTCAGTCTTTTATGTTATTGTGTATAAGAAAACTTGTCAGATTTTCTCTTTCTCCTGGACTCACAAATAACAACACTGATTTATGTATTTATTTAAATAGTGTTTATTTTATGAATCACATGATATGCATTATTTGTACCACCAAGGTGTATCATGATTTTCATACGCTACACTTGCTGAAAATGGAAATGTACCTTTCTTTCTTTATAATAACCTGTCAACTATGAAAATCAGTTTTGCATCAATTTTATGGCAAGGCCACACAAGCGAGAAAGCTTCATGCTCAGGCATTTCAGTACATAAGTTACTATGTGTGCTGTCATTTTCAATAATATCAATAATTCTTATTGCTAGTGAAGTAGCACATAAGTTGTTTTTAGATAATGATAGTATTTTCAGGCAATATTCCAATTTTTGTGCTTTGAAAGTGAGCATCGCTGGTTCACTGTAACACATCCCAGTGCCCTCACCGCGTCGGTTATGTGAACAGGCGTGCCTGCATCTTCACTTATTCACCCCTACCTTGCTGGTTCACTGTTAACACATCCCAGCGCCCTCACTGCTGCTCTTGCTCATAAGAAACCATTTCAAAAAAAAAAAAAAAAAAAAAAAGAAACCATTTCCAAGTCAGTTGCTTTTCTATCTAATAGCATCTTTGTTGTGGATTATAGTAAATGATTTAGCTCGCTGACTGTATGCTTGGTGGAACATCCTTAGGCTTATTTTGAGCTAAGCAAGATTTTACTAGATGGTCTTTGAATTCAAAGGCTGCTTTTGGCAACTCCAGGAAGAGTAGTGCTGATGATTTAGAAAACTGTAGCTTTATAAATGACCGCTCTCCAGTGGCAGGAAATTAATGGCAGATGAGTGGTAAATAGGTCCATTTCATTTTATTCCCAACCTACATGTATTCTAAGGAAATGGTTATAGCCTGGGAGAAGAGAGCAAGGGAAAGTTTGTAAGATGATGGAAACTTTATTGCTACATTGAAAAAAAAAAAAAAAAAAAAAAACCTCATGTACCACTGGTTAAAATTATCAATATTATAAGTAATCTAATTTTATTGTTTTCTTAGAAAAGCAAAATTAGGGGATAAAATCCTAGGCGAGCCTGTTGGGCAGGTAGCAAAAGCAAGAAATATACCTGTGCTGATTTAAACCAGTGGTGTTTGGCGTGTATTACTTTAGAAGGTTTAAGGAAGTTATTTGACCTTGGTATTAGTACTAGCAAAGGAAATTGGACTTTCTTTTTCCAACAATATTCCTATTGCTGAACATCGGGGCAACTCCAAACATTGTTACTCTATATGACTGAGACGAAATCAGAATGAGGTAACATTTGAAACAAGTCATATTTTGTTGTTGTGTTTTGTCTTATCTAAATGGCCTGTTTAACAGTTTTATACCATTTCTAAGCTTACCTGTAAGCAGTTTTATACCATTGCTTAACAGTTTTATATCATTTCTAAGCTTACTTGTAAACATAGCTGGGGTTGTCATATATAATCAATATACAGATATTCCAAATAAAAGTAGACTAAAATCTGTACTTTTTTGATCTGGAATATGGACTGTCAAAACTTAAAGAGTCAAATGTCTCTAGATGTCTGTGATATTGATTTGATTAAGAATTTATGCTATTATAGGAGCCTCAAAGAAATATGTAGAACCACACTGGTCTAACTTTATAGCTTTAAATTACTGGCCAGCATGAAAACACTGTTCATTGTGTTCAGTTGAATAAATATTTATTATAAAAGTTGAGTGGTGTATTGTAATGAATTGGCGCAAGGCAATTAGTTATAAGGTCTGGAAAAGTTATTACCTTAAGCCTTTGGGGTCTGAATCCATAGTCCTTTGCTCAGTCATAACTGAAGTCAGGATGGGGGACACATGTACACCCATGGCTGATTCATGTCAATATGTGGAAAAACCACTACAATATTGTAAAGTAATTAGTCTCCAATTAAAATTAAACAAACAAAGAAACAAACTGAAGTCAATGAAATGAAAGGCTACAGAACTGAGTGTGAGATGTTAACATAGGGACCGTTTTAGCTGCTAACTAACAAGGTAATGCTTTAGAAAGAGGATGATTTATCACAGCTACATGAAGAATTCCTGAATCAGTTATGTGACATTATACGGTCTCTATTCCCTAGCTGATGCATTAAGTATGATAACAAAGCTGTGGGTTGTCCTGTTGGTGGTATAGTCCAACATTATCTTAATTATCCTTCATTATGAATGCTGCCAGGCTAAGGCTAGAACGTGGTTGAGTTGTAAGAATGGTGTTAAATAGTCCATCACCATTATAATCAGGCAAAGGATAAGTTTCAACAGAGTAGATAAGACAAGAGCTTTCTTTGATTTTTCATTGAATGAAAACAAAATTCTTTCTGAGTTTATATGAATGTATATAGTAATATACATGAAGAGTCATTTTATTCATTCATTTTTAAGTCTGAATTTAGTTTTCTTAGTATTATCATGCAGATACATAGCTTTTTCTCATGTATTTTTATTGCAAAATAACTAAATTTACTTAAAGATTATGAAATTCTCTGTTGTTTAATTAAATTGAATACTGACTCCATATAATTCACTGGTGTCTTCAGTTTTACTAGAGATATATGTCCTGCAAAATTCATTTGTTATAGAATCAGTTTCATTTAATTAAATAAATTTATTAATTTAAATATTAAAAATTATTTAATTTTTCAATGAATGGCCATTCAGACATGAAAGATAATGGATTAACAAATGAAATATCTCTCTCCCCTCCAAATGTATTATTTACAATGTACACTGCTTTTGTTTCAATCTTAAAACTAATGTGTATACAATTAATCATTTTTCTCTTTTGAAGAACTGGAACTAAAAATATTTTTCTTAAACTGCTTTTTCTAGATATCAAGGTGCTGTACACACTTTCTATTTTTTAAGTCTTTCTTTACAAAAATAAACACATTAGATCAGATGTTATATCACTATATATTTTTTTTGAGCTGTGAGCCATTGCCAGAAAATTTTACAGAACTTTCTAAAATGGCCTGCTTTTAATCATGAAATGATTTCCCCCCTATTATGTTTGTAGATTCTAAAATATTTAACATATTTAAAATTATTTCAATGTTTATTTTCCTATTGCCTCTAGGTATATTTTGCTTCCTCACATTGAATAAAAGCTATCAGGTATTAAATCTTTCCATCTCTTCCTCTGAGGAGGGAGGGGAAAAGAAAAAAAAAATATATATATATATATATATTAGGACCAGTATGGATTTCCTAATTTTCAGGTATGTTTTCCTCAGTTCTCATAAGTAAGGACATCAGCAACTCCCTACTCTTAGTCATCTTCCTTCAAAAAAAAATCTCTCTCCTTTGGCTCCTGTGGGTTCGTTTTATACTTTGATTTTATACTCTAAAATCAGTATTATGGCTTTAAAGTTGTTTATTTTCCTCCCATTGTTGTGGCCTTATTGAGCATTTTAATTTATTTAACCAACATGGATTTATTGAATAGCTATCAAATACATGGGTCAGCAGGTAAAGGATTCACCTGCCAATGCAAGAGTCGCAAGAGATGCAAGTTTGATCCCTGAGTAGGGAAGATGCCCTGGAGTGGAAACGGCAACCCCCTCCAGTACTCTTGCCTGGAGAATTCCGTGGACAGAGGAGCCTGGCGGGCTGTAGTCCATAGAGTCACACAGAGTCAGACACGAGAGGGCGACTGAGCGCGTGAAGAAGAGTCCACAAATAGGTGGAAATGGCATGAGTAACTTTGAGTGTGTCGGATGCGTTTTCTGTGTTCAGAGACGATCATGTGCTTTTCCTGTACGTTGCTGATATGATAGTTCGCACTGGCTGTTTTCTTGTTTAGTTGATTTCATTGGAGTATGGTTGCTTTCCTCTGCTCTGTGTTGGCTTCCACTGCACTGCATAGTGAACCAGCCTTGTGAATACATCCACCTCCTCCTTTTTGGGCTCCCCCCATTCAGCTCAGCACAGTGCCTTAGGTACAGTTCCCCGTGGTATACACTATGTTCATGTTCGTTATCTGGGTACATAGTACCAAGAGAGCATATGCGTCCATCTCAGTCTCCTTGGATGATTGAACAAGTTTGAAATTCTGGAATAAACCCTACTTGTCATGATGTAGTTTCTTTTCTGTATGTTACTAAATATACTTGGCTAATGATTGGTGAATAATTTTGCATTCATACTATGAGGGTTATTGATCTGTACTTTACGTTTCTTGTAATGTCTTTGCTCATTTGGTTATTCAGATAATAATGGATGCACAATGAGTTGGGCAGTGTACCCTCCTCTTCTTTTTCAGGAAGAGATGGTGTTCCTTTGGTATTTTTTTTTTTTTATGTTTGATAGAATTTACCCAGGAAACATCTTATAGCTGATGTTTTATTTATTGAAAGATATAATTGCAAATTCATTTTCTTTAATAAGATTACCTTTCTTTCCCCCAGTTTTATTGTGGTATAGGCAAAAATTGAATACACTTAAGGTATACAATGTGATGTTTTTACATACATATACATTGTAAATGTTTACAACATTCAAGCTACTTAAAATATCCATCAGTTTTCATAATACCTTTTTTTTGTGAGAACAGTTAAGGTCTATTCAGCCAACTTCATGTGTACAATGAAATGCAGTTAATGACAGTCATCATGATGTAGTACATCATATCTTCAGAATTTCCTCCTGTGTATCTAAAACTTTTCTATATGTCACTAAATATATTTTGCTAAAATACATTTATTTTAGATATAAATATCTATTTAGGTTGCATGTCCATTTTTAAATCAGACTGTTTGTTTTCCTGTCTATTGTTGTTGCTTATTTATTTTGGATATGAACTCCTAAAGAGACACTTGGCTTGCCAATATTTTCCTATTACTGACTTTTTTTTTTGCCCTTTGACCAATATTTTCCCCATTGTCTTCACCCCCTAGACCCTGGTAAGAAACATCCTACTCTCTGCTTCTGAGTCTGACTTTTATATATTCCACATCTAGGTGAAAATAAACAGTATTTGTCTCTCTGTATCTGACTTATTTCACTTGGCATAATGATATCCAGTTTTATCCATTTTGCCATAATATGCAATCGACTACTGTTGAGTCTTAAGAAAGAAAGAAACTTAATTATGTGTATATAAATATGTATATATACATATATGTGCAAATATTTCCCCATCACATAGGTTGTTTCTTTGTTAATTTTTTTTCATTTTTTTTGCTATACAGAAATTTTGTTGTTGTTGTTAAGTTGCTAAGCTGTGTCTGATTCTTTGGGACCCCAGGGACACCAGTTTCCTCTGTCCTCTACTATCTCTCAGAGTTCACTCAATTTCATATCCATTGAGTAATGTTAACTAACCATCTCATCTTCTGCCACCTCCTTCTTTTGCCTTCAATCTTTCCCAGCCTCAGGGTTGTTTTCCAATGAGTCAGCTCGTCGCATCAGGTAGACAAAGTATTGGACCTTCAGCTTCAGCAATAGTCCTTCCAATGAATATTCAGGGTTGATTTCCTTTAGGATTGGCTGGTTTGGTCTCCTTGCTATTCAAGGGATTCTCAAGAGTCACCACAATTGGAAAGCATCAATTTGTGGTGTTTGACCTTCTTTTTGAACCAACTCTTACATCCATACATGACTATGGGAGAAACCATAGCTTTGACTATATGGACCTTTATTAGCAAAGTGATGTCTCTGCTTTTTAATATGCTATATAGGTTGGTCATAGCTTATCTTCCAAGGAGCGTGTCTTTTAATTTCATGGCTGCAGTGATTTTGGAGCCCAAGAAAACACAATCTGTCACTGTTTCCACTTTTAAAACCCTTCTATCAATATTCACCATGAAGTAATGGGACTGGATGTCATGATATTAGTTTTTGAATGTTGAGTTTCAGGCTATCTTTTTCACTTTCCTCTTTCACCCTCAGTAAGAGACCTTTGCTTTTCACTTTCTGCCAGGATAGTGGTAAATACAGGTATCTTAGGAGACTGGTAAGGTGATCTGGTACTCCCATCTCTTTAAGAATTTCCCATGGTTTGTTGTGATCCACACAGTTAAAGCTTTAGTGTAGTCAGTGAAATAGAAGTATATGTTTTTCTGGAATCCCTTTGCTTTCTCCATTATCCAATGAATGTTGGCACTTTGACCTCTGGTCCCTCTGCCTCTTTGAAGCCAAGTTATACATACAGAAGTTCTCAGTTAATGTACTGCTAAAGTCTACCTTGAAGGATTTTGAGCATAACCTTGCTAGTATGTGAAATGAGTACAATTGTATGGTAATTTGAAGTGTTTGGCATTGCCCTTCTTTGCAATTGGAATGAAAGCTGACTTTTTCCAGTCCTGTGGCCACTGCTGAAAATTTTAGTTCAATGCACTTTGATTTGCCAATGTTAGTTTTCACTGCATATACTTCTGAGATTACATACAAAAGATATGACAAAAGGATTTTTTCTTATAATTTCTTCTAGCAGTTTGCAGCTTCAGCTCTTCTTTAAGTATTTAATATATAGAGAGCTGTTTTTTTTTTTGTTGTTGTTGTTGTTCTTAATTTCATGTTAATAAAGTTCCTGTATCATTGTTTTACAGGTGGACAAACAGTTTTTACAATACCATTTATTGAAGAAACTCTTCTTTCCTAATTGTGCATGCTTGGTATAATAGGATTATCTTGATTATATGTTGGTCAGTTCAGTTTAGTTTAGTTGCTCAGTCGTGTCTCTTTGCAACCCCATGGACTGCAACATGCTAGGCTTTCCTGTCCATCACCAACTCCCAGACTTGCTCAAACTCATGTCCATTGAGTCAGTGATGCCATCCAACCATCTCATCATCTGTTGTCCCCTTCTCCTTCTGTTTTCAATCTTTTTCAGCATCAGGGTCTTTTTCAATGAGTCAGTTCATTGCGTCAGGTGGCCAAAGTATTGGAGCTTCATCATCAGTCCTTCCAATGAATATTCAGGACTGACTTACTTCAGGATTGACTGGTTTGATCTCTTTCATGTCCAAGGGATTCTAGAGAGCCCTCTCCAACTCCGCAGTTCAGAAGCATCAATTCTTTGGTGCTCAACTTTCTTAATGGTCCAACTCTCACGTCCATACATGACTACTGGAAAAACCACAGCTTTAAATATACAGACATTTTTTGGTAAAGTAATGTCTCTGCTTTTTAATAGGCTGTCTAGGTTGGTCATAGCATTTCATCCAAGGAGCAAGAGTCTTTTAATTTCATGTCTGGAGTCACCATCTACAGTGATTTTGGGCCCAAGAAAATAAATTCTATCACCGTTTCCATTGTTTCCCCATTTATTTGCCAGGAAGTGATGGGACCAGATGCCATGATCTTAACTTTTTGAATGTTGAGTTTTAAGTCAGCTTTTATCAACTCCTCTTTCACTTTCATCAGGAGGCCCTTCAGTTCCTCTTTGCTTTCTGCCATAAGGGTGGTGTCATCTGTGTATCTGAGGTTATTGTTATTTCTCCTGGCAGTTGAGATTACAGCTTGTGCTTCATCCAGCCCTGCAGTCCGCATGATGTACTCTGCATATAAGTTCAATAACCAAGGTGACAAAATGCAGCATATCTGAGGTTACTGATATTTCTCCTGGCAATCTATTGGTCCATGTCAGTTCTAACTGTTGCTTCTTGACCTGCACACAGATTTTTCAGGAGACAGTCATGGTGGTCTGTTATTCCCATCTCCTTAAGAATTTTCCATAGTTAGCTGTGATCCACACAGTCAAAGGATTTAGCATAGTCAATGAAGCAGAAGTAGATTTTTTTTTTTTTCTGGAATTCTCTCGCTTTTTCCATGATCCACTGGATGTTGGCAATTTGATCTCTGGTTCCTCTAAGTTTTCTAAATCCAGTTTGAACATCTGGGAGTTCTTTTACTTACAAATGTAAAGGCTTTGATCCACATTGAGTTGCTTTTTATTTGTTGTGACATATAAGCGTAACTTCTTTCCTTTATATATGGATATACAGTTGGTGTAGCACTATTTGTTGAAAAAACTATTCTTTCCCCATTGAATTGTCTCAGCAATGTTATTGAAAATCAGCTAACTATAGATGTATGAGTTTATTTCTGGACTTTCAGTTCTATTCCATAGACTGATATGTCTATTTTTTTTTTTTTTTTAATGCCAGTAAAACACTATCTTTATTATTGTACCTTTTGCAGAGGTTTTGAAATCAGGGATTTTTAGTTCTCTTAGTTTGTTCTTATTCTTCAAGATGATTTTATTTATTCTGGGAGGTTTTCTTCACATGTAAATTGTAGGCTTAACATGTGAGTGATAGGGTTAATTTGTCAATTTCTGCAGGAAATACTACTACAGTATTGAGAAGAATGGCACTGAATTTGGGGAGTATTTATTTTATTAATAAGATGCTATACAGTGATTGATACTTATATATTCACTCAACCTTGAGTCTTTCAGATAATCTTATTTGGTCATGATGTATAATCCTTTTTGCTACATTGTGGGATTTGACTTCTTACTATTTTGTTGAGAACTTTGTGTACTTTTACATGAAAAGTTTTGGTCTGTAATTTAAAGATCTTGTGATACCTTTGCCTGATTTGGGTATCAGAGTAATGTGGGCCTCATAGATTGAGTTAAAAATGTTTTCTCCTCTTTCTACAATTATTTTCTTTCTTAAGACTTTGAAGGAATTGACCTTAATTCTTTTTAAATGTTTAATTGGGTATAACTGCTTTAAAATATTGTGTTAGTTTCTGCCATACATCAACATGAATCAACCATAAGTACACATATGTCCCCTCCCTCGTGAAAAATATAGAGCACTTAACAAATCGGCACATCATCCTATTGCAGGGACCATGATAATCTTCTTTGTATTATTCCAATTTTAATATATGTGCTGCCAAAGACAACTTGATCTTCATTCTTTTTTAAATCCCTGGTAGACTTAACAGTTGAAGCCATCATCATTATCAGGTCTTAGACTTTTCTTTGCAGAAACTTTAAAAATTGCTAATTCAATCTCTTTGCTCATTACAGTCCTATTCAGATTTTCTATTCCTTGTTGAGTCTGTTTCAGTAGTTTTCTAGGAGTTGGGAGTGTGGCTATCACTTCAAGATAATCACTTTTTTTCACTTGATATAATATGCCCAGAAGGGGGATGACTGGGTCTATGGTTCAGCTCAGTTCAGTTCAGCCACTCAGTTGTGCCTCTTTGTGACCCCATGGACTGCACCATGCCAGACTTCCCAGTCCATCACCAATTCCCGAAGCTTGCTCAAATTCTTGTCCATCAAGTCGGTGATGCTATCCAACCATCTCATCCTCTGTCGTCCCCTTCTCCTCCTGCCTTCAATCTTTCCCAGCATCAGGGTCTTTGCCAATAAGTCAGTTCTTCAGATCAGGAGACCAAAGTATTGGAGTTTCAGCTTCAGCATCAGTTTTTCCAATAAATATTCAGGACTGATTTCCTTTAGGATTGACTAGTTTGATCTCCTTGCAGTCCAAGGAACTCTCAAGAGTCTTCTCCAACACCACAGTTCAAAAGCATCAATTCTCTGGCATTCAGCTTTCCTTATAGTCCAACTCTCACATCCATACATGACTACTGAAAAAAACATACCTTTGACAAGAAGGATCTTTGTTGGCAAAGCAATGTCTCTGCTTTTTAATTTGCTGTCGAGGTTGGTCAGAGCTTTTCTTCCAAAGAGCAAGCATCTTTTGATTTCATGGCTGCAGTCACCATCTGCAGTGATTTTGGAGCCCAAAAAAAGAAAGTATGTCACTGTTTCCATTGTTTCCCCATCTGCTTGCCAGGAAGTGATGAGACCAGATGCCATGATCCTAGTGTTTTGAATGTTGAGTTTTAAGCCAGTTTTTTCACTCTCCTCTTTCACTGTCATCAAGAGACTCTTTAGTTCCTCTTCACTTTCTGCCATAAGGGTGGTGTCATCTGCGTATCTGAGGTTATTGATATTTCTCCTGGCAATCTTGATTACAGCTGTGCTTCATCCAACCCAGCATTTCTCATGATGTACTCTGCATATAGGTTAAATAAGCAAGGTGACAATATATAGTGTTGATGTACTCCTTTCTCAATTTGGAAACAGTCTATTCCAAGTCCGGT
Organism: Cervus elaphus; assembly: GCF_910594005.1. Classification (NCBI taxonomy): domain Eukaryota; kingdom Metazoa; phylum Chordata; class Mammalia; order Artiodactyla; family Cervidae; genus Cervus; species Cervus elaphus. The sequence goes on along the minus strand of NC_057844.1, from coordinate 9,179,445 downwards.
TCTGACTGTTGCTTCTTGACCTGCATACAGGTTTCTCAAGAGGCAGGTAAAGTAGTCTGGCATTCCCATATCTTGAAGAATTTTCCACAGTTTGTTGTGATCTACATAGTCAAAGGGTTTGGTGTAATCAATAAAGAAAAAGTATATGTTTTTCTGGAATTCTTTTGCTTTTCTATGATTGACTGGATGTTGGCAATTTGGTCTCTGGTTCCTCTGCCTTTTCTAAATCCAGCTTGAATATCTGGAAGTTCTTGGTTCATGTACTGTTGAAGCCTGGCTTGGAGAATTTTGAGCATTATTTTGCTAGTGTGTTAGATGATGAGTGAGATTGTGTGGTAGTTTGAACATTCTTTGGCACTGCCCTTCTTTGGGATTGGAATGAAAACTGATATTTTCCAGGCCTGTGGCCACTGATGAGTTTTCCAAATTTGCTGGCATATTGAGTGCAGCACTTTCACAGCATCATCTTTAGGATTTAAAACAGTTCAACTGGAAATTCCATCACCTCCACTATCTTTGTTTGTAGTGATGCTTCCTAAGGCCAACTTGACTTCACATTCCAGGATATCTGGCTCTAGATGAGTGATCAACTATCGTAGTTATCTGGGTCATGAAGATCTTTTTTGTATAGTTCTTCTGTGTATTCTTGTATTCATATGGTAGTTCTATTTTTAATTATCTGAGGAAACTCCTTGTTATTTTCTTCAGTGGCTGTCCCAATGTACATCCCCACCAACAGTATACAAGGATACTGATAAGAGTATACAAGGGAAGGGGTATCCTTCCCTTTTCTCTGCCTACTTGTCAGAACTTGTTATCTCTTGCTTTCTTGATGATAATTATTCTGACAGGTGTAAGATGATATTTCATAGCATTTTTTTTTTTTTGCATTTCCTGATGTTGAATGATGTCAAGCATCTTTTCATGTACCTGTTAGCCATTTGTATATCTTTTTTGTTCACGTTCTCTGTCCAAGTTATAGTTGTATTATTTGTGCAATTTTTTTACACTATTTAGTTGTATACATTTCTTATATATTATGTATACTAACTCTTATTTTAGTTTGAAAATATTTTCTACTATTCTTTAGGTTGCTTTTCACTCTGTTGACATTCTCTTTTATTTTTTACTGAAGTTTTTAGTTTGGTATAGACCCACTTATTTATCTTCAGTTTTGTTTTTAGTGTTTTTGTTGTTACAGCCACATGATATTTGAAGAAGCAGTTACCTCTTTCAGTCTTTACTGACTAAATACAGGGAAGAAATACCTTCTGTCAGTCCTGTTAGAGATTCTCGTGCTTTCTCAGATCTTTTCTAAGATACAATTCTCTGCACTTCTTGTTCCTGCTTATGGGGGTGTCCTTTAGATTTTGTGCCTTCATCTTCCTGCAAAAGCAGATGAAAGGTGACAGCTTTCTCTTGCTTTCCCCAGGGAGGTGAGGGATGCTCAAGTGTATGTGTTTTCCCCCAGTTTCACAGAGTTGGGTCAGCTTTCTGCATGAGCTCAGTAGCTGTCTGCAAAGGCTGGCCCTTGCTGCCACTGGAGAGTGCACACAAGAAGCCAGCCATGGAGTTGGGGAAGGCGTGTGAGTTAAAAGGAGCATTGGGGTTACCTGTAGGCCTGTTGGTGGGATTCAAGGTGAGGCCTCCCCAGCGGTTCTTGGGCATACTTATTGATGGAGTCTGCAACATGTTTAGTAGGATCTGTGGGATCCAATATTTGTGGTTCTCCCAGACTTTCCAATCCTAGCTGTGCTACACACTTCATATTTTTAATGAGATGAGAAAGTAATGGATCTCTTTGGTAGCATCCTGTGCAACTGGGGAAGCTGGGTTCACCCTCACTCTCACCTGCAGAAGAAATCACAGCCGAGAAGGTCTTGTTTAACACTGAGCTGTGCTGCCTTAGGGGAGGGGAGACTTGGGTAAAGTAAACTGTTTCTCTGACCCTCTAAAATGTATCCAATCTGAGACTTCTTGCTCTACTGGCCTCCTGGAATTCCACCACCACTTCTCCACTGACTTCCTGAATTCTGCAAAGTCTTCTTCCATCCATGGTGATTGTTAAGATTGGTGTTCTTTGGTGGGAAAATGGTAGAAAACTCTTTATTTCACCAGCATGATGAAGTCTTATATGTTTATAAAAAACATCCTTTAAGATTTGCTTATCTGTTATTTGTTTTCATTTAAGCCATTTCACCACTGATAATTAACATTATATAAAGATTATAAGATTACACAACTGTATATCTTGCTTAAAACAATTATTTGTAACCATAGCATGCCTAGTATTGTTTTTAAATTGTATTTTAAAGTTAGTTAAGTCGTTCATTCGTGTCCGACTCTTTGCGACCCCGTGGACTGTAGCCCACCAGGCTCCTCCATCCATGGGAATAAAAGCATACTTTAAATCAAAGTTTAACATCTTTGCTAATTATCAAATCTTTCAAAATTTGTAAGTTCAAAACAAACCTTTCTGATTCTGTCCCTGTTTTACAAAAGTATTTTTAAGTTTTTATATTTAAAAACAATTTTAATATATTTAAATAGCTAACATATTTAATATATATTTCACATTGGAGATATACATAATAAATTCTACATGTTGTATAATTTATTGATTATATATGAGAATATTTTTGGCTTTGAGTATAATGCAATTTTTAACAAATACACATACATACTCACATACAAGTGCACACTTACCCTAAACTTCAAAAGAATAATTTCAGGACTATTATTAGGTAGAAAAATACTAATGCTTGTGAAGAGGCTATAACAAGGACTAATCAGCATGAGGTAAATGCATACTATTTTTATTAATAGCAGAAGTGTTTATGTGCATATATGTTAAAATATGATTATGAGTTAGTGGCTATGCCCCAAAGAAATATTAGTCACTATCACTTACTTGTGCTGACTGAGGAATAGTGAGCAGGCAGGATTACGATGAAAAGCATACATTTTTGTATAATCCTTACTCTCAGTACTTTATTCATTTTTTTCATTGGCAGTCACTGATGCCTTTGATATTTACCCAGTTTTATTAGCTATTCCTACATTGTTGGTGTTTCTATTTTCTTTCTTTTATCCTGTTATTTATACTTAAAGTAATTTAGATATTTTAGTATTATATTTATTTGCAAAATCTTAGCTATTTATACAGATGTTTCATTTTTATTTGAAATTCTTGATTGAAAATTATTGTCAAAGAACAAAAAGCTAAACAATTGAATTAACATGTTGAAAGAGCTCTTATTGTAGACAGTGAATACCTGAAACTAAATTAATGCTGGTGAAAAAAAAAAGGCCAACAGAACTTTGGAAAATTTAATACATTTAAAATGGGTATGGGGGTAGGACAGAAGAAACAATATTTCTTTAGCTTTCATTTATTTTAACAGTCACATTTGTGCTTCACTGTGAAGTTGCTTTTACAAAAGAGATTCACTAGGGAACCAGTTATTTCCAAACAAAATCAGAGTAAAAGTGGAAATCCTTCCAGATCAGGTTTTCCTTCTGAGGAATTTTTTTTTTTTTTTGGTTGGGGGGCGGCAAGAGGGGAATCAACATGTAAAAAAAAAAAAAAAAAGAAACACCCTTCCTCAAATACTTAAGCTGCAGCCTGTAATGGATAATGGGATGACTACAATTTATTTAAAGCACTTTTTTCTCAGGCCAAAGGAAACAGTTAAGCAATGACCTGGGTAATTTTTAAATTGCATTTTAATACTAAGCAACAGTAAACTTACCTACAGATCATTTAAACTAGACAACTAAGCAAACTTTTCTGCACTTAAAATAGTACCTAACACAAGGGAGGTGCTAATAAATGCATCTCAAGTTACTACCTACTCAATGCGTATTTTCCATGTCACAACCTAAGTAGGAGGTTTTGTCATTCATTATTATTGGAGTCATTGCACTGGTATACTGTTTCTGACATGACAATGACTTGAACAGACAAAGCAGTCTGATCTTCTGATTTCAATCAACATCATTGTGGAATCTGTCTGTATCTGGAAGTTACATGGCACCACTTCAAGTAAGAACTTTTTCTTAACCTAATGGGAAATTGTCTAGTATGGCTGGAAGGGATCTTACATAACAAAATGATTGCTACTACGTTTGCAGGTCTCAGCCAATTCCCCTCTTGCTACCATTAAATAAATAATGATTCACTTTGTCAAAATGTTGCTGTCACATTCTGACTAGGAGAAAAAAAAAAAAACCAAAAACACCAAATCTATAAATACTACTATTTCTTCATTTATCTTGTATTTATTTACATATACTATTTTAGGAAAGTTAAAACTTAGGAAAACTTAAAAATAAGAAAGGAAATTCCACAACTTAGAGATACTGTTGATGAGTCACAGATTTTGGTATGCAATCATTTCCTTATCCATGTGTATTTGTGGAATTAACTTGCATAGATCAGAAATGAGACTAAGTGAGGCTGACCTGGGGCAGAGGCAACAGCCTTCCAGGCATGCAGAGCACACTGACTTTCTGTTGCTGACACTTGTCAGAATCCTCTGCTGTTACGTGGAGTTCTGGGCACTGAGGCTGCTGGTAGCACCTAGGAGCACTATTGAGTTTGGGACAGATTTGAGTTCCTGATCTGCCACTAACTACAACTGTGACCTGGGACAAGTCACTTAAATGTCTTAGTTTATTTTCTCAGAGGGCATATTGGCTTAATAGAGACTTAAGATCTATGTAATCATAGATTTGTCATGATTACAATAAACGTTAATATATAGTCTTTAACTATAAGTTACTATTACTGTTATTAGTAGTAATATTGTTTCATGATTTACGTTAGACATAGAAGCACCTTGGAGGAAAAACAAATCCAATTTAACATGCAAAACCTGTACAAAGTAATCCTATTCTTGTTCATTTTGATGTACTATATTATTTTCAATTTAATATTTTTCATTTCAACTAAAATTTTCTAGTAATGCTTGATTCACAATATTTATTATACATCTATTAATGTCTCATAACCCAAGATTTGTAAAGTTGTATTCTAGAATAAACTGTACTTTGTACTGGGAGCCAAAATATGAAAACATGTGTCGGAAATAACACATAAAGAAAGAAAAGAGTAGCTAATTTCAAGTATTTAGAAATAAATGGTACCACACTGTTAGTAGAGAGTGTAGTGATAACAAAAAAGTGATTATCTGTGCAAAGATGACAACTTGTTGTCAGAACAAGCATCAACAAAGACAGTGAAAACAGTGAACATGGAGCACTACTATAAAAGCAGTTCTGGTAACAAGTGAGAATCAGAAACTTTCCCTGACTTTTCAGGTCCACTTACGAACTTTAGTGAGAGAGAAGCCTACTGGGAAAATTCTAGACTTTTGTCGCTCATATTGATGGAAGCTTCTGCAATTGAAATTTAACCTTTAAACCTAAATTTTATACAGTACACTATTGTTGCTGTTCAGTCACTCAGTCAGTTCCGACTGTTTGTGTCCCCACGGACTATAGCCCTCCAGGATTCCCTGTCCTTCACTATCTCCCAGAATTTGCTCAAACTCACGTCCATTGAGTTAGTGATGCCATCCTACCATTTCTCCTCTGCCACCCCCTTCTCCTCCTGCCTTCAATCTTTCCCAGCATCAGGGTCTTTTCCAATGAGACAACTCTTCACATCAGGTGGCCAAAGTATTGGAGTTTAAGCTTCAGCATCAGTCCTTCTTAATGAGTATTCAGGGTTGTTATTCTTTAGAAATGACTGGTTTGATCTTGCTGTCCAAAGGACTCTCAAAATTCTTCTCCAATACCGCAGTTCAAAAGCATCAATTCTTCTGTGCTCAACCTTCATTATGGTTCAACTTTCACATTGTGATACAGTATACTATATTAAAATTAAATATGTTTAACATATCAGTGAATAAATTCAGCTGAACACACACACATATGTACACTCATGCAAACACAACACACATCTGGACTTATTTTTTCTTTATTTTTAATTTACACCTACCAATAAATGTAAACATTTCTTCCATTAACCATATAATATTCTTTATTTTAGTAACATACACACATAAATTTATCATAATGTATTTACCCAAAACCTATTGTTTCTTATTCACTTTTTTCTAGTTTTTTTTAAATGTTAATACAGTGATATCATGCCTTTCTCTAGGAAAAAGTTTTGTGAAGAATATTTTATTCTAAGGATAATTCCTAAGAATAATTCCAGAGACAATTGAAAATAGAGTTCTGACCATTTTTTTCCCCTAATCTTGGCATTATCCTTAACTGAATATTTTAGTTACTTACTTATATGATTAAGACAAGTTTTAACAGCACTTATAGCAAATTCTACATACATATTGGGCATCACATGTATATATAAGGAAAAAAGAAAGAAGGAAGGAAGGAAAGAAGGGAAGTATGGGAGAAAGAAAGGGAGGGAGAAGGGGAGGCAGGAGGAAAGAAGGGAAAATTCTGATGGTGGATAATTTATAAGCAACATGTAACTGTTGGACTCTAATTGCAATCTCAGCACAAATATTGGTTCGTTGGGTAGGACCATAGATCTGCTTACACGTTGCTATATTAACTGTCAGTTGAGATATATGTTCTTAGAGCATAATGTGATTCTTACTTAAAATGACATTAAAAAATGATAATTTTCAAAGAGGACACAATTTTTTAGTCATTATTGAAATGATTATGAAGAAAAGATATTATTAAGACTATTGATACTATTTTTAATGCTAAAAATAAAACTTATTTTAAAATAAAAATTAAATAGTGAACTTTTCATAAATGGAAAGTAAGGAGTTCTTTAGAGTTTCTCTATTGTGTCTTACCATGGCTCATACCTTGTGATAATGGAGAAAAAAATCAAATAGCCCATAGGAGTAAAGGTAAAATAATGAAAAATCTTGCCTTGATAATTTAAGTTAAATGTATTATGTTGCATAAAGTTAAAACTTTGTAAGAAAGTGCAAGGTGATTTAAAAGGATTATCTGTAGATATTATTTAAAATAACTGCTTACGTTTTAGCAGTGTAATGCTTTATGGAATATTTGAAGCAAATTTCTAACACCATATATTTTACTTTCATGGGCTTTTCAGGTGGAACTGAAGTGATGTGAAAGTCGCTCAGTCGTGTCCAACTCTTTGTGACCCTATAGACTATATAGTCTATGGGTTTCACTAGGCCAGAATACTGGAGTGGGTAGCCTTTCCCTTCTCCAGGGAATCTTCCCAACCCAGGAATGGAACCAGGCTCCCCTGCATTGCAGGTGAATTCTTTACCAAATGAGCTATGGAGCTAGTGGTAAAGAGTTTGCTTGCCAATGCAGGAGACATAAAAGTCTCATGTTTTATCCCTGTGTCAGGAAGATTAATCTGGAGGAGGGCATGGTGACCCACTCCAGTATTTTTGCCAGGAGAATCCCATGGGCAAAGGAGCCTAGCATTTTATGATTCACTGGGTTGTAAAGAGTCAGACTTGACAGAAGCGACTTATGCATTTTACTTTCATTTATTGCTGTGCTATTTTGCTTAGGATTGATTTTATGAAAATTGGTGCTGATTGCTAGCAGTAAGTTTACAATTTGCTTTTTAGTTATATGGGGCTCCAAATGATGATGTGTGTTAATTCAGGTGCAATAATATGATCGTGAAAGGATACAGAATGGAGAAATAAAATATTGGCCTTCAACTCTTTGTGCACATTACTTATAAACATAATTTGAAAGGTTTGATTTCTTTATTGCCCTCTTCAGAAAAACTCTCTATTTAAAAAGAGTTAAGCATCCTAAGGGAAATGTATTTTTATTCTTTACCAAAATCAGATTAGTTTTAAGACAATTATTCACCACAATGTAATCAAATTATTATAAAAATATATAACCATCAGCATATGTGTTGTATTTCTTATATTCTAAAGACCATTTCAGTAGCAAGGAAGGAAAATTGCTTGTTTTGTTTTGATTGCATCAATCAACAAAGTCAAGATTCTGATAGAAATTTACTATTTATTGTATCACAAAAAACGTTGGAAGATTAATACCACTTAATACGCCTCAATAAAGGTAGGCTCCTACATCCGTGAAGTTGTGTCAGGAAGTGATAGCTGGAAACCTTTTCCCCAGTGGAACAGATATGGAAAACAGATCCCCACAAAATTAAAACACACACACACACACACACACACACACACACACACACCAGTTTCATATCCTGATATCAGTAGATTAATTCCAGATTTGTTTCCAGTTCAAAACAATTTGGGAGTGCTCTGGTATCTTCAATAACATCAGATTATTTATTAAGATGAATCATGGATGCATTGAGATGAATCATGGAGTGAAAGTCTCCTTCCTTCTTTCACAGTTGGTATAAGCTGCTCAATGAAACCAAACAGTAATAAACTATGAATAGCAGAACAAATACAAATGATTTGCACTTGATTAAAACAAACCTGTGGCAACCAGAAACAAAATGCAATACAAAAATATCATACATTTGGATATGTACAGCCATGTCATTGAAAAACTCATGGCTATCCCATAAAAGAAACTTTATATCTGTGGTGTTGAGAAGTCATTTTTTCGTGTATCAGAATATCATACATCTGGGCATAAATGTTACTCTCCTGCATAATCTGTAATTCAAAATTAATGATTTCTGTTCTATGTATATTTTATACTTCTGTGGTGCTGTGGCTTTTTTCTGTGGTAAACAATAAAATAAAATTCATTACAAAGAAACTTCAAATTCTGGGTCTAGTGAATGTTTCATCCAATTATTTTCTCACATTCTATTTTTCTGGTGTGCAGTATGTAGTGCGATACATTTAAAAATGTGACCTGCCTCTTGAGAAACCTGTATACAGGTCAGGAAGCAACAGTTAGAACTGGGCATGGAACAACAGACTGGTTCCAAATAGGAAAAGGAGTACATCAAGGCTGTATATTGTCACCCTGCTTATTTAACTTATATGCAGAGTACATTATGAGAAACACTGGACTGGAGGAAGCACAAGCTGGAATCAAGATTGCCGGGAGAAATATCAATAACCTCAGATATGCAGGTGACACCACCCTTATGGCAGAAAGTGAAGAAGAACTAAAGGGCCTCTTGATGGAAGTGAAAGAGGAGAGTGAAAAAGCTGGCTTAAAGCTCAATATGCAGAAAACTAAGATCATGGCATCCGGTCCCATCACTTCATGGCAAATAGATGGGGAAACAGTGGAAACAGTGTCATACTTTATTTTTCTGGGCTCCAAAATCACTGCAGATGGTGATTGTAGCCATGAAATGAAAAGACCCTTACTCCTTGGAAGGAAAGTTATGACCAACCTAGACAGCATATTAAAAAGCAGAGACATTACTTTGCCAACAAAGGTCCGTCTGGTCAAGGCTATGGTTTTTCCAGTGGTCATGTATGGATGTGACAGTTGGACTATAAAAAAAGCTGAGCACCGAAGAATTGATGCTTTTAAACTGTGGTGTTGGAGAAGACTCTTGAGAGTCCCTTGGACTGCAAGGAGATCCAACCAGTTCATCCTAAAGATCAGTCCTGGGTGTTCACTAGAAGGACTGATGTTGAAGCTGAAACTCCGGTAGTTTGGCCACCTGATATGAAGAGCTGACTCATTTGAAAAGACTCTGATGCTGGGAAAGATTGAGGGCAGGAGGAGATAGGGACAACAGAGGATGAGATGGTTGGATGGCATCACTGACTCGATGGACATGGGTTTGGGTGGACTCCAGGAGTTGGTGATGGAAATGGAGGCCTGGCGTGCTGCGGTTCACGGGGTCACAAAGAGTCGGACATGACTAAGAGACTGAACTGAACTGAACATTAAAAAATGTAATAACCATATGAAAGTTATGAAATATAATAAAATGAGCACATATGAACTATCATATTTAAAAATTAGGTATCCCATGACCTTGAAGCTACTTGTGTGTTTCCATTATCATCCTGTCTCTCTCATAAATTTGGTCTCTAACTTTTCCTTACTTATATTTTGCCCTTTTCAATTTGATCTAATTTCAGATTTACAGAAAATTTCACAGAGGGTTACAGGGAATTCTTGTGCATTCTTTAACCAATTTTGTATATTGCTTACATGTTCTCCTTTTAGCTTTGCTGGTCTATCCATATATGCTTACATATACATGCATATCATTCTAAATAAACCTTTTGAGAATAAGTTAAAGACATCATGTATGCCATTGATCCTATATGCTCAGTGTGTCTTTCTTAAGAATAAGGACATTCTCTTAAACATCCACTGAGCAATTATCAAAAGCAGAAAAAAATACTGAAACAAAACTATAATTAAATTCAGTCTATGCCCAAATGTAATCAAGCATCTCAACAATGCATTTTATGATAATTTTCTCCTTTTAATTATGAATTGAATCCTGAATCACTTTTTATATTTAGTTGTCTGTTCTGCTTAATTTCCTAACCTTTTTTTTTTTTTTTTTAGTATAGGGTAGTTATTTTGTAGAATACCTCTTAACTTGTTTCATCTTGATTAGATTTAATAATGTATATATTTGTTAGAAGTTTTATAAAAGCAGTGTCTTTCTCAGTATCTCATATCAAGGTGCATTAAATAGTATTTTATTTCAGTGGTACTTTTCAATGTTTTAAAGTTTGTACCTACTAGCTTCTAATGTACAATTACCTTTGCCCCTACTTAAGTAATAAATATTTGGGGGGAAGTTACTTTGAGCATCTTTTTTCTCACTTGAATTTTATACCATCTATTGATGTTTTTGTAACTCCTTTAAACTTAACTTCTATGTTTATTATTTACCATTATACTACAAGGGAGAACGTTCTTTCTCCCATTTATTTATTCATTTAATCATGTATACAGTAATCTCATGGGTACTTTCTTTATCCAGGGATAATAAATAAATATCAATGGTCAATGCTCAAGTTCTTCCAGAACTGGAAACTCAGAGCCACTGCAGACTAGCTCCTGTTTTATTGACATGTTACATTATTATTTGAGAACTGTCTTGTTTTCTGAAATAACATGATTTTTCAGGCTCATTTGCTATGTTTTCTGACTCAACGCTGGAATCAGTATTTCCTCTAAGGACTTTTAATTGTTTCAGTGGAGGATGCTGCTTAGAAACTGAATTATGAATCGTGGGTCCTGTCATTGTTACTCTGTCATTCCTTCTAGACAAACTTGCATGCCGCCCCCCTCTCTGTCCCTCACACACACACACAGACTCACTTCTTAATGATACCTCCATTTTCAGTCCAAAAGCACACAATGTCTTTTAGACTTTCCCCAGGACATATTTATAACTTCCCTCTCTAAGAGCTAGAAACCAGGAGCCCTTTGCCCTTAATATATTTCTCATGTGTTCAAAGCTAGGGTTCGCAGAGGTACTTTAAAAAATGTCTAATTCATATAACTATGTAAAAAAAGACTATATACTAATATTAAATATTTGTTTACAAATCTTTTTGGATAACTTTTGCACAAACTACAACAAAAAATATTAAGCTCATGATCAATGAGCTTTAATAAAGGCATACATGCCTATAACCCACAATCTTTTTAAGATAACAGTTTGGTCCACACATGTAAGTATGTAAGTGATATAATCATGTTATAGTATGCAAACGTATCAAAGTAACAAGGTGTGTATCTTAAACATATATAATGTTAGATAACTAATCTATTTTTTTAATACAGAGTTTTTACATATGCCCATACCATAAATTTTTCCAGGCTGATTCCACATAAAAGGAGTTACTTTTGTGTTTTTTGTTTTGTTTTAACCAAAGAGATTGCCTTTCACTCTTTCAGATTTTCATATAAATAGAAGCATCCAGAAAGTAATTTTTCATATCTGATTTTTTCTTTTTCTACTATGATATTTACCCAACCTGTTACATGTATCAGTAGTTTAGTGGTTCACTTTATACTGAATATTAATATACTATGATTGCTCTATCAACTTTTCTGTTAATAGCTTTTGAATTGTTTACCCTGTGGGACTCATAAAAACACATTTTCTAGTCTTTGTATGACAACAGTGAATTCCTATGAAGGAAACTCTTGGTCATATGGTAGGTATAAGTTTAATTTTGTAAGAATCTGATAAAATTTTCCAGTTTGCCATATTTCCTTCCTTCAGCAATGCTTGAAACTATTGGTGTTTTATAACCTCAATGTATTTGCTGCAAGCAATCACATTTTAGCCATTCAAGTAGAAAAATGGTACCTCATAGAGATTAACTCGCATTTCCCTAATGATGGTAGCAACATTAAGCACTTTTTAATGTTACTGATTGTGTATATTTTCCATGATGAAGACAATACAAATATTTTGCCCATTTTGTATTTTTTTTTTGTATTATTGAGTTGTAAAAATCTTAAATATATATCTGGGTATATTTTGCTTTTCGTTTATATTATAATATTTTACTGTTGTTATTATTTAGTCACTAAGTCATATCCAATTCTTTGTTACCCCATGGACTGTAGCCCACCAGGCTCCTCTGTTCATGGGATTTCTCAGGCAAGAATACTGGAGTGGGTTGCTATGTCCTCCTCCCGGGGATCTTTCCAACCCTGGGATTGCACCTGCATCTCCTGTGGCTTCTGCACTGCAGGCAGATTCTTTACTGCTGAGCCACAGGGGAAGTTCATGTATATATATATATATACATACATATACATACATATACATATACATATACATATACATATATATATGTCACATATATTTCCATCAAATATTTTACTTCATTTTGTAGATTGCTTGTAATTTTTAGATAGTGTGTTTAGTAAAGAAAGATCGTTTCTTTAAACCTCTAATGAAGAAGGATGGATATATGAAAGCTATAGATATGCAATGTATACAACTTGATGGACATGGAGATAACTAAACACTGTACAGCTATCATCACAATTAGTACCTTAAACTCATCCATCACCTCCAAAAGTTTTTTCTTGCCCCTTTTGATTTTGTTTTTTCATATTGATCTATTTGTTTCTTTTTATGGTAAGAGCACTTACCATAGGAAGGACCTATATTCTTAGCAAATTTTTAAGTATACAATACAATATTGTTAATTATATACTTTATGCTGTATAGCAGATCTCTCAGAACTTGTCATGCTCATAAGAGCACGTTCACAGCAAGAAATATTGCAACACCTTGATGGTATTGCTAAAATCACATTTAATACTAGTATATAAATTTTAAGAAAAAATATGTAAAAATAATTGTAATCCCAAAAAACATTTCAATGGAAATGCAGTACAACCAAAGTAAAATCCAAAATCAATTCTATACCATGTGGGGAGGTAAAATAACCTGTAAAGTTTCTGTATGCTATTGAAGTTAAATTTTTGCCACTTAAGACATTTTGCTACAACTGCAAAAATAAGTAAATAAATATATGATATTTATCTTCAGCAGTGAGATTTTATTTTCACATCCTCTCATGTTGTTGTTTAGCATCTTTTCATTTCCACTTGAAGACTCCATTTAGCATGTCTTGTAAGGGGCATCTAATGGTGATAAACTTCCTCAGATTTTGTCTTGAAAGCTTAATCTTAATATATATCTGTATAAACCTCTTTACATACAACCTATTTGGGGGTTTTAGACTTCCTAAATCTGAATATACATTTCATTCCTTACATTTGGAAAGCTTTCAAACATTATAATCTAAAATGTCTAGAGGAGAACAAGATGGCGGAGGAGTAGGTGGACGTGGAGTACATCTCTCTCCACGGGTGCATCAGGAACACACCTTCAGACACAGAAGTGCACGCAGAACACCAGTTGAGAGCAGAGAGGAGTACCTGACCAGTGGGAAGGAGCCACACAAAACTCGGTAGGATAAAGGAAATTGGAGGGGGTGGGGGGCGGGACAGACGTCTTGGTAGGACTGGACCTGCCTTTGATGGTGGAGGAACTGAAGCAGGGGTCCGATCCACACATCAGGGCAATTGTCTGAGTCAGAGAAGAAACCTTTAAGGATGGGAGTGAAACAACTGATCTGTAGCAGCCTAAATGGAGTGAGAATCAGACAGTCCTTGTCGCAGCCATACATGCCCCAGACAGGGACGCAGGTCCCTTAGAAGGCACAGATGATGGGAGCTGGAGTTTAGGGACTGTGGAGCAATCCCAGGGCGAGGGCTCCTGTTAACTGGAGAGAGATGGGCCGAAAGAAGTGAGGGAGGAGACTGTGGTGGGAAATGCCTGGGGAGGAAAGCCAGGAAACCATGGAAGCAAGGGATACTGCTGAGTCATGCATACGGGGTTGAGCCATCACCATAGCCTCTCTCCCCACACACCAGCATCGGCAGCTGAACAATAGAAAGGCTGGCCCATCAAGTGCCTGAGGCACCAAACTACAGAGTAGGACCTCACCCAGGGTGCCCCTTTAAGTGCTTGATGTGCCAAGCTACAGAGTAGGACCCCAGCCAGCAGGGGCCCCTCTATGTGCCCAAGGCGCTGAACAACAGAGAATGGCCTCCTTAGAAGGGAGCCCTCTAAGTGCCTGAATCAGCAGAGCCAAGGAGAAAGACTAGCCCAGAGAGGCCTTCTGATCACCAGCCACCAGAGGCTCAAAAAAAGAAGACTCTATAAAAGGGCCATGACCCCTGCAGCTGCGACTCTGCACACTTCGTGCCACCAGGGTCCCCATGGGCAAAGCGGCTGCACCACCCTCATGCTAACCCTTAATGGGGTAGAGATGCCACAGGCAAAGAAGTCTTGTGTCTATGCACGTGGTATCGCTTTGGTTGTGTCCCATCCTTTGTGACACTTTGGGCAGTGGCCTGCCAGGATTCTCTCTCAGGGGACAGTCTCCAGGCAGGAATACTGGAGTTTATTGGCCAACACTGGTTGCCATACCCTTCTAGAGCACTGTATTTCCTGCTGCCCTAGCTGCCAACTCCCCTGGGTACCTGGTGCTGCCAGAACCCCTGCCACCCAGACACCTGCACCACCACCGCAGCCTGAGGGCAGCCTCAGGAGCAAGCCCCAGTGGACGGCCGGCATCCGGAAGTGGAAGTAAAGCTACAAATGAAACCCAGGGGCAGTGTGGCTAAGAAGACCCAAAACCTCCCCCCCGGCCTTACAAGGTGATTAAGTCCACATTATCAACTAGGCAGATTCTGTGTCTATGGACTATATAAAAGGACATTGAGAGCTCCCAAAAAAGAAAACACGCTAGTTCTGATAGCTTGGACATTGGAGGCAAGAACACACAGGAGTAGGACCAGATTAGAATCTCAGAAGCCCCCACAGCAGGTCCAGTGTTGGAGGGATCCTAGGGAGGTGAGGTGGACTGTGACTCCCAGTGAGGGAAAGGACTCTGAGAGCAGTGACTCAAGAAAAGCAACTATTCTTATATTTTGATTTGTTATGTAGTTTTTTTCAGATTTTTTTTTTTCTTTTTCTCCTCCCCTCCCCACATTGTAGATGTTGATTTTATTGGCACTATGGAATCTAATTAAGCTTTTTAGGGTTTGTTTGTTTGTTTGTTTGTTTTTAAGCATACTTTGTATTGTTGTTATAAACCTCTACCTCTTGGTTGGCCTTTGGCAGTTCTGAAGAGTTTTCCCTTTCTTTTCTTTCTTTCTTTTTTTTTTTTTAATTCTAATTTTGTGAAACAATTACATTTTTTCTACACTTATTCCTTTGTTTGCTTTTCATACTATTCTTTTCTCCTCACAGTTAATCTTTAATGTATATAAATCATTTTTATCTACTTCTATTTAACTTGGCATATCTATTCTTTCTTTTCTTTTCTCTCAACATATTTGTTAATTTTTTTTATTCATTGCTTTATTCCTCACATAGCACCTTGCTTTAGCTTTGTTTCCCAGTTTGTGGTTTAGTTAGTTTTATTCTTAACTGGTAGATATAATTTTTGGTTTCCTTTGTTTGCCAGGTCAATCTATTGTACTTTATTTTTGTAGGACTCTTTTGATTTTGCTGATGGGTATATATTATTTGTGTATATTCCATTATTTTAATTGTCATTTGCCTGATTTTGTAGCTGCCATTTGTCTGATGTTCATCTTTTGTTTCTCATTTTTGGATATTTGTTTTAATCTCACTTAATGCCATAACAAACCACTTGTGGAATCTTCTTTCCTGACCAGAGATCAAGCCCTGAGCCTTTGGAGTGGGAGAACTGACTCCAAGACTCTAGACTACCAGAGAAATAACCCTAGGGAGTATCAAATAGTGATAACTCCCAGAAAGGAAACCACTTGAGTACAAGACCCAGAATCATCAAACCACCAGTAGCACACTGTGCAGGAAGCCTCATACAAACAATAAACAAAATAAAAATACGAACCTAAACGTCAGTAGACAGAATTACCACCTCACTCAGCTTTGCCTATCAGAGCAAAAGCATCAAACAAAATAAAACAACAAAAAACTCAGCACAAATCTCACCCTATACAAAGTGTACACAAACCACTAAACCAATCTTAGGAGGGCAGAAACAAAAAGGAAAAAAGAAGTCAACCTTCAAGCCTGGGAAAAGGAGACCTCAAACACTATAAACTAAAAAATAATAATAATAAAGCAGAGAAATACTTCACAAATGAACAAACTAGAAACGTAGAAATCCAAATAAATGAAGTGAAAGTCACTCAGTTGTGTCCAACTCTTTGCAACCCCATGGAATATACAGCCCATGGAATTCTCCAGGCCAGAATACTGGAGTGGGTAGTGCCGGGGTCCAGCCTCAGCAGGATCCAGGGGATACCCTCAGGATGAACGGCGTCAGCGAGAAAGAGAGAGAAGACACGTGAGACCAGCCTTGATAGGGCCAAATCTGCGAGGGAGAGAGAGAGAGAGAGAATGACCAGACGGGGGTGTTTGCAGGGTCTGATAGAGTCTGGCAATGCTTTATTTTTTTACCATGGCTTTTATACCCTAAATTAGTACATTTCTAAGGGGAAGATAGTTTAACATTATGTCAGCTTGTCCTTCATGAAACCAGGGTGTTTTCTGCATACTTCTTTGTTTATGAGGGTCTGTACATTATCTTCTGGCCTTGAGGCCTATTAACATTTTATGCAAGTCAGGTGAATGTAAACCTATTTTCTGTTTCTCTCGTGACCTTAACTGAAAGGTAGCAGTCTCATAGGGCAACAGTACAGAGTAAAAGTATATCCTTGTTAACACAAAAATTAATCCTTCTGCAGAAGTTGTCAGTTGAGTTTATCTAAGAAGTTTACCCCACACTGACTCTGTGACTTTGGTGAGGCAGCTTCTGCCTAGCACTCCTGGCTGACAATTAACAACCATCTGATTGTTACCACACTAGGGCTAAGTTCTTATTTCTCTAGATCTTTAACTATATTAACAATGGTTTCTATAACACAACCTTAGCACATTAAAAGCAAAACCACAGCAAGAAAAACACAACAAGCAAAACACAGCAAGCAAACATCAACCCAATAACCACCATTAGAATAATTTTTCTTATGTTTTCTAATAGGACTCCTCCACCCCTCAAAAAGGCTCTATGTCTATTAGGGCTTTTATATAATCAGGTTCTTTATGCTATTTTATGATTAGGATAATATAAGCAATCATGCATATTAGTACCAAGGGCATAAATGCATTTGGTTAACAAACTACCAGCAAAGGAGTTTAAATTAAAACACTCCTTTCACCCTGAATAATCTCATAAAATACCACCACCTGGGAAATTTATTGATTAAAGTTCTAAATTGATTCTTATTTGGGAAGAGATCAGGGAAGGCCTTCTGCCTGTGTCACAGAAATTAGGGAGTAGTCCATTGAGGCAGGCATCAGAAAGACAGATATCATCTTTAAGGTGAACACTGGGGGCAGCTTTTCAGAATCCCTGAAAACCTGATCCGCCTTGCCTGTCAGGTTTTCTTCCTCATGACCTTGTCATGGGTAGGATCCTGTGGGCTGGCTCCCGGCAGGGTAGCCTTTCCCTTCTCCAGGAGATCTTCCCAACCCAGGGATCAAACCCAGTTCTCCTGCATGGCAGGTGGATTCTTTACCAGCTGAGACACAAGGGAAGCCCAAAAATAAATGAAGAGGCAATAGGAAAACTACATGAAAAAGAAATCAGAATGCTGATAGTAAAGATGATCAAAAGCTTTGAAGACCGAATGGAGAAAATGCAAAAATCAATTAACAAAGACCTAGAAGAAGCAAAGAATAAACATACAGAGACAAACAACACAATTACTGAAATTAAAAATACTCTAGAAGGAATCAGAAGAATGAATCAGTGAGCTAGAAGATAACATGTTGGAAATAACTTCTGAAGAGCAGAATAAAGTAGAAAGAATTAAAAAAAAAAAACTGAAAATAGTGTAAGAGACCTCTGGGAAAAAATATCAAGGGCACCAAAATTCAAATTATTTGGGTCCCATAAGAAGATGAAAAAAAGAAGAGTAAGAGAAAACTTTTGAAGAAATAATAGTCGAAAATTTCCCCAAAATGGAAAAGGAAATAGTCAGTCAGGCCCAAGAGGATAAAAGAGTCTCATACAGGATAAACCCAAGAAGAAACATGCCAAGAAACATACTAATCAGTCTAACAAGGATTAAATGCAAAGAAAGAATATTAAAAGCAGCAAGGGAGAAGCAACACATAATATACAAGGGAAACCCCATATACTTGACAGCTGAACTTTCAGCAGAAACTCTGCAGGCCAAAAGGGAATGACAGAATATACTTAAAGTACTAAAAGGGAAAAATCTACAACCAAAATTATCCTACTCAGCAAGGAAGAAATCAAAAGTTTTTAGACAAGTGAAAGTTAAGTGAATTCAGTACCATAAAACCAGCTTTACACACAATGTTAAATGGACTTATATAGTCAGGAAATACAGGAGAAAAAAAAAAAAAAAACTACAAAATCAAACCCCAAACAATTAAGAAAATGGCAGTAGGGACATATATATTGATAATTACTTTAAATGTAGATGGATTAAATGTTTCAACCAAAAGACACAGACTGGCTGAAAGGATACAAAAACAAGACCCATATGTGAGTTGTCTACAAGAAACCCACTCTTAAGTGGGTGTCCTAAAGACACATATAAACTGAAAGTGAGAGGATGGAAAAATATTTTCCATGCAAATGGGAAGCAAAAGAAAACTGGAGTAGCAACCCTTATATCAGGAAAAAACAAAAAAAAACACAAAAAACAAAGAAAACATAGACCTTAAAATAAAGAATACTACAAGAGATAAGGAAGGATAATACATAATGATCAAGGGATAAATCCAAGAGGAAAATAGCAATTGTAACTATGTATGCACCCAACATAGGAACACCTCAATACATAAGACAAACACTAACAGACATAAAAGAAGAAATTGACAATAACAAAACAAATAGTAGGAAACTTTAACACCCCATTCACACCAGTGGACAGCTCATCAAAACAGAAAATCAATAAGGAAACACAAGTTTTAAATGATATATTAAAAGAGATGGATCTTATTGATATCTTCAGTACATTCCATCCAAATACAGAAAAATATACCTTCTTCTCAGGTTCACAGGGAAAATTCCCCAGGATAAACCACATCTTGGGTCACAATCAAACCTCAGTAAATTTAAGAAAATTGAAATCGTATCAACCATCTTTTCTGACCACAATGCAATGAGAATAGATAGCAATTAAAAGAGAAAAAAAATGTAAGAAAAACAAGCACAAATAAATTAAACAAAACGTTTCTAAATAACCAAGAGGTTAATGAAGAAATCAAAAGGGAAATCAAAATTGTTCTAGAAACAAATGACAATGAAAACACAAAACCTCAAAACCTGTGAGATGCGGCAAAAGCAGTTCTAGGACGGAGGTTTATAGAAATATAATCCTACCTCAAGAAACAAGAAAAACATCAAATAGACAACTTAACTTTACACTTAAAACAACTTGGAAAAGAAGAAGAAGAAGAAGAACAACAACAACAACAATAAAAAATTAGCAGACATAAAGAAATCATAAAAATCAAAGATGAGATTAATGAAAAAGGAATGAAAGAAACAATAGTAAAGATTAATAAAACTTAAAGCTGGTTCTTTGAAAAAATAAACATAATTGACAAAATGTTAGCCAGACTATTCAAGAAAAAAAAGAGAGGGAAATCAAATCAGCAAATTTAGAAATGAAAAAGAAGACTTTACAATAGACAATGCAGAAATACAAAGGATTAAAAGAGACTGTTATGAAAAACCATATGGCAATAAAATGGATAGCCTGGAGGAAATGGACAGATTCTTAGAAAAGTTCAATCTTCCAAATCTGAACCAGGAAGAAATAGAAATCATGAACAACCCGATTACAAGCAAAGAAATAGAAGCTGTGATCAATAATCTCCTATTAAACAAAAGCCCAGGACCAGGTGGCTTCACAGGCTAATTCTATCAAACATTTAGAGAAGAGGTAACGCTTATTCTTCTAAAACTCTTTCAAAAAATTACAGAGGAAGAAACACTTCCAAACTCACTGTATGAGGGCTAAGTTATCCTGACACCAAAACCAGGCAAAGACAACACAAAAAAAGAAAACCACAGGACAATATCACTGATGAACTTAGATGCAAAAGTCCTCAACAATATTTTAGCAAATGAATTCAATAACACATTAAAAAGCTCATACATCATGATTAAGTTGGGTTTATTCCAGGGATGCAAGGTTTCTTCAGTATATGCAAATCAATCAATGTGGTACAGCATATTAAAAAATTGAAATATAAACTCATCATAATCCCAATAGTTGCAGAAAAAGCCTTTTGACAAAATTCAGCACCCATTTTTTTAAAAATAAAACTCTTCATAAAATGGGTATAGAAGGAACCTACTTCAACATAGTAAAGGTCATATATGATAAGCCAATAGCAAACATTATTCTCAGTGGTGGAAAACTGAAAGCATTTCACCAAATTCAGGGACAAGTCGAGGGTGTCCACTTTCACCACTACTGTTCAGCATAGTTTTGGAAGTCCTAGATACAGCAACCAGAGAAGAAAAAAGTAATAAAAGGAATACCTATCAAAAAAGAAGTAAAGCTCTCACTGTTTGCAGATGACATGTTACTGTACATAGAAAGCCATGAATATACTATCAGAAAATTACTAGAACTAATCAGTGAATTTAGCATAGTAGCAGCATACAAAATCAATACACATAAATCACTTGCATTTCTATATAATAACAATGAAAAATCAGAAAGAGAAATTAAGATATCAATGTCATTCACCATTGCAACAAAAATAATAAAATATCTAAGAATAAGCTTACCTAAGGAGAAAAAGAACTGTACACAGAAAATTATAAGACACTGATGAAAGAAATCAAAGATGATATAAACAGATGGAGAGAGATTCCATGTTCCTGGGTAGGAAGAATCAATATTGTGAAAATGGCTCTACTACCAAACATAATCTACAGATTCAATGTAATCCCTATCAAATTACCAAAGGCATTTTTCACAGAAGTAGAACAAAAACTTTCACAATTCATATGGAAACCCAAAAGACTCCAAATATCCAAAGCAGTCTTGAGAAAGAAGAATGGAGCTGGAGGAATCAACCTTCCTGACTTCAGATTATACTACCAAGCTACAGTCATGAAGGCAGTACGGCACTGGCACAAAAGCAAAAATAAACAAATAGGACTTATTTAAACTTAAAAGCTTTTGCACAACAAAGGAAACTATAAGCAAGGTGAAAAGACAGCCTTCAGAATGGGAGAAAATAATAGCAAATGAAGAAACAGACAAAGGATTAATCTCAAAAATATACAAGCAACTCCTGCAGCTCAATTCCAGAAAAATAAATGATGTAATCAAAAAATGGGTCAAAGATCTAAACAGACATTTCTCCAAAGAAGACATACAGATGGCTAACAAACACATGAAAAGATGCTCAACATCACTCATTATCAGAGAAATGCAGATCAAAACCTCAATGAGATACATTACACGCCAGTCAGAATGGCTGCTATCCAAAAGCCCACAAGCAATAAATGCTGGAGAGGGTGTGGAGAAAAGGGAACCCTCTTACACTCTTGGTGGGAATGCAAACTAGTACAGTCACTATAGAGAACAGTGTGAAAATTCCTTAAAAATCTGGAAATAGAACTGCCATATGACCCAGCAATACTACTCCTGGGCATACACACCAAGGAAACCAGATCTGAAAGAGACATGTGCACCCCAATGTTCATCGCAGCACTGTTTATAATAGCCAGGATGTGGAAGCAACCTAGATACCCATCAACAGATGAATGGATAAGAAAGCTGTGGTAAATATACACAACGGAATATTACTCAGCCATTAAAAAGAATTCATTTGAATCAGTTCTAATGAGGGGGATGAAACTGGAGCCCATTATACATAGTGAAGTAAACCAGAAAGAAAAACACCAATATAGTATACTAGCACATATATATAGAATTTAGAAAGATGGTAATGATAACCCTATATGCAAGACAGAAAAAGAGACACAGATGTATAGAACAGACTTTTGGACTCTTTGGGAGAAGGCGAGGGTGGGATGATCTGAGAGAACAGCATCGAAACATGTTTATTATCAAGTGTGAAACAGATCGCCAGTCTAGGTTGGATACATGAGACAAGTGCTCAGGGCTGGTGCACTGGGATGATCCCGAGGGATGGGATGGGGAGGGAGGTGGGAGGGGGTTCAGGATGGGGAACACATGTAAATCCATGGCTGATTCATGTCAATGTATGGCAAAAACCACTACAATATTGTAAAGTAATTAACCTCCAACTAATAAAAATAATGGGGAAAAAATAAAAAATAAAAAAATAAAAATTATCTATGAATAAAAAAAAAAAAAAACTGAAATATAGACCAATGGAACAAGATAGAAAGCTCAGAAATAAACCCATGAACCTATGTGTACCTTACTTTTGACAAAAGAGGCAGGAATATACAATGGTGTAAAAACAGCCTCTTCAATAAATGGTGCTGGGAAAACTGGACAGCTACATGTGTAAGAATGAAATTAGAACACTTCCTAACACCATACACAAGGATAAATTCAAAATGGATTAAAGACCTAAATGTAAGACCAGAAACTATAAAAGTCTTAAAGGAAAACATGGACAGTACACTCGATGACAAAAATCAAAAGATCTTCTATGACCCATCTCTTAGAGTAATGGAAATAAAAGCAAAAGTAAATTTGTGGGACCTGATTAAACTCAAAAGCTTTTGGACAGGAAAAGGAAACTATAAGCAAGATAAAAAGACAACCCTCAGAATGGGAGAAAATAATAGAAAATGAAACAACTGACAAAGGATTAATTTCCAAAATACACAAGCAGCTCATACAACTCAATGCCAGTGAAACAAACAACCCAATCAGAAAGTAGGGGAAATACCTAAACAGACACTTCTCCAAAGAAGACATACAGATGGCTAACAAACATAGGGGAAAATGCTCAACATCGCTCATTATTACAGAAATGCAAATTAAAAAAAAAAAAAATACAATGAGATGTCACCTCACACCTGTCAGAATGGCCATCCTCCACTAGTCTACAAACAATAAATACTGCAGAGGGTGTGGAGAAAAGGGAATGATCTTGCACTGTTGGTGGGAATGTAAATTGATACAGCCACTATGGAAGACAGTATGGAGGTTGCTTAAAAAACTAGGAATAAAATCTCCACAGGACACAGCAATCCCACTCCTAGGCGTATATCCTGAGGAAACCTAAATTGAAAAAGACGCATGTATTCCGTGTTCACTGCAGCACTATTTACAATAGCTAGAACAGGAAGCAACCTAGATGCTCATCCACAGATGAATGGATAAAGAAGTTGTGGTACATATATACAATGGAATATTACTCAGCCTGAAAAAGGAATGCATTTGAGTCCATTCTAATGAGTAGGTGAACCTAGAACCTATTATATAGAGTGAAGCAAGTCAGAAAGAGAAAGATAAATGTCATATATACTAACACATACATATGGAATCCAGAAAAAATGGTACTGAATTATTCATTTGGAGGGCAGCAATGGAAAGACAGACATAGAGAATAGACTGATGGACATGGGGAGAGGGGAGGAGAGGGTGATATGTGTGGAAAGAGTAACATGGAAACTTACACTAACATATGTAAAGTATATAGCCAACAGGAATTTGCTGTGTCTCAGGAAACTCAAACAGGAGCTCTGTATCAACCTAGAGAGGTAGGATGGGGAAAGAGATGGGAGGGAGATTCAAAAGGGAGGGGATATATGTATACCTATGGCCGATTCATGTTGAGGTTTGACAGAAAACAACAAGATTCTATAAAGCCATTATTCTTCAATTAAAAGACAAATAAATTTAAAATAAGATATCTATATTTTTATCTCTGTCTGCTCCTTTTGGGACTCCAAAATTTATGTTGGTTCACTTGATAGTATCCATAGCATCTATAGGCTTTCATCACTCACTTTTATTCTTTTTGTCTTTTATCCTTAGTTAATTTCAAATGACCTGTTTTCAATTTCGCTGATTCTTTCTTCTGCTTAATTGAATCTGCTATTAAAAATTATTAAGATTTTCAGTTCAGTCCCTATATTCTTCATCTTCAGGATATACTTTTGGTTCTTTTTTATATGTTTTAAGGTTTCTATTTCTCTTCTGAGCTGTTAGGATGCAGAAGGGCATGGCTAAAGCCATGTGTGCTGGTGAGTGGAACTGAATATAGTTATATAGTTTATTTAGAAGAGCTTTCTCTGCATCTGTGGGAGGGCTGGACTGCCTCTGGGACCACAGTTGGCTACGTGGTTGGTAGTTTTGCCACTGGAAGTCCAGTTCATTGTGACCCTTGATGTGTCTGTTGTAAGACGGGGTTGCTTCCATATCATGTTTGGGTGTGACTGGGTCGGGAAGGTAGATTATGCTTCTGAATTTGCAGTCAAGTTCACTGTTGACAGGCTTGTTATTTGAGGCAAGGCCGGGGATGGTTGTCACTAGATCTCTAGGTGCTTTGACTGCCTCTGAATCCATAGTGAAGTCCCACTTGGTGAATCTGTTACTAGAGGCACTGGTGACTATGGTTCCTGCCCAGCCCTGGAGCTGAAAAGACTGGTAGTGGGCCAGGAGGCAAGTCCACATGGTAATGAGGCTAAGCTGAGGTCTGCAGGCTGGTCTGAGGTTGGCATATCTGCTAACAGGGACAAAAACTTGCCTCCTCAAATCAGCTTTTCTTGGTCTTGGGATCCTCTAAGTTTCACAATGGCTTACCTGGACCCAAAAGCTTCCACAAAGCTTCTACACATTCCATCGGCATGTGTAGATTTTTAAATAAGTGTTTCTGTTGAGGATGAGCACCCAGGACCTCCTATTTCATCATCTTGCTTTTGGGGAAGTTTATTTATTTATTTTTCTTATTTACATTTCACTCTTTTTTTTTTTTCCCCAGCAGTAAACAATCCACCTGTAATGCAGGAGATGCAAAACAGTGGATTTAAACTCTTGGTCAAAAAGTTCCCTTAGAGGAGGAAATGGTAACCCATTCCAGTATTCTTGCATAACCAGACTAAATATGATTGTATATCTGGACTTCTATCTAACAAACAAATTATATAGTATCAAAATTTGGTGTTACAAATTTTCCATATATACTGTTCATTTCAAATGTTATTTCACTACTCTAGATTATTTGAGTTTCTTTATTTTAGCATCAGCATGCCAGTTTTGATTATAAAGGCCTTCTGGATTGTGTTTTATAGTTTTTAGTGAAATAATCTTGACTACTTTTTGTTAAATTCTAATAAAATTAATGTATGTTTCTAAGTGCAATTGCAAATGAATTTTTAAATTTAAAAAATCTAGTTTTTAATTGTGTGTTGTTAGTATATATTAATACAATAATATATGTATATATACAAACTTTGCATCCAGCTGTTTGCTAAATTCACTTATTTATAGTTAATTTATAGAATTCTAAAAATTTTTATATAGACCGTCTCATTCAGTTTCTTCTATCTTTATGATTTGCTTCCCTTATTTGTTTTATTGCAATGGCTAGGGCCTGTAGTATAATGTTGAAATGATATATTGAAATAATATAACCTTGTATTCTTCTTCATCATAGGAAGAAAGTGTTAAATACTTCACCTTTAACATGATACTAAATGTAGATATTTAGATGGATGAAAGACAGAGGAACCAGAGATCAAATTGTCAACATGCATTGGAACATAGAAAAAGCAAGAGAATTCCAGAAAAAACACCTACTTCTGCTTTATTGACTATGGTGAAAGCCTTTGACTGGGTGGATCACAACAAACTGTGGACAATTCTTCAAGAGATGGGAATACCAGACCACCTTCCCTACCTCCTGAGAAACCTGTATGCAGATCAAGAAGCAACAGTTAGAACCAGACATTGAAAAATGGGCTGATTCAAAATTGGGAAAGTAGTGGGTCAAGGCTTATTTAACTTATATGCAGAGTGCATCATGAGAAACACTGAGCTGGACAAAGCACAAATTGGAATCAAGATTGCAAGGATAAATATCAATAACCCCAGATATGCAGTTGACACCATCCTAAAGACAGAAAATGAAGAGGAATTAAGGAGCCACTTGACGGAGGTGAAAGAGAAGAGTGAAAATTCTGGCTTAAAATTCAACTTTCAAAAAAAGAAGATCATGGTATCTGGTCTCATTACTTCATGGCAAATAGATGGGAAAACAATGGAAACAGTGACAGATGTTATTTTCTTGGACTCCAAAATCACTGCAGATGATGACTTCAGCCATGAAATTAAAAGATGCTTGCTCACTGGAAGAAAAGCTATGACAAACATAGACAGTATATTAAAAAAAAAAGCAGAGACATCACTTTGTCAATAAAGCTCCATATAGTCAAAATTGTTTTTGTTATTCCCAGTAATCATGTATGGATGGGAAAGCCGGGCCATGAACAAGGCTGAGCACTGAAGAATTGATGCCTTTGAACCGTGTTGTTGAGGGGATTCTTGAGAGTCCCTTGGACTGCAAGGAGTTCAAACCAGTCAGTCCTAAAGGAAATCAACCCTGAATATCATTGGAAGGACTGATGCTAAAGCTGAAGCTCCAATACTTTTGCCACCTGATGTGAAGAACTGACTTATTGGAAAAGACCCTGATACTGGGAAAGATTGAAGGTGAGAGGAGAAGGGCATGACAGAGGATGAGATGGTTGGATGGCATCCCTGATTCAATGGGCATGAGTTTCAGCAGACTCTGGGAAACAGTGAAGAACAGGGAATCCTGGAGTGCTGCAGTCCGTGGGTCACAAAGAGTTGGACAAGACTGAGGGACTGAATAACAAGAAGGGGTTTTCAGCTTGAGGAAGTTTTGATATTCTCTAAATTTGCTAAAAACTTATAGTCCATGGGGTCACAAAGAGTTGGACAAGACAGAGTGACTTTCACTTTATATCTTCAGTGGGTTTTTAATGTTTTCAAATATGGGTGATTTTTCTTTTCCATACTCTTCTATGACAAAATCATATGTTTCTTCTCCATGATCCTGTTAATATGGTGAATTTCTTACATTGTTTAAATATATTTATAAGTTTTAGTGATATTATTCTGCAAGTTTATTTTCTTTTAATGTGTTTATATGGTTTGAGGTATCAGAGTCCTTGGATTCCTGTTCCAATATCTTTATTGTCTTACCATCACCATGTTGAATCCTTTGTCTACTGAGTACATGTCTTATTTTTTCTTTCTCTACACATGTCGCAATTTTGATTGTATATTGTAAATTTAGAATGATACCTTGCAGAAGATCTGACTTTTGTTCGTTTCCTTTAAAGAATGTTGATTTTTGTTCTAAGAAGAAGACTGTCCTGTTTCAAATTCCAAACTCTGCTTACTCTGCAATGGGTATCAAATGAAATCTCCAGCATCTGCAGCCTTCCATCTTTTGCTTTCCATCGGGCCTGTTGAAGTCTTCTCCGTACAAGTGAAGTTCAAGAGTGAGCCAGGTTTTTGAATGGTTGTTTAGTTGGAGGTTTTGAGGTCTCCCCTTCTCAAAGCTATCTCCTTTTCACAAGACTTTGCCTCAAATTTCCAGCCACTCCAGCAGTCCTAGATTCTGTCCTTCAATTTCTAAAACCTGCTAAATTGGAACATTCTTGTTGAGCTTCACTAACCTAATATCTTGCGGAATGGAAAGTGACCTTGGGAAAAATAAACCCTCATAACCAAAAAAACAACCACTGCTATTTCTCTGTTTAATAATTTGATTGCCTTCCCATCTCCCTTCAATTTTTCAATCTTCAGTTGTTTCAAATAATGTAAGAATATTTTCCAGATGTTTATTTTTTACATGTTGAAAAGTTAGTAATATATACTAAATATCATATACAGAAGTAAATCATCCATCAAGTAGTTTTATTCTTTATTTGTTTTTAAGATTATTTCAAGTCCTCCTTGTAATACTGAAAAAATAAATAAAGAAAAGTGTGTCTGTCTTCTATATACACGTATGTAATACATACACCTATGTAACAAATACATATTGTATATGTTATGTTTACATGCACTATTTTGTAAATAGAACAGACTGAATAGAATAGTTTATAATTTTAAGTAATATTTTGAGCTATGTATAATTATGATCCTTTATTGACAAATAACAGAATTTATTTTAGAACAGAAAAATTAGTTTCTCAAAATCACTATTAAGTAGCCAAAACAGAATTCCAAATAAATCTAACTGACAAAATCCTCTATCCATCCAAGTCTTAATTGAGATTGTTACACTTCATGCATGAGTGCGTGCTAAGTGACTTTAGTTGTGTCTGACTTTTTGTGACCCTATAGACTGTAGCCTGGAACTAAAAAGCCTCTTGATGAAAGTGAAAGAGGAGAGTGAAAAAGTTGGCTTAAAGCTCAACATTCAGAAAACTAAGATCATGGCATCTGGTCCCATCACTTCATGGGAAATAGATGGGAAAAGAGTGGAAACAGTGTCAGACTTTATTTTGTTGGGCTCCAAAATCACTGCAGGTGGTGACTGCAGCCCTCCTTGGAAGGGAAGTTATGACCAACTTAGATATATCAAAAAGCAGAGACATTACTTTGCCAACAAAGGTCTGTCTAATCAAGGCTATGGTTTTTCCAGTGGTCCTGTATGGATGTGAGAGTTGGACTGTGAAGAAAGCTGAGCACCAAAAAATTGATGCTTTTGAACTGTGGTGTTGGAGCAGACTCTTGAGAGTCCCTTGGACTGCAGGGAGATCCAACCAGTCCATCCTAAAGGAGATCAGTCCTGGATGTTCACTGGAAGGACTGATGTTGAAGCTGAAACTCCAATACTTTGGCCACCTCATGAGAAGAGCTGACTCATTGGAAAAGATCCTGTTGCTGGGAGGGATTGGGGGCAGGAGGAGACGTGGATGACAGAGGATGAGATGGTTGGATGGCCTCACCGACTCGATGGACATGAGTTTGAGTAAACTCCAGGAGTTGGTGATGGACAGGGAGGCCTGGCGTGCTGCGATTCATGGGGTCGCAAAGAGTTGGACACAACTGAGCGGCGGAAATGAACTGAACTGAACTGATAGACTGTAGCCTACCAGGCTCCCCTGTTCATGGCAAAAACACTGGAGTGTGTTGCCATGCCCTACTACAGGGAATCTTCTAGACTCAGGGATTGAATCCTTGTCTCCTGCATTTGCAGGCAGATTCTTAACCACTTGCATCACCTGGGAAGACCTGTTATACTTCATAGATGTGAAAAAATTAAATACTCTCAAATATATATTTTGTTAATAATTAAACATGTTTGCAGATTGACTTAATGTTTCTTGAATTTCATGAATCATGTTGCAATAATAAGTATGGTTGTAAAATAACTGTCATAACCTGAGAAAAGTTACATCGTATACTAAGAATTTTTAACTGAAAAAAAAAAAATCTTTTTTAAAGTAAGTTTCAATTGCCTATTATGAAGAAAAACCTTATTATCTATTCTAAAATGTGAAACTCAGCTCTGTAGTGGCTTCAGTGATTCACAAGTGTTCTGCAAAGACTTATATCTCTGTCTTGATTAAATAAATGCCCCGCTTCTCTCAGATAAAGTTAGACAAATGAAATACTTGGAGAATATTCTTCTACACAGATTAGAAATTCAAAATCCACACAACATATTCCATACACCAGGGAAAGTGCCTCTGTCTTTCATGTCTGATTCTCTAAGCCTGGCACATTGCCCAGAATTTGTTAGAAATCATGTTGTGTGGATAAAAAATTATTGTTAGTAGCTGAAATGGAAATTAACCCCTTGTCATCACTGTGACATACAATTGATGCTCATTTTTCAACTTTAAGCTATTTATCATATAGATACTAGGAGCTTCTGGGCAACTGAAACAATAGGATTCATGGTCTGGAGGTCATCTAAAAGTTTAGTTTGTTTTAGATGGTTTATACTTTGAATTTCTATATACTCTAAAAACTACAACTTAAATGATGCATACCTTTAAGTCACAAATGATGAAAAGTAGGGAAAGCAGATAATGAAATGCTAAAGGGTCTTCACATAATAGCTGATTCCTGTTATTTCTTTCCTAGTTTTTGCAAATGCTCATAGCAAATAAATAAAGAATATGGATTAGTACAAAGACTTTAGTAAGAATAGTTAACACTGAGCTTTCTTTTCAACTACTATTTAGATATGGATCATGGAAAGCAAGAGAATTCCAGAAAAAAAAAAAAATTTACTTCTGTTTCATTCACTATGCTAACACCTTTGACTATGTGGATCACAAAAAACTGTGGAAAATTCCTCAAGAAATGGGAATACCAGACCACCTTCCCTTTCCCCTGAGAAACCTGTATGCAGATTAAGAAGCAACCATTTGAACCGGACATGGAACAATAGACTGGTTCAAACTCTGAAAGGAGTATGTCAAGACTGTACATTGTCACCCTCCTTATTTAACTTATATGCAGAGTACATCATGCAAAATACCAGGCTTGATGAAGCACAACCAGGAATCAAGATCATGACATCCAGTCCAATCACTTCATGGCAAATAGATGGGGAAACGATGGAAATAGTGACAGACTTTATTTTTGGGGGGCTCCAAAATCACTTCAGATGGTGACTGTAGCCATGAAATTAAAAGACGCTTGCTCCTTGGGAGAAAAGCTGTGACAAACCTAAACAACATTTTAAAAAGCAGAGACATTACTTTGCCAACAATGGTCCATCTAGTCAAAGCTATGTTTTATCCAGTAGTCATGTATGGATATGAGAGTTGGACCATAAAGGAAGCTGAGTGCCAAGAATTGATGCTTTTGAACTGTGGTGTTGGAGAAGACACATGAGAGTCCCTTGGACTGCAAGGAGATCCAACCAGCCCATCCTGAAGGAAATCAGTCATGAACATTCATTGGAAGGACTGATGCTGAAGCTGAAACTCCAATACTTTGGCCAGCTTATGCGAAGAATTGACTGATTGGAAAAGACCCTGATGCTGGAAAAGATTGAAGGCAGGAGGAGAAGGAGATGACAGAGGATGAGATGGTTTGATGGCATCGTCGACTCAATGGACATGAGTTTGAGCAAGCTCCAGGAGTTGGTGATGGACAGGGAATCCTGGCATGCTGCAGTCCATGGGGTTGCAAAGATTCAGACACGACTGAACACTCGTTATACCTTTGAAATGCTGTTACCCTAAGATCCACAAACTTAACTGTCATAAAGGGAAATAGAAGGTGTTGACTCAGTTCAGTTGTTTTACTATTTATCAAATGTTCTCATTTGCATTTACACATTTAGTAATGTGATGCTGTGTAAATTAAAAATAATAATAATGGCTAAAAATCAAGTTCACTGCACTGCAGCAAATAGCTATTGACTCAGTAACTACTCATCTCTTTTGTAATCACCTATATCCAATATCAAATTAGAATGAGGATATAATGAGTTACACAAGGAGACAGATCAGTCAAGGAAGGCTTTCAGTTATATTAAGAGTGAAGTTTGAATTGTAAAATCTATCAAACACAGCATGCTTTCTGGAATTTAACAATCAGCTCTGGGCTTTTAGGGACAGAGGCAAAGTGCCCAAAAGAAACTTCAGATCATATACAAAAATGTATATCTCTATTTGTGATATTCTTGGAAACATACACAGATAGAAGTGTTTCTTTTAATATTTCTTTTCTCAAATATGAATAAGTCATGTTCCTTTTGAGAAGTAGCTTATTAAGGGGTATATTTTGCTTTTTGAGATGTATATTTTTGCTTTTTGAGATGTAGCTGTTTTATGTCTCACCTTGTAGAAATTGGCCAATTGCAACACTTCTCCTTTATTTCCTGCAACAGAAGTATCAAAAACATTTTTTTTTTTCAAACACAGGTATTCTGTCTTCTGTGTTTCCTCCATGGATAAACTGTAGAAATGTTATAGAATTTTCAATGGACTGTGATATTAAAAATACTATATTTAAATGAAACTTTAATATCAACATCATTAAAAGTCACTAGTAATTCTGATTGCAAAATATAAACTGAATTAGAGCATGTTGATTTAATTTGCCTCTCTTTCACCTGATATATTTCTAGATCCATCTTCTAATGTGCTATATATTCTATTATCAAAATCACCTCTACATAGTATAAAGAGAGGACATATTCCTTTGGTTGCTTTTAGTTGGTCTTTTAAAAGCTGAAATTCCCTGTAGATGGCATTCGAGTTAAACATGTTTTCTATAAAATGAAACATACATCTGACATGAAAAATCCCATGATTATTTCTATTAGAATATTTACTTTCTTTCATAAACTATACTGATATATATATATATATATATATATATATATATATATTCTCTCTCTCTATATATATATATATATATATATACACTTACATATATTACATTCATGCTTACACACACACACACACTTAGGAGAGATTATAAACTATTTCAAGTGAGTTTAAAAAAATAGCTAATGTTCAAATAACACCTCTACAGTAATATTATCCATTACTATGTTAAAAGATTTCCCTCAAATAAGATTCTATACATTTTTTTATTCACATTATTTATGTAAAATAGAAAACAATTTTAAAATCCTTTTAGATAATAATTTCCTTCTGAACATTTCTTTCATGTCACCCTGAGAAAGTAGATAATTTTATTGCATCACTACTTGTAGAAAGAGAAAGAGGCACTTTAAAAATAAGAAATGAGCACATCCAGTTCTTAATTTCCTTCCTGGAGTCTGTTTAAATAATAGTAAAGAACTTGATAATAAAAATTAACATGTAACTATAAACCCATATAAACAAAGACACAGGAGAAGGAACATGAGCCCAAAGAGAATTCACCAGTTTCCTGAAGGTAGAAAGACTGTGGATGTCTGTTTAATGGATATTTCTTTGGGAGGAAGCATCAGATTATCCAATTAAAAATGAAAGCTGATCTGACAAGCATAAACCCAGACACCTTCAAACTCGGGGCTGAAAGTTATCAAAAAGGAAAGAGCTCAAAGGCCCAGAAGGACTGATTAATTGCCTGTTCCAGGGACACAAGTGAATTTTTGACTCCCAGTTTGAAAGCAACCAATAGTATCAAAATAACAAAAAAGATAGGAGGGCAGAGATGGCAGGAAATGAGTATTGTAACCAAGATAAATCTGCATTCTTTTGTGCTGGAAACAAGTGAAACTATTTTAGTGTGGTACACAGAAAAAGAAGAATAAACATACTATTCAGAGAATGGAAAGGGAAGAAATAATAACAGATGATATTAAAAATAGACTTAAAAGTAGTAATTTTTAGAACATGAGAATAGAAACTTGCTTCTCTTTGAGAATCCTCACTTAAGTTGAATGCTACTTTAATGTGTTTCTTTTTAAAACATGAATCCTCCATGTGTACTGTATAAGAAGGAAGTCAAATCTATCCCTCTGCAAAGTCCAGGGAGTATTAAAAATATCATTCCAGATTTCATAAACAAAAATATTTATGATAAGGCTATATTGCTAATATAATACTTTTATATTTTAAAAAATCTTTTTTATACTATTAAAATGTATGTACTTAACGATCAAAAATTTTCATCGATATAGTACAATATTGTTCTGAACTCAGGAATGCCCTATAGGACATTGAAACGAGGAACTTTCCCTGTAGTCTATATAGACAGATAAGGAATAATAAATAATAATTGATAACAGCAGATATTATTTGTTGACTATTTATTAATTGCCAGCAGCTTTAAATGCTTTATGTGACTTGATTTCTTATATCACTTTCAGATGAGGGAAACAGACATGAGAGGTCACATGACTTGTTTAAGATCCCACAAAGCAAGTGGAGGAATTAGAATTGGTTCCAGATAACTTGTATTTAACTAGTGGAGTTATAAGAGTTATGGGAGAATTGGATGATTATGATCACATTTTAAGAGAAGCAATTCCCTTGTTTTTTCTTCAAATCTTCCCTAATCTGAATACCATGTTACATACATATCATCACTCTTCCATGTAGCCACTCTTGCCTAAATTGCCTCTTTTATAAGAGAGTGAGGATAACTGTCTCTTAAGATTATTAAAAGTTGTGTGGTCTAATATATATATTATAGTGCTTAAAAGAATGGATGGCATAGAGATATTAGTGGTGTTATTTTTACTACTATTAATATTACCAGCAGCCAGTTCATCTGCTATAACATCTGTTCCAATGCTGGAGGAAGCATCAGTTGTATTTAACTCATTCAGATGCTATATCTAACTCCAATGTTGCTTCTTTAAGCACAACTCTTGCTTCACACGCTATCCTGAGAATCTAACTACCCTGTAAGATGTGAGTTAATTGTTGCTATAATTCCTTATAAATTTTTCTTTTCATTTCCTTGCATCTTTGTGATGTGTGGTATCACGTGCTCAAATACTCAGGTCAAGTATAAGGGAAAAACCACTCCCTCCGTGTGTTCTGTCGCTCAGTCATATCTCTTTGTGACCACAGGGACTACAGCCTGACAGGCTCCTCTGTTCAGGGAATTTTCCAGTCAAGAATACTGGATCAGGTTACTATTTTCTGCTCCAGGGGATCTTCCCCACCCAGGGATCAAGCCCGTATTTCTGGCATTATCTGCATTGGCAGGCAGATTCTTTACCACTGTGTCACCTGGGAAACCCATTAAACTGTTATGTTCTATTAAGTTTCACTGAAATAATGATTTTTAATTATGTTAATTTTCTATATCTGCATGGAAAATGACCACAAATTTAGCAGCTTAAAACAATATTCATTTATTAACTCACAGTTATAAATTCTCCCTCAGAGAGTTACATAAAACAGTGCAAAACCAGACATAAGTCTTACAATCCAAAGCAAATTCAATAAATTCCACTAAACAAAGGGAAATAGTTAAGATACGAAGCCGTATAAGACTAATCGCTGAGAAAGAGTGTTCAAAGCTGATTGGAAGGGTAAACCAGCTTCAATCTATCCTTGAAATTCAGGCAGTGTTGGTGATTTATCTAGTTCCTGCAGTGGATGATGTGGGCACGTCAAAGGAGATGTAGGTAAGGTGGCAGAACGGACCTTTTCAAAATAATAATTTCTTTCATGGAATTGAAGCAATATAAACACCTGTCTCCTCAGCTGTACTATTTCTATTTCAAGGACAAAACGATATTTTAATGACCTTTGTGTGCTTCTACTAAGATAGTATAACACACTTAAACACCAAATTATCTTGAATGAATTAACTAATATACAGCTGGGTGGATAGAGGATGCTGGGTAGATGTCAACTCTGAAGGCACACAATTGCTTTTGGAAAAATAGCAGATATCAAATTATATCATCAAACTATAGATCAACCTAAAAAAAACATTGGGCTGAAAAATTCCTGTGCATATCATATATCTTTTCAAAAAAATTCATTGGTGTTGACTACCACAGATGGAACTTTAATAAATACACTTAGGGGTGTTCTTTAAATCAGTCATGCAGAAAACATGTTTAGAAATGGTTTCATATGTGCTATGGTGAAAAATAATGATAATAATGTTTTTTCTTTAGAATCATTTTGTAGAGATGTAAATCCCTTTCCACCATTTTGTACAAAGGTAATAATTATCTTGTGTCTCCCTATATTAGACAAGGACAAATATAATAATTTTTGAGGATAGTGGTGACAATAACGATAGGTGACAGTGATTATTGACTATGGCCAAGGAAATGATTTGCTTTATTTTTGACTACCAGTGGGGTTGGAGAAGGAAATGGCAACCCACTCCAGTATTCCTGACTGAAAAATCCCATGGACAGAGGAGCCTGGGGGGCTACAGTCCATGGGGTTACAAAGAGTCATACATAACTTAGTGACAGAGCATCAAATGAGATACACTTATTATTCTTTTTCAATATGCCAAGAGACTAACATTCAGAATTTAGGTAACTTACCCAGTGTCCTAGTGGAATGTACATTATTTGAACACAGATTTCTTTATTAAAAAGTCACTGTTGCAGCATAAGTGCTAGCATAGTGTACGAACATGGCAGAATTATAAGAAAATCGGATTGAATTTTGCCAAATAGTGCTAAAACATGGCACTCTTAATACTGAATAATATTTTATTTTAGTTTTTTTACTTTATTTTTGCTCTTAATTGTTATAATATACTGCTTCTTTTTACCATAAAAGATCATCTTGGCCTGAGCATGGCTATGTGTATGTTTATTAGGAAGTCTATTTAAGAGATTGATATGGCTTTGGCCACCTGATGCGAAGAACAAACTCATTGGAAATGACCTTGATGCTGGGAAAGATTGAAGGTAGGAGGAGAAGGGGACAACAGAGGATGAGATGGTTGGATGACATCACCGACTCAGTGGACGTGACTTTGAGTAAACTCTGGGACTTGGTGATGGACAGGGAGGCCTGGCGTGCTGCAGTCCACGGGGTTGCAAAGAGTCAGACATGACTGAGGGACTGAACTGAACTGAACTGATGGCTTGAAAATCTTTCTCTATATAGAAAAATGAATGTCTCTTTTCGTTTATGCTTTTAATGCTTCTTTCTGTTATCCTGCCACAGAAAACAATCAAGATATCTTTTTAAGCTGATTTCTATACTACTGTCTGCATTTGCTAAGTACAGCAAATGGATTTTCATTTGGAAAATCCATCCAGTTTCCAAAATTAGTTCTCTAAATCTGCAAAACTTAGATGAACTCATATTTGGACTCTTATTTGTTCATTGTTATAAAATGCACATGTATTTTTCAAAGAGAATTAATCCTATAACGTACAGATACTTTTCAAAGAGGGTTAATTCTTTTTGTCAGGGAGTTTCAAAGGCCTTTGTGAGAACATATATAGCTTTAATTCTGATAATGATTTCTTCTGCATAGACCAAGTACAACAGATCTCCCAGTGCACTGCCATCAATTAACCAGCTATTAAAATTATATTATAAAGAAGAGCATGTATAATGTAGGTTGAGGATAATATGTCTAAATTCCTGAATTTAACAAAATACAATACACAAAAGATTTCATCATGTACTTACACATGTGAATGCAACTCCATGACTCCTAATGTAGAGAATTTTCACAACATGTATTTTCCTCTTCTTTTTTTTTTTTAATTTTGGTATTATCCAACTTTGTAAACTAACATTTCTCCCTAGGTTTTTCTTTTCTGGTGCCAAAACAACAAAGCTTCCACTCAAAGTGAAGCGTCAAAGCTCCAGGCCTTTCGACGCTGGATCTCAGTTCCACAGGCAGGGAGCAAAACGCACGGTAGGATAAGGTTTTTCACGCGTTATCACTCTATCGGTTTCAGATGCGGTGGCCAGCAGGACTGTGACATTAAAAATGCAAGTTGTATTAATGATGGTCCACAAGGAAAAAGGATGAAAGGTTACTTTGAATTGTCTTTGAAGAATATAGATAGCTGGAATAGCCTTTGATACTAAGAATCAGTACTAGTCTTCTCAAATCAAGGACAACTGTCCTCCAAAACAGAAGGGGACGAAAAAACAGATATTGATGAGTAGCTCCAGCAGGGCAGGAAGAGGAGGAAATGGTTATAGCTCAGGTGTTTAGATAGCTGTGGGAAAGTGTGAATAAAAGTGGGCAGCCCTTCTTTTTGGAGGGAAAAAAAAAAAAAAACATGAAACAGTGGATATTCTTTACTTGTCAAATGCAAAAGGATTGACAAAAATCATTAAATGTGCCTTCTGGCTACTTTGCTGGCAACTGCAAGCTGTTCTCCCCAGATATCCACAGTTATGTGTTTCTTTTACTAAACTCGCTAAAGTATTCACCACTGAGCAATTTTCTTATTCAAATTGGCTGGAGGGAGTTTCATTAAAAACACTCAAGTGACATAGAACAAAAAAAAAAAATCAAATTAGATAACTTTCATATGTCCTGGCACATATAAGTAAATTAGTTGGGAATGATCAATTTGGTTTCCAAATATTTTCAGGCAAAAATAGAGATTTCCAGTGAAAGGTGAACATTTAATAAAGGACTATATTTTAGATTTCCAAGGAACACACAGTAATAATATCATCTGTAAGCAAATAAAATTTTATATTACAATAATAATAGCTAACAATTACACAATGTACACTATATTCCAGGATCTTTTATACCTCAAAACACATGTAATCTTTACCACTACTCAGTGAGACAAACACTCTCTGATCAACATTTTGTAGATGACTGTTGAAACACAGATTGGTTAGGTAATGTTTTCCCCTATACTCATAAACAGAAGAAAGCTGGGATTTTAAATCAGTATGCCTTGATTAAAAAAAAAAAAAGAAAAAGCTATGCTCTTTCCCAACATGTCATGTGCATTTTCTGTTCAGTGGATTTCTGCAAGCACTTACTGTCTCACAAAATCTATTCCTTCAAAAGAATCAGAATCTTAGTAATTCTCTTATCTGCTTTAATTTTAATTGCACACCCATGTCCAAACACAGAGGCACTAAAACAGTGTTGCATATTTTTTTTCATATGCATAAAGACCTATTTAAGTGTCTAATTTAAGTCCAAAATCTATAATGTTAATAACTCTTAAATGTGTGTCCTGAATAAATACCAAGTAATAATACTAAATTTAAAAGTACATAAACATATGAGTATATTTTGAATATTATGACACAGTAATTCTCTTCATTGGGAAAAGGCTAACATTGTAGCATGAAAAAAATTGCTGTAGAATGTATCTTATGGTATATAATTCTAAAATATAATCTTGTGCCACTAGAGTGTGACACATGAACAGTGGTGTCTATAATGCATTAATCATGCATAATATGCATTCAACAAAATATTTCTACACAGGTGGTTCTAGTGGTAAAGAGTAAGCCTGCCAATTCAAGAGACTCAAGAGAAGTAGGTTCAGTCACTGGGTTGGGAAGATGCCCTGGAGTAGGAAATGGCAACCCATTCCAGTATCTTGCCTGTAAAATTTCATGGGCAAAAGAGCCTGGCAGGCTATTGTCCATGAGGCTGCAAAGAGTCAGACACCACTGAGTGATTGAAGACACACACACACACACACACACACACACACGTGTTAACTGAAACAAAAAATGAAGCAGCTTTGCAAAACTGGGGTTTGTTATAACAATTAGAGATGCACAGAGATGGTATTTATACATTAATGAGATGAAAGTCTAATTATCTAATAGACTAAGAAGAACATTCTTATGGGAATGGGATACTGCCCAGAATGGAGGTCAAGCTCAAGCAGGGAATGAAGAGTATCTCTGCAGAAAACAGGTGGCAGCAGAGATGGAAGGTTGGTAGATAAAGGGCATTAATCAAATATGTAAATACATTAAATATAATTAAAGTAGGTTTCTTAGGAATAGATAAGGAACTCACAGATACAAAAAGGGAGAAAGCTAGAAGTCATAGAGTTAAATTGCATACATCAGGGTGAAGATTTGCAATGTTCAGTTGGATAGATTAGATAAATAGATGATAGAGACTTACTTGTCTGTGTAAATATCTGTATGTGTTTCTGAGCTGAAGCTTGTACTGCTCTTTGCACAATGCACCAATAAATCAAGAGATGAATCTTTGGAGAAAGGACTAGAGACTTTCTTTAGCCAGCAGACGGAAAAGATGGCAAACTAGTGTTCCAAAGGATCATTTTATCCGAGTTAGAATCCAGTCTCCTTTTATACTGAAAGGGGAGAGTATGCCTGCTTGTTTCATACTTCTTGGCACCGGAATCTTTTCTTTTTGCATCTGCCTGTGCGAGTCTGGTCACAATGTTCCTATAACCTCCAGCAAGACAAATATTATTCTTTGTTCTGCAAATTTTAATTTCTGGATGAATGAAAAGTGTTATAGCTTTAAAGATCAGAACCTAGAGAATGGGCTATCCTGTATATTTCAGATTATAGGCAACATTTTTTTATGAAAGGTGCATAGCTAGCATAACTAAGCCAAGGCCACAGAGCACAATGGTCATATCTAGATCATGGTTTTTGACTTCTAAATGTCATTTTCTTCTAAAAGAAATCAAAGCTTCTAATTGAAGTGACTAATTCTAAGGTTGGTTCATGTAAAGTACAAAATGAATCTAGGACACCTTGTTGTCCTCAAAAATAAAGTGGTCAAAGACATATGGGAGCATTTCAAAAGAACAGCAGAACCAACTTGCAAGAGCTTCTCCCACTGACCTTATCTGAAGGAATTTTGACATCAAAATAAATAACGATAATAATGGATTCTAGTACATGGAGTATAAGAGAAAGCCATGGGTACCATACAGATATCAATAAATGAATAAATGCATTGAAAGTATGATTAGGAATGAAAAATGTTTAAGATATGACTGTAACCTCCCACTGAATTCATATTCATATTGTTCTAACATTAGATATTACTTCCTGCTCATTTTCCTCATACATGAGGAAATTTCCTCTACTTCTCAACCTCTTCATTCTGTTATCTCCCAACTACTATCATTTGTACTTCTATATATTTGTACTCAATAACCTACATTCTTTTTTTTAAACAGGTTGAAATCACCTTTGTTTTGTGTATTATGAAAGCTGGGGAATCAAATGCCTATACAAAGTCAACATATTAAATATAAATGAACCAAGAGAGAAATAAGAAAAATTGGCCACCAGAAATTAAGCTTTTCAATTGATTATTATTTGACATATGTACTATTACATTAAAATATGTTATTTAGTTTATGTTATAAAATAATAAAATTATAATATAATAGTGAATATTGCATTTTGCATTTGATACTAAATCAGACATCTTTGAAACATACTATTTGAACATATACTATTGTTCAAATCTATGTCTCTTTTTATTTAATTCCAGACCCTGGGTTCTCTTTTTATACCAATAAATATATCAAAGTCATTCTTATACTCTGGGTTGTAGTATGCAATAAGTCAGCTTTGAATCATTTGGCATGGAAGAATATTTGATTACATTCAATTTTATAGTAGAATACAGCTGTTCACCATTGTAAGTGCTTCCAAAGATGGATATAATCTTTCACAATAGTTTTTATATTTACAGTAACATGTCCCAAGGTATTTGTAAAGTTTTAATATATGAGCATTATCATATTTAATTTTCAGTGTCAAATTTTATTGTAGTTAAGTAAATTTGACTTGACGTTCTTCATTTATACTATCAATATTCAATGAGAGAGGTGAATTGAACAATGTTAGTTTTTTTTTTCATAAAGTAGCAAAGAGAGATTATTTTCTAAAATTTAGTCTTTAATTTCCACAATTTATAAAGATACAAGTCAGGGTAGTACTTTCATTTTTGAAAACTTATATATGCATAGAAAATTGGGTCAGATTAATCTTTAACAGAGGAGATTCCCAAAGAAACTATTTCATTAA
Organism: Cervus elaphus; assembly: GCF_910594005.1. Lineage (NCBI taxonomy): Eukaryota > Metazoa > Chordata > Mammalia > Artiodactyla > Cervidae > Cervus > Cervus elaphus. The sequence goes on along the minus strand of NC_057844.1, from coordinate 9,137,524 downwards.
GGAAAAAGTGATTTATGTAACTTGTATATATACTTGGTAACAATTGCTTGGAAATATTCAAAATGGATATATAGATTTTATGCAAAAAGCCACAGATCTTAATTTTTAACTCTGCTTTTACAGTAAACTAAAGCATGTGTTTTCGCTATATAACAGAGACCTTCATTTTTCAATGGTTGAAAAAAAAACCCTCAAGCATTATTTGAAACCACCATTATCTTTGTAATAATGAACCATGTTCTAAATATAATATACCTTGTTGTTGTTTAGTCACTAAGTCATGTCTGATTCTTTTTGTGACTGCATGGAAATGTAACCCTCCAGGCTCCTGTGTCCATGGGATTTCCCAGGCAAGAATACTAGAGTGGCTTGCCACTTCCTCCTCCAGGGGAGCTTTCCAACCCAGAGAAACAATGATATTTCTCTGACACTTTAAAGGAATGTAACACTGTTACTTATTATATTCAAGGACTTTTATTCAATTTTAAAGTTTCTAACATGAAATAGTTACTTCTGAATAGCACAAATGTATTTATAACCTGAATTCTTGAAAAATGTTGTCAAATTGTATTTAAATTGCTTAGCTAAAATTACACTGTTTTCCACATCTAGAAGACCATCAAGAGCCTCTATCTGGTAGCATAGACACTAGCCACATATGGCTGTTTTAATTTAAACTAAAGTTAGCTAAATTAACAATCATTTCCTCAGTCACACTAACCACATTTCAAATACTCAGTAGTCACATGTAGTCGGTAGCAAATTTCTTAAGATCACAGATGTAGAACATATCCATTATCTAAAAAAGCTGTGTTGCCTAGTGTTGATTCACAATAGGGATTGGTAAACATTTTCTGTAAAAGGCCAAATACTAAGTATTTCAGGCTTTGTGTTCTCTGATACAATTAGTCAATTCTGTGATTGTAGCTTCCAGTGGTCATGTATGGATGTGAGAGTTGGACTGTGAATAAAGCTGAGCATCGAAAAATGGATGCTTTCGAACTGTGGTGTTGGACAAGACTCTTGAGAGTCCCTTGGACTGCAAGGAGATCCAGCCAGTCCATCCTAAAGGAGATCAGTCCTGAATATTCGTTGGAAAGACTGATGCTGTAGCTGAAACTCCAATACTTTGGTCACCTGATGTGAAGAGTTGACTCATTGGAAAAGACCCTGATGCTGGGAGGGATTGGGGGCAGGAGGAGAAGGGGACTACAGAGGATGAGATGGCTGGATGGCATCACCGACTCGATGGACATGAGTTTGAGTAAACTCCAGGAGTTGGTGATGGACAGGGAGGCCTGGCATGCTGCCATTCATGGGGTCGCAGAGTCGGACACGACTGAGCGACTGAACTGAACTGAGCAGGAAAACAGCCTGTCTTGCTCACCATAGACAATAGATAAACAAACATGTGTGGCTGTCTTCAAATAAAACTTTATACAGAAAAGCAGGTTAGGCAAGATTTGGCATGTGGGCTATTTTTTGCTTACTCTTGATCTATATTAACATTTATTTTGATTAACCTACAGAAAGATTTTCTGGTATTCTCTTGCTTTTTAGATTATCCGATGGATGTTGGCAATTTGATCTCTGGTTCCTCTGCCTTTTCTATATTCAGTTTGAATATCTGGAAGTTCACTGTTCATGTACTGTTAAAGCTTGACTTGGAGAGTTATGAGCATTACTTTGCTAGTGTGTGAGATGAGAGAAATTGTGAAGTACTGTGAACTATCTTTGACATTACCTTTATTTGGGTTTGGAATGAAATCTGACCTTTCCCAGTCGTGTGGCCTCAGCTGAGCTTTCCAAATTGTTGGCATATTGAGTACAGCACTTTCACAGCATCATCTTTTAGGATTTTAAAGAAATTGAATTCCATAACCTCCCCCAATTTTGTTCATAGTGATGCTTCCTAAGGCCCACTTGACTTCTCATTCCAGGATGTTTGGCTATAGGTGAGTGATCACACCATCGTAGTTACCTGGATCATTACTTGTTTTTTTTTTTTTTTTTTTTTTTGTATAGTTCATCTGTGTATTCTGGCCACTCTTCTTAATATCTTTTGCTTCTGTTTGGTCCATATCATTTCTGTCCTTTATTGTGCCCATCTTTGTATGAAATGTTCCCTTAGTATCTCTAATTTCCTTGAAGAGATCTCTAGTCTTTCCTATTCTATTGTTTTTGTTGATTTCTTTGCATTGATCACTGAGGAAGGCTTTCTTATCTCTCCTTGCTATTCTTTGAAACTCTACATTCAGATGGGTATTTCTTTCCTTTTCTCCTTAGCCTTCAGCTTTCTCTTCTTTTCTTAGCTATATGTAAGGCCTCTCAGAAAATCATTTTGCCTTTTTGCATTTCTTATTCTTGGGTATGGTCTTGATCCCGGCCTCCTGCACAGTGTCACACACCTCCTTCCATAGTCGTTCAGGTACTCTGTCTATCAGATCTAACCCCTTGAATCTAGATTGGTAATAGTTTTTCTTCCAAGGAGCAAGTGTCTTTTAATTTCAAGGCTATAGTCAGCATCTTCAGTGATTTTCCAGGGCAAGAAAATAGAGTCTGTCACTATTTCCATTGTTTCCACATCTATTTGCTATGAAGTGATGAGACTGGATGCCATGAACTTAGTTTTTTGAATGTTGAGTTTAAAGCCAACTTTTTCACTCTCCTCTTTCACCTTCATCAAGAGGCTCTTTGGTTTCTGCAATAGGGTGTTGTCTCTTCTGCAATAAGGTTTGTCTCTTCCACTGTATAATTGTAACGGATTTGGTTGAGGTCATTCCTGAATGGGCTAGTAGTTTCCCCTACTTTCTTCAATTTCAGTCTGAATTTGGCAATGAGAAGTTCATGATCTGAGCCACAGTCAGCTCCTGGTCTTGTTTTTGCTGACTGTATAGAGCTTCTCCATCTTTGGCTGCAAAGAATATAATCAATCTGATTTCGGTGTTGATCATCTGGTGATGTCCATGTGTAGAGTCTTCTCTTGTATTTTTGGAAGAGGGTGTTTGCTATGACCACTGAGTTCTCTTGGCTAAACTCTATTAGCATTTGCCTTGCTTCATTCTGTACTCCAGGCTCAAATTTGCCTGTTACTCCAGGTGTTTCTTAACTTCCTACTTTTGCATTCCAGTCCCCTATAATGAAAAGGGCATCTTTTTTGGGTGTTAGTTCTAGAAGGTCTTGTAGGTATTCACAAAACTATTCAATTTCTTCAGCATTACTGGTTGGAGCATAGACTTTGATTACCATGATATTGAATGGTTTGCCTTGGAAACAAACAGAGATTATTCTGTTGTTTTTGACATTGCATCCAAGTACTGCATTTCAGACTCTTTTGTTGAATATGATGACTCTTCCATTTCTTCTGAGGGATTCTTGCCCACAGTAGCAATATAATGGCCATTTGAGTTAAATTCACCCATTCCAGTCCATTTTAGTTCACTGATTCCTAAAATGTCAATATTTACTCTTGCTCTCTCCTGTTTGACCACTTCCAATTTGCCTTGATTCATGGACTTAACATTCCAGGTTCCTATGCCTCTTAGAATAATGAAAGTAAAAACAAAAATAAGCAAATCAAGCTTAGTGAAAGATTTAGCCTGGCAAAGGAAATCATAAACAAGATGTAAAAACACACAGAATGGGTGAAAATATTTTTAAAATGAAGCAACAGACTGAGGATTAATCTCCAACATATACAGACAACTCAAGAAGATTAATATCAAAAAATCAAATAATACAATCAAAAAGTGAACAGAAGATGTAAACATTCAGTTCACCAAAGAAGAAACACAGATGGCCAAGGAGTGCCTGAAAAGATGCTCAATATCACTGATTATTGGTGAAATGAAAATCAAAATTATGATGAGAGATTTCCTCACACTGATCAGAATAACCATTATCAAAAAATCTAGAAATAATAAATACTGTAGAGTGTGTGGAGAAAAGGAAACCCTCTTGCACTGTTGGTGGGAATGTAAATTGTTACATCCACTATGAAGAACAGTATGAAAGTTCCTTAAAAAATGAAACTTGGAACTACCATATGACCCAACAATCTCACTACTGGCACATACCCTGAGAAAACCACAGTAAAAAAAGGTACATGTACCCCAGAGTTCATTGTGACACTATTTACAATAGTCAGGGCAAGGAGGCAACCTGAATATCAGTTGACAGGTGAATGGATAAAGATTATGTGGTACATATAAGCAATGGAATATTGCTCAGTCATGAAAAGAAACAAAATTGGGTATTTACAGTGATGTGGATGAACTTAGAGTCTGTCATACAGAGTGAAGAAGTTAAGAAAAAGAAAAGCAAATACTGTATATTAACCCATATATATATATATAAAACCTAGAAAAATAGCACAAAAGAACTTATTTGCATGGTGGAATAGATACACAAACATATAGAGAGGACTTTTGAACACAGTTGGGAGGAGGAGAGGGTGAGTGAACTGAGAGAATAGCACTGACATGTATACACTACCGTATATAATATAGACAGCACACTACCGTATATAATATAGACAGCTAGTGAAAAGTTGCTGCATGGCCCAGAGAGTTCAGCTAGGTATTCTGTGATGACCTAGAGGGGTGGGGTTGGGGGTTGGATGGAGACTGAAGAGGGAGGGTGTGTATGTGTACATATACGTGATTCAGTTTACTATACAGCAGAAACTGATACAGCATTGCAAAGCACTTATGCTCCATTAAAAGAATAAGATCAGAAATATTCTAACAAGGCCTGCTTATTCAAAATTTTCTGCCTCAACTTCTAGTCTATGATGATAAGAGTTACTTTGTTTCTGATACAAGGAAGACATCTTCCACATGGTATTTTTATCTCACAAATAAAAGGAGCATGCTTCCATATCTTGCCTATTAAATAGTGCTGGCACAAAGGTAGGGATGTATGTATCTTTTGGAATTAGTGTTTTGGTTTCTTCCAGATATAAACCCAGGATTGGACATGCTGGACCATATAGTAGTTTTGTTTTAGTTTGTTGTTGTTGTTTTGTTTTGAGAAAGCTCCATACTGTTTTCCATAGTGGTTGCACCAATTTATATTCTCACTAACAGTGCACAAAGGTTCCCTTTTCTCCACATATTTGCCAACACTTGCTATTTGTAGAATTTGATGATACCCATCCTGATAGATATGAGGTGTTATCACATTGTTGTTTTGATTTGCATTTCTCTAATAATTAGCAATGTTGAGCATCTTTTTATGTGCCTGTTAGCCATCTGTGTATCTTCCTTGGGAAAAAAGCTGTCCAGGTCTTCTGCTCATTTTTTCAAGTTGATTTTTTTATTTGATTTTGTGTTATACAAGCTGTTTGTATATTTTGTATATTAACCTCTTGTCAGTCATATAGCCAAGTGTCCTTCAACAGATGAATGGACCTGGGGTACACACACACACACACACACACACACACACACACACACACACACCCGTGTGTGTGTGTAGGCTTCCCAGGTTCTAGTGGTAAAGAATCTGCCTGCCAATGCAGGAGACACAGGAGACATGGGTTTGGTCCGTGGGTCAGGAAGATCCCTTGGAACAGGAAATGCCAACCCAGTTCTTGCCTGGGAAATCCACTGGAACATGGTGGGCTACAGTCCATGGGGTCGCAAAGAGTTGCAAACAACTTAGGAACTGAGTAAACAGCACACAAACACACACACACACATACACACACACACATAACTCTCAGCCATAAAAAAAAATGAATATCTGCCATTTGAAGCAACATGGATGGACCTAAAGAATATTATGCTTAATGAAATAAATCAGACTAATACTGTATGTTATCAGAGAAAAACAGATACTGTATAATATCAATTATATGAGGAATTTGAAAGGCAAAGAAAGAAAGGTGCATAGCAAAACAGAAACAAACTCACAGATATGGAAAACAAACTAGTCTTTACAAGGAGAGAGAGGAAAGGGGAAAGGGATGTGTTAGTAGTATAGAATTAAGAAATACAAATTATTGATACTATGTACAAAATAGATAAGCAGCAAGACTATATTGCATACAGGGAATCCTAGCCATGATCCTGGAATAACTTTGAAAGGAGTATAATCTGTAAAAGTGCTAAATCACTGTGCTATACAGTGAAATTAATATGATATTGTAAATCAAATGTACTTCAATTAAAAGGTCAGAATCCTTTCTTGTATCTGTTGTTGTTTTTAAAAGTTCCTTTAGCTCAAAATATTTTGTTTGACAAAATGGCATGTTTGGGTGTTATATTCTGGTTTCCTTCACTGTTGATATCTAGTTTCTACTTGAAAGCCAGTTAATGCCAGGTGATTAAGTCATTTTCTCTTGCTGCTTTGAGTTTTGGTTATTACCCTCAGAGCATTCCCAAAGACCTAATCAGATTTCTGAAATTGTTCTTTGTTTTCAAGATCAACATTTATCCAGTCAATCCCACTTTGTTAACCCCATCTTCACTGATTTCTTTCTTTCTTTTTTTTTTTTAAGTGGGAGACAACTGAAGAAACGCATACATTATACTTTTGTTTTTTTGACATTTTTTTAGTTCCTTTGTCTTTCCTCTTTCAAATGAATTTTCTTATTTTACAGAGCATGTCCAGAGTAGCTTGTTAAGAATTCCAGTCAGAGCCTTTAGCACATGGCAAAGCTCACTAGATAAATTATGTCAACCTGCTTTTAATCCCTTTGTAAGAAATCTTTCATTATTGCTTTTGTTACAAAAGTAAGGATATATTCTTTCTGAGTTTGGAGGAACACCATTATCCTTTATTTCTTTTAATTTCAAAGTGATGTGTCTTGCATTTTTTTTTTTTTTTAATTTTCCTAACATATGTATTGAGTGAAGCTTTCAATCTGGTTTTGAATTGTTGCTTGCTTTTTGTAAATTATGACTTCTTACCTTGCATATGTCTGCTGTTATGAATCCATCCTCTATGATTTTTTCCTTTCAAATTTTGCCCTAGTACATTATTTCCTCACTTTATGATATTTTCCTATATTTTTCTTTCAAACATTCTATTGATTTTTATATTTCCAAAAGCCTGTTGCTATTTTTGTAATTTTTTTTTCAAGTAGCTTTCTATTCTTGTATCATTTATGCAACATTCCATTAAAGTTTCTTGCTAATAAGCTCTGCTCTTTAAATTATTTGTTTTCTTAGGGGTCATATTTTGTGTTTTTATTTTCCTTTCTGTTTGGTTGTTGTTCTTATTGCTAGACTTATTTAAATATATAAAGAGCATGGCCTGTTTATTTACATTTAGTAAGACAATCATAGAAGGATGATTAAGAGCCTGAATTACGGATTGAACTTTTCAACTGGGAGACTTCCTTTGCAGTTTAATGTGAAAAAGCAGAGAATCAGCAGTTCAACAGAGGAATGCTAAATGCCCAAAGAGAAGGAACTTTTTCTAGAAAACTAGTGAAACCATGTTCCTCAGACTGGGACTTGAACCCACAGTCTGAAATTCAAGCCTGGGGAAAAAAAAAAAAAAAACAGAATGGAAATTGAGTCCATGGATTAACTGATCTCACACTCTTGGTCTCATGAAGTTCAGGTTCTTGATGTCTCATCACGAAGAATGAGATAGGTAAGCGAAAGGTGTCAGGAAGCATTTTACAGGAGACTTCCGGTGTGCTGTTTTGGATCTGTCAGGAAACCCTTGACCCTTATTAATTCCTGAGTATTCAGGAATTAAGAGGAGAGGCACTCCTTTCCCCGGGGCTGAGGAATCCAGGTATTTCCTTTGTTAGTTTCTCATTGTGGTGATAAGTACCCTCTTCTCTCTTTAATAGGGATCGCCTTGTGTTTTGTAAGTCTGGAATTTTAATTTTTATCTTTGCTGAGAATAACTACCTTGTAAGATAGTATATATGCCCACACCATGTTGATTAAAACACCTTTGCTCCATCAGACCTTTGGTCCCCGTGTCTGTCTGTCTGTCTCTCTCTCTTTCTCTCTCTCTCTCTTTCTTTCTTTCTCTTCCTTTCTTTCTCTTTGTCTATTTCCGGCTGATTCCCTGGAACTTGAAAGCCGGCTGTGTAACCCAGGGAATATTAGCCTCTTTCCTTTCACTTTCTCATCGTTGACTCCAGACCACCAGGTTCTGGTCCATTAAAGACCAACAATAGGTGAGAAATGGATTTATTTAGAGAGAAGCACACTCCACAGATAGATTGTGGGCCATATTGAAGAAGGAATTCATAGGACCTGGACTCCATCTCAGGCCTGTCCGTGCTGGTACTGTGGGGGGGACTCTGAACTTTGTGCTTAGCGCCTGTGGGAATGACAATGGAAGGGTAAGACCCCCTCTAGGCAGGGAAGACACTAATCACCCCTGCCTCCGGACAGTATCTATCGGAATGTAACCACAGGCTTATCGGTTATTATGAGGTTATTGTGATTGTATTTACCCTTCCTTTGTAAGCCTAAAGGGATTTGGGCTGGTGGGTTTGGACACATACACATGGGGTATAAAAGATTTTCACATAATGCTGGTCGGGGCCCTTGGCTAAGAGGAGACTCTGCCTTGGGCCCACCAGTGTAATAAACTGCACTCTACTATCTCCATTGTTCTTCTGAATGAGTTTGTTTCCTGGAAAGCATGGCTATAACAATATCAGAAGATGAGAGTCATCTCAGGGTATGGGGTTGTCAGTTTTTATAGGGTAGCCTATTAAGGCTAATGAGTTGGGGGAATATTCCACCTATTTGGGGAGGGGGTGGAGATTCTCAGGAACAGGGCCACTGTCCACTTGTTGGCTTTTTCTGATTAGTCTTTGAACTGTCACGGCACCCTGGCTCATGTCATTTAGTGTTCTGCTTATGTTACAGTGAGCATATATTGAGGCTCCAGGTCTAGTAGAAGTCTCATTCAACATCTTCGACCTAGATGATTTTACCAGTTTATGTCTTATCCTCAGGCTATGCCATTCTTGTAAAGGTTGTAGCCTGCCCCTTTCCTTCCTGTTTCACTAAGTGCTCATGTTTTTTCTAACCAATTGTCATTTGTATTTTTTATTTTTTTAGGATTTACCACACACCAACCCATGCTTTTGGAGGTGATAAATTATTGAAGGAAATCTATAAAATGTATCAATGTGCATGTGTATGTTGGGGGGTAGGTGTCAGTGAATCTTCTTTTATTTTCCCCCATATCATACATCTGCTTCTACATGCATAAGTCTTCTAATATCTGGTTCATATGGTATTCTATATGGATGAAAGTGAAAGTGAAGTTCAGTCATGACATGTTCAGTCATGTCTGACTCTTTGCAACTCTATAGACTGTAGCCTACCAGGCTCCTCTGTCCATAGGATTTTCCATGCAAGAGTACTGGAGTGGGTTGCCATTTCTTTCTCCACTTCTATATGGCTAATGTGTTTTTATATCTGTTTCAGTCCCTCTGATCTATAGTTTAAGCTAGATTTTTCTTTTCCTGCTTATTAGTTACTATCCATCAGCAGTTGTTGAAATCTGTTATCTATTAATGCCACTATATAGCAATTCCTTCTGTCCTTGTATTCTTTTATTTATGGATGGTTAAGAGCAGGAGAAAAAACAGAAACTTTTAGTCCTTCAATCTTATAGCAGACAACCTCAGTATCTTCTAAGTTTTTCTCTAGATTCAACAGAAAAAATATCAGCAAGAAATCTATATTCTCCAAAAACATAATTGATCATCATCTCACTATTTTATATCTAAAAAACCTTTATCACATGCATTTTACTAGAATATTTTGATTTGTTTGTGTGTGTGCTTAGAGACTCAGTCATGTCCAACTCTTTGTGACCCCAAGGACTGTAGCCCACCAGGCTCCTCTGTCCATGGGGATTGCTGTATCTTGAAAAACTGTATGCAATGCATGAATTCTAAGTTCCAATCTATAATATAAAAGAAAATATTGGGAATCTATTTCTTATTGTGCAAGGTATTAAGGTAATCATGTTTATCTTATTGAAATGTAATAAAAATTAATTAACGCAATGTATACAATAACTTGATGGCTCAATGGTAAAGAATCTGCCTATAATGTAGGTAACAGGAGACACAGATTTGATCCCTGGATCAGGAAGACCCTCTGGAGGAGGAAATGGCTACTCACTCCAGTATTCTAACCTGGAAAATTCCATGAGCAGAAAAGCCTGGTAAGCTACAGCACATGGGGTTGAAAAGAGATGGACATAACTGAGCACACATACACACACACAAACACCTATGATAACTTACCTGGTATCAGTTCAGTTCAGTTCAGTTCAGTTGAGTCGCTCAGTCTTGTCCGATTCTTTGCGACCCCATGAATTGCAGCACGCCAGGCCTCCTTTTCCATCACAAACTCCAGGAGTTTACTCAAACTCATGTCCATCGAGTCAGTGATGCCATCCAGCCATCTCATCCTCTGTTGTCCCCTTCTCCTCCTGCCCCCAACCCCTCCCAGCATCAGGGTCTTTTCCAACGAGTCAACACTTCGCAAGAGGTAGCCAAAGTATTGGAGTTTCAGTTTCAGCATCAGTCCTTCCAATGAACACCCAGGACTGATCTCCTTTAGGATGGACTGGTTGGATCCCCTTGCAGTTCAAGGGACTCTCAAGAGTCTTCTCCAACACCATAGTTCAAAAGCATCAATTCTTCGGTACTCAGCCTTCTTCACAGTCCAAATTTCACATCCATACATAGCCACTGGAAAAACCATAGCCTTAACCAGACGGACCTTTGTTGGCAAAGTAATGTCTCTGCTTTTTAATATGCTATCTAGGTTGGTCATAACTTTCCTTCCGAGGAGTAAGCGTCTTCTAATTGCATGGCCACAGTCACTATCTGCAGTGATTTTGGAGCCCCCAAAATAAAGTCTGACATTGTTTCCACTGCTTCCCCGTCTATTTCCCATGAGGTGATGGGACCAGATTCCATAATCTTAGTTTTCTGAATGTTAAACTTGAAGCCAACTTTTTCACTCTCCTCTTTCACTTTCATCATGAGGCTTTTTAGTTCCTCTTCACTTTCTGCCATAAGGGTGGTGTCATCTGCATAACTGAGGTTATTGATATTTCTCCTGGCAATCTTAATTCCAGCTTGTGCTTCTTCCAGCCCAGCGTTTCTCATGATGTACTCTGCATATAAGTTAAATAAGCAGGGTGACAATATACAGCCTTGACATACTCCTTTTCCTATTTAGAAACAGTCTGTTGTTCCATGTCCAGTTCTAACTGTTTCTCCTGACCTGCATACAGGTTTCTCAAGAGTCAGGTCAAGTGGTCTGGTATTCCCATCTCTTGAAGAATTTTCCACAGTTTATTGTGAGCCACACAGTCGAAGGCTTTGGCGTAGTCAATAAAGCGAAAATAGATGTTTTTCTGGAACTCTCTTGCTTTTTCAATGATGCATCAGATATTGGCAATTTGATCTCTGGTTCCTGTAACTTTTCTAAAACCAGCTTGAACATCTGGAAGTTCTCGGTTCCCATATTGCTGAAGCCTGACTTGGAGAATTTTGAGCATTACTTTACTAGCGTGTGAGATGAGTGCAATTGTGCCGTCGTTTGAGCATTCTTTGGGAATAACTTTCTTAGGGCTTGGAAAGACAACAGACCTTTCCCAGTCCTGTGGCCACTGCTGAGTTTTCCAAATTTGCTGGCATATTGAGTGCAGGACTTTCACAGCATCATCTTTCAGGATTTGAAATAGCTCAACTGGAATCCCATCACCTCCACTAGCTTTGTTTGTAGTGATGCTTTCTAAGGCCCACTTGACTTTACATTCCAGGATGTCTGGCTCTAGGTGAGTGATCACACCATTGTGGTTATCTGGGCCATGAAGATCTTTTTCGTACAGTTCTTCTGTGTATTCTTGCCACTGCTTCTTAATATCTTCTGCTTCTGTTAGGTCCATATCATTTCTGTCCTTTATTGAGCCCATTTTTGCATGAAATGTTCCCTTGATGTCTCTAATTTTCTTGAAGAGATCGCTAGTCTTTCCCATTCTGTTGTTTTCCTCTATTTCTTTGCATTGATTGCTGAGGAAGGCTTTCTTATCTCTCCTGGCTATTCTTTGGAATTCTGCATTCAAATGGCAATATCTTTCCTTTTCTCCTTTGCTTTTTGCTTCTCTTCTTTTCACAGCTGTTTGTAAGGCCTCTTCAGACAACCATTTTTCCTTTTTGCATTTCTTTTCCATGGGATGGTCTTGATCCCTGTCTCCAGAACAGTGTCACGAACCTCCATCCATAGTTCATCAGGCTCTCTGTCTATCAGATCTAGTCCCTTAAATCTATTTCTCACTTCCACTGTATAGTCATAAGGGATTTGATTTAGGGCATACCTGAATGGTCTAGCGGTTATCCCTACTCTCTTCAGTTTAAGTCTGAATTTGGGAATAAAGAATTCATGATCTGAGCCACAGTCAGCTCCTGGTCTTTTTTTTTTTTTTTGCTGACTGTATAGAGCTTCTCTGTCTTTGGCTGCAAAGAATATAATCAGTCTGATTTCGGTGTTGGCCATCTGGTGATATCCACGTGTTGTCTTTTCTTGTGTTGTTGGAAGAGGGTGTTTGCTATGACCAGTGCGTTCTCTTGGCAAAACTCTATTAGCCTTTGCCCTGCTTCATTCCGTACTCCAAGGCCAAATTTGCCTGTTACTCCAGGTGTTTCTTGACTTCCTACTTTTGCATTCCAGTCCCCTATAATGAAAAGAACATCTTTTTTGGGTGTTAGTTCTAAAAGGTCTTGTAGGTCTTCATAGAACCGTTCAACTTCAGCTTCTTCAGCATTACTGGTTGGGGCATAGGCTTGGATTACCATGATATTGAATGGTTTGCCTTGGAAACGAACAGAGATCATTCTGTTGTTTCTGAGATTGCATCCAAGAACTGCATTTTGGACTCTTTTGTTGACCAGGATGGCTACTCCATTTCTTCTAAGGGATTCCTGCCCACAGTAGTAGATATAATGGTCATCTGAGTTAAAGTCACCCATTCCAGTCCATTTTAGTTTGCCGATTCCTAGAATGTCGACATTCTCTCTTGCCATCTCCTGTTTGACCACTTCCAATTTGCCTTGATTCATGGACCTAACATTCCAGGTTCCTGTGCAATATTGCTCTTTACAGCATCGGACCTTGCTTCTATCACCAGTCCCATCCACAACTTGGTATTGTTTTTGCTTTGGCTCCATCCCTTCATTCTTTCTGGAGTTATTTCTCCACTGATCTCCATTAGCATGCTGAGCACCTACCAACCTGGGGAGTTTCTCTTTCAGTATCCTATCATTTTGCCTTCTCGTACTGTTCATGGGGTTCTCAAGGCAAGCATACTGAAGTAGTTTGACATTCCCTTCTCCAGTGGACCACATTCTGTCAGATCCTTCCACCATGACCCAACCATCTTGGGTGGCCCCACACAGCATGGCTTGGTTTCATTGAGTTAGACAAGACTGTGGTCCTGTGATCAGATTGGCTAGTTTTCTGTGATTATGGCTTTATTGTGTCTGCCCTCTGATGCCCTCTCGCAACACCTACCATCTTACTTGGGTTTCTCTTACCTTGGACGTGGGGTATCTCTTCATGACTGCTCCAGCAAAGTGCAGCTGCTGCTCCTTACCTTGGATGATGGGTATCTTCTCACGGCTGCCCCTCCTGACCTTGAACGTGGAGTAGCTCCTCTCGGCCCTCCTGCGCCCCGCAGCAGCCACTCTGTAGCAAAATGCAAGTTTAAAGAAATTAAAACTACCATTATAGTCTTTCAGTTATAAAATATATCTGCAGATTTTAAGGAAAAATTGAATACTTACTTGCAAGGTTCATTCCAGAGATAGATCCTTCACTGCATGTAGATATAAAATACATATCCTAAGATCCTTTCATCTTATGATATTGCCAGTTCTATAGAAACCATTCCATACTATCCCACAATGCAGATCTTCACTGTAACATCTGGCACTGATTGGGAGGATTATTAGAGCAGAGAAAACAAATTATTTTTAGAAAGAGATATAAGATATCTACACTGTAATGACCTTTTGACATGCATCCATATATGTCGAGAAGTAGGAGAAATTTTTCTTGCAAACATCTTAGGAATGCACAAAAATTTGATTTGAATTTACCCAAATAGCTTCTTTATATTAAAGAATTTAGAAAACTTAGAAATGTAATCATTTATAGCAACATGGAGATTCAACCAGTCCATCCTAAAGAAAATCAATCCTGAATATTCATTGGAAGGACTGTTGCTGAAGTTGAAACTCCAATACTTTGGCCACCTGATGTGAAGAACTGACTCATTGGAAAAGACCCTGATGCTGGGAAAGATTGAAGGCAGGAAGAGAAGGGGACAGCAGAGGATGAGATGGTTGGATGGCATCACCGACTCAATGGACTTGAGCTTGAGTAAACTCTGGGACTTGGTGATGGACAGGGAGGCCTGGCGTGCTGCAGTCCTTGGGGTCACAAAGAGTTGGACATGACTGAACGACTGAACTGAACTGAATTGATAGCAACATGAATAGACTTTACTTTAACCAGAACATTTGATTAGCTATCTTTTCAGTTTCATTCAACATGCTGGATAATTAAGTTATAGCAGGACTTTGATACAATCAGTATGTGAGACTTTGTCATGGAATATTTACCAAAGTCCTGACTTACCATTTTTAAATACTTATAACAATTCCACACATCAAGAAATATCAAAGCATAAAAGTACTTGCTTTAATGTGAATATGAAAAAGAAAGAATAAATACATGAAGTGGAATGAAGGACAACATTTATTTCAATATTTTTAACTGCTGAGGAGATGGAAGTTTGAAATTTAATCTTGCAATCACACACTACACCATAAGTCTTTGAATGGCTTACCATGCCTAAGACTTTTCTTCTTGAATGCTTGTGGTGTGGTGAATCTATCTGAGACTTATTCTAGAACATAAAACCTGGATAAACAGGTATACTCTGTAGGGTTAGTAAATATTTCATAAATATAAATTACATAGGCAATGGCTATTAAATGGTTTCTAAATAATTACTATTGTAAGTCTATTATTAAAAGGCATTACTATAAGAAAAATATTTATTATTTGACTTAATGACTAATTAGTGCTCTCTGTCTTATGCCCAGTATAAGTTTAGGTGTCAGAGATTCCACTGTGCATGGGAAAGGCATGGTCAAGCCAAAATGGGGCTGGCATTATATTAACTGCAGGCAGTGAAGCATATCAACTGCAAATTTACAGTTTTTGATGTGCTAGGATGTAAAAACGCTATTGCCTAGAAGGGATATTGGGAAGCCTATTGTGTAATAGGTTTGCCAGAAGAGGATTCTCAACAAGGATATATTTACTCTGGATTTCTGGATGAAGAGTCAGCAACATAGAGAGTAGAGGAAAAAATGTTACAGACATATGGAAAAACAAGTTCAAGTTCACTGAAACTCTCCAGTCCCCCCAATTTTCTCTCTTCTAGGAACTGTCGAGAGTACAATATACCTGAATCACTCACAGTAAAGGAAGAACATAATAATGAATTTGAGTAAGAGTGCACAGACCATATCAAGGAATATCTTACAAATTTTCATAAAGAATTTTTATATTTGTTTCAAATTCAGGGAAATGTTATTTAATTGTGAAGATCACGTAACTGATCTCCACATTTATGTTTTAAAATATTGTTTAGCTTCTGAGTCAAGAAAGAATAGGAACAAGGAACAGTGACAGAGTGGTTCAGGATTAAAAGTGGCATAATTTGGCTCAGCAAAATGACAGAAAAGATGGAGAGACATGAACACATTCAAAATACTTTTGGTGTAGAAGAAGTAGCTTAGCATTTAGACTTGTAATCATGTATCACACCATGTGACTCTGATAATGGGTCAGGTAAATCCAAACATACATAAGTAATCACAGAGGACTCCAACAAAAGTTCTGGTTTTTGCCCCTAGGTGAATGGTGATATCATTTACTCTGATGGGAAATGCTAGATGAAGAACAGATTAAAAGAAGGAAATCAAATATTTTAACATAGTTATGTTAATTTGAGGTTCCTAGAAAGCTTCCAAGTACAGTCATCAAATAGGTGGATGGATACATGAGTTTGGAAAATTCAGGAAAGGACTGGGATGGGAATATTGACTTAAAATTATCATCATTTATTCCACTTTTATAAACATAGATATAAATAATGTTACTAAGGAATAAATTATATAGAAAGACATTGTGCTCATAATATAGCCTTAAACCTTGAATTAGAATAGAAAGGTAAGAACTCAGCAAAAGACACTGGAAAGTTAGTCTGTGAGTTAGGAAATTGAATGGGCTAATATATATATATATTTTAAATATATATATATATTTAATATTGGAATTAAAAGTTGAATCCATTGAAAGTTTAGGCAAAGATGTTGAGAACATTTTCAAATAAGTGATTATACTAATGAATCTTGAGTTATAAACTAAGCAAAAAAATAAATTACAGTGAACGAAATGTCTTCATGAGGTGAATATTCAAGTCAAGGATATTCAAGGTCACTGAGATGGGAGAATAGGATGTGTACATCAGAGATCAAGATGTTTGGAAATAAAATTCAATAAAGAATGGAAAACAAAGGGAATGTTAGATTCTTCTCAAAGCAAGTATGCTGGATATTGTTTTGAAATATATGTTTTTGAGTCAGTTTTTGTACCGAACTTTCCATTTCTCCTAACCTGCTACCCTGTAGTCCAGTAATTTAAGTAAGAAACCTTTGACATCCAATTGACTGGGTGAAAGGTGTCAGATGGAAAGTAAAACTAGTCTTTAAGGTTTCCTGGCTTTCACTATCAAAAGTTGAAGAGCTAAGATAGAATTTTTTGTTGGGTAGGTAAGAAGGAGAAAGAGCAAGGTTAAATTCTTGAAGGACTAAGTACAAGGCTTTCTTCATTTACAAAAGGAGATTCCCTCAGGCTTGGTGGAAGGGCATAAAATGTGTGGCTCCAGAAGGAAAACAGACCTACTTAAGGAGAAAGATCCAAGGTGATAAGTCAAGGAGTGTCAGAACAGAAGCAAGCACACAGAAGTTTTCTGTGCCTCTAGCACAATGGAAGAAGCACCATGTGGAAAGCAACAAATAAAACCTCAGCAGCATGTATGGACAGGTGTGCACATCCTTCCCAATATTCTTGACAGGAAATGTTTTCCTTGGAGCATGATACAACACTGGAGGGTGGAATTGGAAAAAAAGAAGCCAATAATCTGCATTTGATCAGTTCCACAGAATGGTAATTCAGATGTCAAAGTGGGTTAACACAGAAAAAAAAACTTTTTGTGCATTCTTTATTTTGTGGCTTAATATTCAAAACTTCATGAATATAGCTTCCTTCCCACCCCTATGGGATGTCCCAGGTGGCACAGTGGTAAAGAATCTGCCTGTCAATGCAGATGAAAGAGACATGGGTTTGATTGCTGGGTCAAGAAGATCCCCTGAAATAGGAAATGACAACCCATGCTAGTATTCTTGCCTGGAAAGTTCTATGGACAGAAGAGCCTGGCAGGCTATAGTCTATGGGGCCGCCAAGAGTGGGACTTGACTGAGCAAGTATGCACCACCAGTTTGAAGCTGGGTAACCTAGATAAGGGTTATTCTTCATTCTCCCTCTTAGAGGTAATTTATTTACAGTTGCAGCAAGGCTGAAATGCATGCCAACTGTATAGAGCAGGTTATGGAAATTGAGAGAAGTCTCAATTCTTTCTTCTGTTTAGAAGGGCATTCATAAAGAATTGTTATTGCACTATTAATGGGAACAAATGTAGCCATTAGGATACACTGAAAAAAACAAATATATATATACACATAAAGTAGTTCTCTAGGGAAAGTGAATCTGCAAGAGATGCTATTTTTGCTCTCTCAAAACTTTGGTGAAAAATATGAAAACAAAATGTCCTCAAAAACCCAAACCAAGAATTATTCAAAAGAAACTTGACTCATCAGAGCACAGCAAGATCATTATATGCTATTGTAGGAGAGAATTCATTCCAGAAGTAGAAGGAAAAACTTAGAAAAGCTCAACAATGGAGTACAAGATTGTGAGGAAGCCTTTAATTTTCAAATGAACTTTTAGTTTTAGCTTAGAGAAAGCTTAAATAGAGCCACTCTATAGGAACCAGTCATTCCTGATAATGTCCTCAACTCTGGATATTTCAATATTCAAGTAGTAGTTAGACCATCATCTGTCTGCAAAGTTGTATTTTCATTTAAACACTGAAAATCTACTAATCATAGATAATGCTCCCAAAATATAATTGTGAAGTGGAAGGCAATCTGCTCAGTGTGGAAGGAAAGAGATACTTCCCTATGTAAACATTTTTTTATCAGCCCGTTGGTCTCTCTTCTTATTAAAACTTTTGAGGTTTAGAATTTTGGCATTTCTAAGTTTGCAAAATAGATGTGGCTATGGAACATCATATATTAAACACTATTTAGTATAGCATGTGCCTGTGAGATATATTATATTAAATAATATTTCTTCCTGACTGAATTTATGTAAAAAAAAAAATGATAAACGGAGTTAGTAAAGATTAAGTGAATGCATATTTTATTTTGTTATATTAATAGGAAATTCTATCTCACCTCCTTTAATCAGGTAGGTGAAAAGTTGCCAATATAGTCTAGATCATATTCTTTTTATCATGTATACACACACAGAGCAAGACTGTCAGAAGGTAGGGGTCATGGAAGTTATCTTAGATACTGCATACCACAAATCTCAGAGTTTAGAAGCTGTCCAAATAAAAAATAATATGGTATACTGAGGCCATGGGATATAAGGCATGATATTAATAGGAATTATTATTACCTTTAATTTCTGCCAGTCACTGGCAGAAATATACTTTCAGATAATATGGTCTAAGAAATAGACTTTAAAATAATGTACTTTAAGTATATTATCTTATTTAATTCTCACAAAAACCTATTAATTCAATGACTTTATTAACATAATCAGGTAGAAAAATACACCAATGTAGTGTTGGAGATTGGATTCTTCTTCCTTTCCCTTGTAACATGAATATATGCCCCCAGGCTTTGACTTGGAACATTTTAATGCCTCCCAATGGAGAGGTGGAGTGTATTTCTACACCCACTGACTTTGAGCTGGGCTATGTGATTCTTTTATCCAGCAGTATGTGGGAAGAAGTGGTAGTGTACCAGTTCTGAGCAGAGGCTTTCAACAACATCACCTATGTTTCCTTGATCCTGTTGAACTCCTGCACTCAGCCTGAGTACCAGAAAGAACCGTGTATAAAGCAGACTTGCACATAATGCAGTTGTTGGCGTCAAGCACGGTTGAACCTAGCTGAGAAGAGCCATAGACACAGCCCAGCTATAGAATCGGGATCTGTGTTTCTGAGCCATTGAGATTTTGAGGTCATTTATTGAAGAAGAAAAGGTTGCTGAATACAGCAGTCAGTAACTCACCCAGTTACAGAACTAGTAAGTAGAAGAACTTGGGTTTGACCTCTGGCTGGCTGACTCCAGAGCCCTGTTGGAAAATACAATGCTCATTTGTGTCTAACTTCAGTAAAAATGTGCTTCCCTGGTGTCTCAGGCAGTAAAGAATCTGCCTGCAATACAGAAGACCCAGTTTCCATCCCTGGGCTGGGAAGATTCCCTAGAGGAATGGCAACCCACTCAAATATTCTTGCCTGGGGATTCCATGGACAGAGGAGCCTGGCTTGCTACAGTAAACATAAAATTTAGAGATTATTTATTTGAACAGGTTTCCATTAATTTGGCCATCATTCAAATGTATATTGAGAACCTAAATGTTGTCCATGCACACAATTCCAAAAAAAGAAAAGGAAAAATCATTTTCCCTGCCTTCAGAAAGTCAAAGAACATGATGTTGAATTACCCCATTTTCATGTACTAACTCGTAAATCTAGGACTACATTAATAATCTGAAAGTACTATTCAAACTTCCTTGGAGTTAATTCCATGGAGAAAAGTTAAGGTTAATTAGAAACTAGTTTATTGCTTGATATTTTCTTTTAAATAAAAGTTAGCTTTACCTGGAGTTTAGGGTTAGCAGACCAGGTGCTCTAAATAATAGTAAATAGCATTTTGTTTATTGCTTAATGGTATCATGAATGGATTGAGCTTTATAAATGTTATTTAATCTGATGCACTCATTTATTAGGTGAGGAATATGACGTATAACATTGTTATGCAGTATAAACCCAAGTTATTCATTGGTATATCATAAAATATAACATCAATTAATTGAACTCCAAAGACTAGCCATTTCTCTACTCTCTACAATGCTCAAGGAGAAGGAACATATTCTGTACCACATCAAGATGTCCCCAAAGGTCCCAAGGAAATTGGGAAAATCTAGATTGGAAAATCTAGTACTTCTTTATGATTCATCAAACATTATAGTACCTGCCTTTTTCCATAATATAGTTATTATAGTTTTAAAATTGCAACTGAAAGTGTTAGTATTCTCTAAGAAACCACAAAACTTGTTCCTGAAATAGAATCAGAGAATATTTTATGCCTTAAAGAAGGTCTATGTAATCTTGAATATTTCATCTTAATATTTTTTTTTCTGGTCTAAAATCTATGTCTAATATAATAATTATTTCAACTTCTCAGAGAAAAACATATATAAGTATTACTGTCTGAATCAAGAATGTAAATTAGTGTGGGTCAGGAATTCCCTGGCAGTCCAGGAGATAAGACTCTGCTCTCTCATTGCTGAGGGAGAAGTTTCAATCCCTGGTTGGGGAACTAAGATTGCAACCAGGAATGGTTAATTTTGAATTCACATTGAATCTGCTGTGTGACTTTAACCTTTATCTTGCCCATTTTTGTTATTATAGGCATACATAACGGCCTACTTCAGAGAGATAACCTGACCCTGACCACTGGTGAAGGACTATGTCCTTCTTAAATTCTTTGTGTGGTAAATGGCTCTGAGTCCCTCTTTGGCTGTTTACCAGTGTGGCCCAGAAACACACATTCAGGGAAGCCAGAATCACAGATAGAAGTGGCATCTTTGTTAGTATGACAGGAGATATTCCATTTCACATCACCCAGAAAATGACTATAAGGAAGTGAAACTACACATCACCCTGCCTGAGGCTTGCCATTCTAGGGGACATTTGCAAGGACTGAATAATCTTTTTTTTGTTTCCTTAGCTCTCCCCATATCTGATCCATAAAAGAACCTGGCCACCAGACTTAGGACAAGATGGTTATTTTGAGGTGCTAGCCTGCCATCTTCTCAGTCACTGGCTCCCAAATAAAGTCCCTTCCTTGTCTCAACATCTCGACTTGGGTTTATTGACCTATCTTGCAGGGACAAGAGTGAGCCTGGAATCAGTTACAAGATATATATATATATATATACCTTGTTACTTGTTATATATATATATATATATGTTATATATATATGTTATAATATACATATATTATATGTAACTGGAATTAGTTACAAGATATATATATATATATATATATACACCTTGTTACTTGTTATATATATATATATATAATATATATATATATATATATATATATATATATGTTTGAAATGTAAAATATTAATACATTTATGAGACAAAATTCAGGAGTCCCATAGGAAATGTTTTAGTATAGAAAATCTAGTATCTCTAGTATCAAATTAGTATAGGAACAATTAACAAGAGAATGTAGTTACCCTGGACTACTCACTGGCTACTCACACAAACGGTTGCATGCTCTTTGATGCTTAGGATGTCATTAGTCAACACAGTGGAGGAATTTGTCTTTTGGTGATCAAGGTTTAAAAATGACAAAATAAAATATGTGTTGTTATTGTTTACATGTCTTTTCCTTTCTCTATTTCCTTATGGAAAAAAATGACCCTATAAATATCCCTTATAGATTTTCTAACCTGTTCACAATTGGCTAGGCCCTGATTAGTTAAGTTTTTTTTTTTTTTTTTCCATTTATTTTTATTAGTTGGAGGCTAATTACTTCACAACATTGCAGTGGGTTTTGTCATACATTGACATGAATCAGCCATGGAGTTACATGTATTCCCCATCCCGAGCCCCCCTGCCACCTCCCTCTCCACCTGATTCCTCTGGGTCTTCCCAGTGCACCAGGCCCAAGCACTTGTCTCATGCATCCAACCTGGGCTGGTGATCTGTTTCACCATAGATAATATACATGCTGTTCTCTCGAAACATCCCACCCTCGCCTTCTCCCCCAGAGTCCAAAAGTCTGTTCTGTACATCTGTGTCTCTTTTTCTGTTTTGCATATAGGGTTATCGTTACCATCTTTCTAAGTTCCATATATATGTGTTAGTATGCTGTAATGTTCTTTATCTTTCTGGCTTACTTCACTCTGTATAAGGGGCTCCAGTTTCATCCACCTCATTAGAACTGATTCAAATGAATTCTTTTCAATGGCTGAGTAATATTCCATGGTGTATATGTACCACAGCTTCCTTATCCATTCGTCTGCTGATGGGCATCTAGGTTGCTTCCATGTCCTGGCTATTATAAACAGTGCTGCGATGAACATTGGGGTGCACGTGTCTCTTTCAGATCTGGTTTCCTCAGTGTGTATGCCCAGAAGTGGGATTGCTGGGTCATATGGCAGTTCTAACACCTTCATGTCCAGAATATTTGTCAGGTAACAGCTGAAGAAAAACTCTTTTTTTTTTTTTTTTTGAATGATTTCAAAATCAAGACTTAAAAATATTCTAGACATGAAGGTGTTAGGTAGTTAGAATAGGAAAAAGGAGCCCAGAATGGCAGTGGCTAAAAGACAAGGAGGGAAAAGCCCACAAAAATAGATCAAAGGAAGTTCTGAGGACAGGAGTGAGGACCTCAGGTAGAACAAACAGCACTCCTGGCTAGCCCAATTTACATAGGGCAGGCCCAGGGGGAGGAGAAAAAAAAACATAAAAAGAGGAGCCAAAGGGCTGGGGGTCTCTCTCTCTGCTCTTCGCGTCTTTTGGGTTGGCATCCATCATGCCTTGAGGATGTATTTTCCTTTATTTTATAAATAAAGCAGAGCTGTAACACGGAGCTGTAACACTGATCCATCCGAGAGCTGTAATGCTGGTCCATCGCTTCAAATTTTTGTTGTGATGAGACAGAACCAGGGAAATTACACACTCCCTTGACAAAGGCAAAGTGGTTGTGTGAGGAGGCTTTACAAATAGCTGAAGAAAGAAGAGGAGTGTAAAGCAAGGGAGAAAGAGAAATGTACACCCAACCTAATGCAGAGTTCCAAAGATTAGCAAGGAGAGACAAAAAGGCCTTCTTCAATGAACAATGCCTAGAAATAGAAAAAAACAACAGAAAAGGTAAGACAAGAGATCCCTTCAAGAAAACTGGAAATATCAAAGGAACATTTCATCCAAAGATAGACACAGTAAAGAACAGAAATGGTAAAGATCTACTATAAGCAAAAGAGATCAAGAAGAGATGGAAAGAATACACAGGCAAACTGTAAAAAAAAAAAAAAAAAAAAAGATCTTAGTGGCCCAGATAATCACAATCGTGTAGTCTCTTACTCAGAGCCAGGCAGAGTGTGAACTCAAGTGTCACTTAGCAAGCACTGCTGTAAGTGAAGCTGGTGGAGGTGATGGAATTCCAACAGAGCTATTTAAAATCCTAAAAGATGATGCTATTAAAGTGTTGCATTCAATATGTCAGCAAATTTGGAAAACTAGGCAGTTGCAACAGGACTGGAAAAGGCCAATCCTGATCCCAATTCCCAAGAAGGGCAGTACTAAAGAATTTTCAAATCACTGGACAATTGCACTCATCTCCCAGGCTAGTTAGGTTATGCTCAAAATCCTCCAAGCTAGGCTTCAGCATTTCACAAACCAAGAAGTTCCAGATGTTCAAATTATGTTTAGAAAAGGCAGAGGAACAAGAGATCAAATTGTCAACATTCACTGAATCATAGAGAAAGCAAGAGAATTCCCAAAAACCATCTACCTCTGTTTCTCTGGCTATGCCAAAGCCTTTGACTGTGTGGACTAGAAGCCTTCATCTTAGTTTTGTTTTATTTTGTTTTTAATGCTGATATTTAAGCCGAATTTTTCACTCTCTTCCTTCATCTTCATATAGTACAATCCACACAAACTGTGAAAAATTCTTAAAGAGATGGGATCATACCTGTCTCTTGAGAAACCTGTATGTGGGTCAAGAGGCAACAGAACACTGTATGGAACAACTGACTGGTTCAAGATTGAGAAAGGAGTGCGACAAGGCTGTTTATTGTCACCCTGTTTATTTAATTTATACGCTGAGCACATCATACGAAATCCTGGGCTGGATGAGTTACTAGCTGGAATCAAGACTGCTGGGGGAAATAACAATGTATGCAGATGATACCACTCTAAAGGCAGAAAATGAAGAGGGGCTAAAGAGCCTCCTTATGAGGATGAAGGAAGAGAGTGAAAAATCTGGCTTAAAAGGCAGTATTAAAAACAAACAAAAAAACTAAGATCATGGCTTCGAGTCTCATCACATCATGGCAAATAGAAGGGGAAGAGTTGGAAGAAGTGACAGATTTCCTCTTCTCAGGCTCTAAAATCACTGCAGATGGTGACTGCAGTCATGAAATTAGAAGACAGCCGCTTCTTATGTGGAAAGCCCTGACAAAACTTAGTGTGTTAAAAAAGCAAATATGTCATTTTGCTGACAAAGTTCTGTATACTCAAGGGTATGCTCTTTCTGGTAGTCATGTACAGATGTGAGAGCTGGACAATAAAGAAGGCTGAGTGCCAAAGAATTGATGCTTTCAAACTGTGGTCCTGGAGAAGACTCTTGAGAGTCCCTAGTAAAGCAAGGAGACCAAACCAGTCAAGGAGATCAAATCAATCTTAAAGTTAATCAACCCTGAATACTCTGATACTGAAGCTGAAGCTCCAATACTTTGGCTACCTGATGGAAGAGCTGACTCATTGGAAAAGACCCTGATGCTGGGAAAGATCAAAGTCATGAGATGAAGAGGGTGACAGAGGATGAAATGGTTGGATGGCATCAATTCATTGGACATGAACTTCGGCAAATTCCAAGAGATGGTGAGGGTTAGAGAAGCCTGGCATGCTGCAGTTCATGGGATACCAAAGAGTCAGACATGATTTGGCAACTTAACAACAACATGAAAGAGATTCTCTTATAGCCAAAGCAAAATAAAAAATAGGTGAGGCCCACATATCCTTAATCTTTCTTTAAAATCAAGTTTATATATTTTATTAATCTGAATCTAGGGTCTAGTAAAACAATTTCTAAAGTAATTTACTTCTCTTTGAAGGTGTTCATATACACATGTATATTTCAAATGTGTCTGCTATGTAATGAGTGGCATTACAGAGGATTACTTACTATACCCCTGATTGTAACTATTGGAGACAGACAATTTTTTTTTCTTTTATGAAGATGCTGCAATTAATTATCTGAGATAGCTTTGTAAGCTAACTGAATAGCTAGTCACCTTTACATTTATATGGGAAATAAAGATATGAATTCCTTCTCTAATTCAAGTGAAATGTCTTACCCTTCAATGTCTTCCTTCATCTGATTATGTAGTCCCTGTGTCTATTATTCTTTGCCCTTATATTTATCTTTGGTTAATACTTTACTTCAAGCCACCATCTTGACAGGGATTTCTTTCCTTTTTCTCTCTCCCTAATTGTATATAACTGCAATTGTATGTAGTACTAGGGTTTATTTTTCTTAACTTCTTCATTCACTCTTTTGGAATTTATTTATTTTTTTGAGTAAGTTGATAGTGTCTAATCTTTCCTGGATAATTCCTTATTTTTATTTATTCTACATAAGAATATGGACTTCCCTGGTGGCTCAGATAAAGAAACCACCTGCAATGTGGGAGACCCGGCTTCAATTCCTGGGTTGGGAAGATCCCCTGGAGAAGGGAACAGCTATCCACTCCAGTCTTCTAGCCTAGAGAATTCCATGTACAGAGGAGCCTGACAGGATATAGTTCATGGGGTCACAAAGGGTCAGACATGACTGAGTGACTTTCACATCACAGAAGAATATAGAGGAGAATGATGAACTTAAAGATATCTGTTTTTCAGCAGCTTTCATTAGCATCTGTTATGTGCCAGATACTTACCTAAAAAGTGTCAGATGTATGTAAAGTGGTAAATAAAAACAATAAAACTTGCTTTCATGTAGTTCAGTCTGAGTGGGGAAAGCATACTATAAATAAATCCTGAAAGATAACATACTATTTTAAAGATAAATTTCTGGGTATATCTGCATAATAAATTCTTATATTCTGATTATATCTATTTTTATCTCTTTACATGTCAAAAATTTGTAACATCACTTTCTACAGGAAAATACCAAACACGATTCATTCCTTTAATATAATTGTTCAACAGTTCTCAATAATTGACAATTTATAAAGATGTTTTTAGTTTTATAGCTTATAATAGAAGTCAAATAGCTTCTTTGAAGTCTTAGATGACATGAAAAATAATAATACATTAGATATTTGCAAATATTTTTCAGAAAGCAGAAAGCAAATATTTCAGACTTTGTGTTCCATGCGGTCTCTGACACAACTACTAAATTCTGCCCTAGAAGTGCAAACATGGCCATAGACAATACTTAAATTAATGAATGTGGCTGTGTTCCACTAAACTATTATTTATAAAAGCAGGCAAAAGGCCAGATTTTCCCCTAGGGCCATATTTTGTTAACTGCTGATATATATTAATTAGTTCTCTATGGTAATCTATTTTATAAAACATACACATTACTTGCATAGTCAACAAAACCACTAAGCTATTTAACTAGATTAAAAAATAATAATAGTTTTTCTTCTAACCATTCTGCTTAGTTTTCAGGTTGCTTCTGATTCAAGGTGTAGTGGTTTATAAGAAAGACCTGAAATTAACAGTCTGGATTCAAATCCCAACACTAAAACTTTATAAAATATATGACCTCAGGCATGCATGTATTTACTTTAAGCTGTGATTCTCTTTAGTTATCCAGTGATGATAATAAAATATGTACCAATGGTATTTTTTGAGAGATAATTCACATAAATAGTGGAAATTGCTAAATTCAGAGATTGCAAAATAATAAGCACTTTATTAACACAAAGCATTCTTTTTGTAGAGTTATTAACTTTAACCTATTTTAGGAACAATGGTCATAATGTGTTTGCTATTCGTAAGAATGTAGAGAAATTATAGGCTACAAGAAAAATCTTTCTGAAAAAGCACAACTGAATGAAAGCCAATTTTTATTTTTATTTTTTTAAATTATACCAATGATTGAAAACTGAAAAAGTTTGGGAAGAAAAGTTTTTGAAGATATCAAGTTTCAAACATTTATTTTATATGTTAAAAGATCAAAGTGAAAGTGAAAGTCACACAATTGTGTCTGACTCTGCAACTCCACAGATTATACAGTCCATAGAATTTTCCAGGCCAGAATACTGGAGTGGGTTGCCTATCCCTTCTCCAATAGTTCTTCCCAACCCAGGAATCGAACCAGAGTCTCCTGCATTGCAGGCAGATTCTTTACCAACTGAGCTATCAGGGAAGCCCAAAAGATCAAAATACTATTGCATTTTTTCCTCATAATTTCT
Source organism: Cervus elaphus (assembly GCF_910594005.1). Taxonomy (NCBI): domain Eukaryota; kingdom Metazoa; phylum Chordata; class Mammalia; order Artiodactyla; family Cervidae; genus Cervus; species Cervus elaphus. The sequence goes on along the minus strand of NC_057844.1, from coordinate 9,109,907 downwards.
GATTATTACAGTTTATTTTCAATCTAATCTTTGTTAAAAAAATATGTTTGCCTAAAAAGAAAACAGCAAAGGTCACATTATTGAAATATCATTTCACAATAACCAGTGATTGCATGGAATTAAAATCACTAGTGAGCAGAAATTACAAATAGAGACTAGGAAATGAATGTGTAATTGAATAATCTCTCAATTTTCTCAGGGAACAGGTTGGATGATTTTATATTCAGGGGGTTCTGAGGAAGATTTAACTTATCTCTAGTTTTTGGAAATTATTTTACTTTACTAACATTCATACCAGTGGAGTAGAAAGCACAGTCATTGAAATATCTTTGACATTTCTGGCATTTGATATACTGTAAAAGAGCTTCTGTCAAAGCAATATGTGTGCAGACTACTGGTGCTTTTTCTTATGACGAATATAACACAAAACCCTGATGACGTGTTCTGTTAGTAAAGTGAAACTGCCAACAGCAGATCAATACCAGGGATGAATATCAGTGCTGAAGTATTCACTAATGGCTGTTCTAGGTCCCAGGGCAGTTGAAGAAGAGCAAATTGTATCTTAATAAGAGTTACAGGTCAGTAATGACATTGAAATACAGAGCATAATGTAGAGAGTTTCAAAGTCATTTTTATCATGAAATTCAATCACTAAAATTTTATGGGATTGATGGATTCTTAGAGTCTAAAGTATCTTGCTTCATGTCCAAAATGTCACCACATAATGAGGTAAAAACTGATTATAAATAATTTAATTGTTTTACAGTTTGATTCGATAGTAGAGTTTCTACAGTGCACAATTCCAAGGAACATCTTCAAATCAGAGTTCATATAAATGCTATCCATTATTAAACTAGGGGTGAACTCTGCATAGACCTCAATATCTTTTATCAGTCCAGTGATGTACTTAGAGGTATGCAAAACAGAAGCCATGTCTGACTGAAAAATTAAGAAAACCTCAGTTAAATATTGCTTACATCTGATATGAATTCAATTTATAAAAAAAAACTAAGTATATAGCTACAATGCACTATGATTAATACAATCATCAGAGACAAATGTTTCTTCAGTCTTGTTGCTTTGCCCTCCCTAACACATGGCAGTGATCTTATTGTCCAAGGTATCTGCTTGTTTCAGGTATCTTGAACACGTTGCAGCAAGCAGGAAGAAAAATCTTATGCTTTTCTTTTTTAACAAGATATTTCATACAGCACTCCTATTTAAACCCCACTGGCAAGATGTAGTTATAAGGTCACAATAGAATTTAAAGTTAATTGAGAAATTGGGTCATTATCCTAAGTGACCATTCAGAATGTGCCTATGTATATCAGAGGTTCTAACAATAAAGAATAAAAATAAAACAAACATGGAGAAGAAATTAGCACTCTTTTCTACAGTTTCATAACCCACATATTGACATTTAGTGAAAAATAATCAACTAAGTATTATGAAAAACATATATGTTATTATATGTTATGAACTCAGACACTCCCAAAATATCTGATTCAAGGATTAAAATGCTTTAATATAAAAACTTTAAAATGTAAAAGTTTAGAAAATAAGTAACCAAAATACATTTTTTCTTTACTTTTATAAATGTTCTTCATAGGTTTAAAAAATATTCCTAAGTATTATTATTAGGCAAATTACAGTAATATTAGATCATGGGTTAATGTGAGAGTGGGGAAATAGAAAGAGCGTGTAAAAGCATAGAAACATTCAGCTATAAGAGGAACAAATTCTGAGAGCCTAAATTATAACAGGGAGAAGGCAATGGCACCCCATCCAGTACTCTTGCCTGGAAAATCCCATGGACGGAGGAGCCTGGAAGGCTGCAGTCCATGGGGTCGCTAAGAGTCGGACATGACTGAGCGACTTCACTTTCACTTTTCACTTTCCTGCATTGGAGAAGGAAATGGCAACCCACTCCAGGGTTCTTGCCTGGAGAATCCCAGGGACGGGGGAGCCTGGTGGGCTGCCGTCTATGGGGTCGCACAGGGTCAGACACGACTGAAGCGACTTAGCAGCAACAGCAGCAATGTATAACAAGATGACTATAGTCACCTAGTATTATAATTGATAACACTGTATTATATAATTGAAATTTGCTGCAAGAGTACAATTTAGATAATCTCACCAAAAAAAAAAAAATAATAATAATAAAAAGAAATGAATATGTGTTAATTCAATGAGGAATCTTTTCATAAGGCAAACACATATCCAATCATCATGTTGTACACTTCAAATATACTGGAACTTCAATAAACCTGAAACAAATGATAGTAGGTTATTGAAAATATAATTGACATATGAAGGGAATCCCTGAAGGAGGGCATGGCAATCCACTCCAGTATCCTTGCCTGGAGAATCCCCTGGGCAGAGGACTCTGGGTGACTACGGTCCTTGGGGTCGCAAAGAATCGGACACACACATGAAGGGAATAGAGTAAAAAGTAACAAAAGAAATTGTGTAGATTGATTGTTTTAGACTTCAAGATGTAGCTCCCAAAATTGGCTGCTTATTGGGATTATCTGAAACTCTTTTAAAAGAGTAGGATTTTTAAAAAGAATAGAATTACACCTGTCCCTTCTGCTACTGTAACCTTAGTAAAAGTTTCATCATATGACTACAACTATCAAAGAATCTTAGAAATGTAACTTAAGCCTTGTGCCCAGGAAGAAAGGAAATAATGAATTTTGTTTGACAGCCAGCAGTCTCTACAGGCTTATTCTTTGAGCAATACCAAATGTACCCATGGCCTGTATGCCTTAGGTTTACATTCTAAAATCAGTCGTGCAATGGAGATGTAATTATTCTTACATAAATTAACCTCTGAAGTCAGTGTAGGCCAGTTCTCACTGAAGCACTCAGGCTGTTTCAGGGAAGGCTGGACTTCTCCAAAGAAATTGGGGAAACATTAGGAGCAAAAAAGGTGTCAGGTAAGAGTGCCCACTTTAACAATAGGAATGGCAGGCAGTAATTATATTGATTATCTGTGCATGCTTAAGAATGCAGATAGTATTTTTATAGTATTCAATACTATGAAAAATAATTACCTTGTCACTTCCTTGAAACAGACAGGACACATGCAATTTTAGTGAACCTCTTAATAATAACAAGAGGAAACTCTTAGCTCTGCTAACCAAAATATTTGTTGAGACTAATGGGTTCCAAAATCTTTTAGAAAATAAACTATATTTTACTTCATTAGTTTATCCTTTTTAAAAGTTTCTATTCTTGTCTCCTCAACTCTACTCATATTTTCTTCTTATTATGCATTTTGATTTTCTTCATAGTAATAATTTCTATCTGAGGTAACCTCAGTTCTTTATTTACTTGTTTATCATCTGTTTCCTTTACCAGAATATTAATCTCATGTGAGTATACTACTGTCTTCATCAGTTGAAATATGATTAAACCATAAGAAATAGTTCTTGAATTAATAAATGAATAGAAAAGTGAATGAATTGTCATAAAAACAGATGGCTGATGTGATTCATGGATGGATAGATAGATACATAGATAGAAAAATATTCAACATTAATTTTATAATGGAGAGCACTTGATAGAAGAACTAAAAGTCTTAATGCTAAAAATGGGTGCAAGTGTAGTGTAATAGTTTTGTTTTTGTTTTTGTTTTTTTTTTTAGATTCCTAAGTTAATATATCTGAGGAAATTATATTATAGAAAAAAAGTAGACTCTTACATCAACTGGATTATTTCAGGTTTTAGTAAATTATAAGAAACTGTTATGACTAACAGGATATTGTTTAAAATGAAGTGACAAATACTTCCGATCAATTGAGGTATAGCAACTTAATCTTAGCTCCCAAAGAAGGGATGCTGTCTTTATTATAAGGCTCAATGAGTAGTATGGGAATAAAAATTGGCAGCAAAGATACTATTTCCACAGTTAATGTTTCCTCCATGCCTGCTTGCATGGAGCTTACTTTCTGATGGCACAGTAAGGCAGTTCACTTCTTGGAGGCTTATCCATTCTATAGCAAACCTCTAGGATTCAAATATATTCAAATTCATCTCAGCAGTTCCTCTTAGTCACACTCCAGGGTATTACTTTAACAGAATTTAAATCTCCACTCTTTAATGACAGCTCAAGCAATTAACATCTCCTAAAGGGAATCTAAATGCAAACAGCTTATGCAAAGCAATATCCCTGAAGGGGACTTTAAGCACCTAACCCCTAAGGAACAACTTATGCAAACAAGTATCAGTTGAAGTAGTTTACCCTTAATAAATATTTATTCAAACTAATGCCCTCAAGCAAATTCTCAAGTCTAGTTACCATGCTACACACACACACACACACACACACACACACACACACACACACGCACACACACACACTATTGCATACATATATATATACACACATAAATGAATATCCTAAATTTTCTTCAGATAGAATAAATAAAACAGAATAAAAAAATAGGTTTAAGCTCAGATATATTTTGTACTGGAGTATTAAACACATGCATAGCAAGAATTCCACTGAATTTATTTTTATATGGTTAAATGCAGATTTTAAAGGGCACATACATACACTCAGTCTTTCACATTGGCATATGGTAACAGACACCACTGAAAGCATTTCTTGTCACTCCTTTACAAAGTATATGTATATTTGACTTGATCAGTGATTACTCTAGGTTTGCTTCAATTCATTGGAAGTGTAGAACAAAACATGAATTCATCAAAATTATTCTGTAGGATTTAAAATTCAACTTTGGTAATGTGATGCTATTATGCAGGCATTATGCAGGTATTATGATGGTGTTATGCAGGTGGGGGCTTCCCTGGTAAATCAGCTGGTAAAGAATCCACCTTCAATGCAGGAGACCTGGGTTTGATTCCTGTGTCAGGAAGATCCTCTGGAGAAGGGATAGGCTACCCACTCCAGTATTCTGGACTAGAGAATTCTATGGGCTGTATAGTCCACAGGGTCTCAAAGAGTCAGACAAGACTGAGTGAATTTCACTTTCACTTTCATTATGCAGGTAAAGATAGAAATTGAAATCAGTAGTTGCTATCTATTCTTCAGCTATGTTTTAATGGAAATGGAGGAATATTAAAGATATACATAAGTTCAAAAGCAGGAATTAAGAAGAGATAGCATTGAAAAAAATTTTTTAAAGTGTTTTTAATTTGACATCTGAGTATAAAATTGGAATAAATCTTGAAAGTTCCAACAATTGGTATATATGAAATCATATCATAATAAGCAAAAATTGAACCTTAGGAAAAATATTAACTTGAAACTGTTTATGGAATGGGGGTCCTTTCTATAGCACAACAGTGGGTGCTTGAACTATCTGAGGAGACACTTGTTCTGACAAAGCAAGATAACTTATTGGGAAGAGGCACCCAGGAAGAGGGAGGAGAGCAGGTGGCTAAGGTAACCTGCCAGCACCGCTTGGCCACAAGGCTCACTATCTCGGGTTTTACAATGATGAGATTAGTTCCTGGTGATCTCTGTTCAGTCATTCTGACTCTAGGTCCTTCTTGGTGGCACATGCATTTTTCAGTCAAGATGTATCCAGCAAGAAGGATTCTTGGGGGCTGGTAGGACATATGGACTGGGGTCTCCTTTAGACCTTTCTCAAATTTTCCTGCATGGTGGTGTTTTGTTAATTCTGTGTTTGTTACCAGGACCTCCTGTTGTTAATATAGTTATGTAAGAGGCTACTGTCTTGCTTGGCCAGGGTGGGCAGTTTCAGTCTATATCTCCCCTAACAAATTTGATATTAAAAATGTAAACTATTAAATAACAGCTGTGTTATAACTGAATGTTACAGCTTAATGCCTGTATAAATTAAAATTTTTCACAAAATGATTCATCAATTTGAGGGATAATATTACTAGATTTTTATCTGTTGAATGTCTATGTCATTGAACTCAAGTTCTTGTGCTCAACATACAGTGAAGGCAAAAAGTCTAAAACATCAGAGTCTGGAGATTTATTGCAAGGGCAAGACAGAGAAAATGAGGGGCTCATGCTCAAAAGAAAATGGTTTTTCAAGGAAGCATTTTTAAAGACAGAAGCTGGGTGAGGGCTGGAGGGTATGTGACTGTCTTCTGATGGGTTGATGTGTGAAGTTACAGGATCTTAATCATCTGGCTTCTGGTTCCCAATCAGTCTGGGATTCAGTGCTTGTGTTCAGCCTGAAGTTACCATCCTCCACCGGGGCCAGGTCCCAGCTCCTTAAGAACTCAGAGGGCTTCCTTGGTGGCTCAGTGGTAAAGGACCACCTGTAATTGCAGAAGACACAGGTTTGATCCCTGATCTGGGAAGATCCCACATGCTATGGAGTAACTAAGAGCCTGTGTACCACAACTATTGACTCTGTGCTCTAGGGCCCTTGAGCCACAACTACTGAAGTCTGCATGCCCTAGATCCCATGCTCCATGACAAGAAGCCACCACAATAAGAAGCCTGTGCATGGCAACTGGAGAATAGCTCCAACTTGCCACAACTAGAGAAAAACTCATGCAGCAACAAAAATCCAGCACAGTAAAAAATAAATAAATACATAAATATATGTGTGTGTGTGTATTTAAAGAAAGACTCAGCAATATACATAAGATTGTTATGTATATCCCTTGAGGATGAACTCAAAAGTCGCTTTATCACTGCACTATTGTTTCTTGACTGTTTTCTCTTTGCCTCTGCATCCCCTCACTTCCCCAGATGGTAGCTGAATCTGCCATTTAGAATTCAGAAAAGGTTCTAGGAGGCTGAAATATTTTTCTGCAAACAGGAAACTGGGATTCAGAGGCACTTTGGTAACTGGAGGGACCCCACAGGGCCCTGTCCAGGTTCATACATAAATACATCTTCTAATTATTAAGAATATTTTAGATGCTATAATAATAGAAGTATAGCATATTTATAGCAAAGAATGAACTGATAGAATTCTCTAGGCTTCCTGTCTTGTTTTATTATTATTTTTTAGTTGTTTTAAGAATTGTTTTTGTGTGTGTTTTTCCCCCTAGTTAACATCACCAACTTTGTTTTAATCCATTTGCAGCAATTATTGGGGAGAAAAATTTTCTCTCTATCCTTTTAGCTTCTTGCTGACCTAACAATTAACATGAGATACATTAACAAAAGAAAAATCAAACAAAGTTTAATAACATGTATGCAGGGAAAAGACCCAGAAACACTGATTAACTCCCCAAAATGGTAGAAACCCTCCACTTAAATACTATCTTCAACCAAAGACGAGGATGTTGAAGGTCTGAAACTTCTAGGGGAGAAAAAGGAAATTCACATGAAGACAAAAAAGTAAACATTTGGTTAAGAAATGTTTCCTGGGCCAGGCAGAGACAGTGAGACAGAGGAAGGAATTTTAATAAAAAGACTTTGATAGGTTCTGCCCTGTCAACCACACCTAGTTCTTACTATAACTATCAGTGGTGATTTTTTTTTTTTTTTCCTGTAATAGTTGTTGTTGTTTAGCTATTAAGTCATGGTTGGCTCTTTTGCGACCCAATGGACTATATCCTGCCAGGCTCCTCTCTCCTTGAGATTTTCCACTCAAGAATACTGGAGTGGGTTGCCATTTCCTTCTCCAGGGCATCTTCCCAATCCGAGGACTGAACCTATGTCTCCTACACTGGCAGACAGATTGTTTACCATCATAAAGATGGATTCTTTACCACTCTAGTAGGTCCTCTGTCTACATCATTTAGGCAGCTAAAAGGAAAGGGCAAAGTTTCTTCCTGAATCGTTTGGGCCTTGATTGCTTTCAGCTTGAAATAATCAGTATGCCAAAGAGACATTGCGGGGTGGTAAATTGTGTTTTCCTACACAATCATGTCTTAAGAAAAACATATTAAGATGAATCTATTACAACTTGCACTACTTTGGAGATCTCATGTAGATATTATGGTCAGTACCCTAGGTTACAATTTCCTATCATGCTTATGTTGATATGTGTGAGTAAATTAACAAGATGGGGCCACTCAGGCTCTCTCACCCCATGCTCTCACGTCCTCCCCTCCTCTGTTCTGTAAACAATAACTCCGCATGGTTGTGTAATGGCTGAGATCACTTGTAGCACTGAATGTGCATCTCTTAGTCACAGTGAGACGGGAATCCGAGTTCTTGTCCATGGAAACAAAGAATGGAATACAGGAAAATGAAAGCAAGCGCTCACGGTAGTAAGCGAATCAATTCAGTTCAGTTAATAGTGACCGACTGACTCTTTGTGACCCCATGGACTACAGTCAGGCTTCCCTGTCAATCGAATAGGATTTATTAAAGTAAAGTAAGTAGTTAAAGTATGGGAATAAGATTTATGAAAGAGGAGGAAAGTACAAAGCCCTCAGCATAGACCCTGAGAAGGAGTAAACAGTCCCCCCAAGATGGAGTTACAGCAGTTTTTATATCCTTCCTTAAATCACATTATTTCTTTTCTTTTTTTTCATTTATTTTTATTAGCTGGAGGCTAATTACTTTACAACATTGCAGTGGGTTTTGTCATACATTGACATTAATCAGCCATGGATTTACATGTATTCCCCATCCCGATCCCTCCTCCCACCTCCCTCTCTACCTGATTCCTCTGGGTCTTCCCAGTGCACCAGGCCCAAGCACTTGTCTCATGCATCCAACCTGGGCTGGTGATCTGTTTCACCATAGATAATATTCATGTTTCAATGCTGTTCCCTCTAAACATCCCACCCTCGCCTTCTCCCACAGAGTCTAAAAGTCTGTTCTGTACATCTGTGTCTCTTTTTCTGTTTTGCATATAGGGTTATCATTACCAATTTTCTAAATTCCATTTATATGTGTTAGTATACTGTATTGGTCTTTATCTTTCTGGCTTACTTCACTCTGTATAATGGGCTCCAGTTCCATCCACCTCATTAGAACTGATTCAAATGAATTCTTTTTAACGGCTGAGTAATATTCCATGGTGTATATGTACCACAGCTTCCTTATCCATTCATCTGCTGATGGGCATCTAGGTTGCTTCCATGTCCTGGCTATTATAAACAGTGCTGCGATGAACATTGGGGTGCACGTGTCTCTTTCAGATCTGGTTTCCTCAGTGTGTATGCCCAGAAGTGGTTTCTAATCAATCAATTTAAAGGTCAAGATACTTAACATCTTTATGGCTTCTCTTGATCCTTGGATTAAGCCACCCCCCTTTTTCATGCCCTCTGGGCATTTTACCAAGGACCAGATGTATGGGTTTAAGATTAATGATCACCAGTTGATTTTCCCTCAAGTATATGGAACAGAATTTAATTACTGCCCTTCCCTGGACCTGAGTCCTGATAATTTATGAGACTAAAGACATATTCTGGGAACTCAGGACAATGGAGTGGGATGTTTACTGAAAACAAGACCAAGGTCTGAGCTCTACACTGACTGCCTAGTAATTTCTACCTCACTAGGCTATTTTGTAGGGATATGTCTGTATAAGCTTCACCTGGAAAAGCCCTGAAGAATTATATGCAATAATGTTGTGCTATTGATAGCTTAAAGTAAATTCAGATTCATATTCTCTGAAGAAGATTTAGCTTTGGGACTAGGGACCAGGCTTGATCACTCAAGAGCTTTTATATAGTAGAGTTTTATTAAAGTACAAAAAGCACAGAAATAGCTTTGGACATGGATATCTGAAAGGAGATGGAGAGTGCCCTCCCCCCCCACCCTTGTTAGTCTTAGCAAGCAATCTATATACTTTTTCAGTTGTTTATTACAGTAAATCAAAAGAATGTCTCAAGGTTGTAAAGGTCTTACCACACACCCACAATTTACATTTTAAGATAATGGGATTAGAACTGTCACCCTGCTTATTTAACTTATATGCAAGGTACATCATGCTGGGCTGGAAGAAGCACAAGCTGGAATCAAGATTGCTGGGAGAAATATCAATAACCTCAGATATGCAGATGATACCACCCTTATGGTAGAAAGTGAAGAGGAACTAAAAAGCCTCTTGATGAAAGTGAAAGAGGAGAGTGAAAAAGTTGGCTTAAAGCTTAACATTCAGAAAACTAAGATCATGGCATCTGGTCCCATCACTTCATGGGAAATAGATGGGGAGACAATGGAAACAGTGTCAGACTTTATTTTTCTGGGCTCCAAAATCACTGCAGATGGTGACTGCAGCCATGAAATTAAAAGACACTTATTCCTTGGTAGGAAAGTGATGACCAACCTAGATAGCATATTAAAAAGCAGAGACATAACTTTGCCAACAAAGGTCCATCTGGTCAAGGCTATGGTTTTTCCAGTGGTCATATATGGATATAAAAGTTGGGCTGTGAAGAAAGCTGAGCACCGAAAAATTGATGCTTTTGAACTATGGTGTTGGAGAAGACTCTTGAGAGTCCCTTGGACTGCAAGGAGATCCAACCAGTCCATCCTAAAGGAGATAAGTCCTGGGTGTTCATTGGAAGGACTGATGCTGAAGCTGAAACTCCAATACTTTGGCCACCTCATGCGAAGAGTTGACTTATTGGAAAAGACCCTGATGCTGGGAGGGATTGGGGGCAGGAGGAGAAGGGGACGGCAGAGGATGAGATTGCTGGATGGCATCACCGACTCGATGGACATGAGTTTGAGTAAACTCTGGGAGTTGGTGATGGACAGGGAGGCCTGGTGTGCTGCGATTCATGGGGTCGCAAAGAGCCGGACACGACTGAGTGACTGAACTGAACTGAACTGAATCAGACCCACTCCCAAAATATACATTTTAAGATGACAGGGTTAGTCAGAAGGTTCTTCTAAGAAGGAGAAACGTCCTCAAGCAGGGTACATTGTTGTTATATAATCATTGGTACAGAATTTAAGAGGAATTGTTTTGTTGTGTGATCATCAGCTCTGGGCTTAAAGAAAAATGTTTCATGTGACTAAGACCAAGAAATGTATGGGGGAAAAAATGTGTCTTTTTCTCCTCCTGAGAGATCCAAACCCTTTTTTACCTACCCTTCTGCCTCCTCTTCTCCTCCTCCCCCTTCTACACCCCTCTCCCTCCTCCTCCGCCTCCCCCTTCCTCCCCTATGCCCTCCTCAGGGACCTTGGACTTCTTATCAACCTACCTAAGAATTGACTCTCATTATAGAAGATGAGATGGTTGGATGGCATCACTGACTCGATGGACATGAGTCTGAGTGAGCTCCGGCAGTTGGTGATGGACAGGGAGGCCTGGCGTGCTGCAATCCATGGGGTCTGAAAGAGTCAGATACAACTGAGTGACTGAAGTGAACTATGTTACGTCTGTAACTATGAATGCTGGGCCAGCCAGGAGAGAATAAACACGTCTGCATTTCCTATGGCTTCTCACATTTTCTTCCAGCCTCTTAGCTCACTCCTTGCCTACGTGGGGTTCAGCAAACAATGTACACAGTGAGATACAGTGAGACAATTGGTGTCACAAGCAGGATCAGCGATATAATATGTAACTCAAAATTTCCAAGAAATATTTCTGCATTTTTTACAGATTATTAAGTCATATTTTTATATAGTACCCAATTCAATTCATTTATGTTCTTTTTAGATTTCTACCATTTAGTCTAACATTTCTGAATGGGCCTTTGATAAAAGTCTCCTACTAAAGCCAGTTATTAAATAAAAGAAAACTTTGATAAAATATAAAGAAAGAATTGTTTTCTCCTTTCTTGCTCTTCCTCTCCTAAAACATATGGGCTTTTCATCAGAGGAATACATCACTTTTCACTTGGCTGAGACTTTCAACTGTGATTAGTATGATCCTTTCAACAAGTTTCATTATACCTTCAAGAAATTTCACAAAACGTCAAAAAAACTACACATTCTCATCACCATTTCTTATAGAAATTGCATAATGTCTTTGCTAACTATTTTTTTTTAATTCAGGAACTTCCAATTAATTTTTTTTAAAGAACTCTTAAATGGAGAGTGAAATAAAGTATGTGCATTTTTTATCAGTATTTCACATATGTGAAAGATCTATAATTCACAGATGTCACAGTTTTAAGTGAGTTATATGCAGGTGCATTCTATGATTAAAATAATGCAGAAAGCTCTAAGCGTTGTGAAAAGATTTATTTTTGTCCTCTACACTTTAACTCTGTTTCAGTTCATTTTCAACTATTTTTTTTCCTGGAGTTATTTACTTATTGATCAGATAGAGTGTTTTGTTGGAAGGATGAACTGTATGAGAAAGAGATTTCATATACTGTACAAGAATTTGGCACAATCGTTTTCTCTTTTGCACTACTAACAGAATACAGCATTGGATCAAAACTTGATTCCTAGTGGAACTAAAGTAGTAAGACTAGAATTATAGTCATCAAACCAGTGATACAGAACTGTCTCGTTACATTCATTTATTGTTTTCATTGTTTTAAAATAAAAGATTACCACACAACCATTCTTCGATCTTTATTTGGTATTAATTTATGGAGCTTCAATCTTTATTTGGTATTAATAATTTTCAAAAGTATTCAGTTTATACTTTTAATGGTCAACTCATATTCTTTTTAATACCTCATTGATTAGAGCTCTTTATCATCCTTTCATCCTGTTTCATTCTGTTCTCTGAAATTTCTGTTTAAGATCTACGCTTTTAATTTGTTGATTTCAATATTGCACATTGTGCCCTTAAATATACAACTGACAAAGCAGATAGAGGGACATGATATCTAGGCTGACAGATCTATGCAGTAGAATGCTTAGAATGACCAAAAGCAACTAATTAGATCTCCTGGGGGGAATGTAATGCCCTTGAAATACTTTTGTATCCTTGTGGTTTTAAAATCTTTAAAACAGAACTCTGACCCTTGTTAAAGCTAACTTTGAATATGTATTCCCTACTTTTGAGAGTACATTTTACAGAAATGAGAATTGAATAGATAGTTCAGGTTGAGCAGGATTTAATATCACAGTTAAGGGTGAACTTTTAATTTATCTTAGTTTATCCTCAGTTAATCAATTGCATGTCTATTTCACAGCCTAAAACATTAACCTTTTGAAAGCCAAATGCATCATTTTATAAAGCCTGTTAAATCATGTTGATTACTAAGGTCTGCATGATCTTAAAATGTGTTTCAAATTGTAGCCTAAATATTTTTCCATTCTATCGTTATATATAAATTTAAACTTTATCCTCTATATCATTGTGTGGAAATGAAAAGAGAACACAGTGAAGGAGTAGGTGTGGGGCAAAACATGTTCCCTAATGAATCTTTAATTCCAATAGGAAGAAAGCTGGATCTGACCTTATACATCACTGTCTATTCTTCCCTGGTTTACTAGTCAAATAAATTGTTTTGTGATGGAGCAAACTGGGGAAGGAGGTCATGAGTTTTTCTACTATTGAATGTATATGCACATATAAAGACTATCAGGAGTAAAGAATTAATTACTCCCCTACGAAAAAAAAAAAAAAAAGACTTCCAAATTTCTCGTAGGTGATCCAAAGTAGGTACTTGGATAGCCAGATCTGGGTTGAAAAAATAATCTACAAGAATAAATCACAAGTGAAGACAGCTTAGAATGACTCTAAGTTTAGGAAAATGAAAAGTATTATAACCATAGCAAGAACTGTTGAGGCGGTTTTAAATCCAGATTTCTGACTTCCATGTGTGAGTTTGAAGATAATGTTTCCATAGACCATTGCTTCCTCCCACTTCACTAACACTGAGCATTTGTCTTTAGAATTGGACACTATAGAAAAATATAAAAAGTGAATGGTTGTGTTGTGTTAATTAATGTTTAACAATTTAACATATTAAATATTTAATTAATATAATATCACAAATCTAAACTAAATGAGAGATAAACTAAGATGGAGAAAGATTAGCACCAATCTGATCCAGGTAATGAGAATACAGAATTTATTATTCTTCCTGAAAGAGGGGTGATTCATCCTATCTTTTGGGCTTCATTTTTTCATCTAAGTAGCAGTGAAATAAACACTCTCACATGGCTCCTGTAGACTGCTGGATTTCTTAGAAGCATGTATTATTAAAAATAGAATGGGCTGGAACTGAATGGTTCAGTGAGACTGAATGACGAATGAAAAAACTAATATATAAATGTGGTGGTTATATTTTACGGAATGTCCAACTATACACAAATGCATTAATCTTGAGAAAAGTTTAACTATGTTTCCATATACAGGGAAGACTAAAGCTCTAAGAGCTTATTTTTAGGGTGGTAGTAATTATTGCAAGAATATTAATTGATAAAAAGCACTTACCCTGGTATTTGACAGACGCCTCCTCCAGAGACTCCTAGACACTCACAGGCAAGTCTGGGTCAGTCTCTTATGGGGTCACTGCTCCTTTCTCCTGGGTCCTGGTGAGCACAAGTTTCTGTTGTGCCCTCCAAGAGTCTATTTCCCAGTACTGTGTAAATACTGGAAGCTCTAAGGTGGGATTAATGGTGACCTCCTCCAGGAGGGCTTGTGCCATACCCAAGTCTGCTGCAGTCAGAGCCCCTGCCCCTGCGGCAGCTCACTGCGGACCCCTACATGCACGGGAGATACTCGAACATAGTTCTGTCTCAGTCTCAGGGGTCTCTGGGTCCTGGTGTACATAAGGTTTGTTTCAGCCCCCTGAGCATCTCTGGCGGGTATGGGGTTTGATTCTAAAGGTGACTTCGTCCCTCCTACTGTCTTGCTGGGCTTCTCCTTTGACCTTGGATGTGGGGTATCTCCTCAAAGTTGCTCCAGCATTGCACAGCCACTGTTCCAGTGCCTACTGTCTTGCTGGGGCTTCTCTGCCCTTGGACATAGGGTATCTCCTCAAAGTCGCTCCCTCGACACACAACCCCCACCCCAGCACCGCACAGCCGCCACTCCCACTTCAGTATTCTTGCCTTGACAACCCCATGGAGACTACGAAAAAAGATAGGACACTGAAAGATGAACTCCCCAGGTCGATAGTTGCCCAATATGTTACTGGAGATCAGTGGAGAAATAACAACTCCAGAAAGACTGAAGAGATGGAGCCAAAGCAAAAACAACACCGAGTTGTAGATATAACTGGTGATGGAAGAAAAGTCTGATGCTATAAACAGCAATATTGCATAGGAACCTGGAATGTTAGGTCCATGAACCAAAGCAATTGGAAGAGGTCAAACAGGAGATGGCAAGAGTGAACATCGACATTTTAGGAATCAGTGAACTAAAATGGACTGGAATGGGTGAATTTAGCTCAGATGACCATTATATTTATTATTGTGGGCAAGAATCCCTTAGAAGAAATAGAGTAGCCATCATAGTCAACAAAACAGTCTGGAATACAATCTCAAAAATGACAGAAAGATCTCTGGTCATTTCCAAGGCAAACCATTCAATATCACAGTAATCTAAGTCTATGCCCCGACCACCAACCATTATTGCTGAAGAAGCTGAGGTTGAACGGTTCTATGAGGACCTACAGACCTTCTAGAACTAATATCACCGCCCCCCCCCCAAAAAAATGTCCTTTTCATTATAGGGGACTGAAATACAAAAATAGGAAGTCAAGATACACCTTGAGTAACAGGCAAATTTGGCTTTGGAATAAAGAATGAAGAAGGACGAAGGCTAACAGTTTTGTCAACAGAACGCACTGGTCATAGCAATCACCTTCTTCCAAAAGCACAAGAGAAGACTCTTACACATGGACAACACCAGATGGTCAATACTGAAATCAGATTGATTTTATTTTTGCAGCCAAAAAATGGAGAATCTCTATACAGTCAGCAAAAAGAAGACTGGAAGCTGATTGTAGCTCAGATCATGAACTCATTATTCCCAAATTCTGACCTAAATTGAAGAAAGTAGGGAAAACCACTAGACCATTAAGGTATGACCTGAATCAAATCCCCTACAATTATACAGTGGAAGTGAAAAATATATTAAAGGGATTAGATCTGATAGACAGTGCCTGAAGAACTATGGACGGAGATTCATGACACTGTACAGAGGGCAGGGATCAAGACCATCCTCAAGAAAAAGAAACGCAAAAAGACAAAATGGTTGTCTGAGGAGGCATTACAAATAGCTGTGAAAAGAAGAGAAATGAAAGGCAAAGGAGAAAAGGAATATATATATATATATATATATATATATATATATATATATATATATATATATATATATATATACACCCATTTGAATGCAGAGTTCCAATGAATAGCAAGGAGAGATTAGAAAGCCTTCTTCAGTAATCAATGCAAAGAATTGAGGAAGAAAATAGAATGGGAAATACTAGAGGTCTCTTCAAGAAAATTAGAGATACCAGGGGAATATTTCATACAAAGATGGGCATAATAAAGGACAGAAAGTGTACGGACCAAATAGAAAAAGAAGATATTAAGAAGAGATGGCAACAATACACAGAAGAACTGTACAAAAAAGATCTTCAGGACCCAGGTAATCATGATGGTATGATCACTCACCTAGAGCCAGACATCCTAGAATTCGAAGCCAAATGGACCTTAGGAAGCATCACTACAGACAAAGCTGGTAGAGGTGATGGAATTCCAGTTGAGCTATTTCAAATCCTAAAGATGATGCTGTGAAAGTGTTATACTCAATACGCCAGCAAATTTGGAAAACTCAGCAGTGGCTACAAGACTGGAAAAGGTCAGTTTTCATTCCAATGCCAAAGAAAGGCAATGCCAAAGAATGCTCCAACTACCGCACAATTGCACTCATCTCACACTCTAGTAAAGTAACGTTCAAAATTTTTCAAGCCAGGCTTCAACAGTACGTGAACCGTGAACTTCCAGATGTTCAAGCTGGATTTAGAAAAAGCAAAGGAACCAGAGCAGAGAAGGAAATGGGAACCCACTCCAGTACTCTTGCCTGGAAAATGCCATGGATGGAGGAGCCTGGTGGGCTGCCATCTATGGGGTCCCACAGAGTCAGACATGGCTGAAGTGATTTAGCAGCACCACCAGCAGCAGCAGAGGAGCCAGAGATCAAATTGCCAGCATCCGTTGGATCATTGAAAAAGCAAGACAGTTCCAGAAAAAAACATCTACCTCTGCTATACTGACTACACCAAAGCCTTTGACTGTGTGGATCACAATAAACTGTGGAAAATTCTACAAGAGATCTGATTACCAGACCACCTAACTTGCCTCTTGAGAAAACTGTATGTAGATCAGGAAGCAACAGTTAGAACTGGGCATGGAACAACAGACTGCTTCCAAATAGGCAAAGGAGTATGTCAAGGCTTATTATGTCATACTGCTTATTTAACTTATTTGCGGAGCACATCACAAGAAATGCTCGACTGGATGAAGCACAAGCTGGAATCATGATTGTCGGGAGAAATATCAACAACCTCAAATATGCATATGACACTACCATTATGGCAGAAAGTGAAAAAAGAACTAAAGAGTCTCTTGATGAAAGTGAAAGAGGAGAGTAAAAAAGTTGGCTTAAAGCTCAACATTCAGAAAACCAAGATCATGGCATCCGGTCCCATCACTTCATGTCAAATAGATGGGGAAACAGTGGACACAGTGGCTGAGTTTACTTTGGGGGGCTCCAAAATCACTGCAGATGGTGATTGTAGCCATGAAATTAAAAGACGCTTACTCCTTGGAAGGAACATTATGATGAATCTAGAAAGCATATTGAAAAGCAGAGACATTACTTAGCCAACAAAAGTCCATCTAATCAAGGCTATGTTTTTTCCAGTAGTCATGTATGGATGTGAGAGTTGGGCTATAAAGAAAGCTGAGTGCCAAAGAATTGATGCTTTTGAACTGTGGTGTTGGAGAAGACTCTTGAGAGTCCCTTGGACTTCAAGGAGATCAACTAGTCCATCCTAAAGGAGAGCAGTCCTGGGTGTTCACTGGAAGGACTGATGTTGAAGCTGAAACTACAATACTTTTACCACTTGATGCAAAGAACTGACAGGGAAAAGACCCTGATGCTGGGAAAGATTGAGGGCAGGAGGAGAAGGGGACGACAGAGTATGAGAATGGTTGCATGGCATCACTGACTCAATGGACATGGGTTTAGGTAGACTCTGACAATTGGTGATGGACAGGCAGTCCTGGAGTACTGCAGTCCGTGGGGTCACAAAGAGTCAAACATGACTGAGCGACTGAACTGAAGAAAAGTTATGACCATCCTAGACAGCATATTAAAAATCCAAGACAGTATCTGGTCAGCAAAGCCCTGCCTAATCAAAGCTATAGTTTTTCCAGTAGCCATGTAAGGATGTGAGATTTGGACTATAAAGAAAGCTGAGTGCCAAAGAATTGATGCTTTTGAACGGTGGTGTGGGAGAAGACTCGAGAGTCTGAGTCCCTTGGACTGCAGGGTGATCCAACCAGTCCATCTAATAGGAAATCAGTCCTGAATGTTCATTGGAAGGATTGATGCTGACACTGAAATTCCAATACTTTGGCCACCTGATGTGAAGAATTCACTCATTTTATAAGACCCTGATGCTGGGAAAGATTGAAGGCAGGAAGAGAAGGGGACTACAAGGATGAAATGGTTGAATGGCGTCATTGACTCAATGGACATAAGTTGAGTAAACTCTGGAAGTTGGTGATGGACAGGGAGGCCTGGCCTTTTGCAGTCCATGGGATCACAAAAAGTCAGACATGACCGAGTGACTGAACTGAAGCAAATAAATCATGTTAATTATAATTATTGTATGCTAAATTTAATTGTTGTTAATAATACATGATTGAGTACAAAATCTTTAATAAAAATTTTGGTTTTGAAGGGAACTGTTTAACAATTATAAGTGAATAAGTAGCCTGAAGTAAATTAGAATCTGAAGTAAAACTTTCTTTGGTATCAAATATGTGTTACTCAAGGCCAGGTGTAAAGTGTTTTAACTACTCCACTGCAATTTATTTAGTTATTTCCTTTTCTAACAAATTCATACCCAAGACATAATTGAGACACATTTTATTCTATTTTTTGTTTTGTCTTCCTTCAAGTTAAGAGCAAAAATATTAAAAACAACAACAACAACTAGAAAAGGCAATCTAACCACACTAATATATTGATTTGGTGCTCAGAGCCATTCACTATTTCCTGAAGGCTTTGGGGTCAAAGTCCCAGTTCCTCAGTATAGCATGCAATGTTTGCCATAACGTGGCCCTAGCCTCTCTTCAAATTTATTTTCTCAAATCCCATTTTCTCAAATCCAGCCCAGTATACATATCCTCAAACATAAACAAACATGGCATGTCTTCATCTTACTGACATTATTACATTTCTCTAAACATAATAAATAGGTTCAGACCTTCAAGGTTTTGTGTATTCTGTTCATATTCTTAGAATCTTGCATTTTCACCCTTAAAATATAGACTTTTTCCTATTTAACAAAACAGCAGTGATGAAGCAACAGTACTAAACAAAAAATATAACTTGAAATTTGATGGAAATAAATTTTTGATGATTTGGAGGATGACATAAATATACTTACCTGACTCCTGAGAAATCTGTATGCAGGTCAAGAAGCAACAGTTAGACATGGTTCCAAATCGGGAGTTACTGGTTCCAAATCGGGAATTACTGGTTCCAAATCAGGAAAAGAGTACATCAAGACTCTACATTGTCACCCTGCTTATTTAACTTATATGCAGAGTACATCATGGGAAATTCCAGGCTGGTAAGCACAAGCTGGAATCAAGATTGCTGGAAGAAATATCAATAACCTCAGATAAGCAGATGACACCACACTTATGGCAGAAAGCAAAGAGGAACTAAAGAGCCTCTTGATGAAAGTGAAAGAGCCTCTTGATGAATGTGAAAGAGGAGAGTGAAAAAGTTTGCTTAAAACTGAACATTCAGAAAACGAAGATCTGGTCCCATCACTTCATGGCAAATAGATAGGGAAACGATGGAAACTGTGACAGAATTATTTTTGGTAGCCCCAAAATCACTTCAGATGGTGACTGCAGCCATGAAATTTAAAGATGCTTGTTCAGTGGAAGAAAAACTATGACCAACCTTGACAGAGACATTACTTTGCCAACAAAGGTCCATCTAATCAAAGCTATGGTTTTTCCAGTAGTCATGTACAGATGTGAGAGATGGACCATAAAGAATGCTGAGTGCTAAAGGATTGATGCTTTTGAACTGTGGTGTTGGAGAAGACTCTTGGACTGCAAGGAGACCCAACCACTCAATCTTAAAGGAGATCAGTCCTGAATATTCATTGGAAGAAGTGATGCTGAAGCTGAAGCTCCAATACTTTGGCTACCTGATGCCAAGAACTGACTCATTGGAAGAGACTCTGATGCTGGGGAATATTAAAGGTAGGAGGAGAAGGGGACAACATAGGATGAGATGGTTGGATGGCATTACTGACTTGATGGGAATGAATTTGAGCAAGCCCCGGGAGTTGGTGATGGACAGGGAAGCCTGTCGTGCATCCATGGGGTCTCAAAGAGTCCTGTGTCTATGGGGTCGCAAGGAGTCAGACAAGACTGAGCTATTGAACTGAACTGATAAACATACAGAAGAAGTCAAACATACAAACATACAAGAAGTCAAAACTAGCTAAAATTTAAAAGAACAATAATATCTGGTCCAAATCCTTTCTTTCTCTGTAAAAAGTTTATCTCAACGAAACTGATTGTTGCTGATTTTTTTTAATATTTATGTTCACAAAGGAGGATATAATGTAGGAGAAGTTGAAAGTGTGTTATGATTCAATAATCTGATTATCAAAATGTACTTCCTTCTTTCAAATAGAGTACTTTATGAAATACTTTTCTGCCGCCACCCTTTGGCTTCAATTTCATGAATTTAATGCAAAGGTCTAAGTTGCTTCTACAGTTATTTTTAAATTAAAATCAAACAATTTGCTTTGATTACATATAAGAAAGTATGAGATAAATGAATACGACTATAAAGATAAACTTTCCTTACATATATTTTATTGTGTGTTTTGAAATACAGATAAATTTTATTCTTCTAATACTAGAGAATAAATCTTAGAAGCCACTGTATTTTTGAAATATTTAGGAAGTACAACCTTGAATAGATTTCTATATTATATTGCAAGTTTATTACCAACATATCTCAGGATTTTTTTTTTTTTATGTTTTTCTCCTGATTACTATGACGGTTTTTTGGTATATTACATGATTACCCCTGTAATAAGATTTGTATAACTGGTCCAGATCAATGACATAGTGACTAAGTTTAGCTTTTAGATCAATCTCAAAAAAAGAAACAAACAAACAAAAAAACACAAAAAATAAAAAAGTATGCATGCAGAAAATATGATCTGAGAATTGGTGAATAAAATTTTAATTATAAAAAATCAGCTCTTCTCAACCTCATACTGATAGTAACCACCATGCTAAAACATTGTCATTTATGTCAACAGTACTATTAATATTTATGTCAGTGACTCCAAAATTCCTTACCACATTATATTACCACATTACATTCCTTACCACACTGGTCTAATGATCAAAGAAATGATATATTATATGCTTATTCTTAGATGTACTCATTTCATTTAAATGATATCTGTTGATATAATTATTTGGATATACCCTGACTGAAGCTGTTTAAGTGCTAGAGCCAGGTGATAGTGCTTATGAATTCCACTTCCCTTAAATGAAGCGTGCTCTTTGGATTGGATCTATTTAAGACATTTCTATACATTCACAATGGTATGTAGAGCAGATACAAGTCTAAGTACAATATGAGATAATCTCTGATCATTTCTGCTTTGCACTCTTTTTGGTGGTTTTTTTTTTTTTCAGTTTATTTATTTTTATTGAAGGATACTTGCTTTACAGAATTTTGCTGTTTTCTGTCAAACCTCAACATGAATCAGCCATAGGTATACATATGTCCCTTCCCTTTTGAACCCCCCTTCCATTTCCCTCCCCATCCCACCCCCTCAGTCTGACAAAGAGCCTGTTTCAGTTTCCTGAGCCATACAACAAATTCCCCTTGGATATCTATTTTACATATGGTAGTGTAAGTTTCCTTGTTACTCTTTCCAAACATCTCACCCTCTCCTCCTCTCTCCCCATGTCCATAAGTCTATTCTTTATATCTGTTTCTCCATTGCTGCCCTGTAAATAGATTTCTCAGTTCCATTTTTTTCTAGATTCTGTATATATGCATTAGAATATGGTATTTATCTTTCTCTTTCTAACTCACTTCACTCCGTATTATAGGTTCAAGATTCATCCACCTCATTTGACCTGATTCGAATGCATTCCTTTTTATGGCTGAGTATCATTCCATTGTGTAGCTCTACCACAACTTCTTTATCCATTCGTCTGTCGATGGACATCTAGGTATCTTCCATGTTCTAGCTATTGTAAATAGTGCTGAAATGAACAATGGGATACATGTGTCTCTTTCAATTTTGGTTTCCTCAGGGTATATACCTAGGAGTGGGATTGCTGGTTCATATGGTGGTTTTATTTCTAGTTTTTTAAAGAATCTCCATACCATCTTCCTTAGTGGCTGTATCAATTTAAACTCATATCAACAGTGCAAGAGTGTTTCCTATTCTCTACACCCTCTCCAGCATATATTGTTTATAGACTTTTTGTTGAGGGCCATTCTGACTGGTGTGAGGTGATATCTCATTGCAGTTTTGATTTGCATTTCTCTCATGTCTGACTCTTTGTGACCCCATGGACTGTAGCCTACCAGGCTCCTCCTTCCATGGAATTTTCCCGGCAAGAGTACAGGAGTGGGTTGTCATTTCCTTCTACAGGGGATCTTCCTGACCCAAGGATCGAACTTGGGTCTCCCGCATTGCAGACAGACACTTTACCATCTGAGCCACCTGGGAAGCCCAATAATGAATGATGTTGAGCATCTTTTCATGTGTTTGTTAGCATATGCATGTTTTTTTCAGTGAAATGTCTGTTTAGGTCTTTTTCCCACTTTTTGATTGGGTTGTTTGTTTTTCTGGCATTAAGTTGTTTGAGCTGCTTGTATATTTTGGAAATTAATCCTTTGTCAGTTGTTTCATTTTCTATTATTTTCTCCCATTCTGAGGGTCGTCTTTTCACCTTTGCCTATAGTTTCCTTTGCTCTGCAGAAGCTTTTAAGTTTAATCAGGTCCCATTTGTTTACTTTTGTTTTTAGTACCCTTACTCTAGGTGGGTTATAAAGGATCTTGTTTTGATTTATGTCATTGAGTGTTGCCTATGTTTTCCTCTAAGAGTTTTACAATTTCTGATCTTACATTTAGGTCTTTAATCCATTTGAATTTATCTTTGTGTATGCTATTAGGAAGTGTTCTAATTTCATTCTTTTACATGTAGCTGTCCAGTTTACCCAGCACCATTTATTGAAGAGGCTGTCTTTGCCTCATTGTATATTCTTGCCTCCTTTGTCAAAAATAAGGTACCCATAGATGCATGGGTTTATTTCTGGGCTTTCTACCTTTTTCCATTTGTCTGTATTTCTGTTATTGTCCCAGTACTACACTGACTCAATGACTGTAGCTTTCTAGTATAATCTGAAGTCAGGAAGGGTGATTCCTCCAGTTTCATTCTTCTTTCTCAAGACTGCTTTGGCTATTCAGGGTCTTTTGCATTTCCATATGAATTGTGAAATTTTTTGTTCTTCTGTGAAAAATGCCATTGGTAATTTGATAGGGATTGCATTGACTCTGTAGATTGCATTTGGTAGTATAGTCATTTTCACAATATTGATTCTTCCTACCCAGGAACATGAAATATCTTTCCATCTGTTTCACTAGTGTTATAATTTTCCATGTACAGCTCTTTTTTCTCCTTAGGTAAGTTTATTCCTAAATATTTAATTCTTTTTGTTGAAATGGTGACTGGGATTGATGCCTTAATTTCTCTTTCTGATTTTTCATTGTTATTTCATAGAGATGAAAGTGATTTCTGTGTATTGATTTTATATCCTGAAACTTTTCTAAATTCACTGATTAGCTCTAGGAATTTTCTGACCTTATCTTTAGGGTTTTCTATGTACAGTATCATGTCATCTGCTAACAATGAGAGCTTTATTTCTTCTTTTTTCAATCTGGATTCCTTTTATTTCTTTTTCTTCTCTGATTGCTGTAGCTAGGACTTCCAGAACTATGCTGAATAATAGTGGTGAAAGTGTGCACCATTGTCTTTTTCCTGAAATTAGAGGGAATGCTTTCAGTTTTTCACCATTGAAAATAATGTTTGCTGTAGGGTTATCATATATGGCCTTCATTATGTTGAGGTAGGTTCCTTCTATGCACATCTTTTGAAGAGTTTGAATCATAAATGTGTGCTGAATTTTGTCAAAGGCTTTTTCTGCATCTACTGAGATTATTATATGGTTTTTATCTTTCAATTTGTTAATATGGCATATCATATTGATTGATTTGCATATATTGAAGAATCCTTGCATCCCTGGAATGAACCCAATTTGATCATGGTTCCTGAGCTTTTTGATGTGTTGCTGAATTCTGTGTGCTAAAACTTTGTTGAGGAGTTTTGCATCTATGTTCATCAGTGATATTGGCCTGCAGTTTCCCTTTTTAATGTTGTGTTTGTCTGTGTTTTGTATCAGGGTGATGGTGTCCTCATAGAATGGGTTTGGAAGTGTTCCTTTCTCAGCAATTTTTTGAAAGAGTTTTAGAAGAATGGTCATTAGCTCTTCTGTAAATGTTTGATAGAATTCTCCTGTAAAGCCATGTGGTCCTGGGCTTTTGCTTTTTGGGAGATTTTTGATCACAGCTTCAATTTCAGTGCTTCTAATTGGATTGTTCATAATTTCTATTTCTTCCTGGTTCAGTCTTGGAAGATTGAACTTTTCTAATAATCTGTCCATTTCTTCCAGGTTATCTATTTTATTGCCATGTAGTTGTACATAATAGTTTCTTATAATCCTTTGTATTTCTACATTATCTGTTGTGACCTCTCCTTTTTCATTTTTGATTTTGTTGATTTGATTCTTCTCTCTTTTTTTCTTGATGAGGCAGGCTAAGGGTTTGACAATTTTGTTTATCTTCTCAAAGAACCATATTTTAGTTCTATTAATCTTTGCTATTGTTTCTTTCATTTATTTCTGCTCATATCTTTATGATTTCTTTACTTCCACAAACTTTGTTTTTGTTTGTTTGTTTGTTTACTTTGGGGGGGGAGTTTGTTCTTCTTTTTCCAGTTATTTTAGGTGTAATATTAGGCTATCTATTTGATGTTTTTCTTGTTTCTTGAGGTAGGATTTTATTGCTATAAAATTCCCTCTTAGGACTGCTTTTGGAGCATTCCATAGGTTTTGCGTTGTTGTGTTTTTATTATCAGTTGTTTCTAGAATTTTTTTTTTTCCTTTTGATTTCTTCAGTAACCTGTTGGTTATTTAGAAACCTGTTGTTTAATCTCCATGTGTTTGTGTTTCTTACAGTTTTTTTTTTTTTTTTTTCCTTATAATTGGTATATAGTCTCGTAGCATTGTGGTTGGAGAAGATGCTTGGTATGATTTCAATTTTCTTAGATTTATTGAGGTTTGATTTGTGACCCAAGATGTGGTCTATCCGCGAGAATGTTCCACGTGCACTTGAGAAGGTGTATTCTTCTGCATTTGGATGGAATGTCCTGAAGATATCGAGATCTATCACATCTAATGTATCATTTAAGACTTGTGTTTCTTTATTAATTTTCTGTTTTGACGATCTGTCCATTGGTGTGAGTGTGGTATTAAAGTTCCCTAGTATTACTGTGTTACTGTCAGTGTCTCCTTTTATGTCTGTAAGTGTTTGTCTTATGTACTGAGGTGCTCCTATGTTGGGTGCATGGATATTTACAATTGATATGTCTTCCTCTTGGATTTATTCTTGGATCATTATGCACTGTCCTTCCTTATCTCTTGTAATCTTCTTTATTTTAAGGTCTATTTTGTTTGATATGAGGATTGCTACTCCAGTTTTCTTTTGGTTCCCATTTGCATGAAATATATTTTTTCATCCGCTCACTTTCAGTCTTTATGCATCTTGAGGTCTAAAGCGGATTTCTTGTAGACAGCATATTTATGGGTCTTGTTTTTGTATACATTGAGCCAGACTTTGTCTTATGGTTGGAAAATTTAATCCATTTACATTTAAATTGATTATTTATATATATGTTTCTTTTTTCTTTTTTTTTATATGTTTCTATTGCCATTCTCTAGTTGTTTGGGTTGATTTCTTTCTTTCTTTTTTTTTTTTTTTTTGTTCTGGGGTTGTATACTTTTTTATTTTTCCTTTTTTCTTGTTCTGGCATTGTACATCTTTTTCTTCTGTTGCAATTCTTGACTATATAAGTCCATTTAACATTTGTGTAAAGCTGATTTGCTGGTACTAAATTCTCTTAACTTTTGCTTGTCTGAAAAGCTTTTTATTTTGCCATCCATTTTGAATGAGATCCTTGCCAGGTATAGTAATCTTGTTTGTAGATTATTCCCTTTCAGTACTTTAAAAATAAGAGACTTCACTGGTGGCTCAGACAGTAAAGCGTCTGCCTACAATGCAGGAGACCTGGGTTTGATCTCTGGGTAGGGAAGATCCTCTGAAGAAAGAGATGGCAGCCCACTCCAGTACTCTTGCCTGGAAAATCCCATGGAAGGAGGAACCTGGGAGGCTACAGTCCAGTCAGTCAGTCGGTCAGTTCAGTTGCTCAGTCATGTCAGACTCTTTGCGACCCCATGAACCGCAGCACACCAGGCCTCCCTGTCCATCACCAACTCCCGGAGTTTACTCAAACTCATGCCCATTGAGTCGGTGATGCCATCCAGCCATCTCATCCTCTGTCGTCCACTTCTCCTCCTGTCCCCAATCCTTCCCAGCATCAGGATCTTTTCTAATGAGTCAACTCTTTGCATGAGGTAGCCAAAGTATTGCAGTTACAGCTTCAGCATCAGTCCTTCCAATGAACACCCAGGACTGATCTCCTTTAGGATGGACCGGTTGGATCTCCTTGCATTCCAAGGGACTCTCAAGAGTCTTCTCCGACACCATAGCTCAAAAGCGTCAATTTTTCGGTGCTCAGCTTTCTTTACAGTCCAACTCTCATATCCATACATGACCACTGGGAAAACCATAGCCTTGACCAGACAGACCTTTGTTGGCAAAGTAATGTCTCTGCTTTTTAATATGCTCTCTAGGTCGGTCATAACTTTCCTTCCAAGGAATAAGCATCTTTTAATTTCATGGCTGCAGTCACCATCCGCAGTGATTTTGGAGCCCCCAAAAATAAAGTCTGACACTGTTTCCACTGTCTCCCCATCTATTTCCCATGAGATGATGGGACCAGATGACATGATCTTAGTTTTCTGAATGTTAAACTTGAAGTCAACTTTTTCACTCTACTTTCATCAAGAGGCTTTTTAGTTCCTCTTCACTTTCTGCCATAAGGGTGGTATAATCTGCATATCTGAGGTTATTGATATTTCTCCCTGCAATCTTGATTCCAGCTTGTGCTTCTTCCTGTCCAGCGTTTCTCATGATGTACTCTGCATAAAAGATAAATAAACAGAGTGACAATATACAGACTTTACGTATACCTTTTCCTATTTGGAACCAGTCTGTTGTTCCATGTCCAGTTCCAACTGTTGCTTCCTGCAATGCATACAGGTTTCTCAAGAGGTAGGTCACGTGGTCTGTTATACCCATCTCCTTCAGAATTTTCAACAGTTTGTTGTGATCCACACAGTCGAAGGCTTTGGTGTAGTCAATAAAGGAGAAATGGTTGTTTTTCTGGAACTCTCTTGCTTTTTCAATGATCCAGCAGATATTGGCAATTTGATCTCTGGTTCCTCTGCCTTTTCTAAAACCAGCTTGAACATCTGGAAGTTCTTGGTTCATGTATGGCTGAAGCCTAGCTTGGAGAATTTTGAGCATTACTTTACTAGTGTGAGATGAGTATAATTGTGCGGTAGTTTGAGCATTCTTCGGGATTGCATTTCTTAGGGATTGGAATGAAAACGGACCTTTTCCAGTCCTGTGGCCACTGCTGAGTTTCCCAAATTTGCTGCCATATTGAGTGCACCACTTTCACAGCATCATCTTTCAGGATTTGAAATAGCTCAACTGGAATTCCATCACCTCCACTAGCTTTGTTTGTAATGATGCTTTCTAAGGCCCACTTGACTTAACATTCCAGGATGTCTGGCTCTAGGTGAATGATCACACCATTATAATTATCTGGGTCATGAAGATCTTTGTTATACAGTTCTACTGTGTATTCTTGCCACCTCTTCTTAATATCTTCTGCTTTTGTTAGGTCCATACCATTTCTGTCCTTTATTGAGCCCATCTTTGCCTGAAATGTTCTCTTGATGTCTCTAATTTTCTTGAAAAGATTTCTAGTCTTTCCTATTCTGTTGTTTTCCTCTATTTCTTTGCATTGATTGCTGAGAAAGGCTTTCTTATCTCTCCTGGCTATTCCGTGGAACTCTGCATTCAAATGGCAATATCTTTCCTTTTCTCCTTTGCTTTTTGCTTCTCTTCTTTTCACAGCTACTTGTAAGACCTCCTCAGAAAACCATTTTTCCTTTTTGCACTTCTTTTCCATGGGGATGGTCTTGATCCCTGTCTCCAGAACAGTGTCACGAACCTCCATTCATATTTCATTAGGCTCTCTATCTATCAGATCTAGTCCCTTAAATCTATTTCTCACTTCCATTGTATAGTCATAAGGGATTTGATTTAGGTCATACCTGAATGGTCTAGTGGTTTTCCCTACTCTCTTTAGTTTAAGTCTGAATTTGGGAATAAGGAGTTCATGATCTGAGCCACAGTCAGCTCCTGGTCTTGTTTTTGCTGACTGTATAGAGCTTCTCCATCTTTGGCTGCAAAGAATATAATCAGTCTGATTTCGGTGTTGACCATCTGGTGATGTCCATGTGTAGAGTCTTCTCTTGTGTTGTTGGAAGAGAGTGTTTGCTATGACCAGTGCGTTCTCTTGGCAAAACTCTATTAGACTTTGTCCTGCTTCATTCCGTACTCCAAGGCCAAATTTGCCTGTTACTCCAGGTGTTTATTGACTTCCTACTTTTGCATTCCCCGCTATAATGAAAAGGACATCTTTTTTGGGTGTTAGTTCTAAAAGGTCTTGTATGTCTTCATAGAACCATTCAACTTCTGCTTCTTCAGCATTACTGTTTGGGGCATAGGCTTGGATTACCGTGATATTGGATGGTTTGCCTTGGAAACGAACAGAGATCATTCTGTCTTTTTGAGATTGCATCCAAGTACTGCATTTTGGACTCTTTTGTTGACCATGATGGTTACTCCATTTCTTCTAAGGGATTCCTGCCCACAGTAGTAAATATAATGGTCATCTGAGTTAAATTCACCCATTACAGTCCATTTTAGTTTGCTGATTCCTAGAATGTCGACATTCACTCTTGCCATCTCCTTTTTGACCACTTCCAATTTGCCTTGATTCATGGACCTAACATTCCAGGTTCCTATGCAATATTTCTCTTTACAGCATCGGACCTTGCCTCTATCACCAGTCATATTCATAACTGGGTATTGTTTTTGCTTTGGCTCCATCCTTTCATTCTTTCTGGAGTTATTTCTCCACTGATCTCTAGTAGCATACTGGGCACCTACTGACCTGGGGAGTTTCTCTTTCAGTATCCTATCATTTTGCCTTCTTATACTGTTCATGGGGTTCTCAAGGCAAGAATACTGAAGTGGTTTGCCTTTCCCTTCTCCAGTGGACCACACTCATTCAGACCTCTCCACCATGACCCGACCATCTTGGGTGGCCCCACACGGCATGGCTTAGTTTCACTGAGTTAGACACAACTGTGGTCCTGTGATCCGATTTTCTAGTTTTCTGTGATTATGGTTTTAGTGTGTCTGCCCTCTGATGCCCTCTCGCAACACCTACCATCTTACTTGGGTTTGTCTTACCTCGGATGTGGAGTATCTCTTTAAGGCTGCTCCAGTAGAGGGTCGCAAAGAGTCGGACACGACTGAGTTACTTTACTTACTTACTTACTTTTATACTTACTTATTTTAAATATATCCTGCCATGCCCTTCAGGCCTGCAGAGTTTCTGCTGCAAGATCAATTGTTAATCATAAGGATTTTGCTTGTATACTACTTGTTGCTTCTGTCTTGCTGCTTTAATATCCTTTCTTTGTGTTTAGTCTTTCTTAGTTTGATTAGTAAGTGTCTTGGCATGTTTCCCCTCAGGATTATTCTGTATGGGACTCTTTGTGCTTCTTGGACTTGATTGATTATTTCCTTTTCCATGTTAGGGAAATTTTCAACTATAATCTCTTCAAAAATTGTATCATACCCTTTCTTTTTCTCTTCTTCTTCTTGGACCTCTGTAATTCAAATGTTGGTACCTTTGATATGGTCCCAGAGGTCTCTGAGACTGACCTCAGTTCTTTTCACTCTTTTAACCTTATCCTGCTCTTCAGAAGTTATCTCCACCATTTTATCTTCCAGTTCAATGATTCGTTCTTCTGCTTCAGATATTCTGTTATTGATTCATTCTAGAATATTTTTAATTTCTGTAATGGTGTTGTTTGTCTCTATATGTTTATTCTTTAATCCTTCTAGGACTTTATAATTTATTATTGCATTTTCTCCATTTTGTTTTCAAGGTTTTTGATAATCTTTACTATCAGTATTCTGAATTCTTTTTCATGTAATTTTTCCTTTTTCTTCTTCATGTATTTGGACTCTGTGTTTATAATTTATTCCTTCATTTCTGCAATATTTCTCTGCCTTTTCTTTTTTTTTTTTTTTTAAGCTATTGAGTTTGAGGTCTCCTTTTCCCAGGCTTCAAGGAAAGTTGAATTATTTCCTTGAAGAAAGGTGAATTCTTTCTACCTTTTAGTTTCTGCCCTCCTAAGGTTGGTACAGTGTTTGTGTGAGCTTCATATAGGGTGAGATTTGTACTGAGTTTTTTGTTGTTGCTTTTTTGTTTGTTTGTTTTTCCTCTGGTGGGCAAGGCTGTGTGAGTTGGTAATCCTGTCTGCTGATGACTGGATTTATATTTTTATTTTGTTTGTTGTTTAGATGAGGCGTCCTGCACAGGGTGCTAGTAGTGGTTGGGTGATGCCAGGCCTTGTGTTCAAGTGGTTTCCTTTGTGTGAGTTCTCACTGTTTGATACTCCCTAGGGTTAGTTCTCTCATAGTCTAGGGTTTTGGAGTCAGTGCTTCCACTCCAGAGGCTCAGGGCTTGATCTCTAGTCAGGAATGAAGATTCCACAAATGGTTTGTTATGGCATTAAGTGAGATTAAAACAAATATCCAAAATTGAGAAACAAAAGATGAACCCCAGAGAAATGGCAGTTACAAAATCAGGTAAATTAAAATAATGGAATATACACATGTACATATACACCCATGAGCAAAGTGAAAACAGTCCAACAAAAATAAAGTACAGTAGATTGATCTGGCTAACCAAGGAAATCAAAAATTATATTTACCAGTTAAGAACAAAACTAACTTAAATACAAAGTGGAGAACATAGCTAAAGCAAGGTGCCAAGTGGGGAATAAAGCAATGAAAACAAAACTAGCAAGTATGTTGAAAGGAAAGGAAAGAAAGAATAGATATGCAAAGTTAAAATGAGGTAGATGAAGTAGATTTATATACATTAGAGATTAACTGCAAGGAGAAAAACAGCAGGAAAGGAAAACAAAGGGATAAATGTAGAAAAAAATGTACTAGGTTTAAAAAATTATTATAAAAAAGAGAAAGAAAAAACATAAGAAGCAAGTAAAAAGGGAGGAAAAAAAGGAAATCTCCAAAGAATTGCATAAGCCCAATGTAAAGTCAGAGTTTCTAACAACAATAGAAAATATGACTGAATATGCACGTACACATATTCACCCATTAGTAAAATCAAAACAGTTTCACAAAAATAAAGTATAATAGATTGATCCAGCAAATAAAGAAAATCAACAATTATATCTTCCAGAACATAACTAATTAAAACACAAACTGGAAAACAAAACTAAAGCAAGGTGCCAATTGGGGAATAAAGCAATGAAAACAAAACTAACAAATATGTTGAGAGGAAAGGAGAGAAAGAAAAGAAAATAGATATGCAAAGTTAAAGAGAGATAGATAAAGAAAATTTTTATACATTAAAGATTAACTTCAAGGAGAAAATAACAGTAGGAATAGCAAACAAGGGAATAGTTAAGAAAAAATAATAATAGGTTTAAAAATTAAAAAAAAGAGAGAGAGAAAAAAAAAAGAGGAAAATTCTACAGAACTGCAAGAGCCCATCATAGAGGCAGAAGTTTATCAACAATAAAAAGATGTGACTGGGGGGGAAAAAAAATAAGCTCAAAAATTTAATTGGGTTTCTTAATGGCAATAAAATTGACAACTACAGCAGAGTTGGGGGGAGGAAAATAAAAGTACAAAAGAATCTATAGAACAAGTCAAAACATAAGAATAATTTTTTTTTTTTTTTTTTTTTTTTTTGAGTCACTGCTCTCAGGGTCCTTCCCCTCGCTGAGAGTCACAGTCCACCTCCCCTCCCGAGGACGCCCTCCAGCACTGTGCTGGTCTCTGGACCTGCTGTGAAGCAGCTCAGATTCTCATCTGGTCCTACTCCTGTGTGTTCTCGCCTCCAGGGTCCTCAGCTGTCAGAACTAGTGCGTTTTCTTTTCTGGGAGCTCTCAGTGACCTTTCATATATTCCACAGACACAGAGTCTGCCTAGTTAACCATGTGGATTTAGTCCGCAGCTTGCACAGCTGGTGGGGAGGTTTTGGGTCTTCTTCCTTGGCCACTTTGCCCTGGGTTTCACTGGTGGTTTTATTTCCCCCTCTGCATGTGGGTCATATACTGGGGTTTGCTGCTGAGGCTGCCCTGGAGGTCTTGGATTCACCCCCGTGAGGGCCAGGTGTGGAGGTGGGGCTGCTGATGGGGTCGCAGGGGTTCTGGCAGCACCAGGCACTCAGGGTGCTGGAGGCTAGGACAGCAGGAAATATAGTGATCTAGAAGGGTATGGCAACCAGTCTTGGCCAATACACCCCAGTGTTCTTGCCTGGAGGACTCCCTTTCTGACAGAGAAGCCTGGCAGGCCACAGTCTACAGGGCCACACAGAGTTGGAAATGACCAAAGTGACCCTGTGTGCATAAATGCAAGACTTTTTTTTTTTTTTTTTTTTAACCTGTGGCATCTCTGTCCCAGTGAGAGTTGAGCGTGAAGGTGTTGCAGCTGCTTGGCTTGCAAGGACCCTGGTGGCGCCAAGTGTGCAGGGACACGGACTGCCTTTGCCCCAAGAGTCATGGTCTATCAGAGTTGTTTTTTGAGCCTCTTGTAGCTGGTGATCAGAAGGCCTCCTTGGCCAGTCTTCCTCCATAGCTCCGCCCATTCAGGCACTTAGGGGGCTCCCTTGCCTGGGGTCCGTCTCTGTTGCCTACACTTCAGGCACACAGAAGGGTCCCCCTGACTGGGTCCTACTCTGTAGACTTGTGCACCAGGCACTGAAAGGAGCACCCTGGATGGGGTCCTGCTCTGCAGTTCAGTCTGTCAGGCACTTGATGGGCCAGCCTCTCCACTGTTCAGCTGCCGATGCTGGCATGTGGGGAGAGAGGCTATGGTGAAGGCTCCACCCACTATGCATGACTCAGCAGTATCCCTTGCTTCCATGGCTGCCTGGCTTTCCTCCACCAGCATTTCTCATCATGATCTCCTCCCTCACGTCCACTCAATCAGTCTCTCTGCAATCAATAGCGGCCCTCCTCCTTGGATTGCTCCACAATCCCTTAACTCCAGCTCCCAGCTGCTGCCCCTCCCAGGAGACCAGTTACTGCCTGGGGTATGTATGGCTGCGACAAGGACTGTCTGATTCTCATTCCATTTAGTCTGCCACAGATGAGCTGTTTCACTCTCAGCCTTAAATATTTCTTCTCTGATTCAGACAATTGGCCTGCTATGGAGATCGGACCCCCACTTCAGTTCCCGCACCCACTAAGGACAGTTCCAGTCCTACTAACACTCCTGTTTTTTTTTCCCCCTAGTTCCTTGATCATATAGAGTCTTGCATCGTTCTATATATTCTTTTCCACTGGTCAGGTACTTCTGGCTGCTCTCAGCTGGTGTTCTGCATGTACTTCTGTGTCTGAAGGTGTATTCCTGATGTATCCGTGGGGAGAGATGTACTCTACATCCACCTATTTGTCTACCATCTTGTTCTTTCCCACTCTTCCTGTTTAACCAGAGAATTTGAAACAAACTAGACAGTTTCCTGGGATTCCCTGGTGGCTCAATGGTAAAGAATCCACCTGCAATGCAGGAGCCACAGGAGATGCAGGTTCAATCCCTGGGTCAGGAAGATCCCCTGGAGGAGAGTATGGCAACCCATTCCAGTATTCTAGCCTGGAGAAGCCCATGGACAGAGGAGCCTGGAGGGCTACAGTTCATAGGGTCACAAAGAGTCGGACACGACTGAATTGACTTAGCATGCATGCACCCAGACAGCTCCCTATTATTTGATTGTGCATGTATTTTCCAGGTTTAAAAAAAAAAAAAAATGTTACTTAGGGTGGAAAAGTAAATATTTTCTACTTTGAGAAGAAAGATCATCAATGATTAAAGTTTATTTTTAACTAGATGACTACCAATTCTTTTTCTAATCCAACATAAGCTTAGTGGTCCATTATACTGATATAAATTAAAATTTTTTTTTGTATTCTTAAAGGTAATGGCTAACTTGGATTTATAAATTTAGCTCACTTGAGGTTTGTTACAAGAGGGAAAAAAAAATTACCACTTAGTATAATGAAATTAGTGACATGAATAAGGTAGATGATAATAGCAATTTATAACATCTGTAAGCAGATATCAGTGTCTTAACTTAATACACTCTAAAATATATTCAGTTCAGTACAGTCATTCAGTCATGTCTGATTCATTGCGACACAATGGATTGTAGCATGCCAAGCTTCAGAGTACTTCACCAACCCCTGGAGCTTGCTCAAACTCATGTCCAACGAAGTGGTGGTGCCATCCAACCTCACATCCTGTTGTCCCCTTCCCTTCCTGCTTTCAGTCTTTCTGAGCATCAGGGTCTTTTCCAATTAGTCAGTTCTTCACATCAGGTGAAAAGTATTGGAGCCTCAGCTTCAGCATCAGTCATTCCAACGAATATTCAGGACTGATTTCCCTTAGAATTGACTGGTTTGGTCTCCTGGCTGTCAAAGGGACTTTAAAGAGTCTTCTCCAATGACAAAGTTTAAAAGCATCAAGTCTAAAAATAATAATAATAATAATAATAAATAAAATACAATAAAAGCATCAGTTCTTTGGTGCTTAGCTTTCTTTATGGTCCAACTCTCACATCCAGACATGTCTACTGGGAAAATCATAGCTTTGACCAGATGGATCTTTATCAGCAAAGTAATTCTCTGCTTTTTAGTATGGTGTCATGGTTTGTCATAGCTTTTCTTCCAAGGAGCAAGTGTATTTTAATTCCATGGCTACAGATGCTATCTGCAGTGATTTTTGTGCCCACGAAAATGAAATCTGTGACTGTTTCCATTGTTTCCCCATTTATTTGCCATGAAGTGATGGGACAGGATGCCATGATCTTTGTTTTTTGAATGCTGAGTTTTAAGCCAGTTTTTTCACTCTTCTCTTTCTCTTTCCTCAAGAGGCTCTTTAGGTCCTCTTCCCTTTCTGCCATAAAGGTGGTGTCATCTGTGTATCTGAGGTTATTGATGTTCCTCCCGGCAATCTTGATTTCAGCTTGTGCTTCCTCCAGCCCAGCGTTTCTCATGATGTACTCTGCATGTAAGTTAAATAAGCAGGGTGACAGTATACAGCTTTGATGTGTTTATTTCCCTATTTGGTACCAGTCCATTGTTCCATGTCAGGTTATAATGGTTGCTTCTTGACCTGAATACAGATTTCTCAGGAGGTAGATAAGATGCTCTGGTATTCTCATCTCTTTAAGAATTTCCCAGTTTGTTGTGATCCACACAGTCAAAGGCTTTGGCATAGTCAATGAAACAGAAGTGGATGTTCTTCTGTAACTCTCTTGCTTTTTCTATGATTCAGTGGATGTTGGCAATTGGATCTCTGGCTCCTCTGCCTTTTCTAAATCTGGCTTAAACATCTGGAAGTTCTCAGTTCATGTACTCTTGAAGCCTAGCTTGGAGAATTCTCAGCATTACTTTACTAGCATGTGAGATGACTGACTGCAATTGTGTGGTAGTTTGAACATTTTTTGGCATTGCC
The DNA here is from genome assembly GCF_910594005.1 of Cervus elaphus. NCBI lineage: Eukaryota > Metazoa > Chordata > Mammalia > Artiodactyla > Cervidae > Cervus > Cervus elaphus. The sequence continues at coordinate 9,073,769 of NC_057844.1, read as the reverse complement.
TTTCTTTGGGATTGGAATGAAAATTAACCTTTCCATTCCTGTGGCCACTGCTGAGTTTTTCAAATTTGCTGACTCACTGAGTGCAGCTCTTTACAGCATCATCTTTTAGGGAATGATATAGCTCAGCTGGAATTCCAGCACCTCCACTGGCTTTGTTTGAAATGATGCTTCCAGTGCCCACTCAACTTCCCATTCTAGGGTGTCTGGTACGCATGAGTGATCATACCATTGCAGTTATGTGGGTCATGAAGATCTTTTCTGTATAGATCTTCTGTGTATTCTTGCCACCTATTCTTAATATTTCTGCTTCTGTTAGTTTCATTTCATTTCTGTCCTTTATTGTGCCCATTTTTGCATAAAATGTTCCCTTGGTATCTCATTTTTTTATTGCATATGTATGAAATGTTTTATTAATGATATTAAGATGAACTTTATTTTGGATATTCTCACAGTATTTATCAGACTCTTAAGGGCCCCAAGGTGAGTCAAGTTGTCAAATCCATTTCCTCCCAAAGTCCTGAGGGGAATTCTCTGCTTCTTTTGGGTAATATCTTGTATTTTATTTTTATTTTTTAATAAATTTATTCATTTTAATTGGAGGCTAATACTTTACAATATTGTAGTGGTTTTGCCATACATTGACATGAATCAGCCATGGTTGTACATGTGTTCCCCATCCTGAACCCCGCTCCAACCTCCCTCCCCATCCCATCCCTCAGGATCATCCCAGTGCACCAGCTCCGAGCACCCTGTCCCATGCATCAAACCTGGACTGGCGATCCATTTCACATATGATAATGTACATGTTTCAATGCCATTCTCCCAAATCATCCCACACTCGCCCTCTCCCACAGAGTTCAAAAGACTGTTCTTTATATCTGTGTCTCTTTTGCTGCCTTGCACGCATATAAGGTTACCATTACTATCTTTCTAAATTCCATATATATGCGTTAGTATACTGTATTGGTGTTTTTCTTTCTGGCTTACTTCACTCTGTATAATGGGCTCCAGTTTCATCTAACTCATTAGAACTGAATCAAATGTATTCTTTTTAATGGCTGAGTAATATTCTGTTGTGTATATGTACCACAGATTTCTTATCCATTCATCTGCTGATGGACATCTAGGTTGCTTCCATGTCCTGGTTATTATAAACAGTGCTGCGATGAATATTGGGGTACACGTATCTCTTTCAGTTCTGGTTTCCTCAGTGTGTATGCCCAGAAGTGGGATTGCTGGGTCATATGGCAGTTCTGTTTCCAGGTTTTTAAGGAATCTCCACACTGTTCTCCATAGTGGCTGTACTAGTTTGCATTCCCACCAACAGTAAGAGGGTTCCCTTTTCTCCACACCCTCTCCAGCATTTATTGCCTGTGGACTTTTGGATAGAAGCCATTCTGACTCACGTGAAGTGGTACTCATTGTGGTTTTGATGTGCATTTCTCTGATAATGAGTCATGTTGAGCAACTTTTCATATGTTTGTTAGCCATTTGTATGTTTTCTTTGGAGAAATTTTAGTTCTTTGGCCCATTTTTTTGATTGGGTCATTTATTTTTCTGGAATTGAGCTGCAGGAGCTGCTTGTATATTTTTGAGATTAATTATTTGTCGGTTGCTTCATTTGATATTATTTTCTCCCGTTCTGAAGGTTGCCTTTCACCTTGCTTATAGTTTCCTTCATTGTGCAAAAGCTTTTAAGTTTAATTAGGTCCCATGTGTTTATTTTTGCTTTTATTTCCATTACTCTGGGAGCTAGGAATTAGAGAATCCTGCTGTGATTTATGTTGGAGAGTGTTTTACCTGTGTTTTCCTCTAGAAATTTTATAGTTTCTGGTTTTACATTTAGAATTTTAACTGATCTCAATTTTGTTTTAAGAGATCGCTAGTTTTTCCCATTCTATTGTTTTCCTCTATTTCTTGCATTGGAAGGTTTTCTTATCTTTCCTTGTTATTCTTTGGAACTCTGCATTTAGATGTATTTATCTTAAGTTTTCTCCTTTGCACTTTGCTTCTCTTCATTTCTCAGCTATTTGTAAGGTCTCCTCAGACAGCCATTTTGCCTTTTTGCATTTCTATTTCTTGGGAATGGTTTTGATCCCTGTCTCCTGTACAATGTCATGAACCTCCATCTATAGTTCTTCAGGCACTATGTCTATCAGATCTAATCCCTTGAATATATTTGTCACTTTCACTGTATAATCATAAGGGATTTGATTCAGGTCATACCTGAATGGTCTAGTGGTTTTCCCTACTTTCTTTAAGTCTGAATTTGGCAATAAGGAGTTCATGATCTGAGCCACAGTCAGCTCCCAGTCTTGTTTTCACTGACTATACAGAGCTTCTCCATTTTTGGTTGCAAAGAATATAATCAATCTGTCGGTGTTTGCCATCTGGTAATGTCCATGTATAGAATCTTCTCTTGTGTTGTTGGAAGAGGGTGTTTGCTATGACCAGTGGGTTCTCATGGCAAAACTCTGTCAGACTTTGCCCTGCTTCATTCTGTACTCCAAGGCCAAATTTGCCTTGGAGTTAGGAGAAATTGCTTTAGAACAATGAATAGTTTGGTGACATCAGTCAGGTTGCCTAAGCTTTCTAGGCTATTGTCACATACAGAATGAAAGTTTGTACTACATTATTTCTCTAAGTCTTCCAACGTTAAATAGTTGCTATTTACTATTAACCCCTTTTTTCTACTGTAGTTTGGACATTGCACAAGAAATGTCTTTTAACTATTTTTCTTTAGTTTCTAAATTATATATGATTCTTTGCAACCACATGGACTATAAACTACCATGCTCCTCTGTCCGTGGGATATCCCAGGCAAGAACACTGGAGTGGGTTGCCATTTCTTTCTCCAGGGTATCTTCCACCTTGCACAGGGATCAAATCTGTACAGGCCTGATTTGACTATATGAAGCTGAATTTAATTTAGTTGCAGCATTGAGTAAGTATGATTAAGTTTATTATCCAATCAGATTTTAAAAATTGTAAGGAATATTTAGAAAATAACCATGATTTTAAACAGTTCATATTTATGTGTCAGTTCATTTATGTGTCAAAAGTAAATTGAGTAGTAAATATCATCAATATACTTTTATATTTTTGTTTCATCCTCTACCAAATGTGTTTACTTTTGAAACCTGAGCTGTATTTAATTCATCAAAAGGAACTGACATGTATTTTTATACATATAGAATATCTTTCTTCATGAAGGAATCATCAGCTATGATGAATACTTTTGATTGGTCAGACATAACTTCTAAATTCAAGTCCTAAAAATGTCAGTGATGATTTTTGCGGTTTGGGTACTTTTTTTTTTCCCCATTTCTAAAGGCTGGCGATTAGGTTAGGGAATGAGACTATAAAAGATTAAATTAAGACAAATGCTCCCCACTAAAGTTTCTTTTTTTATTGTACTTAAATATAGTAAATTAAACACATTAAAAAAAAAACCAAAAAACTTAAGATGTGTATATAGATGTTACCATAAATCAACTATCCTACCTATATTCTGACATGTAGATATCTTATAATTGTTACCTCCAATTCTGATTTTGTACATATGGGTAAACAACTCATGGTGTCCTTGAGCATAACTGAGATTTATATTACAAATCCAGTGACAAATATTGTCATATTTTATCACATAACAGTATTAAGTGTTTTGCAAAGAATCCAGACTTCCCAGCAGAATACCAACAATATACATAACAGGAATTTTTAAATACTTACACTGTGAAAGTGAAAGTTGCTCAGTCGTTTCTGACTCTTTGCGACCCCATGGACTGTAGCCTGCCTGGCTTCTCTGTCCTTGGGATTCTCCAGGCAAGAGTAATGGAGTGGGTAGCCATTTATTTTTCCAGGGAATCTTCCTGGCCCAGGGATCGAACCAGGGTCTCCTCGTGGCAGGCAGATACTTTATCATCCGAGCCACCAGGGAAGCCCAAGAACACTGGAGTTGGTAGCCTGTTCCTTCTCCAGGGGATCTTCCCTCCCCAGGGATTAAACTGGTGTCTCCTTCATTGCAGGCAGATTCTTCACCAGCTGAGATATTTAGAAGAACAATAGAATTAGTACCTCTTCTTCATGTTTTCCTTTGCTGTTTGGTTTTTATGTGAGGAATTATTATTATTATTATTATTATTATTATTATTATTTTCAAACAAGGCTGTCAGTGATGGAAAAGATTGATGAATCTGTGTATTTGTCTTGGGCTAATTATAAAAGAGTTGTCTTGTTATCTGTGATTGACTGTCAGTACAATCAACCTGTGTCTGCTGGCCAAAAGACAAATTAATTATGCAGTGATCCTGTTTTCACCATATTTCTAAATCATCCATCAAGAATTAATGATTTTGTTGGGTTATTGCTTTTGAAAAAAATTAGAAATTTCTATTTTCAAATAAACTGCTACCATATCCACACCACTGCTTATTATGCTTTGTTATTGCTTTCAAAACTGAGACGGAAAGGAGAATCTCCTTGAAAATTCATCTCCTTGAAAATTCTGGTGCAAATACTTCCTTTTGATCTATGTGTTATATTAGATATAGAATATCTCATGTTCTTTTCTAGGATTTCAAGTTACTGTGCTTAGCAGTAATATGAGAAAACAACTCTTCAACATGACTTTCAAATGATTTCTCTTATTTTTAAACCAAAACCTTTTTCTCACTGCAGATTAGAAGTTGAAGCTTTGCTATAAATGGGCTTTCAGGGAATAAAATGGGCTTTCAGGTCAGATAGACTAGAGTATATGTTTCTACACTTCTGTTTGCAGAAGAGGTGACCTATGACAAACAGTTTTAAGTTTTTTCTTTTGTACATATAGAATTATAATACCTATTTTCAGTCATTACTGCAAAGAAGTTATTAGATATTACTAAGGGTTTGTTAGTGGAATATTATCACCACTAAATACTTGGTCAGGGATTTAATATCATTCTGATTCCCATTGTTAAACAATATAATTTTTCAACTTGAGTTGACTCTGCTGTTCTATTCTAAACAAGTATTCAGACATCTAACAGTTTCCATGCGGGCAAGAAACAGCATGGCACTACCACTGGACAGATGTTGACAGACAAAAGACTCTAAATAAGAAGCTAACAAAGCAACAGATTAAACTCCATTAAAGAGATATAAAACTGCTTACTTGCTATTATCTGCAGAGTGAAATAATTGATTAGAAGCATTGAAGAAGTGCTGAAGACAATGAAAGATGGCTCTCAACGTTTAAAAAAAAAAAAATTAGGGAATAGGAAGAACTTAAGAAATTCCAAATTCTGAGATCCTCACTGGAAGGACAAACAGACCTAAGAGGAAGTTCATGAGGCTATAAACATCAGTATACAGTAACATAAATATTTGGGGATAAAAACAAGTCATGTGAAAGTTTCAGAGACATTTACTATCCAAAGGTAATAGAAGGTATATATTAGTAGATGGTGACAAATTACATGGAAGAAATTATGGAGGCCTTTCAAACCAGAGAAATTTTATCTTTATATATGACACCACCCTTATGGCAGAAAGTGAAGAGGAACAAAAGAGCCTCTTGATGAAAGTGAAAGAGGAGAGAGGAAAAGCTGGTTTAAAACTCAACAGTCATAAAATGAAGATCATGACATCCAGTCCCATCACTTCATGGCAAATAGATGACAAAATAATGGAAACAGCGACAGATTTTATTTTGGGGAGCTCCAAAATCACTGCAGATTGTGACTGCAGCCATGAAATTAAAAGACACTTACTCCTTGGAAAGAAAGTTATGACCAATCTAGACAGCATATTAAAAAGCAGAGACATTACTTTGCCAACAAAAGTCCATCTAGTCAAGGCTATGGTTTTTCCAGTAGTCATGTATGAATGTGAAAGTTGGACCATAAAGAAAGCTGAGTGCCGAAGAATTGATGCTTTTGAACTGTGGTATTGGAGAAGACTCTTGAGAGTCCCTTGGACTGCAAGGAGATCCAACCAGCCCATCCTAAAGGAGATTAGTCCTGAATATTCATTGGAAGGACTGATGTTGAAACTGAAACTCCAATACTTTGGCCACCCGATGTGAAGAGCTGATTTATTTGAAAAGACCCTGATGCTGGGAAAGATTGAGGGCAGGAAGAGAAGGGGATGACAGAGGATGAGATGATTGGATGGCATCACCGACTCAGTGGGCATGAGTTTGAGCAAGCTCTGGGAGTTGGTGAAGGACAGGGAAGCCTGTCATGCTGCAGACCATGGGGTCACAAAGAGTCAGACACGACTGAGCAACTGAACAACAACAAGCAAATTCTGTCAGGTAATATGGCAGAAAGCCAATAATATTAAGTTCATATAGTATAATAACTGAGGTCATGAACCAGGGTGGTAACAGTGGAAACCGACACTATATGATAAGTATAAAAGATTTATGTGATAGACAAAATTAATTTAGGTAGCAAAGAAAACTGATATTTCATTATTATAGCCTGTGAGTTTGAAAACAGTAATGTTTAAGAATAGGAAGAAAGTGAAATATGAGGTAGTTTGGGAGAATACAATGTTAACTTTGGTGTGCACTGTTAAGCAACTTGAATGAGTTTTAAATGTAAATGCTTATTAACTAGATTTTAGAAAGTCATAAGTGAATTAATTCATGTGTAAACTTCTCTAAGAACTTTATTATGCAAGATAGAAAAACACTGGAAAAAAATATACTCAAATACTATTTTTCTTTCATATTTTCCTTGAATAAGTATTATTTTTAAATTGAAGTGGTTAACCAGAGGAACTGTCTAGGTAACTAATTAACATTTTAAATATGTTTGATTCAAATTTAGGAATGATTTGAAGTGAATAAGCTGATTAGATATTGTTATTTTGAGATTCTCACCAAAACCTTGGTTCTTTTCAGGAGCAATCATGATGTCATATATAGATATGTATAATATATTTTATACATATAATGATATTTACATATATGATATTTTAAATAATAATGACAGTATGAGTGTTTCTCTAGATAACTTTTCTGATACTAAATTATTAGAACTTAATATTGAATATCTTATGCATGCAGGATGATAAAAATTGATATATGTTCTGTGTTTAGATATAAAAACATAGATAGAATGAGCTACATCTTCTAAATTCCCACACAGTTCTCACATTCAAAAACTAATCAGTTTATAGCAGCAAGTGGTGAAATTACTGAGAGCAAAGCAGAGAAGTAGGTATAATTGTGACTTTGAGTGGATGAGAGACATCTGTGAAATCTTTGTATTTTTTGTATATTTTCACAGGGCCTGACATGATTAAAAGAATAGTATTCTAAGTGAACAATAAGAACAAATTCATTTTAGGGAGGGAGAAAGTAGTTTATAAAATAAATGCAAATTAATATTCTGAAATTAAAATGGATTGTCTAATTAAAAAAAAATGCCAGTCTGTATATTTAATAGGAATTTCCTTTACTTTCTAGTAACAACAATCAAAAAAATATAGGAACTCAGCCATACATATTCATGTATTCACTATCCCCATTTGCCATTCATCCAAAACTATCACAACACTGTCAATCGATCTGGTAGTTTAGCTGGTAAAGAATCTGCCTGAAATACAGGAGAACCAGGTTCAGTTCCTGGGTCTGGAAGACCCCCTGGAAAAGGACAAGGATACCCATTCCTGTATTCTTGGGTTTCCCTGGTGGCTCAGCTGGTAAAAGATCTGCCTTTAATGTGGGAGACCTGGTTCAATCCCTGGGTTGGAAAGATCCCCTGGAGAGGGCATGGCAACCCACTCCAGTATTCTTGCCTGGAGAATGAATCCTCATGGATGGAGGAACCTGGTAGGCTACAGTCCATGGGGTCATAAAGAGTCAGACATGACTGAGTGACTAAGTATGAACATAGCACATACCCCAATACAAAATAAAGTTTGTAAGTGTGGAAAAAGGAAAAAAATAAAAATAAACTAAGAAAAAAAAGAAAAAATAGAGGAACTTAAAATACATACAATGACTTCTCTCATGGAAAAGAAATCAAGAAATATGTATTGCAGATTTGATATAATAACTCCTTGTTACCAGGGACAAATATTCTATTCCATTTTTGTTCTATTGTTCTTAGCCCAAGCCTCTCTTTTCAGGTTTGTCTCATGATCCTTTTAGATCCTAAGAGGAAAGCAAGAAGTGTGGAGAACAAAAAGGTTCATAGATGAACTCTGTTTAAGATTCTAAGGAGCATATTCAACATTCTCACACAGTACATGCTGTTTTTAACATATGGCAAGATTTTTTTTTTTTTTTTTTTTTACATAGCCACATTAACCTTTAAAATTGACTGGAAAACTTTAAAGCTGTTTACTTTGCCACCTGAATAAAATGAGAGTCTGTTTCTAAGGAAGAAAAAAAAAGAAAGAAAGAATTTATTTTGGATAAAGATCTAGCAATCTTTACCATGCAATTTTTGGGAATCCACCATAAATCCTGAAATATAAAAATCCATAAATATATTTATGAGTTTTATATATATATATAGTACAGATGAAAAATATATGAGAATGTATACTGTGTCATTAGGTGTGATGTTAAGAAATAGGAAGAGTTCATGACCTAGAAGACATTTGCTTTCACTCAGTAGTCAATCCACTATTTTTCAATTAGGGGATCAATATGATGACAACTTGATGCCACCATCTACTTGATCAGCTCTCCTTTACAGATACAACGGGTAGTAAAGGAACTACAATTATTGACCACGTGCTTCATTTGGTAGCTATTAATAGTAACTAAGGTGGCTGCAGTCCGTGGGGTCTCGAAGAGTTGGATATGGCTGAGCGACTTCACTTTTACTTTTCATTTTTATGCATTGGAGAAGGAAATGGCAATCCACTCCAGTGTCCTTGCCTGGAGAATCCCAGGGGTGGGGTTGCACAGAGTCGGACACTACTGAAGTGACTTAGCAGAAGCCGTAGGAAGATGTACCGCATAGTTAGTAGAAGAGGTTTATTAAGTGTGTAGAAGTTGCATCATAAGTCTGCATCATTGGTCTTTAAAATTCTGTGGAAAATGAAAAATCAAGTTACAGACTGATATTATCAGAACACTGCTTTTTATTGTGTTTTTAAAGATATATTTTATGTGGGCTATTTTTAAAGTCTGTATTGAATTTATTGCAATATTGCTTCTGCTTTACATTTTGTAGTTTGGGGGCATTTTTTGGTCATGAGGCATGTGGTATCTTAGCTTCCTGACCAGGGATCAAACCCACACCCTCTATATTGGAAAATGAAATCTTAAACAGTGGACCAAAAAGGAAGTTCTGAAAACACTGTTTTTAAAATGTTCCCAGGCATTTCCATTTACCAGAGATTGTTATGTCACCATATGTTTTGAGTTGTTGTCTAGTGTTCTTTCATTTCTACCTGAAGGACTGACTTTAGCTTATCTTATAGAACAGGTGTAGTGGTATTGAAGTACCTTTGCTTTCATTTACCTAGGAATGTCTAAATTTTTTCCCTTCATTTTAAAGGACAGTTTTGCTAAATATAGTATTTTAGTTGACAAGCATTTTTTTATTTACTTTTGTTTTTTGTTTGTTTCTTTTTTGCCTTTGAAGTACACACTCACTGCCTTCTGGCCTCAAGGTTTCTGATAAGACGTTTGCTTATAAATTTATTGAAGATCTCTTTTATGTGATAAGTCAGTTCTCTGTTGCTGCTTTCAAAATTCTCTGTCTTTGGATTTCAACAGTTTGATTATAATGTGTCTCAGGGTGGATCTCTGGGACTATTCTACTTGGGATTCATTGAATTTCTTGGATTTGTGGGTTAAAGCATTCAATCAGATTAAGGCTTTTGCAGCCATTATTAATTCAACTTAATCGTTTCGCTCTTTCTATTTTCTCCTTTTGGGACTTGCATAGTGCATATCTTTCCTCAGAAGAAAAGTGATTTCAGCTCTTGAAACTTAGAGAGACAAAGGGTTAGAAAAGTCAGGTGAGCTGAAGTGTCCCAGAGTGAGATATGAATGCAAAAACATGTAGATTATTTGAAATATACTAGCAGGAATAGTTGCCCATTCCTCCCTGTTTCTTCTCTAATTCTGTACAGTGAAGTCCAGGTTATAATAGATCCTATTACTCATTCTCCATCCATATCAGCATCTCTAGAAATAGATATAGAAATCAAGTGAATAAAGGAGATCCCAGTCTAAAGAAATTACAAACTGTGTGCAAAGTCACAGGGTATCTTGTGTGAGTGCTGAAGGATTTTTTTACTGTAACTTATAGGGTCTCAAAGCATGATATCTAATTTATGTAAAGGAAAATCTATTGAGCAGTTGTTCCCACCAATACACACAAACCTATAATAACTCAAGTGAAGTGAAGTGAAAGTTGCAAAGTCGTGTCCAACTCTTTGCGACCCCATGAAATATATATACAGTCCATGGAATTCTCCAGGCCAGAATACTGGCATGGGTAGCCTTTCCCTTCTCCAGGGTCTCTTCCCAAAGCAGAGATCGAACCCAGGTTCTCCCACACTGCAGATGGAATTCTTTACCAACTGAGCCACAAGGGAAGCCCAAGAAAACTGGAATGGGTAGCCTAGTCCTTCTCCAGAGGATCTTCCCAACCCAGTAATTGAACCTGGGTCTCCTGCATCACAGTTCTTTACCAACTGAGCTATCACAAGATGGATTTCTAAATATCCAACAGATATCATCAGAAAATTGTAAGAGGTTCATATAAAATATTCAGAGACTATTGTGATGGCCTTGAAAGGAAAAAATGTCTTTGAAAGTATATATCCCATAGACAAGTAAAACTTCTTAGATTGGTTGTAACCTGAAGTAGCTTTTAATTTATGAGGGTATGATCGAGAAATATATTAAAATTAGAAAAGATGTTCTATTTAGAAGTTCAAGGAAGAGAATCCTGCAGTTGTAATAAATTATGATGATGTGTCTGTTCTTGTCATGGCTTTTCTTTTCCCTAAAATTTCTAATTCTTTCTATTATAGTATTTTTTATTTGATTTTTTTTTTTTTTTATTGGCGGCAATCTTTCTTCTGAATTTCCATGCATCTTTGTTTACTCTGACTTGTTACTCACTAGGACAGCTACTAATTTGCCTTTCTAAATACCTTTTCACTATCTTTCTACATTGTTCCCTTAGTTTGTGGATCATTTGTCTTTATTGTCTTTATTTTTCTTGGTTTCTTAACTTATTTTATTTTTATCAATGGGGATACACATCATTTAAACCCAGTTAAATTCGCAAGACAGTGTGGACTGGCAGTATATTTTCTGAGTTCATGTGTGTCTAAATATTTCTTAATTTTTTTCATCACACTTTAATAATTCAACCGAGTATGGAAATTCTGCTACAATTAGGCATTCTTCTATTGTCTTCTCAAATACATACATGTATGCTTTTTTTTGCTTACTTTTTTGGAACTTTGATTATCATAGAAAAGAAACTGAATAATCCATTGTGTAGGTCTATGCAAAATAAACCTTCAGTCAACCTTCATCTGCTTCACTTTTTAGAGTGATAAAAGTAAAATAATGACAAAGTAACATATGATCGTTCTCAGTTGCTCAGTCATGTCTGACTCCTTGCAACCCTATGGACAGTAGCCCACCAGTCACCCCTGTCCATGGAATTTTCCAGGAAATATACTAGATTTGGTTGCCATTTTCTTCTCTGGGGGAGTCAGGGATGGAACCCACATCTCTTGTATCCCCTGCACTAGCAGGCAGATTCTTTAAGACTAGCGCCACCTAGGACCGTCTCAGCTTATGATCCAGTGCCTCTAAATGATTGTGTTAGTTTGCCATTCTAAGACCTTGAAAATAGGTAATTCTGCCTACAGAAATATGTTAAAGAATTCACATGTCTACGCTGTTTATCGTGTGTCAGTAGCCATTATTAAACGCATAAGTAATCCATCAAATCTTTACTTAACACCTACTTTGTGCATTATATCATGTTGATTGCTGTCTCTGTAAATCAGAGGAAATTATGTTCATCTATACTAACAGTAGGACCACAATTAAACGAAATCACTGGCTTAATCAGTCTTGTCTTCTTTTAAAAAATTATTTTTGTTCTCCTTTATAAAACTTACTGACCGATGCACTTGATGAACTAAGAAATAATAATGAATCCCTTTTCTCATGACCCCAAATGCACTTCAGTTCCAACCTATTGAGCTGTTGGTTCTTATGAGTAAATTGTTTTTCTCTCTAAGCCACTATATGCCAATTGTTTCTATATACAATTGTTTCTATAATTTTGTTTTTAATTGAATATTTGTACAGGTAAAATTTTTTATTGCAAATAGAATCATTGTTATCTTGAAAACTAAATTGAACACTGCAAAACTCTGTGAGTGTGAAAGGCTAAAACATTACTGTCTTACTGAGTGTTGTAAATAAAAAAAATTAAAATGATAGATGACTCTTTATGGTATTATTTATGAAAAAACAAACAAACACAAAGCTCTCAAATGAGAACACTCTCTGCAATGTAAGATCATATATAGTGAATGCACTTTTATATCATTTAATATAAAATACAATGTGTGAATATGTGTTATTTATAACTTCATGCTTTAACTGATATTTTTGATTAATTGACCAGGTTGTGCTTCTGACACTGATGATTAAGATTAATTTTGTTGTAATTTACCAAATTAAGTTAGAATATTTTCCTTCTGTACATTCATATCACCACACAAGCACTAAATATTTGAACACCCACTCTATTCAAGATGATGTATTAGGTGCAAGTAGAGGGATGAGTCAGGAATATTAATGATCTATAAAAATATTTGCTTTTGAAAATAGATTTACATTATCTAAATTTCCCAATTGTTGCCAGCATTTACAATTCACTGAGCTATTGGATAGACAGACAGATAATAGAGATACAGATGAGTCATAGGATGTTTAAATCTTTCTCAGTATTAGAATATTCAGTCTACAAAAACAAATCTATTTAAGAGAAAAGATGTTACTATAATATTCAGTATCTTAAAACATAATACGAAGCCCTGTCTCCTTGGTTTTCATTTGGCTGCCCACATGGTCGTCCTTCTGCTTGTGTGTACCTCTAATGTCTCCCTGCAAGTCCAAATTTCCTCTTGTAAAGGACATCAGGCAGCTTGGATCAGGGCCCGCCCAGACAGTTTCACTTTGACTTAATCACCCATTTAAAGGTTATATTTCCAAATAGTTACATTCTGAGCCATTAGGTTAGGATTTCCAACATATGAATTTTGAGCAGACATAAATCAGCCCATGACAGTAGCAAGTGTAGGATTTTAACTATTCCGTAGGTGCAGAGAGACCACAGTAGAAGGAGCCAAACTACAAGACTAGAGGTACAGAAAGAATAATATTTAGATTAGGAATACTAAGCTGTCCATTGAAATCTTTCTAAGAAAAAGGGTCACTGCAGTCCCTGGAAACTTAAGTCAGATTCAGATTATAGGAGGCTTTGAATGTATTTTAAAAGGATTCAGAATATATTATGTGTGCAAAGAAGAGTCAGGTGTGATTTCTGTTCAAGAGAGAAGGATATTTAAATTTGTGTTTTGGCAAGAAGCTTTGACCTTTAAGAGAATGATAAATTGAAAGGAGGTGGAGAAAATAACAGTAAAAGTTGAAGAAGTATTGCTAAAATTATATGAGTTAATAAAGGCCTCAAGACTAATATCTAACAAACAGCAGGGAGAAAAAATGAGGATCATTTTGAAACACTAATATGATCTAATGAATATGGATATATACAAGAAGTATCAAACATAACTGAGATTTTAAAGCTTGATTAAGTTGGAGCATGTGATAGCTCCAGCTATCAACTTTCAGATAAGGAATTCTGAACTGAGTAGGGAACACATTATATTCAAATTTTAGTGTATTGAATTTGAGCTTTTGATTGGGCACCTGAAGAAATGACAGAATTATATGTGTGTGTTTACTAATATAAATGAAAATAATGGAAACAGAGACAAAAAAGATATATACATGAATGCACAGAAAATAGTTTTGCATTTTCCTGAAAAGGGCAGATGATTGAGAATTAGAAAGCAATAACTGGGGAGGTTTAATTTTCAGTATATTCTATATCATTAAATTTTCAAAGCAAGAATTATTCAATAATGATATAATTTATATTAATGTTCTACATTAGATTTTAGTAAGACATATATAGACAAGAAAAAAGCCAAATAAATAACCTAACTCTACACCTAAAGCAATTAGAGAAGGAAGAAATGAAGAACCCCAGGGTTAGCAGAAGGAAAGAAATCTTAAAAATCAGGGCAGAAATAAATGCAAAAGAAACTAAAGAGACCATAGCAAAAATCAACAAAGCTAAAAGCTGGTTTTTTGAAAAAATAAACAAAATTGACAAACCATTAGCAAGACTCATTAAGAAACAAAGAGAGAAAAACCAAATTAACAAAATTAGAAATGAAAATGGAGAGATCACAACAGACAACACTGAAATACAAAGGATCATAAGAGACTACTACCAGCAGCTCTATGCCAATAAAATGGACAACTTGGATGAAATGGACAAATTCTTAGAAAAGTATAACTTTCCAAAACTGAACCAGGAAGAAATAGAAGATCTTAACAGACCCATCACAGGCAAGGAAATCGAAACTGTCATCAAAAATCTTCCAGCAAACAAAAGCCCAGGACCAGATGGCTTCACAGCTGAATTCTACCAAAAATTTAGAGAAGAGCTAACACCTACCTTACTCAAACTCTTCCAGAAAATTGCAGAAGAAGGTAAACTTCCAAACTCATTCTATGAGGCCACCATCACCCTAATTCCAAAACCAGACAAAGATGCCACAAAAAAAGAAAACTACAGGCCAATATCACTGATGAACATAGATGCAAAAATCCTTAACAAAATTCTAGCAAACAGAATCCAACAACATATTAAAAAAATCATACACCACGACCAAGTGGGCTTTATCCCAGGAATGCAAGGATTCTTCAATATCCGCAAATCAATCAACGTAATACACCACATTAACAAATTGAAAGATAAAAACCATATGATTATCTCAATAGATGCAGAGAAAGCCTTTGACAAAATTCAACACTCATTTATGATTAAAACTCTCCAAAAAGCAGGAATAGAAGGAACATACCTCAACATAATAAAAGCTATATATGACAAACCCACAGCAAGCATCACCCTCAATGGTGAAAAATTGAAAGCATTCCCCCTGAAATCAGGAACAAGACAAGGGTGCCCACTGTCACCACTACTGTTCAACATAGTGTTGGAAGTTTTGGCCACAGCAATCAGAGCAGAAAAAGAAGTAAAAGGAATCCAGATAGGAAAAGAAGAAGTGAAACTCTCACTGTTTGCAGATGACATGATCCTCTACATAGAAAACCCTAAAGACTCTACCAGAAAATTACTAGAACTAATCAATGAATATAGTAAAGTTGCAGGATATAAAATTAACACACAGAAATCCCTTGCATTCCTATATACTAACAATGAAAAAACAGAAAGAGAAATTAAGGAAACAATACCATTCACCATTGCAACAAAAAGAATAAAATACTTAGGAGTATATCTACCTAAAGAAACAAAAGACCTATACATAGAAAACTATAAAACACTGATGAAAGAAATCAAAGAGGACACAAACAGATGGAGAAACATACCGTGTTCATGGATTGGAAGAATCAATATTGTCAAAATGGCTATTCTACCCAAAGCAATCTATAGATTCAATGCAATCCCTATCAAGCTACCAACGGTATTTTTCACAGAACTAGACCAAAGAATTTCACAATTTGTATGGAAATACAAAAAACCTCGAATAGCCAAAATAATCTTGAGAAAGAAGAATGGAACTGGAGGAATCAACCTGCCTGACTTCAGACTCTACTACAAAGCCACAGTCATCAAGACAGTATGGTACTGGCACAAAGACAGAAATATAGATCAATGGAACAGAATAGAAAGCCCAGAGATAAATCCACGAACCTATGGACACCTTATCTTTGACAAAGGAGGCAAGGATATACAATGGAAAAAAGACAACCTCTTTAACAAGTGGTGCTGGGAAAACTGGTCAACCACTTGTAAAAGAATGAAACTAGAACACTTTCTAACACCATACACAAAAATAAACTCAAAATGGATTAAAGATCTAAATGTAAGACCAGAAACTATAAAACTCCTAGAGGAGAACATAGGCAAAACACTCTCTGACATAAATCACAGCAAGATCCTCTATGACCCACCTCCCAGAATATTGGAAATAAAAGCAAAACTAAACAAATGGGATCTAATGAAACTTAAAAGCTTTTGCACTACAAAGGAAACTATAAGTAAGGTGAAAAGACAGCCGTCAGATTGGGAGAAAATAATAGCAAATGAAGAAACAGACAAAGGATTAATCTCAAAAATATACAAGCAACTCCTGAAGCTCAATTCCAGAAAAATAAATGACCCAATCAAAAAATGGGCCAAAGAACTAAACAGACATTTCTCCAAAGAAGACATACAGATGGCTAACAAACACATGAAAAGGTGCTCAACATCACTCATTATTAGAGAAATGCAAATCAAAACCACAATGAGGTACCATTACACGCCAGTCAGGATGGCTGCTATCCAAAAGACTACAAGCAATAAATGCTGGAGAGGGTGTGGAGAAAAGGGAACCCTCTTACACTGTTGGTGGGAATGCAAACTAGTACAGCCACTATGGAAAACAGTGTGGAGATTCCTTAAAAAACTGGAAATAGAACTGCCATATGACCCAGCAATCCCACTTTTGGGCATACACACTGAGGAAACCAGATCTGAAAGAGACACGTGCACCCCAATGTTCATTGCAGCACTGTTTATAATAGCCAGGACATGGAAGCAACCTAGATGCCCATCAGCAGATGAATGGATAAGGAAGCTGTGGTACATATACACCATGGAATATTACTCAGCTGTCAAAAAGAATTCATTTGAATCAGTCCTAATGAGATGGATGAAACTGGAGCCCATTATACAGAGTGAAGCAAGCCAGAAAGATAAAGAACATTACAGCATACTAACACATATATATGGAATTTAGAAAGATGGTAACGATAACCCTATATGCAAAACAGAAAAAGAGACACAGAAATACAGAACAGACTTTTGAACTCTGTGGGAGAATGTGAGGGTGGGATGTTTCAAAAGAACAGCATGTATACTATCTATGGTGAAACAGATCACCAGCCCAGGTGGGATGCATGAGACAAGTGCTCGGGCCTGGTGCACTGGGAAGACCCAGAGGAGTCGGGTGAAGAGGGAGGTGGGAGGGGGGATCGGGATGGGGAATAAGTGTAAATCTATGGCTGATTCATATCAATGTATGACAAAACCCACTGAAATGTTGTGAAGTAATTAGCCTCCAACTAATAAAAAAATTAAAAAAAAAAAAAAAAAAAAAGACATATATAGAGAAAGGCTCGAGCTGATAAGTTTTGGAAATCTCTGATGTTGAGTAAGAAGACATGTTTATGAGCTGAATTATTAGAAATGTTCCACTTGAATTTGACCAAAGGAAGTTTGATTAGTCATGGAAATGGAGAAAAATGGAGGACAGGTGATTGAAAGGTCAGGAGCATCTAGAGTCATTGAACCCTAGGTAGAAAAAAAAAAATTATAGGAGAGAACAAACATTTCAGTTTAGAGCTGGAGACAAAATAAACAGGATATGTATTGTGAGGAATATACAGAATTTCTTGACAGTGAGGTATGCTTTAGGAGAATGGTGTGAACAGAAGCCAGTGTGACTGACATAAGCAGTGAACATAAACTGAAAGAGTAAATGTGTTAATTTTGACTATCACTTTGAAATAGTTCGACAGTAAGTTCAGTTCAGTCGTTCAGTCATGTCCGACTCTTTGCGACCCCATGGACTGCAGCACGCCAGGTTTCCCTGTCTATCACCAACTCCGGAGTTTACCCAAACTCATGTCCATTGAGTCGGTGAAGCCATCCAACCATCTCATCCTCTCTCGTCCCCTTCTCCTCCCAACTTCAATCTTTCCCAGCATCAGGGTCTTTCCAAATGAGTCCGTTCTTTGCATCATTTGGCCAAAGTACTGGAGTTTCAGCTTCAGCATCAGTCCTTCCAATGAACATTCAGGACTGATTTCCATCAGGATGGACTGGTTGGATCTCCTTGCAGTCCAAGGGACTCTCAAGAGTTTTCTCCAACACCACAGTTCAAAAGTGTTAGTTCTTTGGCACTCAGCTTTCTTTATAGCAACCCTCACTTCCATACACGAATACTGGAAAAACCATAGCCTTGACTAGACAGACCTTTGTTGGCAAATTAATGTCTCTGCTTTTTAATATTCTGTCTAGGTTGGTCATAACTTTTCTTCCAAGGAACAAGTGTCTTTTAATTTCATAGCTGCAGTCACCATCTGCAGTGATTTTGGAGCCATAAAGTCTGTCACTGTTTCCACTGTTTCCCCATCTATTTGCCATGAAGTGATGGGACAAGATGCTATGGTCATAGTTTTCTGAATGTTGAGTTTTAAGCCAACTTCTTCCCTATCCTCTTTCATTTTCATCTAGAGGCTCTTTTGTTTCCCTTCACTTTCAACCATAAGAGTGGTGTCATCTATATATCTGACATTATTTACATTTCTCCCAGCAATCTTGATTTCAGCTTGTGCTTCATCCAGCCCAAAATTTCTCATGATGTACTCTGCATGTAAGTTAAATAAGTAGGGTGACAATAAACAGCCTTGACCTACTCTTTTCCTGATTTGGAACCAGTCTGTTGTTCCATGTCCAGTTCTAACTGTTGCTTCTTTGCCTGCATACAGATTTCTCAGGAGGCAAGTAGGTGATATGGTAGTCCCATGTCTTGAAGAATTTCCCACAGTTTGTTGGGATCCACACACTCAAAGGCTTTGGCTTAGTCAATAAAGCAGAAGTAGATGTTTTTCTGGAACTCTCTTGCTTTTTCAATGATCCAACAGATGTTGGCAATTTGATCTCTGGTTCTTCTGCCTTTTCTAAACCCAGCTTGATCATCTGGAGGTTCATGTACTGCTGAAGCCTGGCTTGGAGAATTTTGAACATTACTTTGCTAGAGTGTGAGATGAGTGCAAGACAGTAGAAGGGGAGAAATCACATTGGACTCAAACCCCATATCTGCCAAAGATGTCAGAGTGCTCAAACATACCTTGTGTGCACCAGGACCCAGAGACCCCACAGAGACTGAAACAGAACTGTGTTTGGATTTTTCCTGAGAAGATGTAGGTCAGCATTGGGATGCTGCAGGTACAGGGGCTCTGGGTGCAGTATACCTGGGTGTGGCATGAGCCCTCTTGGAGGAGGTCGCCGTTAACCCACCATAGAGCTGCCAGAACTTACACAGGACTGGGGAAACATTCCCTTGGAGGGAACAAACAGAAACTTGTGTGCACCAGGGCCCAGGAGAAAGGGGCAGTGACCTCACAAGAGACTGACCCAGACTTGCCTGTGAGTGTCCAGCATTCTCTGGTGGAGACGTGTGTCAGCAGGGGCATGCTGCAGGGTTGGGGGCACGGGTCTGTGAATTTTTGTGTGTGTCAGAGTGCATGCATGGAACATTTTGAAGGAGGTCCTCGTTATCTTTATTAACTCCACCATAGTTTTGCCTCAGGTCAAATAACATGGAGGAAAGTCCTAGAGCTTCAAGAGAAAATTTGATTAAAGATTTGCTGAGCATGGCCCCACTCATCAGAACAAGACCCAGTTTCCCCCTCAGTCAGTCTCTCCCATCAGGAAGCTTCCATAAGCTTCTTATCCTTCTCCATCAGAGGGCAGACAGACTGAAAGCCACAATCACAGAAAACTAACCAATCTGATCACATAGACCACAGCCTTGTCTAACTCAATGAAACTATGAGTCATGCCATGTAGGGCCACCCAAGATGGTCAGGTCATGGTGGAGAGGTCTGACAAAATATGGCCCACTGGGGAAGGGAATGACAACCCACTTCTTGCCTTGAGAAACCCGTGAACAATATGAAAAGGCAAAAAGATAGGACACTGAAACACGAACTCCCCAGATCGGTAGGTGCCCAGTATTGTACTGGAGATCAGTGGAGAAATAACTCCAGAAAGAATGAAGAGACAGAACCAAAGGAAAAATAACTCTCAGCTGCAGATGTGACTGTTGATGGAAGCAAGGTACAAAGCTGTAAAGAGCAATATTGCACAGGAACCTGGAATGTTAGGTCCATGAATCAAGGCAAATTGAAAGTGGTCAAACAGGAGATGACAAGAGTGAATGTCGACATTTTAGGAGTCAGTGAACTAAGATGGACTGGAAGGGGTGAATTTAACTCAGATGACCATTATATCTACTGCTGTGGAGAAGAATCCCTTAGAAGAAATGGAGTAGCCATCATAGTCAACAAAAGAGTCCGAAATGCAGTACCTGGATGCAATCTCAAAAACGACAGAATGATCTCTGTTCGCTTCCAAGGCAGACCATTCAATATCACGGTAATCCAAGTCTATCCCCTGACAAATAATGCTGAAGAAGCTGAAGTTGAATGGTTCTATGAAGACCAACAAGACCTTCTAGAACTAACACACCCCAAAGATACCCTTTTCATTATAGGGGACTGGAATGCAAAATTAAGAAGTCAAGAAATATCTGGAGTAAGAGACAACGTTGGCCTTGGAATTCGCTGGTAAAGCAAGTGTCACATACAGAATGAATATGTTCAATAGTAAAGCAAGGTCATAGAAAGGCTTTTATTCACCTCCTATCACTTCCTTAATAAAGAATTTGAATTTTATCTTTTACAGGGTGAGAGGAGAGCCAGATCAGAATGAATACAATCATTATTCCTGTTTTACAGATTTTTTGTGTGTGTCAGAGTTCTGTATATTTTCTATTGCTGCTGTAAAAGAAAGAAACAAAAAATGCCATAAAACAGTGGCTTGACACAACACAAACCTATTATCTCACAGTTCTGAAGGTCAGAAGCTTGAAATGGGTCTTAAAGGGCTAAAATCAAGGTATCGGCAGAGCCGCCTTTTCCAGGTTCTGAAGACAGGCGGCTTTCCCATGTTTGGAGCCATATATCTCTGACCTCTGCTTCCCTCCTCACATCACCTTCTCTACCTCTCACCCTCCTTTCTACCTCTCAAAAGGATCATTGTGCTTACACTCTTCTCATTTAGGCAATCCAGATTAATTTTAGTTTATTACACCAGCAAAATCCCTTTTTGCCAAGTAAGGCAAAACATTCATATGGTAGAGAAATTTGTATGAGAACATCTTTAGGAAGGCCATTATTCTGCCTACTGTTTGTTCCAACAAAACTGTTAATTCTATGTAATTATGAAATCCAGTGTTTCAGAATAAATCTGAGAACATCTAAATTAATTCATGTAGCAGAGTGAAATGTTTATCCTCATCTACAGTTTGGTATCTGTGTTGGTGGTTTATTCAAACTGATTAAAGATGATGTATTAAACTCTTTAATTTACAGTTTTGTGAGCTAGTTAACACTTGGGACCTATTACCCATCTTTTTATTTTTTTTTTTTGAAAGCCATGGAATAATTCCAAAGTGAAGCTTTCCTTAATTAAAAAAAAAAATCTATATATAGACACGAACCAATTGGAGCAAAGGGAATAAAATAAAACTACAGTTGTGATTACTTTAATTTTCATATATTTAAGTTGATCAACTTTAATATTATATTGATGTGAATCTCTTTTGGCATACTTTTAAAAATTTCTCAATATAGTTTACATTTAAAACATTATATAAAAGATATACAGATGTATACATTTAGTGTATTCTAAGGAACTCTATACCATGTTCACTTGGAAGTATTCCACACACATATGATGAAATTATCAATTCACTTCAATTAATCACTCATCTTTACAGTCATGAGCACATACCAGTCTCTTATTCATCTTGATTTGTAGATAACAGCATGTATCATGACCATATTTAACTAATGGTGCTTTCCACATATCCCAAATATTCTTCCTTACATATAAATATGTCAAATTTACATTGTTGTGAAAACATAGAGTAATAGAAATTTATAACCCACTGCTTTTCAGTTGGTTTCATTATCTTCTGAGCAAGATCCCTGGCTTTCTCTCCTTTTTTATGCTCATAAGTAGAGAGTAAGGAGGATAGACTGTCCAGAGCTATTGCCTCTTAATGATATTACACTCCAGTGGCCAACATCTACATACATATTGTACTTCAAGATGCATAGAAACACTGGAAGGATAATAACCAACAAAGAAAAAAATATATAATGGCAGGAAAGTCTTTCTTAATGTGCTATTTTACTGCCACTTGGATGTAAATTTACCCACACAGAGTTTAGATTCAAATTTTTATGTCCTCTATTCAAAGTCAGCAGCAGTGAATTTTTCTTTTTGAGACTTGAAGCTTATAGTGAAGGCTAGAGAACTATCATTAAGAACAAATAGAGTTGAATGTTTATTAATGTCAGACTTTAAAATAACCACGGATAACATAGGACACAGCAGGTCTCAAGTAAACTCCACTAACTCACAGCTCCCGTTTACACTCCTGCATGGGTCAGGGGAAAAACAGAAAAGGTATTCAGAGCTTTTTGGTAAGTCAGTGGATAGGAAAACAAATATTTTAAAGCTGTCAGCTTTGCCAATGTCTTTTAAGGTATGCATTATGAAAATTCTATTCCAATGCACTTGTAAAAAGGTTCAACACTTTCCAACACAAACAAGCCTTGATAATTCCTGTGGAGTTCTGCCCATTCTTCTGGAAAAACACAGAACACTGTAGAGGACAGACGTGGCCTGCCAGTCTCCATGGGTCTGTCATTTGTGATATGACAATGGTTGCTGGCTTTTTGAGTGCCTGTGAGAGACAAAACCATGAAACTTTTTTTTTTTTTCAAATTCTGCAGTTTTCAGTTTGAGCATATTTAGCAAATAAGAGCAATGTAATGGAATTCTACTGATTACACTAATGGCAGAGTTTATGATGAGTTTTAATATCTTCTAAGAGGTCGTTCGCTGGGAAAGCTGGGAGGTAGTTAAGATTATCCATCAATTCACATTCATTCAAAGTATGTACAAAGCACTGATATGCTGTTGATGAATGAGAATGATGCTAATGATAATGGCTACTCGATTTTTGTTCTGCCTGCTATTCACCTATCTTAAATTCCAAGGATGAAATACATGATAAGCATTTTTAAAACTTCTTGTAAGAAAAATGAAGCTTTCTAACTGGAAAACACTTTTTATCTGCAGTTCACCCAGAGTATAAATTCAATTCATTGCTTTTACTGTTTTTTTTTTTGGGGGGGGGGGTGGGGGTGGGGGTGGCTTCTATTTGTTTCACATTTATGTATGTATGCATAAAAATGTACAGAGTTCATAGAAAATTATTTTTCAGCCTGCAATTTCCATATTAATATGACATTTTGGACCTTAGATTATCTAAATTTTTTAGTCTTTTTACCAAACAACTCTAGGGCACATTTCCATTTTCTACAACTTTTCTCTAGCCATAATTTCATTATCTTTTCACTAATCAGCAGGAAATACACAGGAAGTTATAGAAAGAAATGAATGAGGAGTAAAGTTTCCATATGCCTTTAAATCCTAGGTATGCATTATTTTCATCCATGCTTTACTATTTACTCTCAAGCCTTTTTTTAAAGACTATGCCCCCAGTTATGCATTTGGAGATTTTCTTGGCAGAAAACCAAGTAAACTATGATTATTTATGTTGCTACCTCACAAAAAAGTTTCAATCCAAACATTATATGATTTTATCAGTTGTATTCCTTATTAGTGCCCAGACACAATTAGTGATAAATTGCTATTAAAAATGCACACATCCTGTATGCCTGTGAAGTTTTACCTGTGTTGAAATATAAAACTTTCCCATTCTTAATAAACTAGCCAGGAATCACTTGGTAGGGTGAAATTTTATTGTGAATAATTGGAGAATGTACAGATTCTCCTCATCCTTAACATCAAAAATGCATCATTGAGATACTTGTTGACAAAAAAGTAACTTGCTCTTCAATATATTTTGAAAAAAGTAGTGCTGTGTTTGATTGTATTTTGTTTTATTGTATAACTGGTCATCCCTATAATAAGTTTCTCCTCATAAGTTCTGAAATTCTTCAGTTTTTTTGTATTTTTTGAGCCTATTCATGTTATTAGATACTCAAGATTGTATTTGTCAAGTATGTTCAGGTCACTTTATACAACCTCACATACTCTTACATTATAATGTAGATGCAGCTCTGCCAAAAGGTGAGGTCACACTCCTTATTCTACTTGAAACTGGAGAAAGCATCATAGCTGCCTCACCCAGTATTATGTAACAGGGAGTAATACTGCATGACTTCTGAAGCTAGAAGGTTATAAAAAGTCTGCTTATTTTATATTGCTTCTGCTTATTTTTTGTCTCTCTGTGTACACTTTTTATGAACCCATCCATCATGTTGCATGAAGCAGAAGCTACATGGAGTGTCCATACATGTTACTCCAACTAAAGTAACAATGCCTTCAGCTACCAAATATCTAAATAATATGACTTCAGATAATTGCAATCTGCCATGCCAAGTCTCCCAGAGGAGATACTAGGCACTGTGGAGCAGAAAAAAAAGGAATATACCCTGTACTCTGCCTGAAATCTATACAAATCACTAGATTATTGCTGTTAAATACATTTAAGGTTAATCTGTTATATAGTTAATAAATAACTGATATAAATCATCTTTGTTATACAGATACAATGTAGTGCTTCCACAAAAGTAAATGAACAATCAAACTCTAAAATTTGTGTTAGCAACAGTTATTGCCATCTCAAGTGGCAGTTGAAATGAGCTTGAAGAAAATATTAGCAGGAGTCTGTGCTTGAAGCTGCTGTGTTAATATGTAGCGGTAGAAAATTTAAACTGCAACAGAATCGACAACAATATTTCCTGAAGTAATAAAATAAAGAAAATGTATCAAATAAAGCAGATATATTGAAGCTATTTATTTGTTTATTCTAAGTGGATATCATAAAATAAGAACATAGGTAAGTTAAAGATTGGGTGAACAAACATAACGCAGCCACGGCTTTCTGGCTCTGAAAATGATTTTTTTTTCTGATTCCTGGACTTTCCAGATGATAAGTGATGCTAAAATTATACAATGGCTACTGAGTTAATCTTACATCAAAGGCATTATTAAGAGCAATAATATGAAGATGAAGCTTACATTGTGATTGTAAAACTCTAATTAAGAACTCAAAGTTTTAAGTTGGTGTCTCCAATAGAAAATGTTTCTAAAAATCTTAGTGGTGTTATCTGACAGAAGCCTTATAGGAAATCCAATGTACAGAAGTCTATTCCACCCAAATTTTTATGTGTGTGTGTGTGTTTAGCAAAAAGAAATCCCTATAAGTTCCATAGAAAACACACAAAGTTTTTAAGAGAATTATATTGACAGAAATACAGCCAGATCAGAATCAAAAGGTAGAGATAATATAACATACAAATAGGCCTTTGGAGTCCAAGTGGCAAAGTCCAAAAACAGGCTAAGAAAAATAGTTGTACACATTGGCCATTTTTTTGTGGAGATGTAATAAGTAACTCATAAAGTAGCCAAAAAACTAGAATGTGTATCAAACAGCTGTGTCAAATCATTTCCAGGAAATAGGACTCAAGTCTAATCAAGTAATCAGCAAGCATCATGTGCTCAGCTAAATTTTATAATCTTTACCGACTGGTAACATCTGTGTATGCCTTCAGTTTTTTCCCCTATTGAGTAGTGGTTTCCGTGGCAATTATATCGTGTCTGCATAGTCGCTGTATATTGGGTAAGGGAGGGTGGGGTGCACTCACTTTTCCCTTAATTTTATGGGCCTTCAGAATGCAAAGAAACATATGTGAAGAGCTTTGTTCCAGGAACTGCTGCACAGGAACTTTAGCTGCATCTGATCCTCATTTGTATAAGATCCTGGACAATGAGTGGATATTATGATGAGAAGCAATCTTGGGTTTTTTGTGGAAGAGAATGAGTTGGATTTATTTATACTTTTGTGGCCTGAAAACTAAACCATGGTAACGTGATATATCCCATCCCACATGCTTATAGTGTGATGTTGACAGGCTTCTGTCTAGATGGAAGGCCTCTTCTTCTTCCCAGTGAGCATGGACAGACCTGTGCAACTGTCTATGCAATGGAATGTGGTGGAAGTGATTCTCTTCAGCTTTCAAAGTTTGAACAACAACAAAAATATTGTTTCTCTTTGCCCATTCTCACCAGGGATGCTGTTCCAGAGACATTTTCAACATATTTTAAGGAAGTCTAGGCTAAATAGAGAGATGTGTAATTATTTCTGACCAGCTCTTGTCCCAGCTCAAAGTCAATGCCAACCCCTGGCTGTGTGAATGAATGAACTGTCAAATGCTATTATCCACTATATTCTGATTCCTCCATCCGAGGCCTTTTATATTGAGAATATCTCTGCTTTTCTTTTTGACCCACAAAAAGAATAAGTGCTAATAAATTAATATTTTTGTTTTAGGCTAATAATTTAAGGGATAAATTGTTACATAATGATAATGACTAATAGAGTGCTCTGGATTGTATCACCAAAAAAATGTACTGTAGAACTTAAGGTACTGAATGCCCAAGTTTCAAGAAATTTTCTCTTATACTTTCTCTCAATATTTTAAGATATTGTTAAATAAAAATGTGTTCAAGGTATATTACAAAATCGAAATTAGAAGTCTTTTAAAAGGAATAGATTTCTAACAAAAATAAACAGCTAAAATATATGCAGTTTGGGATTGTTGTTGTTATTGTTGTTTTCTTAAAAAAACTTCACATTTTCTACAAGAGACCTGTTTTAGGTGCTTTCTAAGAAAATGTTTATTTAAATATGCCTTCTTTTTACAAGAATATCTTATTTTTTTTTTCTTTTTTAAATTATAGCTGCTGTATAATATAGCTTACAGGTGTACAATATAGTGATTCAAAAAGTTTAAAGATCATACTCAATTTATAGTTATTGCAAAATATTGACTGTATTCTCTACATTGTAACAATATATCCTTGTAGCTTATTTTATATCTATTTCTACCTCTTATTCCCCTACCCTTCTATTATTACTCCCATCCCTTCTCCCTACTGTTAACCACTGTTTTATTCTCTGTAGCTGTGAGTCTGTTTACTTTTTGTTATAGTAATTAGTTTCCTGTATTTTTAAAGATTCTACATATAAGTGGTATTATGCAGTATTTGTCTTTCTCTGAATTATTTCACTTACTGTAATGCCCTACAGGTTCATCCATGTTGCTGCAAATGGAAAAATTGCATTATGTTTATGACTGAGTAGTATTCCATTGTACAGATATAACTTCTTTTTTATCCAGTCATCTTTTGATAGATATTTAAGTAGCTTCCTTATCATGCAAATACAAATAATCCTGCTATAAACATTGGAATACATGCATATTTTTAAATTATTGTTTGTTTTTGTTTTTTGTTTTGTTTTGTTTTTCCCTGATATATAGCCAGGTGTGGAATTGCTGGATCATATGATAGTCCTATTTTTAATTTTTTGAAAGAGCTTCATGCTGTTTTCTACAGTCAATGCTCCAATTTACACTTCCACTAACAATGTATGAAAGCTCCATTTTCTTTGCATCCTCACCAACATTTGTTGTTTGGGTTCTTTTTGATATTAGCCATTCTGACATTTGTGAGGTGATGTCTCATTGTGAGTTTTATTTGCATTTCCCTAATGATTAGCAGTGTTGAGTATCTTTTCAAGTGTGTATTGGCCATCTGCCCATCCTCTTTGTAAAAATGTCTAATCAGTTCTTCTGCCCATATTTTAACTTTTTTTTTTTTTTTAGTGTTGAGTTATATAAGTTATTTGTATATGTTGGATATCAACCCCTTATTAGTCACATCATTTCTAAATATATTCTCTCATTTTGCAGGCTGTCTTTTTCTTTGGTCCAAAACTTACTTTGCTGTGCAAAAGCTTTTAAGTTTAATTAGGTCCATTTGTTTAGTTTTGCTTTTGTTTCTTTTGCTTTAGGAACCCCCAAAAAAGTATTGCTGAAATTTATGTTAGAGTGTTCTGCTTATGATTTCCTCTTTAATTCATTCAGATTTTGTTTTTTGTAAATTGTGTTGGAGAATGTTTCAATTGCATTCTGTTACATTTAGCCATCCAGTTTTCCCAGCACCACTAATTGAAGAGATAGATTTTTTTTTTCCTCCATTGCCTCCTTTGTCATGTATTAATTGACCATAAGTTCACGGTTCTATTTCTGATCTTTCTATCCCATTCCATTGATCTAGATGTCTGATTTGTGCCATAGTGTTTTGATGATTGTAGCTTTGTAATGTAGTCTAAAGTCATGGAGAAACATACTCCTGCTCTGTTTTTCTTCTTTATGATTGTTTTGGCTATTTATAATTGTGTTTCCACAATTATTGTGTGGAAACACAATTACAAAATTATTTGTTCTAGTTCTGTGAAAAATGCTATTAATATTTTGATAGGGATTGCTTGGGTAGTATAGTTATTTTAACAATATCGATCATTTCAATCCAAGAACATGGTACATATCCATATGTTCCTGTCATGCAATATTTCTTTCATCAATGTTAATGTTTTCTAAGTACAGGTCTTTTGCCTCCTTAAATAGGTTTATTCCTAAGTATTTTATTCATTTTGATATGATGATAAATGGGATCATTTCCTTAATTTCTCTTTTTGATAGTTCATTGTTAGCATGTAGAAGTGTACCAGATTTCTGTTTATTATTTTTGTATCCTGCAACTTCATCAGATTCTTTGATGAGCTTTAGTAGCTTTCAGTTGCTGTCTCTAGGATTTTCTATGTATAACAATAGGTCTTCTGAGAACGATGGCAGTTTTACTTCTTTCTTTCCAATTTGGGCTTATTTTACTTATTTTTATTTTCTGATTGCTGTGGCTATGACTTCCAAAACTGTTCTGATTAAAATGGATGAAAGTGAGCATTCTTGTCTTGTTCCTGATCTTAGAGTAAACAATTTCAGGCTTTCACTGTTGAGTAAGAAGTTAGCTGTGTTTGCCATATATGGCCTTTATTATGTTGAGATATGTTCACTCTGTGTCTGCTTTCTGCAAAGTTTTTAATCATAAAATGGATGTTGAATTTTGTCAAATGCTCTTTCTGTATCTATTGAAATGACTCTATTATCAAAACACATAAAATTGTAGCAGTTGATCAAGAAAATGGTATATAAATGACAGAAAAGGAAATTTTCAAAGATAAAATATAGAGGGAGAAGTTAAAAAAAATGTTCATAATTATTAGCCCAATATATTTACTGTTGATATGAGATGCACAATCTTATAAATTTGCATTTTATTGTAAGATCTATATTGTTACATAAATGCTGTGTTGCACTAAAGATCAACTATAAAGTCATCAAAATAAGATGATTTAGTCACTGTCTATCCAAAAATATTGTCTACTATTTTTCAGTATAGCATTTATCTCAAGATATTATTTTAAAAGACAATATGACAATTTGTTAACAAAATTGCTCTCTATTTAGATGTGCAATATGCTATATTTTTACACATATGCATCTAGTTTCTCCAAAAGGAGAAATCCACAAGATTAGTTTGATTATAGAACAATGAGAATCATGGTTTTAGACTAGACAGACAATGCACTTTCATGCCAGAAAACCCTAAGTTTCAAATAACTGCTTTCTATTTATGATAAACAAGACTTTAGAATAATTATATTACATGTTTAAGCCTCAATTTCTTCATTGGCATAAGAAAATAATAACAAAATAATACCAGATTTCTGAATTTTTGAGAATTAAATGAGTGCATGTATAATGCAGGTCTTATAGTAAACATGCAGTCATTTGTGGCTATTACTTTTGATAGGAATCCATTTGGTTCTTCAGAAGGTAGTGCTGAGGAATGAGGAAGCCTGGGATTCTGTAGTTGCTGACTGGTCAATATCAATCCTAACATTTTAAGCTTCCAATACTTGAAAGAGAAGTTACATCAAACATTTTTAATTAAGCACTTCAGCCCAAGAATTACTTGCTAATTGCATAATCACTGATTTTGGTTAGGTGAGGATGAAATTTGTTAAATGACTTCTCTAAGAAGGAGACAACCATCTCCTGGGAACAATAAGAGAGGTCCAATCTATTTATTTGATTACTGTGGTAATTAGACCTACCTCATTGGACCACTTTCTAAGCTACTCCCTATTTATCCACCCTTCCCTCCAACATTCTCTACTAAGTTTATCTGTGAAAAACTGTCACCAAATCCCAGAGTGCCTACAATTCATGTTCTAAAAAGAACATTTTTACTCAACTACTTTTACTCAAGCAAATCTTTGCTTACATTATAGTCTAAAGACTGCTGAGTCTAGCTGCTGCTGCTGCTGCTAAGTCGCTTCAGCCGTGTCTGACTCTGTGTGACCCCATAGACGGCAGCCCACCAGGACCCCCCGTCCCTGGGATTCTCCAGGCAAGAATGCTGGAGTGGGGTGCCATTGCCTTCTCCGGCTCGGTCTAATACCTAAGATTAAAGACAATGCTGCCATGAAGATGATTTGCATTTTCAAATTCACAGTTCTGTTTCTATAAGGCATTTTGGGGTTCAGACTCATTCAGAAGAAGGGTGAATTCGCTCTGAGTCTTCATTAGGGATTCCTAAACAGATAACTGGGTTGTTCTGACCTTGGGCGAGTGAAGTTACCATAAGCAAGTGGGACATTTGCTTCTACTTATCATCTGGGGTCAGTGGCTGCTATTGTAAGGGTGATGTGCTCTGGGAATTCAAGCCACACAATTTAGAGGGGCTACTGGGCAAGCCCGGGGATGAGCATGAGCTTCTGCCTCAGAGGAATCCTTCTGGTGTGTCACTTTTGCCAGCGGCTGAGATCTGTAATAGGAGTTGAATAAGAGAGATAATTGGAAAGGGAAAAAGGGAAGGAGAAATCAGGTAAAATAAATTAAACAAAGTGTTTTATTCTGAAAGTCAAATTTCTATCCTGTGTGTATTTTCTTTCCTCCTGCCTTGCCATGCTTATTTTCCTTATTACAAATGATATCACTTTCCCCATTTTCTCAAGCAGATCAAGGGCCTATACCTTAGGGACCTGCTAGATCCCATTGTTAATAGGCACAGAATCAGAGAACATGCTTTTAAAGCAAAAAGGTGTCATCTAACGACAGCAAGAACACATTAACATGAACAATTGAGAAAGATATTTTGAATTATTTATTGTATTTGACACATGCTTATTGAGATTTTATTGTATTTTACATTTAATGAACATTATGTAGTTGTTTTAAACAATAGACAGATAGCAATTTAGGCTTAGAACTATAAATTTTATGTAAATATACACATATGTGTACAGAGACAAGATGTGTGATGATAAGCTGGTATGAATAAGATCAAGATATTCAAACTTTGATTATTACAATACTTACTGTACTTCATGAAAATTTTATATTTTCATGTTTAATTGTCCATAAAATATTTATTTTAATATGGCAAAAATTTAATATCCTACAAGAACATAGTAGTAGCTTTAAAAATGGTTGTTAAATGAACAATATAAATTACCAGTTATCATTCCCACTCCTGAAAGAAAATTTGCACATAAAATGTTTTAAAATGTAACAGAATGGTAATCTGCTAATATAGTGAAGTTTCCTAAAAATACACGTCTCTCCCTCTCTCTCACTCGCCCTGTCTTGCTCTCTCACACATGCACACACCACATGCTAACATGCATGACAAGGCTTCTCATGTTAACTTAGTCTTCACATGATGCAAGTGTATGACTTGCAACACAATTTCATTAAAAACAAATCTATGATACTAGTTACTGAAATAAGAGCTAATTTTGTTTTAGTTTCCTAATTTCTATAGTCAGTATAGTCCCTAATAATTCTAATTAGATATTGAAATATTTACTCTGTGATTTTACACAATTACTTAATCTGTTTATTTTCTAAGATGCTGCTAGGTGGGGATAAAAATTGTCTTCTCTCCTTAGTTTGTAGAGTGATTTTGGTATTCTCTTCCCTCTATTTAAAAATTCACTCTTTGATTAGATAGTATCAAAGTAGATATTGATATTTCAAATATTAGCTACATAAAAATAGGATAGGAAAATTATTTCACCATCATTTCTTTTGTTGGCCTTGGTAATTTTAATTCATCTTTTTTTTATTTTTGCTTCTTTTGATTTCTGTTGAATGATAATTAAGCAAAAAGCATGAATTTTCAATTATTATGTTTCAAGGAAAATATGTCAAAATTTAAATAGAAAATTATCATTATGACCAACCTTATAGATCTGACCACTCAGAACTATAATGATCATGATTTCAACAATGCTAGCATTATGAAGTGGTTTATCCTACCTCTATTAACTGTACAGTTGATCTAGAAAAGGCAATCATTATATATTTTAGTACAACCAATAAGTGGTTCTGCTAAAATAACTAAAAATACATGAGTGAAAAAGATTTTTTTATCAGCAATTACTAATAATGAGAGTGAATATCATTTACTTGATATCAATTTTGGACCTAAGAATTTTAACTTTCTTATTTATTTAAATCCTTACGATGTGTATACATTATAGATAATCTGACTAAATACAAGTAAATAAGTCAGAATTCAAATGTAG
Source organism: Cervus elaphus (assembly GCF_910594005.1). NCBI lineage: Eukaryota > Metazoa > Chordata > Mammalia > Artiodactyla > Cervidae > Cervus > Cervus elaphus. Next base: position 9,041,018 of record NC_057844.1, on the reverse strand, counting down.
GTTTGTCTCCTGAGTTGTGGTATGAAAGTTAAATGTTTAGTATTAGGGCGAGATAAAAATGTCAACAAGCCTTTAGTCAATCTAACCAGGAAAAAATATAGAAAATCAAAAAAGATTAGAAAAGACAAGGGCAAACATCAAAACTAAGTATACGAAAAAATACTCATAGAGGTTTTTGCACAACTTTGTGTAAATACATCTGAAAACCTTCATTAAATGGATAATTTTATAGAAAATTACAACTACAGACAATAATTTAGTCTATAAATCTAAAAAGGATCAAAACACAGAGGAAATTAAAAAAAAAAAAAATAGCTAAAGCGATCACTAGCAAAAGCCACCTGGCCCTGACATTTTCAAAGGGGCATTTTGTCACAGCTTTAAAAGTTACATAGTATTCAGAAGCGTGTTATTTAGCCTCCATATGTTTGAAGTTTTAACAATTTTTTTCCTGTAATTGAGATCTAATCTTACTGCACTGTGGTCAGAAAAGATGACTGGAATGATTTCAATTTTTTTGAATTTTCCAAGACCAGATTTATGGCCCAGGATGTGATCTATTCTGGAGAATGTTCCGTGTGCACTTGAGAAAAAGGTGAAGTTGATTGTTTTGGGGTGAAATGTCCTATAGATATCAATTAGGTCTAGCTGGTCCATTGTGTCATTTAAGGTTTGTGTTTCCTTGTTAATTTTCTGTTTAGTTGATCTATCCATAGTTGTGAGTGGGGTATTAAAGTCTCCCACTACTATTGTGTTACTATTAATTTCCTCTTTCATACTCGTTAGCGTTTGCCGTACATATTGCGGTGCTCCTATGTTGGGTGCATATATATTTATAATTGTTATATCTTCTTCTTTGATTGATCCTTTGATCATTATGTAGTGTCCTTCTTTGTCTCTTTTCACATCCTTTATTTGAAAGTCTATTTTATCTGATATGAGTATTGCGACTCCTGCTTTCTTTTGGTCTCCGTTTGCATGAAATATTTTTTTCCAGCCCTTCACTTTTAGTCTGTATGTGTCCCTTGTTTTGAGGTGGGTCTCTTGTAGACAGCATATATAGGGGTCTGGTTTTTGTATCCATTCAGCCAATCTAACACATATATATGGAATTTAGAAAGGTGATAACGATAACCCTATATGCAAAACAGAAAAAGAGACACAGAAATACAGAACAGACTTTTGAACTTTGTGGGAGAATGTGAGGGTGGGATATTTCAAAAGAACAGCATGTATACTATCTATGGTGAAACAGATCACCAGCCCAGGTGGGATGCATGAGACAAGTGCTCCGGCCTGGTGCACTGGGAAGACCCAGAGGAATCGGGTGGAGAGGGAGGTGGGAGGGGGGATCGGGATTGGGAATACATGTAAATCCATGGCTGATTCATATCAATGTATGACAAAACCCACTGGGAAAAAAAAAAAAAGTTACATAGTAGTGTGCTACTCTAACTTCTTTAGAGCATAGATACAAAATTTAAAGTTTCCAAATTATTTTAGGTAAATAACTGGAGTATTCATCCTTAAACAAAAATACTGCATCACAAAAGGCCAATTTTACTTAAGAAAACTGAAGTAAAATTTTAAACAAAATACTAGCAAATAGAATCCAGTAATATTTTTAGAAATATACATTTGCACAAGCAGATGCTAGTTCTTGGGCCACTATGTATATTTAACATTATAACCATATACTTATTTTACATTTCAAAATAAGACATTTTTCTTTAAAAAATCTGTGTACAATTTGAAATCTAAATTATATAAATGAGTATTTGTATAGTCACTGCTTAGGACAGCTAATAGAAAAATTATTTCAAATGTCTTCAAACACTCAAAGTTACCCAAAGAACAACACAAACAAATTAAAGGAAAAGGGAAATCTTAACTGGATCTTAGTCATGAAGTTTGAAATAGTGTCGATATTGTTATTTTAAAATCATTATGTTTACAAATAGTGTTAGATTATAACTAATAAAGTTGCACTTGTACAGCATGATAAAGCAAATAAATAATTCTGTTGATGGTGCTGAGGACCAGATTTTCAGAATGGGATAAATTAGAAATAGCGATAAATGTTTAAATCCATCACTGACTCAATGACATGAGTTTGAGCAAACTCTGGGAGATAGTGAAGGACATGGAAGCCTGGCTTGCTGTAGTTCATGAGGTTTCAAAGAGGCTTGACATGCCCGAGTGACTGAACAAGAATAACAACAAGGGTCTTTGTTGACCTGAATTGAATTGGAAGTATGAATTCATGATGACTTTATCTCATAAGGATTATTAATTTATTAACTTCTTCTTTCTAATGGAAAGGACTAGATCTCAGGATCAACCTAGTAAATATGAACATTATTAATTCATAGGCTGTGATCTTGAGAAGCATTTCCCCAAATAGGATTTCAGGGCTGCTTGCACAATGCTGGTTACAGATCCTAGGCAGGACACATGCAAAATCTGTCATGCCAGAAAATATGGTAGTTTCCAAAATTAACAAACAGTATTTCAAATGGTTGTGGGAACCAGCTTGAAGAAGCTGTCCTTGATCAAATAAAAAACGTGAACCTCATAAGACTAACAACTGTAAAGTATTAAAATACATCAAATGTGCTTAATATCATAGGTTCATAAAGATAAAACAGCAACAATGACAAAAATTCAATGGACAAAGTTGCAGTAAATAACCTGTTATGTAAATAATCTATGAATTTGAAAGTTGGCAAGAAAAGGGACAACTCAAGCGTTTATCCTGTCTTTCCATGTGAATTCCTATTTAATGAGGAAAATACACTGGAAAAGTGACAGAATATGCCACCTCCAAATATGACACTTTGGCATGAGGATAATTTTGAGCTAAAAGCATTTGAAAAGTTGCAGGTGCAAGAGAAAACTCAGACCTTCCCTTTTCTCCCTGAAAGCAAGACATACAACTCCCATGTAAAAGTTACCATCACTAAAATGGGAAGATATGGCTATATGTCAATACATTTCTGGGTTAAGAACATATGATACATAGGACTTGCTTTAAAATAATGTGAAAAGTTGAAAATAGTAGGTGTATAAATAAACCAAAATTGCATATAAGTTGATAATTGCTTAACCTGACAGAATTGTCTGTAGGGATTTATTAAAATGACTACATTTTTAGACTTAGAATATTCTATAATAAATAATAAATATCCAGTATGTTTTACTCCTTACAATTTTGATGTATGCATTATTATCTCAAATATAAAATTATCCTAATTAGAAGTCATATAATACAGTTTTCTTCTTACAGATAAGGAAACAGTTTTAAAATTTATAAACCTTGCTTAGGCTATATGTGTATTCTTAGACAGGGTTAAATAAGGCCCCTAGGACAAAATAATTTTTACATACTAAGGTACTTAGTGTTTAGTTGTGCTGATAAAAAAAGTATCTCTATAAAAGTAAATTAAAAACAAATTTTTATAAACATACTGCTATATAACTAGTTTGTTATTTTAAAGTATTTCCCACTTATGACTATATTTTATATAGGATGCTCTAAATGCAGATTCTTTTAGTTTCTAGGGTAAAATAAGTGGAAAGGAGTAAAATAATCTGGACTGAAGTCAGTGTAAAGCAAATTTTTTTTTTTGTTAATCCAGATAACACATATTAGGAGTAGTAGGTGACATCTTGAGACAAAAGTTTCATTAGGACTTATTATACAGCTATTATTTGCACACAAACTATTCACTCTCATATAATTTAGTGTAGCTCAAGTGATATATATACACACACATGTATATATGTATATATAGGGACACTCTTTGATGTTTACATAGATTTCAGTGTTTGATAAAAATGTTATGTTAGTCACTCATCTGTGTATGGTTCTGCGACCCCATGGATTGTAGCCTGCCAGACTACTCTGTCAATGGAATTCTCCAGGCAAGAATACTGGAATGGTTTGCCATTCCTTTCTCCAGCAGATCTTCCCAACTCATGGATCGAACCTTGGTCACCCACATTGCAGGGTATTTGATCTAGGGACACCCCTCATGAGACCCAAGTTACCACTTCTATTGTGACTTGGCCAAATTGCTGTAGATAAGTTTGTAGGCAGGGCTGGTCTCCAGCCAGCTGGGCTGCTAGAACCTGCCTTGTGCAGAGACCACTGGTGAGCAAGGACAGGTCTGGCATGGCTGGTTGCATGACCTAGGCAGCCCCAAAGCAGATTCCATCCCACGGGCGGGCAGTACTGGGTCCCAGGGAGACTGACTACAAGTGTCTGAGCTTAGTGCTTGAGTCACTAGCAGCCTGAGCTGGAGAAAAGAAAATTCAAGGGTTGTGCTGACCTGCTGATGGGTGGGGCAGGGTCCTCTAAGAATGGCTGATTTCTTTGTTTTGGGGTCCTGGAACTGATGTTAACAGACTGGATTGAGAGGCTGGGTCCCAGCACTAACTCTACACAACACTCCAAAATGGTTCTTGCCAGTACTGTGTCCTTCTTACTGATTGAGCTCCCCCAGTGGCTTCCACCCATGTCTGTGTCCCCAAGGCGAGTCCAATTGACCTCTTGCCTCTTGGGGAGGCTTCTCCAACATCATCAAGCGAGTCTGTCACTGGTTCCTTCCAACTTATTGCCTCTGAGTGGCGTCTGGATCACGTGAGATTTTTGCAAGGGCTCTTAAAGAAGGGAGTCTCAGTTTCCTAAGGCAGTTCAGCTCCCCTACATGCAAGTCTTACTGATCCTCAAAGGCAGACATTCTGTGGACTCCTTTCATGATGTAGGACCCTTAGGTTGGGGACCCTGATATGGGACTCAGAGCCCTTGCTCCTTGAGGAGGACCTCTGTTATTGTTGTTGTCATTTCATTTATAGGTTACCCAGCTGATACTGTGGGTTGGGTCTTGACTGTACCCAGTCTCCACCTATCCTACCCATCTTGTTGTGGCTCCTCCTTTATACGTTTAGTTGTGGTATGAGAAGACAAGTGGGAATTAGGAAGCATCACTATGAACAAAACCAGTGGAGATGATGGAATTCCAGTTAAGCTATTTCAATACTGAAAGATGATGCTGTGAAAGTGCTGCACTCAATATGCCAGTAAATTTGGAAAACTAAGCAGTGGCCACAGGACTGGAAAATGTCAGTTTTCATTCCAATCCCAAAGAAAGGCAATGCCAAAGGATGTTCATACTACTGCACAATTGCACTCATCTCACATGCTAATAAAGTCATGCTCAAAATTCTCCAAGCCAGGCTTCAAGAGTATGTGAACCATGAAATTATAGATGTTCAAGCTGGATTTAAAAAGGCAGAGGAACCAGAGATCAATTGCCAACATCCACTGGATCATTGAAAAAGCAAGAGAGTTCAAGAAAAACATCTACTTCTGCTGTATTGACTATGGCAAAACCTTTGAGTGTGTGGATCACAAAAAACTGGAAAATTCTTTGAGAAATGGGAATATCAGACCACCTTACTGCCTCCTGAGAAATCTGTATGCAGGTCAAGAAGCAATAGTTAGAACTGGACATGGAAAAACAGACTGGTTCCAAATCAGGAAAGGAGTATGTCAAAGCTGTACATTATCTCCCTTCTTATTTATCTTATATGAAGATGATATCATGAGAAATGCTAGGCTGGATGAAGCACACGCTGGAGTCAAGATTGCAGGGAGAAATATCAATAATATCAGATAATCTGAGGACACCACCTTTATGGCAGAAAACAAAGAACTAAGGAGCCTTTTGATGAAAGTGAAGAAGGAGAGTGAAAAAGTTGACTTAAAACTCAACATTCATAAAACAAAGATCATGGCATCTGGTCCCATCACTTCATGTCAAATAGATGGAGAAACAATGGAAACAGTGGCAGACTTTATTTTCTTGGGCTCCAAAATCACTGCAGATGGTGACCACAGCCATGAAATTACGATGCTTGCTCCTTGGAAGAAAAACTATGGCCAACCTAGATGGCATATTAAAAAACAGAGACATTACTTTGCCAACAAAGGTCTGTCTAGTTAAGGCTATGGTCTTTCCAGTGGTGGTCATGGTGTTTTAGTCACTAAGTCATGTCCGACTCTTGATACCCCATGGACTGTAGCCTGCCAGGTATCTCTGTTCATGGGATTCTCCAGGCAAGAACACTGGAGTGAGTTGCCATTTGCTTCTCCAGGGGATGTTCCCTACCCAGGAATCGAACCTAGGTCTCCTAAATTGGAGGTAGATTCTTTTTCACTGAGTTACAAGGAAAACCATAGCTATGGTTTTTTCCAGTAGTCATATTTGGATGCGAGAGTTGAACTATAAAGAAAACTGAGGGTGAAGGATTAATGCTTTTGAACTGTGGTGTTTGAGAAGACTCTTGAGAGTCCCTTGAACTGCAAGAAGATCCAACGAGTCCATCCTAAAGGACATCAGTCCTGAAAATTCATTGGAAGGACTGATGCTGGAGGTGGCCAATACTTTGGCCACCTGATGAGAAGAGCCGACTCCTTGGAAAAGACCCTGATGCTGGGAAAGATTGAAGGCAGAAGGAGAAGGGGATGACAGAGAATGAGATAGCTGAATGGCATCACCGACTTGATGGACATGAGTTTGAGCAAGCTCTGGGAGTTGGTGATGGACAGGGAGGCCTGGTGTGCTGCAGTCCACGGGGTCGCAAAGAGTCAGACATGACTGAGCAACTGAACTGAACTGAACTGTGGAGATCTTTTCTGCTAGTCCTTGGTTCGTTCTCACTGGTAGTTGCTCTGTAAATAGTTGTAATTATTTTATATCTGTGGAAGCATGTGAGCTTATGGTCTGCCGGGCTTCCCAGGTAGCACTAGTGGTAAAGAACCTGCCTGCCAATGCAGGAGATGTAAGAGATGGGTGTTTGATCCCTGGGTTGGGAAGATCCCTTGGAGAGGAAATGACAACCCACTCCAGTATTCTTGCCTGGAGAATCCCATGGACAGAGGAGCCTGGCAACCTACAGTCCCTCAGATGTAAAGAGTTGGACATGACTGAAGTGATTGAGCACACAGGCAGGATCAGTTCACTTCTCCATCTCTCTATATGGTTATCAACTTAAGTTAGATGGTGTATTTTATTTTATCAACAAACTTCTTGAAATTATATCTTTTTATTCAGATACCTTTTTTTTCAAAAATTTGAAGATTATATAATTTAGTTTATTAAAAAATCATTTACTGATAATTGAGAATTTACTTCATCAACTATTTTTTATATGTCTGTCTAAAAAATCTCTTTAGAGTTTTATCCAGTTATCTTCACTTCATCTCTATTTTTAGACCATGTTTAGACATCTACTTCTACAGTGGAAAGCAGACTGATTCCAATTTAATAAGTCTGAGTGTAACTTCAAATTTACTAGTTAATAATGTTGAAGCTTACTTCAGTTTGTTTCTCTGATGTTTGTTTTTTTTTTTACACCTTTACATAATTATTGAGAATTAAATATAATAAATATTTTCCCCAGATGTGAATGGATTACTACACATAACTTAAGTGGAAATAGCCACAACACAGCAATTCTGACCAGATATAAATGCATTTTTGAAAGCAAATTTATTTTCAAATTACCTAAATAAAAAGCAGTGTTTATGATAAAACATTGAAATAAGGGAAAATGTAGGAAAAGAGAAATACATTTTAGGGATTTGAAATTGGAGAAATAGAAATGTTTTGTGTTTTCACATTTCTTGTCTTCTTGCTGTGAGAATATAGGAATTGTAAATTAAATCACATTAGCTCCCTCTGCTAAAAATAAGGATCCATTTCAGATTCTATGCACATTCTTCACTTGAAGTCATTGTTTGACAGATGTCTTGTGTCTTTATATAAAATGACTTTAGGTTTCAGAGAATTACTGAAAGTGTTGCACAGTCATCGGAGGCCAATAAATCCCTATTTGCTTTCACGGTCTACTATGTACTAGTTATGAGTCCTGAGATGTACCTTTAAACATTCTGAGACCATTTTCATGTCTGTACAAAAGGAATAGCAATCCCTAACCAGAGTAGTTACTGTAAAAATACCAGGTCCGTAGTATCCTTTTATAAAATATATTTTAAAGTGTTTATTTTTGTTATAAATATATCTTGACTCTATCCCTTTCTCAGAGCCACTTTTAAGTTGTGAGTGGAATTTATGATTCTATGACTTGAATCGGTAGCCACAGTACCAGCCACAATTCCTTTATAGGGCTACTTGTGGTAACTCCACACGTTTCACAAACTGCAGGGTAGTCACAGCCCCCAACCTCTGATTGTCAAGGTACCTGGCTCCACAGTAAAATTCCTAAGATCACTCAATATCAAGCCTTTTCTTCACCTGGAGAGAATAGGGTAATACCTGACTTTGTTGTCCATTCTTTATGTGTATATAATGGGCAGAAGTGATCCCAAGACCACATACCTAAGTTCTCCCAAGTACTGCCTTCTTAAGACTCCTGTGTGCCTTGGATATAAGTCAACATATACTTCTTTTTTTTTAAGTAAAGATATTTATATATGTATATAATTTCTTCCAGCTTATAAGTCAATTAATACTTGTCTCCAAAGAAATTCCTTACTATTTTCTTAAGTTTAGACTGTTTAGGTTCTAAGTTTGGAAGATACTAAGAAAAGTGAAGTCGCTCAGTCATGTCCGACTCTTTGTCGGACATGTAGCCAAGGACTGTAGCCCACCAGGCTCCTCTATCCATGGAATTCTCCAGGCAAGAATCCTGAAGTGAGTTGCTATTTCCTTCTCCAGGGGATCTTCCTGACCCAGGGATCAAACCTAGATCTCCTGCATTGCAGGCAGACTCTTTACCATCTGACCGACCAGGGAAGCCCAACTTAGGTTCTAAGTTGTAAGATGCTAAATTTGAAGTTTATTAAGAAGCTAAGTGTTCTCACATTTCTATTGGCTATTGTTTCCCAACAAGGAATGTAAAAATGTGCTTTGCTTTTCTCCTGGCAAGTTGCTAGCCATGGTTAGTACTTGCTAGCTAGTTTTGTCCCATTGTTTGGTTATGGTTTCTTGGGGCAGATCTTTGGAGCCAGGATGTAATGGGGCCAGAATGCAACATCACAGCAGAGCAGTCCAGAGCTTCGAGGTTGAGGACAAGCCTGAAAGACTCTGGATCTTAAAGGGATGTAGGTTCTATCACCTGCATATTGAACTTGTTTCTTAATGGATCTTTATGGTTAAATAATAGCAAACAAATATGCGTGAGGCTTTCCTAAAACCTGATTATCTGTCTTCTGAGACAAGATATTCAAGGGTGAGACGGATTATGGAACATATTATAGAAATTAACTCCCTTAAGAAAGAAATTCATCTCAACAGATCTGGGCTGTGTTTCTATGTTTGTCTTGTTTGTCTCAAGCTCCAAATGTTGTGTCTATGAAGTAACAAGGAAGGTAGAGGGAGAACTGACATAGATCCGAGATTAAAGTGAAAGAGAGCTCCTGTACAGAGCTGATATTCTGTAGTTTAATGTTTCCTCCTTCATTTAAGTTTTGCCTTCTGTAACATTAAATACAATCTTTATCTAATCCCCTTGATTTATCTTTAAGATGCATAACAAATGCAAAGAAAAATTTCTTTTGAAAAATATTATATTTGATTTCAAACAGTCTTTATTAAAATATATGAATAGAGAAAATTTAACAAAACTGTTTAAAGTATAAGGTAACTTATAAGTGGTTATAATATTGATGTCTTCAAAATATATATGAGATAATATTTTTAAATGAATTTCCTTATTTTAAAATATTAGATTAAATTTGTATCTGGCTTGTATAAATATCAGCTTGAGAAAGGGCAGATATATTTGACTTCTTGTAATGGGTATATAGTCCATATAATCTTAAGAAAGAATGGAAATAATAGATTCTGTTTTTCCTATTTCAATTATGAGTAACAAAGAAAATGTTGATATTATTATGAAATTAAACCCCTATGTCTTTGGACAAGACACTAAACTTTTTTTAGATTTTAAGGTGCCACGTAACAGGTGACTGCTTCAAAGCACTAAATAGATGCAAGACAACATCCACAAATAATTTTCTTTAAAAAAGAAAAAGAGTAATTCCAACATAAGTTCTTAAAAAACCTTCCAGTGGAATATACCATACATTTTCTTTGTTGCTAAAAATATGAAATTCTTATAAGTAATGTTTCTGTTAACAAAGTCCCTATAAGTGAAAAACTTTATATATATGATTAGTTTTATCTTTGTCTATTTTGATATTAATTACTACTGACCATTAACCGTATATCCACTGTACAAAGAGTTAACAATCCATAAAAGAGTTAAGTGCAACAGTGTATGCTTCTGTTTAGATGTACTCAATGGTAAATCATTTGGTGATGTGTGAAGATAAGAATATCTTTCAAATTCTGCATAAGTAATCACTTAAACTAGTTTGCAGTTTCAAGTTTTCATGTATATTGAGCTATATTTACTTAGATATAAATGCAGATACACATCTTTTAGAAGGACACATCTGTATATTAAACAAAGGCATTATAATCATAGGAATATTTTTTGATTGTGTATGTGTGTGCACATGCATAAGCACCTGTGTGTGTGTGTGTGTGTGTGTGTGTGTGTGAGTTTTAGTAAGTCAAAATCTGCCATATGGTGATCAACTCGATTTTATGAAATTGTATAGATATATCTAAATGTTAACCATCATGACTATAATCACATGAAATAGTCTCTGAAATTGTATTTAGTGGGACCTTCACCTGTTTTCTAGTCCAATGATTTTCCTCATCCATGAGTTGACTGTTATCAGAATTTCCCTGCTATGCAAAACAGTTATTAAATACTTGCTTCTTTCAACATTCTTTTCAAGGTAAAATGATGGATTGGAGGAAATTCAAGTCATGTTTCCTGTTATTGAAGAACTTTAAATATAACAGGTAATGCTTAAGTATTGTAAATATAATCTGCAGAGTACTCTGGAGGCAGTTACTACAATTTAACCAATAAAATCTTTATGGAGACAGAAAAATCATGAAAAATTATTCCATTTTCTGCAATATATATCCACTGTATGTAAAAGGAATCAGCTGGATTGAAAGAATTCTACCTAGGTTTTTTAATTCATAGTCTTCCAGGCTTAACCTAAGAAATTGCATTCAGTTCAGTTCAGTTGCTCAGTTGTGTCCAACTCTTTGTGACACCATGGTCTGCAGCACACCAGACCTTTGTTGGCAAAGTAATGTCTCAGTTTTCTAATAAATAAAAAACAGAAAAATTGCATTGGATGGAGTTAAATCATATGGAAAATTTTATTCAAGACCATTGCAATATGTGAAAGACCCTGAATTCCCTTGAAAGGCAAGGAATTTTAAAAGCATTGGGATTAGCTAATAGGAAAGTGTGAAGTATTTTAAGTGGGAGGTTGTTCTGTCTGTTAAGGCAATCTGTATTTACTAATTGGCACTTATTGAAGTAAGGCTCCTATTCTTCCACAAAGAAAGGAAGACAGGCACCCTATCTTTCTTGATGCTTATATTTCAAAGAAAAGTCTCCCAGCTTCTCGCAAAAGACTATCCTGGGACGTAGACAACTTTTCTCTCAAAGGAGCAGAGAAATAATTTACAGCTGCAAGGTCTCTAGGGTTGATGCTCTAAGAAGAATAAAGTGACCTAAGTCAGGAAGAAGACTATCTAAAATTTAATCAAGTTGAGTGAAAAATTAGGCTGTCTTGGTTAATGATATACAGAAGAATTCTATCAATCTGTCTGTGCATCTGCCTATCTGCTCTGCTGTGTTTAGTTGCTCAATCAGGTCCAACACTTGCAACCCCACAGACTGTAATTTGCCAGGCTCCTCTGTCCATGGGGATCCTCCAGCAAGAATACTCCCCTCCTCCAGGAGAACTTCCAGACCCAGGAATCCATCCAAGGTCTCCTGAATGTCAGGCGGACTCTTTACCAGCTGAACTACCAGGGAAGTCTGCCTATATATCTATACGTATCTATCTACTTGTCTGCCAATCTATAGAATTCAAAGGATACAACTTTAAAAAAAATCAAGCAAATAAGTTATTAAAAGTATATATACTATAATGGACATTTAAAGTAATTATCTTCATATAGTATCTTTTTAATTCATTAAGAAAACCAATCTTTTATCTGAAGATTATGCAAAATTGGAAGCAAAACAAACTACTCATAAGTCTGATTATTTTCTCACTCTTATGGCTCTGCAATACAAAATGAATTGTTAGAGAAAAGAAACTGCCAACCACTTGAAGAAACAACTTCAACTTGTTATCAAGGTATGTATGTTCTTGGGAAATAATACCAGCCATCCACCAGTAGGACAAAGCTGTTTGCAATTCCTTGCAATTTTGTGGATCCCCCATGTCTTCAAAAGTTTAGGTCCGTACTGGGTTTTATCTCTTTTGGTATATATGGTAAAATATTATTCCTATTTCAAAACCTCACATCAACATCAATTCTTTCTCAAAAACATTGCTGAGTTATACTACTATATATATAAACTATCCATTCTTTTTCTCTGTGTTAACATTGTACCCTCTGTATGTAATTATCTTGTTACACTGATTACATTATGTATTTACAAGAGCTGCTTCTTGGAGGGTAGTGATCATCTATTATTTATCTTCTAATCCACAGCAACTGGTAGAGTTGCAAACATATAACAACCATTAAATACTTACAGAATGGATGAATGAATTGATAAATCATTAGCAGTTAATATGAAGAACAAATGGAATAAAATATATGAAAATTTTGAAATTATATCTTCATGTGGTAATACATTTATAAAAACATAAGCAGTGCTACAATTTCAACCACTGTTCTGATTTATCTGTATATATTTTCTTATGGATTTAACCTGGGAAATAATTATAAAAAGCAAATACAGGGCTCTTTATGATGAATGAGGGAATAAAATTCAAAATAGGAATCTCTCTCGAGATAGCTCAGTTGGTAAAGTATCCACCTGCAATGCTGGAGACCCCGGTTGGATTCCTGGGTCAGGAATATCACTGGAGAAGGGATAGGCTACCCACTCCAGTATTCCTGGGCTTCCCTTGTGGCTTAGCTGGTAAATGCAATGTGGGAGACCTGGGTTAGATCCCTGGGTTGGGAAGATCCCCTGGAGAAGGGAAAGGCTACCCACTCCAGTATTCTGGCCTAGAGAATTCATTCCATGGACTGCATAGTCCATGGGGTCACAAAAAGTCGGACATGACTGAGCAACTTTCACTTTCACTAGAGAAACTACTTTGAACAAAGCACTAAGATTAAAAATCCTGGGAGATTTCTAATTGGGAAGAAAACTGTTAGGACATTACTCAATGCAGCATTTTATAAATTAATCCAGTCAATTCTAAAAAAAAAAAAATGTAATTCATATATACCTCGGCAATATCATTGAAATGCAGAGGTAAAAGAAATCAAGACCTGAGACTATCCTGCAATGAATATGAAGTTATCAAGTGGAGTACTTCCTACCACACTAGAGGACATTGAGAGAAAATATATTGTCATTCCTGAAGGAATGAACCAGAAAATGCATCTTTTTAAATTCTGCTAACTCCAGAGCATGAGATGGCTGAATGGCATCACTGGCTCCATGGACACAAGTTAGAAAACTCTGAGAGAGAGTGAAGGACAGGCAGGGAAGCTGGCGTGCTGCAGTTCATGGGGTTGCAAAGAGTTGGACACAACTTAGTGACTGAACAACAACACGAGCTTCAGTCCCCAAGCTCAGTATGAGGGATGATATAACTCATCCTTGCTTTCTTATTGCTTTTGAACAATGTTATCCTTATCATACATGCCAATACTAGCAAAGAAGAAAATTAATACCAACATCAAAGGCCTGTATCATGTTTGATAGATTTTGTTTCAAAGTCATAGCTACAGTGTTTTCAGTGCCCATAGAGCACATTCTAAAAGACTTTTAAGGTTAATATCAGCATACCTAACATTAATATTTGATGCTCTTTGCTGTTTTCCAATTATCATGCAAGTTGCATTTTTAATCCATCATGTACTCACTTGTGAAACACTTGCTCATTTCAACTTTTCTCCTTTCACTCTGCATTTCATGACTACTTTCCTTCTCCAGCCTTCAACTAACCTCTTGCAATGCCCATTCTACAATTGGTCTGCACTATATCCATAACCCCATTCTCTGAATAGTTCCTTTACCTTATTACTTTAAAGAAACTCTGACCAGGGGGTTCCCTCGTGGTCAGGATTCAGAGCTTTTGTTGTCATGACTCATGTTCGATTCCTGGTTGGGAACTGAGATCCTGCAAGCTATTTGTTGTGACAGGAAAAAAAAAAAAAAAAACCTTACCATTTCCAGAGGACACTGCTTCTTCCCTAATCACCAAGGGATATATTGATTTATTCAAATCTTTCACAATTAAGAGCAAGAGTAGAGATGTCTTTGATACTCACTTCTGCTTCTTTATCATTTCTCCTCTACCCAGTATATAAAGAAAAATATATTTTTAGTACCTTATCAATATTGGATTATCAATTTCCCATCCTATATATCATTGATAACTGGGGAATGGATGACACATCAAATCCTGACAATATTATTGTTGCATGTGATGTTCATTAATAATCCTTGAATACCTTGGTCTGTGGGTTTTGGCAACTAGGGTTTCTTACATCATATTTTTCAATGACTTTCTCCTCACCATCCTCACTAACTGATTACAGTAATCATAAATTTTGTTTTTCTTCAAAAATAGTGTCACCAATCTATAATTTAAGCACCAAAGTATGCAGGCACACCTCCTTTCCTGCATTCCCATTGGCTTACTCAAGTACTCCAAATCAGCTTTTCTTCTTCTGTATTACACTGAAAAACATTGACTTCCCCATTTAATCTTTCTGTGGTGTTTATTCCCAACCTCATCTAGCAAATACTGCATGATTTACCTTTTCAAATGCTCCTGTGGATGATTTCATTTTATTATATCTCTGATGTCATATCACATTCCCCTGCCAAAATTCTGACCCTGTAAAAACCAGTGAAGGGCATAAGAATTTTGTTTTGAAGAAGTCAGACTACCTGTGTTCCTATTTAAGATTGATTATAATTTGGAGAACTATTCAAACCTTTGTAAGCCTCAGTTTGTTCAACCACCAAATGATAATATTAATAATAAGAGTAGATTCTTCATAGAACTACTATAAAAAGAAATAATTAAGTAAAAGGTTTTTACCATAGTGTCTGCAAAGAATCCCATAGTTTCTGCTATCATCATCATTTTTGTTATTATTTTTAGTTTTGTCCACTTTGCCCTTCCATGTGCTAAAATAGAGCCACAGTTTAAATTTACAATCATTTCAAATTTATGGTCATCAATTTAACTGTTTTTTCAACAATAATTCACAATGTTACTATATTTCTTTTTTAATGGATTTTTTTAATTGGAGGATAATTTCTTTACATATAATCTTGTGTTGGTTTCTACCATACAACAATGCAAATCAGCCATAAGTATATATATATATATATATTTCTTTTTTTTTTTTTTAATCTTGTCATCCCAAGGATACTGTTTTTCTAATTCTCTGTACTGTCCTCATTATTCTTGTTATTAATACTATTAACTCTGTCCCTTTTCATTTTCATAACCTTATCTTTTATTTAAAAATATAAATATAAACCAATATGTAAGCACATCCTTTTCTCTCACCATGAAATCACCAAACCTGTAAGAATAAACACAAATTTCATGATATCACTAGATTATAGTTAAAAATAATATTTTATACTATGCTATCAATTGCAAGATGCCACTGAACATTTCTGTTCTGCCCTTTACTCCACCCTGACAGAGTAACACAGTATCTGACAAATAGAATTATGACCATTTAAATAAGTAGGGATTTAATTTGTATGATTCTTTTATGAATTATCACAATCTTAGAAAACAACAAAATTTTGTATAGCTCTTGTAGACTAAATTATGTCCCTCCAAAATACATATGTTGAAGTCCTAATTCTTTTTTTAAATTAATTCATTTATTTTAATTGAAGGCTAATTACTTTATAATATTGTAGTGATTTTTGCCATACATTGACATGAATCATCCATGGTTGTATGTGTCCCCCATATTGAACTCCCTCCCTCCTCCCTCCCTATCCCCTCCCTCAAGGTTGTCCCAGTGCACCAGCCCTGAGCACCCTGTCTCATGCATTAAACCTGGACTGGTCATTTATTTCATATATGGTAATCTACATGCTTCATTGCTATTCTCTCAAACATCCCACTCTCACTTTCTCCCACAGAGTCCAAAATTCTGTTCTTTATATGTGTGTCTCTTTTGCTGTCACATATAGGGTCTCACATATAGGGTCATCTTTACCATCTTTCTAAGTTCCATATACATGTGTTAATATACTGAACTGGTGTTTTTCTTCCTGACTTACTTCACTTTGTATAATAGGCTCCAGTTTAATCCACCTCATTAGAATTGATTCAAATGTGTTCTTGTGTATATGTACCACAATTGTCTTATCCACTCATCTTCCAATGGATATCTAGGTTGCTTCCATGTCCTAGATACTGTAAACAGTGCTACAATGAACATCAGGGTACACATATCTCTTTCAGTTCTGGTTTCCTCAGTGTATATGTCCAGAGGTGGGATTTCTGGGTCGTATGGCAGTTCTAGTTCCAGTTTTTTAAGAAATCTTCACACTGTTCTCCATAGTGGCTGCACTAGTTTGCATTCCCACAACCAGTGTAAGAGGGTTCCCTTTTCTTCACACCCACTTCCAGCACTTATTGTCTGTAGACTTTTGGATAGCAGCCCTTCTGACCAGCTTGAGATGGTACCTCATTTTGGTTTTGATTTGCATTTCTCTGATAATGAGTGATGTTGAGCATCTTTTCATGTGTTTGTTAACCATCTGTATGTCTTCTTTGGAGAAATGACTGTTTAGTTCTTTGGCCCATTTTTTGATTGGATCATTTATCTTTCTGGTATTGAACTGCTTGTATATTTTCTAGATTAATTATTTGTCGGGTGCTTCATTCGCTATTTTTTTCTCCCATTCTGAAGACTATCTTTTCACCTTGCTTATAGTTTCCTTTGTTATGCAAAAGCTTTTAAGTTTAATTAGGTCCCATTTGTTTATTTTTGCTTTTATTTCCATTACTCTGTTGGGTGGGTCACAGAGGATCCTGCTGTGATATGTCAGAGTTTGTTTTGCCTATGTCTTCCTTAAGGAATTTTATAGTTTTTGGTGTTACATTTAGATCATTAATCCATTTTGAGCTTATTTTTGTGTATGTTGTTAGAAAGTGTTCTAATTTCATTCATTTACAGGTGGTTGACCAGTTTTCCCAGCAACATTTGTTAAAGGGATTGTCTTTTTTCCATTGCATATTCTTGCTTCCTTTGTCAAAGATAAGGTGTCCATAGGTGCCTGGATTTATCTCTGGGCTTTCTATTTTGTTCCATTGATCTATATTTCTGTCTTTGTGCCAGTGCCATACAGTCTTGATGACTGTAGCTTTCTAGTATAGTATGAAGTCAGGCAGATTGATTCATCCTGTTCCATTCTTCTTTCTCAAGACTGCTTTGGCTATTAGAGTTTTTTTTTTCTATACAAATTATGAAATTACTTGTTATATAGTTCTGTGAAAAATACCATTGGTAGCTTGATAAGGATTGCATTGAATCTATAGATTGATTTGGATAGCATACTTATTTTCACTATATTGATTCTTCCATTCCATGAACATAGTATATTTCTCCATCTATTTGGGTCATCTTTGATTTCTTTCATCAGTGTTTTATAGCTTTCTATATATAGGTCTTTTGTTTCTTTAAGTAGATTTATTCCTAAGTATTTTATTATTTTCATCACAATGGTGAATGGAATTGTTTGTTTAATTTCTCTTTCTGTTTTCTCATTGTTAGTGTATAGAAATGCAAGGGATTTATGTGTGTTAATTTTATATCCTGCAACTTTACTATATTCATTGATTAGCTCTAGGAATTTTCTGGTGTTGTCTTTAGGGTTTTCTATATTGAGGATCATGTCATCTGCAAACAGTGAGAGTTTTACTTCTTTTCCAATCTGGAAATCTTTTATTTCTTTTTATTCTCTTATTGTTGTGGCTAAAATTTCCAAAACTATGTTGAATAGTAGTGGTGGAAGCTCTAATTGTTAACTGGACTGTATTTAGAAGTAGAGCCTGTGTGCATGCGTGCTTAGTCCCTTCAGACATGTCCTACTCTCTGAGACTCCATTGACCATGGCCTACCAGGCTCCTCTGTCCATGGGGATTCTTCAGGCAAGGATGCTGGAGTGGTTTGCCATTTCCTTCTCTAGAAATACTTCCCTTGGTGGCTCAGACAGTAAAGCACCTACAATGTGGGAAACCTGGGTTCAATCCCTGGGTTGGGAAGATCCTCTGGAGAAGGAAATGGCAATCCACTCCAGTACTCTTGCCTGGAAAATCCCATGAATGGAGGAGCGTGATAGGCTACAGTCCACAGGGTCACAAAGAGTCGGACATGACTGAGCGACTTCACTTTCACTTTCTCTAGAAATAAAGCCTATAAGGAGGTAATCAAGGTTAAATGAAGTTACAATGGTGGAGTCTTAACCTGACAACAATGATGTCCTTGTTAAGAAGAATGAAAGACATCACTTTCTCTGCTTACACGTGTACAGTGAAAAGCCAATAAGAGAACACAAAAATAAGGAGCCCATCTGCAAACCAAGAAGAGAGGTTTCAACAGACACCCACACTGCTTTCACCTTGATCTTGAACATCCAATATCCAAAACTGTCAGAAAATACATTTTTGGTTTTTAAGCTATCCAGCTTGTGATATTTTGTTTTGGCAGAGCTATCAGACTGATATACTCACTTTTTAACATCAACAACAACAAAAAATATTAAAATTTCCTTTGGAAATCTACAGTTTATTTAAACATTTGCAGTTTTCATCACTTTAACTGATATTTGATGGCAAGTGAAAATATTACTGGTAGAGTCTTTAGGGTTTTCTATATAGAGGATCATGTCATCTGCAAACAGTGAGAGTTTCACTTCTTCTTTTCCTATCTGGATTCCTTTTGTTTCTTTTTCTGCTCTGATTGCTGTGGCCAAAACTTCCAAAACTATGTTGAATAGTAGTGGTGAGAGTGGGCACCCTTGTCTTGTTCCTGACTTTAAGGGAAATGCTTTCAATTTTTCACCATTGAGGATAATGTTTGCTGTGGGTTTGTCATATATAGCTTTTATTATGTTGAGGTATGTTCCTTCTATTCCTGCTTTCTGGAGAGTTTTTATCATAAATGGATGTTGAATTTTGTCAAAGGTTTTTCCTGCATCTATTGAGATAATCATATGTTTTTTATCTTTCAATTTGTTAATGTGATGTATTACATTGATTGATTTGTGGATAGTAAAGAATCCTTGCATTCCTAGGATAAAGCCCACTTGGTCATGATGTGTGATTTTTTTAATATGTTGTTGGATTCTGTTTGCTAGAATTTTGTTAAGGATTTTTGCATCTATGTTCATCAGTGATATTGGCCTGTAGTTTTCTTTTTTTGTGGCATCTTTGTCTGGTTTTGGAATTAGGGTGATGGTGGCCTCATAGAATGAGTTTGGAAGTTTCCCATAAATACTGGAGAGGGTGTGGAGAAAAGGGAAACCCCCTACACTGTTGGTGGGAATGCAAACTAGTACAGCCAATGTTCATCACAGCACTGTTTATAATAGCCAGGTCATGGAAGCAACCTAGATGCCTGTCAGCAGACGAATGGATAAGGAAGCTATGGTACATATACACCATGGAATATTGCTCAGCCATTAAAAAGAATTCATTTGAATCAGTTCTAATGAGATGGATGAAACTGGAGCCCATTATACAGAGAGATGTAAGTCAGAAAGATAAAGACCAATACAGTATACTAACGCATATATATGGAATTTTAAAAGATGGCAATGATAACCCTATATGCAAAGCAGAAAAAGAGACACAGATGTACAGAACAGACTTTGGACTCTGTGGGAGAAGGCGAGGGTGGGATGTTCTGAGAGAATAGCATTGAAACAAGTATACTATCAAGGGTGAAACAAATCACCAGCCCAGGTTGGATGCAGGAGACAAGTGCCCAGGGCTGGTGTACTGGGAAGACACAGAGGGATGGGATGGAGAGGGAAGCGGGAGGGAGGATTAGGATGGGAACACATGTAAATCCATGGCTGGTTCATGTCAATGTATGGTTAAAAACCACTACAATATTGTAAAGTAATTAGCCTCCAACTAATAAAAATAAATGGGGAAAAAAAGGCAGTAAAATCATTAACTTGGAAAAAAAATATTACTGAAGGAAATGATGGGGAATTTGTGTATATTATATTTGTTCTGAATTAGCTTCCTGGTAAGGAAGATACCCTGGAGGAGGGCATGGAAACCCATTCTTGTATTCTTGCCTGGAGAATCCCATGGACAGAGGAGATTGATGGGCTATACAGTCTGTGGGGTCACAAAGAGTCAGACACAACTGAGTTGAGTTCAGTTCAGTTGCTCAGTATCCAACTCTGTGATGCCATGGACTGCCACACGCTAAGCTTCCCTGGTCATCACCAACTCCTGGAGGCTACTCAGACTCATGTCCATCGAGTCAGTGATGCCATCCAACCATCTCATCCACTGCCATCCCCCTGCCCTCCTGCCTTCAATCCTTCCCAGAATTAGGGCCTTTCCAGTGAGTCGATTCTTCTCATCAGGTGGACAAAGTATTGGAGCTTTAGCTTCAGGATCAAACTTTCCAATGAATATTCAGGATTGAATTCCTTTAGGATTGACTGGTTTGATCTTCTTGTAGTCCAACGGACTCTCAAGGGTCTTCTCCCAGACCATAGCTCAAAAGTATCAATTCTTTGGTGTTCAGCTTTCTTTATGGTCCAACTCTCACACCAGTACACAGCTAATGGAAAAAACATAGCTTTTGACTAAGTGGACCTTTGTCAGCAAAGTGATGTCTCTGATTTTTAATATGTTGTCTACATTTGTCATAACTTTTCTTTCAAGGAGCAAGTATCTTTTAATTTAACAACTGTAATCACCATCTGCAGTGATTTTGGAGCCCAAGAAAAGAAAGTCTCCACTGTTTGCATTGTTTCCCCATCTACTTACTGTGAAGTGACGAGACCAGATGCCATGACCTTCGTTATTTGAATGTTGAGTTTTAAGCCATTTTTTTTTTTTCTTTTCTTTTCTCTCTCCTCTCTCAGTTTCATCAAGAGGCTCTTTAGTTCCTCTTCTCTTTCTGCCATAAGGATGGTGTCACATGAATATCTGAGGCTATTGATATTCTTCCTGCAATCTTGATTCCAGCTTGTGTTTCATCCAGCCTGGCATTTTGCATGATGTATTCTGCATATAAGTTAAATAAGCAGGGTAGCAATCTACAGTCTTGACATACTCCTTTCCCAATTTGAAACCAGTCTGCTGTTCCACGTCTGGTTTTAATTGCTGCTTCTTGACCTCCATACAAATTTCTTGAGGCAGGTAAGGTGGTTTGGTATTCTCATCTTGTAAGAATTTTCCAAGTTTGTTGTGATCCACAGAGTCAAAGGCTTTAGCATAGTAAATAAAAACAGATTTGTTCCCAAATCAAAGGATGATTTTAGAGAAGTGTGCAGATGAGTTGCCATGTAAGACTTCAAAAGCTAATTTTTTTTAAATCAAAACACAATTGTTTCATATTTTTTAACATCCTATATGAATTTTATATCTTTTCTTGCTTTATTGCAATTTTGAGGATCTCTGTCACTATATATTCTTTCAATAGAAGTGTTAATCATTAATATCCTTGCTGTCAGAGAGAAAGTGGTCAGTACTTCTTTGTTACATTTGTTTTTCCATGTACTTTCCCTTGTATGGCTAAGTTTTTCTCTACCATTGATAACAGGTACTGGCTTATTTGTGAAGGTCTTCTGTGTTGCTGATCACAAATTTCCATTTATCTGTTAAATGTTTCAAATTATGACATTTTAAAATGATTATATTTTACTTTAGAATAGTCTTTATTTTATAATCACATTTTATTCTTGTTATATATTATTGAATTTGTTTTTTAAGTTTTTCTTCCATGTTCATAAGAGCTTATCATATGGTTTCATCCTGAGTTTTGGAAAGAGCGTGCCAGTTTTTGGTATGAAGGTTGTGTTGGCTACTTACAATTAGCTTTTCTTTGCTAAATGTTGGAAAAACTATAAAAGTGATTCCAGTTTTTCTCAAAAATGAAGAAAAATCTGTGGGAAATCATCAGGATATGAGATTTTTAATTTTTTTTTAAATTATCAATATATTTTAATAAGATATATAACAATTTAGTGTTAGTTTGAGTGGGTTTTTATTTAAAAAAAAACTAACAAACAAAAAACTTTTTGTTAAAAAGCAGAGACATTACTTTTCCAACGAAGGTCCATCTAGTCAATGCTATGGCTGTCCAGTAGTCATGTATAGATGTGAGAGTTGGACTATAAAAAAAGCTGACTGCCAAAGAATTGATTTTTAACTGTGGTGTTGGAGAAGACTCTTGGGAGTACCTTGGACTGCAAGGAGATACAACCAGTCCATCCTGAAGGAGATCAGTCCTGAATATTCTTTGGAAGGACTGATGCTGAAGCTGAAACTCCAATAATTTGACCACCTGATGTGAAGAACTGACTCATTTGAAAAGACCTTGATCCTGGGAAAGATTGAAGGCAGGAAGGGAAGGGGACAACAGAGGATGAGATGATTGGATGGCATCACTGACTCAATGGACATGAGTTTGAGTAAATTCCAGAAATTGGTGATGGACAGGGAGGCCTGGCATGCTGCAGTCCATGGGGTCACAAAGAGTTGGGCAAGACTGAGAGACTGAACTGAACTGAGTGAGTTTTAAGGTTTTTGAGTAATTTGTTTACATGGTTTCAAGTTTACTGTCAAAACATTATAAATAATATTATTATTTTCATGTTTAGGATCTTTAATGATGATCATTTGGGTTCTCTCATTTTTTGATCAGACTTTAAAGGCGTTTATCAATTTGATATGTTATTATTGTGATTTTTCTTGATTGCATTTTATTTGTTAATTTCATTGATTTCTTCTTTTATAACCATTGTTTGTTTTCTTTATGTTCTTTTGTTTGGTTGTTTTCTTCTTAGTTTTTTGTTTTTTTTTTTTTTAGATTGAAGCTTAAAGGCTGTACATTTCTTCAAAATCATAATAATCAAAGATAACAGAGAGTTGATTACTGCAATTTTTCTCTTTAAGGGATAGGTAACTCACAAAAAATAGGCATGTTGCTTCACAAAATTACTGCAAACTACAATTACCCTAGCTGCTATAAGAAATAGTATAAAATTTCTAAATTATTTTATATCTCATCTAATTATTTTATATCTCATTTAAGAAAATATGAAATGAAGCTTTTTCTCATTCTATATAAAAAATGATAAAAGATCATTGCAGATATAACTTATCCAAGTGTCCATGGATTCTATACTGCAGAACCAAAATGTAAAGCAGATGCTGTGCTGAGAACCTGCATGGAAAAGATATCAAACATCTGGATTTGAGTTTGATAAATCAAGACCTACATTACAAAAGTGTGAGTAATAGCTCAATTTAGAAGAAAAAAAAATGCAACAGTTAAAAAAAAAAGGAATTATAGCTCTCTAGAGAATTCTTTATTGACTGGTTGATGAGATAGTGTGAAAATTGCAAGAAAGCTTTGAGTGAAATAATTATCTTTAAATAGAGAGAGGCCATCCTGCAAGTAGAAACTTTATTTTTTTTTTTTTCTCTTGGAGTTTGAACACTTTTTGCTATTTGAAAGAAAAATAAAGACAGAGTTGTCAAAGAGTATAGCTCTTTTAAAAAGGTTAGTGTCTTAATCTTAACTTTAGTGCTTTTCAAAGCATATGTGTGTGTGTGTGTGTGTGTATATATATATATATATCTTATATGCATTTTGTATAACACATAGAGTAACTTTACATAACACAATATAGCACACACTGTGAGCAGAATATAGATTGGGAGTAATATTTCTCAATATTAATTTAGGAAAATTTTAAATTCTCATATGATGACAGTTAATAATATATTATGAAATATGAAACTGATTACAACACCATGAGAAATTTACATACATAGAACTAGTATAAATTACTTGTGACCCACTTTTAAAATATGCGATACTATATTTATTGCCATATGGGATATACTGAGAGACACATTTATTTAGAGTAAACGGTATATGAGAGTGATATTTGAGGAAGTGTTTGATTAGTAACAACATCATGTCTTTGAAAGAAACTTGCAGATTTTTAAAGGAAGGGAAAGCAACCAGCTGGTAGTCCAAGATTATCCAGTAATATTTTCTTCAATTTTAACAAATGGCTCTGAAAAAGCATACAGTTTCCCCTTACTTTGGTACTTCGCTTTATTTCAATAGGTACAACCATAAAAATGAAGGCAATAATCTGAACTGTTTATCAATTTATTAATATTGCTACTGCTAAGTCACTTCAGTTACATCCGACTCTATGCGACCCCATCCCTGGGATTCTCCAGGCAAGAACACTGGAGTGGGTTTCTATTTTCTTCTCAAATGCATAAAAGTGAAAAGTGAAAGGGAAGTCGCTTAGTCATGTCTGACTCTTCGAGACCCCATGGACTGTAGCCTACCAGGCTCCTCTGTCCATGGGATTTTCCAGGCAAGAGTACTGGAGTGGGGTGCCATTGCCTTCTCTGTTATTAATATTAGCTTGAAATAATAAATTCATTATGCATACCATGCACCATCTTAATCTTGTTTCCTTAAAACAATATCTATATTGTTGCTTTATGTAATTATTGCCTTAAAATGTATCACAATGCAAAGAAATAGAGGAAAACAATAGAATGGGAAAGACTAGAGATCTCTTCAAGAAAATTAAAGATACCAAGGGAACATTTCAGGCAAAGATGGGCTCAATAAAGGACAGAAATGATATGGACCTAACAGAAGCAGAAGATATTAAGAAGAGGTGGCAAGAATACACAGAAGAACTATACAAAAAAGATCTTCATGACTGACAACCACGATGGTGTGATCATTCACCTAGACCCAGACATCCTGGAATCTGAAGCCAAGTGGGCCTTGGGAAGCATCACTATGAACAAAGCCAGTGGAGGTGATGGAATTCCAGTTGAGCTATTTCATTTCCTAAAAATGATGCTGTGAAAGTGCTGCACTCAATTTGTCAGCAACTTTGGAAAACTCAGCAGTGGCCACAGGAATGGAAAAGGTCACTTTTCATTCCAATCCCAAAGAAAGGCAGTGCCAAAGAATGCTCAAACTACCGCACAATTCCACTCATCTCACACACTAGTAAAGTAATGCTTAAAATTCTCCAACCCAGGCTTCAACAGTATGTGAACTGTGAACTACCAGATGTTCAAGCTGGATTTAGAAAAGGCAGAGGAACCAGAGATCAAATTGCCAACATCTGCTGGATCATTGAAAGCACAAGAGAGTTCCAGAAAAACATCTATTTCTGCTTTATTGACTACGCCAAAGCCTTTGACTGTGTGGATCCCAACAAACTGGAAAATTCTTCAAGAGATGGGAATACCAGACCACCTTACTGCCTCCTGAGAAATCTGTATGCAAGCCAAGAAGCAACAGTTAGAACTGGACATGGAACAACAGACTGGTTCCAAATCGGAAAAAGAGAATATCAAGGTTGTACTTTGCCACCCTGCTTATTTAACTAATATGAAGAGTACATCATGGGAAATGCCAGGCTGGATGAAGCACAGCTGGAATCAAGGTTGCTGGGGGAAAATATCAATAACCTCAGACATGCAGATGACACCACCCTTATGGCAGAAATAGAAGAGGAACTAAAGAGCCTCTTGATGAAAGTGAAAAAGTTGGTTTAAAAATCAACATTCAGAAAACTAAGATCATGAAATCTGGTCCCATCACTTCATGACAAATAGATGGGGAAACAGTGGGAATAGTGACAGACCTTATTTTGGGGGGCTCCAAAATCACTGCAGATGGTGATTGCAGCCATGAAATTAAGAGATGCTTGCTCCTTGGGAGGAAAGCTATGATCAATCCAGACAGCATATTAAAAAGCGAGACATTACTTTGCCAACAAAGATCCATCTAGTCAAAGCTACAGTTTTTCCAGTATCCATGTCTGAATGTGAGAGTTGAACTATAAAGCAAGCTGAGTGCTGAAGAACTGATGCTTTTGAACTGTGGTGTTGGATAAGACTGTTGAGAGTCCCTTGGACTGCAAGGAGATCCAATCAGCCCATCCTAAAGGAAATCAGTCCTGAGTGTTCATTGGAAGGACTGATTTTGAAGCTGAAACTCCTATAATTTGCCCATCTGATGTGAAGAGCTGACTCATTGGAAAAGACCCTGATTCTGGGAAAGGTTTAAGGCAGGAGGAGAAGAGAACAACAGAGGATGAGATGGTTGGATGGCATCGCTCACTCAATGGACATGAGTTTGAGTAAGCTCCGGGAGTTGATGATGAACTGGGAAGCCTAGCGTACTGCAGTACATGGGTTCACAAGGAGTCGGACACAACTGAGCAACTGAACTGAACTGAACTGATGCCAGTGAAACTCTTTTAGTTGCACATTATAATAACTGGCATAGGAATATGCTTTACAAATTTCCAGTTATAAAATAAATAACATATAGCACAGTGATTAGAGCAAAAAATAGTCCAAAAAGTGAAAGTGTTTAGTTGCTTAGTCATCTGACTCTAATCCCATGCACTGTAGTCCCTCTGTCCATGGGATTCTCCAAGAAAGAATACTGAAGGGGGTAGCCATCCCCTTCTCCCAGAATTTTTTCTGGCCCAGGGATAGAACTGGGACTCCTGCATTGCAGATTCTTTACACCTGAGCCACTCAAGAAACCCATAGCCAAGAATACTGTATTACATGTTTGAAAATGAATGGGAGTAGATTTTTAAAATTTTTATAAATGAAAAAGAAAAAAAAAAGTATGCATGGTGGTGCTGTTAATTGTTCATGTATGATGATAGTGATTTACTGTTGATCATTTTGTAGTATATACCTATATATACAAGTATCAAATTATTACTCTATACATCTGAAACAACAACAGCTGATCCAGGTAATTGTCAGAAATTATATATTAAATGAACGTTAGATTTGGATAGGCACTAGAAGTCACTTATTCAGACTCCTTAAAAAGTCTATGATATGCCTGAAAGTTGATTGCATGTCATGGAAAAACAGATACCTTCCCACAAGCCTGCCCCTCCCCCGACATCTCCCCACAGGAATAAAAAAAATGATTTCTAAGGTTGTAAAGAAAAAATGTTTTAGAATCCAAGGCCAGATTCTAAACTAGTAAATAGTTTCTTCTTCTTGGGCAAGGTCCTAACATTCTGGGAAAGTTATTTACCATCTGTATCTTTTGTTGTTTTTATCTCTAAGTGAAAGTACATTGAAAGTGAAGTCGCTCAGTTGTGTCCGACTCTGTGACCCCATGGACTGTAGCCTACCAGGCTCCTCCATCCATGGAATTTTCCAGGCAAGAGTACTGGAAGGGATTGCCATTTCCTTCTCCAGGGTATCTTCCTGACCCAGGGATCAAACCTGGGTCTCCCGAATTGCAGACAGACGCTTTACCATCTGAGACACTAGGGAAGCACATCTTTTATCTGTAAAAATAAAGCCAATTATGAAATCTGTTTTATAGGACTGCTTTAAGGGTCAAACAACATTGACCTTGACAATTATTATTAGTTTTGTGTGTGTGTGTCAGAAGGAGAGCTTTTTTAAATTTTTTTTTCATTTATTTTTATTAGTTGGATGCTAATTACTTTACAATATTATTTTAAGAACTGAACAACTGTTAAATGTTTTTAATTAAGTGAAGTCACTAAGTCGTGTCCGACTCTTTGCGACCCAATGGACTGTAGCCTACCAGGATCCTCAGTCTATGGGATTTTCCAGGCAAGAATACTGGAGTGGGTTGCCATTTCCTTCTCCAAAATATTTGTTTAGTTTAGAGGTTAATTGATACTGAAAGTGAAAGTTGCTCAGTCACGTCTGACTGTTTATGACCATGTGAACTATACAGTCTATGGAATTCTCTAGGTCAGAATACTGAGATAGGTAGCCTTTCCCTTCTCCAGAGGATCTTCCCAACCCAGGGATTGAACCCAGGTCTCCCACATTACAAGCAGCTTCTTTATCAGCTGAGCCACAAGGGAAGCCCAATGGTCTACTTTTAATAGTCTACTTTAAAAGACTGTATATTAAAAAAATTGTCTTTATCATGTAACATAATGATTGCCTGTTATTTGATAGCATTTAGTGGCTCTTTGACTTGAAATCCTTGCTCTTTCAGTTTCTACCTGGTTTCCTTGGTGAAATCATATAATTTATTCTGTTATTGTGATGATTCAATTACCTGATTATGCATAAAACCTTTAAATAATGCTTTAGATATGTGTGTGTGTGTGTATATATATATATATATATATGTATATATATATATACATGGACAGAGAAGCCTGGCAGGCTACAGTCCATGGGGTCACAAAGAGTCGGACACTAGTGAAGTGACTTAGTGTGCGTGTACCTTAATGCTCAAAAATTCTACAGTCTACTGTATCAGCTTTATTGTACAGTGCTGGGGTCCAGTCCCAGCAGGATCCAGGGGAACCCTTAAGATGAACAGTGTTGGCAAGAGAGAGACACAGTGAGACAAAGCTCGGGAGCTAAGTCTGAAGTTTATTTTTGCCCTGCCCCTTTATATCCTTAACAGCATCTTTTTGGGGGAAGTGCATATTGCTTACACACAGGTCATCTCAAACCATTACAGCAACTTAAACAGAAACAGGATGTCATCCGCATACTTTTGGTTCACAAGAGTCTTTCTTATCATTTGGCCTTCAGGCCTGCTAACATTTTATGGCTTTCACCTGGTGTGACTTAAGCAACTTCAGTAGCTGACCCTGTTTTTCTTGTAATTAATCTGTTTTCTTTCTAATAGGTGTCATCTCTATGGGAACTAGATAGGATTACATTTTTACAGAACAGAAATGTGAAGGACTGCAAAAACAACAGATATGGCACAAAACAGGCTCTTAGTCTAAAAGTTAACTACCTGCAAGAAGTCACCAGCTAATCTCTACCTAAAGTATTTTCTATTAGGCACATTTGTGGTTATTATATTTGTGGAGCTTTTCTCACTCCACGGAGGGACCTATGCTTAATAGTTTCTTTTGTTAGCGTACTGTGCTTAGGATGTTTAGAACAATCCTGAGCATTTTTTGCAATGAGAGCACATATTTATCAAACAAGCCAGAATGCCAGCAAAAGGGTTTGAATTGAAGCATTTCCTTCATCCCTGGCCCCTTCTTAGGGTACCAACATCTAAGAGATTTATTAATTAGGGTTTTAAGTTGGTCTTTAATCAGTGAAAGAGGAGCAGGAGAGCTCTTGGCAGGCAACACAAGAATCCGCAGCAGGGCAAACAAGAACAACAGCAGAAAAGGGGGGAGGATACAGGGTGGGGTAGAGGCCGAGGCCAACCTGGAGGGTCCCTTGTATCCTAAATGGCCTTGCGTGTCAGGTTTTTTCCTCATGACCTCGTCATGGATGGGATCCTGGACGGCCTTGCCTGTCAGGTGTTTTCTTCATGACCTCGTCATGGGTGGGATCTCCCATGATGGCTCCCGGCAGTACAGCAACATCTATTAAGGCAACTCGACAGTGAGACCATGGCCCATTAACATGTCTCAACCAATTATGAATTATGCTATATCAAATATCTTACTAAAGTGAGTTAAAACAGAAGCTTGTGAGCATTCATAAAAGCAAATCAAAGGATTTCCTTCTATGGGAATTTGCTATATGACTCAGGGAACTCAAACAGGAGCTCTTTAAAACCTAGAGAGGCAGGGTGGGGGAGGAGATGGTCTATAAAGCAGTTGTCCTTCAACTAAAAAATACAGTGGCCAAAAAGGGATTTCCTGATCATAAAGTCAGTCTTACTCATTTGACTTCATGTATGCTTTCTTGAGCGAGAGACAGAAATATAGTTAACAACAGTGAAATTAAAGCAGAATTTATCCCCGTTATTAGCATGATCTCAAAGAAACAGTGTCATCTGTGAATTACCATGTTGCTTACTGATTAAAATAGAAAAAAAATGCATAAGTTGCTATTATAAATTTTATCCTATCCAAAAGCACAAAAATGTCCATGTATCTGTCCAGGGTCCTGAAGAACTGCTGTCTTCCCTTCAGCAATCTGATGCAGACTAATTGAGAGCTGAACCTTCAGGCAGCATCTGAGAAAGTCGTGACATTGTGTATGAAGTCCACCCATAATAAAGGAGAAGCCAAGACCGAGGTGGTTTTGCTCAACCACTCCACGCTGAGCCTGAGGGAATAGGCATTAGGGGTATTTTGCATCTTATCAGAAGCACTTCTTTGTTTTTGTGTAGTCCTGGGGGATCATGAAAACTGAACCCTGTCAACTCCCAGAGCTAGATGATTTGGAAACCAGTCCTGCAAGTCCAATGGCTCAGTGGTAAAGAATTCCTCCACCAGTGCAGGAGCTGCAGGAGATTCAGGTTTGATCCTTGCATCAGGAAGATCCCCTGGAGGAGGCAAGGGCAACCCATTCCAATTTTCTTGCCAGGCAAATTTCATAGATGGACACCACTGAGCACACACAGGCATGGGTGTCTATTAAGTCCTAGCCCTTACAATTAAGGTGGGAGATTTGTGGACAAATTTTTGACAAGCAGAAGCTAAAGTCCTGGTTTTGCTTTTAGTGAAACCTGTGGGCAAACAGCAAGGATCCAAGCCACCAGCTCTATAAGGCTTCTTGGGGGATCTCAGTCACCTCCCACATGCAGGTTGATTAAAAGCCAGAAGCCTAGGTAGCAACAATGAAGTCAAATATCTTCCAGGGAGATACTGGGAGATTGATATTTTTACCTGTTCTTCTCTGCATTGAGCCCAGATGTAGTCTTGAAGAGTGCTCTTGTGCCTATTTAAACTCACTTATTTGTGCTATAGTGGTGCTATACACCTCCTGAATGCAAGCTCTGTTTTCTGTCAGTGCTAGTGATTTTTGGGGGACTATTCCCAGGTAGCTCAGTGATAAAGAATTCTCCTGCCAATGCAGGAGCCACAGGAGATGTGGGTTTAATCCCTGGGTCAGGAAGATACCCTGAAGGAGGAAATGGCAACCTACTCCATTGTTCTTGCCTGGAAAATTCCATGGACAGAGGAGACTGGTGGGCTACAGTCCATTGGTTCCCAAAGAGTCAGACATGAATAAGCACACAAATAATAATAATAATAATCCTTCAGGTAGTTTTAGATATCTAGTCAGACATGAGCAGACCCTGTCCCATTCTAGAAAGGGTCATTTTTCCCTCTCACTTGGACACGGGTAGTCCAGCACACCCAGAGATCCTCTCTCTTCTAGTCAAGAATGTGCTTAGTCGCTCAGATGTCTAGTCAAGGACTCCTGCTAATTCCCCAGTCTCATCAGGTTGAAGCAAATGGAACCACCAGCACAGGTTGGCACAGCTCACCAAGACCTAAAAGTTGACTCAAAGTAACCTAGGGTTAACAATGCAATAATTGTTAAATTAGCAAGGTGGTTACCCTCTCCTTGTGGGTGTTTGTGCATAAACGCCTGCACACCAGAGGAAAGGTTTGTTGTTGTTCAGTCCCTAAGTCGTGTCCCGCAGGCCTCCCTGCCCTTCACTATTTCCTGGAGTTTGCTCTAATTCATTTCCACTGAATTGGTGTTGCTGTTCAACCATCTCATCCTCTGTCGCCCCCTTCTCCTCCTGCCCTCCATGTTTACCAACATCAAGGTCTTTTCAAATGAGTCAGCTCTTCACAGGAGAAGGCAATGGCAACCCATTCCAGTGTTCTTGCCTGAAGAATCCCAGGGACTGGGGAGCCGAGTGGGCTGCTGCCTATGGGTTTGCACAGAGTCGGACACGACTGAAGTGACGTAGCAGCAGCAGCAGCTCTTAACATCAAGAAGGACCACCACCTCTCTGTAAAACTCAAGCCTACTCTCACTGATGTTGCTTCTGGTTTCCAGACAGCCCTCTCTCATCCTTTCTCAAGAGTGCACCCTTACCTTTGTAAATAAAATGCCTGCCACTTGAAACTGCTCTATGTCTCATCTAAATTATTTCCTTCAAGAGGACAAGAACTGAGGAAATCACCCTTCAACCAGTAACAGTAGCCATCATAATTGTTGTGACCTAGATGTGTGCATGAGCTCCTTTGAAGGAGCTGCAAGCAACTTGGTTTTGTTGTTGGGGTGAGCGGGGTGGAGAGGGTGCAGAAAGCACTCCCTAGCTCCTTCACGCTCTAGTGATAATTTTAGTCAGCCCCTAGATGAAGGCTACTTAGAAACCAGACATCTTCTAAGTAGCCATCACCTGGGAAATAATGCCACCATACCCTATCAGACTCCTTCTGGGGGAAAATGGAGAGACTGGCATTTTTGTCTGTTCCCTTGGCACTGAGTCTGGAGCAGTAGCCGTGCTCCTGTTTAACAAATGCCTCTTTGTTTACTATAGTCCTGTGGGACTCGTGAATGTAAACCTCACTGGCTATCAGAGCTGGGTGATTTGGAGGTCTGTCCCTTGGGTGGCACCCCTTAAAAGAGTGGGGTGCTAGTTTGACTCGGAATGTTTCCTACTCATGGAGAGGCTAGAAGTTGAGGATTTCCTCCCAATTGTAAGTGAAATTGAGTGCCACTAAAACTGAATCTGGGCTTCCCAGGTGGCTCAGGGGAAAGTCTGCCTGCAGTGCAGGAGACACGAGTTCAGTTCCTGGGTCCAGGAGATCCCGTGGAGAAGGAAATGGCAATCCATCCCGGTACCCTTGCCAGGGGATTCCCATGGACAGAGAAGACTGGTGGCCAACAGTCCATGGAGTGAGCAGAGTTGGACACAACTTAGTGACCATCAACAACAACAAAACTGAACTCCTTTGTCAACTTTATGATTACTCTCTCTATCCAAAACGTTATTCCTTTTCTCATCCCATCCCTCTTCTCTTCAGGACTGAAGAGTATCTAATTAAAGAAGGGGCTGAAACCAAGTAAGACTTGCAGGGCCTTCCCAGGTACAAAAGTTCCTCCATGTCCCCCATTTCTTATTTGTGGAAAAAACATTTTAGTCTATTAGGCCTTACTGGTATTCAAAAGAGAAGACTCAAGCAGTTAATGATTAGAACCATGAAGTCACAGTACTCTTAGTTTCTTCTGAAGGGACATAGGCAACAATCTGATCCATATCTTTCAGTTGTTTAGCAGAAACTAAGACCATCCATGGTTTTAGTCTTATGGCTAAGACCATAGCCATGGAGGATGACTACATTTTGACCATTAGCATGTAGGTCCCAAACTGCTAGAACTAGAAGATTGAGATTCCTGAAACTTCACCCTGTTACCTCACTACCAACCAGTCAGAAGAAAGTCCACAAGCTGAGCAGACCTCTAGGACCCTCTCCCCTGCTTGGTCTCCTACAAATAAATGCCACACTTCCCTTCACCACATCCTAGTGTCAGTAGATTGCCTCTGATGCATGTCGGGAAGCAGACTCAAGCTTGGATCAGCAACATAAGGTGATGAGTTGGGACTGGAGTTTATGGTGGAGAATGTGTCTCAGGCTTTTGTATCCATTTTAACATTGTATTTTCTCAGTTGCCCAGTATGTAGGAGTCATTCTATTGGTTCTGGATCTCTCTCAGAGGAAATTGACCCATTGCAGTTCTATATGTGACAGGAGAAGGGAAATTCAGAAGCCTCCCATGTGACCATGTTGGTAACATCTATTCTTAACTATTATAAGATATTCAGCTTGATTAAAATTGTTTTTGTTACCAGAAATAGAAATGAGATCACCATTTGTACATAAATGTGTATTTTACCATTCTTCTAAGAATTATTTAAGATCAGTCTAAAAATAATAATTTTTAAAAGGCACCAAATAGAGCTGACTTATCATAAAAGACCCTGATCCTGGGAAAGATTGAGGGCAGGAGGAGAAGGGAGTGGCAGAGGATGAGATAGTTAGATAGCATCACCAACTCAATGAACATGAATTTTAGCAAACTCCAGGAGATAGAGGAGGATAGAGGAATCTGACTTGCTACAGTCCATGGGTTCGCAGTTGGCAAAGAGTCAGACACAACTTAGAGACTGACCACCACCACCACCAACAACAAATAGAGCATATGTATCTAAACAGACGTAAACTTTCTCTTGTCTTCCAAAATTAAGTTTAGATGAAAAAGCCTGCTTTTCAAATGCATACCTTAACTTGTTCTGAAAAAAAGATATATTGACCACTTAAATAGGGCAAAAGAAAATTGAACACTTATGAATCAAAGACAATTATAAATTTTATTAAAGTTTAATTATATGAGATCCATGCTAGATATTTTTTATCAACCCATTAAATATGTTTTAATTTTGTACTTATAAATTTAAGGAATAGATTTCCTTTCTCATGTAGAGTGCTTGGGGAAATAACAAAGTAATAAGATAGTCTTTGAAGAAAAGTTAATTTAAGAAATTAAATTACCCAGTACAATAAAGTTCACATTAAGTGACATTTAAGCAATACAGCAAACTACTTAAGGTGGCATGTAGTTATTGTAAATTAATTTCCACTCTGGTTATTTCATTAATTTATCTTGTTTAGAAAAATAACAGCAATACACCAGAGAACTGCTAAAAAAACTTTGTCGTTGATTGATTGATTGATATTTTAGCTAAGTTGCAGTTTTTAACACCATTATATACTTGCTGTATTTGTATTAGATTTTGCTTGCATGAGGCTGTTTCATAATAATTTGATAAATAAACAGTAGATTTAAATCTAAAATGGGATTTATTACTTTGCCTAGGATATATTCATTTCCATTCACATTTCTTCTTCTTCTTTTTTTTTTTCAATTCCAGACAAGTTGTTGCAGGATAAATTCATGGTTGCCTGTTTCATAAATATAACTCTGTGTATCAGTATGCAATAGTGTCTTAAATCAATGCATTTTCTAAATCAGTGTACACCTAGGAAATTAAATAAATTAATATTAAATTAACAAAATAATGGATCTTGGCAAACATAATAAAATCACAAAATTTTTACTGTTTGTGAACATATTTTTTCAACTCAAGCATATCAATTTTACCTGTCATATGTCTGGGTTTGTTTTTCCCTATCATTTATGATTGTCATTTAAGTAAGCAAGCATTTGGAGAAATATTAAGAGAAATCATGATGTTTCACATATAAGGAAGAGAAGTAGGAATAAGGTGGTGGTGTAAGTTTGAGTATTTCATTCTTCTTCTGGATGTGCTGCTGCTTCTACGCTGAGTTGCGTCTGACTCTTTGCAACCCCATGAGCCCCTCTGTTCATGGAATTTTCCAGGCAAGAATACTGGAGCTGGTTGTCATTTCTTTCTCTAGGGGATCTTCCTGATCCAAGAATACTGAATCCACGTCTCTTGCATCTCTTGCATTGGCAGGTGGGATGTTTACCAGCTGACCCCTGGGGAAGCCTCTCCTGATGATATCATACAATAAAAGAAAAACTCCTTAAACTACATCTTACGTAAATCTAGGAGACTTGGATCATTAAAACCATAACCCAAAAAGACACATGCACTCTAGTGTCCATAGCAGCACTATTTACAATAGCCAGGAAATGGAAATAACCTAAAAGTCCATTGACGGATGAATGCATAAAGAAGATGTGATACATATATATCATGGAACTTTTTATTCTTCTGTAAAAGGAAGTGAAATTGGGTCATTTGTGACGATGTAGGGATGGAGGAGCCTGGTGGGCTGCCGTCTATGGGGTCGCACAGAGTCGGACACGACTGAAATGATGCAGCAGCAGCAGCAGCTGGACCTAGTCTGTCATACAGAATGAAGCAAGTCTGAAAGAGGGAAAAATAGTAACACATATATGTGGAATCTAGAAAAATAGTACAGATGAACCTATTTGAGCCGCAGGGATAGAGGTGGAGATGTGGAGAATGGACATGTGAACATGGGGGAGAGAGGACATGGGATGAATTGGGAGATTAGGACTGAGGGATGTGCATGGTTGTAGGGTTAGTTGCTCAGTCATGTCCAACTCTGTGACCCCATGGACTGTAGCCTGCCAGGCTCCTCTGTGCATGAAATTCTCCAGGAAAGGATACTGGAGTGGGTGGCCGTTTCCTTCTCCAGAGATATGTACATAGTCATGTATAAAACAGATGGCTAGTAGAAACCTGTTGTATAGTTCAGGGAGCTCAGCTCGGGGTTCTATGGTGACCTAGATATTCTGGATAGGGGTGTAGGAGAGATGACCAAGAGGGAGGGGATATATGTATACACATAGCCAATTCACTTTATTATACAGCACTGTAAAGAAACTATACTCCAATTAAAAAACAAATCCAAATTACTTGAAATTATTAAGTTACTGAAAGGAGCCAAACTGATGAATGGTAAGCCACAAAGGTATAAAGGAACAGAGAATGCACAGATGTCTAGCAGATGACACCACCCTAATGGCAGAAATCAAAGAGCCTCTTGATGAGGGTGAAAGAAAATAGTGAAAAAGCTGGCTTAAAACTCAGCATTCAAAAAAAATTAAGATCATGGAATCAAGTCCCATCACTTCATGGCAAATAGATGGATAAAAATGGAAACAGTGACAGACTATCTTCTTGGACTCCAAAATCACTGGGGACAGTGACTGTAGCCATGGAATTAAAAGATGCTTGCTCCTTGGGCTGGACTGATGCTGAAACAGAAACTCCAATACTTTGGCCACCTCATGCGAAGAGTTGACTCTTTGGAAAAGACCCTGATGCTGGGAGGGATTGGGGGCAGAAGGAGAAGGGGACAACAGAGGATGAGATGGCTGGATGGCATCACCAACTCGATGGGCATGAGTTTGAGTAAACTCCAGGAGTTTGTGATGGACAGGGAGGCCTGGCATGCTGTGATTCATTGGGTTACAAAGAGTCAGTCACGACTGAGCAACTGAACTGAACTGCTCCTTGGAAGAAAAGATATAACAAAACTAGACAGTGTATTAAAAAGCAGAACTATCATTTTGCCTACAAAAGTCTGAATAGTCAAATCTATGGTTTTTACAGTAATCATGTGTGGTTGTGATTGTTGAACCATGAAAAAGGCTGAGAGTCAAAGAATTGATGCTTTCAAACTCTGGTGCTGGAGAAGACTCTTGAGAGTCCCTTGGACAGCAAGGAGGTCAAACCAGTCAATCCTAAGGGAAATCAACCCTGAATGTCCATTAGAAGGACTGATGCTGAAGCTGGAGGTCCAACAATTTTGCCACCTGATGTGAAGAGTCAACTCATTGGAAAAGACCCTGATGCTGGAAAAGACTGAAGGCAGGAGGAGAAGGGGACGACAGAGGATCAGAATGTTGGATGGTATCACTGACTCATTAAACAGGAGTTTGAGCAAGCTCTAGGAGATAGTGAAGGACAGAAAAGCCTGTTGTGCTGTAATCCATGGGGTTGCAAAGAGTCAGACATGACTTAGCTACTGAACCACAATATCTAGCTGTGGTAGATCCTGAAATCAATATCAAACTGAGAGACTAGCATTGAAACATATATGTTACCATGTGTAAAACAGATAGCTAGTGAGAAGTTGAGCTCCACAGGGAGCTCAACCCTGTGGTCTGTGATGACCTAGAGGCATGGGATGGGGGGTGGGAGGCAGGTTCAAGAGGGAGGAGACATATGTATACTCATGAGGAATTCACAGCAGAAACCAACACAACAATTATCCTCCAATTAAAAATAAGTTTTAAAAAATACTATGTACACACACATGTATCTTCTTGAAACAACATATCCAATTAGGAGAAGCAGTTGAAGAATTAACTTTGCAGAGGTTTTAGAATTGGATAAACAATAAAAAGAAAGATAGAGAAAGAAATAAAGGAGAGAATGGAGAAATGAAGGAAAGAGGGAAGGAAGCAATAAAGAAATCACTTCATTCTATGAAAATAATTTGTATATAGAAAGAATATATAAATATATGAGGATCTACAAATAGTGAAATATATGCTAATTTTGTTATGGTTAAATGTATTTTAATTCAGATATTAGATTAATTAAATCTAATATAGCAACCAAAATAATAGCAACGAAATCAAATGTTGCTATGTTTTTGTAAACCAGACAATGAATCTCTGAGAACTGCAAACTACTTGTGGAAATAGCTTTAAGTACTTAATGTAATTCAGCATATATTTCTTGATAGCAATCATATGCCAAAAAATGTTTTAAATTGGGGGGATAAAAAAAATTAATGAGCCGTATTCTTCCCACTGGTGAAAGCTAACATCCACTAAAAGAAAAACAGCATTTGAAAAGATGATTTTAACATAGCATATACTAAGAGTTTTGAAGAATACTTCAAAGTAATCAGATGGTGAACAGTGAGAACTGGAAGCATGAAATTAGAAGTTGGAAATGACATGGGTGCAGAGGATGGTGAATAATTTTGTTACTGGAGTCAGAAGATAAAGAAAGCAGGGTAGTTAGGTAGGATGGTGGAAGATATTTTTTCAGGCAATGAAAGGTGCTGGAAAGCGGATGATGGTACTATTAGCATATCAGCTTTACAAGAGAGATTGTAATGGAGGTGAGGACAGAGACTTTGACCTTAGAAAAGTTATTTCATTAATATATCTGTGTAATAACCAAGAAGCAAATTCAGTTGGAATTTCACTCTAGGCATTTGATGCCAGAGAGATTAATTTGGCTTAAAGAAATAGATACGGGGTCATCAACATACAGAACTGTTTTATACTTTTTTTTCAACTGAATTCTCAAGATATGCCTATGAATTAGGCACTAGCATCTTTATTTGACAGATGAGAGCCAATCTTTGAAATATGAAGTGATCCAAAATAAAGTCACACAGCTAGTAAAGTGAAGCACTGGGATTTTCCACTCCATATTACGTTTCCAATCTCATATTCATTCTCTTAGCAAGGCTACCTATCCAGATAGAGAAGATGAGGCATTGTTTCATAAAGTTAATGTGGGAATTAAACTATTCAGTATCAGAAAAACATTCTATGAATTTATTTAAATATTAATAGATTTAGAGAAAGCCTCAATTCTACTTCATCCCCACTTTCTGGTTGAAGTGATTCTATACAATTACTACACTTTCAATTGATAATAGATTATGGCATTACCTTAACTACAAAACTGAATAAAACATTTTCTTGCTTTTCAGCAAATTGTTTCTGGTGATGTATGTTAACACCTAGATATAAAAGCAGGCTTTCTGTTTAAGTCTTATATATAATGAAGCATTTTGAAAAAAAAGTAAAATCAACCCACCTGGATCTATATGCAGTCTGTATTTCCCCAGGGTCACACAGTTTCCGTGTCTTTTACACCTACTCACATTTGTATTATGTAATCCTGTCTATGATAGATTACAAAAATGCAGGATCCAGAGCGTATGTAACCTGACAGATGTAAAAAAGTTGAATTGAGGAGAGGAAATAAGTGGTCACCATTTAATAACATAGTCATTTGAAAGAGTTACCACTATAATTTGAATTGCATTTTCTTATATAAATACTATTACACAAGTATTATGTACTGTCTCAGGATTGTGTCCTCAGTAGTAACACCTAGAGTTGACTGTCTAATGGTACAAATTTATTGGCAGTGAGAGCTTCACAGTGTTTAAAATTTTGCTGTGTATGTTTTGTTCTTCATGGATTTATTTTTTATCAATTTAAAGTAAGTATTAGCAGCACATTTAAACAATTACAAATAAGAAAGATTCTAAGAAGTCTAATGGTTTCTTGAAAAGATAAACATCTTTTTTTTTCTTCCTTCCCTCTTTTTTTCCCCTATTTTTATTCTTTTAGCTATTTTTATTTCTAATGCTTCTTCAAAATTAATTCTAACTGCTTCTGTTTATTTGACATATCATGCAAAATATGTCACTTGCACACCCATTACTTTTGTGTCTGAGTATGCCTTCTGAGTATATTTTGTCTTGGTATAGCTTAAATATTGCAATTAAGTTGAATTTTCTCTTTAATCTGTTTCTGATAGTGATGAATCATTAGTATATCAACACAGCAATGGTATACTAGTATAAAGCATTATGAAATACAATGGAGCACTGACATTTTGTTCAAATAATGGAGGGGGTACCATTTCTGAGTAGTTTTGAGTTAATTATTGACATAAATGAGAGAGTGTGGCCTACAAGGGTAAAAATACAGCATCGAACATTTTTCTATTTAATTCTCAAGGACTAATATCTTTTGCCAATTGGCTTAGAAGTCAAAGTCAAACAAATTCCATAATGAAAATTTAGCCTGGAAACTAAAGAGTAAAACAGAATTGACATTGAGAGTGACCTCTATTGTGTTTAAACTTCTTCACTTCCTAGGACAGTGAACTTCCTGACAAACAGTCAGACCTTAAGCACACAATGATTTTATCTTTCAAATTATAATTTATTTTACTAATATTATC
Source organism: Cervus elaphus (assembly GCF_910594005.1). NCBI lineage: Eukaryota > Metazoa > Chordata > Mammalia > Artiodactyla > Cervidae > Cervus > Cervus elaphus. Next base: position 9,000,378 of record NC_057844.1, on the reverse strand, counting down.
ATTGATTTGACATGCTCTTGGTGACAATGCCTAATTTATTTTGAAATTCAAATGACATTAATGGAGGACATAAGAGTTTTATGTTTACCAAAATGGATCACAGGTTAAAATAAAGTTGAGACAGGCTCATTTGAACATACATTGGAACTTTAATTATAGAATGACTATCAAAACTTGAATACAGTAATATCTTTCTCAGTTAGTTACTTACTGAGGAAGATACATATGAACTGTGCAGTTGATTAGTTTTGACATTTAATGCATATAAATACAAAAAGGGGGTGAAGAAGTGCTGAGAGGTTGTCCAAAATTCTCAATATATCCTTGTGTATTTTATATTCAGATTTTGAGAGTGAGAAGTTAATTTTTTCTCATCTCTTCTTTTTCATTTACAAATGACAATACATAGTAATTTTATAATTTATCTTTTAAAATTCCAGAATTTTGTTGACTTCCAGAATACTTGACTGATTTGGTATGCTTTCAGTCATGTTTATAGAATGCAAAATTATCAACCAAAATGGACACATTGACTCATATTTTCAAATGAAAGATAGTTTACAGATATGTGTTTTATTCTGAGGCATTGTCCCTCAAGGTCAAAATAAGTATAGTTAACTTAGAATGTTGTGTTAGCTTCAGGTGTTCCATAAAGTGATTCAGTTATGTGTAAATGTATCTGAGGACGCTGAAGAAGTATATATACATATATACATATCATAGATTATTACAAGACATTGAATATATTGCCCTGTGCTATAAACTAAGCCCTTGTTTTCATGTATTTCACACATAGTTGTGTGTATATGTTAATCTCAAAGTTCTAACTTGTCTCTCCTCTCCTTTTGCTATCCCCTCTGATAGCCATAAGTTTATTTTCTATGTCTGTGAGTTTATTTCTGATTTGCAAATAAGTTCATTTATGTCACTATTTTAGGTTCCGCATACAAATGCTATCATATGATCCTATATACTGTCAGGAAGCCTGAATGTCTTGAGTTAACTTCACTCTTTATATTTACAATCATGGCTTCCTGGTAGAAATTTCAAGATTTTAAAACACAAGAATATGTGCATTAACATTTTTTATGATTACAAGGAAAACCCTTTCAAAATTACATTTGGGCATGGTATACAAAACAAAAATGCAATACTATTATTAATACACTGACCTAAGTTGGAGAATTAAGCACAGTACAAATGTATTTAGTCATATTGATGAATATAAGAATAATTTAAGCATATGGTTTCAAATGGATTTAATTTTGGTATATTTAGTTATTCTTTAAAAGGTCATGCTTAGTTGAATCTGTGTTTTAAAAACTCATAATAATATCAGTCCCTTAGTTATAATCTAAAGTCATGCAATACCTATATCTATGATTAATGGTGGTTCTTTTATTGTAATTTTTGTTGGATTCTATGAACATTGAGAAATAGCACAAATAGATAAAAGCATTATAATGTACATTCAAATAATGCTTTGAATTATGACCATATTAAGGCTGTTTCTAAAATAAAGTCTTTAATACCTGGTTTACTTATTTCAAATAATTTCAGAATTCGGCTGCACAGAACTTTCCCTGTATAGCCCCAGACTTTATGTTCCCCTATTTTGGTTAACAGCTTTATTTATGAAACTTAAATTCTCAGAAAATATTAATCCTTTCATATTAGTTTTACTTTCTATGTGGTATATCAATAAAACAAATGTACTTTATATATGTATTTAAATAACTACTGAAATTAGTTTCAGCATGAGCTTCACAAATTCTATGAGAAAGAGTGACATGTTGGTGGTGGTTTAGTCACTAAGTCATGTCCCATTCTTGTGAGCCTATGAACTGTAGCCCTCCAGGATCCGGTGTCCATGGCATTTCCCAGGCAAGAATATTGGACTGGGTTGTCAGTTCCCTCTCCAGAGGATCTTCCTGACCCAGGGATCAAAACCAGGTCTGCATTACAGGCAGTCTCGTGCACTGCACACAGATTCTTTATCAACTGAGCCGCCAGGGAAGTACAATAGAGATTGACATACTTTAAATTGATTAAAAATTGTTTCTATAGCAGTTTTGAACTTTCCTGAATATTCATGCCTAAAATGGTTTTATGTGTATTGTTTCATCTATTGCTCTTTATCAGATGAACTTTGTGAAAAGTTACGCTTGATTTTTTTTTCTTATGAATAGCTAATTACATTGTTGTTTATGTATAGGAAGCTTTACATTATGTAAAATGAAGTGGACTATTTTTCTCTACTTTTATTTTGCCACTATCAGTGATTCTTATATGATTCTAATGTCTTTTCAATTGCATAACCTTTCATATGAACTAAAACCAACCATATTATAAAATATAAATAAATATGTTTGAGTATGTATATTAACCATATTAACAAAAATAACCTGGCATAAAGTTGTAAGTTAAAGAAATAAGGATCTCTGCTGTTTATTGAGTTGTCAGTGAAACAAATACTTACTAATTTCATTCACCAAGTAAGCCATGTGTAGCAAGCCTAAATATTCATATATTTAAAGGAAAATTTAGACACAATAAAATGCAAGAAAGTCTCAAAGATTTTGCTGATATGTTCAATTGAGTATATAAAATAATCAAGCTATATATCCATGAACTGTAGTCCACCAGGCTCCTCTGTCCATAGGGAATCTCCAGGTAAGAATACTGAAGTGTGCTGCTGTTCCCGTCTCCAGGGGATCTTCCTAACCCAGAGATTGGACCCAGGTCTCCCTGTTTGCATTAGGATTCTTTACCATTTGAGTCACCAGGGAAGCCCAAAGAGAATCAATACCTGTATGTAAAAAAAAATAAAATCTAAAAATATTTTGAAAATTAGGAAAGTATATTATCTCTGTGATTTCAAGTTAAAAAATGTATTAAAACAAAATATAGAAATCATTAACCACTGAGAAAACAATTAACACTTTGCTTAGAATTTTTTTTTACCAAAATTAACATTAATGAAGTGGTAGAAAGTAAGTTCTGCTCTTTAATAAACAAAGGACAAGTGTCAAATGTATATTAAGCACTTCTATAAGTAATGAAGAAGAAAACAGACAAAAAAAATCAGAAAAAATATCAACAAAATACAAAATACTTGACACTTTTCAAATGAAATATAAATGGGCACTACATTAGAAAGTACTCAATATTATTAAACATGAAATAAAAATTAGAATCACAAAGATATTCTCTAAGAATCACTTTGGAATACAGGAAAATAAAAACTGGATAATATTAAATATTAATGATCTCAAGGAACATAAATATATTTTATACACTTTAAGAAGTGTAATCCTCCAAGTAATATGGAAAATAAGATGGTATTATCTAGAAAAGCTGAAACATCTCCTAGGACTTTGACTACTAAATATTAATATATACCCTAGAGAAACTCATGTATATGAGTAGCAGAATCCATGCACAATAATGTTTATACAAACTTAACATGTAAAAGCCCCAAACTGGAACCTAGAAGATCATCAACTATCAACTGTGAAATAAAGTGATAAAGTGAGATGCACTCTGTAATGATTAATTCTAGACCAATGTTAAGGATCCTATGCAACATTATAGCTTGATCTTACAAACACAGTGAATGATAAAAGCAATCTAGGGAGAATATTTTCCCCATTATTCCAGTCATAGAAAACATGATAAGCAAAATAAAATGTATCCCTTAGGGACATAGACTTATGTAATAGAATGAAAAAGAAAAGCAAAGGTGAATTATTTAAAAAGTCAATATAGTCATTGTCTCTAGACTGAAGGTAGAAGTGATGACTATTGAGGGATCTTTGGGAGACTTCTAGAATACAGGTAGGGCTTCCTGGGTGTCTCAAATGGTAAAGAACCCGCCCACCAATGCAGGAGATGCAAGAGATGAGGGTTCAATCTCTGGCTCAGGAAGATCTCCTGGAGAAGGAAATGGTATTTTCATTCCTAGTACTCTCTAGTATTCTTGCCATGAAAATCTCATGGACAGAGGAGCCTGGTGGGCTACAGTCCATGGGGTTGCAAATAATTGAACATGACTGAGCACACACACACACACACACACGCACACACACAACATAGGTAAAGCTCTATTTATAGATTTGACTGTAAACTGTTTATAATTATTTATTGGATAGTATACATATGACCTATGAACTTTTGTTGCCTAAGTATTGTTTCACAATAAATATGGAACAAAACCACAGACATCATAAGATTGTTGTGATAATGAGAATTGCATGTGCTGACACATGATGATTTTCCTTGACATATTTTAAGAAAATATTTAGTCACTACATTGTTACTGTTATGAGTAATAGTGATGGTGGCTACAGTTGCTTACATTTGGAGAAACTGAATTTTGTAAAACATTCAAACACACAGAAGATAACGTGATTCAGAAGTTGTGGACTATGCTTAATAGGTATATGCTTTTTTTTTTTTTCTATTTATCTATGCTTTCAACAATTATCATTACCTCCTACATGCAAGACATCTTTCTTAGTGAAACAGATACAAGAAGATAGCAGTGCCATATGCAACCAGGATCCATGTTCTTCTGAAGCTTATATTTCATTGGAAGAAATGTGATCTTAAACAAGTAAATTAACATTTAGAAAAGATAATATGATGAGCACTATGTGGTAAATAAACCTGAAATACTCGATAGAAAGCAACCAAAATACTGCTAAAAGTTAATATTTAAGGAATAACCAAAAGATATAGGAACTGATGATATTTAACCAATTCTAAATATGAAACCCATTTTAACAGATTGACACAGAATTATCCTCACCACATGTCTAAATGTTTAATAACCTATGGTATTTAATACTGGCCCAAGACTAGGTAAAGAGATCAATTAAAAAGAAAAAAAAAAAAAACTCTAGAGAACTTCATTTCAGTTCAGTTCAGTCGTTCAGTCATGTCTGCCTCTTTGTGACCCCATGAATTGCAACACGCCAGGCCTCCCTGTCCATCTCCAACTCCTGGAGTTTACTCAAACTCATGTCCATCGAGTCAGTGATGCCATCCAACCATCTCATCCTCTGTCATCCCCTTCTCCTCCTGCCCCTAATCTCTCCCAGCATCAGGGTCTTTTCCAATGAGTCAGATCTTCACATGAAGTGGCCAAAGTATAGGAGTTTCAGCTTCAGCATCAGTCCTTCCAATGAACACCCAGGACTGATCTCCTTTAGGATGGACTGGTTGGATCTCCTTGCAGTCCAAGGGACTCTCAAGAGTCTTCTCCAACACCACAGCTCAAAACATCAACTTTTTGGTGCTCAACTTTCTTCACAGTCCAACTCTCACATCCATACATGACCACTGGAAAAACCATAGCCTTGACTAAATGGACCTTTGCTGGTAAAGTAATGTCTCTGCTTTTTAATATGTTATCCAGGTTGGTCATAACTTCCTTTCCAAGGAATAAGCGTCTTTTAATTTCATGGCTGCAATCACCATCTGTGGTGAATTTGGAGCCCCCCAAAATAAAGTCTGACACTGTTTCCACTGTTTCCTCATTTATTTGCCATGAAATGATGGGATCAGATGCCATGATCTTAGTTTTCTGAATGTTGAGCTTTAAGCCACCTTTTTCACTCTCCACTTCCACTTTCATCAAGAGGCTCTTTAGTTACTCTTCACTTTCTGCCATAAGGGTGGTGTCATCTGAATATCTGAGGTTATTGATATTTCTCTCAACAGTCTTAATTCAAGCTTGTGCTTCCTCCAGCCCAGCATTTCTCATGATGTACTCTGCATATAAGTTAAGTAAGCAGAGTGGCAATATACAACCTTGACGTACTCCTTTCCCTATTTGAAACCAGTCTGTTGTTCCATGTCCATTTCCAACTGTTTCTTCCTGATCTGCATACAGGCTTCTCAAGAGGCAGGTCAGGTGGTATGGTATTCCATCTCTTTCAGAATTTTCCACAGTTTATTGTGATCCACAGAGTCGAAGGCTTTGGCGTAGTCAATAAAGCAGAAGTAGATGTTTTACTGGAACTCTCTCTTTTTTTTTTTTTTTTGATGATCCAGTGGATGTTGGCAATTTGATTTCTGGTTCCTCTGCCTTTTCTAAATCCAGCTTGAACATCTGGAAGTTCATGGTTCACGTATTGCTGAAGCCTGGCTTGGAGACTTTTGAGGATTACTTTACTAGCATGTGAGATGAGTGCAATTGTGTGTTAGTTTGAGCATTCTTTGGAATTGCCTTTCTTAGGAATTGGAATGAAAACTGACCTTTTCCAGTCCTGTGGCCACTGCTGAGTTTCCCAAATTTGCTGGCATATAGAGTGCAGCACTTTCACAGCATCATCTTTCAGGATTTGAAATAGCTCAACTGGAATTCTATCACATCCACTAGCTTTGTTTGTAGTGATGCTTTCTAAGGCCCACTTGACTTCACATTCCAGGATGTCTGGCTCTAGGTGAGTGATCACACCATCATGATTATCTGGGACATGAAGATCTTTTTTGTACAGTTCTTCTGTGTATTCTTGCCACCTCTTCTTAATATCTTCTGCTTCTGTTATGTCCATACCATTTCTGACCTTTATTAAACCCATCCTTACCTGAATTTCCCTTGATATCTCTAATTTTCTTGAAGAGATCTCTAGTCTTTCCTATTCTGTTGTTTTCCTCTATTTCTTTGCATTGATCAGTGAGGAAGGCTTTCTTATCTCTCCTCACTATTCCTTGGAACTATGTATTCAAATGAGAATATTTTTCCTTTTCTCCTTCGCTTTTTGCTTCTCTTCTTTTCACAGCTAATGCAAGGCCTCCTCAGACAACCATTTTGCCTTTTTGCATTTTTTTCCCATGGGGATGTTCTTGATCCCTGTCTCCTGTAAAATGTCATGAACCTCTGTCCATAGTTCATCAGGCTCTCTGTCTATCAGATCTAGTCCCTTAAATCCATTTCTCAATTCCACTGTGTAGTCATAAGGGATTTGATTTAGGCCATACCTGAATGATCTAGTGGTTTTCCCTACTTTCTTCAGTTTAAGTCCGAATTTAACAATAAGGAGTTCATGATCTGAGCCATAGTCAGCTCCCGGTCTTGATTTTGCTGACTGTATAGAGCTTCTTCACCTTTGGCTGCAAAGAATACAATCAGTCTGATTTCAGTATTGACCATCTGGTTATGTCCCTGTGTAGAGTCTTCTCTTGTGTTGTTGGAAGAGGGTGTTTGCTATGACCAGTGCGTTCTCTTGGCAAAACTCTATTAGCCTTTGCCCTGCTTCATTCTGTACTCCAAGGCCAAATTTGCCTGTTACTCCAGGTGTTTCTTGACTTCCTACTTTTGCATTCCAGTCCCCTATAATGAAAAGGACATCTTTTCTGGGTGTTAGTTCTAAAAGGTCTTGTAGGTCTTCATAGAACCATTCAACTTTGGCTTCTTCAGCATTACTGGTTGAGGCATAGGCTTGGATTACCGTGATATTGAATGGTTTGCCTTGGAAATGAACAGAGATCATTCTGTCGTTTTTGAGATTGCATCCAAGTACTGCGTTTTGGATTCTTTTATTAACCATGATGGCTTCTCCATTTTTTCTAAGGGATTCCTGCCCACAGTAGTAGATATAATGGTCATCTGAGTTAAATTCACCCATTCCAGTTCATTTTAGTTCGCTGATTCCTAAAATGTCGACATTCACTCTTGCCATCTCCTGTTTGACCACTTCCAATTTGCCTTGATTCATGGACCTAACATTCCAGGTTCCTATGCAATATTGCTCTTTACAGCATCGGACCTTGCTTCTATCACCAGTCCCGTCCACAACTGGATATTGTTTTTGCTTTGGCTCCATCCCTTCATTCTTTCTGGAGTTATTTTCCACTGATCCCCAGTAGCATATTGGGCACCTACCAACCTGGGGACTTCCTCTTTCAGTGACCTATCATTTTGCCTTTTTATACTGTTCATGGGGTTCTCAAGGCAAGAATACTGAAGTGGTTTGCCATTCCCTTCTCCAGTGGAATACATTCTTTCAGACCTCTCCACCATGACCTGACAGTCTTGGGTGGCCCCACACAGCATGGCTTAGTTTCATTGAATTAGACAAGACTGTGGTCCTGTGATCAGATTGGCTAGTTTTCCGTGATTATGGTTTTAGTGTGTCTGCCCTCTGATGCCCTCTCGCAACACCTACCGTCTTACTTGGGTTTCTCTTACCTCGGACGTGGGGTACCTCTTCATGGCTGCTCCAGCAAAGCGCAGTCCTGCTCCTTACCTTGGACGAGGGGTACTATGACTTATAGATACTATTATTTATAGAATAGATAAATAATAATGACCTTCACACTAGGCACAGGGAATTCTACTCAACACTCAATAATGACCAATATGGGAAAAAAAATCTAAAAATGAATGGCTATATGAATATGTACACCTCATTCACTTTGCTGTACAGCAGAAACTAACACATTTCAAATCAACTGTGTTCTCACAAACTTTTGTTTTAAACAGTACAAAATTCTTATTAGCATATATACTATTAAAATTTTAATTTCTTTTTCTCTTTGGTCATATCAAACATGATCTTTCAGATTAAAAATACAGGAACTTGAAACAGATAAATTTATGTAAAAATGTATGACAATTTACAATTAGCTTCTTTATGGAGCTATTCTAGTTTAAAATTAAACTTCACTGTAGCACTTTTCATAAGATGGAGCTTGGACATACACATTAATATAATAGTTTCTTAGTGTAAATTTGGAGCTAAAAATATCTAACAGAAGTTATACTGTTCAAAAGCAGATTATTCACAATCCTGTACTAATTTTACTTTAAAAATATTTTCTGTGGATCATTCTATGTGAGCCCCTTGCATAAGAATAGCTCTGCCTGATATTGTAGGATTCAACATACTGGTATGTTTTTCTTTGTTGGAGGCCTTTTGCACTCAAGATAAATTTAATTCTTAAATTTACTTATCACTGCTTTCATTCATTTTTCTCTTGAGTTTGTTGAGTGTCTTTTTTATTGTTACCTCGAATTTTGCATTGGGTAGCTTGCTTATCTCCACTTTGTTTAGTTCTCCTTCAGTTTTATCCTGTTCCTTCTGTTTCTGTCACCTGATTTTGTCTAATTCTGTGTTCTTATTTACACATATGAGTTAGGTTGGTTACATTTCCTGATCTTGGAGAAATGGCCTTGTGTTGGAGACATTGTATGAAGTTCAGGAGCACACCCTTCTTTGGTCATCAGAGATGTATGATCTAGGGGTGTTCACTGTGGGGGTTCTTTCATTGTGGTGGGACTGGCCCCTGTCTGCTGGGCTACCAGTTCTTTCTTCACGTGGAGCTTACTTGCTCACTGGTGAGTGTGGCCAGGAACTCCATCAGCTGCCCCTGGGGTGCTGAGGTGCTGTGGGGCTCGTGCCAGCCTACTGTCTAGTTGTCAGGGTCCCATGGCACTAGTTTGGCCCAAGTGTTTGCGGACCAACATCCAGTGGCTAATGGGTAGTCAAACCACAGGTACTGATAGGTTATAGAGAGGTCTCCAGAATGGTGCTTGCTAATACCAGTGTCCTTGTAGTAATACAAGGTCCCCAAAGTGACTGCCACCATTGTCTATGCTCCTGAGGAGCACCAGTTGTCTTCTACCTTTCCAAGAGGTTCTCCAAGATCAGCAAGTGGGTCTGTCCCAGGCTTTTTTCAAACTTCTGCCTTTGTACTGGGCCCCAAAGCATGCAAGGATTTTGTATGCAGCCTTTAAAAGAGAAGGGTTTTTTGTTTTTTTTTTGTTTTTTTTTTTTTGTATAGCTCTTAAACTTCCCCAAACACAAATCCCACTAGCCTTTCAAGCCAGAGATTCTGGAGGCTCATCTTGCCCATGCAGGACCATCAGGATGAGGAGCCTAGTGCGGGGCACGGGTCCCTTGCTTCTGGGGAGACAACTTCTGCCACTGTGCTTCTCCTGCTGATGGGTCACCTGTCCAGGAGTTTGAGTCTTGACTACTCCATGCCTGTCCTTCCTACCCGTCTTGTTGTAGTTCTTTCTTTACAAGTTTGATGATACAAAAATAATAAGTTTTGCTGGCCTTCAGGTCATTCTCTTTGATGCTCTGTAAATTGTTGTGATTTTTAGTGTGGCTACTGAAGGAACCATGCTTGGGATAGTCCTAACCACCATTTTGGCTATACCCTATATTTTATATTTTAAACAAGGCAATGAAAAATGCAAATTGTGGTGATAATATATGATATTGCTAAATGAAATTACAAAATACAGCTTAATTTTGAGTTGATCTCTGGGCATGGGGTGGGGTGAGGAGGGAGCTGCTATCTTTTTTTGATGATGAGGGCTGTTAGCATTTAAGACAAAATGGGACTATGAAACATTTCCATTTTGAAAGTATATTTCAATTATTTCATGCTTCTCTAATTCCTATTTTGAACAGATAAATTATTTAAATCCCTGAGAGCATGATCAATAACACCTAGGAGCCATCTGTCAGGAGTGCAGATGGTATAAAAGAGGCAAGATTCATGCACTGAGTCACATAGGTATTGAGGGCTGACTCTTGCCAAATGGAAGACCTGAACAAAAAGATGGAGCTGGGTAGCAGCTACAACACACAGGCAAATTGTTTTTTCTGTACATTCAAAAATAACTACTTAGTATGGATTGGACATTTCCATACATATAAGAATACATTTACTTTCTCCCAATCTGTATGATAAACAAATACAAACAACATCCCATCCCCAGAGGCCATCCCCTGGATAAAGCCAGTTTGCCCTTTTTTGTTGTTGTTGTTCTTGGAATGATATAACCTCATAAAATTTATAGTTATTTGGCATAAGTAGTCCTATATAGCCAATATGTGAGGTGGGGTGAAATACTGATTTTAAAAAAACAATGTAGTGTGCAACCTCTAAAAGGTAAAAAATGAATTTTAAATAAAAATACATAAAATTTTATAAACTTGATAAAAATCTAGATATATTAATGAAATAGCAAATTTAAAACAAATAAATTGACAAGCAAAATAACTGGAGGGTATTGTCAAAATTGATTTTTTTAAGTTCCAGTAACATACTAAGCATAGGAAAGAAAGCAAAAGTAAATATAAGGTCAAAAAATTGAAAATGAATCATGGAGGAAATACTTAAGATAAATTCTAACTACAGAAAGGTAACTACAGAAAGCTAGGAAAAAATGTATGGACTAATAGCCTAAAAAAAAAAAAAAAAATGCTTGAGATAATGAACACCAGTGCATGGTAATAAAATATATTGGTTACTAAATAAAATTAGATTTAACCACAGTAGATGTGTATCACCAAATCCAGTAGGCTCCCTTCTCTCTCTCTCAGCACCCTCTCCTCTGCGACCCGCTGGACTCTAGCCCACCAGGCACCTCTGTCCAGTGGGATTCTCCAGACAGGAATACTGTAGTGGTTTGCCATTTCCTTCTCTAGGGTATCTTCCCAATCCCAGGCATCGAACCTAAGTCTGTTGCATTGTAGGCAGATTTTTTACTGACCGAGCCACCAGGACTAGTCGTTGGTAAAGTTACAAATAGTTGATAGGTCATGGGACTAGAAAACATTTCCTTGTTTAGATTCATTCCATTTTGAAAGTATATTTCAATTATGTGATTTCAACAACACAATGAACTTGGTCTAATAGTCATTCATACAATTATGTAGTAATTAGAAAAATTAAGTTCTTTTAAATTATATCTGGAATACTTGTGAAAAACACAGCATCTATGCCAGATAATGTCATCAAATTTCCAAACATCAATTTATACAATCTAACTTTTCTGAGCACTACTAAAAAATAGAACACAACAAATGTTTAGAAAATAGTTTAAAAGACCTTTAAATGTAAGTAAAAATGTTATCAGTAATGAGATAGACATATGAGAATTCATAATGGACATTAAAGTTAACCAGAACTAAATAAAAAACATTCTAAGAAATTTGTATAGAGTTGTATAGAGGTAACTAGCATACTACTTGAAGGGACCATTGTAGTCTTAAATATATAAATTCAAACAAGAGAGAAAGCTAATTTTAAATTGCTTGCTGACAATATAGCTTGAAGAGTAAGGCGGGGGGGGGGGGGGCGGTGGTGAAATAAGTAAAATAGTAAGAAGAAAATAGTAATTGTTTTGCCTTTATTTAAGAGGTATGTGCTCAGTCATGTCTGACTCTGAGACCCCATGGACTGTAACTCGCCGGGCTCCTCTGCCCATGGAATTTTCCAGGCAAGAATACTGGAGTGGAGGCAAGAATACCTACTCCATAGGGCCTTCCCGACCCTGGGATCACACGGATGTCCCCGACCCAGGGATCAATTCCGTGTCTCGCATCCCCCGCGTGGGCAAGTGGACCCTTTACCACTGCCACCACCTGGTAAACCCTGAAAATAACAAGTAAATGAGGAGAAGTTACTGGAAAAAAAGCACAAGCCAAGAAACAAACAAAAAATATAAGAATAGTTTACTGTTTAGAAAGTAAATTTGGGAAAATTCATTTGAAAAGGGAAAAAGAATGAAATACACCAAATGAAAAGTGACACATAGTATTAATTATTGAATTAAATATAATTAAATATACTATAAGAAAGAATAGAGGATCTATTATATGTCATAAATTTAAGTATTTAAATAAAATAAAAATTTTCTAGAAATAAAACTTTTAAAAAATAAACTCAAAAAAGTAGCAAAACCTCTGAACAGTAAAAACAGTACAAAAATATACATGTAAATCTACATATATGCAAATAAAATCTGTCACCAATTCAAAAACAATTTAAGGTATTTTTCTTCTGCTTTTTGCTTTTTGAACTTTATATATAAATTGAAACCTTTCAATTCCATAAACTCTTGTGAGTATAAGTGTGTGTAATCATCAAAATCAAGATTAGAGATTTTTTACTTCACCACAGAAAGTTGACTCATGTTCTTCACAATTATATCTTCATAAGTATGTAGATTTAACCTAAACAGAGGGCTTCGAGCAAGAAGAAATTATTAGGTCAGGATCTGAGTGTTCAAGAAAAGGAAAAATAATGGTTTTTTTGAATCCAGAGAAGAAGCAGGAAATGCCTAGCTATGTCAAATGGTGCACAAACATGATATCTAAGCATGGTTTTGAATTTTAACAAAAAAGTCACTGATGATTATTTGAGCAACAGTGTCAATGAAATGAAGGGTGGAAATAGTTACCAAAAAAGGTAAAAGAAAAGCCAGTGTGTATGCATGCCATTCAAGATGTTGTAAACAGGAAACAGGAGAAGGCAGATGGATATGAAGATCAGAAACCTTTCCTGCTCATGCCTCGACTCTTGCTAGTTCTGACTTCTTAGTACTCTATTTCCTACACTAGAATTTTCTACCTACTTGTGCCTACTCCAGCTCCTGAACATGATTAAATAAATGCATGCGATGGTGCTGACTTGTGTAACTTTATATTGTTAATCACTAGCCAAAAGTGGACACTATGTAACTTGGAATTCATGATACGGTCTTCAAGTCCAATCACTCACCTGTTTCATAGAAAAGCAATAAAAAATAAGGTCCTTACATGATAGCTTTTTTTGTGCTATCCAAGTTAGAGTATACCTGAGTATCAAAAGGAGAGTTCAAAGTCATGTGAATTGTTACATTTGTGGTTAAGTTTGGGGGAGCAGCATTCATTTCGACCTCTTCCTCCTGTATTGTTTTCTGCATTATAAACTCTACCTGCATCCCTTCCCTTCTCCTCCTCACTTCAGGGCATGTGTCTGGCTCTTCAGAGCCTCAGCTGCCTGCACTGTGGCCTGGAAATTCAAAGCAATAAATGGACACAGACAAGGCTCGGTTTCTTTGCTTTCCATATTTCAGGAGTCACTGTCTTTCATTCCTGCATGTCCAGTGTTTTGCAAACCATTGTTACATACTTTTTCTCTGCTTTGAGATTGCTTCCACTGGAAAAGTAAATCTAGCTTCTGTTACTCCATCTTGTCCAAAAAATGAAAATGTAAAGTATGCAGGTTTTTGAATACAGAATTTTTCTGCCTGTGAGAAAAATATTGGTGAAATAACCAATGCATGATTTAGAAATGAAGGGAAACTCAGTTTCATATGATAGATTACAAACCCTAACAAGATAACTCAAACACACAAATAAAATATTAGTTCATTAGTGAGTCCTTCAAAGCTTTGGAATTTCTAGGAAGTTTTTAGGTAACAAATCAGTATCAAAAGATATGATCATTACAAGCGCCTTCAAACAATGCAAAATTTATCTTTTGTAAACTGTGCTCCATATTTAAACAAAGTTTTCCAAATCACAAACTTCATAATTCTTCCCTCTATATGTCACACATTATTATATTCCATTATTTTGTTGTTATTGTTGTTCATATTTGTATTTGCTACAATTGATTGTAAGATTGCTCACGGGTTGGATTCTGCCCTCTCTATCTATTTCCAAAGGTTTGTGGGATACTCAAAATGTTCCTTTTATTGAATTATATTTAATGAGTAATTGAGCTGTAGTCTGTAGGGATGTTTTGAGGATCACAAGACAGTGACTGCTTTAAGATGTGTAGGATGCCTTTGAAATTTTCTTATCTGGAGTCAATCCCCTTGAACAATTCTGAAAATATTCAATATCAATTTTTTATGCCAATAATTCAAGAGAAACTATTGTGGTTTTTGTTGATGTTAACATAGTCTGATATTAAAAAATATATATACATTAAATGCTAAGAAAAAAAGGGCAAAATAATCAGAATTTTTAAGTAACAAGTAACCAAAAGGAAAACGTACGTAGTTCTATGTGTAAATGTGCGTTCATATGAAATAAATCCTAAGAAAATCAGCTATAGATGAATTTTAAATAAAACTAGGTTCTTGAATGTACTATAAATGACAATGCCATATATAAATATGTTACAAACAATGTACTTTACAAAGATAAGTTTCTTATACGTTGTATAGAACGACAATTTTGAATTTTGCAGTGTTCATTGAACTTAGAAATGTTGAAATTATCTTTACTGCATAGTAAAAAAATAATATTTAATGTAGAAAAATGTGACTTGAATAACTTTATCATTCTTATATTTAAAGAAGAATTCAAATAAATTGAGCCAAAATATATGGCTACATAATAGGACGTAGGTGGTGATTCTACTGAAAAGATAAACAATTGGAAAGTTATTTAGAATGTTCATAATTTTGCTCTAATGAAACTTCTGCTTATGGTTTGGCCTCTTTTTTTTTCTGATGAGCAGCTTTTCATGTATGAATGATTCCATATTTTCTCATCATTGCAGCTATTTTCAGAACTGAATTCATTTTTAATGATACTTTACTTTGCTCAGTATACTGAAATGATTACCATACCTTGAATGATTTTTAGCACTTTAAGTACATTTTTTTTTTCTAAAAAGCTCTTTCTGATTTTTTATTTTTATTTTTTTAAATATTCTGGTAAAGTAAATAATACTTTGCAATCAGCTTAACATAAAACACATTTGCTGCTAAAATTGTTGATGTATATCAACATTATACATAAAACAGCTGAATTCCCCAAAGCAATATTCTGCATTTTAGAGATTAAGAAAGCAAAATAATGCATTTTTTTTTATTAGGGCAATATTCTTAATTGAAACAAATATTTTCCTTTAATACTACATAAATAAAATGTATATGACATCACAGTTATTTTAACATGTAGAAATGTATTTTAGTCAAATAAATACTCAAACTTTTTTAGATAGTTTTATTAGTGGTAATGGTAGTACTGTTATCATCATTTTTTATTGTTTAATCATCTTTATGTTCTAGTAAATAAAATATTTTTAAAGTGTTTTATTATGATGTTACCTCAAAGGTTAATTTATATCAAAAAAGAGTTGTAGTTCACATAATCCTTTTAATATTTTTTATTATAACACAGCATTACTACTTCTTTTAATTCTCTGATACTGCAGGTATTAGAATAAGACTACGTATTATATTACTAGTGAATAATATCATTAAACATTCTGTTGTAAGTGTCTTAAATATTATTACACATATCTAAGCCATTTTTCAAATTTAGATTAAAATGTATATTAAGTTAGATGTACATTTTGTGGATGATTAATATTTCAATTAATAGAATTATATATATTTTAAAAGATTTTAAGTGCATATGTGTGTGCACAAGCAGTTGCATATGAGTTAATATATTTGAGTCAAATATGTTCATAGCATTTAGAAAATAAGCAAACTTCAGCAGTTTTCAATTATTGCATATTCTACTATTCAGAGCTTTTTATGTAAAAGGCAATGTTTAAGGGATTTGCATATTATAAATTGTGTAAATCTTACCTCAGGACATGGTATGGTTTTTGTCTTCTTTTTAAAATAAGATAATTAGGGCATGGAGATTTTGCCCAAAGAAATTGTGTTTTCATCTTGTTTCATGGTGGCTCTATCGGTGAAGAGTCTGCTTGCAATGCGGGAGATCTGGGTTCAATCCCAGGGTCAGGAAGATCCCCTGGAGAAGGAAATGGCAAACCCCTCCAGTACATCTGCCTAGAGAATTCCATGGACAGAGGAATCTGATGGCTACAGCCCATGAGGTCACAAAGAATTGGACACGACTGAGTGACTAATGCTACACATGTCATTTAATGCCACTGTTTCCTTATTGATTTTCCATCATCAATGGATGATCTTTCCATTGATGTAAATGGGTTGTTAAATCAACTACTATTATTTTGCTGTTGTCAATTTCTTCCCCCCCCCCCTTTTTTTTTTGTTTTCACCTCATGTATTTAGGTGTTCTTATGTTTGGTGCCTATATAATTACAGCTGCTGTATTTTTTTTATTGGATTATCCCTTTATCATGTCCTTTTATATCTCTGGTTACCAGCTTCATTTTAAAGCCTATTTTGTCTGATATATTTTGCCATCTTGGCTTTCTTTTCATTTCTATTTACATGGAATATCTTCAAACACATACAGACTGAAAGTGGCTTGAGAAATGTTGTGTCATCATCATACATTTCTTAGTCATTTTTCTTCACATTCATTGAATTTTTTGCCCACAGTCAGGGCTAGTAGGGAAGAAAAGATACCTGTCATTTCTATGTAGAATTTCCATATTTTTTTTTTTTACCAGACAGAAGATTTATTGCTTGTTTGTTTTCTAAATTCATAAATAACTGGTATATTCTATGAATGAGAATTCGACTGAATATTTCTTCCTATTTTTTAAAAACTCAGTCATTAATCTTTTTATTAAATTCCTCTATAATCAGAATCCAAGGATAACATTAAATTCATGTAAGATGTTACCTTTATAATCTTTCCTAGATATGAGTTTCATTTTCTCATATACTTAATAATTGCATCAGTAACTATTGTGTTAATTACATAACAAAAATTGTGCTTGGATCCTTACAGCGCTGATTGCAGTATCACCATGAACATATTGTGTAGTCTTAATTTTGTCCTGAAATTGAGAAGCCTGACAGCAATAGCCTGGAAAGACTATGACATTTCTTTTTCAATACACACAGCCTTAAATGCATTGATTGGAACAGTTTCTAAAAGTTACTATCAAGAAGTTCTTAAGTAGACTCAACAAGTAATTTCTTAATCTATCTCAATTAATGTATATAAATAGTTGAAAAGTTGAGTGCTTTTCTCTGTTATTGCTTTCATCACTTCTGGTAGGGGATGTTTGTATTTTTACTAGAATGATAATGTCAATAAAAATCATTTTTGTGCAAAGAAATACAATTGCAAATGCTGTTGCTGCTGCTGCTAAGTTACTACAGTCATGTCTGACTCTGTGCGACCCCATAGACGGCAGCCCACCAGGCTCCCCCGTCCCTGGGATTCTCCAGGCAAGACTGGAGTGGGTTGCCATTTCCTTCTCCAATGCATGAAAGTGAAAAGGGAAAGTGAAATCACTGAGTCCTGTTGGACTCTTTGTGACCCCATGGACTGCAGCCCACCAGGCTCCTCCGTCCGTGGGATTTTCCAGGCAAGAGTACTGGAGTGGGGTGCCATTGCCTTGCCTAATTGCAAATGAAATCCCACCATATGAATAGAGAATCAATCTGAACAAAGTTAAGCCAAGAAAGTAAAGAGTCATTGGGAGTAGTAGTAGGCATTCAGCATATAAGCACATTACGTTTTGCTTACAAATGGCACACACAGAAAAGACTCTCTTTTGCAACAGGCACTGTTAGTTGCCTTGTCAGCATCTCTCCTCACTTGATCCTTGTAACATAATATAAAATTGTTCAGGAGACAATCTGCAGAGACACCTGGGATGAATATGGATATTTAGAACTAATTGTCATAATGACATCTCCCCTTGCAAGGAATGAGCCTATAAGTCTTAATCCAATGTTCTCTAAAGTCTGCTATGGTGGAGGCAGTGGTGAGGTAAGAATTATTTTTCCTAAAGAGAGAAATGCACACAACAAGAATACTCTTTCTGAGGATAAATCGCTAACTTCTGTCACATGTGACTTCTCAGGAGCAATCTGTGAACATCCCCGGTGGTTCAGCGGGTAAAGAATCTGCCTGAAGTGCAGGAGACCTGAGTTTGATGCCTGGGTCAGGAAAATCCCCTGGAGAAGGGAACGGCAACCCACTCCAGTATTCTTGCCTAGAGAATCCCATGGGCAGAAAAGTCAGGCAGACTACAATATATGGTCTTACCAAGGGTTGAGCATGACTATGCAAAACTAACACTTTTTTTTTTTTTTCTTCACTTTTCATGGTGGAGGGAGTGGTGAGGTAAGAATTATTTTTCCTGAAGAGAGAACAATACACAAAGAGAATACTCTTTTTGAGGATGAGTCACTAGTTACTGTCACATGTGACTTCTCAGAAGCAATCCGTGAACTAGAGGACAGGAACTTATTATACAGTGAAGGTGCCTGAGTGGAAAGGTTGGCTGGAGAAGCCTGGGTCTCTTGAGAGTATTACTATGGATAGTCAAACCTTGAGGGCTCTTATCTTGGACTTATCATTAAATAACCATACATTTTCTTCCGGTTTAACTGTTGGCATCTCCACACTAGAGCATTTGTACCCCAGGGAGTGGGGTTTATTGGAAGACAATTCAAACTATTCCTGCATAAATATTGTTAGGAAATCAATTTCTAAATTGATTCTATTTTAAAAAACTGAGAAGTGTAAATATTCATTTCATCTGGCATTATTCTAGCTCTATATCTCATTTTACAACAATCCTTCTTTTACTTTAAAACAGAAAAATAACAACAGCATCAAGGAGGCATACAAATTGTAAAAAATAAAATGACAATACAACCTTTGGCAATGGTGGACTAAATTATTTCATATCAGTTGAATAATCTGGAGTATAATGTGACTGTGTGTGTGTGTGTGTGTGTGTGTTGTTTGGACTTATTTCCATGGAATACAGAAAGTCATATGACCATAATAATCCCAAACTATAGCTTCTCTAACAGTAATGGATTTGCCTGCCAATGCAGGAGACATGAGTTCAGTGCCTGGATGGGGAAGATCCCTTGGAGAAGGAAATGGCAACTGACCTCAAGATTCTCCCCTGAGAAATCCCATGGACCGAGGAGCCTGGTGGGCTTCTAGTCCATGGGACTGCAAAGAGTTGGATACAACTTGGCGACTAAACCAAAACAAAATAACCAACAACACACTCTTTAAACCCAGTATAAAATCTAGGACTCAAAAGAAACACTTGTACTCCAATCAGAGAAATAGCAAACCTCTTAAATACAGAACAGACCACTAACTTCCTCAACCTTGCTGGAACAGCAGGAGAAGGAGAAGCTGCAATAATTATGGGGTAAAAAGAGAACTGCTGAACCTCTACAGACTTTTTAAAGTTTGAGC
Organism: Cervus elaphus; assembly: GCF_910594005.1. Classification (NCBI taxonomy): domain Eukaryota; kingdom Metazoa; phylum Chordata; class Mammalia; order Artiodactyla; family Cervidae; genus Cervus; species Cervus elaphus. The sequence goes on along the minus strand of NC_057844.1, from coordinate 8,980,498 downwards.
GTATGCCAGTGTGATGGTTTTGAGCCATCTGGAGCCCCAGATGTAAAGAGAGTCTGTATTCACTCATTAACTTTTCTATGCAGACCTTTATCAGGGACTCATAAGAAAGCTTAGGAGTAGGGTAAGAGTTGAGAGCGATCCCTCATTTGGAGCCTACAGGAGTTTGAACATTGGCCATGAGTGCCTCCAGGAGCTCCAGGTCTCGTTCGGTCTCCACTGTAGAAGGAATAGGTTATTTGAGAAAGAAATGCTCCAAACCGTAAACACAAACAGGAAGGTCCGGGAAGCTGAACATACCATCCTGGCAGTGGAGGTGTTACATGGAGTATGAGACAAAACCTTCCTGCCGATGAGAGAGGCGGAAGGATGCAGGGAAGAGCCCACATCCCAGGGAGCCAGGGCCAGGCTGCTGAGGCTGAGGGCAGAGCTGAAGAGCTGAGCAAAGCAGCTACTTTCTCAGATCAACTCTCAATTCCTACCCTCAAATTCTATGCAAAATCATCATCCAAAAATAAATGCGATATCAAAACTTTTTCAGACAGATTCAGTGCTGAAAGTCCATTGTCAGTTAGCCAGCATGTCCTCAGTAAATTGTCAAAGATGATATTTGAGCTGAAAGAAAATTAAGCTGAGGGAAAACTATAGGGATGAGGAATACATAAAAGTATAATATACCTGTAAATATAAAGAGCTTTTCAATATCAAGACGTTAAACCCCTGTAAAAGATTATCCATTTTACTGAGTAAAAGTGATAACAATGCAGTGTGGTTTCATAGCATATGTGCATATAAAATAATTGACAATAAGAGCACAATATATGTCATGAATAATTGGGAACATATTTTTGTAACATTCTCATATTATGAGAGAGGTAGAATATTTTTGAAGACAACTGTCCTAAGCTTAGATATATATTGCGATATTGAGAAATCACTAAAAACAACACAATTAGACATAACTAGATCAACAGAGGAAAAAGTAGAAATGAAACAAATGCCTGACTCATCGAAATTAAGGGAGGAGATGAGAAACAAAGAGTAGATGGAAAAATAGAAAGAAACTCAGATTTTTCAACAGGTGTGAAACATAGCCTTCTGTATTTGTAGGTTTCACACTATGGATTCAACAAACTGCAGATGGAATTTCAATCCAGTGTTTATTGAATCCACGGATACAAACAGAGGTGAGGGCTGGGGTCTACACGTTGTACTACAACATTTTATATAAGGGACTTGAGCATTCTCAGGTTTTGATATCCACCTGTGCTCCTGGAGCAAATCCTCCAGAGATAATGAGGGTTTTAGATATAACTCTGCCAACAAACCTAGACAGTATTTTGAAAAGCAGAGATATTACTCTATGGACCGCATATTAAACACTTTGAAGCAAATACAGAGATTGTTAAAACTCAATGCCCTTCAAAAGAATTAATCTTTACAACTAAATACACAAACATATTGAAAGTAAAAATGTGAAAAAAAATACATATTGTTTAGTCTTGATGATTAGAAAATAGGTATGACTATGTTACTATTACCACACTCTACTTCAAAACAAATAGCTTAAGGAAGAGATAAAGGACATATCAATCATATTAAAATGTTAAATTCCAGTGGAGGATGCCCACCATCTTCACTCTGATTAATGGTGTTTTCCCAATTTAACCAAGAAAACTCAAATTTTGAGCTTATATTTGGCTATCATTTCATGGGCATTTTCCTAAAACAAGTTTTAAAAATAATATCTATTTTCAAAGATTAATAAAATTTTCATCTTTGAACTTCCCTGGCAGTCCAGTGGTTAAGATTTTGTGCTTCAAATTCAGAGGTTAAGTTCCATCCCAGACGGGGAAAATTCCCACATGCTGCATGGTGGGTCCAAAAAGCTAAAAAAATATATATGGATATATATAATCTCCATTTTTAAGCCTCAGAAACTGCATGTAGCTTATTAAAAACCATGCTCCTTTTTTGATCCTTTTTACTTTTTCATAAAATTTAAGTTCTAACCACAAAAGAGGTATGCTGCTGTATAATTTTCTATTTATTCATCATTTGTACCTTAATTTGCAATCCTCACTTTAATGCTTCTCACATTTTAGTGTGTATTGTAATATGAGAACCTGGTTAATAAATAATCTGAGGACCACCTCTTAGTATTCAGATTAATTAAGGTAGTGATGGAATCCAAAACTGAGATGTTTTTTGTTTGTTTGTTTTTCTTTTAAGTTTCCCCTTGTGACTTTTTTTTTTTTTGTACTCATCATTTTTATTTAGGTTCTAGATGAATTAAAACACGTACATTTGCAATGATGATCAGCAAGTAGATAAAGCTGTACATATCCTGTGCAATAACTTGTGATTCAGACACATGATAAATTTATGGTTTATAATTGATTTTCCTTTGATATATACAGAACCCAAATTATGACATAATGTGTTGTAATCTTATTTTATAGACAAAGTGAGATTTGAGATTAACTTACTTATAAAAACAGGTATAAAGGGCCTAGTTTATTATTAATTGTTTTCATATTATGATGTTTTCTGATCAAGAACTAGCATAGTTATTTCAGAAAACATTATGTTAGACTTCATGAGTTCTTATATATATATTTTTTTTTTTTGCTTTTTTTTTTTATTATTATTTTTTTTTCCAGTGGGTTTTGTCATACATTGATATGAATCAGCCATGGATTTACATGTATTCCCAATCCCGATCCCCCCTCCCACCTCCCTCTCCACCCGATTCCTCTGGGTCTTCCCAGTGCACCAGGCCAGAGCACTTGTCTCATGCATCCCACCTGGGCTGGTGATCTGTTTCACCATAGATAGTATACATGCTGTTCTTTTGAAATATCCCACCCTCACATTCCCCCACAAAGTTCAAAAGTCTGTTCTGTATTTCTGTGTCTCTTTTTCTGTTTTGCATATAGGGTTATCGTTACCATCTTTCTAAATTCCATATATATGTGTTAGTATGCTGTAATGTTCTTTATCTTTCTGGCTTACTTCACTCTGTATAATGGGCTCCAGCTTCATCCATCTCATTAGGACTGGTTCAAATGAATTCTTTTTAATGGCTGAGTAATATTCCATGGTGTATATGTACCACAGCTTCCTTATCCATTCATCTGCTGATGGGCATCTAGGTTGCTTCCATGTCCTGGCTATTATAAACAGTGCTGCGATGAACATTGGGGTGCACGTGTCTCTTTCAGATCTGGTTTCCTCAGTGTGTATGCCCAGAAGTGGTATTGCTGGGTCATATGGCAGTTCTATTTCCAGTTTTTTAAGAAATCTCCACACTGTTTTCCATAGCGGCTGTACTAGTTTGCATTCCCACCAACAGTGTAAGAGGGTTCCCTTTTCTTCACACCCTCTCCAGCATTTATTGTTTGTAGACTTTTGGATAGCAGCCATCCTGACTGGCGTGTAATGGTACCTCATTGTGGTTTTGATTTGCATTTCTCTAATAATGAGTGATGTTGAGCATCTTTTCATGTGTTTGTTAGCCATCTGTATGTCTTCTTTGGAGAAATGTCTGTTTAGTTCTTTGGCCCATTTTTTGATCGGGTCATTTATTTTTCTGGAATTGAGCTGCAGGAGTTGCTTGTATATTTTTGAGATTAATCCTTTGTCTGTTTCTTCATTTGCTATTATTTTCTCCAAATCTGAGGGCTGTCTTTTCACCTTACTTATAGTTTCCTTTGTAGTGCAAAAGCTTTTAAGTTTCATTAGGTCCCATTTGTTTAGTTTTGCTTTTATTTCCAATATTCTGGGAGGTGGGTCATAGAGGATCTTGCTGTGATTTATGTCGGAGAGTGTTTTGCCTATGTTCTCCTCTAGGAGTTTTATAGTTTCTGGTCTTACATTTAGATCTTTAATCCATTTTGAGTTTATTTTTGTGTATGGTATTAGAAAGTGTTCTAGTTTCATTCTTTTACAAGTGGTTGACCAGTTTTCCCAGCACCACTTGTTAAAGAGGTTTTCTTTTTTCCATTGTATATCCTTGCCTCCTTTGTCAAAGATAAGGTGTCCATAGGTTCGTGGATTTATCTCTGGGCTTTCTATTCTGTTCCATTGATCTATATTTCTGTCTTTGTGCCAGTACCATACTGTCTTGATGACTGTGGCTTTGTAGTAGAGTCTGAAGTCAGGCAGGTTGATTCCTCCAGTTCCATTCTTCTTTCTCAAGATTATTTTGGCTATTCGAGGTTTTTTGTATTTCCATACAAATTGTGAAATTCTTTGGTCTAGTTCTGTGAAAAATACCCTTGGTAGCTTGATAGGGATTGCATTGAATCTATAGACTGCTTTGGGTAGAATAGCCATTTTGACAATATTGATTCTTCCAATCCATGAACACGGTATGTTTCTCCATCTGTTTGTGTCCTCTTTGATTTCTTTCATCAGTGTTTTATAGTTTTCTATGTATAGGTCTTTTGTTTCTTTAGGTAAATATACTCCTAAGTATTTTATTCTTTTTGTTGCAATGGTGAATGGTATTGTTTCCTTAATTTCTCTTTCTGTTTTTTCATTGTTAGTATATAGGAATGCAAGTGATTTCTGTGTGTTAATTTTATATCCTGCAACTTTACTATATTCATTGATTAGCTCTAGTAATTTTCTGGTAGAGTCTTTAGGGTTTTCTATATAGAGGATCATGTCATCTGCAAACAGTGAGAGTTTTACTTCTTCTTTTCCTATCTGGATTCCTTTTACTTCTTTTTCTGCTCTGATTGCTGTGGCCAAAACTTCCAACACTATGTTGAACAGTAGTGGTGAGAGTGGGCACCCTTGTCTTGTTCCTGATTTGAGGGGAAATGCCTTCAATTTTTCACCATTGAGGGTGATGCTTGCTGTGGGTTTGTCATATATAGCTTTTATTATGTTGAGGTATGTTCCTTCTATTCCTGCTTTTTGGAGAGTTTTAATCATAAATGAGTGTCGAATTTTGTCAAAGGCTTTCTCTGCATCTATTGAGATAATCATATGGTTTTTTTCTTTCAATTTGTTAATGTGGTGTATTACATTGATTGATTTGCGGATATTGAAGAATCCTTGCATTCCTGGGATAAAGCCCACTTGGTCATGGTGTATGATTTTTTTAATATGTTGTTGGATTCTGTTTGCTAGAATTTTGTTAAGGATTTTTGCATCTATGTTCATCAGTGATATTGGCCTGTAGTTTTCTTTTTTTGTGGCATCTTTGTCTGGTTTTGGAATTAGGGTGATGGTGGCCTCATAGAATGAGTTTGGAAGCTTACCTTCATCTGCAATTTTCTGGAAGAGTTTGAGTAAGATAGGTGTTAGCTCTTCTCTAAATTTTTGGTAGAATTCAGCTGTGAAGCCATCTGGTCCTGGGCTTTTGTTTGCTGGAAGATTTTTGATGACAGTTTTGATTTCCTTGCTTGTGATGGGTCTGTTAAGATCTTCTATTTCTTCCTGGTTCAGTTTTGGAAAGTTATACTTTTCTAAGAATTTGTCCTTTTCTTCCAAGTTGTCCATTTTATTGGCATAGAGCTGCTGGTAGTAGTCTCTTATGATCCTTTGTATTTCAGTGTTGTCTGTTGTGATCTCTCCATTTTCATTTCTAATTTTGTTAATTTGGTTTTTCTCTCTTTGTTTCTTAATGAGTCTTGCTAATGGTTTGTCAATTTTGTTTATTTTTTCAAAAAACCAGCTTTTAGCTTTGTTGATTTTTGCTATGGTCTCTTTAGTTTCTTTTGCATTTATTTCTGCCCTGATTTTTAAGATTTCTTTCCTTCTACTAACTCTGGGGTTCTTCATTTCTTCCTTCTCTAATTGCTTTAGGTGTAGAGTTAGGTTATTTATTTGGTTTTTTTCTTGTTTCTTGATGTAAGCCTGTAATGCTATGAACCTTCCCCTTAGCACTGCTTTTACAGTGTCCCATAGGTTTTGGGTTGTTGTGTTTTCATTTTCATTCATTTCTATACATATTTTGATTTCTTTTTTGATTTCTTCTATGATTTGTTGGTTATTCAGAAGCATGTTATTTAGCCTCCATATGTTTGAAGTTTTAACAATTTTTTTCCTGTAATCGAGATCTAATCTTACTGCACTGTGGTCAGAAAAGATGACTGGAATGATTTCAATTTTTTTGAATTTTCCAAGACCAGATTTATGGCCCAGGATGTGATCTATTCTGGAGAATGTTCCGTGTGCACTTGAAAAAAAGGTGAAGTTGATTGTTTTGGGGTGAAATGTCCTGTAGATATCAATTAGGTCTAGCTGGTCCATTGTGTCATTTAAGGTTTGTGTTTCCTTGTTAATTTTCTGTTTAGTTGATCTATCCATAGTTGTGAGTGGGGTATTAAAGTCTCCCACTATTACTGTGTTACTATTAATTTCCTCTTTCATACTCGTTAGCGTTTGCCGTACATATTGCGGTGCTCCTATGTTGGGTGCATATATATTTATAATTGTTATATCTTCTTCTTGGATTGATCCTTTGATCATTATGTAGTGTCCTTCTTTGTCTCTTTTCACATCCTTTATTTGAAAGTCTATTTTATCTGATATGAGTATTGCGACTCCTGCTTTCTTTTGGTCTCCGTTTGCATGAAATATTTTTTTCCAGCCCTTCACTTTTAGTCTGTATGTGTCTCTTGTTTTGAGGTGGGTCTCTTGTAGACAGCATATATAGGGGTCTTGTTTTTGTATCCATTCAGCCAATCTTTGTCTTTTGGTTGGGGCATTCAACCCATTTACATTTAGGGTAATTATTGATAGGTGTGGTCCCGTTGCCATTTACTTTGTTGTTTTGGGTTCACGTTTATACAACCTTTCTGCATTTCCTAGCTAGAGAAGATCCTTTAGCATTTGTTGAAGAGCTGGTTTGGTGGTGCTGAATTCTCTCAGCTTTTGCTTATCTGTAAAGCTTTTGAATTCTCCTTCATATCTGAATGAGATCCTTGCTGGATACAGTAATCTAGGTTGTAGGTTATTCTCTTTCATTACTTTCAGGACGTCCTGCCATTCCCTTCTGGCCTGGAGGGTTTCTATTGATAGATCAGCTGTTATCCTTATGGGAATCCCTTTGTGTGTTATTTGTTGTTTCTCCCTTGCTGCTTTTAATATTTGTTCTTTGTGTTTGATCTTTGTTAATTTGATTAATATGTGTCTTGGGGTGTTTCGCCTTGGGTTTATCCTGTTTGGGACTCTCTGGGTTTCTTGGATTTGGGTGGCTATTTCCTTCCCCATTTTAGGGAAGTTTTCAGCTATTATCTCCTCAAGTATTTTCTCATGGCCTTTCTTTTTGTCTTCTTCTTCTGGGACTCCTATGATTCGAATGTTGGGGCGTTTCACAGTGTCCCAGAGGTCCCTGAGGTTGTCCTCATTTCTTTTGATCCTTTTTTCTTTTTTCCTCTCTGCTTCATTTATTTCCACCATTTTATCTGCTGCCTCACTTATCCTATCTTCTGCCTCCGTTATTCTACTCTTGGTTCCCTCCAAAGTGTTTTTTATCTCATTCATTGCATTATTCATTTTTAATTGACTCTTTTTTATTTCTTCTAGGTCTTTATTAAACAGTTCTTGAATCTTTTCAATCTTTGTTTCCAGGCTATTTATCTGTAACTCCATTTTGTTTTCAAGATTTTGGATCATTTTTATTATCATTATTCTAAATTCTTTTTCAGGTAGATTCCCTATCTCCTCCTCTTTTGTTTGACTTGGTGGGCATTTTTCATGTTCCTTTACCTGTTGGGTATTTCTTTGCCTTTTCATCTTGTTTAGATTGCTGTATCTGGAGTGGGCTTTCTGTATTCTGGAGGTCTGTGGTTCCTTTTTATTGTGGAGGATTAACCCAGTGGGTGGGGTTAGACGATTGGCTTGTCAAGATTTCCTGGTTAGGGGAGCTTGCGTCAGTGTTCTGGTGCGTGGAACTTGATTTCTTCTCTTTGGAGAGCAATGGAGTGCCCAGTAATGAGTTTTGAGATGGGTCTATGTGTTAGGTGTGTCCTTGGGCAGCCTGTATGTTGATGTTCAGGGCTATGTTCCTGCGTTGCTGGAGAATTTGCATGGTATGTCTTGCTCTAAAACTTATTGGCTCTTGGGTGGTGGTTGGTTTCAGTGTAGGTATGGAGGCTTTTGGACGGTCACTTATTACTTAAAGTTCCATGTAGTCAGGAGTTTTCTGGTATTCTCAGGTTTTGGGCTTAAGTCTTCTCCTCTGGATTTCAGTTTTATTCTTCCTGTAGTCTCAGGACTTCTCCAACTATACAGCCCTGATAAGAAAACTTCTAGGTTAATGGCTAAAAGATTCTCCCCCGTTAGGGACACCCAGAGAGGTTCACAGAGTTACATGAAGAAGAGGAGAGGGAGGAGGGAGATAGAGATGAGCAGGAGGAGAAAAAGGGGGACTCAAGAGGAGAGAGACAGATCTACGCAGCTGTCTGCTCCCAGAGTGTTCTCTGTAGCCCAGTCACCTACAAGGATTCACAGAATTGGATTGGGAAGAGAAGGGGAAAGGAGGAAATAGAGGTGTTCTGAGGTAGAAAACAGAGAGTCAAGATTGGGAGAGAATAATCTTCGGTTTAAAAATAGGGCTTCTCTTCTTTTTTTTTTTTTGTAAGGTTATAGTGTATTGAAAATGAAAATTAAGTAGTAGAGGAGTACTAGAGGACTTTAAAAGAAATAAGAGAAAAAGAAAAATAGAAAATAGAAGAGAAAAAGGAAAGAAAAAAAAGAAAAAAAAAGAAAGAAAAAGAAAAAAAAAATTTTTTTTTTCCCCCTAATTAAAAAATCGTAAAGTCTGTGGAAATGAAAGTTAAGGAGTAATGGGGGAGTAATAGGGGATTTTAAAGGAAAATAAAAGAGAAGAAAGAAAAAAGAAAAAAAAATAAAAAAATAAAAAAAATAAAAAGAGAAAAAAGTAAAATTATATCTAGGAGTTTCTCTGGAGCTGTTGCGGTCAGTGTGGGTTCGGCTCAGTTTCAGATAGCTCCTCGTTCCAGCTTACGCTTCTCGATATCTACAGGCCCCTCCGGTGTAGTCAGTGTTTCCTAGAGGGATTTTAATCTGTTGCACCAGTCCCTTCTGAAGCGGTTCCCTTTGTTTATTTGGCTTCTGTTTGCCGGTCTCTTCAGAGCCTCATTTCCGCCCTGACACAGGCGGGTGGAGGTGGACTCTTACTCAGGTAGCTAGTTCCGTCGCTCTGCGGGGCAGGGAGGGGCTTGCGCTGCAGGGAGAGGTTGGCGCTGTGGGGACAGGCTTGCGCCGCGGGGATGGGCTGGGGCTGCCGGGAGGGGCTGATGCTGCTTTCTCCGTCTGTGCTGCTCAGGCTCCCGGCTGTTCTATATGGAGCGCGCCCCGCGCTGCGCGAGGTTCCAGCCCTCGGGTGTTCCACAAAAGCGCGGAAGGAAAATCTGCGCCTGCTCTCTGTGCCTTCCCCGTCAGAGCGGTCCAGGCAGCCAGGGGCTTGGTGGGCGCACTCTCCCCAGGTGTGGCGCGCCCCCTCCCTTCCGCGGACCCAGCCCCAGTCCCCGCCGGCGCCGGTCGGGTGCCTGCGCCCTGTGTCTCGCGGCGACCTTCCCCTCCCCCCTGCCTCCTGCCTCCGGCGGGGCTGGGCCGGTCCGCAGCCTGCGAGCTCCTCTCTGGACCCTCTCGGTCTCTTTGTTCTGCGAACGGCCGGCAGTGTGTTCTGGCCGGTTAATTTACTCTCTCTCTTTTGGTCTCCCACAGTTCAAGTTGGCAACTCACAGAAGTTCCCTCCGATTGTCCTCAGGGCACTCAGGCCCGGACCCTACCCCAAGCAATGCGCCTAAGAGCTCCCGGGACGGATCTCCGTCCTTAGCTCTTTTGTCTCACTTTTTATCTTTTATATTTTGTCCTACCTCCTTTTGAAGACAATGGGCTGCTTTTCTGGGCGCCTGATGACCTCAGCTAGCGGTCCGAAGTTGTTTTGCGAAGTTTGCTCTGCGTTCAGTTATTCTTTTGATGAATTTGTAGGAGAGAAAGTGGTCTCCCCGTCCTACTCCTCCGCCATCTTGGCTCCTCCCCTCCCCTTGTGATTTTGATGCAAGTGAGCCAAGAGTTCAATTCAGAGAAATGCTATTTTAGTGTTTTCTGTTCTGTTGTCTGCCAGAGTGAGTTTCTTCCAGAACTTGGGCTCTATTTCATTCATTATCACTCAAGTAGATAGTAACTTTCAAACCTATATATTAATTGTCATTCCTTTTCATAGTGGAAAGAGATACTGTATATGCTAAGTGCGAGACACGTGGAAGTTATCAGAAGAGAGCTCTAAACAATTCTAGTAAGGAAAGATATGATGCAATAATCATATAAATACATATTATTGTAGGTATAAAGGTACAATTGTTATAGTTGGTCACACTTAAGGATATTTTAAATTATATTACAAAATAAAATGATGTACCAAACTATGTGTAAGTGGTATATGAGAGATGTGTACAAAAAGAATGAGGAGGGAAGCCAGATATTGTGCTTTTATACAAGAGTCTTCTAAAGAAACACTGTACTTAGAGACAGCAAGATAGATAGCTTTCTTGGTAATGTTGTGACAATGTTTGCTTTCTTAGCAATTTTTCTGATTGTTTTCCTTTGAAAAATTTGAGAGCACTGGCTGTGCTGATTGATCATCTGATTCCTGTCGGATGTGGTCAGACCAATAAGAATTAGTAAAACTGTTGGAGCAGGGATCCAATAGACTCACCTACTAGATTTTTGAAACTCCTGTGAGGCATCTTCACTACCATGTTGAAGGCTGGCTTCAGAGCCCTGAGATCTTATAATTGCATACTTTCCATGTAACACAATAGTAACTATTCATTTTACCTAGATATTTTTGGGAAAAGTAAAGCTGGTTTTTACCCTTTTTAAAGCATGTGTGCATGCTACCTTGCTTCAGTTGTAGCTGACTCTTTGCAACCGCATGGACTCTAGCCCCCAAGGATTCTCTGTCCACTGGATTCTCTGGGCAAGAATACTGGAGCAGGTTGCCATGCCCTCCTCCAGGGGATCTTCCCAACCCAGGGATTGAACCCAGTATCCTTCATCTCCTGTCTTGGCAGGCAGATTTGTTACCACTAGCACTACAGGGGAAACCCTTTTAAAGCATATTATTACCTAAAATATATAACAGTAGCTTCAACAATTACTTGACTCTTCTTTTCCCTCACATAGATAAGAGAACTCTGAAACCAAATGGTTCCAGGCCAGGAAAGCGGGATGATATCATTCACAATTTACCCATCACTTAACTAGATGCCACACTTTTTCCTGTTTGAGGTGTTAGGAATTAGTTTCGCTAATGGTGTAGACTGGAGCTGAAAATCATCCAGGCCTGAAGCAGATATGGTCTTTCTAATCCAAGGAAGATCTACTCTATGTCTAAACTACTGTAAGACATTCGCATTTCTTCTGATTAGCCAACTCCTAATTCCACATCTCTCACACTTGTTTATCGTAACAGTATGCAGTTCTTTTACAATTCACATTTCTACTATCCTATTGAAAGATATCCTAACACTTGTGTGTAGTTTCATGTCCTAACTGCATTTTTGAAGTAGTTGCAAATCATATCAGAAAGTAGAAACAGATAAAAATCCTATTTTCAATTGACAAAGTAACTATTGAAAGGCATTTACTTTAAAATGGAACTTTAAAGGGCATATTAGAGTGTATCAAGAAAGAAATATAAATAGAGAAAATAAATGCCCACATGAAGTAGTAACAAAGAATCACTCAGAAGGTGTATTTTATTTTTTTTAAATGAAACATTTGTTGTCAGAGAAAGCGAAAAGACCACTGATATTAAAATGAAAATTAACAGCATAAAATATTGATGTTTCTCCAAAGTTTCCTCAAGGTGATTTTTACGCTTTCTAAGACTTTCAATTGTTTGATGAAACTTTAAAAATTATTTATTAAAAGTAATTCTGCCAGCAGTATAAATATTAAAAATATACAAGATAGTGATGATTTTTCCAGTTTAATTTTGTTGTTTAAGAAATAATAGTGTATTATCTCCAATATGGTATTTTCAGGGGAATGACAATAAATACAAGCCTGAATTACTTTCATCCATCTCAAATTTTACTAAAAGTAAAGAAATTATAAATAATACAATGGACTTGCTAAAAGTATAGTATTCTAAATATTAAAAATGTAGGTGCTAAATGCAGTGTATTTCTATCTGCTCCTGTATGATCATTCCCAAATGGCTACTCCCAAATGGAATATGTTATATCTGCAACTCATATATATTTTCATGCAAGTAAAGTTAGTGTGCATCACATATTAAAGGAGTTAGAATAAAACTAAAACTTCACGTGTGATTAAAATAGTATATTTAAATTAATTTTATGGGAGCAGTTAATGATATGCTGCTAAAGTTTCTATATTTATAATTTAAAAAATAATATCCCTCAAATGATTAAATTTCTCTCATGATTTTTGAAATTATGCATTTCTGTGAAGTGTTCATAGGTCAAAAATGGTTGGGAAAAGTTAATCTGAATGTGGTGATTATATCATGGTAATGAAGTATTACTTGGGTATTATCAAATGTAAAGTACTAAGTTTTCATTCCCATTGTTGAAGATTGTTATTCATTCACCTATGTTTCCAGCTTTAGGAAGGCAGACATTGTATCAAATGGAACTACAGCCTTTTGCTAGAGCTATCACTGATGAGCTCTAAATAGGTTTTTTTTTTCTTGGAAATAGAGCTTTAGAAGAGAATGATGAAAGTATTATATGAAAGTTGTAATAAAAATCAATTAATCTGCACTAATTCTTAGTTTATTCTATTTAACACATAAGAATATGACTTATTCCAGTATTTTGCCTCAGTAATATCTTCACTACATCATGTTTTCTTCTTTTAAACAAATACTAATATTTTTGCTTTTTAGTGTTTTATATTAAACAGAGTAAGTTGTTCTGCTGTTTTGACCCTTCCAAAATTTCTCGCAGATAATGGAGAGGATAGAGAGAACTATATTCTCAATGAAAATGGTTCAGTGAATGCCACAGAAGGGTAATTTGCATGGAAATGACATTTTCTGGAAGCCTACAAAATGTAACAGAAAGGGAAAAGAAAACAACCTATCTTTGTACTGATGACAGTTTTAATAATGAGTCTGGAAACAGTAAATAATGAGATTCAGTAATATTATAAACCGCTTTTGATTTCTATGGAGGCTTTTCATGTCGACATGGGAATGACTAAAGAAATTCTGCTTGAAATGATTTAGTTCAACTAAGGATTGATAGAAAAGAGTTAATTTATGTTAATTGTGTATTTGACCATCATTAACAATGCATATATGTTGACAGAATATTTCATTCTCAAATTGTTCAGTTCAGTCACTCATTCGTGTCCTACTCTTTGAGACCTCATGGACAGCAGCACGCCAGGCTTTCCAGTCCAACACCAACTCCCAGAGTTTACTCAAATTCATGTCCGTTGAATCGGTGATGCCATCCAACCACCTCAATCTCATCCTCTGTTGTCCACTTCTCCTCCCACCTTCAATCTTTCCCAGCACCAGGCATTTTCAAATGAGTCAGTTCTTAGCATCAGGTGGCCAAAGTATTGGAGTTTCGGCTTCAACATCAGTCCTTCCAATGAACATTCAGGACTGATTTCCTTTAGGATGGACTGGTTGGATCTCCTTGCAGTCCAAAGGACGTTCAAGAGTCTTCTCCAACACCACGCTCAAAAGCATCAATTTTTCGGTGCTCAGCTTTCTTCTTGTCCAACTTTCACATCCATACACGAATACTGGAAAAACCATAGCTTTGATTAGATGGACCTTTGTTGGCAAAGTAATGTTTCTACTTGTTAATATGCTGTCTAAGTTGGTCATATTTTTTTTCTTCCAAGGAACAAGTGTCTTAATTTCATGTCTGCAGTCACCATCTGCAGTGATTTTGGAGTCCCCAAAAATTAAATCTGTCACTGTTTCCCTACCTATTTGCCATGAAGTGATGGGACAAGTTACCATGATCTTAGTTTCCTGAATGTGGAGTTTTAAGCCAACTTTTTCTCTCTCCTCTTTCACTTTCCAAAAGAGGTTATTTAGTTCTTCTTCCCTTTCTGCCATAAGGGTGGTATCATCTGCATATCTGAGGTTATTGATATTTCTACCAGCAGTCTTGATTCCAGTTTGTGCTTCATCCAGCCCAGCGTTTCTCATGATGTACTTTGCATATAAGTTAAATAACCAGGGTGACAATATACAACCTTGATATATTCCTTTCCCTATTTGAAACCTGTCTGTTGTTCCATGTCCAATTCTAACTATTGTTTCCTGACTTGCATAGATTTCTCAAGAAGCAGGTCAGGTTGTCTGGTACTCCCATCTCTTGAATAATTTTCCACAGTTTGTTGTGATCCACACAGTCAAAGATTTTGGCATAGTCAATAAAGCAGAAGTAGATGTTTTTTCTGGAACTCTCTTGCTTTTTTGATGACCCAACAGCTGTTGACAATTTGATCTCAGATTCCTCTGGCTTTTCTAAATCCAGCTTGAATATCTGCAAGTTCGTGGTTCATGTACTATTCAAGCCTGGCTTGGAGAATTTTGAACATTACTAGCATGTGAGATGACTGCAATTGTACAGTAGTTTGAACATTCGTTGGCATTGCCTTTCTTTGGGATTGGAATGAAAACGGACCTTTTCCAGTTCTGTGGCCATTGCTGAGTTTTCCCAATTGCTGGCATATTGAGTGCAGCACTTTCACAGCATCATCTTTTAAGATTTGAAATAGCTCGACTGGAGTTCCATCACCTCCACTAGCTTTGTTCATAGAGATGCTTCCTAAGACGCACTTGACTTCACATTCCAGGATGTCTGGTTCTAGGTGAGTGATCACACCATCATGATTATCTGGATCCTGAAGATCTTTTTTGTATAGTTCTTCTGTTTATTCTTGCCACCTCTTCTTAATATAATCTGTCTCTGTTAGGTCCAGACCATTTCAGTCCTTTATTGTGCCCATCTTTGCATGAAAATTTCCCTTGGTATCTCTAATTTTCTAGAAGAGATATCTAGTGTTTCCCATTCTATTGTTCTCCTGTATTTCTTTGCATTGATCACTGAGGAAGGCTTTCTTATCTCTCCTTGCTATTCTTTGGAACTTTGCATTCAAATGGGTATATCGTTCCTTTTCTCCTTTGCTTCTGCTTCTCTTCCTTTTACAGTTATTTGTAAGGCTTCCTCAGACAGCCATTTTACCTTTTTGCATTTTTTTTTCCCTTGAGAATGGTCTTGATCCCCGACTCTTGTACAATGTCATAAAACTCTGTCCATAGTTCTTCAGGCACTCTGTCTATCAGATCTAATTCCTTGAATCTATTTCTCACTTCCAGTGTATAAGAGTAGTGGGTTTTATTTAGGTCATACCTGAATGGTCTAGTGGTTTTCCCTGCTTTCTTGAATTTAAGTCTAAATTTGGCAATAAGTAATTCATGATCTGAACCACAGTCGGCTCCCGGTCTTGTTTTTGCTGACTGTATAGAGCTTCTCCATCTTTGGCTGCAAAGAATATAATCAATCTGATTTCAATGTTGACCACCTGGTGATGTCCATGTGAAAGTCTTCTCTTGTGTTGTTGGAAGAGGGTGTTTGCTATGCCCAGTGTGTTCTCTTGGCAAAACTCTGTTAGCCTTTGCCCTGCTTCATTCTGTACTCCAAGGCTAAATTTGCCTGTTACTCCAGGTGTTTCTTGACTTTCTACTTTTGCATTCCAGTCCCCTGTAATGAAAAGAACATCTTTTTTGAGTGTTAATTCTAGAATGTCTTGTAGGTCTTCATAGAATCATTCAACTTCAGCTTCCACAGCATTACTGGTCAGGACATAGACTTGGATTACCATGATATTGAATGGTTTGCTGGGAAAAGAACAGAGATCATTCTGTTGTTTATGAGATTGCATCCAAGTACTGCATTTTGGACACTTTTGTTGACTACAATGGCTACTCCATTTCTTCTAAGGGATTCTTGCCCACTGTAGTAGATATAAAGGTCATCTGAATTAAATTTGCCCATTCCAGTCCATTTTAGTTTGCTGATTCCTAAAATGTCGACTGTCACTCTGCAATCTCCTGTTTGACCACTTCCAATTTGCCTTGATTCATGGACCTAACATTTTGGGTTCCTATGCAATGTTGCTTTTTACAACATCAGACCTTGCTTCCATCACCAGTCACATCCACAGCTGGGTGTTGTTTTTGCTTTGGCTCCGTCTCTTCAGTCTTTCTGGAGTTAGTCCTCCACCGATCTACAGTAGCATATTGGGCACCTACTGACCTGGGGAGTTCATCTTTCAGTGTCCTATCTTTCTGCCTTTTCATACTTTTCATGGAGTCTCAAGGCAGGAATACTGAAGTGGTGTGCCCTTCCCTTCTCCACTTATTTGCTTCTCCCTTTCTCCCTGTTATTTGCCGGAGGCCAAACTATGGTGGCGCATTGAAGACAATGGCGACCTCCTTCAAAACGTCCCATCAGGTACCGCTACACTCAGTGCAGCAGGCCACTGCCAACCCACACGTCTGCCAGAGACTCCTGGACACTCATGGGCGAGTCTGGGGCAGTCTCTTGTGGGGTCTCTGCTCCTTTCTCCTGGGTCCTGGTGTGCACAAGTCTCTATCTGTGCCCTCCAAGAGTCTATTTCCCAGTCCCGTGTAAGTTCTGGCAGCTCTACGGTGGGGTTAATGGCGAGCTCCTCCAAGAGGGCTTATGCCACACCCAGGTCTGCTGCACCCAGAGCTCCTGCCCCTGATGCAGACCACTGCTGAGCCATACCTCCTCAGGAGTTGCTTCCAGTTCTGTCTCAATCTCTGTGGGATCTCTGGGTCCTGGTGCACACAAGCGTTGTTTGAGCCCTCTGAGAGTCTCTGGTTGGTATGGGGTTTGATTCTAGGTGTGATTCCGCCCCTCCTACCATTTTGCTGGGGCTTCTCTGCCCTTGGCTGTGGGGTGTCTCCTCTTGGCTGCTTCAGCACAGCTCAGCTGCTGCTCCAGTGCATTGCATTAAATTTTATATTAGTTCAGATGACTCTCTCATGTACTCTCACTCTACATATTTATATACATGTACATGTATATGTCTGTTTTTCTCCAATGTGCATACAGGTAGACATGATTGTCATGGTCCACGTGCAGCTTGAAAAAGGATTTCTAGACGTGAGATAGAATGAGAGAATAAAATTTGTTAGAGTGGAACACGGTTAGGACAGCAGGCTAGCTCAAGGGAGAGTTGAACCCTTTTGTGGGCTAACAGACAATTTTTATAGCTTCAAGACAGAGAAAATTCGTACTGAAATGGTGGCTTTAGGTGATTGGTTAGGATGCTATAGGGCGGATAATAAAGTAGGGTATTTTACCTAGTATGGGCTCAAGGAACTGGCCAGTTTAGATCTGGAGGCTCATGGCAACAGTTGTTATGGGACTTGGTCAGTTCCAGAGATTTTTATCCTGTGACATTGGTACAAGGCTCCACACCTGTTACCTTGGCATGAAAAGTGAAACTGAAGTCTCTCAGCCATTTCCAACTCTTTGCAATCACATGGACTGCAGCCTTCCAGACTTCTCTGTCCATGGGATTTTCCAGGCAAGAGTACCACAGTGGGTTGTCATTTCCTTCTCCAAGGGATTTTCCCAGCCCAGGGATGGAACCTGGGTCTCCTGCATTGCAGGCAGACACTTTACCCTCTGAGCCACCAGGGAAGCCCTTGGTAAAGGGCTCCACAATGATTTTATTTTAAAAATAGACCGTGGTGTTGACACTATGGAGAAGCAAATTCATAAAAACACTTCCTGGAAGAAACATGGAATGTTTCAAAATTTTTTCAAAACTTAAAATTTTCTATTGATATGCATTCCAATATATTATTAATAAGTATTAGTTAGGATTAAGAAACCTGTGATGTGCTGATTTTTAAATAAATATTTTTGCTCAACTAAAGATTTTCCTCAATTTCCAAAATTCCAAGCCTCTGTTTTTGTCTCATTGTTGATTTATTTTTCAGCCATATGGAAACTGAATACATTAATTTTTCTAGAAATTAAAAACTTTCAGTTAGTATAACTTCATTCCTTACATCACCTTTAGCTTTACTTTATTTATAAATAGAAACATATTTATATATCCTCATATATAAAAATTATATATACATATAATGTATATATATGAATTTAAAATTATATGATATAATAATAAATATTAATAATATAATATATATGTTTTATATATATATATACACACACACATATATATTTATAGGTATTCAAAGAAGGACAAGTTTTGTTTTTAAACCAAGGACATCAAACTGACAAAGAATGGAATTCTTGTCATTAAAGTCTATACCACAGTGTTTAATGTACTCACTCGTTGTGCTAAACACCTGTTATGAACTTTAACCTATTGAGTAGCTTCATGAGGTTTGAAAAGATAAAGAAGAAAGACCAATTGATGTGACATTTTGTCTTGTAATAAGAAGAGGGACACTTGGCAACATTACTCCATTAGTATGCTGAGGACACTCAGCCCAACTCTGCCTCTGATCTGACACAGATGGTGTTTTGCCAGCTTCCTGTTGTGTCTTGCTGTTAGGGATGCAGATTAAAACAAACTGACCAAGTTGCAGTCCAAACAAGAAAGAACCCTGATAGGCAGGAGAAATCATCTGGAGTGTGTATAAAGAGCAGTCTCTCAGTTATTTTTCTGTCTTTCTACTGAAGCCTGTGGTCTCAGACTTCTTTGACCCACAATACCATCAGTTAGCACCAGTGGTTCAAATCAAGTTGTATATGATTTATAATTTACATGTCTATTTGAAAAAAAAAAAAAAACCCAGAGGAGGAACTCTATATGTGCTTGCTCTTCTAATAGTCCCTAATAATAAAAGTAATAATCTATGTATTTGATATGCAAGGGAATCATGTGGATATCATACTATGTTTTGCTATGAGAACAAATTAAAAGCAATAAAATAATGAAATTTTTGACATTGCATACCATTTGGTATTAAACAGTGGACTACGTTATGAACTTTATACTGAAATATTCCTAAACATCTTGTTTTGTTGTTGCTTAGCTTCTCAATCACGTTTGACTCTTTTGTGACCCCATAGGCTGTATAGCAAAATGGGCTCCTCTATCTACAGTATTTTCCAGGCAAGAATACTGGAGTGAGTAGCTATTTCCTCCTTCAGGGCAACTTCCTGACCCAGGGATCATATCCTAGTCTTCCATGGATCCTGCATTAGCAGACAGATTCTTTACCACTGAGCCACCTGTCTCAGTCACTTACTAATTTTACAGCCTAGGAAACGTGTTGGTCAAGCACCTGGAAACCAAATCTTTGACATGTAAACTTCTCAAGAGAGAAGACCACTATCTTCCAATTCCAGAGGGAGAGGGAGAGCTTAACTTTGATGGTAGCAACAGATACAGAGCCCAAATCACAGATAAAAAACATTTGCAAGCTCAATATTCTTTACATATCCTATTGATTAACCTTCCCCCTAAAGTCCTTCAGTATTGTTTCCACTATTTCACCCTAATGTGGCTGGCTTCCTTGGTGTCCTACAATGCAGGAGACCTGGGTTTTAACCCTGGGTCAGGAAGATCCCCTGGAGAAGGGAATAGTAACCCACTCCAGTATTTTAACTTGAAGAATTCTACAGAGGAGCCTGGTGGGCAGTCCATGAGTGGCAAAGAGTTGGATGTGACTGACACCTTCACTTTTCATCCTAATGTTTAAATATTTTTACTGCAGGCTGGATCCCTGGGTCAGGAAGATCCCCTGGAGAAGGGACTTGGAACTGGAAGAAACTCCAGTTTTCTTGATGGAGAATCCCCATGGACAAAGGAGCCTGGAGGGCTATAGTCCACAGGGTTGCAAAGATCAGGACATGACTGTAGCAACTTAGAACAGACACACAAATTTCAGTTGAGTTTAACTTCTCTCATCTGTTGTGATAGTTTGTATTAAATCATTTTCTTCTGTTTCTGCCTGGTTCCATTTTTTCTTTGATATTCCTCACCTTTTTGTGAATATTTCTTCTGGCCCTAGGATGGAAAATTCATTCTTATTTTCCCAGTTATTGCCTTAAGTTCCTGCACTTAAGTATCTAGTTAATTCTTTTTGCCCATCCTATACTCATATTCCCCAATTTTGCTCACAATTTCCCCCTATTGCTGCCATTATCCAGCCTTATTATATGAAATTCTATTACTCTTTCAAAGTCTTGTCAAATTGAAAGTGAAGTTGCTCAGTCATGTCAAACTCTTTTCAACCCCATGAACTGTAGCCTACCATGCTCCTCCGTCCATGGAATTTTTCAGGCAAGAGTATTGGAGTGAGTTGTCATTTCCTTCTCCAGGGGATCTTCCCAACCCAGGGATTGAACCTGGGTCTTCTGCATTGCAGGCAGACACTTTACCATCTGAGCCAAATTGAAGCAGGAGATAATTGCCTCTTCTCCCACTTCCCAGGGTAAAGCAATTGGAGATTCATTTCCTATGGACTGAAACTCCAAGACAAGAATAGCAGGACAATTAAAGGAAGAGACTGGGCCTGCCTACCACATATTTCTCATTCTCAAAGTCAGGAGAGCTCCCTAGCCACACATGCACAGAAAGGCTCCTTGAAAGTCAGAGGACTGATGCTAAGCTACCCACAGACCTTTGTAGAAGGATCCATCTTGGCTAAGAAATGTGTGCACACACACGGGAGTATCCTAGGGTCTACCAAATATGAACTGTGAACCAGGCAAATCAAAATGATTTACCAAAGGAAGCCATAAAGAAATACCCCATAAAAGTAATTGAAACTGCCTTGAGGGTGTGACTCAGCAACTCAAGGACTCACCCTCTGAGTCTGTCCATGTGTCTCTCCACATGTACTGCACTCTTTTTCTCTTAATAAATACTTTACTTGCTTACTACTTTCTGTCTTGTGGAAATGCCTTTCTGCAAAGCTGAAGGGTCAGGGCCCTTGTCACTGACCACTGGTCTAGTTGCTAAGATCTGGTGCTTTCACCACTGGGACCTGGCCTCGATCCCTGGTTGGGAACCCAGAGGTTCACTCCAGGCCACTGCAGGCCAAGGCTACTGGAGATCAAAATGATGTCTACACCATGAAACATTATACCAGTTTGTTTGTTGTTGTCATTGTTCAGTTGCTAAGGCATGTCCAACTTTGTGATCCCATGGCCTGCAGCACACCAGGCTTTCCTGTCCTTCACTGTCTCCTGGAGTTTATTCAAGCTCATGTCCATTGAGTCAGTGATACTACCTAACCATTTCATCTTCTGCCAGCCCCTTCTCCTTTTGAATTCAATCTTTCCCAGCATCAGGGTCATTTCCAGTGACTCATTTCCAGTGATCATGTCCAGCTCTTAGCATCAGGTGGCCAAAGTATTGGAGTTTCAGCTTCAGCATCAGTCCTTCCAATGAATACTCAGGGTTGATTTCCTTTAAGACTGACTGGTTTGATCTCCTTGCAGTCCAAGAAACTCTCAAGAGTCTTTTCCAATACCACAATTTTAAAGCATCAAATTTTTGGTGCTTAGTTTTCTTTATGGCCCAACTATCACATCTGTACAAGACTACCGGAAAAACAATAGCTTTGACTATGTGGACCTTTGTTAACAAAGTGATATCTCTGTCTTTTACTATGCTATTTAGGTGGTTTCTCATAGCTTTCCTTACAAGGAGCAAGTGTCTTAATTCCATGGCTGCAGTCACCATCCACAGTGATTTTGGAGCCCAAGAAAATAAAGTCTGACACTGTTTCCAATTTTTTCCCTTCTGTTTGCCTTGAAGGGATGTGACACGATACCATGATCTTAGTTTTTTGAATGTTGAGTTTTAAGCCAGCTTTTTCACTCTCCTCTTTCATCCTCATTAAAAGACTCTTTAGTATTCTTTACTTTCTGTAGTTAGAGTTGTATCGTTCACATGTCTGAGGTTGTTGATATTTCTCCTGATGATCTTGATTCCAGCCTCTGATTCATCCAGCCTAGTATTTTGCATAATGTACTCTGCATATTATCCCATTTACTTTTTTATTTAAAAGTGATTTTTCCTTATCTGAATTCTTATTGTTCATTTTCTACTTCTCTCACAACTTAGTGTTGCATATAATGCACTATACATATATGTAACTGATATTACATAATGTATCTTATGTATGTATTTTAGATACATGATAAAGGCATATATATATGTATATGTGACAAATTATATATGCAATGTCAGTGTCACTTATCATTTAGTCTCTTTAGATGAATGAATTTGCTTTTTATTTTGAATTTGTCTTTTATGAAATTAATAGATATGTATATAAATATGCATTACATGCCATGTGAAAATATATATAAACACATTTTACATACATATATAAAGATGATAATGAGTGTAAGCTCCTATGGCAATAATTTTCCATGTATATATACGTTTGAATTCCAGATTAGGAAAGTTATATATATATATATATATATATATATATATATATATATATATATATTTAATTGTTCTCAAATTTAAGAGAGAATGTTCCACTTCTCCTACTAATCATATTATCCACACTTTAAGAGAAAGTACATATGCTTTTCAGATTATCTGAAACCAGGAGAAATATGTAATCCAACAGCAACAGCATCAATAAATTATCTCCTTAGCCTGTAATAACAATTTCAAAGGGAAATTTTTTTATAAATAAAGTTGTAATGCAAAACAATTATGCTTATTCATTTATGTTCTGTCTATGGCTTCTTTTCTACTATAAGGATAGAATTGAGTGCAACAGAAAGTTTTAAACCCACCAAATAAAATATTCACTGCCTGGCTCTATACAGGTTTTAAAAAGAATGTTAAATGACACCTGTTCTTAACTAAAATGGACAAGGAGTAAAGTAAATAAAATTTTAGCTATCCGTATTGTGGCAGATATGTAGATTTATGATAAGTTAACATGAAAAAGATACTGAGACTTTAGTTGTCCATAAACTCAATATAATTCAAGGTGTATAATGTGCTCACTCCACCTGTAAATACAACTTTAAGTTACATTACTTTGATGAATTATTTTTTTTTTAATCAGGAAAGCTTCCTTTGGTGGATTAGATCAAATGTTGGCAAACTATTGCCTGAAGATCAAATTCAACATAGAGTTTGTTTTTGTATGGCCCTGGAGTCATAAAAATATTTTAATTGATTATTTAAAAATACAGCACAAAAGCAAAGTATACATTACAGAGATGTTTATAAGCAGCAAAATCTAATATATTTATTAACTACTTTTTACAGAAAATAATTGCTCATCTTGGGAAAAAACCTGTCTTTAGAAATGTGTTTGTGTTCTGTATTAGACAAATAAGATTTTGGAAAAAGACAAACATATAAGCACACAGTACAAAAGACAAGTTAAGTTTCTCCTAAAAAAAAAAAAAATGAAAAAAAAAAGTTAATGAAAGTGAAGCTGCTTCATTTATAGAAGAGATTGTTTAGGGAAATGTGGTTCTTGACTTCTTTCCTTTGCAGATCTCTATTGCAGACAGGAATACCTACTATTTTGTTGCTTATAGAGCAAAATTAAAAGGTGCTTGGTCCTTGGAAGAAAAGCTATGACAAACCTAGACAGCATATTAAAAAGCAGAAACATTACTTTGCCAACAAAGGTCTGTCTATTCAAAGCTATGGTGTTTCCAGTGGTCATGTATGGATGTGAGAGTTGGACTATAAAGAAAGCTGAGCATCAAAGAATTGATGCTTTGGAACTGTGGTGTTGGAGAAGACTCTTGAGAGTCCCTTGGACTTCAAGGAGATCCAACCAGTCCATCCTAAAGGAGATCAGTCCTGGGTGTTCATTGGAAGGATTGATGCTGAAGCTGAAACTCCAATACTTTGGCCACCTGATGCAAAGAACTGACTCATTGGAAAAGGCCCTGATGCTGGGAAAGATTGAAGGCAGGAGGAGAAGGGGATGACAGAGGATGAGTTGGTTGGATGGCATCACCGACTGGATGGACATGAGTTTGAGCAAGCTCTGAGAGTTGGTGATGGACAGGGAGGCCTGGCATGCCGCAGTCCACAGGGTCACAAAGTGTTGGACACGACTGAGCAGCTGAACTAAACAGAACTGAATGCAGCAAAACTGGAAGGTGGAGACAAATATTTAGATATCACAAGTATTCAGACTTGTGATTTCATGAAATTCCTGAAATCACTTGGTATCACTTACAAATTAAAGAATGCTTTCCATAATAAGATAACTAAATAGGATAAAATGATGTAACAGTATAAAATAGCCTATTTAGAGTGCAACGGAATTAAGGACTCTGATTGCACTTTTATCATATTTTTTTCAAGAACACTAGATTTCCCAAATACTGTTATGTTATCCTTAAATGTTATTATTGTTTTATAAAGAATTATCTTCATTAAGTAAATGTAAATATAAATGTTTGTTTATAAACTTTTCTTTCTTAATTTTTTGCACTTTTATTTGTATTTGTGAGATTTGACTTCTTGTTTCCATATTAGAAGTTTTATCTGAAATACCTGTTGATTCTTGACCGTTTCTCATCTTTTAAAACTGATCACTAAAATGCTGACTGGAAGCCTTTGCTTATAGTTGGAGCTTGTTTTTCTGGAGCTTGTTCTAGTTGTGATGCTTTGAAATCAAGAAAGTTGGTATTGTTAGGACTTTCTCTTTGGGGGGATCGGGATGGGGAACACATGTAAATCCATGGCTGATTCACGTCAATGTATGGGGAAAACCACTACAATATTGTAAAGTAATTAGCCTCCAACTAATAAAAATAAATGGGAAAAAATAAATAAATAGAAAAAGTAAAATAAAAAAATAAAATATTTGAGAAGTAAAAAAAAAAACAAAAACTAGGCTGATTACATTGAGCTTTCAATCAGAGATTTTTACTGTTCAGCTCAGCAGAATTTTATGTAATTATTTAAATATTTTACTGTTTTATCTTTGTCCCTTTTTGTTACTGTTCCCTTAAATCTTCTTTCTTGATTTCATTTCAGTTAATTAATTTTTAAAAAAACATTTTTAAATTAATTAATTAATTTTATTTGAGGATAATTACTTTACAATATTGTGATGGTTTTTGCCATACAGAATTCCAACTACTTGATTTGCTTTTCATTATTTGTATCACTGTTAATCATTTAGGAAATAGTGTGTCAATCAGAAACAAAATATGTCTTTCAAAATTTTGTTAAGTTAAGCCTTACAGCTCATGGTGCTGCCTTTTTCTATATCCTACCAGAATGTGATTAAGCCATGAGAAGACAAGAAAAGTGTGTGTGTCTTAGGGATGGTGGGTGAGGAGGGAAATGGGGGGCCAGTAGATGAAAATGTAAAAATATATTTGTTGTAATTGGCTTTAAAAAAATAAATAAATAAACCTGAAACTTTCAAAAAAAAAAAAGACTTTCTCTTTATGTTCTTCAGATATCTCCAGAACACTCTTCCTATCCTCAGCATGCCAATTACAGGTCTATCTTTCAGAAAGCTCATACATGAAGATTAGAGTTTTTTTTGTCTTTGTTTTTGTTTTTTTGTTTTTTTTAAGATTAGAGTTTTTAAAGTTGGGTGTCATATTAAATATTTAACTGGCCTGTACTTCTACATTTAGGGATGCCTGAGGATTTGATTCTTAAACTCCCCTGCCACAGAAATTCAAAGATGGTGTAAGTACACAAAATATAAGGCAAATCAGGGCTCTGCTCAGATATTACATACCAATCCAAGCAACTGTGTCTGGTTACAGATAGCATTTATTAAGGAAGAGGTAATTGATAAATAATCTATAATTGGTGATTAGCCCACCAGGCTCCTCTGTCTTCCACTGTCTCCCAGAGTTTGCCCAAATTCATGTTCACTGCTATCTAACCATCTTAAGTGTCTTCTAATTTCATGGCTGCAGTCACTGTCTGCAATGATTTTGGAGTGCAAGAAAATAAAATCTGTCACTGCTTTCACTTTTTTTCTCTTCTACTTGCTATGATGTGATGGGAGTGAATGCCATGATCTTAGTTTTTTTGAATATTGATTTTTAAACCAGGTTTTACCACGCTCCTCTTTCACCCTTACCAACAGACTCTAATTCCTCTTCACTTTCTGCCATTAGAGTGATATCATCTGTATATCTGAGACTGTTGATATTTCTCCCAGCAATCTTGATCTCACGTTGTGACTCATCCAGTCCATCATTTCCCATGATGTATTCTGCACATATGTCAAATGAGTAGGGTGACACTATACAGCCTTAATGTACTCCTTTCCCAATTTTGAACAAGTCCATTGTTTTATGTCCAATTCTAACTGTTTCTTCTTGACCTACATACACTCTTCTCAGGAGACAGGAAAGATGATCTGGCACTCCCATTTATTTAAGAATATTCACAGTTTGTTGGGATCCACACAGTAAAAAGCTTTCATACTGTCAATGAAGCAGAAGTAGAAGTTATCTTGAAACTCCCTTGTTTTCTCCATGATCCAACAGATTTTTGCAATTTGATCTCTCATTCCTCTTCCTCTTCTAAACTCAACTTGTACATCTGAAAATTGTCAGTTTACTTGCTGCTGAAGCCTAGCTTGAAGGATTTGGAGCATTATTTTGCTAGCATGTGAAGTGAGAAAAATTGTATGGCAGTTTGAGTATTCTTTGGCATTGCCCTTCTTTAACATTGGAATGAAAGCTGACCTTTTCCAGTCCCATGGCCACTGCTGAGTTTTCCAAATTTGCTGGTATATTGAGTGCAGCACTTTAACAGTGTCATCTTTAGGATTTGAAATAGCTCAACTGGAATTTCATCACCTCCATTAAATTTGTTCATCACAATGCTTCCTAAGGCCCACTTGACCTCACACTCCAGGATGTCCAGCTCTTGGTGAGTGACCACACCATTGTGGCTATTTGGGTCATTAAGACCTTTCTTTTATAGTTCTTCTATGTATAGCTTTATTATACTGTGGCAGTGTTCCTTTCTTTCACTTTTTTTCTGAAAATAAATCATCAGGTCATATTTACTATGTACAGTGGCAGAATAGGTGAGGAGGTCCAACCTAGACTTAAGTAGTTGCTTAACCAATTCTAACTAATGCCACATTCACTTTATTTTTAGAAGCAGCTAATATTGCCAATTTATGAATCCCTGGATACATTTATTATATCAATTGGTTTGTTCTTTGCTTTATATTCTCCTGGTTTCGTATTCAGCTCAATAGCTACTTCTCAGTTATCACCTGTCTATCAGGCTATGACTTCCAAAATTTTGTTTTTGATCTCTTTTTTCCTCTTTCATTTGTATTGAGTTTGATATTTTGTTTTAAAATATATTTACTATCCTTTCAAAATATAGATTATTTATACATTTGTTCCATATATCTCTTTGTTAGGCTAGGCCTAGTAATTTAAATTCATAAAATAAAATCTACAGGAATACAACTGAAAACAACTGCATTGAATGGATATACAAATATATTAAACAACACTTTTAATAAAAGAATGAATATGTCTCCAGTCATGCATTAAATAAAAATATTGAGTTACCATTGTAAAATGTATCATAATTTGGTAATAATCAGTAAAATCTAAATTTGTATGTCTTTAATAGGTAAAATGTAATATGAAACTACTTGTGATATTTAATAATAATAAAGCCATAAAATGAAAAGTGAAAAGTTGGTGATGGACAGGGAGGCCTGGCATGCTGCAGTCCATGGGGTCGCAAAGAGCTAGACAAGTCTGAGCAACTGAACTGAACTGAAAGCCATAGAATTGCTAATGCTAAGATGTTTGCAGCCTGCCCATGTAATTGAAGGAAAGCTCATTTTCAGTTATAGATAACCAAAAATAAATATATGCATCCAAGTTTAAATTCATTCAAATTCAGGTAGCCTGGCTATGAATTCCTGATTTAAAGGGTGTTTAAGAATAGAGAAACTAAATCTGTGTTTCAGTGTTCCACCTTAAACTAGAAGCATCATAACTTAAATTCATGGAAATAAAAACAATTTTCCACAATAATAATTGTTGAAAACACACTAAAAATGCTGGGAATAATTCATGGTCTCTGTATGTGATGTTTCACCACACATCTTAAGAAAAAAGTGCATAATATAACTATATGTAATGGGCAATATATATTATTATGAATGTGTTCATGCAGGCAGAAGGCTACCAGAATAAAGATGCAGTGCTGATATTTAAACTGAATTGAAATATATTCTTGTTATTAAAAAAGGTCATGCTTCAGTTGTTGAGGTAAGTGGGATGAGAAAAGAAAACATGTTTTGAGGTTGTCATTATTCACTCTGTGGAACTTCTAATGTAATACATCAAGGGGCATAGGGTATGATTTGCTGGTGCATGAGTATTTCCAAATATGTGGGAGAAAGAGTTCTCTGAACATTTGCTAATATTTTTGTGCTTTGGGGAACAGAATCTTTCTGAGCTCAAATACTATAGTACAGCATCTTATTCTTGTCTCCTCGACTCTTTGCATGCTTAAAAAGTCTTATATATATATGTGTGTGTGTGTGTGTGTGTGTGTATTAAGCATCTGAAATGTTTTATGAAAGTCTGTAGTTTTAGGAGGATAGAAACATATGGGGAAATCTGGTTCAGCAAAAATGTAATAGACTAGCTTGTCCCTGCTCCTTTATGCCAAGTAAAACTAAAATTCTGGAAATAACATAACCGGCAAACAAAAGTTGTGAAGTGGTGTGGAGCTTAACTGATTTGACACTCCATTGTTATTCAGTCACTAAGTCTTGTCCAACTCTTTGTGATCCCATGGACTGTAGCACCCCTGTCTTTCCTGTTCTTTGGCATCTCCTGGCACTTGCTCAAATTCATGTCCATTGAGTTGGTGATGCCATCCAACCATCTCATCCTCTGTCGTCCCCTTCTCCTCCTGCCTTGACTTTTTCCCAGCATCAGGGTCTTTTCCAAAGAGTCACTCTTTACATCACTTGCCCGAAATATTGGAGCTTCAGCTTCATCATCAGTTCTTCCAATGAATATTCACTGACATCCCATAACTGAACAAAAAACACAACTCCAAGTTGTTTTATGACTTCAATGCACATGTTGTCCCATGTGATGACCCTAACTCAGAGTGATCTCATGCAATATAAAATAGATAATCTCACTTAATCTCTTGATCAAATGAAAGTTCTTGGACAATAGATGAACCTGACACAACTATTCCTACTAAAAATAAGTGACCAGGTGAAATATTTTTCCCTTCTGCTGGCTCACTGAGACTTCCCTACTTGACTAAGAGGTGATGGGTGGCATTGGTAAGAATTCTACCACAACAGATTTCCCTTTGCCCCCCTAT
The DNA here is from genome assembly GCF_910594005.1 of Cervus elaphus. Taxonomy (NCBI): domain Eukaryota; kingdom Metazoa; phylum Chordata; class Mammalia; order Artiodactyla; family Cervidae; genus Cervus; species Cervus elaphus. The sequence continues at coordinate 8,951,113 of NC_057844.1, read as the reverse complement.
GTTGGAGATGCCCATATTGTAGCTGGAGATTCCAAGGCCACAAGGAGCATTGGTAGGGAAGAGCACACCACAAGAACCTACCAGGAAAGTACTATTTCTGTCCCTTGTCATGGGTCTGGGTAAGAAGACCAGGACCCTCCTATCATGAATGAATGCTAAGTTGCTTCAGTCATGTCCGACTCTTTGCTACTCTGTCCATGGGATGCTCCAGGCAAGAATACTGGAGTGGGCTGCCATGCCCTCCTCCAGGGATCAACCTTGCATCTCCTGCACCTCATGCATTTCAGGTGGATTCTTTAACTCGGAGTCACAGGGGAAGCCTCCTTCCCACCATAATTGTGATCAAAGAATGCCACCTACCATATCAGTAAACAAAGGATATGAGGTCACCAAGCCAATGTGCACCTTAAGGGGATTCAGAATGGAAAGAACCACGATACTGCCTTAGATAGTTAAGGTGTATGTCAAAGGAGTAATTTCATTAAGCCCAGACTCTTGTATCTTCCCATTCTTAGAAAAGGGGTAAATTCATTAACTTGACATGTCTAGTTTTTTCCTTTAATTAATAGTAACCTTTCGATGCTTTAGTTACCTGTTTTTTGCTTTGCTGTGTGTGTTTGTTTGCTTTGCAAAAACTTGTAAATATCCTGGCCTCTCACTTACCTCTCCAAAATAGCCTCTCAGAACTATCTGAGAGTCTGTATTCCATGTTTTAGTCCTCAGTAAGTCTTCCAAATAAAACATAATTCTCAACTTTTAGATTATACATGTTTTTCAGTTGAATCACAAAGGTCTAACCAGAAAATCCTCTTTGCCCCTGAAGTCCTGAAACATTTTATCTCCCACTGTTTAAGGTTTCTATTGATGCTGAAATAAGGTACCATAAATTTAGTGCTCTGGAACCATGAAAAATTTACTTTCTTACATGTCTGGAAGTCAGAGATCCTAATGTAAGGCTATTGGCAGTACCATATTCCTTCTGGAGGTTCTAGGAGACAATCCTTCTCTAACTTTCCAACTTCCAGACTCAGTCTGTATTTCTCCCTTCAGCTACAAATTGTATGACTCCAACCTCTGTCTCTGTCTCCACATATCACTCTCTGATGTTCTTTCTCCCTTTCGTGTCTTATAGAGACCCTTGTAATATTTGTTGTTGTTTAGTAGCTCAGTCATGTCTGACTTTTTGTGACCTCATGAACTGTAGCCCGCCAGGCTACTCTCTCAGTGGAATGCTCCAAGCAAGAATACTGGAGAGGGTTGCCATTCCCTCTCCAGGGCATCTTCCTAACCCAGGGATCGAACCTGAGTCTCCTGTATTGCATGTGTATTTAACATCCGAGTCACAAGGGAAGCTTGGCATATGGGGATCTTAGTTCCTTGACAAGAGATTGAATCAAAGCCCCCTGCTTTGGAAGTATGGAACCTTAACCACTGGATCGCCAGGGATTCCCTGCACCCCACTCAAAGGATCCAGAATAATCTTTTCACCTCAAAATTCTTAATCACACCAGAAAGTCCCTTTTGTCATGTATCGTAACATATTCACATGTCCAGAGGTTAGGATGTAGTTGTCTTGGGGGGACATTGTGACTACTATAGTCTGACTTTGGTCCCTAATTTTCATATGTTCTCCATGTGTAAACTATATTCACCCCACCTCAACATTTCTGTAAGTCTAAACCCACTATAGCATCATTTCAAACTCCAAAATCTCATCTATACTTTATCAGCCCCAAAGTCCCAAATGCCATCATCTAGATATAAGGGAGGATCTGACTATAACCCTTTCTGAGACAGAATTCCTTTCCATCTGTAAATCCCAGAAACTCAAGAAACAAGTTAACTGCTCTTAAGAAAAAAATATGGGTCAGACATAACCTATACAAGCCCAACTGTTTTAAAAGGAAAAAAAAAAAAAAAAAAAAACCAGAAAGAGAGAAATATTCTCAGAAAATTTGAAAGTCAGTCTGACACTCAACATCAGGTTTTAAGTCCTGAGAAGAACCATTTCTGATTCACAGTCCTGTCTTCATGCTTTTCTATTCAACCCTCAGAGTCATCTTTTTTTTTTTTTTTTTTTTTTACATGTAAAGTAGCATGGGCTTTCATCTGAGTAGTTTTATTAGCCATCAACTTACTTATAGAATTTTGGGAGTTTGCCAGCCTTACTTTATTTTGTCCTGTCTCTGCCCCTCTCCATCCAAGTTGGCAATGTTTCCACTGTTACAACATTCACAAGAACCTTCTGAGTCACACATGTATGTCTCAAGAAATCATTAAATAGATACAATAGATACAAAGGTGGTCCACAGATCATTCCTAGATAATCTCATCTTTGTTTCTGGCTTTTATCTGAGAGGAAAATGTGAATAGGATGCCTAATCTCCTCAAAGAACCTTCAGTGCAACAGGACATTTTGTCCCTTTTGAAGCACTCTCAGAAGACTCTGCCATCTATGTATCTCTGTCTGGTTACAGATAGTGCTTATTGAGTAACATACAATTGATAAATAACCTATAATTGATGAGTATTAATAATCGATGAGATGCAGCTCTGCTTGGAAACAGAAGCTTGTTATATATCTCTAAAGGGGACATGACAAACAGGTGGTGTCTCCATAGCATAGCTTCTTTAATCAATCTTCTAATTTTAGCATCTTTTGAAATCAGGATAAGTGAGGTTCTCCAGACATCAAAACTCTGTTTCCTATTTTCTTAACAGCCCTTCCTTAATTCATTTCTTTCACATTTTAGGGACAACAGCAAGTGAAAACAGCAAGAGTAAACCAGACTTCATCTTAAACACTGCTTAAAAATATCTATGACTAATTGTCCTTGTGTATCACTGAAAAAATTCTTCTTTTCATGTAACTCTAAGATATGGTTCAGCTAAGCTTTCTACCATTACAAAACAAAAAAGATATTTTCTTCCTTTCCAATAACAAGGTCCCCATTTTCTTCTGAATACTCACCAGCAGTCTTTTTAATACCGATTTATAATAATTAGCAGCTACCTCTATATAACAGTTTAGATATTCTCTAACACGTTTTCTCTTCCATGATGTTTACTTCTGAGCTCTCAGCAGCAGGGACCTAAATATCTATGCTTGTTCAGATAGTCTGTTTTTGATTAACTAAATTTTCTCTAAGAAAATATAACTTTTATCTATTACTTTCTACACTTCTCACTAAGTACTCATTAGCATATCCATATTTCTACTAAGAGTCTCTTCAAAGAAATCAAGATTTTTTATTTGTTTTTTGTTCTTGTTTTTAATCATGTTCTTTACAATTCTTTCAGTCTCAACTCATTACCCAATATCAAAGCCACTTACACATTTTTAGTCTTTGTAATGGCAGTATCCCACGTCATTAGTCATTGATGGTGTAAAAATTGCCAAAATACTGCGGTTTAGAACAATGCAAATTTGTTATCTTACTGTTTTCGGGTCACAAGTGTTAAAATCACAGTAAGTGCAAGGCTACATTCCTTTTGGAGGCTCTCGGGAATAACTGGGGGCTTCCGAGAGAGTGCAGTGGTAAAGAATCCACCTGCCAACGCAGGAGATGCAAGAGATGGGGGCTTAACTGACCCCTGGATTGGGAAGATTCCCTGAAGGAGGGAATGGCAACCCATCCCAGTGTTCTTATCTGGGAAATATCATGGACAGAGAAGCCTGGTATGTTACAGTCCATGGGGTCAACAGGAGATGGACACGACGGAGTGACTGAGCACACAAACACACACACGCACACACGGAAGAACTGTTTTCTCGCCTTTTTCAGGTTCTAGAGGACACCTGACATTCTCGGCTTGTGGCTCTCTTCTTCTTCACAGCTTACCACCCCAGGTCTGTGTCTGTTCTGTATCCTCTGACTCTCTCCCTTTTCAGTTGTTCAAGTATTCCGGTGATTGCATGGGCCTATTCATATTATCCAAGATATTTTTCTTATCTCATTACCCATCACTTCATTTCCGTTCAGTCTCTCAGTCGTATCCGACTCTTTGCGACCCCATGGACTGCAGCACGCCAGGCCTCCTTGCCCATCATCAACTCCCGGAGTTTACTCGAACTCATGTCCATCGAGTCGGTGATGTCATCCAACCATCTCATCCTCTGTTGCCCCCTTCTCCTCCCACCTTCAATCTTTCCCAGCATCAGGGTCTTTTCAAATGAGTCAGCTCTTCGCATCAGGTGGCCAAAGTATTGGAGCTTCAGCTTCAGCGCTTCCAGTGAATATTCACGACTGATTTCCTTTAGGGTGGACTGGTTGGATCTCCTTGTAGTCCAAGGGACTCTCAAGAGTCTTCTCCAACACTTTAGTTCAAAAACATCAGTTCTTTGGTGGTTAACTTTCTTTATGGCCCCATAACTTAGTCACATCTTTACAATCATTTTTCAAAGTATTATACTCACAGGTTTCAGTAGTTAGGACATGAACATCTTTTAGGGGCCATTTTTCTGCTTACCATAATCACCTAGAGACCTTGTACAGTTCATCCTGGAGGAAACCCCTTTCTGAATAACTGAAGAAATTCAAGATAACCTGCCAATGTCTCTAAAGATGAAAATATTTTTGGAATTAAGAACATAAGAGTTAAATAGGACATGCATGTTAAACCATGTTAAATAGAGTGAATTCTTACAAAAATAAAATCTTTGAATAAGACCCAAGTCAAATGATGCAATAAACCAAATGTTCATGCTATCATAAAAAATCACTCATCTTTCTAAGAAACTGGAAAATATCACAATACATATCAACACCAAGGATGAGTCAGATCTGGGATGTATGTGACAAATGTTTTAAAGAAGTCATTTTTAAAATGTTTCAACAACAAATTAAATAGTCTCCTGAAACAAATAAAAATAAAACTCAGAAAATTCATATGTTGTAAAAAATGTAAATTACAGAAAAAGCAATACAAATTTTTACTGAAGTTTTACTATAAAAAATTTCCTGAATCGGTTCAGTAGTAGTCTGAAAATGAAATAGATAAGGTCAGTAAACTTGTGGAAAGGTAAATATAATTCACATAATCTGAAAAAATATGGAACTTAAAAAATGAACAAAGCTTTAAGAGCAATTTGTTAACAACAAAATGTGCACTGTTGGTATCATCAGAATCATAGAGAAGAGAAGGAGAATATACAACATGAAAGGGGGTCTGAAGAAATAATTGCTGAAGACATCCCACATTTAGAGAAATAACTCACAGATTCTAAACATCCAACAAACTCTAAAATGATAAAATCAAATTAATTCCAGCCCAGATATATCATAATTCAAATTTTAAAACTAAAGACAAAAACTTTTGGAAAGCAACCAGAAGGAAATGCCACATTACTTATGGGGGATATTAATTTGAGCAGTTTCTAATAGGAATTACAGAGGCAGAAAGAAGTTGTGCAATCTCTTTCAAATGCTGAATATAAAGTTCTGTTTATCTTTAATTCTTTATTTTTTGAAACTATCCTTCAGGAATGACAGAGAAATGAAGATGTTTTTAAAGGAAGATAAACTATATATATATATATAGTTTATATATATATATATAAATATAAATATATAAACTAGTATATATAAACTTTATATATATATATATGTCTATAACAGACCTGTTCTTAAGGATTCATTAACTCAAAGCCTTGGAAATAAGAATCACATTGTTCACAGTAGGATCTGGTATGGGTCCCTCTATTTGTTACCTTTTCTCTTTGGAAAAGTAGTTCTGTCTCCTCCTCCCACAGCCTTTACGGAAGAGGAAGCATAGCCAATTTATGTAATACTCACCTTGGCAAATGTAATCTGCTTTAGTTAAATATGATTTTCAGATTATGTTACTGAAAAGTCTAAACAGATAAAAATAATAGAATAATCTGTCAGGACATGCTTTAAGTTTTCAGTGACTGTGCCACTCAGCATAAGCTAACATTTCTTTAGCTAAATACAGCACTTCCTTGAAATCAAGGATAATGGGATGGTATTTGAGTATCTTTACAATGCTTTTGATTAAGAATTAATTTACAAAAGACTTTGAGGTTCTTACCTGTGATATCTAAGATTTTATTTCATACGTTAGAATCAGTGAAGCAATGATCAGATTGAATATAGCATATTGTTTTAATCTCTACTTAACATGTTTTACAATTATTTACAAACTGAAGAGAATCAAAAGGAGCTGCTCATTGACTGACCAATCTCCCTGTGTGCATTGGTTAACTGCTATAACAAGCGAGTCCCAGATCTAAGTGAAATAATAAAACAAGTGTTTGTTTTATTTAGATCAAAACCAGGGAAAATGTTTCTGGTCAGGTAGCTCCCCTAAGAAGCCCTCCTTGAAGTGGAAGTGAAGGTCACTAGCTGATGCCATGTTGTACCTCTGCAATCCTGGGGCTTCTGATTGACCCCAACATCATTGAGTATGAAGTCAGGGAGAAGAGAGCATAAGGAAATCAAACAATACAATTAACTGGGACCTGGAATTGACACATGCTACTTCAGACAAACCTAAGTCTGTGGCCACATCTATGAGATATAAGAAATGAGGAGATAAGATAAAATATGTTTTCTGTATGGCAGCTAGTTTCCAGGAAAAGATTCTTACCATAGAAGGGAAATGAATCTCTAGTGTTACTCAGTAATCTAGTTGTTCAATTCAGTTCAGTCTGTCAGTCGTGTCTGACTCTTTGCAACCCAATGGACTGCAGCATGCCAGGCTTCCCTGTCCATCGCCAGCTCCCAGAGTTTGCTCAAACTCATGCCCATCGAGTCGGTGATGACATCCAACCATCTCATCCTCTGTCATCCCAGTCTCCTCCTGCCTTTAATCTTTCCCAGCATCAGGGTCTTTTCCAATGAGTTAGTTCTTTGCATCAGGTGGCCAAAGTATTGGAGTTTCAACTTCAGCATTAGTCCTACCAATGAATATTCAGGACTGATTTCCTTTAGGGTTGACTGGTTGGATCTCTTTGCAATCCAAGAGTCTCTCAGGAGTCTTCTCCAACACCACAGTTCAAAAGTATAAATTCTTTGGTGCTCAGTTTTCCTTATAGTCCAAACCTCCAGTTCAAAATTTCTGTTGTAAACTAAAACATAAACTCAGGAATTTGGCTCTCAGGACTATGCTATACTATTCTGTCATTCACAAAGATAGGATAATGCATACATCATATTTTATAATGCAGTAAATATAATAATGCTTCCGTGGTGCTCAGATTATAAATAATCCACCTGCTATGTGGGGGACCTGAGTTAGATCCTTGGGTTGGGAAGATCCCTTGGAGGAAGGCATGACTACCCACTCCAGTAATCCTGCCTGGAGAATCCCCATGGACAGAGGAGCCTGGAGAGCCATCATCCATGGTGTTGCAAAGAGTCAGACACAACTGAGTGACTAAGCACAGCACAGCACATATATAATAATATATAGTACAAGTATACTTTGGAGATACTGCAGGTTTGATTCCAGACCACTACAATAAAACAAATATCATAATAAATACATTCATACACATCTTGTGTATCCCCAGTGCATGTAAAAGTTACGTTTACATTATTGTGAAATCTACTATGTGTGCAATAGCATTATGTCTAAAAAAGCCAGTGTACATACCTTAAGTAAAAACACTTGATTGCTAAAAACACTGTCCTGTGAGCCTTCAGTGAGCTATAATCTTTTTGTAGTAGTATTAGCAAAAGTCACTAATCGCAGATCACCATAACAAATATAATAATAATGAAAACATTTGGAATATGATGAGAATTACAAAAATGTGAGACAGAGACAGAAAGTGAGCTGTTGGAAAATGGCCATCTGTAGATTTGAGCAATGTGTGATTATCACAAACCTTTCATTTAAAACAAACAAACAAGCACAATATCTATGAAGTGGAAAAGAAAATCACAATATGCCTGCATATGTGTGTATAAATAGTGTAGTATAATGGTGTTTGGTGTTTACTAGGATTTCAGTAAAGAAAGGATCTTATTTTACTATTAAATAAAAAATTAGTAAAAGAAATCATCTCAACCAGTATAAAATGGTGATTCATTAAAAGGATATAGGATATCTTATAGAACACAAAGGTGAGGATGAAATTTGCCGATGAGTGAAAAGAGAGCAGAGGAAAAGAAACTGTAAAATAGAAACAAATGGAAATTCTAAGACTAGGGCTTCACTGTGGCTCAGATGGTAAATAAAATATATCTGGTTTAAAAAATAATAATTACAATTCACTGGATAAGTTTAACAGCATACTATATTGCAAAGAACAAAAGTGAATTTTAAAATAGGGCTATAGAATGTTTAGTTTTGTAAATGATAACATAGTTAAGAATATTAAAGAGGGCTATTTTAAGAAAGTAATAGACATGAGGCAATTAGTAGCTTATTTGGAAAATGCCCAACTAAATCAACCTATAAGCAAATGTTTTAAATAATATGTATAAATATGATTTTCTTTAATTTGTCACTATAATAGCATATTTCAATCTTCCCTCCATATCTTTGATGATGAGTTTCTTTTTGATATATTTTATAAAAATGTGGAAAATGAAATTTTCTTGGCTCCAAATTTAGATTGATTTAAGATGGGAAACACAAAAGTATTTTGTAAGAGGAAAACACTAGATAAAACACACAAAATATTCTGAGAGATACCCAGGAAAGACCTTTTTTCAGTTGGATTTTTTTGCAATATACCTTAATAATGCTAAAGATTATAACAACCAAGAAAGACATGTGTGCGTATATGCTAAGTCCCTTCAGTCACGTCTGACTCTTTGTGACCCCGTGGACCATAGCCTGCCAGGCTCCTCTGTCCATGGGGTCTCCAGGCACAAACACTAGAGTTGGTTGTCATGCCCTCCTCCAGGGGAATCTTCCTGACCCAGGAATCAAACCTGCACCTCCTGAGTTGCAGGCAGATTCTTTACTGCTGAGCCCCAGGAAAGCTTGAAGCAAGAAAGACAATATGATTCAAAAGTTTTTTGTTTATAGAACTCTGATGATATGCATTTGTGATCATATACTGATATTTAGCTCGTGTCAGACTTCAAAAAGGAAACATATGAACATGTATAAACAAACACATACATAAATAGATGCATAAACAAACACATCAATTCAAGATTTTGAAATAAAATTTCTAATTTCATCTAGATAGTAGGGAAGACTTTAGTAAAACCAGTGCCCTAAAACTTTATACACATAATATAAATGTATACATACCTCAACTTTGATGCTTCCCTGGTAGTTCAGATGGTAAAGAATCTGCCTGCAATGCAGGAGACCTGGGTTCCATCCCTGGGTCGGTGAGACCTCCTGGAGAAGGGAATGGCAACCCACTCCAGTATCATTGCCTGGACAATCTCATAGACAGAGGAACCTGGCAGGCTACAGTCCATGGGGTCGCAGAGTCAGACATGACTGAGCAACTAACACTTCCACTTTCACACCTCAAATTTATACTTAAAAGTTGAAGAAAACTGAACATGGCATTTATTTGAAAAGAAAATTAAGAAATGTGTATTACTAAAAACTTTATAATGAAATTAGAATATTTGAATTTTATTCTTATAAAATATTAGAAAAGTCTTTAGGGCATATAAACAGAATTTCCTTCATAAAACTTACTATTTCTATAATCAAAACCAAGATGATAATCTCACAGCACAGTACAATATATAGCCAGGAAAGAAACCTAGATGTCCATCTACAGAAGAATGGATAAAAAAGTTGTGGTACATATATACAATGGAATATTACTCAGTGGTAAAAATGTACACATTTGAATCAGATTTAATAAGGTGGATGAACCGAGAACCTATTATACAGAGTGAAGTAAGAAAGAGAAAAACAAATATAGTATATTAATGCATATATATGGAACATAGAAAGATGGCACTGATGAACTTGTTTTCAGGACAGCAATAGAGATGCAGACATAGAGAACAGATTTGTGGACACAGTGGGGAAAGGAGAGGGTGGACTTGATGGAATAGATAGAATAGAATCTATTTGATAGAATAGCATTGAAACAGACACATTACCACGTGTAAAACTAGATAATCGTCAGTGGGAATTTGCTGCATGACACAAGGAGCTCAAACCCAGTGCTCTTGGACCACCTAGAGGCGTGGGGTGAGGTGTGGAGAGGGAGGGGAGTTCAAGACAGGGAAAATATGTGTACATACGGCTGATTCATGTTGTTGTGTGGCAGAAATCAATACAATATTTTAACGCAATTATCCTCCAATTAAAAATAAATAAACTAAAAAAAAAAAAAATGAAACAAGATGATAATCTAAATGTCTAAGACTTAAGTCATCTTCTTAGTAAACAGTGGAGGGGATTCATATTTTTAAGAAAAATAAAACTATAAATTTAAGATTCAAGGAAGATAAAATTTTTAAATCACTCTATTGACATGTCAAAAAGCTTTGCATAGTAACTGTATAGGACTTGATAGGTTTGTAGATATGTATATCTGTGAAAGGGCTTCCCTGGTAATTCAGCTGTAAAGAATCTGCCTGCAATGCAGGAGATCCCGGTTCAATTCCTGGGTCAGAAAGAATCTCTGGAGAAGGGATCAGCTACCCATTCCAGTATTCTTGGTCTTCCCTGGTGGCTCAGATGGTAAAGAAACTGACTGTGATGTGGGAGACCTGGGTTTTATCCCTGGGATGGGAAGCTCAAAAGTCAGATTGACTAAGCACAGCATATGTGCGAAAACATCCTCAGAATCTATGCCACAAACATATCCATCACCTCCAAAAGTTTGCTCTCATCTTCTCTATTATTATTTTAATTTTATGAAAAGAACATACCATAAGATCTATTTTCTTAGTAGGTTTTTGGGTGTAAGTCACTCAGTTGTCTCTGAGTATTTGTGATCCCATGAACTGTATCCCACCAGTCTCCTCTGTCCATGGAATTCTCTAGGCAAGAATACTGGAGTGGGTTGATATTTCCTTCTCTAGCGAATCTTCCCAACCCAAGGGATCAATCCCAGATCTCCTACATTGCAGGCAGATTCTTTATCATCTGAGCCACCAGGAAAGCTTAAGTCTTTAAGCATACAATACAATATTATTAACTATAGGCATTATGCTGTATCATACACATTTACTTACACTTCTGCGTTACTCCCAGCTTGTAAGCCCTGGCAACCACAATCCTATGATCTGCTTCTACGAGTCTGACCATTTCAGATACCTCATATAAGTCATATCTTATAATATGTACCCTTCTGTTTCTGGCTGTTTTACTTAGTGTTGTGTCCTCCAGGTTTATCTATGCTGTCACAAGTGGCAGGATGTACTTCTGGAAGACTGAGTAGCTTTCCATTGTATGTATTATATATATTACATTTTCTATATTCAGTTATCCATCAGTGTACATTTAGGTTATTTCCATGTCTTGCTTATTGTGAATAATACTGAAATAAACCTGGGATGGGTTTCCCTCGTGTCTCAGTAGTAAAGAATTCACCTGCCAATGCAGGAAATGTGAGTTAAGTTTCTTGGTTAGGAAGACGTCCTATAGAAAGAAATGGCAAGCCACATCAGTAGTCCTGCCTGGGAATTACATGGACAGAGGTGCACAGTGGGATATAGTCCATGAGGTTGCAAAAGAGTCAGACATAACTGAGCAATGAAACAACAGCAAAACTTGGGAGTAGAGATCTTTCTTTGAGCTCCTGCTTTCAATTTCTTCAAATGTATACTCCTAAGTGAGACTGCTAGACCATATAGTAATTCTATTTTTTTAATTTTTGGTGGGAACCTCTATGTGTTTTCCATAGAGGCTGCACTGATTTACATTCCTATCAAAAGTGTACAAAGTTTCTGTTTATGCCATATCCTCACTACAGTTTTTTTTTTTTTTTGGATAATGAGCATACTGAAAGATGTAAAGTGGTATCTCATTGTGGTTTTTATATATATTTCCCAGACTCTCACTGCTGATTGGTGATACGGAGCACATTTTATATATCTATTAGCCATTCGTATGTCTTCTTTAAAGAAATGTCTTTTCAGGGTCTTTGCACATTTTTAAATGAGGTTTTCTTTTACTATTGAGTTGCATGAGTTCCTTACAAATGTTAGATTTTAGCCCTTTTATAAGATACATGCCTTGCAAATATTTTCTCCCACTTTGCTTTTTCATTCAGTTGCTTGTTTCTTTTGCTATTCAGAAACTTTCTAATCCCCACTTGCCTAATTTTGCATTTGCTGCCTATGCTTTCAGTGTCAGATGGTAAATTTTTAGTTAATTTAAATATGCATACTGAAAAATAGATGCCAACATTAAAAGGGATGAGGAAAGAAAGAAAAGTAAAATTTGATATAAACTACAAAGAAATAAGAAAAAAGAAAGTGAAAAATGATAACTGTACTACAGAGGTAGTATAAGAGTAGTAACCATTGTTGTTTCAGAAGAAAAAAGCAAAAAGAGTTCTGGAAAGTTCTTTGTGCATTGACGATTTTGTGATCATTTGGAGATAGATAGGAGACCGTGGGCAGTTCTATAGGTTCCTCTGCTATACAGTTGTAAAGGTGGGGTATTTTTGGACTCTGAGAAAATTCCCTTCTTAGCTCTACTGTTCATACTGTTAATCTTCTAAATAAATCCCACTGCCATTTCTCCTACTGCCAACATACTTAATTATTGTTGCACAGAGCAAAACAATGATGAGATCTGAACAAAACACATGGCTCAACATTACCAGAAAACTTATGTTTTTTGCCATGAATTTTTATAAGATACAAAGAAAGTACTACTGTGTTGAAAATGTCTAAGACAAATCGGCATATTTTTATAGCACTTACAGACGTTTTGATAATTAAAGTGTTCTACCATTATTCCATATTTCTTCAGTGAGATTCTCTCAGTGCTTTTTAAAAGCATAGAAGATGTGTGAATCATTTCCAAAGGGTGACATAACTAAGAATACCTGGTTGTTCATGAGTATAGTCAACTTAACCAGGTAATACTCCTTTGCATCACTGTATGCTGTTTGAAAATCAACTGAAAGCTAGAGTTTTAACGCAATTAATTTGAACTTCAAACTTTCAGGGTTCTTTGGATTTATTGAATGCATTTTCCATGTTAACTTCTAATATATTAATTTGCTTATTTAATAAAAATTAATTATTGTACTCATGTTCATTTCTAGGCAATATGTTACAAGTAGTATTATACAGATGCATAAGAATAGGTCTTGCTCTTTGGTGAATTATTACTCAATTGAAGAGGTTGACATATAAATCTACATTTTAAAATTAAGTTATTAAGTAAGTATGAAGTTAGAGTCAAGACTTGAGGAACACAGAGTTTGGGGCATTAAAGACAAAGTCACAAGTTTAGGAAAGATTTTCATGTACACATGATGACATTTATATTTTTTAGACAATTGAAAGTGTTATTGAGGTAAAGACAAATGAAAAAATGAAGAAGCTCTGTAAGAGCATTTTGCACCAATACATTATAATGTGTGGTGTAGGTTTTTGCAGTTGTTTAGTGACTAAGTTCTGTCCAACTTTTTATAACCCCACGGACTGTAGCCTGCCAGGATCCTCTGTCTATGGGATTTTCCAATCAAGAATACTGGAATGGGTTGCCAATTCCTTCTTCAGGAAATCTTTCCCACACAGGGATCGAGCCCACATCTCCTGCATTGGCAGGCGAATTCTGCTGAGCCCCCAGGAAGGCAGACACAAACACTTAATATTTAGGGAAAATAGTGTGAAAAGATAAGCCTGATGGGACAAGTAGCACTGAGCTTTGCTAGAGCCTTGTTTGATATGTGAAACATTAAATTTTATTCAATTTGTGATAGAGAGCAATATACCTGTAGAGAGGAATAAAATGGACCACTTGGCTGTAATATGAGAGAAGATTTAATGTATATAGCACTGAAATTAGAACAGAATAAATGTATGGCAATAATTATGTATGCATGCTTGCATGTTTAGTAAATAAATGCATAAGTAAAGCATGCATATATGTGATAAAACATTTTTTTACTAAATGGAATCATACATCTTAGCTTTCAGATCAGCTCAGTTCAGTTCAGTCGCTCAGTCTTGTCTGACTCTTTGTGACCCCATGGACTGCAGCACACTCGGCTTTCCTGTCCATCACCAACATCTTAGCTTTATTTTTTTTTTAATGTTTAAGCTTATTATTTTCTTAAATAAAGATTTAATAAATAAATATGTTTGGTTTTCAGGTGAGGAATCTGCAACTCAGAAAATCTGGGTGATTAAACATGTAAGCATGTATGTATCACTATTGACGTATGTTTATTCTGTTCTAAATTCAGTGCTATCTCCCTTAAATTCTTCTCTCATGTTATAACCATAGTCTCCCAGGGACTTTTTATTATAAACAAACCAACTGATGTCGCATATAGAGAACACATGCAAGCATTTTCACTTGTTAATGGTATGTGTGAGTAGATAAAGGGATAACTGTTATGATAAATGTTCTTGAACAGTAGTACAACAATGAAAAGAAAAAGCATGGACAAGAAAAACTGACTTTTTTCTCAATTCCTCGAGGGAGATCACACGTAGAGAAAGTTCCTTTTCCTTCCAACTGGTAGGGTTCCTTGGTGTGATGGATGGCTCCAATTCCCAGTGATATTATAGAAGGAGAGCAGCACTGAGCTGCTCAGTGGTGAAGGCAGCGCCTCGTGTTTACAACGAGCACGCAGGGCAGCAGAGACTCTCCTTTTTATATATCACTTATAAACTGATACACTCCACCGAGCGGCAGTGTTTAAAACTTAATGAGGATGAAAAACTGTGTGTATACTCAAGTGTATACCTGTGTGTATTAGTCAAGTGTATGTTTAACATTGGATGTTTATATTAACAAGCAGTTGACAGGAGCAAAAATTCAAGCACAGGCATACATTTTTAAGTTTTTCATTTATTTATTTGCAAACTTTATATATTGAGAATAAAAACTCAGGAAAAATGATTTTTTAAAATGTCCTTTTTTGAGATTATAACACATTGTTACACTGTAAATACATGATATTCTAAGTACTCTGGATGTTGTCTACAGTTGAGAGATTTTGTAGAGAAAACTATGAGATTACCAGTTAAAATTTTGAATTTCAGATAAAATATAAATGAATTTTAGTATAAGTATGTCTCAAATATTTTGTGGGAAAAGTTATACTAAGAAAATATTCATTGCTTATCTGAAATGCAAATTTAACTGAGACTCCTGTATTTTATCGGGCAGCCCTAGTATTATCTACACCAGATTTCATTCTCATAAAGAATAATTTGAGGAAAATGTGAACTATTTCAATGTGTATATATGATTATAGAACAAATACTTAGATGGATTAAGTAGATCTTTGAGAATGAGAAAGCTTTTTTTTTTTGTTCCCCTGCCTCTTTATTTCAGTAAAGTCAAGCAGTGAACAATGTTCCATAAAGGTCAATTGGCAACTGTACCATCTGCTCTGGGTCCCTAGAATAAATTTCCTGCTGGGGCCTTGCTACACATGAGCACATGTTGTTTTCACAAAGACCAAAATCTTTTATTGTATTCTTGCTTGATCCCTGCTGTGGATGCTGGCTTAACAGCATCAGTAACACTGTTTCTGGACCTTCATTATGCTGATTGCTGTCAATCCCTGGAATGAAGATTCTATCAAGTTAAAACAACATGAAATGAAATGCTAGAATATATGGATGAACAGATAATACCCCCAGATTACTTTTACCAGACTTGTTTATCCATGTTCTGGGTTATGGGAAAATTGTCTGGTACAAGCTCCCAGTCACCCCCTTTCCCTAGAGACTTGCACCTGGAATATTGAAATACCTCAAAGAACATGAGTTGTCTATTGTTCCACCTATCCACAGTCAGTGAGTAATGGATAATAGGCTGAAAAATAATATCTCAAGGTTGGACAAGTTGTGATCCAGTTAATACTCCTGATATCCATATGAAATCAGGCTAAGTCTAAATTTCAGATGAAACCACAAATTTGCTTGACTTTTTCTCCTGCTCTGTTCTCATGTATTTCATCAGAGAACTCTATCTCAATAAATAACTTATGCATATATCATCATCTCAAGTTTTGCCTCTGGGCAGCTCAAATCAAGACAATATTCTATTGTCAGAAAGGAAACTTTATTTAAATAAAATCAAATGGGTAAGTCAAAGAATTATCTGTTGAATATAAAACCACATGGAAAAACCATGGGAAAAACTATACATCATCAATACTAACTACACTCCCTAGCTCCTCTGCATCATCTAGTCTGCTGTTCATCCCTTCTAGTGTATTTTTTCCTACTCTGGTTATAGTATTATTCATATCTGTTTGGATTTTATTTGTGTTCTGTCTTTGTTACATGCTTCTAACTTCTCAATCTGTTCATCCAATCTTCTCCCAAGTATTTTGAACATCTTTATGAAGCTGAAGCTCCAATACTTTGGCTACCTGATGCAAAGAGCTGACTCATTGGAAAAGACCCTGATACTTGGAAAAACTGAGGGCAAGAGGAGAAGAGGGAGACAGGATGAGATGGTTGGATGGCATCACCGACTCAATGGACAAGAGTTTGAGCAAACTCTGCGACATAGAGAAGTAGAGGGAAGCCTGGAATGCTGCAGTCCATGGGATCTCAACAGAGTTGGACACAATTCAGTGACTGAACAAAAAACCAATTTTCTCAGGTAGATTACTTATCTCTATTGTATTTAGCTCTTCTGGGGATTTTGTTCTTTTCTTTGGGATGTATTCCTCTGTCTCCTCGTTTTGCCTTATTGGCTGTTTTTGTTTCCATGTATTTTTGGTATGTTGGTTACCTCTTGGAGAAGTGACTTTTTTGTAGGAAATTTCCTATTTTTTCCAGAAGCACACTCCCCTCTGGTCACCAGAGCTGTGTTGTCTAGTGATGTCACCTACGTGGGCTGAGTGGGTCTTTCTGTTTTAGCAAACTGACCACTCTGACTACTCTGCCTGGTTTCCTAGGCATGGCTAGCCCTTGACTGGACTGGTTGCCAGGTCTTGCCTTATGCAGAGACTCAGTACTAATGGTGGGCAGGGCTGGTCCTGAGATAGCTAACTGCGGAAACCTGGGGTTCCCAGTTCTAGTGTTTGCTTGCTGGTGGGTGGTACTTTCTCCTGACATGCCTGACTGTGGGGTCTGGGATGTCCTAAAGCTGTTATTCACTGCTGTTGAGTGGGGCTAGAACCTTGGGCAGTTGGCTGAGGTGTACAAGGTGTCTCAGAGCTGATGTCAACCTGTGGGCTGGCTGGTCTGGGGTCCAGGGAATGCCAGGCCAAAGCCAGCCTGCTGGTGTTGGAGCCAGCTCCAGGGGTCTTGGGCTGTCGAGTCCTGGAGATCCCAGAGCTGGTGTAGACCGGCTGGTGATTAATGCTGAGTTTTGACATCTGGTTTGAGGGTTGGGATGGGGGTGGTCTTCTGGCTAGTGCTTGTGTACTGATTTATGGGGCCGGGTCCTGGGCTGTCTGGGAGAGCAGTGGTCTCAGCTTGTCTTAAGGCAACTGTCCTTCTGGTTGACGGGGCTGTGTCTCCACACCACTAGCCATTTGTCTTCAGCAATCCCAGTACTGCTGCTGACGGGTTCAGGACTGGGGCCAGGTCCTGGCTCTAATAAGCTAAAGGGAGGATTCCAAAACGATGCTTGCCAGCACCAGTGTACTTCTGAAAGAATGAACTCCCAAAACTGTCTACGGCCAGTGTCTATGTCCCCAGGGTGAGTTCAAGTTGCCTCTTGCCTCTCCAGGAAGTTCTCCAAGATCAACAGGTGAGTCTGACCCAGGATCTTATCAATGTACTTCTTCTGCCTTGCATCTCAGAGCATGTGAGATTTCCTGTGTGCCCTTTAAGTGTGGGATCTCAGTGTCCCAAGGCCCTCTGGCTCTCCCTAAAGTTAGCCCTGCTGGACTTCAATACCAGATGTTCTTAGAGCTTATTTCCTGGGTGAAGAAACTGTGAGCTGGGTAGCCTCATATGAGCCTTAGACTCTGTTCCTTGAGGAGATTCTCCACAATTGTCATTATTCTCCTATCTCTGATCACTCATCCGGGGTGACCATACTGCTTCACCACCCACCTATCCATGTCATCGAGATTCCTTATTTATATTTTTAGTTGTAGAAGATATTTTCTGCTAGTCTTCTGGCCCTTCTCATTAACAGTTGCTCTGTATATACTTGTAATATTGATATACCAGTGTGGGGAGGTGAGGTCAGAGTCTTCTTACTCCACTGTCTTGACTACAGACAAGATCCAATAAACAAGGAAGTACTGTGTCCAATGATGAAATAAATTTGTGGAAACAACTTTCAGATAGTACAACAATGTCCACATAAGTCGGCAAGGGTGAGAAATGCTGAGTGCCTTCACATAAAAATTTAGAAAAACAAGAGTCAAAGTTACCGATTGTATTTAAACACTCTTTCAGGTTCAAAATGTTGATAACTATATTTGTATAAGAGATTTGATAAGGGCTCAAATATGCAATTGCTTTCATTTGATAAAAATGTGTTGCCATCTCATAATCCTTTTATGGAAATATTTACATAGATGACAGTACATTGTACTGACATTTTATATTAAGTTACATTTTTTAAAAAATCTCAAATCTTATCTGCATTCAGAGAAGTAAACAGTACATTTTTGATGCTCACTTCTTAATAATTTAACCTGGCCACATCTGACAAAAAGATTGAAGTTATTACAAGCCACTTTAACATATTTGCAGTATCTCTTATTGCAAAAAAATAGTATGTTCACTTCTTAAGATATGCAAGATACTGATATAAAGTCCATTTTGAAGATATATTTTTGCCTAAGACTTCCCCGTAGTGAAATATCATAGTTAAAAAGAAGGGATTTTTTATGTTTGTTATTTTCTTTTTGCAATCAGTTAAACTAAAAGCACTCAGAACACAGTCTTTTTCCAGATTTTTGTGTTCTTACACAGATATACATTTTCAAATATAAAATTACTGACTTCTTAACTGTGTAAATATGAGATATAAATGAGATTGTAATTCACTTCTAAATGCTCTTTTTAAATCAGTTTTTTCTAACAGGAAAGTTTGGAACAAAATTAAATCATAAAAATAAAATGATAATCTTTCCCATCCATTTTTGTTAAAGGTACCAAATCTGCCTAAGAGAATAGTGCCATATATAAAGAAAACAAAAGCCAGACAACAGTCATAGAACCTTAAAGGAAATAGCTATAGAAACTAAAAATCATCCCCATACTAAACACATGAAATTTTAGTAATAGAAAATTGAATTATGAATCATGTCTCACCTTACACTGTTGTACTGCATAGATGTATGTTTTTCTGCTATTTCTTAAATTTTATTCTTAGGCAAAATATCTGGTTAACCTTTGAAAACTGACAACTCAGCCAAGCAATTAACTTGTGCCCATATAACCTGTACACAACATATTGTCAACATCTACCTCTGCCAATTCCTAATAGCAAACCCACTTTTGCTAGACCTTGACAAACCTGAACTAATGAGTTATATAAGGCCTCAGGAGGATCAAATAATCAGTCTTTTCACGTTTTGCAAAGGTTGGGATCCCATATGCAATTATTTCAATCTGCCTGGATAACTGTTAACCATCACTACCCCTCTCTCCCCACAAACATAATCCTGGTTTCATCTATTGCTCAGAAAAATTGCAGATAGGTTTAGGGTTGGGATTCTTTGTGATCTGCTGAGTGTGCATGTCTTCTATGTTATGCAAGACAGAATAAATACCTCATAGTATCTTCCATGATCAATTCTTCTTAAGAAATGCCTGTGATCATTTAGCAACTAAAATTGGATTTCCCTGGTGGCTCATCTCTAAAGAATCTGCCCTCAATGCAGGAGACACAGGAGAAGTGGGTTCAATCCCTGGGTCAGGAAGCTCCCTTGGAGAAGGAAATGGCAACCAACTTCAGTATTCTTACTTGGGGAACCCCATGGACAGAGGAAGCTGGTGGACTTCAGTCCATGAGGTTACACAAGAGTCAGACACAACTTAGTGGCTAAACAACAATTAGTACTCTTGCCTGGGAAACCCCACGGACAGAGGAGCCTGGTGAATTACAGTCCATGAGGCCGCAATTGGGTTGGACACTACTTAGTGACTAAACAGAAACAAAAACATTGTCTGAAGTTATCCCAGAAGCCATTAGTCAGGATACAACGCTGTTCAGATGAGCCCCAGGTGTCCAGTCTATTCTAACAGAGCAATTTCTTTCTTGGTGTCTAGTGGTTTCAACACTTGCTTTGAGCTTTCAATTAGGTGAATAAATTAAATATGTTTTAATAATAATTTTCAATTGCTTCTTCAAAAATAGTGCATGCCTTGATTTTTTTTTTTTTTTTCTGAAAGTGAAGTTGTTTGGGGCAGAAAATATTGCATGTATTCAAACACAATTATGGCAACAAAACCCACCATACAAAAATAAATTGCAGAACTATACAATACTCCAGCCCAAAGGAGCACACATTCTAAATATCCTACTTGGCTCCAACTGCAGTTTCACTCTCCAAGTAAGATTTATGACTTCACTTGGCACTGCATTACTGGGCACTGAGGGAACTTTCCTTAGGAAGGGGAACATGTATCTAAGTCACGACAGAGTTCTGACAGATTTTCTCCTAGAAAGGATGGGAAGATTGAGAGTTACCTTAAATCCCCTTAAGACTCTTTTGATGGGAAGCAGTGAAGCAAGTTTAAGGTAATGCCATTTTCTGCTGCTTTATCAGTACTATCTAAGATAAATTTCACCTACTAAGCTGCAATATATCAATGTTTTTAGAGGTAGTGCAACAATTCATCCCAGAACGAAAGTTGTTCAAATTGCTTTGTTGAAACTAATTGTTTTCCTGGTATTATAAAATTTAGATAAGTTGTAATTTTCTTAGTGTGATTTAAATAATTTTATAACAAGAAACAACTTTAAGGGGTCCCATGTTGCCTGATTTTTAGCACATTCTGTAGCTAAAAGGCAAAACTGTTTAAATATTAATTCTGCAATGTCATTCATAGACTAGATTTGGGAAAATATACTTCAGGTACTACTATTGAATCCTCCTTGAATATGCTTCATGTTAATTACTTGCTTTAATAAAGGTTAGGAGTGGATGTCTTAGAAGTAAAACTCAATAGAAAAAAATTCTTTTTTCCTTTTCTGCACTTATTTTCTTTTATCATTTTGTCTTTACAGTTCTATTATTTTGTGCTTTTTAACTGGCTATGACAATGGTGCAGAATGCTAAAAATGTATGTCTTTGTTCAATGTCAGGTAATAATAACCTTCTCTGGTAATGACCAACATAGAAGCTAAATATTAACCATTTCCAAATTTTCCTTTTTGACTTTGCTGGTGGTAATCTAATAAGATGTCAATGTAAAAATCTTTTAATATTCATGCCCACAATTATATGAATATTCAAGAGTCCTCATGCTCCTAACACAGAACAACACCTAATATAAAGGGAGTCTTACCTTGGATTTTACCCTTATATATTCTGAAGTGTGTAGGTATTTCAAAGTAAAGTATTCTCTTGTGTATAATACATCTAGCTCAATTTCAAAATCTTTGACAATGGCTAAATGTAATTGAATAAGTAATATATAGTATATTAACTTTCACAGTAAATGCTCTTGTTTTGTGAGTTTAGCCATAATGGGCTTTTTCAAACGCTTTCTCTGCTTAATAATTAAGCAGACTATTAAGCAGACTATCTCTGCTTAATAATTATTTAACTCCAGTGTCATTTAAATATGTGCTTTTGCTTCCACTTTGTTTAAATAAAAGAATGGTCACCATGAAATATTTTAACCCATCCTCCCACTCTATTTCTGTTTAGTTTTTTTTGTTTTGGGGGTTTTATTTGTTTGTTTGTTTGTTTTTAGCAATGATGTACCAATGTTAAAATTATTCTCAAAATGGTCAAATATCGCAAATTTTATTAATAATTAATTTTTCAAGGTAAAAAATTTGCACTCCCAAATCTGATATTACCATTCTGTGGAAGGATTTTACTAAAACTTCAGTTTCATATACAGAGAATTGGCTTATATTGTACTCCCTCGTGGTTCAGATGGCAAAGAACCTGTCCGCAATGCAGGAGATCAGGATTTGATCCCTGGGTCAGGAAGACGCCCTGGAGAAGGGAATGGCAACCCACTCCAATATTCTTGCCTGGACAATTCCATGGACAGAGGAGCCTGGGGATTTGCAGAGTCAGACGTGACTGAATCACTAACACTTTCAGTTTTCACTTCACACTCAGTAATGCAAAATTCTGTTTTAAGTGTATATTAAATCATTCTCTTCTTCTCCACACATAAATTATTCTTGGTATTTCTGCTCCATCTTCCCTTTTATGTATCCTTTTGCATTAGTCTTTTTTTCGGACTAATTAATATTAGACTTTCTGTCTTTTGAAACTCCCTCTCCCACAAATTTTCAGTAAAATTTTCACTGATTGCTTTATTAGTCTGTATCCTGCTGGTATCAGTGACCAATGTTCAATTCCATGTAGGTAAAACAAAAGGGAATTTAATTGGCTCAGATAACTTGGGAATCCAGGAAATATACCTGTAATCAAGCACTGTGAGACCCTTCCGTTCAAAGAATACTGTCATTTTTCACCTTAGGTTCTGCTTTTTTGGCTTCACTGTTCTGGTTGTTTCTCACAGTAGAGAGAATTATTTGTGTGAGCAAATATCTCTGGCCAGACCAACGAGAGATCAAAGCATATTTTTATCTATAAACTTTAATAGATAAATATGCTGTAAATTAGGTATCTGACATTTTAATATTAGATGTTGAATTAACTGTAATTTTTAAAACCTACAGTTAGTTCACTTGCATAGACTTATTTTAATTGATTTTTCAGAGATTTCCTTAGTCAGAAGAAAAACTTCCTGTTTGCTTCTCCTTTTTTTCATATTTTCAATAGTCATTAATTTGAAAAATGAGCAGTTAACAACTTACAACTCTATAGAGTGATTATGATCATTAAGATACTCCCTCATATGCAGGTGAGGGTCTATAAGTGGCCTGTTTTTTACTAGTAGAAAACAGAAAATGTACAACACAGTTAAATTCTCTTTGTTTCTTACATTTTCCCTAAAGCCTGACTGTGTTGTGTAGAACTATTGATATGACTCACCATTTCTGAACCATTACAGCCTTAAGTAATTCCAACCTTAGATATTAATAGCAATATAATAATAATATAAATAACTTAGCTCACAGATAGAAGACTGTTTCAGAGTTTATGAAATGAGACCACTTCATTTGAAATCAAATTTTATTTTGTAATTTTATGTCAAAATGGATCACCGATTAGAAATCAACCAAGATATGAAATCAAAGCTGAAGATAGAACACCAGACTCCTTTATGACATCATACATCTTCATAGTAGCTTAAAATAGGCATTTTATAGTTTCAAACCCATTTATAGAATGAGAAACATCATTTCAGAAAATATTTAAGGATTATCATTACGTGCCATGCACTGTTTGCAATGTTAAATAATAATGAATAAGTTGAAATGTACCATTCACATCACTCAGAAGGCAATGGCAACTCATTCCAGTACTCTTGCCTGGAAAATCCCAGGGACGGAAGAGCCTGGTAGGCTGCAGTCTGTGGGGTCGCTAAGAGTCGGGCATGACTGACCGATTTCACTTTCACTTTCACTTTTCACTTTCCTGCATTGGAGAAGGAAATGGCAACCCACTCCAGTGTCCTTGCCTGGAGAATCCCAGGGACGGGGGAGCCTGGTGGGCTGCCATCTATGGGGTCGCAGAGTCCAACACTACTGAAGTGACTTAGCAGCAGCAGCAGAATGAACAAGCAAAGGGGAAAAATGTATAGTATGTATACATTAAAAATTATATATCAGACAAGATTACAAACTCAGTTCTAGAGAGACATTACAATAGGCTTCATATGACAGTATTTGGTCAGCTTAAAGGACAGATATGAATTTTTGTGATATGACAGCAAAATTAATATTCCTAGATCTTTGGTAATAAAACTACTAAAAGAAAATAACACTTCCGAAAGTTTAGCTATCAGTATTATATCACTTTTGTGTGTCATTTTGTGATGAGGTGACTTTGATCACGCTGAGATGTGAGGACAGTTTGTTCTCCAGCATGACATTCCTGGGATATAATCTCTACTTTGTCCTACAGAAAGAAGAGATGCTTAGCATGATCATAAAACTGTCCTTGGTGTATGTGTGTTTAACACTAAAATGTATATATTTCCAGAGTTCTATAATGGCCTTAGCATAATATTATCACTTATCATAATATTATCACTCACCAAAGCAAGGTAGGAAATCTTCTTTTTAGATCCATATAAGCTTACACTTTGTTTCATATGATTTTTGGTACTATATGTGTACAATTTAAATAATAGTGATAAAATAGACACATGTACAAGCCATCTAAGATAAAAAAATACATTTTGCCAAAACCTTAGAAACCTCATTGCTCACACCTGTTTCTCTCTGTCCATTACTTCTAGAAGACCTCTTCTGTTACATTTGTGATGATCTTCCCTTTACTTCATGCACTTATCTCTCATGTGTGCACTTATGGATAACATGGCTTAGTTATGCTTGTGTTTGTGACTTACAGTCACCTTTTTGAGATACATTGATGTGAACTCAGGTAACTGTATTAATTCTTATTCTTGTGTAATTAATGCTGTATGTTTTTGCAGCATTTGTATTTTCTATTCTATTATTGACGCTCACTAGGTCATATTCAGCTTGGGGCTATTAAGAAAAATGCTGCTATGAAAAATCTGTTGCACATCACTTGGTGCATAGATATGGGAAATTCTGTTTGGTATATACTCAGGAGTAAAAATGTTAGATGAGGGATACATGCATGTTTAAAATTTACAAGGTAATGCCAAACTGTTTTGTAAAGGACTTATAAAAATATCTTCTCTAAAACTGTCGTTGATACATGGGTATATATTCACATTCTATATTTTGTGTTACTCTTTCTGGTTCAATTGATTTCTACCTTTATTCCCTAGATTCCTATAAACAGGGATTTAAATTTCATTATTTTATCAGATTCAGGTAAATTATTTTGGTGGGACTACCACAGAGATGTTACCATGCACTTCACTTTATGCCATTTCAAATGTTGCATAATGTCAGAATTTCAATGTTCATGATGCTACAGTTTGATCATTTTGTTAAGAGCGTGGCTCAAGTTGTCTCCATGTTAAAAGTACATTTTTGTACTTAGATAATATCTGGAAGACATATTGAAGCAACATGAATCACTTTTTAGCAGATATTTTCTTGGGAGTTTTATAATCACAATTTTCTAATTCAATCATTCCTTTCATATGTATTAGCCAGCGACATTTGGGTCTCCTAGTGTCTCAGTGATAAGAATCCACCTGCAATCCAGGAGCCCAGGAGACACAAGTTTGATCCCTGGGTCAGGAAGATCCCCTGGAGAAGGGAATGGCAACCCATTCCAGTATTCTTGCCTGGAGAATCCCTTAGACAGAGGAACCTGGTGGGCCACAGTGTATGGGGTCACAAAGATTTGGACATGACTGAGCATGTGATGGATGGATGGATGTCCTTCTCAAGCCCTTTGGTTCATGCTACACAAGTTCCCTCTTGTTTCTACTTTTACAATTATAAAGTCATTTATTCATTTTCATTTCTTTCTAAGGGAAAAATCTTGCCCTTAATGTGAATATTTCTAGCTATGTAGGTGGTTTTCCTAATTTGCCATATTCTGCATGTGGCCATGATAGAACAGTCATGGACTATGTGCATGCTAGGCACATACATATTATCAATAGTTTTGCATTTCCTCTTGTAGAAGTCATGCATCTATTCTTATCAACTTTAATTTCTATCTAAGCTTCCACTGAAACTTTTTATAAGTCTGATGTGTACAAGACATTAATCATATTTTTTTTAAATCACAAAATAGACATTTGAACTGATTCAATTGTACATTTTAAGCAGCAAATGAGAACAATTTTCTTGAAAGATTCGTTTTTGGAATAATAATCTGTCACATAGGAAGATTTCTGTGTGAACATAAAAATTCTCATGACATTAAACCATATGAAAATTAAGTATCTGAGTAAGATTATGCTATGGCAGGGAGTAAAATCTAATATATGATTAGCAAAGCCTGGGCTTCATTATCAAATATTCTGTACAGACTCCTTTTCTATCCTTACTTACAAGGAAATTTATGCTTTTCATAACTCATAAAGTGTTTCTGGAGTTTTAGAATACCTTATTAAAATTTACAGATATTTTGTTTTAATGTTTATAAAAATGAGAACTATTTATGTTTGAAAACTGAAAGTGAAAATGTTAGTTGCCCAGTCGTGTCCGACTCTTTGCAGCCCCATGGACTGTAGTCTGCCAGGCTCCTCTGTCCATGGAATTCTCCAGGCAAGAATACTGGAGTGAGTTGCCATTCCCTTCTCCATGGGATCTTCCCAACCCAGGAATGGAACACGGGTGTGGCTCAGCTGGTAAAGAATCCACCTGCAATGCAGGAAACCTGGGTTCAACCCCTGGGTTGGGAAGATCTGTTGGAGAAGGGAAAAGCTACCCACTCCAGTATTCTGGCCTGGAGAATTCCACGGACTGTATAGGACATGAGGTCACAAAGAGTTTGACACGACTGAGTGACTCACTTCACTATTTACTGACTGAGCCACACCCTATTTCTATCTAGTGGAATGATAATCACATTAATAATAGTTAACATGAATGTAGAATATATTGTATGTCAGCCATTGCTCTATGTCCCTTCTTTCCTTTGAATACTGTACATAATAAACAATGGCAGGGACAAAACTGACAATAAATGGTTAACAGTGAGTCTGCAATTTTTCTTTCATTTTATATTTGGGGTAAAATAAAGGAGATGTGTTCTGGAAGTTAACAATAAAGGTAATCTATTCCAACCTTTACTTGCACTGGCCAATGATGGAACTAGAACTCACACAAGTGTTTTTGCTAGCTGGGAAGTTATGTTCAGAAAGATTTCATCAGAATATGCTATGCTTAGTCTGTTTAGAATACTTTGTTAACGAACTTGAAATCATGGAATTTTGAAGCATATTTCATAGCAAATACCACATTAGCTATGCAGCTATCTGATTATAAAGTGGAGATATGTCAGGGTTGAACATTTCTCTTTTAAGTCACACTGATAAAGTTAGAAGTTAGATTTTCAGTATATTAATTGTCACTTGAGGGTATCCTAAAAGGCAGGACAGGAAATGTAAAGGAATTCCCAGACTCCGCCCTGCTCCTCCTGAATATTCTTTAGTCATTATTCACAGGTAATAGTAAAGTTTGATTCCGGGTAAAATTTCTCATTTGTGATAGTTTGATGTTCTAATGATTTGTGTTATCTTATCCATGAATGCTGCATTTTTGCCTAAAAACTCTGTATAATCTGAATCTTTCTACCTCAATTTTTCTGGTAAACAGGCCTTTGTTATTTTACCTTAATCCAATTGCTATGTAAACAGAAAAAAAATAGTTGTTGAAAATATTTACATTATACAAAATGCAGATATATTTAGAAAGAATGAGAGATAATTTATAATTTACTTCGTTGTTTTCTAGAGAGATAAGCAAGCTGTTTCTAACTCTCAATTTATAGTTATAGTCTTAACTAGGAACCACCTTGTGTTTATGTTTTAATCACTTTAAATACTAATTGTTATGCCTCATTCATTATCAAGTAAAATTTGCAAACCCTGTTTCCTGATCCCTCACTATTTTAGCAACCCGGGGCCTTTATGGCAATCTCAACCTATCGAGGTTCAGAGTGTTCAAAAATGAATACATAAAATTAAAATATAGCTTGTCACAAAGAATGAGTACCTGATGCCATTGATGAGGAACAGGTGGATGTCTATCCAGGCATGTTTGATGTCCCAGCAGGAATTACTTCAGTTAAATATCAATGTCATTGCCATACAGATGAGTGAAACTAGAGCAAAAGACGTGCACACACACACACGCTCACTAGAGGAATTTAAGTCATCTGAACTCAATCAGATTTGCAGGGGAATTGGTTCAATTTGTCTGGATTATCCAAAGTAAGAGGAAGCAGCCTCAGAAATAGATCAAGAAAGCTTGACCTTTGTAGTCACACTGAAATGTTCAATTCCTGCAGAGGCCATTATTCTCTGGAATTTTCTCCTGGTGAGTGAAAGAGCACATCTTTTTAGGGGGATTAAAGAATGAAAATTATTATTAAAAATGTTATATATCTTTATACTTAGTATATAGCTTCTTGAACTAAGAAGTTAGGGTAGCTATTTTAATAAAGAAAAATGTACAAGATAAATATTTGATTTAATCACAAATGTAAACATGCCTAATGGAAGGGAGAGAGAAGGAAAGTGAGACTGGGGAAATGAGCAGCAGCAGAAGCAGAGGGGAGGGGAAGGGGCAAGAGAGAAAGAATAAGAATGGCCTATTTAAATATATGCTTGTTTTTAAAATACTCCAAGATAGTATGATCTCTAAATATGTATAGATGTTTTTGCAATTATAGCAGCTTAATGTAGGCAAAATTAGGGCATGTTTTAGTACTAAAATACCACTCAACAACACAGAACATCAGCAACTGTTCACACTGAATGATGTAGATAATTAATCTAATTTTTCCTCGACTTCATTCTGTGTTCTATTAGTTTTCTTATTCAAACTTCCAAGTCACAAATCTAATTTAAAACCTCTTAACTAGTCTAACGCATAATGCGTTCTGTGTTCAGCGTCTAGCAGTGAACAGCGAACGGAGCTAGAATATTAATTTGCTTCAGAATGTACAAAATACTCAATAATCAAATAATAAAATCCCAGATCCAGCACTTCTTAATGACATGACCAAATGAGTCCAATGCCTTGAAATGTGAAAGTAACTTAAAAAATAAAACAAAGAGAAATAAAATGATGTAAATAAAGAGGAAACATCAAGCTAACCAGTACAATGCAGTCAATATCCTGAGTCTCTCTCCAAAATGGTCCCTATTCAAGGTTAAAAGACTACAATTAGCAAGACACGTTTGATTAACAACTTGACTTACTAGTTTTGCTGTTTTAGTTCTGCTTATTCCTTATATTCTCTCTCTTTCCTTCCTGCCTATCAATACATACACATAGGCAGTTGAACGTGTGCTTGCTAAGTTGCTTCAGTCGGGTAGACTCTTTGTGACCCAATGGACTGTAGCCCACTAGGATCCTCTGTCCATGAAATTCTCCAGGCAAGAATATTGGAGTGAGTTGCTATGTTCGTCCTGCGGGGGATTTTCCTGACCCAGGGATCAAATCCCCATCTCTTAAATCTCCTGCATTGCCAGGCAGGTTCTTACCACTAGTGCCACCTGGAAAGCCCCATACAGTTACCAATACTTAGATTAAATGTTTGAAATTATCTTCCATTGACTCTGGGTAAAAGTCTGTATTACATTTTTCGTGGGAGGGAGAAACTTTCCTTTTCCTTTCCCTTCCTCTGTTCACATCCCCTTTGGTACAATAAAATTTATTTGGATATATGCTCTTGAATTCGAAGTAAATAATAATAAAAAAAAACACATTTCAGAAGATGAAGAAATAGGATATGTCAGAAAAATTAACCATGTACTGAGTGATTAAACTATTTTGTGTAACAGTGTCATTT
The DNA here is from genome assembly GCF_910594005.1 of Cervus elaphus. Taxonomy (NCBI): domain Eukaryota; kingdom Metazoa; phylum Chordata; class Mammalia; order Artiodactyla; family Cervidae; genus Cervus; species Cervus elaphus. The sequence continues at coordinate 8,921,346 of NC_057844.1, read as the reverse complement.
CTATTTTGTTTAAATGTAATGCAATTTACCAGACCATAAAGAACTCCTTAGATGAAATGGCTGTTTTCCAGGCAATGCTACTCTGCTGCTGATTGCAATATATTCTGACATCTATGACAGTTTTATAATTCTTCTGTTCTGAGCTCTGAAGTGTCCTTACTTTGCTGAAGGCTTTCTCCTGGGAAAAGGCAAGAAAATTTTGTAGACTGAAAGAACAATAAACAGTTTGATAGGAAAACAGTATTATCATGTGAAGCAATCGTGTTGCTAATTTGTTTTAATACAGTAAAGTATTTCAAAAGACCTTTACAACCTGGTTTAGAGGAGATTTTTTAAATATATGACTATTCTAAGTGAAACATAAAAATGAAAATTATGAAAAAGAAATGACTCACCATATCTTTGATAGACTCTTGTGTCCAATGCAAACATCTTAGAATAAGGAATATATTATGCAGACTGATTGAAATAATATATGTCAGAATTTACAGTGAATATGAGTACAATAATTTCAATAAAGAGCTTCTTAGGCTAAGCAACATAGATATATGCTTTATAGAATATTTTATTATAAACAATGATTAAAGATTTTCATTGCTTTCAAAATACTCTTAAAGCATGTTCAGTTAATAATATCTGAATAACATTGCTAGAGATTCATGAATTGCTTGTGATTAATACTATCACAAGTAATTATCACTACTTTTTTGATAAAAGCAAAATATAGAAAGCAAATTCCTATTTAGAATGTGTTATATTAAATAGCTATAAAGAAATAGACACAGAACAAAACAATCTGGCCAACAATATCTGAGTCACAAGAGTTTACAATTCTATCAGTTAGAGCACAAAAGAAATGATGTGTGTGTGCATACTCATATTGAAATAAGTTATTGAACATTTTCACAGATACACAGATATTCTTGTGTTCTTCATGTACAAACCAATGATAAGTATTTTAGCTGGATTAGTGTTCAGTGTAAGGAAAGCCATCTTAAGTGAGTTTTTTTTAGAATTCATAATCAGTTAATAAATATTTAATTATGTACTAAAGCAAAAAATCCAAATATATTTTATGAATATGGAGCTTTAGGTTTTTAACTTTTTCATTATAGAATCATGAATTAAGTTTAAAGAGAAATGAGGAGTCATCCTGACAAGTTATTTGAATTAGGAATTATTTTTTGCCCAATAAATAGAATGCATGAAACCCAAGATAAAGAGAAAAGGTATTATCATTATTGATTTGTTTATTTAGCTATAACTTTATAGTGTTATATATATACTGTGTTGTGCTTAGTCACTCAGATTTGTCCGACTCTTTGCGACTCCATGGACTGTGGCCCTCCAGGTTCCTCTGTCCATGGAATTCTCCAGGCAAGAATACTGGAGTGGGCTGCCATGCCCTCTTCTAGGGGATCTTCCCAACCCAAGGATTGAACACTGGTCTCCTGCATTGCAAGTAGATTCTTTACCATCTGAGACACCAAGGAAGCCCAAGAATACTGGAGTGGGGAGCCTATCCCTTCTCCAGGGGATCTTCCTGACCCAGGAATCGAACTGGGGTCTCCTGGATTGCAGGCAGATAACTTTACCAGCTACTAAGGAATCCCATAGATATTCTATTGCAACTCAATGAGATGAAGTGTTTATGTAAATACATGTGTTTGTATATTGGATAAAGTTACTTTTTCACGAGCAGTTCATTAAATTGAAAAGGGAAAATGTAATCCATTTTATGGCAAAACGGCAAAGTTACAAATATACAAATGCTGGCTATACGAATTGGATTTTATTCTTTTTTGCCTCTTTTTTAAAATTAAAGGCTTCTATTTTTTTGGAAGGATGGCACTATCTAACAACACTAGTTTTTTTTTATTTACAACATTTATTAGTTTCCGTATTTAGGATTGAGAGACCAGAGCATGGCTATAATTCATAAATTGCAATAAAATTCCTTGTAGACTTAAAAGGGTTTATTTGTTAAATCTCTAGTTGTATTATCTATGTTATTTCTGGGTCTGTTTAACTTTCCTATTTATTTGTTTTTCTTGATTATGTATCACATTCTTCTGTCTTTTCTCATGTGCAAGAAATTTTGATTAGATGCTAAACTTTATGAATATTAGGTTTTAATAATCTAAATATTATTTTAATGAGTGTGGAAATATATTTCTGGAGTGAGTTAATTTACTTAGAAAAGAGCTTATCTTTTTTTTTTAACATATATTTTTGCTTTGTTAGAGTCTAAAATAGTTTTTACTTTTAGGCACGAACCTTTTGGTGTCTCTTCAGAACGTTGCAAGTTTTCATACAAGAATTCTTCTTTTATGAACAACTTAACATTTAACTCATCAATCTCACTTTTATATATTCAGAAACAATAAAAAATGTATGTCCAAAAGACCTGTACTTGGATATGCATAATGCTTAATTCACAATCTGGAAACAAAACAGATCAATTAATTAACAAATGAACAAAAGAACATATATCTGTAGGGTTAAGTACTATGAAATAAAAGTTTGCTCAATAAACATAAGCATATAAATATATTTCAAAAAGCATTAAGCTGAGTGAAAGAAGTCAGGCACAAACTGTACAACACTGTATGATATTTTACACGCATTTCCAGAAGAGGCAAACTTACCTAGCATAACAGACAGATGAGAGGATCCAGGGCTGAGACTTTCAGGAGCTGACTGAGAAGGGACAGAGGGCTTCTATGGGAACCCGAAGTATTCCCTGTGGCTCAGATGGGAAAGAACCTGCCTGCAATGCGGGAGACCCAGATTTGATCCCTGGGTTGGCCAGCATTCTTGCCTGGAGAATTCCATGGACAGAGGAGCCTGGCGGGTACAGTCCATGGGGTCACAGAGAGTCAGACAGGACTAAGCAAGTAACACTTTCAATATTCAATTTCTTGATTATGGTGAGGCTCATATGGGTTTCAACATGTGTCCAAACTAAAAAGCAATAGACATTGAGGATGCGTGCATCTTATTAAACGTGAACTATCTGCCAATAACTCAAGTCACTTGGCAAGTCAGAAAAGCATGATAAAGGAGCCCAGGCCTTGAAGTCATACATAATAGGGTCAAATAAATCCTCATATTTGTAACAGTGGAGCAAGTTAACCATTCTCTCTTAAGTCTTAATTACCTCATCTAGAAAACAGGGAATGATGACAAACAGTTCCATGTATAACACCTCTCAACTAGAATTTACTCAAATATATTAGCTCCTTTCATTTTTTGGTATACATTCTTATAATAGGGTATAATTGAAATGATTAAAGATTACTACAACATTGTAAAGTAATTAGCCTCCAATTAAAATAAATTAATTAAAAAAAGAAATGATACAGATCATCTAATGATGACATTATGAATTACTCAGCTAAAATGTTTCTCTGAAAGTGTAAAGTTCATATTTAAAGTATGTTTTAATTAGTATACTTAATAGTTACATACATCAAAGCTAAGGCACAAAGACTGCACAACTTTAGCATGGTCTCCTTGATGTTGGCCTGTCTAATAGAGTTAGTTGTAGCCCATGGAGTGATCTGATTTCAGAGATTCAGTTGGTTAATAAGTGAGATTTTATTGGCCAAAACTAAACTAGCTTTGTGGTTCACTTATTCATGACTATAAGTAATTTTGCATTTTACATCTTAAAAGATTTATGTGAGTTGTTCCTAAAGAATTCTACTTTTCCAAGCATGAAAATAGGTAAGGACATAAAATACAAGCAGACACTTAGGGGAAAATATCCACGTATGAGTGTGTATGTTGGCATCTCTGAATCTTCATTGAAATCTCTAGTTGCTACAGTTTTTAACATTTAAGCAAAGTTTGAGAGGCCATTTAACTATTCCATGTAAATTGTATAAACTTAGATTTGCACTTTCTTAGACTATCCCATTTATCAATAAAAATCATCACTGTGACCCATGTTGCATCATTAACTGATATCTAAAATTCATCTGCTGGTATCATAATAAATAGCCTAGGGAAAGTCTATGTGGTAGTGCATAGCACATTAAGTAAGCCTCTGACAGAGAACTAACAATTTTATACTTTTAGAGAACAAATTGCTTCAAAAAATAAACATGCTTAAAAGGAGGTAATGATAAAATTATCTGGAAAAGTACTATACTATTGGATACATTTAAACAACTTTATAATTATGTAACAATCCTTTCTTCCTACGTATAATTCCCTAAATTATTTCCCAGCCCACTCTCTCCAAAGGTGAAAAATAAAAGGATCAAGACTACTAAATAAAAACAAGCATACTTGTCCTATTGGTTTCACAATCATGCAAAACTGTATTAAAAATACATTTTTTATCTTATACTTTTTATATTTTTATTAAGAAGTCTGGTAAATAGCCACAGAACTAGGAGAAGAATGAATAGAAATTATTTATGAAAGGTGAAATAAAACTCTGCTACTTTCTTTTCAGTTCAGTTCAGTTGCTCATTTGTGTCCAACTATTTGAGACCCCATGGACTGCAGCATGCCAGTCTTCCCTATCCATCATCAACTCCCAGAGCTTAAATTCATACCCATCAAGTCGGCAATGCCATCCAAACATCTCATCCTCTATTGTCCCCTTCTCTTCCTGCCTTCAATCTTTACCAGCATCAGGGTCTCTTCCAATGAGTCAGTTCTTTGCATCAGGTGGCCAAAGTATTGGAGTTTCAGCTTCACCATCAGTCCTTCCAATGAATGCTCAGGACTAATTTCCTTTAGAATTGACTGCTTGGATCTCCTTGTAGTCCAAGGGACTCTCAAGAGTCTTCAAAAGCATCAATTCTTCAGCCTTTAACTTCTTTTCCATGTATATCAATCAGCAAGAGAACACATTTGGAATTAAGAAAGTAATTATTACTACTAAGGATATAAGCTATTAAAACTATACAATATATACTGAGGACATTCTGTAAAGTGGCCAATATGCTAAACATTTTTAACCTATTAAAATATTTTATTTCCTTAGCTGCATTTGATAGCTAATAATAATCCATTTTACAGGTTATTGGCGTGAGGTCATGAGGTCGAGTTATCAGAAAAATCCAGGCAACATACAGCCAGATTCATACTCCTAAACCTAGGAAGTATCAATTAACTTTAATAACTGAAAAGAAAAAGAGTCAAATGAAATGTACTATTGTAGCTGAATAAATTTAATATTTCTTTATAAGGAAAATATATCTCTGAGTTTATTTAAATAAAAATGTGTATAACGCATTATGTATAATGTTTAGGATATAAGTATAGAAAAAAGAAGAGAAGGTATTTAACCAAGTTTTTACTATGTAATCATTTAAATATAAAAATTTATAAGTCTCTGCCACTATCAGTTTTCTTGTATGTCTCTGTGTGTGTTCCTTGCTTGAATCCTTACAATTGATCCCAGTGTATTACTAATTAAAGAATAGAATTACATAGCTGACATCTAATATTATATGTTACAGTCATACAATATAGTGATTCACAATGTTTGAAGGTTAACTCTATGCAGTTATTATAAAACATTGGCTATATTTCTCATGTTGTACAATGTATCTCTCTAATTTATTTTCAACAAATAGTTTGTACCTCTTAATCTTCTACCCCTACATTTCTCCTCCCTACTTCCCTCTTTCCTCTGATAACCATTAGTATTTTTTTAGTGATAGCCAAGAGTTAAAAGCTGTATATTTATCCATGACAAGGGAAATAGGTTAGAAAAATTGCATATAAATACAATAAATATATTATAGTAGGAATAACTCACTCCAGTATTTGTGGTTGGAAAATTCCATGGAAAGAGGAGCCTAGCGGGCTGTAGTCCATAGTTGCAAAGAATCAGATAGTATTGAGCATGCGTGCGCACACACACACACACACACACACATACACACACACATACACACACACACACACACACACAGAGTAATTAGAAGCAGTAACTCAAAGCAAAATTTCTTGTTAAAATTATTAGTAATAAAGGTAAATAAAGGAATTAGCAAATACTGGATCTGATGTATATGGGGTCTCTGTACTATCTTTTCCATTTTTTTGTAAGCCTATTTTGAAAAAAGTTATTATTGATAGAAAGTAAAAAATGCACCATATCATATCTATCTTAAAAGCAAATCCAGCCATCTTAATAAAAAGAATGTTTCATAATATTAACATGACAGTAGCATTTAATATCTAGTTATGGTCTTAAGGGTTTGTATCAATTTCTATTCATATTGATATTTTTATATTTATATGTATAATATATGGATATGCTTATGTACTTTTAATTCCATGTTATAAATTAGAAAACAATATATATTTTAAATATTAAGTGATTTAAATAAGTTAAGTTAAAATTCCAAAGTTAAATGCTGTGGATCAGTGAGTAGTGAGCTAAGATTTTCTTTATTTTCAGGCCTTGGAACATCTGGGCCAAATGTGGAGCAGCAATGGTCAGCTTTGGCAGACTAACCCAAATGTCATGTTGATATTTTTACTTATTCTGAAAATGTTAATGAAGAATTACACTGTATCACTTCCCCTCCATGTCTATACATAGATTCAAAAAAAAAAGACCTGCTCTTTGACTCAGATCTCTATGTAGAACACATCTATAATGTGATTGCTGTGTAAGTGCTTGCCAAAATACCTGCTGATGTAAAACAGAGACTTCTAAGATGGTTTATGATGGACATGCTGTGTCAATCTGAATTATCTCCCTACGTGCCCATTAATCCCAGTGTTTGAGGCAACTATAGTCGTGCCTGGCTCTTTGTGACCCTATGGGCTACAACCTGCCAGTCTCCTCTGTCCATGGGGCTCTCCAGGCAAGGATACAGGTGTGGGATGCCATGCCCTCCTCCAGGGGATCTTCCCGACCCAGGGATGGAACCAGCACCTCTTAATGTTCCTGCACTGACAGTCAGGTTCTTTACCACTAGGCCACCAGGGAAGCTCGCGAATCTGCTAGTTGAATACAGATTACAAAGGTTCTCTTGACGCTATTATTTGGCATAAATTATAGCTCAGGTAATCAAATACACCTGACAGAGAGTCACAAGTAGCCTTTTTTCACCAGAGAGGAAAGAGGAAAGGAGTCCTTTTTATTAACAGGAGTTTTTGCAAGAAGTGTCAGAAGGGATTCCACCATTAATATCCCTTTTAACTAGTCTCTATGTTATCGAGGGAAGGAAGAAAACAGACACGGTGAAGATATTATGTGAAGAAATTTTCTTCCTTAGTATGGTATAAATTATGTCATCACTAAAGTGTATTTCTCCCTTTCTGACTGCCAAATAGTTAGTGCCTCTCCGTTGGTACCTTTGAAGCCTCAGAGGCCAGAGAATTTAGAAACATCACATGCTGTCTTTTCTATGTTATTTCTATTCTTCCATTAGAAAAATAATGCTGTTTTTTTCTTTTATATGTGTCTGAATGAATTTTTTAATGATGAAGATATGTTTTAATAATCAAATCATCCAAGCTAGTGATGGTTCAAATGCTGACTATTTGATCTTGTCAGCTTTCCAGAATGTCTTGAAAAATGAACAACACATTTTCAGGTCATTATAGCAAAGATTTTAGGTTGATGGCATGATATTTTATCTTCAAATGGAGAAAATGCCCAAGAGTAAGCAATTTTCAAAATGTATAGCCCAACAAAGATAGGAACATATGAAAGAATTGTTACACTGAACTATGATGAATAGTTTCTAGCTTTTCTGATTAATGGACTGTTCAAAAAGATGTGCTTCTGGGAGCACTGAGTTTAAAATTAAACGCGAGGAATTCCTGAGTTCTAATTTCATATCTTCAAACAGTATGACTCTGTAATTTATGCAAGCTGTGATGGATTTTTTTAAAGTAGCATTTAAGATGAGCAGTGTCAATTTCACAGGAGAATAGCTGTGAATTTACTGTGTTCATTAGTTCATAGAGGTAACGGAAAAGGGAAAATGAAGTCAACTATTTGTTTGGCATCCTGTCCATACGGCAGTTAAAACTTAAAAAAAAAAAAATTTGCCCACCCTAAGTTTTCCTCATATATGAGCAATATTTCAACCTAATGCCACATTATAAAACCCTCGCAAAGAATCTCAAAACTTTATGAGATTAGCTACTCTTTAAAAATATCAGTGGGTTTAGTTAATATTTGAAGCCCATATTTATAATATAAAGGTACATACAATCTTGTCTATTCATTTTCTATGTATATCTGTATTATAAAAAGAGTCAAGGATTTCTGTTAGAATTGCTGTCTTGGAAGTCTTAAGATGTATTTTTAAAAATTAAGAAGAATACTAAAATGAGTATATTTAGACTTTTTTCTTTGGAGATCTACAAAGAAATTAAAACAGCACGTAACAAATAGTTTCATTCCATTCAGACCTAATGAAATTAAAATCAATAACAGTAACAAAAAGAATTTGCCATGACATATGTGAATCTAAGTCTCAGTCTTTATGAAGAAATGACTGCTGATTTCTTGACTAAATTAGGAGACAAAACATAATTATTATTCAAATTAATAAGGATACTTCAGTAGATGGAAATTCAAATAACAAAATGGATGTTGTGCTAGAAAAAATTTACAGAAACTATTTAAAAATCTAAATAGACCCAAACCAAATAAGGAAAATATACTGAGAAGCCACACAGTCTTTACTTATAAAACACAAATAAATGAAGAAAGAAATAATTGAACACATGTATACACACTTTAAAATATTCAGATTGTTTAATACAGTTTGATGGAAAATTCACTGAATTTCTTAAATACCATACATGAGTTACTTAATAATTTAATAGGAAAAAGAGCAATCCCAGTCATAATAATATTAAAAAATAACATAGAGTTTAGGAAAATGGTAGTAATAACTCCATCTTTTTAACTCTGTGCAGATCTGATCTAAACTCAGACAGAGCAATTAAACAGCAAGACCTGAATTCATCAACAGTGTTCACACTAAACTAAGTGGCGAATCATTGAAAGTAACATTCTAAGGAACTTGTTGGGGACAAACCAGCTACAAGACACATGTGTTATTCATGTCTGAACAAAGAAGAGCAGAGAGAGGTGAGAAACCAGAGACCTGGGGACTCCCAACTAGAGGGATGGGGTGGTCTTGCCTACTGCAGTAGCGTCTGACGGCCGAGTTTGTGGCAGGGCCTAGCGGAGCAGTGTAGCTTCTAGAATGCCTTGAATCTCAACTGACAGAGCAATATTCCACTGCAGAAACCCTGTGTAAGGAGAAGGTGTTGGGCTGTAAACAAAACTGAGCATGATAGTAAAAACAGACGCAAAACAAAAATACCAGAAAGAATAGCGGACGAGGAGACAGAGCTTCAAGCGATTCGATTCTGGAACAATTGGTCTGGGGACAAGCCACTACACTTGGGGAAATTACAGTAAAAGACAAGGCTTCCCAGTTTGTGCCAGTGGTTAAGAACCCACCTACAAGTGCAGGAGACGTAAGGGACATGGATTGACTCCCTGGGTCAGGAAGGTGCCCTGGAGAAGGGCATGGCAGCCCACTCTAGCATTCTTGCCTGGAAATCCCATGGACAGAGGAACCTGGCAGACTACAGTCCACAGGATCACAAGGAGTTGGATATGACTAAGCAATTAAGCACACACAGTAAACATGTGATTGAATAATATATTCTGTGAAATAAGAATAGCTATCCTGAAAAAAATGCATTGTAAATACTGAAGAAAACTAATTTCATGTGTAAAATTAAGCAACAGTAAAGTACTGTGGTCAAATCCCCCCACATGTTTAAATTTTCATCTTTGCTTGTTTTAACCAAATAGAACAATTTTACTTCATATAATATGTGAAGACTTGCTAAAAAACAGATCTGCTCACACAACAGATTTAAAATTATTAGCTTTTATAGCAAATGAGTGAAGATGTTAATAAAATTACTTAAGAAAACATGAGATAACACACAAGAGAAAGAATCAAAAAAGAAAATGACACAGGAATGAGACAACAGTTCAGGAAAGAATTAAATCAAATACATCTATATCTATAAAGCAATCAGAAAGAAATTTAATTTTATTTAATTTTATTCTTTATTATTGATGAACAAAATAAAGTTTATAATTGCATGTGTCCCATATATGGTCTGCTCATATATGATCCATTCTTTTGCTAACTGGTATTGAGATGAACTATGGACGGAGGTTCATGACAATGTAGAGGAGACAGGGATCAAGACCATCCCCATGGAGAATAAATGCAAAAACGCAAAATGGTTGTCTGAGGAGGACTTACAAATAGCTGTGAAAAGAAGAGAAGTGAAAAACAAACAAGAAAAGGAAAAATATTTCCATTTGAATGCAGAGATCCAAAGAATAGCCAGGAGAGATAAGAAAGCCTTCCTCAGTGACCAATGCAAAGAAATAGAGGAAAACAACAGAATGGGAAAGACTAGAGGTCCCTTCAAGAAAATTAGAGATACCAAGGGAACATTTCATGCAAAGATGGGATCGATAAAGGACAGATATTGTATGGACCTAACAGAAACAGAAAACATTAAGAAGAGGTGGCAAGAATACACAGAAGAACTGTACAAAAAAAGATCTTCACATCTCAGATAATCACGATGGTGTGACCCCTCACCTAGAGCCAGACTTCCTGGAATGTGAAGTCAAGTGGGCCTTAGGAAATATCACTACAAACAAAGCTAGTGGAGGTGATGGAATTCCAGTTGACCTGTTTCAAATCCTGAAAGATGATGCTGTGAAAGTACTGTATTCAATATGCCAACAAATTTGGAAAACTCAGCAGTGGCCACAGCACTGGAAAAGGTCAGATTTCATTCCAATCCCAAAGAAAGGCAATTCCAAAGAATGCTCAAACTACCGCACAATTGCACTCATCTCACACGCTAGTAAAGTAATGCTCAAAATTCTCCAAGCCAGGCTTCAGCAATATGTGAACAATGAACTTTCAGATGTTCAAGCTGGTTTTAGAAAAGGCAGAGGAACCAGAGATCAAATTGCCAACATTTGGGGGATCATGGAAAAAGCAAGAGAGTTCCAGAGAAACATCTATTTCTGCTTTATTGACTATGCCAAAGCCTTTGACTGTCTGGATCACAATAAACTGTGGAAAATTCTTCAAGAGATGGGAATACCAGACCATCTGACCTGCCTCTTGAGAAACCTGTACGCAGGTCAGGAAGCAACAGTTAGAACTGGACATGGAACAACAGACTGGTTCCAAATATGGAAATGAGTATGTCAGGGCTGTATATTGTCACCCTGCTTATTTAACTTATATGCAGAGTACATCATGAGAAATGCTGGGCTGGAAGAAGCACAAGCTGGAATCAAGATTGCGGGAGAAACATCAATAACCTCAGATATGCAGATGACACCACCTTTATGGAAGAAAATGAAGAGGAACTAAAAGGCCTCTTGATGAAAGTGAAAGAGGAGAGTGAAATAGTTGGCTTAAAGCTTAACATTCAGGAAATAAGATCATGGCATCCTGTCCCATCACTTCATGGGAAATAGATGGGTAGACAGTGGAAGTAGTGTCAGACTTTAATTTTTTGGGCTCCAAAATCACTGAAGATGGTGATTGCAGCCATGAAATTAAAAGACACTTACTCCTTGGAAAGAAAGTTATGACCAACCTAGATAGCATATTAAAAAGCAGAAACATTACTTTGCCAACAAAGGTCCATCTGGTCAAGGGTATGGTTTTTCCAGTGGTCATGTATGGATGTGAGTGTTGGACTGTGAAGAAAGCTGAGCACCGAAAAATTGATGCTTTTGAACTATGGTGTTGGAGAAGACTGTTGAGAGTCCCTTGGGCTGCAAGGATATCCAACCAGTCCCTCCTAAAGGAGACTAGTTTTGGATGTTCATTGGAAGGACTGATGCTGAAGCTGAAACTCCAGTACTTTGACCACCTCATGCGATGAGTTGACTCATTGGAAAAGACCCTGATGCTGGGAGGGATTGGGTGCAGGAGGAGAAGGGGACGACAGAGGATGAGATGGTTGCATGGCATCACTGACTTGATGGGCATGGGTTTGATTCAACTCTGGGAGTTGGTGATCGACAGGGAGGCCTGGCGTGTTGAGATTCATGGGGTCTCAAAGAGTCGGACACGAAGAACGACTGAACTGAATTGAACTGATTGAGTTGAAAAATGATGCCAAGGACCTTTGAAATTTTATGGACTGGTCTGACATTTATTTTTCACTATTATAAACACTTCTAATATTGTCCAGTTACTTTTCATTGCTTCTCAATATTCTTAACTAAGAAGTGAAGAATGTGGGCATAGTTATTTCTGTACAATCTGAAGGGTAGATTAGTGACACATCCCTTGGCAAAGAATCCTTACTAGTTTTTTCATCATACCTATTGAGTTAGGTATATTAAATCCTTTAAGTAGCTTTGATAAGTTGCTAAAATTACAAATATCCCTCTATATAGACTAAATGTAAAGTGTATTTCTGGGAGACAATTGGAGTAAAGATTGCTGGGAGAATTACCAATAACCTTGGATATGCAGACACCACCACCTTTATGGCAGAAAGCAAAGCAAAGAAAAGAAGAAATAAAGAGCCTCTTGATGAAAGTAAAAGAGGAGAGTGAAAAAGCTGGCTTAAAACTCAAAATTCAAAAAACTAAGATCATGTCACCTGGTCCCGTCACTTCATGGCAAGTAAATTGGGAAACAATGGAAACAGTGACAGACGTTATTTTCTTGGACTCCACAATCACTGTAGATGGTGACTGAAGCCATGAAATTAAACGATGCTTGCTCCTTGGAAGAAAAGCTATGGCAAAACTAGACAGTATATTAAAAACAGAGATATTACTTTGCCAACAAAGGTCCATCCAGTCAAAGTTATGGTTTTTCCAGTAGTCATGTATGGATGTGAGAGCTGGACCATAAAGAAAGTTGAGCACCAAAGAATTGATGCTTTTGAACTGTGGTGTTGGAGAAGACTCTTGAGAGTCCCTTGGACTGCAAGGGGATCAAACCAGTCAATCATAAAGGAAATCAGCCCTGAATATTTATTGGAAGGACTGATGCTGAAGCTGAAGTCGGAATATTTTGGCCACCTGATGTGAAGAACTGACTCATTGGATAAAACCCTGATGCTGAGAAAGATTAAAGGCAAGAGGAGAAGGGGACGACAGAGGATGAGATGGTTGGATGGCAACACTGACTCAATGGATATGAGTTTGAGCAAGTTCCACAAGTTTGTGATGGACAGGGAAGCCTGGCATGTTGCAGTCCATGGGGTTGCAAAGAGTCAGACATGACTGAATGAATGAACTGACTGACTGTAATGGCATTTCAATTCACATTTTATTTAAAGCTTAATATTTTGATCTCAAATGATGTGTTTTATTTTTACAATTTGATCATATAATTGATTTCAATAGATATAAAGCTAAAATACCAGAAAATAGATTTTTATAGGTCTTTGTGTTAATTTCTGAACTGTGATATAAATATATAAAGAGAATGAATTACTCCTGTGACATCATCTTGAATTGACAGAAGAGTTTGCGCTGGTTTTAAACTTGGAACTGATTATTACCAAAAAGATTATATTGATATATCAATAAGCACAATCATTGCATTTTATTTCTAATTTAGCCACTTGATGAGCTATGATTCCAAGTTAAATCTGAAGACATAATATTACTTCTCATGAGTGTAACCCAACTACTTCATCCTTAGTATATATATTAGTTATAAATATCTGCTGAAGAAGGTCGGTTGTAGTGACCTTATGTTAAGCTTTTCTGCATGATTTTGAAAGTTGTGACTTGCTTGTGTCTGTTTCTATGTGCTCAACTACAATCAATTAAATGTTTGTTTGTTTGTTTGTTTTTTCTTCTGTTCATGGGGTTCTCCTTTCTCCTGTGGACCACATTTTGTAAAAACTCTCTCCACCATGACCCATCTGTCATAGGTGGCCCTGCATGGCATGACTCAAATCTATACAATGCTGTGATCCACATGTTCATTTTGGTTAGCTTTCTATGATTGTGTTTTTTGTTCTGGAGACTGGGGGATTATAGTTATTGTTTCTTCTGTCTGCCCTCTGATGGATGAGAATAAGAGGCTTGTGCAAGCTTCTTTGTGGGAGGGACTGGCTGTGGGAAAACTGGATCTTGCCCCGGTGAACAGGGCCATACTCAGTAAATATTTAATTGAATTGTCTCCTGATGGGTGGAGCTCTGCTCCCTCCCTGTTAGATGTTCTACCTGAGGCAACCCAGTTCTGAGGTCTATAAGCTCTATCATTCTGATGACTTCCAATAGGAATTATGCCAACCTGGCCTCCTAGGACAGCTGCTGTCAGTGCCTCTGTACCCATGGTAGGTCACAGCTGATCCACACCTCTGCAGAAGACCCTCAAACACTCACAAGTGGTCTGGTTCAATCTCTTGTGGGGTCATCAACCCTTCTCTGAGTCTTGGTATGCACAAGGTTTTCTTTTTGCCTTCCAAGAGTCTCTGTTTTCCCCCAGTCCTATGGAAGTTCTGTAATTAAATCCTGCTGCCCTTTGAAGTCAGATTCCCTGGGGATTCCCAGTCCCTTTGCTGAATCCCCAGGTTGGGAAGTCTGTTGTGAAGCCTAGAACCATCCCAAGACTGCAAGAACTTCTTTGGTATTATTAAACCTAAGTTTATGAGTACCCATCCAGCAGGTATGGGATTTGATCTTATTGTGATTATACCTCTCCTAATATCTCATTGCAGCTTCTCCTTTGTCCTTGAACATAGGGTATCTTTTATTTGATGGATTCCAACATCCTACTGTAGATGGTTGTTCAACAGCTAGTTGTATGAACAGTCCCATGAACAGTATGAAAGGTAAAAAGATATGTCATCAAAAGATGAGCACCACCACCCCCAAAGGTTGGTAAATGCCCAGTATACTATTGGGGAAGAACAGAGAAATATCTCCAGAAAGAATGAAGAAGCTGGGCCAATGCAGAAACAACACTCAGTTGGTGGATGTGTCTGGTGATGAAAGTAAAGTCTGATGCCATAAATATCAGTATTGCATAGGAACCTGGAATGCTTGGTCCAGAAATAAAGGTCAGCTGGACATGGTCAAGCAGGAGATGGCAAGACTAAAAATTGACATTTTAAGAATTAGTGAACTAAAATGGACAGGAATGGACAAATTTAATTAAGATGACCATTATATCTACTACTGTGCATAAGAATTCCTTAGAAGAAATGGAGTATCCCTCACACTTAACGAGAGACAGAAGTGCAGAACTTGGGTGCAATCTCAAAAATAGCTGAATGATGTTGGTTCGTTTCCAAGGCAAACCATTCAACATCAGAGTAATTCAAGTTTATGTCCCAAACACTAATAACAAAGAAGCTTAATTTGAATGGTTCTATGAAGATGTACAAGACCATATAACTAACATAAAAAAGTATGTCTTTTTCATAATAGGGGGTTGGAATACAAAAGTAGGAACTTGAGAAATACATGGAATAACAGGGAAGTTTGGCCTTGGAGAACAAATGAAGCAGGAAAAAGATCAAAAGAGTTTTGCCAAGAGAACATATTGGTCATGGCAAGAACCCTCTTCCAACAACACAAGAAATGACTCTACACATGGATATCCCTAAATGGTCAACACCGAAAATAACTTGATCCTATTCTTAGCACTTGAATAGAAAGAGCTCTATCAGTCAGTCAGTCAGTTCAGTCGCTCAGTCGTGTCCGACTCTTTGCGACCCCTGAAGTGCAGCACGCCAGACCTCCCTGTCCATCACCAACTCCCGGAATTTACTCAAACTCATGTTCATCGAATCTGTGATGTCATCCAGCCATCTCATCCTTTGTCATCTCCTTCTCCTCCTGCCCCCAACACCCCCCCACCAACATCAGGCTCATTTCAAATGAGTCAACTCATCGCATGAGGTGGCCAAAGTACTAGAGTTTCAGCTTCAGCATCAGTCCTTCCAGTGAACATCCAGGACTGATTTCCTTTAGGATGGACTGGTTGGATCTCCTTGCAGTCCAAGGGACTCTCAAGAGTCTTCTCCAACACCACAGTTCAAAAGCATCAATTCTTCAGTGCTCAGCTTTCTTCACAGTCCAACTGTCACATCCATACATGACCACTGGAAAAACCATACCCTTGACCAGATGGACCTTTGTTGGCAAAGTAATGTCTCTGCTTTTTTATATGTTATCTAGGTTGGTCATAACGTTCCTTCCAAGGAGTAAGTGTCTTTTAACTTCATGGCTGCAATCACCATCTTCAGTGATTTTGGAACCCAAAAAAATTAAAGTTTGACACTACTTCCACTGTTTCTCCATCTATTTCCCATGAAGTGATGGGACAGGATGCCGTGATCTTATTTCCTGAATGTTAAGCTTTAAGCCAACTGTTTCGCTCTCCTCTTTCACTTTCATCAAGAAGCCTTTTAGTTCCTCTTCATTTTCTTCCATAAGGGTGGTGTCATCTGCATATCTGAGGTTATTGATGTTTCTCCCACAATCTTGATTCCAGCTTGTGCTTCTTCCAGCCCAGCATTTCTCATGATGTACTCTGCATGTAAGTTAAATAAGCAGGGTGACAATATACAGCCCTGACATACTCATTTCCATATTTGGAACCAGTCTGTTGTTCCATGTCCAGTTCTAACTGTTGCTTCCTGACCTGCGTACAGGTTTCTCAAGAGGCAGGTCAGATGGTCTGGTATCCCATCTCTTGAAGAATTTTCCACAGTTTATTGTGATCCAGACAGTCAAAGGCTTTGGCATAGTCAATAAAGCAGAAATAGATGTTTCTCTGGAACTCTCTTGCTTTTTCCATGATCCCCCAAATGTTGGCAATTTGATCTCTGGTTCCTCTGCCTTTTCTAAAACCAGCTTGAACATCTGAAAGTTCATTGTTCACATATTGCTGAAGCCTGGCTTGGAGAACTTTGAGCATTATTTTACTAACTTGTGAGATGAGTGCAATTGTGCGGTAGTTTGAGCATTCTTTGGAATTGCCTTTCTTTGGGATTGGAATGAAATCTGACCTTTTCCAGTGCTGTGGCCACTGCTGAGTTTTCCAAATTTGTTGGCATATTGAATACAGCACTTTCATAGAATCATCTTTCAGGATTTGAAATAGTTCTTCTGGAATTCCATCACGTCCACTAGCTTTGTTCATAGTGATGCTTCCTAAGGCCCACTTGACTTCACAGTCCAGGATGTCTGGGTCAAGGTGAGGGGTCACACCATCATGATTATCTGGTTTATGAAGATCTTTTTTGTACAGTTCTTCTGTGTATTCTTGCCACCTCTTCTTAATATTTTCTGCTTCTGATAGGTCCATGCCCTTCCTGTCCTTTATCGATCCCATCTTTGCATGAAATATTCCCTTGGTATCTCTAATTTTCTTGAAGGGATCTCTAGTCTTTCCCATTCTGTTGTTTTCATCTATTTCTTTGCACTGATCGCTGAGGAAGGCTTTCTTATCTCTCCTGGCTATTCTTTGGAACTCTGCATTCAAATGGGAATATTTTTCCTTTTCTTGCTTGCTTTTTGCTTCTCTCCTTTTCACAGCTATTTGTAACTCCTCCTCAGACAACCATTTTGCCTTTTTGCATTTATTTTCCATGGGGATGGTCTTGATTCCTGTCTCCTGTACAATGTCGTGAACCTCCATCCATAGTTCATCAGGCACTCTGTATATCAGATCGAGTCCCTTAAATCTATTTCTCCCTTCCACTGTATTGTCATAATGGATTTGATTTAGGTCATACCTGAATGGTCTAGTGATTTTCCCTACTTTCTTCAGTTTAAGTCTGAATTTGGCAATAAGGAGTTCATGATCTGAACCACAGTCAGCTCCTGGTCTTTCTTTTGCTGACTGTATAGAGCTTCTCCGTCTTTGGCTGCAAAGAATATAATCAATCTGATTTTGGTGTTGACCATCTGGTGATGTCCATGTGTAGAGTCTTCTCTTGTGTTGTTGGAAGAGGGTGGTTGATATGACCAGTGCGTTCTCTTGGCAAAACTCTATTAGCCTTTGCCCTGCTTCATTCCATTCTCCAAGGCCAAATTTGCCTGTTACTCCAGGTGTTTCTTGACTTCCTACTTTTGCATTCCAGTCTCCTATAATGAAAAGGACATATTTTTTGGGTGTTAGTTCTAAAAGGTCTTGTAGGTCTTCATAGAACCATTCAACTTCAGCTTCTTCAGCGTTACTGGTGGGGGCATAATCTTGGATTACCGTGATATTGAACGGTTTGTCTTGGAAATGAATGGAGATCATACTGTTGTTTTTGAGATTGCATCCAAGTACTGCGTTTCAGACTCTTTTATTAACCATGATGGCTTCTCCATTTCTTCTAAGAGATTCCTGCCCACAGTAGTAGATATAATGGTCATCTGAGTTAAATTCACCCATTCCAATCCATTTTAGTTTGCTGATTCCTAGAATGTCGACATTCACTCTTACCATCTCCTGTTTGACCACTTTCAATTTGCCTTGATTCATGGACCTAACGTTCCAGGTTCCTATGCAATATTGCCCTTTATAGCATCTGACCTTGCTTCTATCACCAGTCACATCCTCAACTGGGTGTTGTTTTTGCTTTGGCTCCATCCCTTCTTTCTGGAGTTATTTCTCCACTGATCTCCAGTAACATACTGGGCACCTCCCAACCTGGGGGAGTTCCTCTTTCAGTATCCTATCATTTTGCCTTTTCACATGTTCATGGGATTCTCAAGACAAGAATACTGAAGTGGTTTGCCATTCCCTTCTCCAGTGGACCACATTCTGTCAGACGTCTCCACCATGACCCGTCCATCTTGGGTGGCCCCACACGGCATGGCTTAGTTTCATTGAGTTAGACAAAGCTGTGGTCCTGTGATCAAATTCACTTGTTTTCTGTGATTATGGTTTCAGTTTGTATGCCCTCTACAGCAAATGCAAGACCAGAAGCTGACTGTGGCTCAGATCACGAACTCCTTATTGCAAAATCCAGGCTTAAATTGAGGAAAGTAGAGAAAACCACTAGGTCATTCAGGCATGACATGAATCATAAAATGAATCCCTTATGATTATACAGCAAAAGTGGCAAATAGATTCAAGGGATTAGATCTGGTAGACAGAGGGCCTGAAGATCAATGGACAGAGGTTGTGACATTGTACAGGAAGTGGTAACTTAAATCACCCCCCCCCCCAAAAAAAAGAAATGCAAGCAATAAAGTGGGAGTCTGAGGAGGCCTTACAAATAGCTGAGAATAGAAGAGAAGTGAAAGGCTAAGGAGAAAAGGGAGGATATATTCAACTGAATGGTTAGGGAGGTGGGAGGGGGAATCGGGATGGGGAATACATGTAAATCCACTGCTGATTCATGTCAATGTATGACAAAAGCCACTACAGTATTGTAAAGTAATTAGCCTCCAACTAATAAAAATAAATGAAGAAAAAAAAAAAAGAATAGCAAAGAGATAAGTAAACTTCTTAAATGAATAGTGCAGTAGAGGAAAACAATAGAATGGGAAAGACTAGAGATCCCATCAAGAAAATTAGAGATATCAGAGGAATATTTCATGCAAAGATGGGCACAATAAATAACAGAAGTGGCAAGGACCTGACAGAAGTAGAAGATATTAAGAAGAAGTGGCAAGAATATACAGAAGAACTATGCTAAAATGGTCTTAAAGACCTGCATAACAACAGTAGTATGGTCACTTCCCTACCGCCAGACAATCTGGAGTGTGAAGTCAAGGGAGCCTTAGGGAGCATTAATAAGAACAAAGTTAATGAAGGTGATGAAATTCCAATTGAGCTACTTCAAATCCTCAAAGATGACGCTGTTACAGTGATGCATTCAATGCATCAGCAAATTTGGAAAGTCCATCAGTGGCCACAGGACTGGAAAAGGTCAGTTTTTATTCCAATGTCAAAGAAAGAGAATTCCAAAGATTGTTCTAATTTGCACAGGCATGCAAAGTAGTGCTCCAAGTCCTCCAAGCTAGGCTTCAACAGTATATGAACCAAGAACTTCCAGATGTACAAGCTGGATTTAGAAAATGTAGAAGAACCAGAGACCAAATTGCCAACATCCATTGGATCACAGAAGAAGAAAAAATTATTCCCCCAAAAAATCTGCTTTTGCTTCACTGACTATACTAAAGCCTTTGCCTATTTGAAAACGTAAGTGTTAGTCACTCATTCATGTTCGACTCTTTGTGACTCCATGAACTAGCCTTCTAGGCCCCTCTATCCATAGAATTTTCTGGGCAAGAATACTGGAATGGGTAAACATTCCCTTCCCCAGGGGATCTTCCCAAGCCAGGGATCAAACTCAGGTCTCTCACATTGCAGACAGAATCTTTACTATCTGAGCTACCAGGGAAGCCCTTGGACTGTGCAGATCACAACAAACTATGGAAAATTCTTAAAGAAAGGGAATTCCAGACCACCTTACCTGTCCCCCCTCCACAAGAAACCTGTAAGCAGGACAACAAGCAACAGTTAGAACCAGACATGGATCAACTGACTGGTTCAATATTGGGAAAAGAGTATGACAAGTGTGTACATTGTCACCCTGCTTATTTATATGAAGAGTGAACTGCCAGGCTGAGTGACTCACAGGGTGGAATCAAGTTTGCCAGGAGAAATATTAACAACCTCAGATATGCAGAAGTTATCACTCAAATGACAGAAAGTGAAGAGACACTAAAGAGCCTCTTGATGAGAGTGAAAGAAGAGAGTGACATAGCTGATTTAAAATTCCAAGATTCAAAAAAACTAAGATCATGGCATCTGGTCCCAACACTTTATGGCAAATAGAAGGGGAAAAAGTAGAAACAGTGGCAGATTTCATTTTCTTGGGCTCCAAAATTAGTGTGGATGGTGACTGCACTGTGAAATTAGAAGATGTGTGACCCTTGGAAGAAAAGCTATGACAAACTTAGACAGCATATTAAAAAGCAGAGACATCACTTTACTGACATAGGTCCTTATCGTCAAGGAAATTTTGGTTACCTTTATTTCAGATGCATATTGTTTACAGTTTTCTTTGTCACAAGGGAAAAACAACTGCACATATTCATTACATACACACACAAACATATACACACATACGTGTATATATTTAAATCTGTTGCTTAGGTATAATTTTTTGGAAGAAAAGACAGCCAAATTACTATTTCAATACTATACAAACTATATGTGTAACTGATAACATTACTACAAATCCCTTTCTTTTAAGCTAAGTAGACATAGAGTAAAACTTTTTATTAACATTAATAACTCCCATAAAATCCTAAAAATGCAATGAGGTTAAAAGAAAACCATTTTAGTTGTTAGTCACATGGAGTAATTCTGTTATACTCAGACTAAATAACTTTGAAACATAGAGGATTATTTTGAAAAAAGTAGCAATTTGAAAGGTAGAACACTGCATAATTTGACCATGGTTCTGAAGAAGCTAAATTAAAGGAAGTGTACATCATCTCTAGTTGATCACAAAGCGAAATTACAATTTTTTAGTAATATATAAAGAGATATGTCTACATAACTGATATTCTGATTTTTGTTTTGTTTAGTTAGCTCTCAGCCCATTAAAACACTTAGAAGCAGATAATTAACATTCTAGTTCTTATTTTCAAAAACACCTCAGAAAAAATCTTAAATGATTTAAATAATGAAGATTTGCAATTGAGAGTATATAGGGAAACTGTTTGGCATTGCCTACATTTGGGGACATTTCTAATAAAAGAGAAAATGGGTTAAATCTTATTAATTACTGAAATATCAATGGATATTTTGATCAACTCTTTCATCCTGTTCTACCAGGAAACAGCTAAAACTTTCCTGGAATTTATCATAGCTGAGCAAAGCTATACCTATTAGTGGAAGTTAGATAAGTTTTAGATGGCAGAAATAAGACAGAAAGCATCTCTGTGTGGTAGCTAACTCAGATCCCCAAATGAAAGTGTTTGTAGCAGTTAAACTGTCCATTCACACGTGTTTACACATATGAGGAAGTCGTGGCAGTGGCCATAGTGATGCGACAGTGATTGCAGTTACTTCTTAGATCTAGAAAACAAGCTCACTACTGAGATTTTAAAAACAAATGTACAGTGTCCACTCGTACTTCTGATCTGGCTTTCAAAAGGACATATTCAACTATCCATAATTTAATCTAAATACTGTGTTTATGAGGTTTTTTGTGCAGTCTCTCAGTCGTGTCCGACTCTGTGATTCCATGGACTGTAGCCCACCAGGCTTCTCTGTCCATGGGATTCTCCAGGAAAGCATACTGGAGTTGTTACCAAGCCCTCCTCCAGGAGATCTTCCTGATCCAGGGATTGAAAGTATATCTCTTAGGTCTCCTGCACTAGCATGCAGGTATTTTTTTTTTTTTTTTTTATCCCTAGCACACCTTGGAAGCCCCTCATAATTATATAATTTAATTTTTTATAAATTTATATGGCAAAGTTATAAAAACTTTCTAAAATTAGTTTATGTTGACATTCATATTACACAAAGATACATATACACATATATATTTAATTGTTGTTCTCCTTTTATTTGTGAAATGATCTTAGAAAAGAGGTAGAGGCAAATTTAGAGAAATAATGAAAACTCGGATAAAGGGGCAAGAAAATGACAGGGAGAAAAGCTTTTAATTTATTTTTAAGTAGTGTTTTTCATTTGTACTTAAACAGGTGATTCCATTTTTTGGTAAAAATACTTGTAATTTTGTAGGTAATTTTGAACTTGATATTCAATAAGAAATCTCTAGACATTCTTGTGTCAGTTCAGTTCAGTCACTCAGTCGTGTCCGACTCTTTGCGACCCCACCAACGGCAGCACTCCAGGCCTCCCTGTCAGTCACCAACTCCCAAAGTCTAACCAAACCCATGTCCTTTGAGTCGGTGATGCCATCCAACATCTCATTCTCTGTCTTCCCCTTCTCCTCCTGCCCTCAATCTTTCCCAGCATCAGGGTCTTTTCAAATAAGTCAGTTCTTCGCATCAGGTGCCCAAAGTACCGGAATTTCAGTTTCAACATCAGTGCTTCCAATGAACACCCATGGCTGATCTCCTTTAGGATGGACTGGTTGGATCTCCTTGCAGCCCAAGGGACTTTCAACAGTCTTCTCCAACACCACGGATCAAAAGCATCAATTCTTCGGCGCTCAGCATTTTTTTACAGTCCAACTCTCACATCCATACATGACCACTGGAAACACCATAGCCTTGACTAGATGGATCTTTGTTGAGAAAGTAATGTCTCTGCTTTTGAATATGCTGTCTTAGGTTGGTCATAACTTTCCTTCCAAGCAGTAAGCCACTTTTAATTTCATGGCTGCAGTCACCACGTACAGTGATTTTGGAGTCCAAGAATATAAAATCTCTCACTGTTTCCATTGTCTCCTCATCTCTTTGCCATGAAGTGATGGAACCGGATGCCATGATCT
Source organism: Cervus elaphus (assembly GCF_910594005.1). Lineage (NCBI taxonomy): Eukaryota > Metazoa > Chordata > Mammalia > Artiodactyla > Cervidae > Cervus > Cervus elaphus. Next base: position 8,897,874 of record NC_057844.1, on the reverse strand, counting down.
TAGTTTTCTGAATGTTGAGTTTTAAGCCAACTTTTTCACTCTCCTCTTTCACTTTCATCAAGAGGGTTTTTAGTTCCTCTTCACTTTCTGCCATAAGGGTGGTGTCATCTGCATGTCTGAGATTGTTGATATTTCTCCTGGCAATCTTGATTCCAGCTTGTGTTTCATCCAGCCCAGCGTTTCTCATGATGTACTCTGCATATAAGTTAAATAAGCAGGGTGACAATATACAGCCTTGACATACTCCTTTCCCTGTTTGGAAGCAGTCTGTTGTTCCATGTCCAGTTCTAACTGTTGCTTCCTGACCTGCATACAGGTTTCTCAAGAGACAGGTCAGGTGGTCTGGTGTTCCCATCTCTTGATGAATTTCCCACAGTTTATTGTGATTCACACAGTCAGTGGCTTTGGCATAGTCAATAAAGCAGAAATATATATATTTTCTGGAACTCTCTTGCTTTTTTGATGATCCAGTGCATGTTGGCAATTTGACCTCTGGTTCCTCTTCCTTTTCTAAATCCAGTTTGAACATCTAGAAGTTCATGATTCACGTATTGCTGAAGCCTGGCTTGGAGAATTTTGAGCATTACTTTTGAGCTCATACTTTTGAGCATTACTCACTGGCATGTGAGATGAGCGCAATTGTGCGGTAGTATAAGCATTCTTTGGTGTTGACTTTTTCTGGGGATTGGAATGAAAATTGACCTTTTCCAGTCCTGTAGCCACTGCTGAGTTTTCCAAATTTGCTGGCATACTGAGCACAGCACTGTCACAGCATCATCTTTCAAAATTTGAAATAGCTCATCTGGTATTCCATCACCTCCACTAGCTTTGTTCATAGTGATGCTTTTTAAGACACATTTGACTTAAAAATTCCAGGATGTCTGGCTCTAGGTGAGTGATCACACCATTGTGATTATCTGGGTCTGAAGATGTTTTTTGTACAGTTTCTGTGTATTCTTGCCACCTCTTCTTAATATCTTCTGCTTCCGTTACTAATTTGAGTTATGCACTTCCCTGGTGGCTTAGATGGTAAAGTGTCTGTCTACAGTGTGGGAAACCTGGATTCAATCCCTGGTTTGGGAAGATCTCTTGGAGAAGGAAATGGCAACTCACTCCAGTATTCTTGCCTGGAAAATCCCATGGACATAGCAGCCTGGTAGGCTACAGTCCATGGGGTCACAAAAAGTTGGACAGGACTGAGGAACTTCACTTTCACTTTCAGTCACTTACTCACTTCTCTTCAGTCACTAAGTTGTGTCAAATTCTTTGCAACCCCATGGACTGCAGCTCACTAGGCTGCTCTGTCCTGCACTGTCTCCTGGAGTTTGCTCAAATTCATGTCTATTGAGTGTCTGGCCATATTGTACACAAAATCCTGCTTTTTTGCTTTATCAGGAGATACATATTTATAACAATATTATGAGCAACTGAACATCATACTTCTTAAATTTCTCTTGTAACAATGTAAGCATAATAAAACCTGTTATATCAGTAGGCTATGAATCTTATTCATCATATAACAGACTAATAAACTGAATGTGCCCAGGATTTACCTTTACTGAAATGAGATAAAATTTGAATAAAAAGTCAATATTACAGAAAGGTGCACATTCTAATACAAAATATATCTTAGTTATCAACCATTTTATTATTTTATGATTAAAGCCATTTAGTTAAAAAGCTTTTTCATATGCAATTGAGATGCTTTTCTATATAAAATTTGAAGACAACATATGCATACATTTATGTATTATACATATACATGTTATATGAAAATATATACCTTAATATTTGCATATTTTTCATTTTTAATTTTTCACTATATGTCATAAAGAATGATCCATTTCAAGATGGTCAATTTATTGCCTAGAAGTGCTAGATAGTAGTCTAGGATATGAATCTATAATCATGGTCTACAGACTTTTATTCAAATGGTCAGCTACTAAATGTTTTAGAGTTTCTGGTTTAAATAGTCCCTGTCATAGCTACTCAACAACATCATTGTAATGTGAAAACCGTCATAGACAGTATATAAGTAAATTGATGTGGTGTGTTTCAATAAAGTGTTATGTATACAAGCAGGCAGGACTTAGATGTCCAAATCATATCTATACCATTAGTTTGAAAGGTCTCTCCTTGATAGTCACTTTGACCCTTTCTGAGTAATTTGCAATTAAAAACAGACTTGCAGTAAATATCTTTATGTATACATCATATTTTCACACAAATTTATATTCACACATGATTTAAAAGGATTTTGTGGAAGCATTAATTCCCTTTGCATTGAAGATCATCAGTTCATACTTAAGCAACTCCAATCTGGTACGTGAAAACATCATATCTAGTTGCATTTTTAAAAGTACATTCCTCTTTTAATCAATGAAATTGAACACAATTTCATTAATTGATGTCATTTATCTTTACTTTAGACTGTACATATATATCCTTTGCTTATTTTTCTGAACATAGTTCACCATTATCTTGTCTAGTTTGCCTTGAAAATAAACAGACATCATTCTATTGTTTTTGAGTTTGCACCCAAGGACTGCATTTTGGACTCTTTTGTTGACTATGAGGGCTACTCCATTTCTTCTAAGGGATCCTTGCTCACAATAGCAGATATAAAGGTCATCTGAATTAAATTTAGCCATTCCAGTCCATTTTAATTCACTGATTCCTAAAATGTGGATGTTCACTCTTGCCATCTCCTGCTTGACCACTTCCAATTTACCTTGATTCATGGACCTAACATTCCAGGTTCCTATGCAGTATTGCTCTTTACATCTTGCTTCCATCAGCAGTCATCCACAACTGGACATTGTTTTCACTTTGGCTTCTTCTCTTCAGTCTTTCTGGAGTTATTTCTCTACCGATCTTCAGTAGTATATTGGGCACTTACTGATCTGGGAAGTTCATCTTTCAGTGTCCTATCTTTTTCCCTTTTCATGCTGTTCATGGGGTTCTCAAGGCAAGAATAGTGAAGTGATTTGCCATTCCCTTCTCCAGTGAACCACGTTTTGTCAGAACTCTTCACCAACATTTTCTTTAAAGTTTTACTGAAAATGAGTTTACATTGAGTACATTTAGGAAAAATAATTCTGAAAAATCCTTTTAATGGATGGTCTTGAGGGGACAGTAAATTCTCCCAGTGAATAGAGGCCAAGCAGTTCTTATGCTTAAAAGAATGGTATGTATGGCATGTATGGTATGGTAAACATATGGTATGTATTTACACTGGCACTAATGATTTCACTGGCTTCTTAGGGAACTGGAAATTGTTCACTTGGTGACACAAGTAACTGGCTTTATAGAAGAAAGGACAAATCAACTAAATACTCAATATGACACCGGCTAGAATTGAACACGTTGCGTGATGGGACAGCTGTACAGGAAGACATGGCTTTCTCCCTGATCTAGTGGCTATTATGTGGTGCTCCTTTTCATTAAGCTGAAAAAAAAATTGAGCCAGTTAATAAATGTAGGAATTTGTTTTTTTCATCATGACACTCTTATACTTTCACAACATGCTCCAAAACATGGACTGTCCTTTGAAGGCCTTAGTTCCTAAAGGACCAGTACTTCCACATGCAAACAGTATTCCCTCTGAACGTGAAACTGTGACTAGTCTTGTCCAGCTTTAAGTTTTTTCCTCATGCTCTGCCATAACAGTGAAGTAAAAGGGTTAATAAACCTATAATGGTCATTGATTCTGATGATCAATGGGACATAGTTTCAACAACACTTTCTTTCCTTTTACAAATAAGGAAACTGAAGCTGATCATGTACTTAGTTGCTCAGCCATGTCTGACTCTTTGTGACCCCATGGACTGTAGCCTAGAGGGCTCCTCTGTCCATGGGGATTCTCCAGGCAAGAATACTGGAGTGGGTTGCCATGCTTTTCTCCAGGGTATCTTCCCAAACTAGGGACTGAACCCAAGTCTCCTGTATTGCAGGCAGATTCTTTACTGTCTGAGCCACCAAGGAAGCCTGAAGCTGGTCACACCCAGTAAAATTTTTTTCTACAGAAGTGATTTCATTGTTTAGTAAATAGCTTGCATCAGAAGTAATAATTTAAACAGATAATATCATATTTTAGAGACAGAAAATTGTGACTTCTGCAAATTATATATATGTTAAATAGAGCTTTACTAATTCTCAGTCTCATAGTTTCTACTCCATGCTCCACTTTATCTAGGATTCAGTTAAGGCCACACATATTTAGAACTAAAAAATTTTGAACTGTCATCCTGACAGTTTTTTAATTTTTTGAATTTTTAAAATAAAACTTTAGCATAATGTACTTGTCAAAAATTGGGAGCATAATTTTATATCACTTTATTATTGTTTAGGAATATGGACTGGACTGAGCATTAAAATCTTCTTTAATACAGTGTTTCATAAAATACAATTTTAAATAATTTATATATTAAACATAAGCAATATTAAGAATAAAAATGTAAAACATTCTAAAAAGAGGTTCTCTAACCTATCAGATTTGCAAACTTTTATTTGACTAAAAAATGTGTTCAGAACTACTGTTCTGGGCAATAGTAAACTTTCCCTCTGAGTGTCTTTTGAAATTCTATCTTAAAATAATTAGTTGTGCTATTATATTTAAATGATATAATTTAGGCACATATTATATAGTTTAAGACTATGAATCATCTGCTTACCTTTTTTAACACACCCAGCATTTACTACTAAAAGGCATTTGTTTCATCTAGAGCACAAAGTAAATGAACATTGGAGAAACAGTACATCTGTGAGGCACATTGCCATGACAAGTCATTTATTATGAGCCTCTATATTTGATATGCATTTATTGGTAAGATGTGCAAATGTGTATATATTGATGATTTTGCCTGTACTGCACCTAATATTATTAAAAGTATTCAGAATAATTTTATCTTCATCTGGACAAAGTAAAATCCAAAGGAATGAGACAAATGGAAAAAAAAAAAGTGGTACTACCAGGTAAATTTTTAAATTTTATATATGTTATCACTGTCAGTACTTTTACCTAGTGCCCATCCATTTTCTCTCAAAAGTGTTAATTTTCAAGAATTATTTTAATTAATCTAAACTTCTACAAATTGAAAAGAATAAAAAGAGGTTATTCTGAAGAAATTGTCTAGGTGAGAAAAATTGGAAAGGATAGAAAACAAATAGTAAAATTATCTCTTTTTGCTGTCACTGAAACACAGGCATAATGGAAATTAAGAAAGATGAGCAAGATATTCACAATTCTGCTTTCCTTCCTCCAATGCATTCAGGATTGAGAAGCTGAGAAACAAATAGAAAGTAGAAGTTAAATGGCTGAGAAAATTAGCAGACTTCCAATATCTTCAACCAAGTGAGCAACACAAATGGAGTTCAGGCCAATGGAGACAGAGAGACCTTATAAACAATCAAGTTCCACTTGTGACTGCAAAGGGCTGTAGTTTAAGACAGACCAGAAATAAATCAGATCTCACACAGATTACTGTGTAGGTTCATATCAATTCAATGTCTGATTTGGTTAAGATCGTCTATCCCTAAAATACTCTAGGTCAAAGTCAGAAGTAAATTCTGTTAAAATAATAAAGCATTGTTTAGAACAGCGATCCCCAGCTTTTTGCACCAGGAAGGGTCTTATGGCAGACAATTTTTCCACAGACTGTGTGCGTGTGTGTGGAGGGGGTGTAGTTTCAGGATGATCCAAATGCATTAAGTTTATTGTTCACTTTATTTCTAAAGGGATTCCCTAGTAATGCAGATGATAAAGAATCTGCCTGCAATGCAAGAGATCCAGGTTCAATCCCTGGGTGGGGAAGATCCACTAGAAAAGGAAATGGCAACCTACTCCAGTATTCTGGCCTAGAGAGTTTCATGGACAGAGGAGCCAGGTGGACTACAGTCCTTGGGATCACAAAGATTCAGACATGACTGAATGACTAAGAGAAACTTTATTTCTAATATTATTAAACTGTGACTTAATGAAGTAATTATACAACTCACCATAGTGGGCTTCCCTGGTGGAACAGATGGTAAAGAATCTTCCTGTAATACAGGAGACCCAGGTTTGAACCCTGGGTCGAGAAGATCCCATGGAGAAGGGAATGGCTACCCACTCCAGTATTCTTGCCTGGAAAATCCCATGCACAGAGGAGCCTGGTGGGCTACAGTCCATGGGGTCACAGAGAGTCAGACTTGACTGAGAAACTAACACTTTCACACATAGGGCAGAATCACTGGGAGCCCTGAGTTGTTTTCCTGCAACTAGACCATCTCACTGGCGGGTATTGGAGACAGTGGCAACTGCTCCCCAGCGCTAACCTCACCACCTTAGCTCCATCTCAGATCATCAGGCCGTGCATTCTCATAAGGAATGCACAACTTAGCTCCCTCATATGTGTAGTTCACAGTAGAGGTCAGAGTCTAATGTCACTGCTGATGTAACAGGAGGTGAAGCTCAGGCAGTGATGCTAGTGATAGGAAGCAGTTGTCAATAGAAGTGAAACTGTTAACTCACCCGCCTCTCACCTTCTGCTCTGTGGCCTGGTGTCCGCTGATCTAGAACACCGAATTATCTTTAAACATTTTAAATGCAGCGTTGGACATTCAACAAAAAATGAATAGGCATAAAATTAGGCAAAAACACACGATCAGAACTCTGAACGCCGCAGGACTAAGTTTTCACTGCACTGTGACTCCCATGCATGGGTGCACAGTCACTCAGTCAAGTCCAGTTCTTGATGACCCTATGGACTGTAGTCTGACAGGCTCCTCTGTCCTTGAAATTTTCTAGGCAAGTATACTGGAGAAGGTTTCCATTTCTTTCTCCAGGGGATTTTCCTGACCCAAGGACCTAACCCACATCTCCTGCATCTCCCACATTGTCAGGGGGATTCTTTACAACGGTGCCACCTGGGAAACCATGATTAACACTCTAAGCTCTGAAAATAATATGGAAACAACTACTCAAATGCAGTTGAAATAATCATATTTTGGAAGGAAGTGAAAACTTAAGACAAGAAGAATGATTTGAGATTATTTCACCATTTTTCCAGCATATTGCCTGAATATATGTATATACCCTATATACATGCATACAGTATGAAAAACTTTGATATAACAATTAGTCTTTCCCTACTGATCAACCTGATGATAAAATTAAGAGAAACTGAAGATACTGGAAAGTGAGGAAGGAATCACAGGAGAAAACATTAAAAGGGAGAGAACAAAAGGGCAAGGGGCTCATATTGTGTGTATAAACTCTTCTTAATCATTGACTGTCCCTTGAGCCACTCATATACAGTTCAAACTACAAACAAATCCAATCAAGGGATTTGAGAAACCATTTAAGAGATATAGCTTAAAGTTTTGGTCAAATCAGGGTATAATCCAAAATTGTTTGATATAAAATAACAGCAATGAGATAATCAGGTAAGTGTGACCTTTCCTCAAGACAATTCTAAACACAGAGTTATCGATATTAAACTAGCTTGAATGTTGGAATTAGGAAAAAATAATTTAAGCACTTCTTATTATTACCTGTGAAAAAAGGAATGCTTGCACACTATAAATTGATAGATATTTCATCTGACAAGCAGGAAAGTAATGGTAGCTATAGAACCAAAAAAAAAAACAAAAAAAAAAAAACAGAAACACAATACGATTTATTTGAGAAGTATAAGAATTGATGCTTTTGAACTGTGGTGTTGGAGAAGACTCTTGAGAGTCCCTTGGACTGCAAGGAGATCCAACCAGTCCATCCTAAAGGAGATCAGTCCTGGGTGTTCATTGGGAGGACTGATGTTGAAACTGAAATTCCAATACTTTGGCCACCTGATGGGAAGAGCTGACTCATTTGAAAAGACCCTGATGCTGAGAAAGATTGAGGGCAGGAGGAGAAGGGGATGACAGAGGATGAGATGGTTGGATGGCATCACCGACTCACTGGAAAGGGGTTTGGGTGGACTCTGGAAGTAGGTGATGGACAGGGAGGCCTGGTGGACTGCTGTCTATGGGGTCGCACAGAGTCAGACACGACTGAAGTGACTTAGCAGCAGCAGCAGCAGCAAGCACAGCACAGCAAAGTAAAAAGATGTAAAATATTATATCAAAAATATTTTAAAAAAAGTGAAAGATAGTAAAAATTAACTTCTAGAATGCATGCATACTTAATTATGATTAATACATAATTAATCAGCTTTAAAATAGGCAAATCTATATAAAAGTTGATATGTATAATTCTGATAGTAATCACAAAATAAAAATCTGTAATAGAGTCACAAAATAAAGGGTCAATCAACAAAGAAATGAATAAAGAATATGTTATATATACACAATGGATTATTACTCAACCATAGAGTAGAATGAAATTCTGCCACTTGCAGTGATGTGGATGGACTGAGATGGTATTATACTGAGTTAAAAAGGCACAAAAAAACACTGTGTGATATCATTTATATGTGGACTCTGAAAAATAAAACAAACTAGTAAATATAACAAAAAAGAAACAGATTCACAGATACAGAGAACAAACTAGTGGTCAATAATGGTGTGAGAGAAACAGGGAGGGGTGAGATTAGAGTAAAACAAGAAACAAATATAAAATAAATAAGCTACAAGAACATATTGTACAACACAGAGAACATAGCCAATACTTTACAATAATTGCATTTGGATTATAAATTAAAAATTTTGAATCACTTTGTTGTATATTTGAAATTTGTATAACATTGTAAATCAGCTATATATCAATAAAAAAATAAAATAAAAAATAAGTTTAAAAATTGACCATAATACTTTTAAAGCAATCTGCAGATTCGATGTAATACCCATCAAAATACTCAAGGAATTTTTCACAATACTAGAACTAATAATCCTAAAATTTTTATGGAACCCCAAAAGCAATATTGAAAAAATATGAATATTCATTGGAAGGATTAATGCTGAAGCTGAAACTCCAATACTTTGGGCACCTGATGTGAAGAACTGACTCATTTGAAAAGACCCTGATGCTGGGAAAGATTGAGGGCAGGAGGAGAAGGGGACGACAGAGAATTAGATGTTGGATGGCATCACTGACTCAATGGACATGAGTTTGAGTAAACTCCAGGACTTGGCGATGGACAGGGAGACCTGGCATGATGCAGTCCATGGGGTCTCAAAGAGTCGGACACGACTGAGTGACTGAACTGAACTGATGTTAACACTGGTATACCATGAATAATTATGGTACATATTGAAATCCCAAAGTCAATCATATTAAAAATAAAAATAGTTGACTGAAAAGATGAAGATTTATCACTTCTGAAATTGCATGTGTAATACCTAATTTGAAATAGCATGTTCATGGATTGAAAGAAAAACATTGAAATATCAAATCTCTACAATTTTATATATTTATTCAATCATAATTCTATTAAGATTATTTTTTAAAATGACAAGCAACATATAAAATTCATATGGAAATGGAAATAAAATTACCAAGATAATCCTGTAAAAGAACAAAATTGAAACATTATAATACATACCAAACTAATCCAAAGGTAATTCACTTCAGTTCAGCGGCTCAGTTAAGACAGTATTGTTATAGTGTAAGAAATGACATATTTGTCAGTGGAACAGAAGAGACTGCCAAGATACAAATCTAGATTATTATAGTCATTTGAGTTTTGACAATGTAGCCAATTGGGAAGGGAACATGCTTTCAAGTGACACAGAATTACTAGGTATCAGTTTTTGGGGAAAAAGTGAACATCAGCTTCTACCTCATGCTGTTGAAAAATGAATTTGCATTGTTTCACAGAACTAAAGGCAAAATGCTATATCCTTAAAGCTTTTATTGAAAAGCTTTAGACAACACTTTTGTGTCTTTAGATGGGTGCATGCAGCTGACAGAAAAGATTAGGCAAAAAGAATGAAAAAGAAAATGGATGAATACATTTTTATTAACTGTAAAATTTGATTATCAAAATACAACATTAAGTAAATGAATAGGCAAGTTGCAGACTGGGAAAAATATTCATGGATCACATCTCTCACAAAGACTAGTATTCAAGTTGTAGAAAGACTGTCTACAACTCAATAAAAAAAGAAGAAAGATAAGTCAGCTCAATGAAAATGAGTAAATAAAATTAATCAGATACACATTGAAGAAGACATACAAAATAGCCAATACATGCATGGATTTCTCAACATCATTTGTCACTATGAAAATGCAAATTTAAATCATCAATAGACATCACTACATATCTACCAGAATGGCTAAAATTGAAAACAACAGCACTGATGGAACTTTACAAAAAGAGCTCTATTTATCTGTGAATTATATGAGCACATATTTAGAATTCAATTTTGATTTATTGAATGTGTTATGTGCCTCTTCACACAACTTTTTTAGTTGTTCTCTATACACTATGTATACACAACCGACCATTCTATTGGTGTTCTCTTGTCATCATTCAAATTAAGAATAGGAATCTTATTGCTCTTTATATCTCTTTCTGCCCCTCTCTTTACAATATGATTGTCTTACGTATCTCCTGTACATACATACACTTAGCACCACATTACATAGTGTTAAAATTTTTGCTTTAATCAGTGTACATAACAGAAAACACAAAAGAAAGAGTGTCTATTTTATTCATCCATGTTTTGTTTTCTGTATTCTTTTGTCATTCCTGATATTCCAAGATTTCATCTTTTAGCATTTCTCTTCTGCTTAAAGAATTTTCTTAAGCCCTTCTTTCATAGAGGTGTGTCTGTAATAAATTGTTTCTGTTTCTTTTCATGTGAAAATCCCTTGATTTCTGCTTCATTCTTAAAGGGTATTTTCAGTGAGTGTAAATTAACAATGTAAAGAAACAGAGAAAAATAACAGAATCAGAAAGATTAGAGATCTCTTTGAGAAAATTACAGATATCAAGGGACTATTTCATGCAAGGATTGGCATCATGAAGGACAGAAATGATAAGGACCTAACTAAAGACTGAAGCAGAAGACATTAAGAAGAGGTGGCCAGAATACACAGAAGAATTATACAAGAAAGGTCTTAATGACCTGGATAACCACGATGGTGTGGTCACTCACTTAGAGTCAGACATCTTGGAGTATAAAGTCAAGTGGGCCTTAGGAAGCATCACTACTGTTAAAACTAGTAGAGGTGATGGAATTCCAGCTGAGCCATTTCGAATTCTAAAAGATGATGCTGTTAAAGTGTTACACTCAATATGTTAGAGAATTTGGAAAACTCAGCTGTGGCCATAGGACTGGAAAAGGTCAGCTTTCATTCCAATTCTAAAAAAGGGAAGTGTCAACAAATATTCAAACAATTTTACAATTGTGCTCTTTTTACATGCTAGCAAGATTATGCTCAAAATCCTTCAAGCTAGACTTCAGCAGTAGGTGAACCAAGAATTTCTACATGTACAAGCTAGATTTTGAACAGGCAGAGGAACCGGAGATCAGATTGTCAACATTCATTGGGTCATGAAGAAAGGAAGGGAATTTCAGAAAAATGTGTACTTACACTTTATTGACTGTGCGAAAGCCTTTGACTCTGTGGATCACAACAAACTGTGGAAAATTCTTAAAGATGGTACTATCAGACCACTTACCTGTCTCCTGAGAAACCTGTATGCAGATCAAGAAGCAACATTTAGAATCTTACATGGAACTATGGACTACCTCAAAATTGAGAAAAGAAGTATGACAAGGCTGTATATTTTTATTCTGATTATTTAACTTCTATGTAGAGTACATCAGGGAAAACTGTGGGCTGGGTGAATCCCAAGCTGGAATCAAGACTGCAGATAGAAATGACAACAACCTCAGATATGTAGATGATACCACTGTAATGGCAGAAAGCTAAGAGGCACTAAAGAGCCTCTTGATGAAAGTGAAAGAGGAGAGTGAAAAAACTGGTTTAAAACTCAACATTCTAAAAAGTAAGATCATGGCATCTGGTCCTGATACTTCATGGCAAATAGAAGGGGAAAAAGTGGAAGCAGGGACAACTTTTATTTGCTTGAGCTGCAAAGTCACTTTACAGTGACTGCAGCCATGAAATTAAAAGACACTTGCCCTTTGGAAGGAAAGCAATAATAAACCTAGGAAGTATATTAAAAAGCAGAGACATCACTTTGCCAACAGATTTCCCTACAGACAAAGCTCTGGTTTTTCCAGTAGTCACGTAAGGATGTGAGGGTTGGACCATAAAGAAGGCTGAAAACTGAAGAATTGATGCTTTTGAATTATGGTGCTGGAGAAGACTCCTGAGAGTCCCTTGGACAGCACAAGATCAAGACAGTCAGTCCTAAAAGAAATCAACCCTAAATACTCATTGGAAGGACTGATGCTGAAACTGAAACTTCAGTACTCTGGCCACCTTATGTGAAGAGCTAACTCATTGGAAAAGACCCTGATGGTGGGAAAGATTGAATGCAAATGGAGAAGGGGACGACAGAAGATGAGATGATTTGATACCATCACTGACTCAATAGACATGGATTTGAGCAAACTCCAGGAGCTAGTGGAGGATAAAGGAGCCTTGTGTGCTACAGTTCATGGGCTTGCAAAGAGTTGGACATGACAGTGACTGAACAAAAATAATGTGGGTACACAGTAATTTTCTTATGACACATGAAAAATAGCATTGCTTGGTTTGTGCATCCTTGGTTTCTGATGCAGAATATACTATTATTCAAACTATTTTTACTCTATAGGTAAATGGCCTCTATTGATGTTTCTGAAATATGGTCTTCATATGTAGTTTTCAGAAAGTAGTTATGATGTATCTTCAAGTGGCTTATTTGATTTTATACTATTTAGACTAAGTTAATCTCTTGAATCAGTAAGTTTCTGTCTTTTACAAAATTTGAAAATTTTTCTGCCATTATTTCTTAAAGTACTTTATAGTTCCTCCTCCTTTTACCTCCCCTGCCAGAAAAACTCAGATGAATTGGTATTAAATCTTCTGTTATTCTCCTATGAGCCCATGATGCTTTGTTCACTTTTTTCAGCCTATTTATTTTTTTTTCTGTGCTGTTGAAACCACATAATTTCTATTATTTCTCCTTCAGTTTCACTGGGATTTTTATGATTGTTTTTGCTGACCTTCCACTTGTTCACCTCCATTCTCCTGTTGAGTTCAACCTTGAGCTTTTTATTTTGGTTACTACATTTTCATCTGTAATAGTTCTATTTTGGTGCTAATATATTCAATTTCTCTGAAGAGGCGCTGTATTTCATTTCTTTAAAGCTTTCATTTATTAGAAATATGTTATAATTGCTCATTGAATAGTTTTTATAATGGCTGTATTAAAATATTTTTCAGATATCTCTAATATCTTTGTTATCTCAGTCTTATCATCAATCGATTCTCTATTTTCAAATCCAATGTGAGATATCCTCAGTCCTTGTTATGATAATTGATTTCAACTGAAGCTTTAACATTTTTGTATTATGTTATTTGACTTTGAAGCCTGTTTAAATTTTCTGTTTTAACTGATCTATTCTGATACTGTTCTGGCAGGGGAGTGAATTTCTTGCACAGCCAACTGGTAAGAGAAATCCAGGTTGTAAACTAAGTCTGTTCATACCAAGGGTGGGGAGGAGGTGGTGCAGGAGGCTTCTTGTTATTACTAGGCTAAGGTAAGGTGGAAGTCATAACCATTTAGATCGTTGGAATACATTGCACCTTTTCAATCCCCTTTTAAAGTGTCATTCCCAGATTTTCTAAAACTCTTTATCAAGACTCCTGTTTGCCCCAACTAGCATTTCTACCTCAAGCAGCTATCATATTAAGGAATTGCCCCTGAGTGTTTCCTATAAATGCCTTGCAGATACAACTTCTCAGTGAAAGAACTCAGACACCAATACAGGTAAAGTTTATGTCTGGAACTTTTCCAGGAATCGGTCAACTGGGTCAAATAGTGACAATTTCTGGACATGGGCTTTTTGAGAAGTTCCAAGGCCCTTCTGCCCTCCCTAATGACTGCTAAGTTCCTAGTTTTGATGGCTATCGTGTTACAGGGCTGCTAGATTCAAGGCTACTTGAGAATATGGAAATGTGAATAGGGAAAGTTAAAACACCAAAAATTTTGTATTAATTTTTTTCCCTTATGGTTTAGTAATTTTTCTTGAATAACCACACTCTCAGTTTACCTATGGTTAGTTTCTAGAGTCCTAGAAAGTTCATTTTGACAGTTTTGGCCAGTATTCCGACTATGTTAATGGACTAGTATATATATCCTACAGCCCTTTCTCCACCAGTTCAAAGTGTTTTCAAGCTTATTGTTTTAAACACCAAATTTGAGGGATGTTTGCTTTGTAGCAACCAGAAAACCATTAATTTAGGTGGTGGAGGAGAAAATCAGAAAAAATGAAACATGATGCATTTTAAAGCCTACATATATTACTATGGTTTGGGGGAAAATATACTGTGCAACTTGCTATCTTTTTTTTTTTTTTTTTTTTTTTTGGATTCTGATAACTGAACATTGGTAAATATATTTGCTGACTTTGTGCACTTTTTTCTTTTTTATCTTTGTTCTTCTGTTTTTGTTCAGTAGACTTTATTAATCAATATATGCCCACCATATAATTAGAAAGCCGTTTATATCAAAAGAATGTGCCTTTGATTATTATAAAATGAAAAGATGTTCCCCTGTTGATTACATTTGTTTTTGGTTTTATTCTGCTTTCCCCCTTAGGCCACTATTAATGCCAAATTCATTTTAACCAAGAGGCACAAATACAACATTTCATCATGAAATATATGAGTGGGTACACATTATGAAAAAATATTATCAAAAGTTCATGTGAAGTGTAGATATTTATATTTATGGCAGCTCTATAACATAAGTGGCATTATCATCACTAATTTATTAACTGTTTATTTGACATGAAACTCTAAAAGTGACTAATGATAGAAATAAAAATTCATTATTCAACAATTGCACAAATCTGTAAAATAGCCTAGTTTTAGAAACACATATCATGTAGGTTATAATGTATTTGTGGCTTAGTTTCCAAATAGCAATAAACTGATGTATTTCATTTTTGGGCTCATGAATATGTTTCTTTTGAGATGGAGAGAATACAAACGCTAGAAGGTAAGTTAACTGATATTGTGTATTCAGATCATCACAACCTTTATTTTAAGGAGAAGACATACATATATATTCTTGCCAAGAAGGCCAAGTCCTGCTTATAAAGGGAACTGAAAATCAGATTTCTATTGTTTCTACCTCTAATATTTTTAACCATAATCTATGTCTTTCACTACAGGATACAATAAAACTAAGGGTTGATTTGGATTTTTAAAATTTTGTTCATATAGAAAATTATCTGAGCTTAGAAATGATTAAAGTTCTATCATGAATCATTACAGTGTCCACTCGTAACTTATTAAACACAGGATGTTATATATATTTGTTTTCAATGGAGTAGAGAATTTATAGCCAACTATGGAGTGGAGAAACAACTATTGGATTCCTGGGTAGCTCAGCTGGTAAAGAATCCACCTGCAATTCAGGAGACCCCAGTTCAATATCTATATATATTCTGTGTAATGACTTTGATAATGATTACTTTTCATTTCTTTCCAGCATTTGTTATTTCCTCTGTTGGGGGCATATTTTTCAAAATAAGCAGTCACAAGGGACCCATCCCTTTATCAAACCCGAGTTTTGCAAATCTTAAAGAACAATATGCTACCAGATTTAAGATATCTTAAAACAAAGCTATGAAATTCAGTTATATATTATCATCTTCCAGACGGTCTTCCACAGGCTAAAAATACTACTCGCTTAACCATTTAGTACCTTCTCTGCATTTTTGTTTAGCAGAAATGTAAATGTACTCTCACTGTACTTTATAAATTCCCCAAGGAGTGTCTTCCCACACTAAACTGTTAGAATGCCATTTGTAATGATGGCAACTCTGATCAAGGCCATATTGGGACAGCATCAAGATGTAGTCTAATTAGATTTCAACAGATGGGACATGTGGGAGATTTCAGGTATAACTACTTTATTAAATTAAAAGCTGGAGACAATGTCCAAGGACATTTCTAATGTGCTATATTTCTGTTTATTTATTTTATTTCTTATTTTGGGTGTTCTTGGTCTTCACTGCTGCACGCAGTCTTTCTTTAGGGGCAACGAGCGGGACCTGCCTCTCTAGTTGGGGTCTGCGGGTTTCTCTAGTTGCAGAGCACAGCTCTAGGGTGCCCAGGCCACAGTAGTTGCTTCTACAGGCTCTACGGCACATGCTCAGCAGTTGTGGTGCACCAGCTTTGAGTTGCCTTGAGACATGTGGAATCTTCCCGGACCAAGGGTTGATCCATGTCCCCTTTATTGACAGGGAGATTCTTAACCACTGGACCACCAGTGGAGTCCTAGTGTTATATTTCTCTTTGTACCTAAATTTTGTGAATAAAAATATTTCTAATCAAGAGTTTCATTTATGAATGTTGAAGAATTTATTTTAGAGCCCAATAATAATTTTTAACCAAAATAAAAATAAAACACTCTTGTTTTCACACCTTGTCTTTCGTTTAGATGCTTCAAGTCACCTGGTTTTTAACCATTACTTAAAGTATTCAAAACATACCAGTGCTCTCTCTGTGATGATAAAGCAGAACGTCTCAAGCCTTCTTAGCTGTTCTTGATGTATATTATAACTTAGTTCTAAAGGGTGCCACGTTTTTTCTGTGTGCAAATAGAAGGAGGGGCTGAGAGTCTGCCTCTTTATATCACACTTGATAGAGTGTAATGCAGTTCAACACGGATATCTAGATTGGGTATTAGGAATTATGGGTTATAGTTTCAACACTTCCACAAACCTCTCTCTCAATAGAATCTGGTCCTTTTTCCAACAAGTGGGGATATGAATATGGGGAATATGGGGAATAGAATCTGTTCCTTTCTCTGACAAGTAATAAGGATGCCCTTATATTTTAACATTGAATTTAAATGTAATCATAAAAAATGAAAAATGCAAAAAGACTAAGAATTGATTGAAATCCTATTCTTTCAAGATTTGCTACTCTTTCTATGAAACAACTGTTTTTAAGGGATTAGAATTCAAGTTTGCTGAGAAAGCCGTTGAAGTATTTTGAATGTCCTGACCACAGTATGAAAAAAAAGTCTATCTTAATCTACAGAGATAAATTATTATATTATAGTAAATTTATATTGATTTTAAATGTTTCCATTTTTCCAATATTCATTTATTTTAGTTATAGATGCATCATAAAACATAATGTTTGTGAATAAATAGGGTTACTATTTTGATGGACACATAACAATGCACCCTGGTGAAAGCAACAAACAAAACAGAAATAGTATAATATCTTTAATGTGTTTAATCATTGATATTTGGAGTTTAGAGTTAGGATATAGAAGAGTAACAGCATTGAGTAGATTAAAATCCCAAAAGAGAGCCATGCCATCATCTAGCTGAGTTCATGACTCTTTTTGTTATTTAGTAACTCAGTCCTGTCAACTATTTTGCAACCCCATGGACTGTAACCCAACATGCTCTTCTGGCCATGTTGTTTCCCAGGCAAGAATACTGGAGTGGGTTGCCATTTCTTTCTCCAAAGTATCTTCTAGATCCAGGGATTGAACTTGAGTCTCCTGCACTGGTGGATGGGTTTTTACCACTGAGCCACCAGGAACATTTAATGACTGATTATTTTAAATTTTTTAAGATTTGAACCAACATGAAGCTTAAAATGATATTACTTTAACTTCCCCCAAAATAATTTTCTTTCTGTTTTTTGAGAAATGAGTAATTATGACTCCAGAATATAGTATGGAAAATTCCCATTTTAAAAATATAATCAATTGCATATTATATGTTTTATTTTTTACTTTATCATAATTCTCCTTATTTGCCATGAAAACTCTACTTTGCCAATTGAGTAATATGAGATAATGAAATTTCATGCATTTAAAAATTGTGTATTTTAAGGTAGATCTTGAAAGAGGTTTGCCTTTATTAAGTATCTGCTAATGAAAATAATTGAGTAGATATTGTATGTGGAAAACAATTGACACCATCAGCCAAAGGGAAACACTATTATTAAGACTATCATGTCTTCTAGCTTTAGATTGCATTTCCTCTTCTTCCCCTTCTCCTTTCTCTTCCTCTTCCTCTTTTCCCCTTCTCCTCTATTCTCTCTGCCTCCCCTTCTTCCTCTTCTTCCTCTGTCTCTTCCTCTTCTCCTCTTGCTCCTCCACCTCTTCTCATTCTCCTTCTTCTTCAACTTGCTCTCCTCTCCTCCTCTTGAATCTTCTTTTTCTGTTTTATATTTCTTAAACTCAATTTGAAATTTTTAATAATTTTTTTATGCCATGGACTTATTTATACACATAATTATATCAAGATTTTTCAGCACTTGAATATGATTCAATAACATTTCAGTATATATGGAAGTTATATTGTTAATCAATTAGAATTTTAAAATATAAGTTATTTATTACAGGATGAATCAGGATTTTTTCTTCAATGAATCATCAAATGAGGAACTGAAACTAAAATTCAACAATCAAAGGATAACCACAAGTTGTGAAATACACTCCATATATATGTATATATATATATATGTATATATATATATATATATATATGTATATATATATATATCTTATCACTGATATAAAAAGCAAGTAATAGTTAAGTATAAACTCCAAATTGAATATAACAAAGATAAATAGTTGGAACTTCAACAAATTTCTCTTTACAAAGGCAGCTATAGACATCACCTTTCACTGTAACTATAGAAAACTTATACATTTATTGAAAAATAGTAATTCCTTTAAGTTAAAAAAACACACAATTAATACTTATTATACCATGACATTCAATCAGTCATTTAGTCATTCAATAAGAATTGAAATACTCCTATTTGTTCCAGATATCTCTGAAAAGTAGAAATTATGATAGAAGCAAATAAGAAAAAATGTATTCTGTCTCATAGAACTTTCATTTTAGTGAATAATTTTTGTATATGTCTGATTTTAATAGCATGTTCTAAAATTTTCAGAAGGTGTAAAATTTGTCAGTTGCCTTTAACAAGCCTGGTGCTCTGTGATGACCTAGAGGGAAGGGATGGGAGAACGGGAGGGAGGATCAAGAGGGAGATGAAATATGTATAATTATGGCTTACTTGCATTGTTTTAGGGCAGAATCCAACATAACATTGCAAAACGATTTTCCTCCAATTAAAAAATAAAAAAAAAAAATTACAAGCTTACTTGTAACTATATTCCTATTTTATCTATATGACCAATATTCTGTCTCTACAATTTCCTCGCTTGTCTCACTTAAGAGAGTACCATGCCAGCTATTAATTCATTCTTTCATTAACTTACTTATTCAATAAACAATCATCATATTCAGAAGAAATCATCATTTCTTCTTTTTCACATGTTTGGCACTAGAATAATAAGCTTGGCTGTCTCTTTGAGGAACTTACAGTCTACTAAAGCAATCAAAAGTGTTAAATACATATATGCAGAATTTGTCCTTTAAGGCACCTTTTATTCTGATTTAATCTCAGAGTTCAATATTTTAACCCCTTAAAATTAAGAAACATGAACATTCTATCATGGAAAGTAAGATTTCACTTCAAGGTTTACCAAGATATGCATTTCATCTTTTTTATATGCCCAGTGACTGAGACAGTGATTGATACACAGTTTATTGCTCAGAAAATAATGCTTAATTGGTTAAATAATGATTTGAATAACTTTTTTTTATTTGTAAGTAAATTGGATAACAAGAGAGTGTTTGGATGTTATGTCTAGTTGAGAGAACACCACATGAACCTATCAGGCTGAGATGAAAAGGAAGATAGGAGAACAGACCACTGCTACCATCTTGAAAGAAGTATTTTATCTGAAGCAATACTAGAGACATAGGAGTTTATATAAATATGATTTATTGATGTGTCATACATATATGTTTATAGGCTATTCTAGGAGACAAAGAACTAGAAAATGTACGTTCTGTGTATATGAAGAGATCATATTAAAAAAAAATGGCCTACTGGCAGTAGAGTCCCCATTTAATATCACACCAGTGTATAGAACATAATGAGTAAGACTTTCATATTAAAGGGTATGTTAGAAATGGTCATTGACTTTCAAGTCTATGACCTCTGTGTAATATTGTTAAAAGAAAAATGATGAATTAAAATACAAGGCAGAAAGCTATCTATTGATACAATATCTACATAATCTTATATTTGTGTTTTCAAATTCATCAATAACACTCTATTTTTTGCATACAATTTATTTATTTATTTATTTTTTTTTTTTTTTTATTTTTTTAAATTTTTTTATTAGTTGGAGGCTAATTACTTCACAACATTTCAGTGGGTTTTGTCATACATTGATATGAATCAGCCATAGATTTACACTTATTCCCCATCCCGATCCCCCCTCCCACCTCCCTCTTCACCCGACTCCTCTGGGTCTTCCCAGTGCACCAGGCCCGAGCACTTGTCTCATGCATCCCACCTGGGCTGGTGATCTGTTTCACCATAGATAGTATACATGCTGTTCTTTTGAAACATCCCACCCTCACATTCTCCCACAGAGTTCAAAAGTCTGTTCTGTATTTCTGTGTCTCTTTTTCTGTTTTGCATATAGGGTTATCATTACCATCTTTCTAAATTCCATATATATGTGTTAGTATGCTGTAATGTTCTTTATCTTTCTGGCTTACTTCACTCTGTATAATGGGCTCCAGTTTCATCCATCTCATTAGGACTGATTCAAATGAATTCTTTTTGACAGCTGAGTAATATTCCATGGTGTATATGTACCACAGCTTCCTTATCCATTCATCTGCTGATGGGCATCTAGGTTGCTTCCATGTCCTGGCTATTATAAACAGTGCTGCAATGAACATTGGGGTGCACGTGTCTCTTTCAGATCTGGTTTCCTCAGTGTGTATGCCCAAAAGTGGGATTGCTGGGTCATATGGCAGTTCTATTTCCAGTTTTTTAAGGAATTTCCACACTGTTTTCCATAGTGGCTGTACTAGTTTGCATTCCCACCAACAGTGTAAGAGGGTTCCCTTTTCTCCACACCCTCTCCAGCATTTATTGCTTGTAGTCTTTTGGATAGCAGCCATCCTGACTGGCGTGTAATGGTACCTCATTGTGGTTTTGATTTGCATTTCTCTAATAATGAGTGATGTTGAGCACCTTTTCATGTGTTTGTTAGCCATCTGTATGTCTTCTTTGGAGAAATGTCTGTTTAGTTCTTTGGCCCATTTTTTGATTGGGTCATTTATTTTTCTGGAATTGAGCTTCAGGAGTTGCTTGTATATTTTTGAGATTAATCCTTTGTCTGTTTCTTCATTTGCTATTATTTTCTCCCAATCTGACGGCTGTCTTTTCACCTTACTTATAGTTTCCTTTGTAGTGCAAAAGCTTTTAAGTTTCATTAGATCCCATTTGTTTAGTTTTGCTTTTATTTCCAATATTCTGGGAGGTGGGTCATAGAGGATCTTGCTGTGATTTATGTCAGAGAGTGTTTTGCCTATGTTCTCCTCTAGGAGTTTTATAGTTTCTGGTCTTACATTTAGATCTTTAATCCATTTTGAATTTATTTTTGTGTATGGTGTTAGAAAGTGTTCTAGTTTCATTCTTTTACAAGTGGTTGACCAGTTTTCCCAGCACCACTTGTTAAAGAGGTTGTCTTTTTTCCATTGTATATCCTTGCCTCCTTTGTCAAAGATAAGGTGTCCATAGGTTCGTGGATTTATCTCTGGGCTTTCTATTCTGTTCCATTGATCTATATTTCTGTCTTTGTGCCAGTACCATACTGTCTTGATGACTGTGGCTTTGTAGTAGAGTCTGAAGTCAGGCAGGTTGATTCCTCCAGTTCCATTCTTCTTTCTCAAGATTACTTTGGCTATTCGAGGTTTTTTGTATTTCCATACAAATTGTGAAATTCTTTGGTCTAGTTCTGTGAAAAATACCGTTGGTAGCTTGATAGGGATTGCATTGAATCTATAGATTGCTTTGGGTAGAATAGCCATTTTGACAATATTGATTCTTCCAATCCATGAACACGGTATGTTTCTCCATCTGTTTGTGTCCTCTTTGATTTCTTTCATCAGTGTTTTATAGTTTTCTATGTATAGGTCTTTTGTTTCTTTAGGTAGATATACTCCTAAGTATTTTATTCTTTTTGTTGCAATGGTGAATGGTATTGTTTCCTTAATTTCTCTTTCTGTTTTTTCATTGTTAGTATATAGGAATGCAAGGGATTTCTGTGTGTTAATTTTATATCCTGCAACTTTACTATATTCATTGATTAGTTCTAGTAATTTTCTGGTAGAGTCTTTAGGGTTTTCTATGTAGAGGATCATGTCATCTGCAAACAGTGAGAGTTTCACTTCTTCTTTTCCTATCTGGATTCCTTTTACTTCTTTTTCTGCTCTGATTGCTGTGGCCAGAACTTCCAACACTATGTTGAACAGTAGTGGTGACAGTGGGCACCCTTGTCTTGTTCCTGATTTCAGGGGGAATGCTTTCAATTTTTCACCATTGAGGGTGATGCTTGCTGTGGGTTTGTCATATATGGCTCTTATAATGTTGAGGTATGTTCCTTCTATTCCTGCTTTTTGGAGAGTTTTAATCATAAATGAGTGTTGAATTTTGTCAAAGGCTTTCTCTGCATCTATTGAGATAATCATATGGTTTTTATCTTTCAATTTGTTAATGTGGTGTATTACGTTGATTGATTTGCGGATATTGAAGAATCCTTGCATTCCTGGGATAAAGCCCACTTGGTCGTGGTGTATGATTTTTTTAATATGTTGTTGGATTCTGTTTGCTAGAATTTTGTTAAGGATTTTTGCATCTATGTTCATCAGTGATATTGGCCTGTAGTTTTCTTTTTTTGTGGCATCTTTGTCTGGTTTTGGAATTAGGGTGATGGTGGCCTCATAGAATGAGTTTGGAAGTTTACCTTCTTCTGCAATTTTCTGGAAGAGTTTGAGTAAGGTAGGTGTTAGCTCTTCTCTAAATTTTTGGTAGAATTCAGCTGTGAAGCCATCTGGTCCTGGGCTTTTGTTTGCTGGAAGATTTTTGATTACACTTTCGATTTCCTTGCCTGTGATGGGTCTGTTAAGATCTTCTATTTCTTCCTGGTTCAGTTTTGGAAAGTTATACTTTTCTAAGAATTTGTCCATTTCATCCAAGTTGTCCATTTTATTGGCATAGAGCTGCTGGTAGTAGTCTCTTATGATCCTTTGTATTTCAGTGTTGTCTGTTGTGATCTCTCCATTTTCATTTCTAATTTTGTTAATTTGGTTCTTCTCTCTTTGCTTCTTAATGAGTCTTGCTAATGGTTTGTCAATTTTGTTTATTTTTTCAAAAAACCAGCTTTTAGCTTTGTTGATTTTTGCTATGGTCTCTTTAGTTTCTTTTGCATTTATTTCTGCCCTGATTTTTAAGATTTCTTTCCTTCTGCTAACCCTGGGGTTCTTCATTTCTTCCTTCTCTAATTGCCTTAGGTGTAGAGTTAGGTTATTTATTTGGCTTTTTTCTTGTTTCTTGATGTAAGCCTGTAATGCTATGAACTTTCCCCTTAGCACTGCTTTTACAGTGTCCCATAGGTTTTGGGTTGTTGTGTTTTCATTTTCATTCATTTCTATACATATTTTGATTTCTTTTTTGATTTCTTCTATGATTTGTTGGTTATTCAGAAGTGTGTTATTTAGCCTCCATGTGTTTGAATTTTTAACAATTTTTTTTCCTGTAATTGAGATCTAATCTTACTGCACTGTGGTCAGAAAAGATGACTGGAATGATTTCAATTTTTTTGAATTTTCCAAGACCAGATTTATGGCCCAGGATGTGATCTATTCTGGAGAAGGTTCCGTGTGCACTTGAGAAAAAGGTGAAGTTGATTGTTTTGGGGTGAAATGTCCTATAGATATCAATTAGGTCTAGCTGGTCCATTGTGTCATTTAAAGTTTGTGTTTCCTTGTTAATTTTCTGTGTAGTTGATCTATCCATAGTTGTGAGTGGGGTATTAAAGTCTCCCACTATTATTGTGTTACTATTAATTTCCTCTTTCATACTCGTTAGTGTTTGCCGTACATATTGCGGTGCTCCTATGTTGGGTGCATATATATTTATAATTGTTATATCTTCTTCTTGGATTGATCCTTTGATCATTATGTAGTGTCCTTCTTTGTCTCTTTTCACAGCTTTTATTTGAAAGTCTATTTTATCTGATATGAGTATTGCGACTCCTGCTTTCTTTTGGTCTCCGTTTGCATGAAATATTTTTTTCCAGCCCTTCACTTTCAGTCTGTATGTGTCTCTTGTTTTGAGGTGGGTCTCTTGTAGACAGCATATATAGGGGTCTTGTTTTTGTATCCATTCAGCCAATCTTTGTCTTTTGGTTGGGGCATTCAACCCATTTACATTTAAGGTAATTATTGATAGGTGTGGTCCCGTTGCCATTTACTTTGTTGTTTTGGGTTCACGTTTATACAACCTTTCTGCATTTCCTGTCTAGAGAAGATCCTTTAGCATTTGTTGAAGAGCTGGTTTGGTAGTGCTGAATTCTCTCAGCTTTTGCTTATCTGTAAAGCTTTTGAGTTCTCCTTCATATCTGAATGAGATCCTTGCTGGATACAGTAATCTAGGTTGTAGGTTATTCTCTTTCATTACTTTCAGGACGTCCTGCCATTCCCTTCTGGCCTGGAGGGTTTCTATTGATAGATCAGCTGTTATCCTTATGGGAATCCCTTTGTGTGTTATTTGTTGTTTTTCCCTTGCTGCTTTTAATATTTGTTCTTTGTGTTTGATCTTTGTTAGTTTGATTAATATGTGTCTTGGGGTGTTTCGCCTTGGGTTTATCCTGTTTGGAACTCTCTGGGTTTCTTGGACTTGGGTGGCTATTTCCTTCCCCATTTTAGGGAAGTTTTCAGCTATTATCTCCTCGAGTATTTTCTCATGGCCTTTCTTTTTGTCTTCTTCTTCTGGAACTCCTATGATTCGAATGTTGGGGCGTTTCACATTGTCCCAGAGGTCCCTGAGGTTGTCCTCATTTCTTTTGATCCTTTTTTCTTTTTTCCTCTCTGCTTCATTTATTTCCACCATTTTATCTTCTATCTCACTTATCCTATCTTCTGCCTCCGTTATTCTACTCTTGGTTCCCTCCAAAGTGTTTTTGATCTCATTCATTGCATTATTCATTTTTAATTGACTCTTTTTTATTTCTTCTAGGTCTTTATTAAACAATTCTTGTATCTTTTCAATCTTTGTTTCCAAGCTATTTATCTGTAACTCCATTTTGTTTTCAAGATTTTGGATCATTTTTATTATCATTATTCTAAATTCTTTTTCAGGTAGATTCCCTATCTCCTCCTCTTTTGTTTGACTTGGTGGGCATTTTTCTTGTTCCTTTACCTGTTGGGTATTTCTTTGCCTTTTCATCTTGTTTAGATTGCTGTGTCTGGAGTGGACTTTCTGTATTCTGGAGGTCTGTGGTTCCTTTTTATTGTGAAGGATTTACCCAGTGGGTGGGGTTGGACGTTTGGCTTGTCAAGGTTTCCTGGTTAGGGAAGATTGCGTCAGTGTACTGGTGCGTGGAACTTGATTTCTTCTCTTTGGAGAGCAATGGAGTGCCCAGTAATGAGTTTTGAGTTGGGTCTATGTGTTAGGTGTGACCTTGGGTAGCCTGTATGTTGACATTCAGGGCTATGTTCCTGTGTTGCTGGAGAATTTGCGTGGTATGTCTTGCTCTAAAACTTATTGGCTCTTGGGTGGTGGTTGGTTTCAGTGTAGGTATGGAGGCTTTTGGACGGTCACTTATCACTTAAAGTTCCATGTAGTCAGGAGTTTTCTGGTGTTCTCGGGTTTTGGGCTTAAGTTTCCTGCCTCTGGATTTCAGTTTTATTCTTCCTGTAGTCTCAGGACTTCTCCAACTATACAGCTCTGATAATTAAACTTCTAGGTTAATGGCGAAAAGATTCTCCCCCATTAGGGACACCCAGAGAGGTTCACAGAGTTACATGAACAGGAGAAAAGGGAGGAGGGAGATAGAGATGAGTAGGAGGAGAAAAAGGGGGACTCAAGAGGAGAGAGACAGATCTACGCAGCTGTCTGTTCCCAGAGTGTTCTCGTATCTCAGACACCTACAAGGATTCACAGAATTGGATGGGGAAGAGAAGGGGAAAAGAGGAAATAGAGGTGTTCTGAGGTAGAAAACAGAGAGTCAAGATTGGGAGGGAATAATCTTCGGTTTTAAGATAGGGCTTCTCTTTTTTTTTTTTTTTTGTAAGGTTATAGTGTAGTGAAGATGAAAATGAAGAGTAGTAGAGGAGTACTAGAGGACTTTAAAAGAAATAAGAGAAAAAGAAAAATAGAAAATAGAAGAGAAAAAGGAAAGAAAAAAAAAGAAGAAAAAGGAGAAGAAAAAAAAAGAAAAAGAAAAAAAAAAAAAAAAAAGAAAGAAAAAAAAATTTTTTTTCCCCTAATTAAAAAAATCGTAAAAATCTATGAAAATGAAAGTTAAGGAGTAATGGGGGAGTAATAGGGAATTTTAAAGGAAAATAAAAGAGAAAAAATAAAAAAGAAAAATATAAAAAGAAAAAAAAATTTTTTTTTTCCCTTACTTAGAAAAAACAGAGAAATAAAAAAAAAAGTAAAAATATGTCTAGGAATTTCTCTGGAGCTGTTGCGGTCAGTGTGGGTTCGGCTCAGTTTCAGATAGCTCCTCGTTCCAGCTTGCACTTCTCGATATCTACAGGGCCCTTCCGGTGAAGTCGGTGTTTTCTTCAGGGATTTTAATCTGTTGCACCAGTCCCTTCTGAAGCGGTTCCCTTTGTTTATTTGGCTTCTGTTTGCCGGTCTCTTCAGAGGCTCATTTCCGCCCTGACACAGGCGGCCGGAGGCGGACTCTTATTCAGGTAGCTAGCTCCGTTGCGCTGCTGGGAGGGGCTGACGCTGCGGGGCGGGGCTGACGCTGCGGGGAGGGGCTGGCCCTGCGGGGGCGGGGCTGACGCTGCGGGGAGGGGCTGGCCCTGCGGGGGCGGGCTGGCGCTGCCGGAAGGGGCTGACGCTGCTTTCTCCGTCTGCGCTGCTCAGGCTCCCGGCTGTTCTATATGGAGCGCGCCCCGCGCTGCGCGAGGTTCCAGCCCTCGGGTGTTACACAAAAGCGCGGAAGGAAAAGCTGCGCCTGCTCTCTGTGCCTTCCCGGTCAGAGCGGTCCAGGCAGCCAGGGGCTTGGTGGGCGCGCTATCCCCAGGTGTGGCGCACCCACTCCCTTCCGCGGACCCAGTCTCAGTTTCCGCTGGCGCCAGGCGGGTGCGCGCGCCTTCCGCCCTCCGCGTCCCCAGCCCCAGTCCCCGCCCCGCGCCGGTCGGGTGCCTGCGCCCTGTGCCTCGCCGCGACCTTCCCCTCCCCCCTGCCTCCTGCCTCCGGCGGGGCTGGGCCGGTCCGCAGCCTGCGAGCTCTTCTCGGGACTTTCCCCGTCCCTTTGTTCTGCGAACGGCCGGCAGTGTGTTCCGGCCGGTCAATTTTCTCTCTCTCCTTTGGTCTCCCACAGTTCAAGTTGGCACCTCACAGAAGCTCCCCCCGATTGTCCTCAGGGCACTCAGGCCCGGACCCTAGCCCAAGCAAGGCCGCCTAAGACTCCCTTCCCGGGACGGCCGTCCTTAGCTCTTTTGTCTCACTTTTTATCTTTTATATTTTGTCCTACCTCCTTTCGAAGACAATGGTCTGCTTTTCTGGGCGCCTGATGACCTCAGCTAGCGATCAGAAGTTGTTTTGTGAAGTTTGCTCTGCATTCGGTTATTCTTTTGATGAATTTGTAGGAGAGAAAGTGGTCTCCCGGTCCTACTCCTCCGCCATCTTGGCTCCTCCCCCTTTTGCATACAATTTAAACCATTTAAATATGCAAATATAAGGCTAACTACTTACATTTCTCTAGCCTTAAATGATTTTTATTTATCCATTTTCTTTTTTACATATCTGTCAATGCCTGTTAAAAAGTGACTCTTAAAAGTGTACAAAATCTCATGTGATATAGCATAATTTTCTTTATTCAGGTTTGCACAACAGAGAATTTTCTATATCATCATCTTTTCTGTACAGTTGTGAATAAATTATATTAATATGTTTGACCACAAAATGTACTTGAAATATTAAGAAAGGAAATTTGACTGGATAAGAAACAATAATAAAAATAAGAGAAGTGTATCATGTAGACTGGCATATTAGTCAATATGGCTGGTGTGTTTTATGTCAAGTGTCTTTCAAAGGAATGAAAGTCTAACATGCAAACTTGCACAGATATGGCAACTAAAGCCTTTTATCTCTCTTATTCACAAAGAATTCAATCTGCCTTTTAAATCAATTTCCTTTTGGTGAAGGCAAAATATCTTACAGTTTTACTTTCATGTATTCTGGGGAATATCTTTCTTATAGTGACTAATAAAGAATATTCTAAAAATTTGCAAATATACATCTCATTTGCCTTTAACTTATGTTTTTCTCTATCAAATATATTCTCAAAAATATCATTGTTAAAGTATGCATATTAAAAATGTTGCATGGACATCAGACTGAAGAAGCTGGCTACAGAGTATTTAAGTATAATACAATGTCTCTGAAAGTTTCACTCGTCTAAAAATTATAATAATTGTCAAGTTTCCTCCCTGTCTCAGAATAGTGAAAAGACCCACTTTGGTTTTCTCAGAATCTTTTCCTTTTGGTAGGAAATCCCCTCTCAGGATTTCTTTCTCAATTTCTCTTTTCACAATCTGACAAGTCTGAATTGACGGCTGAATAACTCAATTAAAACTTGTTATTTTTTTTTTTCCCCTGCAGTTTCTCTCCTATTGCCTGAATATTATATAAATGACTTCTATTAAATGTATGAGCAAAGTGAAATGACTTTGCAGGAGATGAACCTTTGATAGCTAGGGATTAACTTTTCTGTGTTTGCACATGGAGGTCCCTTTTCATTCTTTATAAGTGGGTTCTAATGATACAGAAACTCCATTTATCATGGTACATTAATTAGATGTGCTATACTCCCTAAGATAAAATGCATAATAAAAGTGTAAAGTGAGATGAAACAACCTTTCCTCTTAAGAATGTCAGGAACCAGGTTATTCAAACACTATTGTAGATTTTTCTTTCTTTAACTTTAATAAGGTATTATTTCATTTTAACAAGAGAAATCCTGTTTTGTTTTGTTTTGTTTTCATTCATCAGATTTATCCTACCCTCTTAATTGTTCAGATTTCTCAAATACCAGTCAGTTCATTTACTGATACATATACGTATGCTGAACCAACACTTTCACACTTTCTCTTACCATCCATCTTGTGTAAAGACAAAAGGAATATAGTTACCCCATTTGAAAGCACATCAAAGCATTTTTTATGATTTCACTGATCACGACCAGTTCCTTCCTACCTTCTCTCTGATAATTTCTCGGATTCAGAGGCACTCTGTCTTTCCTCTTAGATATTCTCATTCATACAGCATAACTATCAGAACAGATACAAAGGTTTCACACATTCCTTAGGCTGTTACCTATCTCCTTTATTTAATTTATGTATTAGGAGAAAAGAGTCCCGAGTTAAGACTCAGGATAACTAAATGTTCACTGTAGTTTTGCCACAGATGCACCGTTGAACCTATGCTCACATTCTCTGATCTCTACAAGGAATGTGTTCAAGAATCTCAAATTTTCTAATAAGCTTTGACAGAAGATTACCGCTGAAAAGACTGTAAACCTCAGACATACCTAAAGAGACTAAAACAAGGAGACTATTAAAAAAAAAAAAAAAAAATTAGGCTTGGCACAGTTACAGCAAACAATAAACATAATCTAGTACCTAGACAGATAAACATAAAATTTGACACAAAAAGTCTATATACATCCGTTCTTGTTACTCAATATAACTTGTCCAGCTTTCCCAAAAAAAAAAAAAAAAAAAAAAAAAAAAAAAAAAAATTACAAGGTACGCTAAATGGTTTAAAAAAAAAAAAAAATGCAGTATAAAGAGAAAAGTCAAGCTTTAGGACCAAACTCAGATATTCTGGAGAATTTTGAAATTATTACACCAGAAATTTAAGATACTATGATTAAGCATAAGATAACTATGCTAAGGGTTTTAAAGGCAAAATGTGAACAACATGCATGCACATATGGATAATGAAAGCGGGGAGATGGAGGCTCTAACAAAATATCAAAAGAACGTTCTAGAGATGAAAACTGCTATAATAAGAATGGACATATCAAAGGAGAGAGTCAGTGAACTGACGATGTGTCAATAGAAACTTCAAAAGCTGAAATACAAAGAAAAAAAATTCTTAAAAAGATGGCATAGAGGGGCGGTCCTAAGATGGTGGAGGAATAAGAAGGGGAGACCACTTTCTCCCCCACAAATTCATTGAAAGAACATTTGAACGCTGAGCAAATTCCACAAAACAACTTCTGAATGCTGGCAGAGGACATCAGGCACCCAGAAAGGCAGCCCATTGCCTTCGAAAGGATGTAGGAAAAAATATAAAAGATAAAAAGAGAGACAAAAGAGGTAGGGACAGAGATCCATCCTGGGAAGGAGTCTTAAAAAAGAGAGAAGTTTCCAAACACCAGGAAACACTCTCACCTGCAAATCTGTGGCAACCCTTGGAACCTCAGAGGGCAACATAACTGAGAGGATAAATAAATAAATAATTAAAACCCACAGATTGCATGCCTAAAGGCAACTCCCAGTGGAGAAACAGCTCAGACGCTTGCATCTGCCACTAGCAAGCAGGGGGGTGAACAGGGAGGCGCGGGCTGCATTGCTTAGGGTAAGGATTAGGCCTGAATGCCCCAAGGGCAATCTGAAGGAATTAACTAGAGATAGCAACACAGACTGTGGGATAGCTATTCCAGGAAAAGCCCTAACCTAAGACAATGGCAACCCACTCCAGTATTCTTGCCTGGAGAATCCCATGGACGGGGGAACCTGGTGGGCTATATAGACCATGAGGTCGCAAAGAGTCAGACATGACTGAGCGACTTCACTTTCTTTCTTTCTTTTCTTTCTAAGACACCACCAGGCCCGCTCACAGAACAAAAGACTGAACAGAGCTAGCCGAATGCGGACTGGCCCATCCCCCACTGAAGCCAGGCAGGTGGGGGCAGCCAGACCCGGAAGGGGGCAATCATGGCCCCAGAGAGGCATCATCTACCAAACTGCAAACAGACTTCATTACTAACCAAGACTCCTTGGGACTCTGAACGGTTGACATCTGCCAGGAGGGTCGCAGCCAGATATCAGCTCCCCAGAAGAGGCACACGGCACACCTGAGAGGGGCGCCCGTTGTACACCCAGAAAACCAAGCAGCTGGGCCGGGGGAGGCGATAAGTCACAGGCCCATCTAGGGGCGACGGCACTCACCAAGCACCTGGTCGCCTGAGCTGCTCTGACCTGGGAAGGGCACAAAACGCAGGCCCAACCAAGTCTGCACCATTGTGGAGTACCCAAGAACCTGAACCTGAGCGGCTTAGACTTGGGAAGTGCATGCACCCCAGGGCCTCCTCAGACAGTTCCCAGCAGAGCAACCTAGAGTCTGAGCAGTGTAGACCATGAAAGCATTCACGCCGTGAGCGGGGGCAACCCAGTGTGGCCGAGACACTGCAAGCGCTCCCCACACACGCCAGTGATACTTGTCTGCAGTGCTCCTCCCTCCCCACAGCACGACTGAACAAGTGAGCCTAAAAAAGTGACCACCTTCACCCCCTTGTGTCAGGGTGGAAATTAGACACTGGACAGAAAACAGAAGAAGCTAAAATAAACAGAGGGAACCACTTTGGAAGTGACAGGTGCAATAGATTAAAACCCTGCAGTTAGCACGGACTACATAGGAAGGGGCCTATAGGTCTTGAGAAGTCTAAGCCGGATTAAGGAACTATATGAAAATGAACTGACCCCACACTGTCCACAACAACACCAGAGAAAGTCCTAGATATATTTTTACCATTATCGTTTTTTTAATTTTATTTTTTTTTATTTTTAAGTCCTCTATTACTCCTTTAATTTTCATTTTTATAACCTACTTTTATAATCTCTTTGCAAAAAAAAAAAAAAAGACCTTATTTTTAAAACAAACTTCATATATATTTATTTTATAATTTCTGTGACTTTGTTTTTTTCTTTAATATTGTATTTTTGATAATCTAACCTCTACTCCAGATTTTTAATCTTTGCTTTTTGTTATCAATTTTGTACCTTTAAGAACCCAATCTTCAGTACCCATTCTTACTTGGGAGCAAGATTACTGGCTGGATTGTTCTCTCCCTCTTTGGACTCTCCTTTTTCTCCATCAGGTCACCTTTATATCTTCCTTCCCCCTTCTCTCTTCTACCCAACTCTGTGAATCTCTGTGTGTGTTCTGGGCTGTGGAGAATATTTAGGGAACTGATTACTGACTGGAACAGTCTCTCTCTTTTTGATTCCCCTTTTTCTCCTCCTGGCCACCTCTGTCTCCTTCCTTCCTCTTCTCTTCTCTGTGTAACCCTGTGAACATATCTGAGGGATCCATATTGTGGAGAGCACATAGGAAAGAGATTACTGGCTAGCTTGCTCTCTCCCCTTTTGATTCCCCCTCTACCTCCCTGGTCACCTCTATCTCCCTCCTCCCTCTTCTCTTCTCCATGTAACTCTGTACCTCTCCGAGTGTCCCTCAGTGTGGAGAAACTTTTCATCATTAACCTAGATGTTTTATCATCAGTGCTGTATAGATGGAGAAGTCTTGAGGCTACTGTAAGAATAAGACGGAAAACCAGAGGCAGGAGGCTTAAGTCCAAATACTGATAACACCAGAGAACTCCTGAATCCAGGGAACGCTCATTGATAGGAGCTCATCAAACACCTCCATACCTACACTGAAACCAAGCACAACCCAAGGGCCAGCAAGTTCCAGAGAAGAGAGAAAGACATGCCACACAAATTCTCCAGCAACACAGGAACATAGCCCTGAGCTTCAAAATACAGGCAACCCAAAGTCACACCAAACCCACTGACATCTCAAAACTCATTACTGGACACTTCAGTACACTCCAAAGAGAAGAAATCCAGCTCCACACACCAGAACACTTACACAAGCTTCCCTAACCAGGAAACTTTGACAAGCCACCTGTCCAACCCCATTCACAGTGAGGAACCTCCACAATAAAGAGGAACCACAAACTGCCAGAATACAAAAAGGCCACCCCAAACACAGCAATATAAACAAGATGAAAAGGCACAGAGATACTCAGCAGGTAAAGGAACAGGATAAATGCTCACCAAACCAAACAAAAGGGGAAAAGATAGGGAATCTACCTGATAAAGAATTCCAAATAATGATAGTGAAAATGATCCAAAATCTTGAACACAAAATGGAGTTACAGATAAATAGCCTGGAGACAAGGATTGAGAAGATGCAAGAACTGTTTAACAAGGACCTAGAAGAAATAAAGAAGAGTCAATATATAATGAATAATGCAGTAAATGAGATCAAAAACACTCTGGAGGGAACCAACAGTAGAATAACAGAGGCAAAAGATGGGATTAGTGAGGTAGAAGATAGAGTGGTAGAAATAAATGAAATAGATAGGAAAAAAGAAAAAAAATAATTGAAAGAAATGAGGACAACCTCAGAGACCTCTGGGACAATGTGAAACACCCCAACATTCGAATCATAGGAGTCCCAGATGAAGAAGACAAAAAGAAAGGCCATGAGAAAATACTTGAGGAGATAATAGTTGAAAAGTTCCCTAAAATGGAGAAGGAAATAGTCACCCAAGTCCAATAAACCCAGAGAGTCCCAAACAGGATAAACCCAAGGTGAAACACCCCAAGACACATACTAATCAAATTAACAAAGATAAAACACAAAAAACAAATATTAAAAGCAGCAAGGGAAAAACAACAAATAACACACAAGGGGATTCCCATAAGGATAACAACTGATCTTTCAATAGACACCCTTCAGGCCAGAAGGGAATGGCAAGACATACTTAAAGTGATGAAAGAAAATAACATACAGTGCAAATTGCTGTACCCAGCAAGGATCTCATTCAAATATAAAGGAGAAATCAAAAGCTTTACAGAAAAGCAAAAGCTGAGATAATTCAGCACCACCAAACCAGCTCTCCAACAAATGCTAAAGGCTTCTTCCTTAGACAGGAAACATAGAAAGGGTGTATAAACTCGAACCCAAAACAATAAAGTAAATGGCCACAGGATCATACTTACCAATAATTATCTTAAACGTAAATGGGTTGAATGCCCCAACCAAAAGACAAAGACTGGCTGAAGGGTTACAAAAACAAGACCCGTCTATATGTTGTCTACAAAGAGACCCACCTCAAAACAAGGGACACATACAGACTGAAAGTGAAGGGCTGGAAAAAGATATTCCACGCAAATAGAGACCAAAAGAAAGCAGGAGTAGTGATACTCATATCAAATAAAATAGACTTTAAAATAAAGGCTGTGAAAAGAGACAAAGAAGGACACTACATAATGATCAAAGGATCAATCCAAGAAGAAGATACAACAATTATAAATATATATGCACCCAACATAGAAGCACCACAATGTAAGACAAATGCTAATACGTATGAAAGGGGAAATTAACAATAACACAATAATAGTGGGAGACTTTAATACCCCACTGACACCTATGGATAGATCAGCTAAACAGAAAATTAGCAAGGAAATACAAACTTTAAATGATGCAAGAGACCAGCTAGACCCAATTGATACCTATAGGACATTTCACCCCAAAACAATGAATTTCACCTTTTTCTCAAGTGCACATGGAATCTTCTCCAGGATAGATCACATCCTGGGCCATAAATCTAGCCTTGGCAAATTAAAAAAAAAAAAAAAAAATTGAAAGCATTCCAAGCATCTTTTTTGACCACAATGCAGTAAGATTAGATGTCAATTACAGGAGAAAAACTATTAAAAATTCCAACATAAGGAGGCTGAACAACACGCTGCTGAATAAACAACATATCACAGAAGAAATAAAAAAAAGTAATCAAAATATGCATAGAAATGAATGAAAATGAAAACAATAACAACAACAACTCAAAACCTATGAGACACTATAAAAGCAGTGCTAAGGGGAAGGTTCATAGCAATACAGGCTTACCTCAAGAAACAAGAAAAAAGTCAAATAAATAATCTAACTCTACACCTAAAGCAACTAGAAAAAGAAGAAATGAAGAACCCCAGTGTTAGTAGAAGGAAAGAAATCTTAAAAATTAGGGCAGAAATAACTTCAAAAGAAACAAAAGAGACCATAGCAAAAATCAACAAAGTCAAAAGCTGTTTCTTTGAGAAGTTAAATAAAATTGAAAAACCACTAACCAAACTCATCAAGAAACAAAAGGAGAAAAAATCAAATCAACAAATTTAGAAATGAAAATGAAGAGATCACAACAGACAACATAGAAATACAAAGGATCATAAGAGACTACTATCAGCAACTATATGCCAATAAAATGGACAACTTGGAAGAAATGGAAAAATTCTTAGAAAAGTACAACTTTCCAAAACTAAACCAGGAAGAAATGGAAAAATCTTAACAGACCCATCACAAGCAGGGAAACTGAAACTGTAATCAGAAAACTTCCAGCAAACAAAAGTCCAGAACCAGACGGTTTCACAGCTGAATTCTACCAAAAATTTAGAGAAGAGCTTACACCTGTCCTACTCAAACTATTCCAGAAAATCGCAGAGGAAGGTAAACTTCCAAACTCATTCTATGAGGCCTCCATCACCCTAAAACCAACCCTGACAAAGATGCCACAAAAAAGAAAACTACAGGCCAATATCACTGATGATCATAGATGCAAAAATCCTTAACAAAATTCTAGCAAACAGAATCCAACAACATATTAAAAAGATCATACGTCATGACCAAGTGGGCTTTATCCCAGGGATGCAAGGATTCTTCAATATCAGCAAATCAGTCAACATAATACACTGCATTAACAAATTGAAAAATAAAAACCATATGATTATTTTAATAGACGCAGTGAAAGTCTTTGACAAAATTCAACATCCATTTATGATAAAAACCCTCCAGAAAGCAGGCATAGACGGAACATTCCTCAACATAATAAAAGCTATATGTGACAAACCCACAGCAAGCATTATCCTCAATGGTGAAAAATTGAAAGCATTTCCACTAAAGTCAGGAACAAGACAAGGGTGCCCATTCTCACGACTACTATTCAACATAGTTTTGGAAGTTTTGTTCACAGCAATCAGAGAGAAAAAGAAATAAAAATAATCCATATTGGAAAAGAAGAAGTGAAATTCTCACTGTTTGCAGATGACATGATCCTCTACATAGAAAACCCTAAAGACCCCACCAGAAAATTACTAGAGCTAATCAATAAATGCAGTAAAGTTGCAGGATATAAAATTAACACACAGAAATCCCTTGCATTCATATACACTAACAATGAGAAAACAGAAAGAGTAATTAAGGAAACAAGTCCATTTACCACTGCAAAGAAAAATATAAAATACTTAGGAATATATCTACCTAAAGAAACAAAAGACCTTTATATAGAAAACTATAAAACACTGATGAAATAAATCAAAGAGGATACAAATAGATGGAGAAATATACCATGTTCATGGATTGGAAGTATCAATATAGTGAAAATGAGTATACTACCCAAAGCAATCTATAGATTCAATGCAATCCCTATCAAGCTACCAACGATATTTTTCACAGAACTAGAACAAATAATTTCACACTTTGTATGGAAGTAAAAGAAACCTTGAATAGCAAAAGCAATCTTGAGAAAGAAGAATGGAACTGGAGGAATCAACCTGCCTGACTTCAGGCTCTACTACAAAGTTACAGTCATCAAGACAGTATGGTACTGGCAGAAAGACAAAAATATAGATCAGTGGAACTAAATAGAAAGCCCAGAGATAAATCCACACACCTATGGACACTTTATCTTTGACAAAGAAGGCAAGAATATAAAATGGAGAAAAGACAATATCTTTAACCAGTGGTACTGGGAAAACTGGTCAGCCACTTGTAAAAGAATGAAACTAGAACACTTTATAACACCATACACAAAAATAAACTCAAAATGGATTAAATATATAAACCTAAGAACAGAAACTATAAAACCCCTAGAGGAAAATATAGGCAAAACACTCTCCGACATAAATCATAGCAGGATCCTCTATGACCCACTTCCCAGAATATTGGAAATAAAAGCAAAAATAAACAAATGGGACCTAATTAAACATAAAAGCTTTTGTAAAACAAAAGAAACTATAAGCAAGGTAAAAAGACAGCCTTCAGAATGGGAGAAGATGATAGCAAATGAAGCGACTGACAAAGAATTAATCTCAAAAATATACTAGTAACTCCTACAGCTCAATTGCAGAAAAATAAATGATCCAATTAGAAAAAAAGACCAAAGATCTAAACAGACATTTCTCCAAAGAAGACATGGTTAACAAACATATGAAAAGATGCTCAACAACACTCATTTTCAGTTCAGTTCAGTTCAGTCGCTCAGTCGTGTCCGGCTCTTTGCGACCCCATGAATCGCAGCACGCCAGGTCTCTGTGTCCATAACCAACTCCCAAAGTTTACGCAAACTCATACACATCGAGTCGGCGATGCCATCCAGCCATCTGTCGTCCCCTTCCCCTTCTCCTCCTGCCCCCAATCTCTCCCAGCATCAAGGACTTTTCCAATGAGTCAACTCTTCACATCAGGTAGCCAAAGTACTGGAGTTTCAGCTTCAGCATCAGTCCTTCCAATGAACATCCAGGACTGATCTCCTTTAGGATGGACTGGTTGGATCTCCTTGCAGTCCAAGGGACTCTCAAGAGTCTTCTCCAACACCACAGTTCAAAAGCATCCATTCTTCAGTGCTCAGCTTTCTTCACAGTCCAACTCTCACATCCTTACACGACCAATGGAAAAACCATAGCCTTGACTAGATGGACCTTTGCTGGCAAAGTAATGTCTCTGCTTTTTAATATGCTATCTAGATTGGTCAAAACTTTCCTGCCAAGGAGTAACTGTCTTTTAATTTCATGGCTGTAATCATCATCTGCAGTGATTTTGGAGCCCCCCAAAATAAAGTCTGACTCATTATCAGATAATTGCAAGTCAAAACCACAGTGATGTACCATTTCACGCCAGTCAGAATGTCTGCTAGCCAAATGTCTACAAGCAAGAAATGCTGGAGAGGGTGTGGAGAATAGGGAACCCTTTTACACTGTTGGTGTGAATGCAAACTAGTACAGCCACTATGGAAAGCAGTGTGGCGATTCCTTAAAAATCTGGAAATAGAACTGCCATGTGACCCAGAAATCCCACTCCTGGGCATACACACCAAAATTGAAAGAGACACGTGTACCCCAGTTTTCATCGCAGCACTGTTTATAATAGCCAGGACATGGAAACAACCTACATGCCCATCAGCAAACGAGTGGATAAGACAATTGTGGTACATATACACAATGGAATATTACTCAGCCATTAAAAAGAATACATTTGAATTAGTTCTAATGAGGTGGATGAAACTGGAGTCTATTATACAGAGTCAAGTAAGCCAGAAAGATAAAGACCAATACAGTATACTAAAGCATATATATGGAATTTAGAAAGATGGTTACTATAACCCTATATGTGAGACAGCAAAAGAGACATACATATGTAGAACAGTCTTTTGGACCCTGTGGGAGAAGGCAAGGGTGGGTTGATTTGACAGAATAGCATTTAAACATGTATATTATCTTATGTGAAGCAGATCTCCAGTCCAGGTTCAATGCATGAGACAGGTGCTCAGGGCAGGTGCACTGGGATGACCCAGAGGAATAGGACTGGGGAGGAGGTGGGAGGGGGGCTCAGAATGGGGAACACATGTACTCCCATGGCTGATTCATGTCAATATATGGGAAAATCCCCTATAATATTGTAAAGTAATTAGCCTCCAATTGAAATAAATAGATTTAAAAAAAAAAGAACTGAGATCTTAAAATAAAATAAAATAAAACTGCAGGGAAAAAAGAAAGTGAATCAGGAGATTTAACAAGAAAAAAAATCAATTAATACATTACGTCAGATCAGTAGGCTAAAGAGGAAAAAATCATATAATTGCATCAGTACATACAGAAAAAAAAAAAAAAAAAACATTTGCTAAAATTGAACTATTCATAATTTTAGAAATTGTAGCAAAAAGTAATAAAAGCAAATTTCCTCATGTATAAAAAATATCTACAAAAAGAAATCTACAAAAAAGCAATATTACACTTAATGGTGAGAAACTAGATGCTTTCTTGCTGAGAGCAAGAAAAAGGAAAGGATGCCTCCTTAACCAATTCTACACTTCCCTAACCACTTCCCTAACCACTTCAACATTCAAAAAACTAAGATCATGGCCTCTGGTCCCATCACTTCATGGATAAT
Organism: Cervus elaphus; assembly: GCF_910594005.1. Taxonomy (NCBI): domain Eukaryota; kingdom Metazoa; phylum Chordata; class Mammalia; order Artiodactyla; family Cervidae; genus Cervus; species Cervus elaphus. Next base: position 8,858,372 of record NC_057844.1, on the reverse strand, counting down.
AGATAGGGGAACAATGGAAACCATGATAAACTTTATTTTCTATATTTTCTGCAACTCTTTGTGAACCCATGAAACCCATGGACTGTGGCGCACAAGGCTTCCCTGTCCCCCATGGTATCCTGGAGCTTGCTCGAACTCATGTCCATTGAGTCAGTGATGCCATCCAACCATCTCATCCTCTTTCATCTTCTCTTCCTGCCTCCAATCTTTGCCAGCTTCAGGGTCTTTTTTAATGAGGCAGCTCTTCACATCAGGTGGTCAAAGTATTCTATTTTCAGCTTCAGCATCAGTCATTTCAGTGAATATTCAGGACTGATTTCCTTTAGGATTGACTGGTTTGATCTTCTTGTAGTCCAAGGGACTTTTCCAACACCACAGTCAAAGAGCTTCAATTCTTCCGTGCTCGGCTTTCTTTATAGTCCAACTCTCACATCCATACATGACTACTGGAAAAACCATAGCTTTGACTATATGGACCTTAGTTGGAAAAATAATGCCTCTGCTTTTTAATATGTTGTCAAGGTTTCTCACAGTTTTTCTTCCAAGGAGCAAGAGTCTTAATTCCATGGCTGCAGTCACCATTTGCAGTGACTTTGGAGTCCAAAAAATAAAGTCTGTCACTGTTTCCATTGTTTCTTCATCTACTTGCCATGAAGTGATGGGACTGGATGCCATGGTCTTCGTTTTTTGAATGTTGGGTTTTAAGCCACCTTTTTCACTCTCCTCCTTCACCTTCATCAAGAGACTGTCTAGTTCCTCTTCCCTTTCTGCCATGAGGGTGGTGCTATCTGCATATCTGAGGCTACTGATATTTCTCCCATCAATCTTGATCCCAGCTTGTCCTTCATCCAGCCTGGAATTTCACATGATGTACTCTGCATAAAAGTTAAATAAGCAGGGTGACGACATAGTCCTTTCCCAGTCTAGAACCAGTTCATTGTTCTATGTCTGATTCTAACTGTTGCTTCCTGACCTGCATACAGATTTCACAGGAGGCAAGTAAGGTGGTCTGGTATTCCTATCTCTTTAAGAATTTTTCACAGTTTGTTGTAATCCACAGAGTCAAAGGCTTTAGCATAGTCATTGAAGCAGAAATAGAAGTTCTTCTGGAATTCTCTTGATTTTTCTATGACCTAACAATATTTGCAATTTGATCTCTGGTTCCTCTATTTTTTCTAAATCCAACTTGTACATCTGAAAGCTCTCAGTTCACATATGTTGAAGTCTGGCATCAAGAATTTTGAGCATTACTTTCCTAGCATTTACCATTGTGTAGTAGTTTGAACTTTTTATTTTATTTTATTTATTTTTTTTTTTGACATTGCTTTGGAATTGGAATGAAAACACCTTTTCCAGTCCTGTGGCCACTGCTGAATTTTCCAAATTTGCCAGCATATTGAGTGCAGCACTTTAACTGAAGAGGAAAAGTTAAAATTTTATATAACCTCTTTCTCCTTCTGCCTCTGTAACTCAGCTTGCCCCTTGCAAAGCCTAGACCACGTAGGTCACATAGTCTCAGAAAGTGTGTACTTACAATACTAGGAACTGGAGTTTATCTCACTCACCCTTGTCCTGCTCTTTGCAATCGCCCAGCCCCTGCAAACTGCTTCATAATGCCTGTCCAGGTCAGGTATCCCCCTCCCCATCTTGACTACCGTTCCAGCGCACATGAAATCCCTTTGTTTAAACCAGCCTGTTAACAGCTAGTGTTGCCCACTACAACCTGTTTATAAAAACTTGGCAATCCCTTTGTTTGGGGCTCAGAGCTTGGAGTGCTCACTCCACGGGGCCCATCGGCGTAATGAACCTGAGTTCTCCAACTCTCCGAGTGTGGTACTGGGTTTCTCCAGTACTGGTTTCTGCAACATAACTGCATCAAGATTATATACATTGGGAGAACTGCAAGTTAAACAATGAGATATCACTACAGTAGAATCCACAACACTGACGATGTCAAATGCTGAAAGAGAAATAGAGCAACAGAAGATCTCATTCTTTACTTCTAAGGATGAAAATAATAAAGCCACTTTAGAAGACAGTTCAACAGTTTCTTAGAAAAAGAATAGAAAATAAAAGAAAATCCAACAATTAACTCCTAGATAAATTTATCCAAGTGAGTTAAAAACTTTGTCCACACAAATTATCTTCACACTGATATTTACAGCAACTTTATATTAATTAAGCATTGTAAGCAACTGAGATTTCCTTTTAAAGGTGAATGGATAAACAAACTGTGATACATACATTGGGATATGGATTAGTAACAAAAAAATGAAGCAGTAAGTGGAGGAAGTTTAAGTACATGTCATTAAGTAAAAGAATCAGACTGAAAAGGCCTTCTTGTGTGAATCCAAATATATGACATTCACAAAAAGGTGAAACTATAGTGACAATAAACATGTAAGTGTTTGCTAGGAGTTACCTGAGAATAGTAAATAGATGGAACATGGGGATTTTTTAGGGGAGCTTATCTATTCTATATGATGCTTGTAATGGTAGATACATAACATTATGCTTTTGGTAAAATCTATGAAACTGTACAACATGAAGTGTAAATTCTCATGTAAAGTGTCAGCTTTTGGTGATAAGAAAGTGTCAATATTGCTTCACTATATGTAACAAATTCACCAGGGCAATAGAAGATTCTAGTATTAGAGGAAACCAAGGGTGGAGGAAGGGAATGTGTGTGTGTGGAAACTTTCTGTACTTTCTGCTTAATTGTATTGTAAAAGCTGTATTGTAAAAGCTGTATTGTAAAAGCTGTATTGTAAAAACTGTTATATAATGCAGTCTATGAACAATAACAACCTAAAAGTGGTAGAAGATTGACATGAAAAATGTATTTATTGGTTAGTATAATCATAAATTGGTCATTATAATTAATAAATAACTAGACAGTGCTTTCACTTAAATGTTATTGTTGTTGTTCCATCACTAAGTCATGTCTGACTCTCCGTGACTCTGTAGATTGCAGCACCCCAGGCTTCCTTGTCCATCTCCTGTAGTTTGCTTGTCTTCATGGCCACTGAGTCTGTAATGTTGTCTAATCATCTCATCCTCTGCCACCTTCAATTTTGCCTTCAATCTTTCTCAGCATCAGGTGACCGAAATATTGGAGCTTCGGCTTCAGCATTAGTCCTTCCAATGAATATTCAGGGTTGATTTCTGAGTCTTCTCCTGCACCACGATTTGAAAGCATCCATTCTTCAGCGCTTTATGGGTCCCACTCTTACATCTGTTCATGACTACTGGAAAAACCATAGCTTTGACTATACAAACCTGTGAAATGAAAATATCTCCTGTCAAATCAATAAACAAAGAATGTCACAGCCATCAGTGATTTCTGGCCTCCAAATGTGAATAAAGGCTCCCAAAACTGATCCAGAAGATGCCACCATCCCCCAAGGTGACTGCTGAGAACTTCCAGGAAATGCAAGAAACAGCCATCTGCCAAGTCTGCCACTCCTTAAGGTGAACAAGAAAACAGGATTTGGCCCCAGATAGCTGAGATGCCTATGGAAGGAATTAATTCAGTGAGCTCCGGAGGGTTGCATCTTCCCATATAAAGAATACTAAATTTCCTTAACTTGATATCTGATTTTTGATGTCCAAACCACCTGCTCTCCTTGTTGCAAACTTAAATATAGCCTGATTCCTCCTCCCATCTCTTTGGAGCAGTTTTCTCAGACCTAATAAGATGCTGTTTTCTGAGCTCAGAGTCCTAAACATTCCCACCAAATAAAAGAACTCTCTACTTTCAGGTTGTGACTATATTCTTTAGATAACAGACTGTTGCTGGCAAAGTGATGCCTCTGTTTTTTAATATGTCACCTAGGTTTGTCATAGTTTTCCTTCCAAGGAGCAAATGTTTTTAATTTCATGGCTGTAGTTAGCATTTGCAGTGATTTTGGAGCCCAAGAAAATAAAATTGGACACCTTCCAACTTGGGAGACTCACCCTCCAGTGTCATATCTTCTTGCCTTTTCATACTGTTCGTGGGGTTCTTGTGGCAAGAATACTGAAGTGTTTTGCCAAACTCTCCCATGGTGGACCACATTTTGTTAGAACTCTTCACTATGACTCATCCATCTTGGGTGGCCCTGCATAACATGGTTCGTAACATCATTGAGTTATGTAAACCCCTTCACCACGACAAGTCTGTGATCCATGAAGGGGTTCAATATAATAAAAATAGTTTTATTTATTGTCTAAGTTATTCTCCTAAACAAAAATCTAAAAAAAAAAAAAAAAAAATTCATTGGATATATTTTCAGCTCCATTTCACAGATAAGGAAAATTAAAGTCAAAGTGGTCCTTGACAGAGAATAAGTCCTAGATTAACTCTTTGATCAGAATTTAGGGCCAGAGCAGAGCTTTTCAGCTCTAATCTCTAGCTTGGATGTAGCAATATAGGTTCATGTTCTTGTATAGGGGAGGAGAAATTGCCTTCTACCCTTTTAGGTTCTTTTGGCTAGTTTAATATTTAAATTGACAAGAGACAAGGTAAAAGGAGAAGAATAAATTTCGTTTTGTATGTGCAGAATCTCCATACAGCTGTGAGAGGTTCACAGTCAGGCGACTGAGGCTTGAATGCCATCCTGAACCTAGGTAGAGAGGGTCAGGGCCTGGGCTTCCAAAGGGAAGGAAGAAATTCATAGGAGGATGTGAAGAGCAAATGTTTGGAAAGCAAATGTTTGCCTAGCCTTGCAGAGACAATGGGACACAGACAGAACCTGGAACAAAAGGCCCTGCCGTGCTCTGCCCTCTAAGCTTACCACACGCAGCCCATGCTCTTTGCGGCATTATCTGGTGATAGTTCTCTCAGGCCAGGCCTCCTATGAAAATTCCTTCAGGCAGTTAATGAGGAGGTAAAATTCTTCTGGAATCTATTGGGCCTCTATCATTTATGGTTAGAAGCAAGCCATCTGCCAAAGTGACACAGCTTGTGGCAGCCTGCCCTGAGCGACACCACTCGTCAGAACTATGGCACCCTTCCTCAGATACTAAAACCAAGGGTCTAACGGTCTTATCCATAACATGTTCAAATTTAGGTTTGAACAGAGAGAATGTTTAATTAGGAAGGTGTAATTTTAAGCTGTATCTTTCATATATGATTTAGATATTAGTCATTATAACAATTTAAAGGGCATGACAGTGTCATTTTTACTGGGTCAAACTCTTTCACGTTTAATGTTATATTTTTTTTAATTCCATTTATTCCATATATTTATTTTTTAAAAATATTTCAATTTCAGAATTTTGGAGAACTCAAAAAACTAAGATCCCAAGACGGAGTATCAAAATGATCAAAACTATTTGTCAATTGTTACTATTAATAACACTGTGAGTGAAGTCACTCAGTTGTGTCCGACACTTTGCGACCCCATGGACTGTAGCCTACCAGGCTCCTCCATCCATGGGATTTTCCGGGCAAGAGTACTGGAGTGGGTTGCCTTTTCCTTCTAATAACATGGTAGTTCCTTGTATAATAGTATAGAGCTTTGTGAAACTATATATGCTAAATACATACATATTAATAGAACACCTTATGGATTATTCAATCTGGCTTCAAATGTCTATATTCTTTTAATACAGTTCATCCACATCTTTTCCTCCTTTCTTTCCATCTCTCCTTTTTTCTTCCTTTCTCTTTATTCCTCTTTTATGCTTTTCTTTCTATAGTACGAAGAAGGAAATTACTATTATAAGAGAAATCTTCAACAATGTCAGCCAAACAAACGTATGCCAGATCAAAATTAGGTAATTGTGATAATTGCATATTAACTTTGTTTTATATATGTCGACACTATTATAACTGTACTTCCATAAATCTATTTCTTCTTTATCTAGTATCAATCCTATGAAACAGATTTTGTTATTGGTTTTGCACCATGTCAAACACATTTAGAAAAAATGTTGGTATTCAAACCCACATAATTTGTTCTCAGATTCTGTAATCTTAGTCACAGCAATACACTATCAAATGAGGAAACTTTTCCAATAATAGCAAAACTAACTCACATTTCATAGAAAAAAATATATAACACATATTTTAGAAAATAGATTATCTAAAGGATATTCTACAAACTTTTAGATATGACTGCCTTCTACCTATCTCTTTAATAATGAAAATAAGGAAAATTGTAGTAATATCTTAAGCTGTTAAAAATTTTTAAAAAAACTAATATTCAGAACTCTTTTATTGATAATGAAAACTTTTGCTGTAGCTGTTTGCTTGGGGTTGGGGGATAAGTCTGAATTACAAAAGAAATCAAGTAGCACTGTCCTTACATGTCTAGGAAAAGTTAATATACAACGAATCTTATAAATTACAGAAATTATTTAAAACACTCATAACTGTTAACTACTAAAATACCCAAGTACCAATTTATCAAGTGTGAAATTAAATAATTAAACAGAAATAGTTTTCTTTGTGTTACATTTTCTTCAGAGTAAAGCTGTAAATATAAATGTAACAATTGTGATAATAATTATAAATAAAGCCAAAATCAAGAGGAAATAATGTGTAGCTTACACTAACTAAATAAAAAATTATAACAAATAACTTCATGTCAAGGCTCCAGTGCTGCAATGATTTTAAATTAGAACACAACATTTCTTGGATAGGTTGCTCATTTAACATTTTTAGGATCTGTCAATAAGATCACTTTTGTTATGAAACAACCTATTTATTTTGATTAGAATGGAAATCCCCCAATGAAACACTGAAACAGAGGCCAACAATAACACTTGATTAACCAAAGGCCCAGCAAGCTATTGCATATACTTGAGTACACAAATGGGAAAAGAAACACCTGAAAAAATCAGTGTCAGTGGCAGATTCCACATGCACCTTTTAAAAATAACCAATCTACAAATATTGGGAAGCTTTCAGTTCAGTTCAGTACAGTTCATTTGCTTGGTTGTGTCTGACACCATGGACTGCAGCACACCAGGCTTCCCTGTCAATCACCAAATCCCACAAGTTTATGCAAACTCATGTCCAACGAGTCGGTGATGCCATCCAACAAAATCATCCTCTGTTGTCCCTTTGTCCTCCCGCCTTCAATCTTTCCCAGCATCAGGGTCTTTTCAAATAAGTCAGCTCTTCACATCAGGTGGCCAAAGTATTGGAGTTTCAAGTTCAGCATCAATCCTACCAATGAATGTTCAGGACTGATCTCCTTTAGGATGGACTGGTTGGATCAGTTTGTAGTCCAAGGGAATCTCAACAGTCTTCTCCAACACCACAGTTTAAAATCATCAGTTCTTTGGCACTCAGCTTTCTTTATAGTCCAATTCTCACATCCATACATGACTGCTGGAAAAACCATAGCTTTGAATAGGCAGATCTTTGTTGGCATAGTAATGTCTGTTTTTTAATATGTCTAAGTTGGTCTAGGTTGGTCATAACTTTCCTTTCAAGGTGCAAGTGTCTTTTAATTTCATGGCTGTAGTCACTATCTGCAGTGATTGTTGGTCCCCAAAAATGAAGTCTCTCACTGTTTCCCCATCTATTTGCCATGAAATGATGGGACCAGATGCCATGATCTTAGTTTTCTGAATGTTAAGTTTTAAGCCAACTTTTTCACTCTCCTCTTTCATTATCATCAAGAGGCTCTTTACTTCTTCTTGACTTTCTGTCATAAGGGTGGTGTCATCTGCATATATGAGGTTATTGATATTTCTCCCGGCAAGCCTGATTCCAGCTTGTGCTTCATCCAGCCCCGCATTTCACATGATGCATTCTGCATAAAAGTTAAATAAGCAGGGTGACAATATACAGCCTTGACATACTCCTTTCCCAATTTGGAACCAGTCTGTTGTTCCATGCCCAGTTCTGTTACTTCCTGAGCTGCATACAGATTTCTCAGGAGGCAGATCAGGTGGTCTTCTATTCCCATCTCTTGAGGAATTTTCCACAGTTTCTTGTGATCCACACAATCACAGGGTTTAGAATAGTCAACAAAGCAGAAATAGATGTTTTTCTGGAACGTTTTTGCTTTTTCGATGATCCAGCGGATGTTGGCAATTTGATTTCTGGTTCCTCTGCCTTTTCTAAAACCAGCTTCAACATCTGGAAGTTAATGGTTCATGTACTGTTGAAGCCTTGCTTTGAGAATTTTGAGCATTACTTTGCTAGCATGTGAGATGAGTCAAATTGTGCGGTTGTTTGAGCATTCTTTGACATTGCCTTTCTTTGGGACTGGAGTGAAAACTGACCTTTTCCAATCCTGTGGCCACTACTGAGTTTTCCAAATTTGTTGGCATATTGAGTGCAGCACTTTCACAGCATCATCTTTTAAGATTTGAAATAATTCAACTGGAATTCCATCACCTCCACCAGCTTTGTTCGTAGTGATGCTTCCTAAGGCTCACTTGATTTCGTATTTCAGAATGTCTGGCTCTAGTTGAGTGTGAGTGATCACACCTTCATGATTATGTGGGTGGTGAAGATCTTCTTTGTACAGTGTTTCTGTGTATTCTTGCCACCTCTTCTTAATATCTTCTGCTTCAGTTAGGGCCATACTATTTCTGTCCTTTATTGTGCCCATCTTTGCATGAAATATTCCCTTGATATCTCTAATTTTCTTGAAGAGACCTATAGTCTTTCCCATTCTATTGTTTTCCTCTATTTCTTTGCACTGGTCACTGGCAAAGGCTGTCTTATCTCTCCTTGCTATTCTTTGGAACTCTGCATTCGAATGGGTATATCTTTTCATTTCTCATTTGCCTTTTGTTTCTCTTCACAGCTCTTTTAAAGACCTCCTCAGATAAGCATTTTGCCTTTTTGCATTTCTTTTTCTTGAGGATGGTTTTGATCCCTGCCTCCTGTGTAATGTCACAAACCTCCGTCCATAGTTCTTCAGGCACTCTATCAGATCTAATCCCTTGAATCTATTTCTCACTTCTGTATAAATGTAAGGGATTTGATTTAGGTCATACCTGAATGGTCTAGTGCTTTTCCCTACTTTCTTTAATTTAAATCTGAATCTGGCAATAAGGAGTTCATGATCTGAGCCACAGTCAGCTCCCAGTCTTGTTTTTGCTGACTGAATACAGCTTCTCCATCTTTGGCTGCAAAGAATATAATCAATGTGGTTTCGGTATTGACCATCTGGGAATGTCCATGTGTAGAGTCTTCTCTTGTGTTGTTGGAAGAGGGTGTTTGCTATGACCAGTGTGTTCTCTTGGGAAAACTTTATTAGTCTTTTCTCTGTTTTATTCTGTACTCCAAGGCCAAACTTGCTTGTTACTCCAGGTATTTCTCAACTTCCTACTTTTGCATTCCAGTCCCCTATAATGAAAAGGACATCTTTTTTTTTTTTTTTTTTCCTGAAGCTTTAGATACAATCAACTGACTAGGGACATCTTTGTAGTTTTTTATATTGTGCATGCAGGATATAAATTGCAAGTTTTCTATTATCATTGTGAAATAAACTTTAAGTAATTATTTTTGTGTTGGTCAAATGTCTAATGAGGTTTGAAGGAAATCTTGTTGCTTGACTTTAGAGAGAAAACACTTATGAATTTCTCTCATGAAGACCAAAGTTCTCTAACAGAATATAGTTATGTACTATGTACTATGACAGTACATAGTCAATTCAAGGTGAGAAGTTTTAATATATTTGTTATTGTATTCCCCCAAATCATATACTGTGTGATTATGTACCCAAACAACAACAATTCCAAAATAAAATTGGAGTTTCAAAAAAGGATTTTAGAAAGTATATGATTTATATCACCAGTTTAATCCAACAGAGAAATGTTGAAGATAGATAAATCAGATATGCTACAATGAGGAAATAATCATAAATATGGTTTTGATGAGTAATGGTCAGATATTCTGTAAAATTATCTCAGTCTGGTTTTTCTCATGTTTCTCTCACAATTAGACTAGAATTATGAATATTGAAGAAGAATATCACAGAGGTAAAATGACTTTTCTATATGTCATAACAGAGAGAATATAAATATGACTTATAAATAATGATGTCATATTCGATCACTTGATTAGATTTGGCAGGCTTCTCTATTTCACCTTTATTTATTTATTTATTTATTTTTATTTTATTTATTTTTTATGGTGGTGGTTTAGTTGCTAAGTTCTGTCCGACTCTTGCAACCCCATGGATGGTAGCCTGCCAGGCTCCTCTGTCCATGGGATTTTCCAGTCAAGAATACTGGCGTAGGTTGCCATTTCCTTTCTCCAGGGGATTTTTTTTTTTAATATCCCTACATATATATTTTATTCTTTAGAAATTAGTCATTAAGTCTAGCTCACCAAAAGGTTCTACCTCTTAGAGAGGGGAGTGTCTACATTTATTATTTGGAATTCTTATATAAGAAAGATTTGCCCATTTCACTTATGTATTTATAAATTAATTTACATCATCATGCTGCTGCTGCTGCTGCTGCTAAGTCACTTCAGTGGTGTCCAACCCTGTGCGACCCCAGAGACGGCAGCCTACCAGGGTCCTCCGTCCTTAGGATTTTCCAGGCAAGAGTACTGGAGTGGGTTGCCATTGCCTTCTCCTTATATCATCATAGAATTGTGCCTATTTATTTTATATTTTATGTTAGTAGTAGGCAGGATAATGACTCCCCTAATATGTCCAGGTCCTAATTCCTAGAACCTGTGAATGTTACTTTACATGGCAAAACAGACTTTGCAGATGTGGTTAAGTTTAAGGACCTTGAGGAGATGTGATTATCCTGAATTATCTTTGTGAGTTTATTCCTCCCATATAATTTCTAAAAAGTAGAGTACCTTTTCTTGGCTATTGTCAGAGGAAGTTAAGACTTAGGAAGAATAACTACTGGAACACAACTCTGCTGGCTTTGAGATTGGAGGAAATAAGCCACTAGTTGAAGAATGTAAATAAACTCGAGAATTTGGAAAAGTCAATGGAACAGATTCTTCCCTAGAGCCTAAAAATAATTCGACCTTCCCAACACCTCAATTTTCAGCTAATGAACCCTTTGTTGGGTTTGACCTTCAGAACTGTAAGATGATTTGTATTGTTTTAAGCCTTTAAATTAGTGTTATGACAGTATTCATAGAAAACTAACAGAATGTAACAACCTAATACTAGAAAAATTATTTTACTGCACAAATTGTTTAAGCATTGGCCATCAGGAACTCTTTAAGGTTGGACCTTATATTGTTTTCATCTTTCCAACTTGGCTTACTGAGAAATCCCCTGCTTTCTGGCAATACAAAGTGCTCTAGTTAGCTCAGTAAGTAAAGCATTTGCATGCAATGCGGGAGACCTGGGTCCAACTCCTGGGTCGGGAAGATCCCCTAGAGAAGGAAATGGCAACCCACTCCAGTATTTTTGCCTGGAGAATCACATGGACAGAGGAGCCTGGCAGGCTACAGTTTGTGGGATATCAAGAGTCGGACATGACTTAGCGCGCGATCTTTCTTCTTTCTTTCTAGTTTCATCTTACATATCCCTCTGATCAGTCCTCAATTCAGTTCAGTTCAGTTCAGTCACTCAGTTGTGTCCAACTCTTTGTGACCCCATGAATCTCAGAATGCCAGGCCTCCCTGTCCATCACAAACTCCTGGAGTTTATTCAAACTCATGTCCATTCAGTCGATGATGCCATCCAGCCATCTCATCCTCTGTCGTCCCCATCTCTTCCTGCCCCCAATCCCTTCCAGCATCAGGCTCTTTTCCAATGAGTCAACTCTTCACATGAAGTAGACAAAGTATTGGAGTTTCAGTTTCAGCATCAGTCCTTCCAATGAACATACAGGACTGATCTCCTTTAGGATGGACTGGTTGGATCTCCTTGCAGTCCAAGGGACTCTTAAGACTCTTCTCCAACACCACAGTTCTAAAGCATCAATTTTTCGGTGCTCAGCTTTCTTCACAGGCCAACTCTCACATCCATACATGACCACTGGAAAAAAACATAGCCTTGACTAGATGGACTTTGTTGGCAAAGTAATGTCTCTGCATTTTAATATGCTGTCTAGTTTGGTCATAACTTTCTTTCTAAGGAGTAAGTGTCTTTTAATTTCATGGTTGCAATCACTATCTGCAGTGATTTTGAGCCCAAAAAAGTAAAGTCTGACACTGTTTCCACTGTTTCCCCATCTATTTCCCATGAAGTGATGGGACCAGATGCCATGATCTTAGTTTTCTGAATGTTGAGCTTTAAGCCAACTGTTTCACTCTCCTCTTTCACATTCATCAAGAGGCTCTTTAGTTCTTCTTCACTTTCTGCCATAAGGATGGTGTCATCTGCATATCTGAGGTTATTGCTATTTCTCCTGGAAATCTTGATTCCAGCTTGTGCTTCTTTCAGCCCAGCGTTTCTCATGATGTACTCTACATGCAAATTAAATAAGCAGGGTGACAGTATACAGCCTTGTTGTACTCCTTTTCCTATTTGGAACCAGTCTGTTGGTCCAAGTCCAGTTCTAACTGTTGCTTCCTGAGCTGCATACAGGTTTCTCAACAGGCAGGTCAGGTGGTCTGGTATTCCCATCTCTTGATGAATTTCCCACAGTTTATTGCTTATTGTTTGAGAAATGCATAGAGTTATCTATTCATCACCCTAATAATCCTATGTATTCCTTTCATAGGCAAGTAACTCTTCTGGGAACTTCTGAATTTTTTTTTTTCATCCCTTTATTTTTGCATTATCTAGAATATCATGTGACTGAAAACACAATATGTATCCTTTTGTATCTGTTTTTCTTCCGTTAGTAAATTGCATTAAAATTCAGCTATATGTTTCTGTGAAATAATAGTTCAGTCCATTTATAAAAAAAAAAAAATTCTGAATAATATTACATTGTATAGTGAAAAGTGAAAGTTTCTCAGTTATGTCTGACTCTTTGTAACCCCATGAACTGTAGCCTGGCGGATCCTCTGTCCATGGAATCCTCCAGGCAAGAATACTGGAGTGAGTAGCCACTCCTTTCTCCAGGGAATTTTCCTAACCCACGGATAGAATTTGTGTCTCCCACATTGCAGGCAGATTCTTTAACGTTTGAGCCACCTGTGAAGCCCTAATATAGATATTGTTGTTATGATTCAGTCGTTAAGCTGTGTCTGAATCTTTGCAATCCCATGGATTGCAGCATGCCAGGCAGTACTGTCCTTCACTATCCAATGGAGTTTGCTCAAATTTATATCCATTGTGTGGGTGATGCTGTGGTAGAAATCTCATCCTCTGTCGCCCCCTTCTCCTCCTGCCTTCAATCTTTCCCAGCATCAGGCTCTTTTCCAGTAAGTCAGTTTTTGCACTTCAGCATCAGCATCAGTGCTTCCAATGAATATTCAGGACTGATTTCCTTTAGTATTGACTGACTTGATCTCCTTGCTGTCCAAAGAACTCTGAAGAGTCTTCTCCAGTGCCACAGTTTGAAAGCATCAGTTCTTTGGTGCTCTGACTTCTTTGTCATCCAATTCTCACATCCTTTTGTGGCTACTGGAAAAAACAGAGCTTTGATTATATGGATATATGGCTTTGATTATATGATATCTCTGCTTTTTAATATGCTCTCTAGGTTTATCATAGCTTTTCTTCCAAGGAGCAAATGTCTTTTAATTTCATGGTGGCAGTCATGATCCACAGTAATTTTGGAGCCCAAGAAAATAAAATCCATCACTGTTTCCATTTCTTCCTTATCTATTTGCCATGAAGTGAAGGTTTTTTGTTAGTTTATTTGTGAAGAACTTTTATTTGTTTCTAATATGTGATAATTAGGCATGGAGCTATTATAAAAAGCCATGTATGGGATTTGTGTTAAGTGAATTTCCAATTCATTCCTGTTATGAGTGCAATCCCTGGGTCATACTACAAGTCTATGTTCAAACTCATCAGACACTACCAAATTGCTTCCACAGAGAATGCACCATTTTGTGTCCCAATAGACATTAATGATGATTTCTGTTGCTCTGCTTCTTCATCAGCATTTGCAGTCACTTCAGTCATGTCCAACTCTTTGCAACCCCATGGACTATAGCTTGCCAGGCTCATCTGTCCATGGTATTTTCCAGGCAAAAATAGTGGAGTATTTGCCATGTCTTTCTCTAGGGGATCTTCCTGACCCAGGGATTGAACCCAGGTCTCTACCATTGTGGGAAGACTCTTTACTGTCTGGGCCACCAGGGAAGCCCTGGCTATTGTTAGTGCTACATATTTTAATCATTCAAATAGGTGAGTATTTGTTGTTACATCGTGGTTTTGATTCACATTTTCATAATGATAAATTATATTGAGCCTATTTTATATACTTATTTGCCAATACTGCATTTTCTTTAGTAAAAGGTCTGTATAGATATCTTGTCCACATGTATTGTTCTTCTATTTGTTTTCCTATTGATTATTTTGAAGATTTTTTTTTTATATGTGCATGAGTTCATTATTAAGTAAGAGATTCCAAATTTCTTTTTGTGGTTTGTGACTTTGCTTTTCTTTTTTGTAATGATGTTTCTCCAAGCAAATGTTTTGTTTTAATTTTCATAAGTTGAAATGTTTGTGGGTTTTTTTGTAACATTTGTTTAAAAACTTTATTGGACTTTTAATATTGAATCTAAAAATGCATCACCAAAGCCATGGTCACATATACATTCTCTTCTCTGATTTCTTCTGAAAGTTTTGTAGTGTTGCATTTCACAATTTGCTCTATGATCCATATGAAATTAATTTTTCTATAGAACGTGAGGCATGTATTGAGGTTCATTGTTTTAGATATGGACACACAAATGTTCCATGACATTTTATTGAAAAGATTATTTTTTTTAAATTGAATTGCCTTTGCATCTTTTCCTCTCACTTAACCAGAGCACTTTTTAATGCTAACAATTGATTTGAAACACCATAGCTTCTGCATAAGCTATTATCATGGACATGGGGACATTTGGTGTTCTCAGAGAAAGTATAATGATGCTTGTCATTTGGAGTAACTTTCTACTTATACAGTTGATAAGCAAGTCAATTTAACAGCCTATTGTCAGATGCTGTCTCACTTTATGCTCACATCATCAAAGAAAATATTAACTTAAATATGTACTTCCCTTACATGACTTTTTAAAATTACACCACCTTGTGTTTTATGAATATACACATTTATATGTGTGAATATGTGTGTTTTTAAACTTCCTTAAAAAATGGCGACCCACTCCAGTACTCTTGCCTGGAAAATTCCATGGACTGAGGAGCCTGGTAGGCTACAGTCCATGGGGTCACAAAGAGTCAGACATGACTGAGTTACTTCATTTACACTTAATATCAGCAATATTTCACACTTATTATACTCAAGGGTTTTGCTCCATAGATTCTAAATATCAATAACATTAGTATTTTTCTTTAATTGTGAAATGGGCAGACTCTACTGACTCCCCTCTGCCAATAATCCCAGCATCCTGATTGCCATGTTTGTGTGTCATTGATAATGGGTGGAATCTGTGACTTCTAGCCAACAGATAAGGCCAAGGTGATGGGAAGTCATTCACTGACTAGATTATACTAGAAATATGAAGTTATGGGATATCTCTGGTAAGCTATGTCTTAGAATATTCTGTCTTAACAGAACAGAAATCCTTTGCTGCTTTGAAGAAATAAACTGCCTGTTATGAGAGGGCTTATGAGAAGATCAAATGGCAAGAAACTATGGTGGCTTCTAGGAGCTTGTCATGAACCCAAGTCAAAAGCCAGCAAGAAAATGGGAACCTCAGTCCTACAATCACATGGAGATGATTTCTACCAAGAAAGTGACAGAATTTGAAAGTAGATCTTTTTCCAGTTGTACTTATGATGAAAACATGACCCAAGAAGCCTCTTAAATTCAGCTATCTAATTAACTCAGAAATAGAGAATCCAGCTAAGCCAGGAATGGACTTCTGAACCACCAAGTGTGTGGCAACAAATATGTTTCTGTGAGGTGCTAAGTTCATGGCAACTTCTTAATCAGCAATAGAAAGCCAATATAGACTGGTTTACGTAGTTTCTTAGGTTGTACATTGCACAATTATAGGGAGTTCCATTCAATGGTAGTCTAGCTTTATGTGATACAACACCTGCACAATTTTATGTCAGTGCTGTTCCCCCATACATTAAATTTCTTTCAGAAGAATGTTCAGGTTTTGCTCCTCTATATATGACTGAGGTCAGGGGCGGCGGCCGAGAGGATCAACTCCACGTCCAAGGAGCGGCGGCTGCACCAGCACAGGAGGGTGGAGAGGAGCTACTCCATGTTCAAGGTCAAGAGGGGTGGCCGTGAAGAGATACCCCTCATCCAAGGAAAGAGAAACCCAAGGAAGAAGGTAGGTGCTGCGAGAGGGCATCAGAGGGCAGACACACTGAAATCATAAGAACAGAAAACTAGCCAATCTGATAACATGGACCACAGCCTTGTCTAACTCAAAAAACTAAGCCATGCCATGTGGGGCCACACAAGATGGACAGGTCATGGTGGAGAGGTCTGACAGAATGTGGTCCATTGGAGATGGGGATGGCAAACCACTTCAGTATTCTTGCCTTGAGAACCCAATGAACATTATGAAAAGGCAAAACGATAGGATACTGAAAGAGGAACTCCCCAGGTTGGTAGGTGCCCAATATGCTACCGGATTTCAGTGGAGAAATAGCTCCAGAAAGAATGAAGGGATGGAGCCAAAGCAAAGACAATACCCAGTTGTGGATATGACTGGTGATAGAAGCAAGGTCTGATGATGTAAAGAGCAATATTGCATAGGAACCTAAAATGTTAGGGCCATGAATCAAGGCAAATTGGAAGTGGTCAAACAGGAGATGGCAAGAGTGAACATCAACATCCTAGGAATCAGAGAACTAAAATGGACTGGAATGGGTGAATTTAACTCATATGACCATTGTATCTACTACTGTGGGCAGGAATCTCTTAAAAGAAATGGAGTAGCCATCATGGCCAACAGAAGAGTCTGAAATGCAGTACTTAGATGCAATCTCAAAAACGACAGAATGACCTCTGTTCATTTCCAAGGCAAACCATTCAATATCATGGTGATCCAATCCTATGTCCCAACCAGTAACACTGAAGAAGTTGAAGTTGAAAGATTCTATGAAGACCTACAAGACCTTTTAGAACTAACACCCCCCAAAAAGATGTCTTTTTCATTATAGGGGACTGGAATGCAAAAATAGGAAGTCAAGAAACACCTGGAGTAAAGGCAAATTTGGCCTTGGAGTACAGGAATGAAGAAGCAGGGCAAAGGCTAATAGAGTTTTGCTAAAAGAATGCACTGGTCATAGCAAACACCCTCTTCCAACAACACAAGATAATACTCTACACGTGGACATCACTAGATGGTCAACACCAAAATCAGATTGATTGCAGCCAAAGATGGAGAAGCTCTATACAGTTGGCAAAAAGAAGACCAGGAGCTGACTGTGGCTCCGATCATGAACTCCTTCATTCAGACTTAAATTGAAGAAAGTAGGGAAAGCCAATAGACCATTCAGGTATAACCTAAATCATATCCCTTATGATTATACAGTGGAAGTGAGAAATAGGTTTAAGGGACTATAACAGATAGACAGATTGCATGATGAACTATGGACAGAGGTTCATGACATTGTGCAGGAGACAGGGATCAAGAACATCCCTGTGGAAAAGAAATGCAAAAATGCAAAATGGCTCTCTGAGGAGGCCTTATAAATAGCTGTGAAAAGGAGAAAAGTGAAAAGCAAAGGAGAAAAAAAAAAGATACTCCCATTTGAATGCAGAGTTTCAAAGAATAGCAAGGAGAGATAAGAAAGCCTTTCTCAGCAATCAATGCAAAGAAATAGAGGAAAACAACAGAATGGGAAAGAGTAGACATCTCTTCAAGAAAATTAGAGATACCAAGGGAATATTTTATAGAAAGATGGACTTGATAAAGGACAGAAATGTTATGGACCTAACAGAAGCAGAAGATATTAGGAAGAGGTGACAAGAATAAACAGAAGAACTACACAAAAAAACATCTTCACGACCCAGATAATCACAATGGTGTGATCACTCACCTTGAGCCAGACATCCTGGAAAGTGAAGTCAAATGAGCCTTAGAAAGCGTCACTATGAACAAAGTTAGTGGAGGTGATAGAATTCCAGTTGAACTATTTCAAATCCTTTAAGATGATTCTATGAAAGTGCTGCACTCAATATATCGGTAAATTTGGAAAACTCAGCAGTGGCCACAGGACTGGAAAAGGTCAGTTTTCATTCCAATTTCAAAGAAAGGTAATCCCAAAGAATGCTCAAACTACCACACAGTTGCACTCATCTCACACGCTAGTAAAGTAATGCTCAAAATTCTCCAAGCCAGGCTTCAGCAATACATGAACTGTGAACTTCTAGATGTTCAAGTTGGTTTTAGAAAAGGCAGAGGAACCAGAGATCAAATTGCCAACATCCGCTGGATCATCCAAAAACCAAGAGAGTTCAAGAAAAACCTCTATTTCTGCTTTATTGACTATGTCAAAGCCTTTGACGGTGTGGATCACAATAAACTGTGGGAAATTCATCAAGAGATGGGAATACCAGACCACCTGACCTGCCTGTTGAGAAACCTGTATGCAGCTCAGGAAGCAACAGTTAGAACTGGACTTGGACCAACAGACTGGTTCCAAATAGGAAAAGGAGTACAACAAGGCTGTATACTGTCACCCTGCTTATTTAATTTGCATGTAGAGTACATCATGAGAAACGCTGGGCTGGAAGAAGCACAAGCTGGAATCAAGATTTCCAGGAGAAATAGCAATAACCTCAGATATGCAGATGACACCATCCTTATGGCAGAAAGTGAAGAAGAACTAAAGAGCCTCTTGATGAATGTGAAAGAGGAGAGTGAAACAGTTGGCTTAAAGCTCAACATTCAGAAAACTAAGATCATGGCATCTGGTCCCATCACTTCATGGGAAATAGATGGGGAAATAGCAGAAATAGTGTCAGACTTTATTTTCTGGGCTCCAAAATCACTGCAGATGGTGATTACAGCCATGAAATTAAAAGACACTTACTCCTTTGAAAGAAAGCTATGGCCAACGTAGATAGCATATTGAAAAGCAGAGACATTACTTTGCCAACAAAAGTCCATCTAGTCAAGGCTATGTCTTTTCCAGTGGTCATGTATGGATGTGAGAGTTGGCCTGTGAAGAAAGCTGAGCACCGAAGAATTGATGCTTTAGAACTGTGGTGTTGGAGAAGAGTCTTAAGAGTCCCTTGGACTGCAAGGAGATCCAACTAGTCCATCCTAAAGGAGATCAGTCCTGTATGTTCATTGGAAGGACTGATGCTGAAACTGAAACTCCAATAGTTTGGCCACCTCATGTGAAGAGTTAACTCATTGGAAAAGAGCCTGATGCTGGGAGGGATTGGGGGCAGGAAGAGATGGGGACGACAGAGGATGAGATGGCTGGATGGCATCATCGACTGAATGGACATGAGTTTGAGTAAACTCCAGGAGTTTGTGATGGACAGGGAGGCCTGGCGTGCTGCGATTCATGGGGTCACAAAGAGTTGAACACGACTGAGTGGCTGAACTGAATGAACTCAACTGTATTCATAATAGTCTACTTACATAGAATACATTTTTCCTGAGTTGAAATGAAATTACATGGGTAAAGAAAACTGCAATCTCTATATAAACTTCTAGCATACTTTATACTTTATTAACTTTTTGCTGTTAAAGGGTTCTTTAGAGATCATCTGTTCCATTTTTTCATGTTTTATGGATAAATAAAACAGAGCTTTATTCTGTGGCTTATCAAAGGACACATTCTTAGTTAATGTTGGAGTTGTCTAATATTTCACATATTATGATGCATACTATTCTCTGCCTTATATTATCCAGCCAAATCCCATCATGCATGTATCATAAAATTGTTATTGCCTTCTAACAGTGAAAAATGAAAAAGTATCTATTTAAAATATAAAATGTATTCATTTATGAAATAAATAAATGTAATAGTTTTAAAAATATGAACTCAGAACAAATATACATATTTTGATTAAATATTATTGATTTTCCCCAAATGGTAGCCTCATATCTAATGAATTAAATTAGAATACAAATTCTTTTAAAAAAATACAAAATCCTAATTTTTTTTTCAATTTATAAGAGTTAGAAGAAAATATTTTCAGCACTTTTTGTGGTGAGATGTACTGATTACCTTTAATGTTGCTTTAATGTTATGAGGAGTTTTTATAGCAAACAGCTTGAAGATAAAGGTAGTGTATCTCTCCACAATGGAAGGTGGACATGCTTACCTTACAGAGCAAAAAGTTTGAATTTCCTAAGATCAAGACTTCTCCTCTGTCATTCCAGTTAGTGAGTGTGCAAGATTCTCTTGATACCTTTCCATGGGAAATAAGGCTCCAGAGACTAACTCCCAAAATGCTGATGCTGTATCTTTTGCTATTTCTCTTAGTGATAATGTCTTTTTACTGTGATCAGGACTTTCCTTTCCTGTTTTCTGTTACTTTCAAAAAAAACAAAAAAAGATAGTAGACCAATTGGTTAGATTTTAAGTAGGAGAATTACAAATCTTTCATAGTTGTTGATAGTAAAAAATAAAATAAATAAAAATAAAAACCTAAATGGTGCATTTCCATTTTTTTTTGTTGTTTCTCAAGGAAATGATCAAAATAAGGAAATAATACAAAAGATTAAATAAAATTTTATTATGCAATGAAGATGAAATATTAATTTTGCCACTCTTAGGAGTGCCATTCTCATGGGCGTTCTTCTTCAGCATTCATTCAACATACATATTAGATTATCTTCTAATTTAATGTTCACTACATCAATGAGTCCTTGCTTAGCATATTTCTACTTTTATATGAGTATATCATAATTAAATTTGTTTTCTCTAAGAGTGACCTCTCCTTAACATTATGTGAACTTAAAAGAAAACATTTGCAACAGAGAAAAGAAGGACACATAATCTGTCCTTTAAATTACTTTCTTTTAAATTTTTAAAATTTGAACAAATACAATGTATGTTTATTCACACGTATTTAGTTTACAAAGTAAAGTTCTCATGAAAAATCCATGTGCTACTCTCATTTTACTAAAGTCAAAAGAAAATATAATTTTAAATTTTAATAAAAGTATCATGTTAGCAAAATTTAAAACATATATATCTGGTTTAAAAATTGGCAAATTCTACATTTCTTATTCTGACGCTAAAATATTTATCCCATTTTTTGTACTTTGCAATGATTTCCAGGCAAATTCTTTTTGTTTTGTCTCAGAAATTTCCTCAAGAGATGTATTTCTTAAACTACACTAAATCAACATTACTGCTATTTTATGGAAGCCATGATTATTCATTTTATCCTCATTTGTCTACTTGTGGTTCTATTGGGAAAGAAATACAGTTCATTTTAGAAATACTTTCTGCCATGATTACAGAGTCCTGCAGTGAGGTTTAAAATGTGCACAATTCTACAATATTTGTGAGAATAATCACACTGTTTACATGCAGTGATGATGCTAATGAAACTAGGTCATCATCTTTAAACAAATGTTTAACCCTATTAGCGGAATAAATATTCACTGTTGAAAGTATTTGCTAATTGCTTTGCCTGATTCAGATACTACTTGGCATTTGATCTTTTATTCATTGTATATGTTGTTTTATTCAAACTGAATAATAATTTTAAATTTAAAATATATATCATCTTATTATGAGTTTTATTAAAATAATACTTAAGACCATAAAGTCTCAACATCCAGGATTAAATAGCAAAAATATTTCTGAAAATAAATTCAGAATTTATATTTCTGAATATAAATTGGTATTTCTGAATATAAACACAAAAATGATTACATTTACATTCTATACTTTCAATTGCTTACTTTTATTTGATAAGCTGTGTCAATTTTTCCAAATTTTTCTGTAGTACTGTATTGCATTTTATCTTAGTTAGAGATGGAATTATTTGTGATACTCAGAAGCACAAGTTTTGAAGTCTTACAAACTTGGGATAAACTTACAACTCCAGAACATATATTTGGGGCATGTAATTTAATCTCTCCAAACCTGATTTCTTTCCTTTAACATAAAAATAATTATATTTATCTATATACATTATTATTCTGATTAAATAAACTACATACACACATACTTTGCTTATAAAATACAAAGCATCCTATACATGCTTACCCTTCTCATAATAACTATTTTTAACCAATCCCTATAGCTGTACATAATATTGTTTAAAATTTATGACAACTTTAGATGATTATATGTCATATATCATGTTGAACATTTTAAATATAAAATAAGCAACCTAGATGCCCATCAGCAGACGAATGGATAAGAAAGCTGTGGTACATATACACAATGGAATATTACTTAGCTATTAAAAAGAATTCATTTGAATCAGTTCTAATGAGATGGATAAAACTGGAGCCCATTATACAGAGTGAAGTAAGCCAGAAAGATAAAGACCAATACAGTATACTAACGCATACATATGGAATTTAAAAGTTGGTAATGATAACCCTACATGCAAAACAGAAAAAGAGACACAGATGTACAGAACAGACTCTTAGACTCTGGGAGAAGGCGAGGGTGGGATGTTCAGAGAGAAAAGCATTGAAACAACTATACTATCAAGGGTGAAACAGATCACCAGCCCAGGTTGGATGCATGAGACGGATGCTCAGGGCTGGTGCACTGGGAAGACCCAGAGGGATGGGATGGAGAGGGAGGCAGGAGGGGGGATCGGGATGGGGAACACATGTAAATCCATGGCTGAAAAAAATAAAATAAAATAAGAGAGAAAAAAAAAGAAATAAAATACTGGTTCAAGGCATACTACTTAAGATTCTTAATTAATTATGAAATGTTCTCATAACCTGTAATGATATACAGTTGTATTGATTGTAAGAGACATTAATCTGTCTGATACATTTGAGTATTAACCTTGAAAAAAAATCTTTGAAAATTTGAGTGATGTTTCATTATTTATATATGCATTTATTTAATTTCTAATAAGACTGAGATTATGTAATTATTTTGCACATGGAATTTAGTATTCATGAATGAATTTTCTAGGTTCTATGAATATTTATATAAAAATAAAAATATTACTTTTGTGATATATATTGCAGATAAATTCTCAGATGGTTGTTTCTCAGATGCTAGCTTTTCTTTCTGGTATTTTTAAAGATTTACTTTTATTTTAAGCCATTTATTATTTTATTAACATAATGCACATATGTCATGTATAATTAATTAATTATACACATTTTAAAAACAGAAAGAAATATCCATGAAAACCTTTGCCAAACAAACAAAGTAAGCCTAAGCTCTAGATTTCTTATAAAGTCCAATATTTCTCTAAGGGTGGTTAACCACATTCATATTCATAGTAGATTTATTCATTGGGGAACAGCTTTTCATGTGTCTTACAACTTGGTAAGTCTCAAGTGACATTGATCAAAGATGTTCCTATAGCACACATCTTTGGAAGACAGATAATGTCTCCCTCTAGGAGAGAGGGAAGAATTTTTTCTTGTCTAAGACAATAAAGATAACATTTTTTTTCCCAGGGAAAATATTAGATAAGTTTGCCAATATCCTCTACTGTGGCATTTTAAAATTTTGATAATTTTCTATGTTCTCTAGCTAGGGATCTTAATTTCTGTTAGTAGAATAAAAAAGTCAAAAGAAAAGATTTTGAAGAATCTCTTGCTTCTACATCTTTTTCTAGCTATTCTCCAGGAAATCAAGAGGATTTGACATGTTCAGCAGTTTTTAAAATCCTTCACTCATCCACTTTTTCTTTCTTCTCCAGTCTACTCTCTCTGGTTAGGATTGTTAAAGACACCATTAGAATTCTTTTAATTCAGCCTCATCATGGTTCAGTGACATTGCTGTGAACAGAAATAACAATACCAGATAAAATTACAGATGGGAATGAAATGTCTATCATCCATTATCATGTGTAATCGATAAAAGATTTAATACCCTCTTTAAAAAAAAGTTGCTATTAAGAAGACACCTGCTTTCTGAAATCAATTATTCAATGTGTCAAACACCTAATCAAAATAAATGCCAATTTTTTTAAATAATTTTTAATTCAGTTCAGTTCAGTCATTCAGTCGTGTCCGACTCTTTGCGACCACATGAATCGCAGCATGCCAGGCCTCCCTGTCCATCACCAACTCCCGGAGTTTACTCAAACCCATGTCCATCAAGTCAGTGATGCCATCCAGCCATCTCATCCTCTGTGGCCCCCTTCTCCTCCTGCCTCCAATCCCTCCCAGCATCAGGGTCTTTTCCAATGAGTCAACTCTTCACATGAGGTGGCCAAAGTACTGGAGTTTCAGCTTCAGCATCAGTTCTTCCAATGAACACCCAATTTTGAATTAGTTCATAACATAGAGGAAAATTTTAGCCAGGTGTAATAAATACTAATCAAAATCCATAAACTGTTCATGAAGGGAAAAAAAATCTGTTTTCCACAATTATGCTTTTAAGCTCCCTCCAATGAAGTGATAAAATAGTCACTTCAAATATTCTTAGAGGTCCTTTCCTTTCCATTTGCTTACATTTTGCTAAAGTTTTAAAGGTCTAATTCATTGCCAGTAAATTGGGATAGTTCTCACCAGTCATCTGTCCAGAAATTTCTGACATGTCCATTTCTCTGATTAGCACAAGTCATTTTGTCTATAGACTCCCTCCACAATATTACTTGAATGAAATAAATGTAAGTTACAAGATCCGCAAAACAAAGGATTGAGGAAAACTGGAATGGGAGAGGGGTGGAGTCATAACTTAGGCAGCTCTGTCAGTGGATTTTGATTTTATAATGTTTATCTGGATCTATTTTTGACCTGCCAATTATAAATTCTCTGTGTTTCTACCCAGTTTTAGTACTTCCTACTTATTTTTGCTAACCAACAATTCCCTGCCATCTGGACATTTTTGGCTTTTGTGTTAGGTGACCTAAATAAACCTGGGATATGTTGATATCACTTACAGAGTCATGCCAATATGTTACCTTTTCATCAATCTACCTACAACATACAAGTGCACATGCATACATATCCAACAACAAAAACAATCTTATTTGAGACATCTTCATAACTATATTCTGCAGGTAGAAAAGGGGAAATACTTCAAAGAAAAATTAAACTCAAAAACTTTTTTACTCATCTATATTTTATAATTTACAGTGGCTCCTAGTAAATCTCCAGATCTCTCATCCTTTCAGCTTCCAACCTCTGTTACTTTTCTTTTAACTTTTCTTCCCTTTTTTTATATTTGACTTCTCTTTTTTAATATTCCTTTTTCTTTTAGAAAGCAGTAATAATCTCCTTTCTTGTAAAGGGATTCATTGTCTCCCCAAATTCTATTTTTCTCACCACCACATGTATATTAACCAATTTTGGTATGCAATGTGGGTTGAGTAATAGGCTTACTTTTCTCCTCAGTATATTTATTATATGAATAATATATTCTCTGCCACTCCTTTCAAACTTTACCTATATCTATTAAACAAACATAAGTCCCATAAAGAGACACGGGTTCAATTCCTGGGTCAGGAAGATCCCCTGAAGGGATCTTCAGCAACCCACTCCAGTTTTCTGTCCTGGAGAATCCTATGGACAGAGGAGCCTGTTGGGCTACAGTCCATAGGGTCACGAAGAGTCGGACATGACTGAAGCAACTTAGCATGTATGCAATCAGTGTAACAAAATAGAAATCTTTAAACTGCATATGTATGCTCCTATAATATTATATTTGAATCAGAAATTTCTAAACAATATTTCTTAATCAGAATACAATTTTATATGCAATTTTAATAGCTAACTACTTTTCAAGATGTACTGTGTTTTAGAATAACTTATATAGTCAACTTTATTACAAAGTTTAAATTTTGTGCTATGGATTGAATATTTGTGTCCTTCCAAAATTAATATGTTGAAGCCTAAACCACCAGTGTGCCTATATCTGGAGTAAGAAAATAATTAAGGTTAAATGAAATCATTAGAGTGAAGTACTGCTCTGATAGGATTTGTTTCTTAAAAGGAGAGAAACCAGAGTATACACTTCTTCTCTCTCTCTCTCCCCACTAATAAGAGATGATGTGAGTATAAAGCAAGAAGGTGACTGTCTGCAATCTGAGAGAGTGTTCTCTTCAGAAAGCATCTTTGCTGGCACCTTGTTCTTGGACTTCCAGTCTCCAGAACTGTAAGGAAATAAAGTTCCATTGTTTAACCCACCTATGATATGATATTTTGCTATAACAGCCTGAGAAGACTAAGGTAAGCTTAAACAACTCTTTATATACACAATAAAATTAAATTTCTCTATGATCATTTTTCCTAATTCAGTTCAGTTTAGTTCAGTGGCTCAGTCGTGTCTGCCTCGTTGCAACCCCATGAACTGCAGCACGCCAGGCCTCCCTGTCCATCACCAACTCCCGGAGTCCACCCAAACCTATGTCCATTGAGTCAGTGATGCCATCCAACCATCTCATCCTCTGTCATCCCCTTCTCCTCCTGCCCTCAATCTTTCTGAGCATCAGAGTCTTTTCAAATGAGTCAGCTCTTTGCATCAGGTGGCCAAAGTACTGGAGTTTCAGCTTCAACATCAGTCCTTCCTAATTTTCCTAATTAGAGAGCACTTATTGTTGTATATTTCTTTATGGATCTGTGCATAAGGGAAAGTTTATGATAACTTATGTAAGGTGAGGGACAGGAAAGCCTGGCCTGCTGCAGTCTATGGGGTTGTAAAGAATTGGACATGACTTGCTGACTGAACAACAACATGTACAGTGATAGAAGTAAATCAAAAATGCATGTTATATGCAAATACATTTTTATTAAATAAATACTAGTAGATATTGATCACAGTAAAATGGCATCTGGAAAAGATGACTAAAATATTCATGTTACCAAACCAAACATGGGTCCATTAGCCCATTGCACAAAAATGCCAATGCCCTGAGCCAAGGCTGTGATGAAAGAAAGTGCAGTGTTTATGGCAAGACCAGGCAAGGATAACACACAGCTCATGCTCAAAAGACCCAACCTCCCTGATGACTTTCAGTGTAGGGTGTTAAAGGCGAGGTGAGGGAGAGGAATGCCTGATCAACTTGTGTACAGCCTTCTGATTGACTGATGGTGAAGTAACAAGTGAAGTCACAGGGTCGGTATTATCAACTCAGGTCTGGGAGATAAGTACTCACGGTCATTAAGCAGTTAGTTAGCTTCTTCCATCTGGCGGGGGTTTTAGTATATCTGCGGAACAACTAAAGATATGGCTCTATAGCTTTGGAAGAGTACCTAAATGTCCTTGACTTTGTCTTATGGCTAAACTATTATTATTTTGTCTTCCTAGACTGCTTGTCTTTGTTTCTGCACTATCATACTTCTCTGATTAAATTTTCTTTTTAGAACTTGTGGTAGAGGCAGGAGGCTAAAGCCTTTCTATAAACAAGAGGCAGAATTCATGGGGATTTTGTCCCGGAAGACTCCACAGAGTCCTGCTCAATTCCATTCATGCAAACTTTATAATAAATGCAAGAATTATTTAGAACATTTTAAAGAAGTGAATGAAAATGAGGATGAAAAGTGAGTGCTTTTGGTTGATGGTTGATCAATATGGTTTTAGTTGAGTTAATAGGTCCAGAGGTCTAGAGCAAACTTAGAGTTGAATAAGTCAAAAAGAAAGCACATATCCATCTAGGATAAGAAATATAAAAGAGATTTAACTTTACATAGCAATGATAATATAAGATTATTGAGGTATGATAAAACTACAGATGAACTGAAGTGAATGAAAATATGCTCATAGGGAACAAATTAAAAGGGAAGACATGTTGTATGTGTAAAAATAATAAGCAATGCTACATTTTGTTTGGAAAGCACCTTTTTAAACTGTTTTAAATGGGGAAAATTCAATAGAGTTCAATATAAAACCTCATTTGTGAAAAGGATAGGGATCACAAAAGACTGACAAATCTAAGTACATTCCATACAAGATAGACTTATGTAGAAAATGATTACTTACAGTTACATTTAAAGACTTTTTTAAGATTATTTATTCAAGACTTGTAAAGAAAATTGAAAAATTGTGATTCTATTACAGTGGATGATATGTCCATTGTATGAGACACATACATTATTTGAAGATTTTTTTTTCTCTTGTGTTGATCAGACAAATGTTCTACAGGATAACTTGGACAAGGGTTTACAGAAAATAATTATTTTTGAACAACATTGAATCTTTAGCTATTGATATAAAAAGCTATTATAGTTTTAAATATACTGCTCTTGCAGTAACAATCTATTGCCAGGATTTCAAGTTTATGTTTCTCTGTTATATAGGTATGTATGTATGTTTTAGGTATGTATTTATACAAATTATTTATTGATGAAAAAGCCCTACATTTACTAATAAAATTGGAAATATGAAAAGAAAAACATTGAAAGTGAATATTAAAATTGTAACAAACCTATTGTAAAAAAATCTAGGAAGCTTTTACTATTCATTTGTTTAAAAATAAAAGAGGAAATATCTTTAAATCATTGAATCATTTATCCTTAAAATAAAACACTAGCAAATATAATGTATTTCATACTTAAAAACAGCAGCATAAATATCATCTGAAAAATTTGGGTCAACTTGTAGATATAAATGAATAAAATTGGATTAGTTCTAAAAACATTGCAAATTGCAAATAATTAACAATCCAGAGGTATTCTACAAGTAACAGAGTCAAGCCTTGAAATTAAAAGATTGATAATGCACTCATTATTTTTTATTAAATATACATGCCTCTGTGCTCACTATTCAAAATACCTAATGAAAGTTTAGGTACTTTCATTATTTTTTAGAAGACAATAAAAATATCAGCTAATTATGTTACAAATGCTGATGCTAGAGTTAAAGATATGTGTAAATGAAATAAGATCAGAGAACAGATAAAGAATTTGGAAAATGCTACACAGAATTTGTACCCTTGATCTTGGACACTAAGGAATACAATAATTTTATTTAAGTAAACAGCAATGAAAGAGCTTCAAGAAGAAATGAGCTATGCCACTCATGATTGTTCAAGTTATCTTTGTGTCTGCCTTTATAATGGATATAAAAATCTGCCTAATGTACCAATCTCATACTAAATTTGACTTTCAATTTTTACAATATTTGTATAGTAAACAGTTGTTTCCCAGTGTCCATTCCCCCTTTCTCAAAGGCAATAATTCACTCCATTTAGTCACCTTAAGAAGCTACAGGGGTCTGTGGTAGACATTACTGGTGCTCAGCAAGATCTCTCTGGCCAAAAAAATTTTCTCGTTGATGTTGCATGAACCCATGAGACAATTTAGCCAATGAAAGATAAGTAAATGGAACATACAATATTTCTTTACAAGTAAAATTAAGTGCCAGTACAAACTTATCCATACTCTCTTCATCTGTCAAGACAAACCTGAAAATTGTCTACTGCAGTTGCAGTGTTCTGAGATAGTGAATCTTCTGTGATCCTGGCTCCTATGTGAATAGAATGAGTACAAACTCATTGCCAACAGCCTTTGGACATGTCATGTAAGTACAAATTACACTTCTGTTGTATTAAGTCCCTAGCATTTTTAAGTTGTCACTGCAGCATTATATACCCTATCCTAAATTTAAAGGGTCATGATGGCTTCTTTTCCCAGACCTTTCCTCACACCATCATGGCTTAGCCATCTATTAGACAAATACATTTAAAGAAGCTTAATTTTGAGAAAAGTGAGAAGAAAATAGAATAAAAGTTGAAGTGGAATTAAGTGGATAAATATAGGGAAAACTAATGAATTATTTCTACCTCTAAGACCATATGGGTTCTATCTTTTCCACTAAAAATTTTCAACCTTTCCTTTGATTTAGGAAACTTCCACATAGCTTACCAGTACATCACATCCATGTCTTTTTTTTTTTTTTTTTTTTAAACTATGAACTGGAGAACCATAACTCTGACAGAATCTGGTATTTGAGATAAATACACACCTACATTCAATTACATTGTTATGATCAACATGTCTCATGGTATTCATATATAATACTACCATATTTAATTAAACAACTTTGAATGACTCTCCCAGACTGAGAGGTTTTCAACATTTCATTTTAAATGTTGCTTATTAGATGTGTGATTCTAAAGTTAGATAGAAACTTGGTATGCTACACTTAGTGTTGATTTCTCAATTACTCCTCCACATTCAAGATCATCCCTCTTTTCTAACAATTTTCCTCTCTCAATCCCTATGGAGTGAAGGTCATGACCCTTTACCCAATATTTTCCTTTCTTTTCCTTCTATTTATCATCTCAGGCCTCATTGTCCCTTAACTAGATCACTTCCAAACATCTTTTCAATATTTCACATCAGCTACTTATTTGAAGGGAACCAATCTTCTTAATAGACATGCTATATCTGATAGTTAGATGAATTATCCCTCTCTCTACTTAAATCTCATCATTCACTTGCTCTAGGAATCACTCCATTCCTCACATAGCTTGCTCCTCCTTCATTCCATTTCACACTGGATAAACCCAAATATATTTTCAACTTCAATCTCTATATCTCATTTGTGATATTGGATTGATTATTATACCTATTTCAGCAGGTTGATGTCAATTAATTTATATATTTGAAGTAATTAGTATACTTAATACAATAATCATTAGTAATTAACAATATTAAAGTTAGCCTAGTTTGCACTGGCACCTGTGAAACTGATTATAGCTGGGGAAAATCACACATTTATGTTGAGTGATCTCTAATTCACACCAAAAACCTAAGATGGTAACAACTGCCTAGCAATCCTGTTGTCCATCACGATGATGTGTACTTGCCCAACTACATCTATTTTCACACTATCTTTTTCCCCCTTAAACCTCCAATATCTTTTCTCACTTCTCACTCTGAGTAGATGCTGTTGCCTTCGGTTCAGGCACTCAGTCATGTCTGACTCTGTGACCCCATGAACTACAGCATTCCAGGATCCCTGTCCATCACAAACTCCCAGGGCTTACTCAAACTCATGCCCATCGAGTTGGTGATACCTGCCAACCATCTCATCCTCTGTTGTCCCTTTCTCCTCCTGCCTTCAGTCTTTCCAATGATCATGCTCTTTTCCAGTGAGTCAGTTATTCACAACAGGTGGCCAAAGTATTGGAGTTTCAGCTTCAGCATCAGTCCTTCCAATGAATATTCAGGACTGATTTCCTTTAGGATGGACTGGTTGGATCTCCTTGCAGTCCAAGGAACTCTCAAGAGTCTTCTCCAACACCACAGTTCAAAAGCATCAATTCTTTGGTGTTCAGCTTTCTTTATAGTCCAACTCTCACATCCATACATGGCTATTGGAAAAACCAAAGCTCTGACTAGACAGATCTTTTTCAGTAAAGTAATGTCTCTGCTTTTTAATATGCTGTCTAGGTTGGTGATAGCTTTTCTTCAAAGGAGTAAGTTTAATTTCATGGCTGCAGTCACCAAATGCAGTGATTTTTGGAGCCCAAAAAATGAAGTCTGTGACTCTTTCTATTGTTTCCCCATCAAGTTGCTGTGAAGTGATGGGATGGATGCCATGATCTTAGTTTTCTGAGTGTTGAATTTTAAGTCAACTTTTTCACTTTCCTCTTTCACTTTCATCAAGAGGCTCTTTAGTTCTTCTTCGCTTTCTGCCATAAAGATGGTGTCATCTATGTATCTGAGGATATTGATGTTTCTCCTGACAATGTTGATTCCAGATTGTGCTTCATCCAGCCCAGCATTTCACATGATGTATTCCGCATATAAGTTAAATAAGCAGGGTGACAATATACAGCCTTGAAGTACTCCTTTCCCGATTTGGAACCAGTCTCTTGTTCCATGTTCAGTTCTAAGTGCTGCTTCTTGAGCTGCATATAGATTTCTCAGGAGGCAGGTCAGGTGGTCTGGTATTCCCATCTCTTGAAGACTTTTTCACAGATTGTTGTGATCCACACAGTCGAAGGCTTTGGTGTAATCAGTAAAGGAAGAAGTAGAAGTTCTTCTGGAACTCTCTTGCTCTTCCTCTACTCCAACAGAAGTTGACAATTTGATCTCTAGTTCCTCTGCCTTTTCTAAATCCAGCTTCAACATTTGGAAGTTCACGTTTCATGTACTGTTGAAGGCTGGCTTGTAGAATTTTGACTAACATGTTACATGAGTACAATTGTGTGTTAGTTTGAGCATTCTTTGGCATTGCCTTTCTTTGGGAATGGAATGAAAACTGACCTTTTCCAGTCCTGTGGCCACTGCTGAGTTTTTCAAATTGTCTGGCATATTGAGTGTAGCACTGTACAGCATCATCTTTTAGATTTGAAATAACTCCACTGGAATTCCATCATCTCCACTAGCTTTGTTCATAGTGGTGCTTCCTAGGGCCAACTTGACTTCACATTCCAGGATGTCTGGCTCTAGGGTAGTGATCACACCATCCTGGTTATCTGGGTCATGAAGATCTTTTTGTATAGTTCTTCTGTGTATTGTTGCCACCTCTTCTTAATAACTTCTGTTTCTGTTCAGGCCATACCATTTATGTCCTTTATTGAGCCCATCTTTGCATGAAATACTGCTTTGGTATCTCTAATTTTCTTGAAGAGGTCTCTAATCTTTCCCATTCTATTGTTTTCATCTATTTCTTTGCATTGATCGCAGAAGAAGTCTTTCTTATCTCTCCTTTCTATTCTTCGGAACTCTGCATTCAAATGGGTATATTTTTCCTTCTCTCCTTTGTCTTTAGCTTCTCTTCTTTCCTCAGCTATTTGTAAGGCCTCCTCAGACAACCTACAATATAGATGTGACAATAGATATATACATAGATATAAACTTGGTTGCTTAGTGATGACCTCATTTACCTTGAACCAAGTGTGTCAAACCACCTGCATCTTATCCACATTTTCTGCCTTCCTTCCTCTTTCTCCTAACTCTCATAAGAACCTTTCCTCTGGAATTCTCTGGTAGCCTAGTGATTAAGAATCTGCCTTGTAATACTGGGGGGCTGTGGGCTTGATCCCCGATCAGAGAACTAAGATTACTGTACCATGGAGCAACTATTGTGCCCATGTCCTCCAGAGTCTCTGTGCCATGACTAGAGTCCTTGCAGTGAGAAATCCTACACTATGAAATGAAGATTCCACATGATTCAACTAAGAGCTGATGCAGCCTAAATGAATAAACTACTAAAAAAGAAGCAGTTTTCCTTTTTTCCAACCTTTAGAATCATGTACTTTTATTTTCTCAAGGACATTAGCTCCCATAAATATAATCACTTCTTCTAAATCACTCTGCTATGTTCTTTATTGGAATGATGGCGTCAACAAATTTCAAACATTCTACATGTATCTACACAATAATATAAATATGCAGATATACAATAAAATTTAAATCATTCCTTTGAATGCTTCCAGCTTTCTAGAGGTAAAATCAAGGTCTTAGAAAATTTCTAATAGATATTAAGTCTGGAATGGAGCCAGGAAAAGGATTGGCCTACCTGCAAGTTCACTCAGTTAGTAAACATATAGATATCTTCTCATCACACTTTCAAATGATTTCTAATGTATTTTCAGCTTACTCTGAAAAACTGTCATAGCATTATATTTCCCCTAAAATGGGTTGAAAAAAATACCAACACTGAAGAACACATCAAGTTAAGCAACCTCTGTTCATGTTTTCCAGCTTCCAAATCCTATTGCTCTGCTCCTGTATTTCTTGTCCAGGTTTTCTTAAGGCCATCCGCTAATCAAAAACAACAGGACTCTTTATAATATTTTAGATTTAATTAATTTAGGGAGCTGAAGTTAATTAATGTATTGAATTAACTAATATATTTAATTGACAAACAGAAAATAATTATAAATATTATCAAAATATGCATTATAATACAGCAAGTAACCTTTTTCTATCAACAAGCAATTATATTTCATTTTAAAATAGAAATAATTTAAAACCAGTTTTCCTGAGGAGATTAAAATACATAGTGAAAATAATATTTCTGCATTCTTCTCAAGTTTTCAATTAATTATACCAGAGGTTACAAACTAAAATATCAAGAAAACAAGACAAAGAATATAAATTAATAAAATGAGTTGGGGAGGGAGGCTATTTTTAACTAGTGAGCCTATGTCTTTTCTAGATTAGGCAACTAATAGTTCATAGTAATTGATAAGTACCGTGAGTGAAAGTCCAGTTTTACTATGTAATACATGGAGTTTAAACTTAAATATCTTTGTTTTAAAATATTGGTTAATAAATAAATTATTTAAGTGAATATTATCAGAGTCAAGTGAAGTTCATAGCTGGACCACATGTTACTAGTTTGCAGTGTCTGCCAATACATCTTGCGTATTAAATAATTATTTGTGTGAGTCTCATATAACAGAAAACTAAGCCTGAAATAAACAAATAAAACATCCCTATCAGAAAGATTGTATTATTAAGAGAAAGATAGTTACAGGTATACAACTATTATGAAATGTGAATATATATATATATTTTAATATATTTTTTCAAGTAATGTTTACAGAAAATTTGCTATATGCTTAACATGGACAGTATTAATAACATCACCTGTTAACAGTGAGCAAAACAGACAAAATACCTGCACTTATGAAATTTTCATATAGTATGATATCTAGAATAATATCCAAATTATATATTTCAATGATAAAAGCTATTATGTAAAAAATAACTAAGGATTAATAAGCAAGTCTCAGGAAGCTGATGCAAGGTGATGAGATAGAAAGACTTACTCTCATCTCCCGTGAGAGCACCAAAATTGCAACTAACTGTTGAACAACCATAGACGGGAGGATACTAGAACCCACCAAAAAATGATATCCCATGTTCAAAGACAAAAAAGAAGCTACAACAAGATGATAGGAAGGGTGCAATCATGATCAAATCAAGTCCCATACCTGCTGGGTGGGTGACCCACAGACTGGAATACAGTAGTACCAAAGATGTTCTCCCACTATTGTGAAGGTTCTGAGGCCTATATCAGGGCTTCCCAGCCTGGGGATCTGACAATGGGACTGTGAATCTCCAGGGAATCAAACCTTAAAGGAAGTGGGATTTGATTATAGGACATCCTCAGGCCTGGAGGAAACAGGGGCACAAACAAAATCTTGTGCAAACCAAGACCCAGGGGAAAGATCAGCGACATCATAGGAGATGAAGCAGACTTATCTGCTGGTGTTGGAAGGTCTCCTGCGGAGACATGAGTTGGCAGGGGCTTACCACAGGGATGGAGTTCTGGCAGCAGAAGACCTGGAAGATGCTGCTTGTTGTAAGTCTTCTTGGAGGACGCCATTAACTCTACCAGAGAGGAGGTAAGCCCCAGGACTAGGTCACCTCAGGCCAAACAACTAATGAGGAGTGAAGCAACTTCACCTATCAGCGGTTAATTGGATTAAAGTTTACAGTATGGACCTGCCCACCAGAGCAAGTCCAGTTTTTCCTTCCTATCAGGAAGCTTACACAACCCTCTTAGCCTCATCCACCAGAGGGCGGACAGAAGAGGAAAGAAGAACCACAATCCCAAAGATGACTAGAATAAAACCACATTACAGAAAGTTAATCAGGATGAAAAAGCAGACAGTTATGCCCCAGATGAAGGGATAAGATAAAACCTCAGAAAAACAACTAAAGTGGAGATAGGCAACCTTCCAGAAAAAGAAATCAGAAAAACGATAGTGAAGATGATCCAAGATCTTGGAAACAGAATGGAGAAGATGTAAGAAGTGTTTACCAAAGACCTAGAAGTACAAAAAACAAAAAAACAAAACAAAACAAAAAAACAAAACATGAGAAGGAATCTATAGCAGAATGACTGAAACTAGAATAGACAAACGACCTGAAGGACAGAATGGTGGAAATTACTGCCTCAGAACATAGAAAAAATAATAAAAAAAATAAAAATAAAAGAAGACTACCTAAGAGACCGCTGGGACAACATTCAATATACCAACATTCACATTATAGGGGTCCCAGAAGGAGAAGAGAGAGAGAGAAAGGACCCAAGAAAATATTTGAAGAGACAATAGCTGAAAACTTCCCTAACATGGGAAAGGAAATAGTCAACCAAATCCTGGAAGCACAGAGAGTCCCAGGCAGGATACACCCAAGGAGGAATACACTGAGACATACAGTGATCAAACTGACAAAAATCAGACAAAGTATTAAAAGCAACAGGGAAAAATGACAACATACAAGGAAACTCTCATAAGGTTATCAGCTGATTTTTTAACACAGAGTCTATAAGCCAGAAGGGAATGACAAGATATATTTAAAGAGATGGAAGAGAAGAACCTACAATCAAAAATACTCTACCCAGTAAGATTCTCATTCAGATTTGATGAAGAAATCAAAAGTTTTCCAGACCAGGAAAATTTAAGAGAATTAAGCACCACCAAACCAGCTTTATGACAAGTGCTAAAGGATCTTCTCTAGGCAGGGAACACAAGAGAAGTAAAAAGCCTACACAAAGTAAAACCAAAATAATTAGGAAAATGGTAATAGGATCATGTATATTGATATTTACCTTAAATGTAAATGGATTAAATGCACCAAGCAAAAGACATAAACTGACTGGGTGGGTGAGAACATGTGCAGGCATGCACTTCAACTTAACACATCTTTCTACTTAGCCCCTCAAATTGTAATTATTTTATATTGGTAGGTTAATTATATATCCATTATGGCTTGCAATTGTAATTATCTTTTATCTTTGTCCAGCTATTGATTGTGAAAACTGATAAACATCATTTACTATTGTGATTATGTAACTATTATTAACTTCATACCATTGGGTTAGCAGAAAATAATAGATGGGTTAGCAGAAAATAATAGAATTTTATATCACCAAAACTGCCATTTAATAGAAAAAACTGCAATCACTTTTTAAAATCCAGATGCATATCAGAATTATCCTGGAATTTTCTTAAAAGTACAAATGCCCAGGTATTTCCTTTTTCTTCTAAGTTCCACCTATGTTTGTAATGAGAAGTCATGTTTAAAAACAGCTGGACTGCATTATGATTTTTTTACTTTTACCTAGTTTGTTCACTTTTTCTATTTCATATTTAGTGCTCCTAATTCATTTAGTTTACATTTTCCAATTTCTCCATCTCTTCTTTCTTTTATATTCTTTCTCAAGCCTTTATCAAGCATAGTAGGATAACTTTGTATCCATATATTTATATATGGTATACATAATATAATATTGTATATATATATTTGAAAACTTATAAACATCTGTCTAGATAAAAAAGTTGGCACTTTGATTCCACTTGCTTGACTTAGTATGAATAGAATACTAGATTTCTAAAAAAAAAAAAAAAATAAATACTCAACAAGCAACAAAGAACATATTAAAAAACAGAGACATTACTTTGCCAACAAAGGTCCATCTAGTCAAAGCTACGGTTTTCCCAGCAGTCATGTACAGGTGTGAGAGTTGGATTATAAAGAAAGCTGAGAACTGAAGAACTGATGCTTTTGAACTGTGGTGTTGGAGAAGACTCTTGAGAGTTCCTTGGACAGCAAGGTGATCAAGCCAGTCCATCCTAAAGGAGATCAGTCCTGAATATTCATTAGAAGGACTGATGCTGAAACTGAAACTCCAATACTTTGGCCACTTGATGTGAAGAACTGACTCATCGGAAAAGACCCAGATGCTGGGAAAGATTGAAGGCAGGAGGAGAAGGGGACAATAGAGGATGAGACGGTTGGATGGCATCACCAACTCGATGGACATGAGTTTGAGCAAGCTCTGAGAGTTGGTGATGGACAGGGAGACCTGGCATGCCGTAGTCCGTGGGGTCACAAAGAGTCAGACACGACCGAGTGACTGAACTGAACTGAACTGAGTGAAAAGCAACAAAGGTTTACAGCATATCACAGGGCACTACAGTCAATATCTTGTAATAACCTATAGTGGAAAATAATCTGAAAAATAATGCATGTGCATATGTATAACTGAATCATTTTGCTGTGCACCTGAGCTATTTTAAGTCAACTATACTTCAATAAAATAAATATATTAGAATCCACTTTTTTTTTTTTTTTTTAAATCTCTGTGTTAGTCACTGTCATGTCCTATTCTTTGCGATCCCATGGACTGTAGTTTGCCAGGCTCTTCTGACCATGGGATTCTCCAGGCAAGAATACTGGAATGGGTGACCATGCTTTCCTCCAGGAGAAAAGTTCCTCCATGGACTTCCCAACTCAGGGATGGGACCTCAGTCTACTGCATTGCAAGCACTCTTTACTATCTGAGCCACCAGAGAATCCCTAAAAAAATGAAAAATCTAGGAATATATATAGAATTCACTAAGAAGGGAGCGAGTGGCTTGCAACATTAAAAAAATATTGCTTTCTCTGAGGCCAAACTCTATAGATACCTGCAAAGCATTAAGTGATATAATATCCAGGGAAAGAACATTTCAAATAGAATGGACAGCGACTGCAAATACTCCAAGGAGGGAGAGGGCTGTGTATTAATCATAAAGGAACCTAGTGTGGCCTTAGAAGAGTAGAGAGGGAGAGCAGAGTAAAACATCCAGTGAGGTTTTGGCAGAGAGGATGGGGGCTTCAGCTTGTTGCATATGGCTCAGGATTTGTTGTTCAGTTGCCTGGTTGTGTCTGACACTTCACAACCCCATGAACCGCAGCATGCCAGGCTTCCCAGTCTGACATCATCTCCTAAAGCTAGCTCAAACTCATCCATTGAGTCAGTGATGTCATCCAATCATCTCATCCTCTGTTGTCCCCTTCTCCTGCCTTCAATCTTTCCCAGCATCAGGGTCTTTTCCAATGAATCAGTTCTTCGTATTAGGTGGCCAAAGTATTGGAACTTCAGCTTCAGGATCAGTCCTTTCAATGATTATTCACGATTGATCTCCTTTAGGATGGACTGGTTTGATCTTGCTGTCCAAGGGACTCTGACAATACCGCAGTTCAAAAGCATCGATTCTTCAGTGTTCAGCCTTCTTTATATATTATGAGGTGATAATTGTTATGAAGCAAAATAAAGTTAGGAAGGAGGATGCGGTTAGTGTTTTCTATGAACTTGAGAACACTCTGCTACATACTACCCTTTAGTATCCATTAAATATGGTAATCAATAAGTAATCTGATATGAACATTACTAAGAACAGTTCTGCACTTACCCACCATTTTTTATTTGATGTGCATTTTTTTTTTCTTGACTTACCTATTTTAGAGGATCAGCAGTGGTAAAGAATCCACCTGCCAATATAGGAGATGCAAGAGATATGAATGTAATCCCTGGATCAGACAGATCCAGTGGAGTAGGAAATGACTACCTACTCCAGTCTTCTTGCCTGGGAAGTCCCATGGATAGTGGAACCTTGCAGGATACAGTCCATGGGGTCACAAAAAGCTGGACACAAAAAGCTGGACTGAGAAACTATTCACACATACACACAAGCACACAAAACTCTCAGTAAACCCTCTTGTTCACATCTTTCTACTCCTCACAATATACCATATGTTTCAGTCTACGTAAGACATGATCTCTGCCTTTTAAATCCTTTTCCCAAATATTGAAAAGTTGATTTTCATCATTGTTTACCTTTAAAGGCCTCTGGTATGTTTTTATATTTCTATTGAAGCATATCATCTCAACTACAAGCTTGGCAGAAGAAAGATTCTTCACTCTAAGAAACACAATCTATAATTTTTTTTTTTTTTCCTGAAATGCATGTGTAACCAGAAGACTTTGGGCTACATCAGCCAGTAAGGGACATTGTGTTACATTTAAACTGATACCACAATGATTATGTATTTGAAATAGGGGCTCTGAAAAATTCTAGAAAATATATAACCACTGTATTTCAATGTTCCCCTATTGCCTGCATTTTAACAGATCTGAAGAACTGCAATTCTTCTGCATTGTCAATGCCATGCCTCTGTCCTTCCTATGACCTTTGATCTCTGAGTAGAGACTCAGATAGTTTAATTGTAACCTGTAATCTGTCTTCACACTTGCTGCAGTCTTCTCTCCAAGCAGGATTTGATCTTTGTGTTTCCAAATGAAAGCTGGGTCAATTTGTGAGTTAACTGATTGTTTAGTACCACAGAAGTGTTGCTGGTCAGACTGACCCCATTCTGTTACCAGAGTCTGTCAAATTATATAGAAAATCTTCTCCATGGCACGGTGAATGAGACTACCCAGTTACTTTTGCAGTAAAAGCCTGCATCTTTAGTAGTTCCTCAATTACTTCTCCACTCAACAGTACAGTGACTTAACTTACATTTGTTTTCTTATAGCTTTAGCAAAACTTTAATCTGAGAGTATGCTAGTTCTCTCAGCAGGTGTTCAGAATGGCTTCTACAAATACCACTGTATTTTGTAGACTGACCCTGTTCATCGTTTTTCTCACCTCATCACGGGGAACTACATAGCATTAAGCGAAGTGACTGTGTTCAGAAAAACTTACAATGTTTTCCAAAAGTGAGTATGATAAAGAAGCAATCACTAGGAGAATATATTTTTGGATAGAAGCATAGGTAATTTTGACAAATGGACAACACTATTCAAATAATAATGTGATGTACTGCCACAAAAAAAAAAAATGAAAGAAAGAAAGAAAATGAAATCTTGTTAAGCAAATAGAATATTCCCTTTCACTCGCTCATGTCATGTGTAGATTTACATATCCACATTCAAAACATCCCTGTGATCATTAGGGTGTTCTTATTTTTAATTTACTTAGTTTCTCCTTACTTGCTTTCAGGAAATAATTTCACAATATGATCTGACATCCTTTGATCTTTGCATTACAAAGCATTTCTGCACAGTGAAGATCATGATGTGCGTGATTTGGTTGCATTCTTTGACTTCAAATTCAAGTCTAAAGTTATGTCTCCCATACTCTAGGCACCATTGAAGTTTTATTTGAGTTCAGTTTCGCACATTTTTCCATCCTGATAGAGCTCTATCAGTGAGTTTTGAAGCAGGAGATTCTTCCTGCCCAGTTTCTTTGGGACCTAATAACACTCAGACTTCAGACTTAAGCTGGACTGACAATTGCCTCTGATCTGTTCATTTTTCTAGCAACAGATAAACTATACTCTGTTATCTTACATTATCCTATCAAATTAAATGGATATGGACAACTTATGAATATCAGTAAATTTGCTTTAGTAGTTCAAGAATATCTCTATTTATTAAAAATTTTTCTGCATAGCACCAGCCATATATTGATCTAAGGGTAGAGCAGAATTTTATCTTTCTTTGAATATAATTAATAAATATTATTAAAATTTAATTAGAAAAAGAAATTAGGTACCATTTAAACATTAAAAAGAGATTAGACACCATTCTCAAATGTATATATTATTAGAATATAACACCCCTCCACGTGAACATGAAAATGACAACTTAATATGTTATTCTCTGTAATACAAGCTATTGTATGACTCTGGAGCTACATATTAGGAGGTCATATGAGAACAAGGGTATCTAAGAAGAAAGTTTTTTTTTTTTTTT
The DNA here is from genome assembly GCF_910594005.1 of Cervus elaphus. NCBI lineage: Eukaryota > Metazoa > Chordata > Mammalia > Artiodactyla > Cervidae > Cervus > Cervus elaphus. The sequence goes on along the minus strand of NC_057844.1, from coordinate 8,816,835 downwards.
TCACACAGTTTTCATTTCATTCATAGGTCTTTTGCCTACACATCTTTTACCCTTACATTTTGGTAGAGTTGAAAAAATTCCATTATCAAAAGAATGTGGAATAAATCATACTCATTTAAGTGATGGTTTCTTTAGAAATTTAGTTTTCATTGATGTTGACCATCTTCCTGTTTGGTCTTGACAATTAGTTGTGACATCTTGTGTCTTTACATAACATTTTCTGTACCTTCTCATCCTTGTTTCGTGTTCAGAGACAGAGGAAATACGAGCAGCAATCTATAAAATTGTGTAATAAGAAGACCTTAAGCTGAGTATTCATTAGTTGCATTTATTGACATATACAATAGAAAGCTATTTTAAAGTGTGTTTCTCCCTATACCCCTCAGATAACTCCTGAAGAATCAGAGATTATGCATAAAGGGGAAAAAAGCCTTATCGGAGATTAAAAATAAGGTATCATCTTTTTTTCCAATTCCAGTTATCTAAAGGTGTTATTCTTCAGAAATGGTCTTCTCATAAGGATATATAATAACTAAATACATCAATAATACAATTAAAAAGCCTAATTTTAAGTAAGTATTGTAATGGATTTATATTCACTAAATGGGAACTGATTCCCAATAAATGCTGATAATTTCCCTTCTCTTTCCATAATTTTGGGTGTAATCCCATGGCAAAGCACAGAAAATGTATCCCCAATTCTTTCTTTTTTACTACTTTATTTTTGGAAAGCAGCTTTAGGTTTACAGCAGAAGTCATAGAAGGTATAAATAATTCCCACATATCCCTTACTCACACACATTCAAAGCCTCTTCTGTTATCAGCATCTCCCACCAGAGTGGTACATTTGATAAAATCGGTAAATCCACACAGACTCGTGATTATCATCCAAAGTCCACAGCTTACGTTAGGGTTCACTCTTGGCTATTTTACATTCTGTGGGTCTAAACAAACAGAGTGACATGAATCCAACCATTATAGTATTACACAAAATATTTTTTTAATCTCTCTGCTTATTGCTCTTTTCAACCCTCACCCCAATCCTGTGAATCATTTGTCTTTATTCTGTCTCCATAACTTTGCTTTTACAGGATTTAGTTGGAATATCATTGGAATCATATATAGCAAGACTTTTCAAGTTGCTTTATTTCACTTGAAATATGCATTTAAGATTCTTCCATCCTTTACAAGGCTTGATATTTCATTTATTTTTATTAATAGTGCTGTATCTATTCTCTGCATGTACCACTGTTCATCCTTTCATTTACTGGGCATTCACCCACAGGCAAATCTTGGTTTCTTCCAAGTTTTGGCAATTATAAATAAAGCAGCAATAAAAAACATGTGCAGGTTTTTGTGTGGACATAAAGTTTCATGCCCTTTGGGTGAATACCAAGGAGCTTAATTGCTAAATTATATAATAAGGAACTATCTAATTTGGTAGGAAATCACCAAGCTTTCTTCCAAAGTGGATGTACCATTTTGCATTCCCGTCAACAAGGAATGTATTTACAGTTCTTATAGACAGTAAATTGTGATCTTGGAAAGAAGAATCTCAAGCTTAAGTTTGGCAAACATATATTCCCCTCTTTAGTTATGATTTATTCTATTAAGCCTCCAGTATGATTCATAATAGGGCTTCCTTGGTGGCTCAGATGGTAAAGAATCTGCCTGCAATACAGGAGACCTGGGTTTGATCCCTGGATCAGGAAGATTCCTGGAGTAAGAAATGACAACTCACTCCAGTATTCTTGCCTGGAAAATTCCATGAACAAAGGAGTCTGGCAGGCTACAGATTATGGGGTCACAAAGAGTCGGACAGGACTGACAGACTAACACTTTCACTTTTCACATGAGCCATAACAGAATAAAACATACTTAAAATTAAATTACAGGCATTTTTGCAGTAAAATATATTTTTTCCTGAAATACTTGCTTTAGTATATTTAGTAATCACTATACACATAACTATTAGTGTCAGCTATAATAATCAGAAACTATTTAGGTAAAAAGGAAAGCTATAAAATAATGTTTATATAGTTATCCAGTTTGTGTAGAAATAACAGACAAATATATGTAAATCCATATAAAAATAAAGACATGTAACAATATATTAATCAATTGAATTTTCTTTAAGATGCCTGAGCTGACCAAATTTCACATTCATTATATTCCCACCTTGTGTGAAATATTTATAAGAATACACTATATTATTGTGAAAAAAATGAAGTTATGTGAAAAATGAGAAAAGTGACTTTATAGTAAGAACATTTTTTGTTGATTTATCCCTTCATAATTTCATTAACCAACACCATATTTTCCTAAAATTTTGTATCAACATAAAAATAACATGTGTGTGTGTGTGTGTGTGTGTGTGTGTGAGTCGCTCAGTCATATCTGACTCTTTGAAACCCCATGAACTGTAGCCTGCTGAAATGAACGCTGCTCAGTCCTGTCCGACTCTTTGTGACCCCATGTACTATACAGTCCACGGAATTCTCCAGGCCAGAATACTGGAGCGGGTAGTGATCCCCTTCTCCAGGTGACCTTCCCAACCCAGGAATTAAACCCAGGTCTTCTGCACTGCAGGCAGATTCTTTACCAGTTGGGCCACCAGGGAAGCCTCAAGTTAAATTTGTCTGACATGTGTCAAAATATTTCAGAAAAATAAAATGTATGATTTAGTTATTAAGCAAGCTGTAATTTTTGTTGAACATGTCTTTATTACTTTAATAGTACATTTGTTAACTTGGATTTAAAAAACATACACAAAGACATATGCACCCATATTGAAATAGCTAAACTCATATTTTGAATGAATGTGACTATCTTTTATGAATTGATATCTTTGACAAAAATGTTTTGAGAAATTTTTCCCAAGTCTTCTATGAATCATGCAATCTTATACATTCTCATAGGATAAAATATGAGTAAAATGTTTGTTTATTTTACAACTGAGTGCTGATTTTCAATCTTTTGTTTATAGTTGCTCTTATTTGAAATAAAATCATAAAAGTTATTTGCTATAAAAATAAAATAGGATGTATTGGTAAAACAGTAACCAAGTAGCCAACTTAATTTTACCATATTCCAGAATGCCCTGTATCAAAGCAATACGTACAATAATTATTGATTTCCAAATAAAAGACAAAATTAGTAGTTGTCACTTAAATGCATATGAAATAGAGAAATCCCCAAATATTAAAAAAAAAAAAAAAGGTTAAAGATAGTTTCCTAAAGGGTAAAAAGTTAGCAAATATATGTTTGTCCTCTCTGGGAGAATTTGTCATCTGGATAAAATACTCATGAATTTGTTTGACTCTCTAATAGCAAGGATCAAAGCATAAAATCCAAGAAACCCAATAGGATAAATCAAGCAGATATTACCAGAGGAATAAAAAATGTTGGTTGTTTTAGAATTGTAATTTAGATTTGACTCTGATCTATATTTTTGCTACTCTGAAATTAAATATGGAAATGCTATAACAAATTAAATATAGAAGATTGGTACAAGAAATGCTGGATTGTGTGATCCCTACTTTTGTTACATGGAGAGGTTCATAACTCAGAGTCTCATTTATAAAATGTCTCCTTTCCAGTGACAGGAAATGTAAAAGGACACACAAGGAACTAAAACCCTATTTCTATTCCTGTCCCTACATTATTATTACCTTGGAAATATCTTCTTTTTCTTCTTCTTTTTTTTTTTTTCTAACTCTGGCTGTAATGAATATTTATTGTGGATGATTATATGCAGGTTAACCAGAATTACTAGTGAAAACTAGTTTCAAGTTTCTAAGAGTGACACTGACCAGGGTAGAAAATGTATGGAATAATTATTCAAGGCATTCCAAAGATGGTTTAATAACTTATCCCATAACATAAACTTAGGTGTGCCTCATGCTATTACCATCCCCTAATTGTTAAGGATATATTTCCTTTCTTACTCACTAATGATAATCTCCCTATACCTCTCAACAACACTTTAAGGAGAATATGGAATTTTCCTGGAAATTTATTTCCAAACATACCATTTTTTTAAAACAAATATCTTCAACTTCCAGATAAAATTGTATCTTGTTACCTTATTGCTGCTTACATCAAAGTTTAAGAACTTTTATCTTTAATAGTACTTCATATTAATTATTTTATGTTAAATTAAATACACCTTATATATCTAAAGGCTTCCCTTATAGCTCAGTTGGTAAAGAATCTGCCTGCAATGCAGGAGACCCCGGTTCAATTCCTGAGTCAGAGAGATCCGCTGGAGAAGGGATAGGCTACCAAATCCATTATTGTTGGGCTTCCCTTATGGCTTAGCTGGTAAATAATTCACCTGCAATATGAGAGACCTGGGTTCAATCCCTGGGTTGGGAAGCTTCCCTGGAGAAGGGAAAAGCTACCCACTCCAGTATTCTGGCCTGGAGAATTCCATAGACTATAGTCCGTGGGGTCCCAAAGAGTGGAACAAGGCTGAGCGACTTTCACTTTCACTTAAATATCTAAAATTCTAACATTTCACAAATACATATAAAGTAGTATCTTTTCTTCATAATTACATGCTGTAGAAGTATAAAAAGTATCAAATTATGCAAATTCTTTCATGGTAGCTATAAACTGAAAATTAAGATGAAATAAATGTTGATTGCTATAATGTATAATAAACCTAATCATTCTTCTTAAATATAGCAATAGTAAAAAATAAATTCCCTAAAATAGGAAGAATTCAGAGTTCTAATTTTTTTTAAAAAGAGAATCTGACCTGAAAACTCTCCAGACTTGAATAATATAAACAATAATATTTAATAATATTAAAAAGACTATATATTAGCAATCAATGCTGCTGCTAAGTCACGTCAGTCGTGTCCGACCCTGTGCGACCCTATAGATGGCAACCCACCAGGCTCCCCCATCCTTGGGATTCTCCTGGCAAGAACACTGGAAGGACTACTGATTTCTGTTTCTTCTCTCTCCTTAGGCAAACTTTTACATCTCTTTTGAATTTGATTTTGAATGTCAATCTATACCATAATTTGGCAAGTGTGTTTCTCTCTTAATGCTTTTCTGAGCTTTAAATATTTCAAAATTGATTGCCTATTTTTCACATGTGTTTGTGTATCTAATTCAATCCTAGCACAAACAACTTGATCTCTTCATCTTTAAGAAACCAACTACTTAAGATAGAATTAAATTTTATTTTTCTTTCATATTTCATACTTGATCTACCACCAAATAGTATCCATTCTAGTAGTGATGGAAAACCATTGTCTTTGTGCAAACTATATTGCCATAAAACCAAGAGACCACCATAATCTTCTTTCAAGAGTCTATTATATCATAATTGCACATGAGAAAATATATAATAATTCTAAGAAATATTGCCTAGCATATGATTACTTAGGGCATATATTTCATTAATACTTATTGCAAATAATCTCCTTGATATTACTAGAATTGAAAAACTATCATGGAAATAAGATTAAAAAGAGACAAAAACACAAATTGGCCTCAGAATTTTCTCATTTCATGAAAACTGAGTATGTGCCCTTTAGTGCATGAAGTAATAAAGTCACAAGAGAGAAAGATGTGCCAGGTTTTATTGTTTGTTTGTTTGTCTGCTTTTCCCCCTTTGCTTTTTCTATCTTATTTTGGCCTGGAGCTTTATTTTCTCTGCTTAAGAAGAGCTATTGATGCAAGAAGACTAAAGGGGTTCCAGGGAACCCAGGAGAATCAACAAGGACCAAACTGCTTAGAGCTCAAGACTAGAATTTCAAGTGAAAATTGGTCCAGTGGAAATCACCAAGTAGGAATCAAGTGAGGATTTCACAATAAATTTCTCTGAGAATGTAAGATGTGGATTTTTCATTCAACCACCTCAGGTTGACATTTGTAGAACTTCTGAGAACAAAATCACCGTGCAAGACAGAAAGAAACTAACAACCTTACTGAATCATGACTAGTTGTATATAGCTGAAACTTCTGAAAAACGTGTTTCATTATCAAGAACCAAAATGTTTATATCTTAAATATCTGAATGAATGAATGGATGTTAGTCATTCAGTCATGTCCTACTTTTTGTGACCCAATGGACTAGCCTGCCATGTTCCTCTGTCCATGGAATTCTCCAGACAAGAATACTGGAGTGAGTAGCTGTTCCCTTCTACAGAGGATCCTCCTAACCCAGGGATTGAACCCAGGTTTCCTGTATTGTAGGAAACCATTTGAGCTGCCAGGGAAGCCCCTTAAATATCTACTGCAATACTAATCTTATTTTAACTTTGAAATCGGTTAAAAAAGAATCTCAGCACCATTCAAAGAGTCTGTTGGATTTCTAGCAATCCTCCACATAGTACACTTGTTTCACAGTACCATTGCAGACATCGCTTGAAATTTCCATCTTTTTTTTTTTTTTTTCCTCTCACTTCTTCAGGCTACTTAGAGAAGACTCAAAGTTTCCATGCTCTTATGCAAGCCACCCCAGTGTTCAGGACTTTGGTTGTAACCAGGAAATCACATGAAGTTAACCAGGATACATGTCTATATTCTGAGAATCTGAAAGAATCTAAACTTGCACTGCCTGAAATATGCAACGTGGCCTCTTTTCTTTGGGTCAGAAGCAGTTATCCCTCTGTTCAGACTATCAAAGTATCTCCTTATCACTTTCAACAGGGGTGATGGATTTCCAACGGAGCTATTTAAATCCTAAAGGATGATGCTATTAAAGTGCTACACTCAATATGCCAACAAATTTGGAAAACTCAGCAGTGGCATCAGGGCTGGAAAAGGTCAATTTTCATTCAAGTCCTAAAGAAGGGCAATGGTAAAGAATGTTCAAATTACCATACAATTGTGCTCATTTCATATGCTAGCTAGGTAACACTCAAAATACTTTAAGGTAGGCTTCAACAGCATATAAACAAAGAACTTCCCCATGTACATGCTGGATTACAAAAGACAGAGGAAAAGTGAAAGTGAAAGTTGCTAAGTCTTGTCTGACTCTTTGCAACCCCATGGACTGTATAGTCCATGGAATTCTCCAGGCCAGAATACCGGAGTGGGTAGCCTTTCCCTTCTCCAGGGGATCTTCCCAACCCAGGGATCACACCCATGTCTCCTGCATTGTGGGTGGATTCTTTACCAGCTGAGCCACAAGAGGGACCAGAGATTAAACTGCCAACATCTTGTGGATCATAGAAAAAGCAACAGAATTCCAGAAAAAAAAAAAAAAGAAAAATCTACTTCTGCTTCACTGACTGTGTGGATCACAGCAAACTGTGGAAAATTCTTAAAGGGATGGGAATACCAGACCACCTCATGCCTCCAGAGAAACCTGTATGCAGGTAAAGAAGCAATGGTTAGAACCAGACATGTAACAAAAGACTAGTTCAAAATTGGGAAAGGAGTACAACGAGGATATATTTTGTCACTCTTCTTATTTAACTTCTATGAAGAGTACATCATGTGGAACACCAGGCTGGATGAATCACAAGCTGGAATCAAGATTGCTGGGAGAAATTTCAATAGCCTCACATATGCAGATGATACCACTATAAGGAAACCATAATAAAGCTAAAACTCCAATACTTTGACCACCTGATGTGAAGAACTGACTCATTTGAAAAGACCCTGATGCTGGGAAATATTAAAGATGGGAGGAAAAGGGGACAACAGAGGATGAGATGGTTGGATGGCATCACTGACTCAATGGACATGAGTTTGAGTAAACTCTGAGAGTTGGTGATGGACAGGGAGGCCTGATGTGCTGCAGTCCATGGGGTTGCAGAGAGTCAGACGTGACTGAGCGACTGAACTGAACTGAACCACTATAATGGCAGAAATGAACAGGAACTTTGAGCCTCTTGATAAAGGTGAAAGAGGAGAGTGAAAAAGCTGGCCTAAAACTCAACATTCAAAAAACTAAGATCATAGTATCTGATGCCATCACTTCATGACAAATAGATCAGGTAAAAGTGGAAACAGTGACATATTTTATTTTCTTGGACTCCAAAATCACTAGATGGTAACTGAAGCCATGAAATTAAAAGATGCTTTCTCCTTGAAAGCAAACCTATGACAAACCTAGACAGTGTATTAAAAAGCAGAGACAGCACTTTGCCAACCAAGGCCCTTATAGTCAAAACTATGGTTTTTCCAGTAGTCATGTACACGTGTGAGAGTTGGACCTTAAAAAAGGCTGAGTGACAAAGAATTGACACCTTTGATTGATGGTGCTGAAGAAGACTCTTATCTGTTCCACGGACCACAAAGAGATCAAACCAGTCAATCCTAATAGAAATCAATCCTGAATATTCACTGGAAGGACTGATGCTGAAGCTGAAACTCCAATACTTTGGCCACCTGATGTGAAGAGCCAACTCACTGGAATGACCCTGATGGTGGGAAACTGACACTTGCTTTATTTCACTTTGCCATTTTTGACATTCCAGTTGACATTAATTGTCCATGCATGTCCTTTGTGTGGAGCAATCCAAGATTAACATCTAAGTTCTTTGGAGAACGTGGAGAAATTCTATCTATGTAGACCTAATTTGACCTAGTCCTTTTATAGGAATCCTCTGAACTTCTGCCCTCAGGCATCCACAGTTCATGCTGTTTGTGTTCCTGATTTGCCCACAGTCCTCTTGGGAGAAATAGCAACAGCTCAAGTTCTACTCATTTCTGGGGTATACACTTGCCCTGTTGAAATATCTACTTCTTCTGCCCTAGAAACACACCGTGGACTGTTGGCTTTCCTATTGTTTTTATCCCTGCCCTATATCTCTTAAATTCTCTATTCTGTTGCTCAGAGATGAGCAAGACAATGTTGGCATTTTTAAAATTTATTTTTAAAAGATACTTATATGGATTAACTTTATTCAAAGAGAATGCACAGAGATATTGCAGCATGCAGAAATTTCCCCAGTATTAATCCCTGATGCTGGGAGGGATTGGGGGCAGGAGAAGAAGGGGATGACAGAGGATGAGATGGCTGGATGGCATCACCGACTCGATGGACATAAGTTTGAGTAAACTCGGGGAGTTGGTGATGGACAGGGAGGCCTGGCATGCTGCGATTCATGGGGTCGCAAAGAGTCGGACATGACTGAGTGACTGAAATGAACGGAACTGAATCCCTGCGTGAGGGCTTTGTTTGTTTGTTTTAATTTATTATGAAGAAAAGAATCTACTTAAGGTGCATGCATGCTAATTTGCTTCATTTGGGTCCAACTCTTTGCGACCCTATGGATTGTAGCCCATCAAGCTCCTCTATCCATGGGGATTCTCCAGGAAAGAATACTGGATTGGGTTGCCATATCCTCCTCTAGGGCATCTTTCCAAACCAGAGATCGAACCCATGTCTCTTATAAATTTCCTACATTGGCAGGTAGGTTCTTTAACATTATCACCACCTGGGAAGCTCATTTTTTTTTTTATTTACTATAAAGAAAAGAATCTGTTTATAGTATTAGCCACTTATTTTTGCTGAGAGTTCTTTGCTCTTCTGCGTGCTCCACAATCTTTTTTTTCCACGTAAAGATGTGCTCTTCCATTTCCTAAATTAAGGTCTGGACAGAGGGATCAGGTGGTTTAACAGCTTCATTCTTGTGATAAACTGAAGCATTTCACTTGGGTGTTTTGATCAGAGAGTAACCTTCACAAAAATCATGTTTTAAAGTTGAGTGATACAATTGTGGGCAGGATGACAAACTGCACAATGTTGTGGATTTCAGCAGAAAGTCTTAATGGTGTCTTATTATTAGTACATTTCCAGAAGTCCTCCGCTAGATCTCCCAGCTCCCTTCTGAGAAGATACGGGTTTTCTAGATTACAGCATGCCATGTAGGGGGCTGGGGAGGGTCATCCCATGGAGCTGAGAAACCTAAAGTCTGTCGTGGTTGTTTTAGTTGCTAAACCATGTCTGACTCTTTTGCAACCCAATGGACCATAGCCTGTCAAGCTCCCTCTGTCCATGGGATTTTCCAGGCAAGAATACTGGAATGGGCTGCTATTATTTTCTCCAGGGGATCTTCCTGACCCAGGGACTGAACTTGAGCCTCCTGCATTGGCAGGTGGATTCTCTACCACGGAGTCCTCAGGAAAGCCCAGACTATAGGTACCCACTACAAAAACTCAACAGAAATGTATTTGGGCCCCAAGACCAAAAATTTCTTTCCCCTTTGAGCTTCACCAGTGAATAGTTAAGCAAATGCAATCGAAGACCATTGTTTCTTTCCTGGAGCACAGGTTTAGGGGTCATATTCTCAATCTCTTGCTCATCAGTTCTTGGCTCTTCTACCTTTGGATTCGCCCATCCTGGGTGGCTCCAAGGAGGCCTACCCATTTGCCACTCTAAGCTTCTTTATGTTCTTTCTATGCATGCTCACACATCTGAGTAATTTAATTTTGGATGAAATGTTTTGGCTTATTCTAAGGCAAAGACTAAGCATCAGCTGCAAATGTTTTGGGAACAAAGGTAATAACTGGAGCAGTATTTTCACTTACACATTTCATAAAAAAAAAAAAAAAAAAAAACTGCTTTAGTTGCCTGGGTTTCAGTGAAACAGAGTCAAGCACTTGTGATGTTCTTAGTCAAGCACACCAGATTTTTCTTTATTCTCTCAGCTATGATATCCAGGGGACCAGGAATGGGATATGGGAGAGATTGTCTGCAAATGACACTGATTTGAACTTATAAATCAGAATGCCACACTTCCTGGGCTCCAATTTTTAACCCTACAGGAGTCACTATTTCATCAATTTTTTCTTTGTCATTTTTTAAAACAGTATAATACAAATTCCTTATGTTTTCCAGAATCAAGGCTTCAAGTAAAGGTTTTCTTTAAACCTTTTATAAAGGTTTGCTTCCATTTGCCTAAAATCCAGGTGATGAATAAACTTTCAATCTCTCCTTTTGGAGAACATACACACTCACACACATACATATGATGCTAATGGGAGAACAAACCATGCTCCTCCCCAAAGCTTGGACACCAGACCCTGAGCAATTTGACTATACTGCCTGTGAACTTGTATCTCCCTCACTTCCACACTGGCTCTGGCTTTTTTCCTTCCTGATATTTTTACAGAGCCTGGAAAATTTGATGATATGTCTTGCTCACTTCTTAGTCATAATGAAATCTTCTGATTTTGATTGGCTGTCTATAAATGTGGGTTAGTTTTGGCATTTCTTTGGCTCCAATTCTGATTCAATAGGGAAAGCACTACTAAATATCTTGCTTTCTTATAATGATCAGTAAGTATTCCTGCTTTTACTCGGGACTAAACTAAATTGAGGACTTCTCTGGTGACTCACTCAGTCATGTCTGACTCTGCAACCCCGCTGAATGTAGACTTCCAGGCTCCTCTGTCCATTGGATTATCTAGGCAAGAGTACTGGAGTGGGTTGCCATGCCTTTCTTCAGGGGATCTTCCCGACCCAGGGATCAAACCTGGGTCTCTAGCATTGCAGACAGATTCTTTACCATTGGATTTACCTGGTGGCTCAGATGATAAAGAATCTGCTTGCAATGCGGGAGACCCAGGTTCAATCCCTGGGTCTGGAAGATCCCCTGTAGAAGGAAAGAGCAATCCACTCCACTATTCTTGCCTGGAGAATCTCAGGGACAGAGGAGCCTGGGTAGCTACAGTCCAAGGGTCACACAAAATAAAACACAGCTGAAGTGACTTAGCAAGCATGCATGCATAGATTACTGTATATATGATATAAATTATATCTACGTTGAAATTATATACCTATACTTTTAGGTATAGTTAATTTTCTCGATGTTGTTGGTTGCTGATTGATCATAGTGGTGGTTGTTAAAGACTGGGTGGTTGTGACAATTTCTTAAAGTAAGGAAACAATGCATTTTGCCTTGTTAATTGACTTTGTCCTTTTGTGAATTATTTCTCTGTAACATGAAGTGTTGTTTGATAGCATATAACCCATGGTAGAACTTTCCTTGAAAATTACAGTCAATGCTCTCAAAACCTGCTATTTACCATTACTAAGATGAGTAATAGTCTAAATCCTTTGTTGTGATTTTAACAATTTTCACACTGTTTTCACCAGGAGTAGATTTTGTCTCAAAAAAAACCACATTTTTCTTGCTTATTTATAAGATGCAGCTCCTCATCCATTAAAGTTTTACCATGAGATTGTATTTAGAAATTTGGTCACATGTTCAGGTTCCACTTGTAATTATTTTGTGTGTATGTGTGCTTGCTTTGTCCTCCATATCTACAGTTATTTCCACCAGCAAAATTCTGAGCAGTTCAAAATAATCCCTAAGGGTGGGAATCAACTTCTTCCAAATCCCCGTTAATGTTGATACTGCGACATCTTCTTATGAATGTTTTTAATGACACCGAGAATGGTGAATTGTCTCCATAAGGTTTTCAATTTACTTTGCCTGGATCCATCTGAAGAATCACTACCTATGCCACTTAAAGGCTTATGAAACTCATTTCTTAAATGATAAAACTTGAAAGGCTAATTACTCCTTAATCTGTGGGCTGCGGAATAGATGCTGAATTAGCAAGAATGAAAATAAAATCTCCTTGTACATCTCTATCCGAGCTCTTTGATGACCAAGTACCCTGTCAATATACAGTAGTATTTCAGAATTTTTTTTTTCTTGAGCAGTAGGTTTCAATGGAGGGCTTAAAATATGTGATAAACCATGTTGTAAATAGACGTACTATTATCCAGGCTTTTTTATTCTGCTTATAGATCACAAGAAAGGTAGATTATTTAGTATAATTCTCAAGGACCCTAAGATTTTTGGAAAAGTAATAAATGAGTAGTGATGCTAGTGGCAAAGAGTCTACCTTCAATGCAAGAGAAGACCTAGGTCTGATTCTTAGTTTGGGAAGATCCCCAGGAGTAGGACATCACAACTCACTCCAGTATTCTTGCCTGGAGAATCCCATGGACAGAGGAGCCTGGAAGGCTGTGGTCCATGGGTCTGCAGAGAGTCAAACACAGTTGAACAACTAGGCACAAATAAATAGTGTTTTTAACTTAAAGTCACCAACTTCATTAGCAGTCAGGCTGTCCTTTGAAACTTTGAAGCTAGGCATTGCCTTATCCTCTCTAGCTATGAAAGTCCTAGATGGAGTCTTTTTCTAATATAAAGTAGTTTTATCTACACTAAAATACATTGCTTAGTGTATTCATCTTAATTATCTTGGCTTGATTGAATAACTTGCTGATGCTTCTATACTGGCACTTATTGCTTTACCTTGTACTGTTATGTTTGGAGATGGCTTTCCTTCAACCTCATGAGCCAACCTCTTGCTAGCTTCAAACTTTTCATCTGCAATTTCCTCAGCTATCTCTTCCTTCATACAATTGAAGAGAGTTAGGATCTTGCTTTGGGTTGTCTTTGAGTTAAGGGGAATGTTGCATTTGGTTTAATCTACCCACATCACTAAAACTTTCTCCATATCTCCAAGAAGGCTGTTTTGCTTTCTTTTCATTCAAGTGTTCACTGTAGTAGTACTCTTGTTTTTCCTTTGAGAAATTTTCTTTTGCAGTCACAACTTGGCTAGCTGTTGGGTGCAAAAGGCCTAGCTTTTGGCCTATCTCAGTCTTCAACATGCCTTTATCACTAAGCTGAATCATTTATGGCTTTTTATTTAAAGTGAGAGATGAATGACTCTTCCTTTCACCTAGAGGCTATTGGAGGATTATTAATAGGTCAATTTCAACACTGCTGCATCTCAGGAAGAGGGAGGTCTCAGGAGAGAAAGAAAGACGAGGAATTACTGGTCAGTGGAGCAGATTGTCACACACATTTATTAAATTCACTCTCTTATAGGTGTGATTCATGACATTCCAAAATAATTAGAATTACTGATTAGAAATACAGTAATAAAAAGATTACTGATCACCATAAAAAATATAATAATAATAAAAAAGTTTGAACTATTGAGAGTTATCAAAGGTGACCAAGAGATATATGAGGAAATACTGTTAGAAAAATGGTACCTGTAGACCTGTTCTATGTAGGGTTGCCACAAACCTTCAATTTGTATAAAATGCATTATCTGTGAACCTCAACAGCATGAGGTACAATAAAAAAACATATGACTATATATCAACTAATCACCTGACATTAATAATGCCTAGATCATATATTACTTAAAGTAATAGGGCTTAAGATCTCTTAATCACAGATATGAAATGGAATGATTACTCAGTTATATTTGAACCAAAAATACTGTGAATTTAGCAATTTAACTCAATATTCTGCAAATCTTCATTATACTTGCAGGAATGAAATGATGATTATTTCTATGAGTGGAGATGCTAATATTAACAACATTCAATTTTTTTCTCACAAAATTGAAATGTTACTATAAAATAGGATGTTTCAATGAAATTTGATTAATGAATGATTTTGTATATGGCAAAGTGTTATATTTTCCTAGTATAAGAATCTGATATAAGCCATACATATATTTCACTGAATTATTCCCAGTGTAACTGTATACTTAAATATCTGAATAGATTATCTTGTGAGATGAGATGGCATGTTCACGTATGATATTTTTTCATTCTGTTGAAATTATGATATTTGAAAAAAGTTCAAAGGCATTTATTTACCTGTCTATAAGATATATTTCTTTGTAATCAGAAGCAAGGTTTTATAGTGTAGTGTAATTCTGAGTAACACTTTTAGCATTTCTAATTTCTTAATCTTATAAATATATCAATTTTATCATTATATTTAAGGTTCATAGACACAAATTAGAGATATAAGACCTTATTTTTCCTTCCTTTTTTCTTTTTTTTTTAAATTTTGGACTAACAATCTTCAATACACTTTATCCATTCAGCTATTTTACATTGTACAGCAGTAATTTTTACCTGAGATAATCTCTTACTTATATATGAAACCTCTTTGAAAAGAAAAGTCTGGAATAGCTTAATATCAAGCATTCGTAGTATACCTGACTCTATTCTCACCTTTTCATATGCATCAGCTTATTTAAAGTCCACAAAAATGTAATGAGGTAGATATTACTCTCTTCCTTTTATAAATGAGGAAACTGAAACTCAAGATAATATGTAACTTTTCCATGTTTGTATGTAAGAAAAAAAAAATGAGATTCCCACCCATTTCGTCTTCATCCTGAACCATTGATCTATATTGTCCTTTCATGAGGTGTTCAAGTACATTTTATTCCTTGTGTGTTTCTATTAATTTTTAAATTGTCTCTTGGTACGTGAAAAATGTATTATTCTCAAGTTTGAAGATATATAATTAGTTCATCCACAATTCAAGCCAAATCTATTGATCAGTCAAACTCACAGAAAAAGCTCATGACCTTGGTAGAATATATATCAAAATAAACACATGCAATTGGGAAGAATTGTTTTCATGTCTATTACTACTTTGCTGAATTTACCTAACATTGCAATGTAATTGTTAGGGAAACAATTATGCCCCAAATTAAAGCAAGAAAGTTTTATCAAATTGATACCAAATATCAGTTGATTATTTAACTTTATGTAATTCCATTTTTGTTGTTTCTTTGGGAACTCATATCAAAACTATATCTTTTACTATCATTATATTATAGTAAAAAACAAACAAACAAACATTTGTTGTTACTGTATTGAGATTGGGGTTCCCTGGTGGCCCAGACGGTAAAGAGTCTGCAATGATAACTGTGACACAAGCAGCTTACAGCTTTATTTTCTTATTTATTCTCTTGGAAAAAGACTGCAGAACTTACTAAAGTGTATATAGCTTGTAATGCACTGGATCATTTCAATGTGAACCTGTGAGAAATGCTGCTGCCCAATGGCCCTATGCTCTCAGTCCAGCAGTAGAATTGACTTAGGGCCTTTTATGGGCCCTTCTGCAATATCTCTTTCTCTTCCAATTACTCAAATTAAGTCAATGTATCTTTAGATACATTTCCATCCTAATTAGAAAATAAATAAATATAAAAAGATGTTTTTGATTTTAGATTTCACAATCCCCTGTTTTAACTATATATAATAAAATTATATTTTTGTTTTCTAATATAAACATAGAAAAGGGCAACTTTCAGCAGAAAAATAAAGCAGTGTACACACCAGACATGTTTGACTAAAAAGTAAAAATAAAAACTGAGTACAAAAAGATATGTTTCTTATCTGTTCATGATACAAAAGCAGCATAAGCCAATAAAGCATATTGATCATGTTGTGTGAGGCTCTCTTATTTTTTTCTTTCTTTTAACTTCTGCTTTGTGAAATATTTTCTTAAATACTTAAGATGGCAATTGAAGCTGATATATTTTTGAAGTGTCATTTAAGAGAGAATTTTTGAAATTTAAGCTCTAAATGTGGTTAGTAGGGTGTATGTGACCAGAATAAAGACATTGGTGAACTTTTAGCTCATGATTAAGTTTTTACCTTCTTCCCTTAAATCTCACAATAAATTCTTTTCTTTTTTCATTCTTCTATAATAGGTTTTTTTTTTTTTTTTTCTTCTCCTCTTGAGCTTGTTTCTGTAAACACCAATCACTTGAAATTGAATATCCAGAGATCAGGCATTTTGAGAATACGTCCTACCTTACTAAATTATATTAGTATAGAACATTCTAAGGGATGTAAGTTTGTGACCAACCTAAGCAGCATATTAGAAAGCAGTGACATCACTTTGTCAACAAAGGTCTGTCTAGTCAAAGCTATGGTTTTTCCAGTAGTTGTGTATGGATGTGAGAGTTGGACTATAAAGAAAGCTGAGCACTGAAGAATTGATGCTTTTGAACGGTGGTGTTGGAGAAGACTTTTGAGAGTCCCTTGGACTTCAAGGACATCCAACCAGTCCATCCTAAAGGAGATCAGTCCTGGGCATTCATTGGAAGGACAGATGCTGAAGCTGAAACTCCAATACTTTGGCCACCTCATGTGAAGAGCTGACTCATTTGAAAAGACCCTGACACTGGGAAACATTGAGGGCAGGACGAGAAGGGGACGACAGAAGATGAGATGGTTGGATGGCATCACCGACTCAATGGACATGGGTTTGGGTGGACTCCGGGATTTGGTGACGGACAGGGAGACCTGGTGTACTGAGGTTCATGGGGTCGCAAAGAGTTGGACACAACTGAGTAACTGAACTGAACTTTTCCATTCAAGGCAAAGGTCACCACTAATTACCACTAACTACTAAAGTATTACTACAGGTGTATCTAAACATTAAAAAGTGTGGTTTAGTTGAAATTTTCTTAGTCTCTAAGATTGCTTCTAAAAGTCATATAAAACTAACTCATTTTCATGACAGATTTATTAAGGACAGGTGATATATTAAATCCTTGGAAGTTATATTTTACAGTAAAGGTAAATTAAAACCTTAAATGTGTGCCTGGATGAGTCCAGTCTCAGCAAACAGTAATCAGGTACTGTTTAATTTTCCTATACTAGATAGATTCATCAAGACCCACTGAGTCTCTCTGATAATTTTCCTTATCCCCCATATGTCTGACATTTTCTTCATTAGAATTAGGTCTCCTTACAATCATAAGGCAAACCACATTTTTACATTACAGATACAGGTGGCATTGCCATCTCAATATTTTAATCTGGAAAAATATATCTGCTGTTCTCTATAATGATATATTTGGGAAGTCGAATATCCTTAAAAGTTTACTATAATAAAGACAGTCTACTCTTTGCATACTTAAATAGTGAATAAAGTTTGGTGTGTATACACAAGTTTGTATGGTTCAGTTTAAAATTTATAGATTTACAAAAAAATTTAGCTCAAGTACAGTAAATGTGTTTTACCAAAAAAAAGTTGTTATCTTGAGCATTACTGAGCCAATAGGGCATCAAAATAACACACTCATGACAAACAGATGATTTGCAGTCACAAAATTATGAAAGCAATTTAGGATGGGGTTAGGGGAAGGAGAGTTAATACACACTAGCAGTGGAAGTCTTCAAATTACCTTCTGAACAAGGATGCTGATTGCTCCTTTCATCCCTCTTGTGACCTTATGTTCCCTTAAAAAGAGAATCAATGGAGTATCACGGTTGGCAATTTGATGCAAGTTTTTGAGCCTGCACAATATATACTCTGGCTAAATTCCATGCTGTTTCCATATATGGACTTCCCTGGTAAAGAATCCACCTGCAATGCAGGAGACCCCGGTTTGATTCCTGGGTTGGGAAGATCCACTGCAGAAAGGATAGGCTACCCACTCCAGCATCCATGGACTTTGCTGGTGACTCAGATGGTAAAAAATCCACCTGTAATGTGGGAGACCTGGATTTGACCCTTGGGTTGGGAAGATCCCCTGGAAGAGGGCATGACAACCCACTCCAGTATTCCCGCCTAGAGAATCCCCATGGACAGAGGTGCCTGGCGGGCTACAGTCCATGGGGTCACAGAGAGTCAGACATGACTGAGCGATTCAGCCCAGCACAGCACTGCCCCACCAGTCAATCCCCCAGCAGTTATAATTTCCTCCATATCCATCAATGCTCAAAACCTCCATCACAATGCCCACCAACTTCTCTGCAGCTGCTTGTGGTTGCCTCCACCACCTCCACTCCTGCTGGCACAGCTGCTCCTGAAGCTGGAATTGATGGCAACACGACTATGTTGAAAACCTCTGGCACAAATCTGCCTCAGAATCTACTAATCTTACAATGTCCATGGCTGCTACCCTTGTAGAAGTATTGATATGCCACCTTTTCAAACAATGGGGGCGCTTCTTGTTTAGCTTCCACAAAAAGATCCAACAAATCTTTGGTTATATTTATGATTCTTTGGTTAAAGAACAAGCCGTCAAGGCCAAGATTTCCTACCCATCCTGTACAGTCAAGGCGATGCATATTTTCTTTCAATATCATTCTTCTGGGGAGAAAGCAAATTAGCCAAGATGGCGAGTTCAGGCTGTCTTCCCCCATGTTATGTAAATAATGACGATGTAACAGCTGAGAGCACGTTTAGCACTGCGCATGCCCGTCACAAGGTTCTCAATTGGTCACGAGCTACTTTATGCTGTCCAGATACATGGCCTCCACCTGAAAGTGGTGGCCTTTCTGCTGCATCTCAGCTGTGTCTGCTGGGTCAGCCACAAGAGGAGAGAATACAGCACGTATACTGCTAACAGCTGCCGCGTCAACCAGATGAGAATGCTGTTCCGGCCGCTGCACCAGCCAGGAGAGAGGTTGGGTTGTGTTCCCTTATGCTATGTGCCTGCTGCGTCAGCCGGCAGAGAATAAATGTGTCTGCAGTTCCTACAGCTCCTTGAGTCTTCTTCCGGCCTCTCAGCTCACACCTTGCACACCAGCGAGCAGTGTAAACAGTGTGAAGAGCCAGACAGCTGGCGCAGTGAGGAGGATGAAGAGCGATACAATCCTGAAAATCAAAATTGATAACTTGTTTCCATTGAAAATGTCCAGTCCTCTCGCTGCTACTGCTCTGGCCACTGGAATTGGGCTTTTCCCTAAGAGGAATTCATGAAGCTTTCTTCATCATCTCTTTCATATCATTCTCCCTGGGTCTTGGCTCAAGCATATCCTTCATGGTGTAAAAATTCCTCCGGGAATCTGTACCCTTTTTGGGCTCCACAAACACTAAGATCAAGAAATTCTTTCCTGATGCATTTGCTTATCTGACTCTTTTGATGTGATGTTCTCAAAGGTAGCTTCCCTGGTGGCTCAGAGGGTAAAGCGTCTGTCTGAAATGCAGGAGCCCCGGGTTCGATCCCTGAGTTGGGAAGATCTCCCGGAGAAGGAGCTGGCAACCCACTCCAGTATTCTTGCCTGGAGAATCCAACAGACGGAGGAGCCTGGTAGGCTACAGTCCATGGGGTTGCAAAGAGTCGGACAGGATTGAGAGACCTCACTTTCACTTTCTCAAAGGTAGAGCCAACATTTATACAACCAAATTTATTTATTTGTATTTATGTATTTTTCTATTATGCATTATTGTATTTATGTATTTATTTATACAACCAATTTATTTATTTCATCAATAAATCATGAGCAAGTACCTGTATTTCCTAAACATGTTTTGGTAAACTTCCTTCAATGACATTCTATCTTGTTGAAATATTCTATATATTGAGCTTTATATCTCATATCAATATCAGATTCACTTTAACCAATACCTGATATTTGTGGAACTTTAATATTTACTCTTTCCTTCATGTCTACCATGCCTCAAGGAGTAGCTAAAATGTCGCATCCACATTCTAAGTATCAAACCTGATAAGCACTATCAGCATCACCATAAATGATGTAAGGACTATCTTCAAACCATTATGAAAAATTTCCGGCTTCCTTATAGATTGGTACTGCCAAATTTCTCTTGTTGGTGCTAATACCAGAGACTGGATATTGTTGGCAGAGACCATACTTTGCATTTTCCTTCCTGGCCCTCAAAACCTCTCCTTGACCATCTGAATAAATCTGATTCAAGATCAGCAAGATAAATGCGGCGAGTTTTAGAAATGTTGTTTGAGTAAAAGACATCAAGAGCTTTTTTTTTTTTTTTGCTCCTCCTTCTCTTTCGTAAAATGAACAGCAGTTTTGCAATGGAGCCAAGTGAGTATAACAACAAATAAGATTGATGTTTCCTATAGTAATTTCTCCCATCTCAACATCAACAAAACTTCCAACGTGTGGGAGACAACTTCTGCCTCAATTGAAAGGTCATATTTCTCAGTTAATCTGTGTTATAGCTAGAAAAAAAAGTTCCTATTAAAAATATTAACTTGGTGGAAATGGTTTTGACCAAACATCTCCATCTATTTGTCACTCCAGTGATTGTTTCCACCTTATTCAAATTTTTCAAAGCCACATCTGTCACCATGGCAACCAGTTTTGTCATAGACACCCCCTTCCTTATCATCAAACCTTCCCTTTAGTCACTTCACAATCACTGAAGGATCTAGACTTCCCTCTTGAATACTGTGAGACTCAAAATGCTGCCTGTGTCCTTATCTTTACTAGAACTCCACCATGAATTGTCTTTATAGTGCATAGGAACCTTGTTAGGCTCATGTTAGATCCATGAATCAAGGTAAATTTTGAGTGGGCAAACAGGAAGTGACAAGAGTGATCATTGACATTTTAGGAATCAGTGAACTAAAATGAAATGGAATGGGTGAATTTAATTTAGATGACCATTACATCTACTGCTGTGGGCAAGAATCCCTTAGAAGAAATGGAGGAACCCTCATGGTCAACAAAAGAGTCTGAAATGCAGTACTTGGATGCAATCTCATAAACAACAGAATGATCTCTGTTCATTTCCAAGGCAAGCCATTCGACAGCACAGTAATCCAAGTCTATGCCCCAACCAGTCATGCTGAGGAAGCTGAAGTTGAACGGTTCTATGAAGACCTACAACACCTTCTGGAACTAACACTGGTGATTTTGGAGCCCAAGAAAGTAAAGTTTCTCACTGTTTCCATTGTTTCCCCATCTATTTGCCAGGAAGTGATTGGACGAGACACCACGATCTTAATTCTTTTAATACTGAGTTTTAAGCCAGCTTTTTCACTCTCCTTTTTCACTTTCCTCAAGAGGCTCTTTAGTTCTTCTTTGCTTTCTTCCATAAGGGTGGTGTCATCTGCATATCTGAAGTTATTGATATTTCTCCAGGCAATCTTGATTCCAGTTTGTGCTTCATCCAGCTTAGCATTTTGCATGATGTACTCTGCACATAAGTTAAATAAGCAGGGTAATAATATACAGTCTTGACATATGCCTTTCCCAATTTGGAACCAATCCATTGTTCCATGTGTGGTTCTAGCTGGTGCCTCTTGACCTGCATACAAATCTCTTAGGAGGCAGGGAGAAGATCTCCTGGTATTCTCATCTCTTTAAGAATTTTACACAGTTTGTTGCAATTCACACAGTTAAAGTCTTTGGCTTAGTCAATAAAGCAGAAGTAGATGTCACAAAGAGTCAGACATGACTGAGTGGCTGGACTGAACTGAACTGAACCCCGAACTAGACTTGTTTACTAATTTCTTTGTTGCTTGAGTGAGAAGAAATATAATACCTTTTGTGGCTCTACTTCCTTGACTGATATGATCTGTAGAATTCAGGTATGCGCCAACAAACTGCTGGCCCAGAGGAAGTGAATTTTCTACCATCACAGGATACATCCGTAAAGAGTACAGAGAACTTGGAATCTCCCTCTGCTGCTGAGTATGTTTGATTAACAGTAAAGGTGCTCTCATTTGAAAACTGTGGCTCTCTAACATGTATAGAATTTTGTTCCAAAAAATAAGGTCTCCAGATATATAACCATGCTTGAAAGAAATATCTTAGAATAATTTACTATTCAAAAAAAAATTTATATTATCACTCAGTGAGTATGACTAAGAAAATTATTTAATAAATGTGGAAGTTAATATTTTATATATTTTCTAAATAAATTTTAGATAACTTAATTTAAAAAACTTCTTCAAATGTGTTTCATTGATAATTCTATAATCATGGTATCATTTCTGTTTAAGCATTATACTATATATTTCAGTCAGAAAGACTGATTGAGATTTTATAATTTCTTTTTCTTGTTTATTCTATTCTGAGTTCCAGTATGACTTAATGGTCTATTCTTTGTGATAAGGAGTTAAGTTTTTGACTACTAGGCAAAGAACTGTGAATTTCTTAATGGTCTGAACATAGCATAATGTCATAATATAATTGTACAAAGTCAAAACTATAATTTTAGAGATTGGTTTGGATTTCAATTTTGACTACAAATGGGTTTATGTTGAATATTACATGCAGTTAGAATTACTATAACTATGTGGATTTTGGAGTCTATTATATAAATAAATTCACAGATAATGCTTCTTGACATATTCAAATTTAAATACTGACAAGTGCAGTGCAAACTCTTTACCCTCCTCTTTTAAGAATTGTGAGTAAAATACAACATGTGTAAATGCTACAGGTTAATAGATTTCCATAATTATAAATCTATAAATGTATATTTTTTTTAGGTTTCAAAATGCAATGAAGATAATCACAAGTCTAGTACAAAAGACATTATTTTATTAGTGATCTTTCTTAGATTATGCACAGATGAAGTATAACCAGTATTTTGTGCTTTTTGATCCTTTGAAATTGATAAAAGATAATACCATTCAACTTTTAGAATGATCTGATTTTTCAAGTTGTTAAAGACTTATAAAATACATATCCAGGCTATTACCTTACAGATAAAGAAATAGGGATCAAGAAGATAACTGACTTGCCAGTTCCAAGCTTGCAATCTAGTAACAAATTTAATAGAATAAGTTAAGATGCTTGATTCCTATGTCACTGAAACATTCTGTACAAGATACCACCTTTCATTTTAAATTAGCGTTAGTTCACAATAAAGAGATGTTTTACATAGATATTATTATTCCTTTAATGCAGCCTTCTCTTCTTACAA
Source organism: Cervus elaphus (assembly GCF_910594005.1). NCBI lineage: Eukaryota > Metazoa > Chordata > Mammalia > Artiodactyla > Cervidae > Cervus > Cervus elaphus. The sequence goes on along the minus strand of NC_057844.1, from coordinate 8,793,418 downwards.
TGATCATACCTTCTGGAACTGAAAAAAAAAAAAAAGGTTTCTTCTTTATATTCTGAGTACACAGCTTTCCCAAACTCCACCTTATGAAATTTCTATCTCTACCAAAACCCAATGAATAAGAGAAAATGAATTTCTTCTCTTTCCCAGTTATTCAGAAATTACCCAGAAATAATTAAAGCAAAAGGTTTCATGAGAAGATGAGGCATATGCTTAAAAGTTTTGTGTTTGATGGGAATTTAAGCATTCTTGGTAAAGAATACTTAAGTATGGGAATGTACACAATTTCAACATACAGGTTTCCCCTGATGAAACAGAATTCCATGAACAGAGGAGTCTGATGAGCTATAGTCCGTGGGGTCACATAAAGTCAGACATGATTGAGGGACTAACATACACAGAATCTAAAACAAGAGGAGATATTTGTATAAATACATGTGATTCACTTTGCTGTACTGCAGAAACTTACACAACATTGTAAATCAACTATGCTCCAATAAAATTTAATTTAAAAGTTCAGTCGCTCAGTCCTGTCTGACTCTTTGCGACCCCATGGACTGCAGGACGCCAGACTTCCCTGTCCATCACCAGCTCCTGGAGTTTACCCAAACTCATGTCCATTGAGTCAGCGATGTTATCCAACCATCTCATCCTCTGTCCTCCCCTTCTCCTTCTACCCCCAGTCCCTCCCAACATCAGGGTCTTTTCCAATGAGTCAACTCTTCGCATGAGGTGGCCAAAGTATCGGAGTTTCAGCTTCAGCATCAGTCCTTCCAGTGAACACCCAGGACTGATCTCCTTTAGGATAGACTGGTTAGATCTCCTTGCAGTCCAAGGGACTCTCAAGAGTCCTCTCCAACACCACACATCAAAAGCATCAATTCTTCAGTGCTCAGCTTTTTTTATAGTCCAACTCTCACATCCATACATGACTACTGGAAAAACCATAGTAATTGGATTAAATATGGAAGTACATGTTAAAAAGATGTTTTCCCCTGATTTTGTATATGTTTCAATATAGCATGATTAAAAATGAATAATCAAAATATTTCATAAGAAAAGTGTACTCTGGTAACTACAGAAATTGGCAGATTAACAAATTATTTTTATAATTTTAGGAGAGAAGCTCAAATGAGATAAACTTCAATATGTACTTTAGCTTAATTTTACATTCTGAACCCTAAGCTGCCAAGTGAAATATCAAAACATTTCTCTTTATGATTATTAAATGGATAGTAAACTTTCCCAAAGCTGTACAGTGAGGGATTTAATTGAGAGAGATTAGTGGTCCCTTGGTTCCTTGAACTGACTAGTTCATTCTCCCAAATGTAGATGAAAATTATTTATAGGTCGTCAGGCTTTTATTGTTTAAATTATAAATATTCCCCAAACAAGCTATTCCACAAACTAAGTATATAAAAAACTAAATTAGCAGAAACAGCACAAGTCTACACATACTTACATTTCTAATCCAGTGGATGATTAGGTACCTGTCCCCAAATCATTACTGAGGCTTAGGTGGATCAGTGAGGAAATCTTGTAAAGATCTACATTTTGACAAACTATCATAACTATTTAAAACTATTTTACTATTTTTATTAATAGCCCCAGAATTGAAAGCTGTGCCACAAGATTCATATTTTTTAATTATGATTTTCAATCCCTTTAACTTTTTTCACTCCCACAGATAAAAGGAAATGATCTGATTTCCTAGATAATGGCTATGGTGAGTTACTTATACTATCATTATTATACTTATATTAACATTATTAAGATATAACAGATGTGTTTATGCTGAAGAGCTCTTTAATATAAGTAATTCCAGGAAATATCTTACCCAGGGTATAGTTACATCCATCAGTTTGACTAGCTTTGGAGGTATCATACTGAGATAGTTTTATCAAGTTTAGTTGTCAAAAATAATACAGTAATGTAGGGTCTTATATTTTCTCTTAATTTGTCTATATCCTTATTTTTGTCATCCTTTTATATTTTTTCCCAAGTTCTAGCTCCTATGGCTGTCATTAACTGTTTGACTAAGAAAGAAATCATCAAGCATTTATAGAGCCTCAATTGTGTGCCACACAATATGTTGACGAATTTTTCCAAACATCTCATTTTTTTCAGCTTTACAGTTCCGTGGACTGCAAAATCACTCATCATTTCGAATGAGGAATTTAAAGTTTAAAGAAATAAAGATTTTTCTCCATTGAGGGTAATGCTTGCTGTGGGTTTGTCATATATAGCTTTTATTATGTTGAGGTATGTTCCTTCTATTCCTGCTTTCTAGAGAGTTTTAATCATAAATGAGTGTTGAATTTTGTCAAAGGCTTTCTCTGCATCTATTGAGATAATCATATGGTTTTTATCTTTCAATTTGTTAATGTGGTGTATTACATTGATTGATTTGCAGATATTAAAGAATCCTTGCATTCCTGGGATAAAGCCCACTTGGTCATGGTGTATGATTTTTTTAATATGTTGTTGGATTCTGTTTGCTAGAATTTTGTTAAGGATTTTTGCATCTATGTTCATCAGTGATATTGGCCTGTAGTTTTCTTTTTTTGTGGCATCTTTGTCTGGTTTTGGAATTAGGGTGATGGTGGCCTCATAGAATGAGTTTGGAAGTTTACCTTCTTCTGCAATTTTCTGGAAGACTTTGAGTAAGTCTTCTTTTGGTTGAATTCAGCTGTGAAGCCATCTGGTCCTGGGGAATACATGTAACTCCATGGCTGATTCATGTCAATGCATGACAAAACCCACTGCAATGTTGTGAGGTAATTAGCCTCCAACTAATAAAAATAAATGAAAAAAAAAAAAAAAAAGAAATAAAGAGTGTTTGTCAAAGTCAAACATGATAACTTTTAATTATGGTTTACTCCAGACTTTCTGCCTACAAGTCAATCACATCATAGGCACCTATATTAACTTGGGTGCTTTGATAATTTTTTTTTATTTCTATATTTCTATACAGTGATATAATCTGCTGTGATAGTGCTTGGTTTTTGACTCCTTCTCTCCCCCTTCCTCTTTCTTTCTTCTTTTCAACAATACTGATGTGATAATAAATTTATCTTCAAAATAAAAATCTTTGGCATGTGAGCTCTGGTGAGCATTTAGTGATTTTTATAATGGATTCTTAAAGCATATATATGTATATATATAAACATATATACATATCACAAAACCCCCTTTCTTGATGAGAAAATAAAATCCCAGAGTTATTTCTACTATCTTAAAGTGATTTTTCTGTCTTCTGAGCATTTAACAGAAATATATTGACTGAATCATATAAATTGCCTACACAGTGGAGTCAGTATTAATATGCAATTTATTATACAGTAGACAAATGTTTTTAACATATTAATAGTTTTTTTGATGTCACACAGAAAGTCTGAATGCCAGTTGCAAATGTAGTAAGAAATAATTTATTTTCTAATCTGACAAAAGTCCATATAGTCAAAGCTATGGTTTATCGAGTAGTCATGTATGGATGTGAGAGTTGGACTATAAAGAAAACCTAGCGCCAAAGAAATTATGCTTTTGAACTGTGGTGTTGGAGAAGATTCTTGAGAGTCCCTTGGACTGCAAGGAGATCAAACCAATCAATCCTAAAGGAAATCAATCCTGAATATTCATTGGAAGGACTGATGCTGTATCTCCAATACTTTGGCCACCTGATGAGAAGAACTGACTCATTGGAAAAAACGTGATGCTGGGAAAGATTGAAGGCAGGAAGAGAAGGGGATAACAGAGGATGAGCTGGTTGCACGGCATCACCAAATTGATGCAAATAAGTTTGAGCAAGCTCCGGGAGCTGGTGATGGACAGGGAAGCCTGGTGTGCTGCAGTCTGTGGGGTTGCAAAGAGTCGGACATGACTCAGCGACAGAACTGAACTGAATCTTCCTGTTAAGCACTCATTTCTGTTTAATATTGATAAGCAATTGTTTTAGATTCTCAGGATTCATGGATTATGTGCTAGCCTGAAAAAGGCTATACTATTAAGACAGTTTACTTAAATTTATATAGGTTATATACTGTCTTAGTTTGTGAGGTGCTATAATAAAATACCACAGAATAAGTAGCTTATACACAATAAATACTGATTTCTTACAGTGTTATAGCCACGCTTTCCAGGAAACAAACTCACTCAGAAGGACAATGCACGTAGTGGAGTGCAGTTTATTACATCGGCGGGCCCAAGGCAGAGTCTCCTCTTAGCCAAGGACCCTGACCAGCATCTGTGAAAATCTTTTATACCCCATGTGTACGTGTCTAAACCCACTACCCCAATTCCCTTGAGACTTACATAAACAAAGGAAGGGTAAATACAACTACAATAACCCCATCATTCACGTGTTATGTGTTCAAACAGTCAATAATCAATAAGCCCCCAGTTACATTCCAAATAGTTAATAACCGATAAGCCTGTGCTTACATTCTGATAGATAGTGTCCGGAGGCAGGGGTGATTAGTGTCTGTTTTCTCTTCTTCAAGATTCCCCCGCCCAGAGGGGGTCTTATCCTTCCATTGTCATTCCCACAGGCGCTAAGCACAGAGTTCAGAGTCCACTGGAGAGGTGGCCGCGCACGACCAGCACAGACAGGCCTGAGATGGAGTCCAGGCCCTATGAATTCCTTCTTCAACAGTTTTGGAGGCTGGAAGTCTGAGATCAGCGTGCCATCATGTTAAGTGAAACTTTTCATTGGGTCCTAACATGGCAGAAAAAGAAAAAAAAATATTAGCCACTCAGTCGTGCCCAACTCTTAGTGACCCCATGGGCTGTAGCACACCAGGCTCCTCTGTCCATGAGATTTTCTGGGCAAGGATATTGAAGTGAGTTGCCATTTTCTTCTCCAGGGATTGAACCCAGGTCTCCTGCACTGCAAGCAGATTCTTTACTGACTGAGATATGAGGGAGGAAGGGTCCTGGCATTTCTCATAATGTTATTTTAAAAATTCAATTCAATTTACCAGATTTCCACCATCATGACTTAAACTCCTCCCAAAGATCCTACTACCATCACCTTTGAAAGTTAAGATCTCAACAGATAAATTTTGGTGGCACATAAGCATTCAGACCATAGCAAATAGGCTCAAAACAGCCAGAGGTTTTAAGATTTGAATTTTCATTTGCATTATACTTGGTTGCCTATAGGAAAGTTGTTCTACCTGTTTTATTTTCTTTTTGGTATTTTAATTTAATATACTACCATACATTCTTGATATAGTAGAACTACAATGTTCATGGCAAGGCTGTTGTGAGATCAGTTAGCTTATATATATACCAGGATTTCAGCCACGTAGAAATAATTTATTCTTTGACAGCAAGATCAGGTTTTGCCTCTCTGTAACAAGTTGTGCTTCCTTTTTAAGCTCTAATGTTCAGGGAGCCGGCACATGAGATCCCACCCATGACAAGGTCATGAGGGAGAAAACCTGAGGGCAAGGTGGATCAGGTTTTCAGGGATTCCGAAAAGCTGCCCCCCGCCCCACCCCCAGGGCTCACCTTAAAGATGATATCTGTCTTTCTGATGCTTGCTTCAATAGACTACTCCCTAATTTCTGTGACACAGGCAGAAGGCCTTCCCCGATCTCTTTCCAAATAAGAATCAATTTAGAACTTTAATCAATAAGTTTCCTGGGTGATGGTATTTTATGAGATTATCCAGGGTGAAAGGAGTGTTTTAATTTAAACTCCTTTGCTGGTATTTTAGTTTGTTTGGCAAATGCGTTTATGCCCTTGGTACTAATATGCATGATTGCTTATAATACCCTAATCATAAAACAGCATAAAGAACCTGATCACATAAAGGCCCTAATAGGCACAGAGCCCTTTGGGGGTGAGGAAGCCCTATTAGAGAATATAAAAATATTATTCTAAAAGTGGTTATAGTTAAAGATTTAGAAAAATAAAAGTTTAAAATTGCTAATTTTAACCAGGAATGCTAAACAGGGGTTGCCTCACTGGAGCTGCAGAGTCTTTGTGTGGTAAACCTTTTAGATAAATTTAACTGATAACTTCTGCAAAAGGACTGACCTTTGTGTTCATTAAAGAATAGATTACAGAAAACAGCTTTGCATTCACCTAGGTCATAAAATAGCAATAGGCCCCAAGGCCAGAAGATAATGTACAAGACCCTCACAAACAAAGAAGTACGCAGAAAACACCCTGGTTTCGTGAAGCACAAGCTGATGTAATGTTAAACTATCTTCCCCTTAGAAATGTACTAATTTAGGGTATAAAAGCCACGGTAAAAAATAAAGCATTGTCAGACTCTGCCAGACCCTGCAAACACCCCCATCTTGTCATTCTCTCTCTCTCTCTCTCTCTCTCCCTCGCAGACTTGGCCCTATCAAGGCTGGTCTTACATGTCTTCTCTCTCTCTCGCCGACACTGTTCATCCTGAGGGTATCCCCTGGATCCTGGCAAGGCTGGACCCCAGCACTAATGGGATCATTTAATATCAAAAGTCTTTTAAACTGTCATTAGTAAATCATAAGCACCTAAAGTATAAATTTTGTCTGTCTTATTTGTGTTTAATCCCCATCTACTAAGTAGATTTCTGGCACACAGTAAAATTTTGATGAAAATTTACTAAATAAATAATAATTCTGGAGTTTCCAGTTCTGCATGTAAGAAGTTTAGAAGCCAACACTTTATCCAACAAGTAAGAGTTAAACAACTGAAAAATCTTCAGTCCTTCTAAAATCTCCCAGAGAGATGAGAACACAAGGGGCAATACTGCTTACAAGGGAGACCAGATGGACAAATACGGAGACTAGCAACTTCCCACAGCAGAAATGAGGAGAAACTGCTTGTGGGAACCAATGCCCAAGTAGGAAACCAGAACTGCATTTGCCATATTGTTGGAGGTTAGATATGGAAAGTTCTGAGAGTTCATGCTGAATGGGGGACAAATCCTAGGAGGGCCCACAACATGAGATTTACCTCCAGGAGCCCACCAAGGTTCCCATGGTTAACATCAGTAGAAAAGTGTCTCCTATTTTATTAAGAGGCTTGGGAAAAGAAATACACCAGAGTACTCTGAGCAAGGCTTGCTCTCAGCTGAAGCTAGTTCAGCAGAGCCTAACCTGCCTACAGAAGTGTTATCAGATCCTGATTAACTGGGAGAAAGAGAAAAAGCAAACAAACAACTCAAGATCATGGTAGTCAAACTCACCCACCTAACGAGAGTAGGAAAAAAAAAAAAAACAAAGAAAGAAAAAAATTAAACACGAGAATTTTATAGTCCAGAGGCAGGGATAAACTCACTAAAATACTGAGCCTTAATCTCGACTCAAAATGCTTCCCCTGTGCCTTCACCACAATATTAGAGAAGGCCAGTTTACACAGTTCCTTTAGCCAATCCATCCTGTCTGGCTATCAAGAAAAATTATAAGGTATAACAGAAGGTCTTTTCCAATCAGTTGGTGGTCAAAGTACTGGAACTTCAGCTTCAGGAACAATACTTCCTGAAAAACAGAACTTGAAGGGGCATAATAAGTCAGAATCAAACATAGCAAGGATGTTGAAATTATTCAAAGCATAATTTAAGACAACTGTGATTAATCCCTTTCATGGATCACAAAGCCAAAGAGGGTTCATAACTCAATGAGTTATGAGCCATGCTATGCAGGGCCACCCAAGACAGATGGGTCATACTGAGGAGTTTTGGAAAAAAAAAATAAAAGTCAACTTCTGCTGTACTGACTATGCTAAAGCCTTTGACTCTGTGGATCACAACAAACTGTGGAAAGTTTGAAAGAGATGAGAAGGCCAGACCACCCTACCTGTCTCCTGAGAAATCTGTATGTGGGTCAAGCAGCAAAAGTTAGAATTGGACATGAAACAACTGATTGGCTCAATATTAGGAAAGGAGTACGTCAAGGCTGTATATTGTCACCCTGCTTATTTAACTTATATGCAGAGTTCATCATGCAAAAAACTGGGCTGGATGAATCAAAAACTGGAGTCAAGATTGTCAGGAGAAAGAGCAACAACTTCAGATATGCAAATGACACCACTCTAATGGTAGAAAGTGAAGAGGAACTGCATGGCCTCTTGATATGAGTGAAGAGGAGAGTTAAAAAGCTGGCTTGAAACTCAACATTCAAAAAATTAAGGTCATGGCATCTGGTCCCATCATGTCATGGCAAACAGAAGGGGAAAAAGTGGAAACAGTTATAGGTTTTATTTTCTTGGGCTCCAAAATCATTGTGGATGGTGACTGCAACCACAAAATTAAAACAAAACAAAACAAAACACTTGCTCCTTGGAAGGAAAGCTATGACAAAGCTTGTGGCTGTGCAGTCGCTCAGGCCTATCTGACTCTGCAACTCCATGAGCTGCAGCCAGGCAGGGTGCCCTGCCCTTCACCATCTCCTGAGCTTGCTCAAACTTATTTCCATTGACTTGGCAATGCCATTCAACCATCTCATCCTCTGCCGTCCCCTTCTCCTGCTGCCTACAGTCTTTCCTAGCATCAGGGTCTTGTCCAATAGTGAGCTCTTCCCAGATAATCACGATATGGTGTGGTCACTCACCTAGAGCCAGACATTCTGGAAAGTGAAGTCAAGTGGGCCTTAGGAAGAATCACTAGGAACAAAGCCAGTGGAGGTGATGGAATTCCAGTTGAGCTATTTCAAATCCTGAAAGATGATGCTGTGAAAGTGCTGCACTCAGTATGCCAGCATATATGGAAAACTCAGCAGTGGCCACAGGACTTGAAAGCGTCAGTTTTCATTCCAATCCCAAAGAAAGGCAATGGCAAAGAATGCTCAAACTACTGCACAATTGCACTCATCTCACACACTACTGGAGAAGGCAATGTCAAAACATTCCAGTACTCTTGCCTGGAAAATTCCATGGACGGAGGAGCCTGGTAGGCTGCAATCCACGGGGTTGCTAAGAGTCGGACACGACTGAGTGACTTCACTTTCACTTTTCACTTTCATGCATTGGAGAAGGAGATGGCAACCCACTCCAGTGTTCTTGCCTGGAGAATCCTAGGGACGGAGCCTGATGGGCTGCCGTCTATGGGGTAGCACAGAGTCAGACACGATTGAAGCGACTTAGCAACAGAAGCAGTACACACTAGTAAAATAATGCTTAAAATTCTCAAAGCCGGGCTTCAGCAATACATGAACCATGAACTTCCATATGTACAAGCTGGTTTTAGAAAAGGCAGAGGAACCAGAGATCAAATTGCCAACATGTGGGGGATCATCGAAAAAGCAAGAGAGTTTCAGAAAAACATCTATTTCTGCTTTATTGATTATGCTAAAGGCTTTGACTGTATGGATCACAATAAACTGTGGAAAATTCTGAAAGAGATGGGCATACCAGACCACCTGACCTGCCTCTTGAGAAACCTGTATGCAGGTCAGGAAGCAACAGTTAGAACTGGACTTGGACCAACAGACTGGTTCCAAATAGGAAAAGGAGCACGTCAAGGCTGTATATTGTCACCCTGCTTATTTAACTTATATGCAGAGTACATCATGAGAAACAGTGGGCTGGAAGAAGCACAAGCTGGAATCAACATTGCCAGGAGAAATATCAATAACCTCAGATATGCAGATGACACCACCTTTATGGCAGAAAGTGAAGAAGAACTAAAGAACCTCTTGATGAAAGTGAAAGAGGAGAGTGAAACAGTTGGCTTAAAGCTCAACATTCAGAAAACTAAGATCATGGCATCTGATCCCATCACTTCATGGCACATAGATGGGGAAACAGTGGAAACAGTGTCAGACTTTATTTTTCTGGGCTCCAAAATCACTGCAGATGGTGACTGCAGCCATGAAATTAAAAGACACTTACTCCTTGAAAGAAAATCTATGATCATCCTAGACAGCATATTAAAAAGCAGAGACATTACTTTGCCAACAAAGGTCCATCTAGTCAAGGCTATGGTTTTTCCAGTAGTCAAGTATGGATGTGAGAGTTGGACTATAAAGAAACCTGATCACTGAAGAATTGATGCTTTTGAACTGTGGTGTTGGAGAAGACTCTTGAGAGTCCCTTGGACTGCAAGGAGATCAAACCAGTTGATCCTAAAGGAAATGAGTCCTGAATATTCATTGGAAGGACTGATGCTGAAGCTGAATCTCCAATACTTTGGCCACCTGGTGTGAAGAGCCGACTTATCAGAAAATACCCTGATGCTGGGAAAGATTGAAGGCAAGATGAGAAGGGGGCAGCAGAGGATGAGAAGTTTAGATAGCACCGCAGAATCAATGAACATAAATTTGAGCAAGATCTGGGAGATAGTGAAGATCAGGGAAGGCTGGCATACTGAAGTCCATGGGGTTCCAAAGAGTCAGGCAAATTTTAGTGACTGAACAAAACAAGAACAAACGATTAATATGCTAAGTGCTCTCTTGGATAACATAGATGTCATACAATAGCAGATGGGCAAGGTAAACAGAGAGATGGAAACTCCCAGATTGAAAAATAAAAAAAGAAAGATAGAAATAAAACTCAGTATAACAGAAATGAGAAAAACTTCTGATGAGCTTACTAGTAGACTGATCATAGCTGCGGAAAGAGTGTCTGAGTTTAGGGTATTTCAATAGAAACCTCCCAACCTGGAAAGCAAATAGAATAAAAGCCTTACAAAAAAAAAAAAAAAAAAGAACAGAACTTTCAAGTACTGTGGAACAAAAATAAAAGGTATATCATATGCATGATGTAAGTGTCAGGACAAAAAGAGAAAAAGATATTTAAAAGACCAATGACAGTAATATCCCCAGTATAATGTAAGATACCAAACCATTAATTCAGAAAGCTCTGAGAACATCAAGCAGGATAAATGTTAAAAAACATCCATGTAGGCATGCAATAATCAAATTAAAAAAAAAAAAAATCAAAGATAATGGCTCACTGACTCTAACAAACATCTCACATGGAAGATAAAGAGTTATGAAATAAGCATATGGAAAAATGCTCCTCATCATGGATCAAAGCAGCTTAAAATCTGGAACACTGACAAAAACAAATGCTAAAGAGAATGTGGAGATATGGTAACTCTTGGTGGCAATTAAAAACGGTTCAGACACTTTGGAAGAGAGTTTGACAGTTTCTTATAAAAGTCAACAAGGTTTTACCATATAAGTCAGCAATTGTGTTCTTTGGTATTTATCTAGAGAATGTGAAAATGATGTCCACATAAAACCTGCATATGATGTTTACAACAGTTTTATTTATATTTGCCAAAACTTAAAGAAATCAAGGTGTCCTTCAGTGGATGAATGCATAAATAAATTGTAGTACATATAGATGAAGGAATTTTATTCAGTGCTAAAAAGAAATGAGCTTTCAAGTCACAAAAAATCAAGGATGAACATAAATGTGTATTACTAACCTAAAGAAGCCACTCTAAAAAGACTGCAAACTATATGACTTTCTGTAAAAGTAGAATTATGAACCCAGAAAAAAAATCAGTGTTTGTCAAGAGTTGGGGAGGAGTAAATGAGACAGGATGAATGGGCCAAGAACATATGATATTTAAGGCAGTAAAAATACTCTGTATGATGTTAGGATGATGAATACATGTCATTATACATTGGTCCAAACCTGTAGAATATACAACATTGAGTGAACACTAATGTAAACTATGGGCTTTGGGTGATTATGATGTGGCAGTGTCAGTTTATCAACTGTAATAAATATATCACTCTGGTGGGAGAAGTTGGTAATGGGGGTTAATATACACGTGTGGGGACAGAGGATATAAGGGAAATCTCTACATCTTCCTATTAATTTTTCTGTGAACCTAAAACTGTTTTTTTAAAGTCCTTTAAAATAACAATAATAATACTTCTGAATTGTGTGAATTTCTTTCTGTATCCTACTGCTTACGCTTAATAGATAATAATATTCACAATAATTTAAAAGTGAATATGATGTAAAAGATAAAGAGATAAATTTGTTATGCTATCAGATTTAAGCAATTGAAAATCAGTTATAAATAAATTCACTTCAGTAAAATATTTAGGTATGCATTTAAAATTCATTTTTCCAAAATTATAGATTTATACATTTATAATTATCTCCACTTACAAATATCTCTATTATAGAAAAGAAAAAATGTCAGAGATAAGATTTAAGCTGTGACTGTATGTCCAAACCCTTTGTACCTACTTTCCATAGGAGACTATATCCTGCCCACCATATTGCAATGAATTCAGTAAAGTTGCCTGAACTCATATGTTTGGCCCAAAATATAACCAGCTTTCTTAGCTCCCAGATCAAAGATAAACAATGTCTTCTCTAGGGAAGTAAACTTCTACATACTGATACTGGAATACCAGACCACCTGACCTGCCCCCTGAGAAATCTATATGCAGGACAAGAAGCAACATTTAGAACTGGACATGGAACAACAAACTGGCTCCAAATCTGGAAAGGAGTATATCAAGGCTGTATGTTGTCACCCTGCTTATTTGACTTATATGCAGAGTACATCATGTGAAATGCTGGGCTGGATGAAGCACAAGCTGGAATCAAGATGGCAGGGAGAAATATCAGTAACCTCAGATATGCAGATGACACCACCTTTATGGCAGAAAGCAAAGATGAACTAAAGAGTCTCTTGATGAAAGTGAAAGAGGAGAGTGAAAAAGTTTGCTTAAAACTCAACATTCAAAAAATTAAGATCATGGCATTTGGTCCCATCACTTCATGGCAAATAGATGAGGAAACAATGGAAACAGTGAGAGACTTTATTTTGGGGGGGCTCCAAAATCATTGCAGATGGTGCCTGCGGCCATGAAATTAAAAGACACTTGCTCCTTGGAAGAAAAGCTATGACCAACCTAGACAGCATATTAAAAAGCAGACACATTACTTTACCAACAAAGGTCCATCTAGTAAAAGCTATGGTTTTTCCAGTAGTCAAGTATGGATGTGAGAGTTGGACTATAAAGAAAGCTGAGCACTGAAGAATTGCTTTTGAACTGTGGTGTTGGAGAAGACTCTGAGAGTCCCTTGGACATCAAGGATATCAAACCAGTTGATCCTAAAGGAAATGAGTCCTGAATATTCATTGGAAGGACTGATGCTGAAACTGAAACTCCAATACTTTGGCCACCTGATGCGAAGAACTGACTCATTGGAAAAGACCCTGAAGATGGTAAAGTTTGAAGGCGGGAGGAGAAGGGGACGATAGAGGATGAGATGGTTGGATGGCATCACTGACATGATGAACATGAGCTTGAGTAGCCTCTGGGAGTTGGTGACGGACAGGGAAGCTCGTACTGCAGTCCTTGGGGCTGCAAAAAGTCAGACACAGGTGAGCAACTGAACTGAACTGAACTGAAATTTTAATTTTAACTGGATATGATTTTGAGGATTCACCAAGGGGAAACTTTTACCTGAACATTTTATTTATGAACCGTGTTTCACCAGAGATTTTATTAACTGGCTGTTTCCTATAAGTCCATACTGTAAGCATTATATCCTGTATGTCAATACACTATAGATCTCCATAGAGCAGATTTTAATACAGAAGGAAGATTTTTGGGCTTTTGATACAAGAATAAAAAAGTAAATATGATGAGATCCTGATTGTATGATGGTGATGGCCTTTAGAACGGATGCTTTGAGAATATGTCATTGTTTTTTATAGTAGCATTGCTGTAATAAAAACAACAAAATATTAAGTAGTGACAGGAACAGAATTGGCATGGTTTAAATTACAGTATTTTTTGTGAGACTCTGGATTAATATACTCTGATTATGTGTGGCATTTAATTAAATTATTTCATCTATTTCATTTAAATATTGCATTCTATAAATATCATTAACATACCACTTTCATGCAGGTTACCAAATATTTGAGTGATATTTGAGAATTGTGATCATATGCAAAGTACTAGAGATTTTAAATGAATTCCATGTTATCTCTCTATTTTTTTTTCTTTAGTTGTAGTAAACCTATAGAGGAAGACATGAGGATAAAATTATCATTTAATTTTGGTAAGTAAATTACTATATTATTTGAATGTAGATTTTCAGTGGCAGATAAAGTGATCAAAGCAGCAAGTATGAGAAAAGAGACATGGACAGAGCATATCCGTGAAACTATTATCTAGTACAGGCTTTTTCATTGTCTTAATGTGAAATCTTGAGCAAATAGTTTTACAGTTGATCAAGTTCCTTTAATTGTTAAATAATTGACTGACATTTAAAATAGCTAATATTTCTTGTGAAGCTTCACTTTATATATAAAAAAAAAAAAAACTACTCAAGCTCTTCTTAAGAATATGAAGATTTTACTGAATAAGAAATGAAATCTTAGTGTTAGTACATAAAGAGAGCCCAGCATCAAAGAAACATATCATTGAGTTCTACCCCCTGCTAGTTAATACATTCAGATCACAGTATTATTTTCTAAGATCCCAGAGGAAAAAAAATAGTATAATTGTCTGAAACATGATGGAAATTGGAAAAGATGCTAGGTGAATTCAGCTACCTACATGAGGAAGACAACATTTTTAATTTTTTTTTATTGCATTTATACTAGTTTCTGTTAAAGTAACTATCAAAAAGATAAAATACAAATGAGACATTTTGAAGTGTGATTTCACAATAAAAAATCAGATGACCCTGGATTATAATGAAGCTTTTGCTTTTTATCTAGTTGAGGATGTTATAATATGTGGCAGGGTCTGATGAGAGTAAAGGTGCTAAAGTATTTCCACTGAAGTAAGTGACATTACAGAGTGAAATTATAAAGTTTTCCCCACCACAAGTGAATTCTCTAATTTGTCTCTAATAATAAAACATATTTCCCCTCAAGGAATATCTCTTCTTTCAAAATTAAATTTTAAATGAATTTGTTGCAAGCTGATCTTTCTTTTACATTTACAAGCAAACATGGGAGAAGAGGGAATGAATGTAATGTCAGGTATGCTCATAAACACATTCAGTTAATGTAAAAGGTAATTATTTATCTTTCCTGAAAGTATTCAAAAACTAGTACCCTAAGTAGCTAACCTTGTGTCAACAAGATAATGAATATTGAATTGAACACAGAACTTGAGATGTATAAAATGCATAAGTGCCATAAAATCTACAAATTTCTGCACAAATATATTCTCTCCCAAGAAATGATTTCTGTGTCTTTGTTCTCCACTGATATTGCTAGATTTTATGAGGACATACAATAAGGGTTATAAGATGTTAAGACATAGAATTTCAAAAATACTTTTTTTTTTTTTAACTTATCAATCAATGAAGATATTGACTGCCCACTGTTTAAGAAAGTTAAACCTGAGGATATATAAACCATTAAACATTGGAAAAAAAAAAAAAAGAATGATGTCTAAAAAAATGTTCTGTTACCCCCATGGGTAGCTATATTTTCCATCTGGGTGAATTGAGCTGTGCAAATTACAGTGAGATCACAAACCAAGACCAAAATAAATCCAAGTCATGGGGGAGAAATATCAAACAGGGAGGATGAGAGAAAAGTAAAAAAGAATCCCTGTCTCTTTTTCCAACTGCTTTCCTATTAGGTTTTCAAAGGAATCTGTGTTGGGCAAGAAACACTTTTATTTTCAGAACCACAGACTGATTTTCTTATATACATGGGAAACGGTGGGGGGTAAAAAAAAAAAAATGGCCTCAAGGTAGAATGAGCAAGTCAATAGTATCTGAAAAGACACAATGAATTGGAAAGAACTGTCTATTCTTAAAGCATCTACAAACTTGGCTAAATTAAGTATATCTAAAAAGAAATCACAATTCTTTCTATTTTAGAAATGTTTATGAAAGTCAAAAATTTTTAATTGCATTTTATTTTAAACCAAGCTAAACATTAACTTTTTAGGGTCATATTTTTGATTACCTATTATTGGTCATTATGTTACTTTCAACATTTACCCTATATGTGCATAAATCACAGACATACTTAAGATTTGAATACAGATGACAACACAGATGCACCAAGAAAGTATAGGAATATTTACTACTCAAACACTAAAACTTTCTACAGAGAAGATGGTTGACTCCCAAGCAGTCCAAAAATGGTTTGAAAAAGCAGTAAATAAAGGTTGGCTTTGGTTTCTCCAGCACGTAGGGTATAAGACTGTGGGCAAAGTTCCCTGCGCGATGACAGCTTCTGTGGTCTGAAGCTCCCGTGAGCGCGGGAAGAGGGAGCACTCAGACTTTCTTACCAACCTGCCCAGATCAGTTTTAAGGCCTGAATGTGATCTAACGTTTGTAAATATGTCAAGTTTGCTTGAGAAGATGTGTTTTCTGTTGTTGGATGGAAAATTCTGTAAAGTCAGTTTGATCAAGTCAGTCCCTAGTCCTGTCCAGGTCAACTCTATCCTTCCTGGTTTTCTGCTTGCTTAATCTATCAGTTTGTAACAGAGAGGTTTCAAATTCTCCAACTTTTTTGTTGATTCTATTTTTTTTTTTTTTTTTTTTTAGCATTTTCCCTTTGTGTATTATTTAGCTTTTTATTTTTCTTAAAACTATGTTAATGGTTGTCCTAGAATTTACAATACGTGTGTTTACATAATGTATGTGCACTGGCCCTTCTCACTATAACACTTTCTTTGCAACTGTCAGGACCTCAGCTGAGTTGAGCTAAAAAGAACCGAGCTGACAGATGTTGGAGGAGCCAACTAAAACAACAAGCTAACAAAGGGAAGAGTTCCGTCTTGAATCATTTACTGCAATGGGGAATAAGCAAGAGGCTAAAACCGAGGAAGCCCAGCTTCCGCCTTTCCTTTCCCCTGGTGGACCCTCCCGGGTGTGAGTACTGGCTCGCTGCCCAGAGCCTAGAGAAGGACCCTGAGTCGGGGCGGGGGCGGGGGTGGCTGGGGGAGCGGGCAGGAGTGGAAAGCACTTGGGACTGAGTCAGAAGGTGCCACGGAGAATGGGAAGAATCTGACTGCCCGGGAGCCTCAGGCCCAGGATCCTGCAACTCTCTTCAGAGACCGAAATGCAGGGGCTGTGCACCAAGCCCAGGCTGGGGAAGGCAGCTTTGGCCTGTAAGACATGGCCGCAAAGTCTTTATAATTGCCTATAATCAAGTCTGAAAATACACACATCGCTTTTTTATCCCAAAGCCAATCTGGTGTCTCAGATGGTAAAGAATCTGCCTGCAATGCAAGAGACCTGTGTTCAATCCCTGGGTTGAGAAGATTCCCCTGGAGGAGGGCATGGCAGCCCACTCCAGTATTCTTGCCTGGAGAATCCCATGGACAGAGGAGCCTGACCTGCTACAGTCCGTGGGATCGCAAGGAGTCAGACACAACTGAGCGACTATGCACAGAAAAATTTCAATTACCCTTAAGCATTTATCCTCACTTCCTCTGTCCCAGAGCTTGTGATATTACTGTCATTTCTATCAATTGCCATAGATTCTACATTCTTGATATGTTGTTACTAGATTGCTTTAAACAAGCAGCTGTCTTTTATATCAGTAGAGAATAAGAAAAACTATTTTGTTTTCATTTATACCTTTAGCAACCCTCTTTTTTATGTAGATCCAAGTTTCTGACTTATATCTTTTTTTTTTTTTTGCCTGAAGAACTTCCTTTCACATTTCTTGCAGAACAAGTCTGCTAGAAATACTTCTTTCATTTTTTTTTTCCCCAAGTCTTTATTTCTTCTTCACTTTTGAAGGATAATTTCACAGGATATAGATTGGATATAGATTTCTAGGTGGTTTTTTTTTTTTTTTAACACGAAATGTTTCAACCCACATTCCTTTTTGTTTTTCTGCATGGTTTTTGATGAAAAGTCTGCTGAAATTCCTATTATTTATCTTCCAATGAGTATCCTAAATGAGAAAAGAATCTGAAAAAGAATAAATACATATATTACATGTATAACAATCATTTCACTATACACCTAAAACTAACACAGTATTGTTAATTAACTATGCTCCAATATAAAATAAAAAGTTAAAAGAATGAATATTCTATTTTTCTTTATCTTCCTTCAATAATTTCTCTCCCCCCACCCCACAGTTTGAATATGGTATACCTACTTGTAGCTTTTATTTTTTGCTTTTTATTAAGTCTTTCTTGTTGTTCTCTTAGATTATTGAATTTATGACAGTGCCTGTCATTAATTAGCAATTACTTATTTACTAATTACTAATTTCTAACTGGACATATTAATTAAAATATTCTTCCGCACTCTCTTGTTTTCTGGTATTCCAATTGTATGTTTCGTCTTTTTAATTATTATTATTTTCCCACAGTTCTTGGATGTTCTGTTCATTATCTTTCCTTATTTAATTTTACTTTTAATTCATATTTCTCTTTATGTTTCAGCCTGTAAAATTTCTGTTACTCTATCTTCAAGTTCACTTACTGTTTCCTTGGCTATGTAGAATATATTAATGAATCTGTCCAAGGCAATTTCCAGTTCTGTTACTGTATTTTTAATTTCTAAAATTTCCTTTGACTCTTTCTTAGTGTTTTCATCTGTTACATTATCAACATAACCTGTCATGTTGTTTACTTTTTCCTTTTGAATACTTACCTTAGTAATTTTAATTATCTCATCTGATAATTCCTACATGTGTCATATCTGAGTCTGGCTCTGATTAGTTGCTTTACTGTTTCAGAATATTTTTTCTTGCCTTTTAGCATGCCTTGAATTTTTCTTCTTTCACTGAAGCTGACATGTTTTGTAAAGTAATGGGGATTTAAATATTTCAGTGTGAGGATTTATGTTAATCTGGCTAAGAATGGGTTATGTTAGTGTATGCTGTAGGCACATGTACCACAGATATCAAATTCCTTTAGAGTCCTTATATTTGTCTCCTTTATGCTTTAAGGCTTCCCTTTGTACAGATCCTTAGAGAGAGTTTGTGTCTGACATTTCTTTTAGCTACAATTCTTAGTAATAATCCTGGAGGCTCATGGTATTGTCATAGGAAGTAGGAGGGAATGGTCTCTAATTCCACGATTTTGCCCCAGTCTTTATGGACTGTTTCTCAGGTCTGTGGTTCTTCACTAGGATTTCTGTAGCTCTTCCACGTACACAGGTTTTTATCCCCTGATTTCTGCTCCTTTTCACATGTACTTTCTGTAGGAAGTGAAAGCCTTTTCTTCTGTTGAATGTTCCCTCCTTTGGTGGGATAAGGACTGGGACAGAATCACATTTTCACAGTGCAGTAAGGTTTCAGAATTTCCCTTTGTGGAAGTTTCTCCCCATCAAGATTAGTACTTTAATAGGGAGAAGAGTCTGGATGGTTTTCCAAATACTACTTTCCCCCTCGCCTTGACCAGTGTCACAAAGAAATTTTTCTGACATCCTCTTCATGAGAAACTGCTGAGCATCCTTATAGAAAATCCACCATGCCAGTACTTCAAGAATTTCTCATTCTCACACTAGTGTTCACCAAACCTGCAGGAATTCTCTAAAATAGACATTTTAGTGACTGTCATCACCATCCTATTGATTCTAGTAGCTTTTGCTGTAGATAATAAAATTCAGTATCTCTCTGAATATGATTATCTTTCAAAATTTTACTAATAGTGATTTGTCGAGCTACATCAATGATATACTTATCTGATGAGTCTCAGAAAAGCCTCAGATTTTCCATGTGTATATGTTTTTTCTTGTCAGAAGGATGGCAACAACTTTCAAGCACTTTACTTGTCAGATGTGATGCTGTCTGTTCTGAAGAATAGCTTTTGATTCAGAAGTTCAAGCAAGTCCAACCAATGGTGACCAAACAAGAATAATACATCAAACTCACATCAGTCCAAACATAGCAATGCTTCTAGTCAATTTAATTACAAGTTTTTGAGAATGGTTGACTTTCAGATCATTTTGCTCTGGAAAATATATCTAATAATCGTTATTTTTAATTTCAAATGTATTTTAGCTACAATATGGTAGTTGAAAATGGAAGATTGACTTGAGAAATTAACCATTGTAAAATGCCACTCTTCATACAGTGAAAATATGTTTCAGATTTCTCATAAGTAGTGATAAAGAAATCTTGGAATACAACCAGACTATAAATTATAGCTTGCCTTCAAAAAGTAGATATATCTGAAAACTGAAGAAAGTTCTATAGCTTAATACTAGGATTAAAGTTTTTAAGACCAAAAAAAAAAAAAAAAACTTACTTAAATGTGCACTTATTACATTGATGCTCTGTTTACTTCTATTTATTATACATATAAGTTTTCACTTCCATAGAGATGGAGCATGGAGGTACACTTTTAAGAGTAAGTGTTATGCTTGATTGAGGCTTCATTATTTCAAAGAAATCAATAAAATTCACTGTAGGAAAGGGAAAAAGAAGGAAAAGAGAATAAGAATCAATTGTGTTATAGTGATAGAGTAGCTAAATCAATGGGAATAAGTAATTATATATTCATATTCAGAAAAAGGCAAAATATTTTAGCAATAGTGTCTTCCATTACTCAAAAGCAGAGTTTGGTTTTCATCAATAATTCACAGTAGAATAAATACACATTCAAAATGAATTTTAGAGTTTTATAATCTGCCTTATGTAGAAGATTGTGTGAAAGAAAATCCTTAAAATATGAAGAATTAGTTTCAGCAGCCTCTGATCTTGCAAGGATTCTAGTTACCATAAGAGATTACTCTAAAGTAGATTTATTTTTTCCCCAGTGACTGAACTTTCTGAAAATGAACCCCAATTAGGTGTGAATCATGTCTCCCAGAAAAGATTGGATTCCATCCTTGCCTTTTCAAGACTTTCAAATAAATAAAATCAGATAGTATAACATTCTCATTCCTCCATCATGCAAATTTCCGAACCTATCTGTTTACTTTTCCAGGAGAGAGAAAGGTGGGGTGTTGTACCAACAGTTCATGCTGAATAATAGTTAAAGCTATCCATTATACTTTTTTCAATAAGACAGTGATGGGGAAATTCCCAAGCTAGTTCTTTTAATGGGTTTAATTGAAACATTTCAACTATATGTTAATATAATTATGGTTTCTACATCATGGTAGTCCAGATTTTATGCCTCAGTGACTTTTAATTTCAGAGAGTGTAGAAAAATAAGGTTTTTAAGTTGTTGATGATATCAAACACTACAGTTTAATTTCATCTCATTTGTAAAACTATAACATTGGATTAAATGTTATTATTATCTCATCATCTATTTCTTTTGTTCCATTAAAGCAATTATATTATATCTTGTTGAAGAATGAAGATGTGTCTGTATCTATAGCACCAAAATAAACCTTTATTAACAGCCTACTATATTCTTATAGTTTACATGTAATTTAAGGAGAAGAAAAGCCCATAGATAAAAAGCAAAGTTGTCATAAATGAAATAGTCCCATCCTTGGGCCAGTATGCAGACTGCTGATACTAGCTAACTTATAAAAATATACATTTTTTAAAGCCCAAATTTCTGGAAAGAGTAATCTTAACCTCTAACCACCTTATAAATACAAACACTGATATTGACTCTCTGGGCAATTAAATTAATCCAATGAAACTGTCCCAAGTCATTCTACCTGAAAGAGAAATAATAGATGATGACTACAATAAAAGTTTAAAGTGAGTTGAGGAATTGAGACAAATGATAATAGAATAGGACATATGACAGAAGACTGAATTTTACTTGTGTTTACTCTGTCCTCAAAACATGTAGGTAATTTTTAACATGTGGTATTAGCTTTAGACACACTGAGTTTGAAGTAATGGAAGCAATTTTAGAACAGAATATATAAGCAGAAATAGATATGGAATAGATTGGTATAGAACTGGTGGTTCAAGATATTTAAATAAGTGCATCCACTTTACCATCATCATAGAAAATTAAATATATATTTATTGGTCACATTTATTCAGGAGTCCTTTCTATTCTGTAAACATATCAGAAATGGGATTGAGGGATACTTGTGTTTGCTATTCCCTCTACTTGGACTGTTACTTCTCAACACATTTTTTTTTTTTTTTTTTTGGTGGGGGGGGTGGGAAATTTTCTCAAGTTCTTCCATTTTTTGCTCATGTGTCATGAAATACACAATGACCACCTTCATAAAATGTATATGGCATTTGCAGGATGGTAGTATAGGCAGCTCCATAAATTCTGTTCCCAGTCAGACGACCATAATTTGTTTTTAAAAATCACCTTAAAAGGCAAAATTTAGTCTCTGAAAATTATCTTAAGATCTATGTGTCTAAGATAATGAGCAAATGAATGATAAATAAATTGAGAAATATTTATTCTGGAAAATCTCCTACATCTTGATAAAAAGAGTGAAAGTTCTTGCCATTTGACTCAAGACCCACATACTCTCTGCTCCTACATTTCCGCTGTAGAACTTTCAGAGCATAGGAGGACAGGGCTCCATCTTCATTCAGCACTGATCTCTTTTCAGAAAGAGAGAAGAAAAGAAGTGAGGCTTCACTCCTCCACCCAGCTTTCATCAGTAGGGCAGAATGCAAGGATTTTTCAAGGATTGAAAGCGTTAGTCGCTCAGTCATGTCTGACTCTTTGCAACCCCACAGACTGTAGCCCATGTTCTTCTGTCCATGGAATTTTCCAGGCAAGAATGCCCGAGTGGGTTGCCATTCCCATCTCCAGGAGATCTTCCTGACCCTGGGATCAAACCGGGGTCTCCTGCATTGCAGGCAGATGTTTTATCATCTGAGCCACCAGGAAAGGCCTTCTCAAGGAGAGCAGACAGAAAATATTTCATCAGGATTTCTCATGCTTCAGCTTCGGATGGAATAGAGGTCCAATGGTGTATGGAGCAAGTCAAGAATCCCAGATACTGTCACTGTATCCAGGGCACCAAAAAGGGTATCACTTCAAGAATAGCAGTCTCTGCTCCTAGGCCTGGAGACTAGTAAAGAGATCTTTTCCCTGGGGAGAAGCCAACCATAAAAATAAATATGCCTATAGCTCTTCCAGAAACAAACTTCTTTAGGGACAGAGTTTGGGGGAAATTCAAGAAAGATTATTGTTGAAAATGCGATTATTATTCTAGCATAACTATGCACACATCCACGGCTGAACCTTTTGAGAAGCAACATTGGAGACTCTACACTATGGAGATAATACATATCCTTAATACAGTCAACCAAATCACTAAAGAAAATAAACATGCAAACCACAAGAATAAGCCAAAGAGTTTATGAGTTATTTCCAGACTTACTTCTAAACATTAACTAAAATGTTCATTTTCAACCAAAAATTCATGAGAAATTCGAAGAAACAGGAGAGCATGACCCATAAACAGTGACAAAGCGTGCAACAGAAACTGCCTTTAAGAAAGCATACAAAACATGTTTTGTTCTAGCAGACAAAATACCTACACCACTATTATAAATATATTCAAAGAACTAAAAAAATCTATGTATATAATGATAGAAAGATATAATAGATAGAAAGTATAGAAAGATATAATGGCAGTGTCTTATCAAGTAGAAAATGTCAGTAAAGAGAAATAAATATGAAAGAGAACCAAATGGAAATTCAGAAATTTAGAGTGTATTTGTGTCAATAGGAGAAGGAAACAGCAAATGTGGAGATGTATCAATAGAGATTTTGCAAAGTGAATAAAAAGAGCAATGTAACAATTACTCAGAAAGCCCCAGAGAAATCTTACCAGATGCAGAGGAGAGAGACAGAGCAGCAGGAAAAAAAAAAAAAAAGGAATAAATAATAACAGAAAATTTTCAAAATTATATGAAAAACATTAATCCACACATGAAGGAATCTCAACTCTAAGCAGGATAAATGAAACAGATTTTAGTCTAGACTAATCATAGTAAAAATGTTCAAAGACAATGAAAAAAATCCTGAAACAAGAGAAAAACAACTCATCGAAGGAAGCCACATTAAATTAGCTGATTATTTCTCACACAAAAAAGAGGCCAGAAGGCATATTAAAAGTACTGAAAGGAAAAACAAAACAAACAAACAAACAAAATTTATGTAACCTTATATAGTGAAAATCTCTGTTTCAATAATGATGGAAAAGTAAAGACCTTCCCAAACAAAGAGAAATTGAGAAAATTTAACACTAGAAAAATTCTATTAACAAAAAAAAAAAAAAAAAAGAAGTTTTCAGAATGAAAAAGTGGCACCAGATAGCAAGTCAAATCGATATTAAAAATAGAGGACAAGTAAATATGATCATGATATTAAAAATAGAGGACAAGTAAATATGATCATGGAAATAAATATAACACAGTACACTTACATATTTGCACTCTTTCATTTTCACATTTTAAGGGAGTGCAAGTGTGTATTTAACTCCCACACTAGCAAAGTAATGTTCAAAATTCTCCAAGCCAGGCTTCAACATTACATGAACCGTAAACTTCCAGATGTTCAAGCTGGATTTAGAAAAGGCAGAGGAACCAGCGATCAAATTGCCAACAACTTCTGGATAATTGAAAAAGCAAGAGTTCCAGAAAAATATTTACTTTTGCTTTATTGACTATGCCAAAGCCTTTGACTGTGTGGATCACAATAAACTGTGGAAAATTCTGAAAGAGATGGGAATACCAGACCACCTGACCTCCCTTCTAAGAAATCTGTATGCAGGTCAAGAAGCAACAGTTAGAACTGGACATGGAACAACAGACTGGTTCCAAATCAGGAAACAAGTACATCAAGGCTGTATAATGTCACCCTGCTTATTTAAATTATATGCAGAGTATATCATGAGAAATGCTGGGCTGGATGAAGCAAAAGCTATAATCAAGATTGCTGGGAGAAGTATTAATAACCTCAAATATGCAGATGACACCACCTTTATGGCAGAAAGTGAAGAACTAAAGAGCCTCTTGATGAAAGTGAAAGAGCAGACTGAAAAAGAAAATGTTGGCTTGAGACTCAATATTCAGAAAACTAAGATCATGACATCTGGTCCCATCACTTCATGGCAAATAGATGCGGAGACAAAACAGTGACAGACTTTATTTTGGGGGGCTCCAAAATTACTGCAGATGGTGACTGCAGCCATGAAATTAATAAGACACTTGCTGCTTGGAAGAAAAGCTATGACCAAGTATAGACAATATATTAGAAAGCAGAGACATTACTTTGCCAACAAAGGTCCCTCTAGTCAAAGCTTTGGTTTTTCCATTAGTCATGTATGGATATGAGAATTGGACTATAAAGAAAACTGAGTGCAAAAGAATTGATGCTTTTGAACTGTGGTGTTGCAGAAAACTCTTGAGAGTCCCTTAGCAAGGAGATCCAACCAGTCCATCCTAAAGGAAATCAATCCTGAATATTTATTGGGAGGACTGATGCTGAAGCTGAAGCTCCAATGCTTTGGTCACCTGATGTGAAGAACTGACTCATCTGAAAAGACCCTGATGCTGGGAAAGATTGAAGGCAGGAGGAGAAGGGAACAACAGAGGATTAGATGGTTGGATGGCATCACCGATCTAATGGCCATGAGTTTGAGTAGGCTCTGGAAGTTGGTGATGGACAGGGAGGCCTGGCATGCTGCAGTCTATGGGGTCACAAAGAGTCGGACACAACTGAGCGACTGAACTGATTAAACTGAGAGTATGGTATGTAACTACAGTATATATCTCAAGAAAACTACTTTAAAATACAAAGTAAAAAAAGTCAAGTCGGCCCTAAACCCCATCATTTTTACTTATTTTGGCTTTTTATTTTTTACTTAAAATAAAACATATCCTAGAATGGAGGAGAAAAGATACTTTGTTGGAACAGCAGGTGTAACTTAAATGAGATTTGAGATGCTGGCTTCCTGATGGAGAGTTTTGCATCATAATAAGATGAGGGGATCTCCTAGTTTTTAGAGTAGGCAATGCATACATTATATAGATGTGATAAAATATCATATTTAAATTATGAATTTCACTTCTAGAACAACTCATTCTATGTCTGCACCATGAAGGGAGGGAGAAGTGAGGGAGAAAGAGAAAAGTGGGAGGGGAGAGAGGGACAATCATATGCTAACATTTGTGGTACCTGGGATAAAAGGTTTGAGACTATTCTTTGTAGGGTTCTTGCATCTGTTTTAGAAGTTTGAATCCATTTCAAGTGAAAGCAATAGTAGGAAATAATAAAATGATTGAACACATTAATGAGTAATTTTAATACATAGAGTACATATATGGGACAGAAAATACTAGATGGAATGTCCATGTTTATAAGAAAAGTTGGAAAATGGGAAAAAATAAGCAATTACACAAAAGAGAATATTTATCAAATCAAAGACTGCAAAATTTTTTCCAGTACATGAGTTAATCAAAGTCACCAAATTCCACTATGATTTCAAAGAAAACATTTTCAGGTAATACTATGGTAATGTTCATCTGCATTTCTATTTTATCAGCTGAGCCCTTAAGGTGTTTTACACTCAGGGATCTAGGGAAAGAGATAAATGAAAGGAAATTTTCTAATACTTCATCAGAGCAGAAATTTATCTGACAAGGGCTCACAAAAAGCAGTACGACTGTGTGATATCTTTTATTTAAAAAAGAGCATGACATGAATATTAAAAAAAATTGGTTATGAGACATAATTTATCCTTTTTTGCCATGTCATCTATTTAATTAGATTAGTTTTCTGTGATCAGAAGTATAAAAAATATGAGTTCGTTCACATTTTTTAAGAGGCATAGAAGCAAAGATACAGTCCCTCTCCTTTCTCTTTCTCTGATGAACTCTTAGTCATTCCTTAATATATACCCAGTATGTCTCTTTCTAAGAATTTGCTGGAACAGTCTGAGTTTTCCATGTTCTGCCCTGCTGTTCATCCCTATCTAATCTGTAGTGTACCATAAACTGCACTGTGCTAAGAATGTCCCCATGCTTCTAACTGCAAGGTTTTCAACAACAGATAACAGAGATAGGGTCAGACTTTAGAATAAGACAGGTGCACAGCAGATATTGAAAGCTTGGAATATGAATGAAAAAAGAAAAGTGAATAATTCTAGTGTAATACCCCATTCTTAGTCTCTAAAACAGTGAAAAATATTAACTGATGATAAACTGAAATATCAGCAGGTAACATCCCAAAAAGAGGAGGTGTTATCAACAGCCCAGTGCTCCTCTCATTAAATAGCTCTTTTGTTCTGTGAAGGGGAGCATATTAAGTTTTTGAAATTCTCAGGAAAACACCACCCTACTGCATGACTAAGAGATTAAACAATAACAACAACTTCATCTTACCTTGATTTGTGGTTTTGTTTCTTGGTTTCTGTTGCTCAAATACTGGTTTTTTAAATGTAAGACAGAGTAAGACTAGTGGCGCAAAAAAAGAAAAATTAACTGGAGTATACTTTAAATATCCTATTGACTTTATTCAGTGATTCAGGAATTGGACAGCAGTCAACCTAGAAAAACACTCTTCAGTTCAGTCGCTCAGTCATGTCGGACTCTTTGTGACCGCGTGAATTGCAGCACGCCAGGCCTCCCTGTCCATCACCAACTCCTGGAGTTTATTCAAACACTTGCCCATCGAGTCAGAGATGCCATCCAACCATCTCATCCTCTGTTGTCCCCTTCTCCTCCTGCCCCCAATCCCTCCCAGCATCAGGTTTTTTTACAATGAGTCAACCCTTCACATGAGGTGGACAAAGTACTGGAGTTTAAGCTTCAGCAGCAGTCCTTACAATGAACACCCAGGACTGATCTGCTTTAGGATGGACTAGTTGGATCTCCTTGCAGTCCAAGGGATTCTCAAGACTCTTCTCCAACACCACAGTTCAAAAGCATCAATTTTTTTGGCGCTCAGCTTTCTTCACAGTCCAACTGTCACATCCATACATGACCACTTGAAAAACCATAGCCTTGACTAGATGGACCTTTGTTGGCAAAGTAATGTCTCTGCTTTTTAATATGCTTTCTAGGTTGGTCATAACTTTCCTTCTGAGGAGTAAGCGTCTTTTCATTTCATGACTGTAGTCACCATCCGCAGTGATTTTGGAGCCCAAAAAAATAAGTCTGACACTGTTTCCACTGTCTACCCATCTATTTCCCATGAGGTGATGGGACCAGCTGCCATGATCTTAGTTTTCTGAATGTTGAGCTTTAAGCCAACTTTTTCACTCTCCTCTTTCACTTGCATCAAGAGGCTTGTTAGTTCCTCTTCACTTTCTGCCATAAGGGTGGTTATTGATGTTTCTCCTGACAATCTTGATTCCAGCTTGTGCTTCTTCCAGCCCAGCATTTCTCATGATGTACTTTGCATATAAGTTAAATAAGCAGGGTGACAATATATAGCCTTCACATACTTCTTTTCCTATTTGGAACCAGTCTGTTGTTCCACGTCCAGTTCTAACTGTTGCTTCCTGACCTGCATACAGGTTTCTCAAGAGGCAGGTCAGGTGGTCTGGTATTCCCATCCCTTTCAGAATTTTTCACAGTTTATTACGATCCACACAGCTGAAGGCTTTGGCATAGTCAATAAAGCAGAAATAGATGTTTTTCTGGAACTCTCTTTCTTTTTCAATGATCCAGTGGATGTTGGCAATTTGATCTCTGGTTCCTCTGCCTTTCCTAAAGCCAGCTTGAACATCTGGAAGTTCACGGTTCACGTATTGCTGAAGCCTTATTGCCAAATTCAGACTTAAACTGAAGAAAGTAGGGAAAACCACTAGACCATTCAAGTATGACCTAAATCAAATCCCTTATGACTATACAGTGAAAGTGAAAAATAGATTTAAGGTGCTAGATCTGATAGACAGAGTGCCTGATGAACTATGGATGGAGGTTCTTGACATTGTACAGGAGACAGGGATCAAGACCATCCCCATGGAAAAGAAATGCAAAAAGGCAAAATGGTTGTCTTACAAATAGCTGTGAAAAGAAGAGAAGTGAAAAGCAAAGGAGAAAAGGAAAGATATTCCCCTTTGAATGCAGAGTTCCAAAGAATAGCCAGGAGAGATAAGAAAGACTTCCTCAGTGATCAATGCAAAGAAATAAAGGAAAACAACATAATGGAAAGACTAGAGATCTCTTCAAGAAAATCAGAGATATGAAGGGAATATTTCAGGCAAAGTTGGGTTCTATAAAGGACAGAAAACGCTCTTAGAAACTATGAAATGAGAGAATTTTATAGACGGAGGAAGGAACAAAGAAGCTACACTAAGAAAACAAATTGGTTTGTTATGGCAAGATTAGTTTTCTTTAGGAGAGGGCTGGAGTCTACCAGGCAAATGACACAACCTCTGCTGATAGGTAACGGATTGGTTTAAGATGTTATTTCTAGGAGACCTGAAACTGCAGTAAGGTTAAGTTTCCTGATATGGGACTTAGAATAAGAAACTTCATCTGGAGCCTGTCATTTTGTTTTCAACAACAGGGAATCATGAAAATTTACTAACAAGCTTTGCTCGCCAACTAAGGAATGCAATTTTCTAGAAAGTGATAAAATAAAAATTTAATATAAACAATTAAGTCAAATAGAAGATGGTGCAACTCTTTGAAAACATTTTTTAACTATTCCAAAAAATTGCAGAGGAAGGAATATGCCCCAACTCATAGTATCAGACCACCACCAGCTTGATAACAAAACTAGACAAAAATACCACATAGAAAAGAAAACTGCACACCAATAACACTGATGAACAGAAACACAATAATTCATTGTAAATTTAATCTCCATTAAGATTTAGAATGAGTAATCATTGGTTATAAATGCAATTGAATCTTGTTTAAACAACAAACATCTAATGGTAGTCTATTCATACCTAATAACATTTTCTATCCATGTAAAGATCTATCCATGTAGAGACCCATGCATCTAAGTTTCCTAGAGATGAAGCGAGTTTAGGATTACTCTCGAGTATTGTATTTTTAACTGATAAGGTGGTTTTCCTACACAGAAATATTTATTCATGTAGTTATGTTTAAAATATTTATTTATGACTATTTGTATTGCCTATTGTTAGAAATGTCAGAACAAGGGAAAATCTTGAGGATATAGTTATTGACTTTATTAATGTATAATGAATGTGAAAGATGAAATGGCAATATGCTTAATCGGTTCCTAGATGCACGGCTGTTGTTCACACTCAGTCATGCCCGACTCTTTACGACTCCATGGACTGCAGCACACCAGGTTTCCTTGTCCTTCACCATCTCCCGGAGCTTGCTCAAACTCATGTCTATTGACATCCAGCCATCTCATCCCCTGTTGTCCCTTTCAACAGAGGACAATGTTCTTCTGCCTTCAATCTATCCCAGCATCAGGGTCTTTTCCAATAAGTTCGCTTTTTTAATCAGGTGCTCAAGTACTGGAACTTCAAATTCAGTATCAGTCCTTCAGATGAATATTCAGGATTGAATTCCTTTAGGATTGAATGGTTTGATCACTTTGATGTCCAGGGGACTTCAAGAGTCTTCTCCAACACAACAGTTCAAAAGCATCAATTTTTCAGTGCTCAGCTTTCTTTACAGTCCTACTCTCACATTCATACATGACAACTGGAAAAACAATAGCTTTGAATATATGGATCTTTGTTGGCAAAATAATGTCTCTGCTTCTTAATATGCTGTCTAGTTTGGTCTTAGCTCTTCTTCCAAGGAGCAAATGTCTTTTAATTTCATGGCAGCAGTTACCATCTACAGTGATTTTTGAGCCCAAGAAAATAAAGCCTGTTACTGTTTGCATAGTTTCCCCATCTATTTGCCCTGAAGTGATGGGAACACGGATGCCATGATCTTAGTTTTTTGAATGTTGAGTTTTAAGCCAGCTTTTTCACTCTCCATTTTCACTTTCATCAAGAGGCTTTTATTATCTGCATTTTTGCGGTTTTTTATATTCTCCTGGCAATTTTGATTCAAACAACATACTGGTTCAAAATTGGGAAAGAAGTATGTAAAGGCTATGTATTATCATACTGCTTATTTAGCTTTTATGCAGAGTACATCACGTGAAATGCCAGACTGGATGAATCACAAGTTGGAATCAAGACTGTGGGAGAATGTCAACAATTGCAAAAATGCAGATGATTTCACTTCAATGGCAGAAAGTGAAGAGGAACTTAAGAGCCTCTTGATGAGGATGAAAGAGGAGAGTGAAAAACTGGCTTAAAACTCAACATTCAAAAACTAAGACCATGACATCTGGTACATCACTTCCTGGCAAATAGATGGGAGAAAATGTGGAAACATTAGCATATTTTATTTTCTTGGGTTCTAAAATCACTGAGGATGGTTACTTCAGCCACAAAATTAAATGACGTTCTTTGGAAGAAAAACTGTGACAAACCTGCACAGCATATTAAAAAGCAGAGACATCACTTTACTGGCAAAGGTCCATATAGTCAAAGCTCTGTGTTTACAAGTAGTCAATGTGCAGATGTGAGAGTTGGACCATAATGAAGTCTTGAATCAATGCTTTCAAATTTTGGTGCTGGTGAAGATGCTTGAGTTCCTTGGACTGCAAGGCAATCAATCCAGTCAATCCTAAATGAAATCAATCCTGAAAATTCTTTAGAAAGACTGATATTGAAGCTGAAGTTCCAGTACTTTGGCCATCTGATGCAAAGAGTGGACTTGTTGGAAAAGACCCTGATGCTGGGAAAGACTGATGGCAGGAGGAGAAATGGGGGACAGAGGATGAGATGCTTGGATATCACCACCAACTCAATGGATGTGAGTTTGAACAAACTCCGGGACATGGTGAAGGACAGGGTAGCTTGGCTTGCTGCAGTCTAGGAGGTCACAGAGAGTTGGACACCACTTAGTGACTGAATAACAACAAAGACTATATCATATGACAAAAACCACTACAATATTGTAAAGTAATTAGCCTCCAACTAATAAAAATAAATGGAAAAAATAAACAATAAATAAGGCAAAAGACTAAGATAAAAAAAAGAAAAAAAAAAGAAAATGTAAATGGTATATTTTATGTGCACAAATATCCACACATATACTCAAAGGAGAAAAATTTGTGGTTATCTACCTCTCTTTCATCAGAACATATTAAACTCAAAATAAGCTGTACAGAGTGTTATTTGCATTTCCAGCATTACATGATTGCTGCCCAGGTGGTACCAATGATAAAGAACACTCCTGTCAGTGCAGAAGATGTAAGAGACGTGGATTCTATCCCTACATCAGGAAGTTCCCCTAGAGAAGGAAATGGCAACCCACTCTAGAATTCTCGCCTGGAGAATTCCATGGACAGTGGACCCTGGCAGGCTCCAGTCCATGGGGTTGCAAAAAGCTGGACACAACTGAAGCAACTTAGCAGCAGTCCTACATCATTCCTTTAGAAATAGAAAAATCATAAAGAAGAAAAATAATATTGCACAGAGTTAATGTTATATAATTTTGCTAATCATGTCTTCTAAGGTCTAATTGCATTTCTATTATTTAAAAGTCTAATTAAGCCTATATTGTTATGGTTAATCAGGGTTTGAGAGAGAATTGACTCTACTGTGATGAATAGTCTATATTTTTATAGGGTTATGGATTAAAAAATTGTACCATTTGCCAAAACTAAAAAATATAAAACAAGATCTGAGCAGTTCCCTGTATGCAATTTATGCCTTAATTTTTAACTAGCAAAAAAATAACACAGAGGACATGTTACAAATTTGCTACTTCTTGACATAAAAAAGCATGCATCAAATTCAGCAATGAGAAGTCCCAGAAATCTAAAGTACAAAGGCAGGAGTGATAGATTTCTTGTACAGATTAAATCTCAATTCTCCTACTTTGTGTCATATTTCAAAATTCAAGGTTTTGTTTAGCAACAATGTACCAGTATTTATTCTGTAACATTTTATTCATACACAAATAATTATGTCCCTGATGATGGAACTGTATTTTCTATTAAACCAAACTTCTCTCAATAGTAACAACACAATTATTTTTCCTTTAAATTAAAATGTACACGCTATGGCTGTGATATATTAAAAATACATTTAATTAGACCCTGATTATATATGATTTTAGAACTCAAAAGATGATACTGGTATAAATAATAAAAGATAAACCAATTTTTAAGTGTTTTTACTTTCAACTATTTTATATTTAAACCCACTAGTGAAAACTCCTCCATGCAAGATATAGTATGACAACATTAAATTAGAATGTGAGATACAGTAAAAATGTTTTCAGTTTTGTAAGATTCTTACATTAGGTGTCAAAACAATACCAGAAAAAATCTTAAATAATGAACAATGTAGATCAAACATGATAACTGCCTCCCAAGAGAATGATAAAAGAAATAGAAAATAAATTGCCTCTGAAAATAAAATGTTGAGCATTTAAACAGAAAAAAAACTGTCAATATCATATAACTTTAATCCTGTTTCTGTAATTTCACATATCATTCTGATAGATGGCATATGATATTTGACATGGCAAGAATTCAAAAGATTCCAATCTAGAAGCTAATATTGTAACAAAATTTGAGGCAAACTTCCTTGCTGAGCCAAAGTATTTTAGCTTCCAAGAATTTCAACAAGCAAAACTATTCTAGAACTTAATATTTTAATTAAGGAAATATAAATAAATTAGAATTAGGTAAACATTTGCTAATTGGGTCACATTTGTAGAGAATTCAATTTAAGTCAGGCTTCCCTCATAGCTCAGTTGGTAAAGAATATACCTGCATTGCGTGAGACCCTGGTTTGATTCCAGGGTCAGGAAGATCCACTGGAGAAGGGATAGGCTGCCCACTCCAATATTCTTGGGCTTCCCTTGTGGCTCAGCTGGTAAAGAATCCACCTGCAATGCGGGAGACCTGGGTTCGACCTCTGGATTGGGAAGATCCCCTGGAGAGGGAAAGGCTACTCACTCCAGTATTCAGAGTCAGGCTTGACTGAGCCACTTTCACTTTCAATTTATTAATGAGTAATTTGGGTCTTGAAGATGTTATACTATATAAAATTTAAAAACACTATTTTAAAATATATATTAACAAATCAACAGATAATCAATAAATGGTTAATTGCTAAACTTCTCGGAGAGCCTGAGTGAGCAGATGTTTCAAATAAACACAAAGGCACATGAGTATTTGAAGAGTAACAAAGTGGGAAATGAATCAGATACATATTTGTACTTTTACTTTCCTACTTTATTTTATTTTTAGGACGTTGTATCTTACCTCAGAGACCATGTTTTTTGATGACATAAAATGGAAATAGCAAGTTTACTTAATGTGACTGATCAAAACAATCAAATGGTAAGAATGCAGTTTTAGGCAGGTGCTTGCGTACTCAGTGTAGTTCAGTTCTGTCGCTCAGTCGTGTCCGACTCTTTGTGACCCCATGAACCACAGAACAACAGGCCTCCCTGTCCGTCACCAACTCCTGGAGTTTACCCAAACTCATGTCCATTGAGTCAGTGATGCCATCCAACCATCTCATCCTCTGTCGTCCCCTTCTCCTCCTGCCCTCAATCCTTCCCAGCACCAGGGTCTTTTCAATTGAGTCAGGTCTTCGCATCAGGTGGCCGAAGTATTGGAGTTTCAGTTTCAGCATCAGTCCTTCCAATGAATATTCAGGACTGATTTCCTTTAGGATGGACTGGTTGGATCTCTTGGCAGTCCAAGGGACTCTCAAGAGTCTTCTCCAACATCACAGTTCAACAGCATCAATTCTTCGGCGCTTAGCTTTCTTTATAGTCCAACTCTCACATTCATACATGACTGTTGGAAAAACCATAACCTTGACTCAGTGGAACTTTGTTGACAAAGTAATGTCTCTGCTTTTTAATATGCTGTCTAGGTTGGTCATAACTTTTCTCCCAAAGAGTAAGTGTCTTTTAATTTCATGGCTGCAATCACCATCTGTACTGATTTTGGAGCACCAAAAAATAAAGTCCACCACTGTTTCCACTGTCTCCCCATCTATTTGCCATGAAGCTTGGGTACTAATGGTAGATTAATAAAAGCTTATTTCCTTTACACTTAGTATTTTTTGCAAATGTGTAAAGATCTTTGAAAACGTTTTGGATATTGTGAATATACTTAAAATGTTTTTCTTCATCATTGTATTAATGGTGTTTAGTTAAGCATAAATTAAATTAATACAAAAATAAATCATAGATAAAACAAATCACAAGGCATGGAAAAATTCAGTCAACATAAGAGATATTTATGTAGCGTTTGCATATAGGGATTCTATTCCTATATTATATATTTATGAGTTAGTTATTTGATCAGAAAATGGGATTAAAAGGCCAAAAGATAAATTCACATTTGGTATCAATATTTACATTTAAATAGCACAGTAAACAGAGAGGGAAATGGCACCCCACTCCAGTACTCTTGCCTGGAAAAATCCCAAGGACGGAAGAGCCTGGTAGGCTGCAGTTCATGAGGTCGCTAAGAGTCGGACAGGACTGAGCGACTTCACTCTCACTTTTCACTTTCATGCATTGGAGAAGGAGATGGCAACCCACTCCAGTGTTCTTGCCTGGAGAATCCCAGGGACCAGGAGCCTGGTGGGCTGCTGTCTATGGGGTCGCACAGAGTTGGACACGACTGAAATGACTTAGCAGCAGCAGCGGCAGCACAGTAAAGCTAAAATGATTTAATCCATGGACAAAAATAGCAGAATATCTAATATTAAGCATTACTAAGTGATATCAAGATACTACATAATTGTGATTTTGAAGACCCTGGTCATTTATTTCACAATTTTTTAATGTTTCCTTGAAATTTACTTCTGATTTATGGTTACAGTAAACTCTGCTTATCAAAATACTTTTGATACAGAGGTACAGAACAGACTTTTAGACTCCGTGGGAGAAGGCGAGGATGGGATGTTTAGAGAGAACAGCATTGAAACATGTATATTATCTAGGGTGAAACAGTTCACCAGCCCAGGTTGGATGCATGAGACAAGCGCCCAGGCCTGGTGCACTGGGAAGACTCAAAGGAATTGGGTAGAGAGGGAGGTGGGAGGGGGGATCAGGATGGGGAATACATGTAAATCCATGGCTGATTCATATCAATGTATGACAAAACCCACTACAATATTGTAAAGTAATTAGCCTCCAACTAATAAAAATAAATGGAAAAAAATAATTTGAAACTAACATTTTACACAGATTCACTTGTATGGAAAACTGGTTCGAAAAGATGCATGTATATAGAAATGTACATTTGCTTCAGTTGATTAAGGAACAGAATATAGATTATATACTTTCCTACCACTTTTATTTTCATCTGTAACTGAGATACCCTGAGTTGGCCTAGAAGTAATATTTAAGTAGAAGAAAAAATATTCTATAGCAAATTCTCAAATGTAAAAATGATAGTTTATATTTCCACTGGTGTTTCTCCTGTCTAGATTAGTAATTTCAACTAATCTCTTTTGCTTTTAAAGGATATTCTTTAAAGTCGACCTTGAAAGTTCTTATCATAAAATAAAATAATCTTGTAAGTATGTATGTATGTATGTATGTAAGTTTGTATGTATAGTGACAGATGTTAAGTACATGTATTGAAATGATCACTCTGCAATGCATACAAATATCAGGCATTAAGTGATATGGCATACTTGAAACTAATATAATTTTTTTTATCAATTATGTCTCAACGAAAATTTTAAAAATAAAGTAATAAAAAATCTTAAATAAAGGCACTTTGCAATACAAAGGGAAGTTACTAAATCATCTCAAATCCTCTAAAATTTAATTGTAAATTTACTTTTGAAAGCTATAGGGAGGAATTTTTTAATTCAATTTGTCATTTTCATTTAACAATTTCAAATGTGTAGATTATGATAGTTTTCTAAAAATGCACTAATGTTTGAGGTCAAGAAGTTCTGACTCTTATATTTCTTTTAGAGAAACAAAGATCATTTTTCTTAAAATGTCTTTTTAAAATTGTTTATTGCAGGGCAAAAAAATCCAGAAATACTATAAGAAATGTACAGCTTTTAAAAATGCACATGTGTACATTTAAATGTACCTTTAAGGTGTTTTATTTAAACACATTCTTAAATATGAAATTGTTTTATACATTGAAAACAGATTCAATGTGACAAACATGATTGTACCCTTAACTTTTTTGTCTCCCATTGCATACTGAAAATTTTGGTTACAAGCTCCCTTTAACAGACTGTGACATATCTTGCTAGAGTAGAATATGTAAAAATTAAAAAAAAAAAAACAGAGTTTGAAAAAACAAGTTTAGACTTGGCACATCATGTGGAATGAGTATAATCATGTCCATTATATTTGCTACCTGAGAGGATCAGTCCTCTACTCATAAAATGACATACTATCTCCACTAGCTCATGTGAATGACAAAAAGAGAAAATAATTTCCCCATGGGGCTTCCCTGGTGGCGTAATGGTAAAGAACCCACCTGCCAATGTAGGAGATACCAGTTGGATCCCTGGGTCAGGAAGATACCCTGGAGAAGAGAAAGGCAACCCACTCCAGTACTCTTGTCTAGGAAATGTCATGGTCAGCAAAGCCTAGCAGGCTACAGTCCATGGGGTCTTAAAAGTGTCAGACATGACTTACGAATAAACAACAATCACTGCATGTCAAAATGCTTTGCAAATTGAGAATTAATATAAATATGAGGTGGTGTTCTATTTATTATTGTTGTTTTTCAGTCCCTCAGTCATGACCACCTCTTTGCAACCCACCCCATGAATTATAGCATGTAAGACTTCTCTGTCCTTCAGTATCTCTGGGAGTTTGCTCAAAGTCATGTATATTGAGTCGATAATGTCATCCAAACATCTCATCCTCTGTTACCCTCTTCCCCTTATCGTTAATGTATATTTGCCAAAAACATAGCAAACAAGTGGACTCCACTTTATTTATTTTTTATTTTTTTCCCATTTATTTTTATTAGTTGGAGGCTAATTACTTTACAATATTGTAGTGGTTTTTGCCATACACTGACACAGCCATGGATTTACATGTATTCCCCATCCCGATCCCCCCTCCCACCTCCCTCTCCACCCAATTCCTCTGGGTCTTCCCAGTGCACCAGGCCCGAGCACTTGTCTCATGCATCCAGGCTGGGCTGGTGATCTGTTTCACCCTAGATAATATACATGTTTCAATGCTGTTCTCTCGAAACATCCCACCCTCATCTTCTCCCACGGAGTCCAAAAGATGTACAGTCTGTTCTGTACATCTGTGTCTCTTTTTCTGTTTTGCATATAGGGTTATCGTTACCATCTTTCTAAATTCCATATATCCTATGGACTCCACTTTAAACCTAAATATATAGCTGATTTCTAATGCCTTTCTAGGGTGAAGGTTTCTGAATGTGTTCACAGTTGATGTTGAAGTTCTTAGCACTAGGAGCCCAGTGATGAAGACTGAAGTGGCATAGAGATTCAAACCTGTTGATCTTTCTCAAGTTTCAGGGACTTATGATGAGCAGAATTCAATGCTGCTTACCGTTATGTTTTAGGTTTAATGCTATTATCAGTTGCTCAATTATTATAATGATTTTGAAACCTTAGGAAAAATGTTAAACTAGTTCCTGCTGATGTAGAACACAATACTTAAAACCAAGCAAGACACAGCACTATTCTTATGGTGGATAATTATGGGGCATATTAAAATGTCATAGAAAAACTTCAATTTTAAAACATAAATACAGAAAATTTGACCTCTTAAATATTGTATAAATAGACTACTTAATAGCAAAATAACCATTTCTGCTAGAAGTAAAATAAATGCTAAAAGGTATATTTTACTTCCTGCTTTCAATTATTCGAAGATGTTTACTGATCATCTGCATTTGCTTTATGGAAAACTAAGTCAAGTGTCATACTAGATATTTTCCACCAATTCAATAAGTAATACAACTAAAATCATACTAAAAATGAGGCAAGGAATCTAATAGAAATATATTCAATTTATATATAGGAGCAAAGAAGAGAAACTTCTGCACAATGCATTAAGTTAAATTAAGAGGAGAAATCAAAAGACAAACTATACTAGAAGTAATCAAGGTCTGATATAGCATATATATTAAGAGAAATGTCCTTTAAATATTTGTTTATGAAAGTGTTCTCCATTTTTTTAAAGCGTAGAAAAAAGGTCAAAAAATACTAATAATGCATAATTTAAAAAACTACACTGGTAGTCCAGTGACATCATAGAAATGGTGGACAAGGCTGTTCTTGGACTTGGTTCTTCCACCTATAGATTGGCATAAAATGATAGAATCAATTTTGGAAATTCTGTAATCAAATACAAAATCCATAGCAATTTATTGAGAGGAGTGCTCAATAAACAATCATTAAATATTAGCAAAAATACATTATGACATATGTGCACAAAACATAGACACCCCAAATATATGAAGCACACATTGAAACAATTGAAAGGAAAAGTAGTTCCACAGCAATAGTTGGAAATTTCAACATATCACTTTCAGTAAAGGTTAGAGCACCTAGACAGAAGATCAGTAAAAAATTAAGGGCTTAAACAATATTATAGATGAACTAGACGTAATAATCATATACAAATTCTTGTAGAAAACAATGGGTTTCATGTCCCTATGTACATTATGTACATAGAATGTTCTCCAGAATAGACCAAATTTTAAGCCACAAAATAAGTCTCAATAAAATTTAAAAGATTAAAATCATGCAAAGTATTTTCAAGGATGACAATGGAATAAATCTAGGAACCAACAGAAGAAAGACTAGAAAATAAACAGGTAATGTGGAAATTAGGGAATGCATCGTTAACCAATGAAGGTGTCAAAGAAATGACACAGGAAATTAGAATGTTGCTCTTCAGTCATTCAGTTGTCTCCGACTCTTTGCGAGGCCATGAACCACAACACGCCAGGTTTCCCTGTTTCTCGTCGTCTCCTGGGTTTGTCCAAGTTCATGTCCATTGCTTCGGTGATGCCATCCAGCTATCACATCCTCTGATGACCTCTTCTCCAGCAAATGTTGGCAATTTGATTTCTGGTTCCACTGCCTTTTCTAAACCAAGCTCGGGCAACTGGAAATTCTTGGTTTGTGTAATGTTGAAGCCTAGCATGCAAGATTTTAAGCATGACCTTATTAGCATGGGAGATGAGTGCAATATTCTGATAGTCTGAACGTTCTTTAGTACTGCCCTTCTTGGGGATTGGGATGAGGACTGACCTTTTCCAGTCCCACGGCCACTGCTGGGTTTTCCAGATTTGTGGACATATCGAGTGCAGCACTTTGATAGCATCATATGTTAGGGTTTTGAATAATTCTTTTGGAATTCCATTGCATCCATTAGCTTTATTAACAGCAGTGCCTCCTAAGGCCCACATGACTTCACACTCCCGAATGCCTGGCTCTGGGTGACTGACCACACCATCATGGTTATCCAGTTCTTTAAGATCTTTTTTGTACAGTTCTTCCATGTATTCTTTGCATCTCTTCTTGATATCTTCTTCTACTAGCTCTATATCATTTCTGTCCTTTATTGTGCCCATCTTTGTGTGAAATTTTCACTTGCTATTAGAATACCTAAAGACAAATGAAAGCATAGCACATCAAAAGAGATGCAGTAAAGGCAACATTCTACAGGAAATTTAGAGCTGTCAGTTACTTTGGGCTTCCCTGATAGCTCAGTTTGTAGAGAATCTGCAAGTAATGCAGGAAAGCCTGGTTAGATTCCTGGGTCAGGAGGATCCCCTGGAGAAGGGATAGCCTACTCACTCCAGTATTCTTGGGCTTTCTTTGTGACTCAGCTGGTAAAGAATCCACCTGCTATGCGGGAGACCTGGGTTCAATCCCTGGGTTGGGAAGATCCCCTGGAGAAGGGAAAGGCTAACCACTCCAGTATTCTGGCCTGGAGAATTCCATGGACTGTATTGTACATGGTGTTGCAAAGAGTCAGAATTGACTGAGCAACTTTCACTTCACTTTATGCTTGCATTAAGAAAAGAAAAACAGTAAATCAATAATCTAATTTTATATCTCATGCAACTAGAAAAAGAAGAACCAACTAAATAAAAGCCAAGAGATGGAAGAAAATTATAAAGATTATAAAGAAATTACACAGACAATAGAAGAAAACAGTTAAAGAATCAATTATACTGAAAATTGACTCTTATTGACAAAACTTTAGCTAAGAAAATGAAGTAAAAACAAAGATTAGAAAACTGCAAACAGAAACTAAAGTGGGGATTTTACTATGGAACTTACAGAAATAAAGAGAATTATAAGAAAAATTATGTAACCATTTGTATGTTGACAAATTAAACGACTTAGATAAACCGGATACATTTCTTGAAATATAGAAGACTCCAGAAGAAATAGAAAATCTCAGAATCTCATAACAACTAAACAAGTTAAATATGCAATTGAATACATAAAACCAAAGCAAAGTCCAAGAACAGAGATCTTCACTGGAAAAAGCTACCAAAACCTTAAAGATCAATTTACAACAATCCTTCTCAAATTTTTTAAGAATGAAAAGAAGTAATCAGTTTCTAACCTGTCCTTTAAAATCAGTATTACCCTGATATCAAGACAGATAAATCACAAGAAAAGAAAATTATGTAAAATCCTTTATGAATATAGTTGTAAAAATCCTCAACAAAATATGTCAAAATAAATTCAACAGCATATTAAAAGGGTTATTCAGCATGACCAAGTATAATTTATCCCAGGAATGCAAAGGTAGTTCAACAGAAGAATATAATCCATATAATATTCAACATAGATAGAATTAAGGGAAAATAC
This sequence comes from Cervus elaphus, assembly GCF_910594005.1. Lineage (NCBI taxonomy): Eukaryota > Metazoa > Chordata > Mammalia > Artiodactyla > Cervidae > Cervus > Cervus elaphus. Next base: position 8,751,814 of record NC_057844.1, on the reverse strand, counting down.
ATATGATTATCTAAATTGAGGCAGAAAAGGTATTTGATAAAACCCAGCACCATTTTATGATAAAAACTCAGAAAACTGGGAATAGAAGAGAACTTAAACATGATAAAGGCATTAATAAAAAAAATGAAATACATAGATAACATCATGTTCAAATCTGAAAGAATTAAAAAAAAAAAAATTTTCCCCTAAAATCAGGAATAAGATTACACTACTCACTTCCACCTCTGCTGTTTAAACTTGTACTTGTTCAGCCAGAACAGTACAGCAGGAAAAGAAACTAAATACTACCTAAAAAGGAAATAAATAAGGAAAACTACATCTACTTACAAATAGCATGATTCTATATATATAGAATATACTAAAGAATTAACAGGAAAGAAACTAGAGCTAATAAAACAAATTAAAGTAAGTACAAGATCAACATGACAATTTGAATATACCCACACTAAAAACTTGAAAAGTATATTAAGTAAAAATTACATTCACAATAGCATCTAAAGATTAGCAAGAGGAAGATTAAATTTAATGAAAGAGATTTAAGGCTTTTATAAGGAAAACTAAAAAACATCATTGAAAGAAATTTAAGACTTCAATCAATTAGACGGTGAAAAAGAAAGTTGTAACCCATAGGGAGATAATTTCAGCAAATGCTAATGGATGATGCTGAAGTTCCAATACTTTGGCCACCTGGTGCAAACAGCTGACTCTTTGGAAAAGACTCTGATGATGGGAAAGATTGAAGGCATAAAAAGAGGGTGTCAGAGGATGAGTCACAAAGAGTTGGGCATGCCCTGGTGACCAAACCACAGCAATATGGGTGAGAATACTGTGATAGGGGCCTGGGAATCTACCTGAGAGTTTCCACTTCCTCAGTGGAGAAAAATATGAGAATAGATACACTGAAGAAGACAAAAAGAGTTTTTGCTTATGTGGGTCACACTTCCTCCGAGGCAGCACAGCTCACTGCCAAAAGATACTTCATGCTGTCTGATTTCTCCACAGGATAAAGTGAGTGCAAATCCCAGCTATCCCAGCCTTGTGGGCTTTGGCCCAAAGGGTCCCTTTTCATCTGAGGCAGAATACTGAGAGGATCAGCACAAATCAGGCTACTCAGTCTGGAGAGAGATAAGATTAGGGAAAGGAGGTGGTGGTCATCACAACTGGTGCGTGAAACTCAATAACTAGCTTCAGATCCTGCTAATTGGTCCAGGGGTTCCACCAAGAACACAAAAGAACCCAACACCCTGAAGGGCACTTCAACTGTAGAAGGACCCAACTATCTGGTGACCTCCCCCAACTCTTGACAATAAGAAACCTGAAAATTGGACAGAACTTTTCGTTATAGGTTGAATTGTGTCTCCTCCAAAATTAATATGTGGGGGGATCCAAATTTCCCATACGTCAGATAGTGAGTTTACTTGGAAATATTATCATTGCAAATGCAGTTAGTTAAGTTGAGTAGGGTGAGCCCCTGTTCCAATATGACTCGTGCCATAATAAAAAGGAATTTGGATACAGATACATATGTAGCGGAAACATGTTGACATGAAAACTACTTCTCCAAGACAAAAATTACCAAAGATGTCCAGCAAACAGTCAGAAGCTAAGGGAGAGGTGTTAAAGTGATTCTTTCACAGCCATTAAAAGGGAAAAATACTGCTGGCATCTTGATCTTCAAATTCTAACTTCTGAAACTATTCAACAAATATGAGTTGGTGTATGCACGCTTGCAATTTAATGCAACGTTCAGCTAACTAGGTGTAAAAGTTTGAGAGACTTTCTCTTCTTGGTCTCCAAAGTCACTGCAGATTGTGACTGCACCCATGAAATTAAAAGATGCTTGCTCCTTGGAAGAAAAGCTATGACAAACCTAGACAGCATATTAAAAAAAAAAAAAAAAAAAAAAAAACAGAGACATTACTTTGACAACAAAGGTCCATCTAGTCAAGGTTATGGTTTTTCCAGTAGTCATGTATGGATATGAGAGTCGGACCATAAAGAAGGCTGTTCAGTTCAGTTCAGTTGCTCAGTCGTGTCTGACTCTTTGTGACCCCATGGACCGCAGCATGCCTGTCTTCCCTGTCCATCAACAACTCCCAGAGCTTACTCAGATTCATGTCAATCCAGTCAGTGATGCCATCCAACCATCTCGTCCTCTGTTGTCCCCTTCTCTTTCCATTTTCAATCTTTCCCAGCATCAGGGCATTTTCAAATGAGTCAGTTCTACCTTCACATCAGGTAGCCAAAGTATTGGAGCTTCAGCTTCAGCATCAGACGTTCCAATGAATATTCAGGACTGATTTACTTTAGGATGGACTGGTTGGATCTCCTTATAGCCCTAACGATTCTCAAGAGTCTTCTCCAACACCACAGTTCAAAACCATCAATTCTTTAGTGCTCAGCTTGCATTATAGTCCAACACTTACATCCATACAAGACTGCTGGAAAAACTATAGCTTTGACTAGATGGACTTTTTTGGCAAAGCAATGTCTCTGCTTTTTAACATGCTATCTAGATTGGTCATAGCTTTTCTTTCAAGGAGCATGCATCTTTTAATTTCGTGGCTGCAGTCACCATCTACAGTTATTTTGGAGCCCAAGAAAACACAATCTGTCACTGTTTCCATTGTTTCCCCATTTACTTGCATGAAGTGATGGGACCAGATGCCATGATCTTCGTTTTTAAAATGTTGTGTTTAAAGTGAACTTTTTCACTCTCCTCTTTCACTTTCATCAAGAGGCTCCTTAGTTCTTCTTCACTTTCTGCCATAAAGGTGGTGCCATCTGAATATCTGAGGTTATTGATATTTCTCCCGGCAAGCTTGATTCCAGCTTGTGCTTCATCCAGCCCAGCATTTCACATGATGGATTCTGCATATAAGTTAAATAAGTATGGTGACAATATACAGCATTGACATACTCCTTTTACCTATTTGGAGCTAGTCTGCTGTTCCAGGCACAGTTCTGACTGTTCCTTCTTGATCTTCATACAGATTTCTCAGGAGGCAGGTCAGGTGGTCTGGTATGCCCATTTCTTTGAGATTTTTCCACAGTTTCTTGTTATCCACACAGTCAATGGATTTGGTGTAGTCAGCAAAACAGAAGTAAATGTTTTTCTGGAACTTGTTTTACTTTTTCAGTGATCCAACAGATGTTGGCAATTTGATCTTTGGCTCCTCTGCCTTTTCTAAATCCAGCTTGAACATCTGGGAGTTCACAGTTCACATACTGTTGAAGCCTAACTTAGAGAATTTTGTGTATCGCTTTGCTAGCATGTGAAATGAGTGCAATTGTGCAGTAGTTTGAACATTCTTTGGCATTGTAATGAAAACTGAAATTTTCCAGTCCTGTGGCCACTGCTGAGTTTTCCAAATTTGCTGGCATATTGAGTGCAGCACTTTCACAGCATCATCTTTCAGGATTTGAAATAGCTTAACTGGAATCCCATCATCTGCACTAGCTTTGCTGGAACTGGTGCTTCCTATGGCCCACTTGACTTCACACTCCAGGTGTCTAGCTCTAGGTGAGTGATCACACCATCATGGTTATCTGGATCATGATCTTTTTTTGTATAGTTCTTCTGTGTATTCTAGCCACCTCTTCTTAATATCTTCTGCTTCTATTAGGCCCAAGCCATTTCTGTCCTTTATTGGGCCCATCTATGAAAGGTTCCCTTGGTATCTCTAATTTTCTTGAGGAGATCTATAGTTTTCCCCATCCTATTGTTTTCCTCTATATCTTTGCATTGATCACTGAGGAAGCCTTCCTATCTCTCCTTGCCATTCTTTGGAACTTTGCATTCAAATGGGTATATATTTCCTTTTCTCTTTTGCCTTTAGCTTCTCTTCTTTTCTCAGCTATTTGTAAGACCTCCTCAGCCAACCATTTTCCTTTTTTCATTTCTTTTTATTGGGGATGGTCTTGATCACTCCCTCCTGTACAATGTCATGAACTTCTGTCCATAGTTCATCAGGCACTCAGTCTATCAGATCTAATCCTTTGAATCTATCACTTCCACTTTATAATCATAAGGTATTTGATTTAGGCCATACCTGAATGGTCTAGTGGTTTCCCCCTACTTTCTTCCATTTAAGTCTGAATTTGGAAATAAGGAGTTCATGATATGAGCCACAGTCACCTCCTGGTCTTGTGTTTGCTGACTGAATAGAGCTTCTCCATCTTTGGCTGCAAAGAATATAATCAATCTGATTTTGGTATTGATCATCTGGTGATGTCCATTTGTAGAGTCTTCTCTTGTGTTGTTGGAAGAGGGTGTTTCCTATAACCAGTGCATTCTCTTGACAAAACAATGTTAGACTTCGACCTGCTTCATTCTGTACTCCAAGGGCACATTTGTCTGTTACTCCAGATATCTCTTGACTTCCTACCTATGCATTACAGTCCCTTTTATGAAACGACATATTTTGGGGGTGTTAGTTCTAAGTCTTGTAGGTTTTCATAGAACTGTTCAACTTCAGTTTCTTCAGCATTATTGGTCAGGGCATAGACTTTTATTACTGTGATATTGAATGGTTTGCCTTGGAAACAAACAGAGATCATTCTGTCATTTTTGAAATTGCATCCAAGTACTGCATTTCAGACTCTTTTGTTGACTGTGATGGCTACTCCATTTATTCTAAGGGATTCTTGCACACAGTAGTAGCTACAATGATCATCTGAGTTAAATTCACCCATTCTGATCCATTTTAGCTCACTGATTCCTAGAATGTTGATGTTCAATCTTGCCATCTCCTGTTTCACCACTTCCACTTTGCCTTGATCCATGGACCTAACACTTCAGATTTCTATGCAATATTGCTCTTTACAGCATTGAACTTTACTTCCATCACCAGTCACATCCAACAATTGGGCGTTCTTTTTGCTTTAGCTCTATCTCTTCATTCTTTTGCAGTTATTTATCCACTGATCTCTAATAGCATATTGGGCACCTGCCAACCTGGGTAGTTCATCTTTCAGTGTTATATCTTTTTACCTTTTCACACTGTTCATGGCAAACCACTTGAGTATTATTGCCTTGAGAACTCTATGAATGGTATGAAAAGAAGGCTGAGCATCAAAGAATTGATGCTTTTGAACTGTGGTGTTAGGGAAGACTCTTGAGAGCCCCTTGAATTGCAACAAAATTAAACGAGTCAATCCTAGAGGAAATCAATCCTGAATATTCATTGGAAGTACTGATGCTAAAGCTCCAATACTTTGGCCACCTGATGCAAAGAACTGACTCATTAGGAAAGACCCTGATGCTGGGAAAGATTGAAGGCATGAAGAAAAGGTTATAACAGAGGGTAAGATGATTTGATGGCATCACCAACTCAATGGACCTAAGTTTGATCAAGCTCTGGGAGATGGTGAAGGACAGGAAGTCTTCTGTGCTACAGTCCAGGGGTCCCAAAGAGTCAGACATGACTGAACGACTGATCATTAGCATCGAGATGTAACAGACCTACATGAAATGCACGGATACATGCATGCTAAGTCACTTCCGTTGTGTCTGACTCATTGTGACCATATGGACTGTAGCCCTCCAGGCTTGTCTGTCCTTAGTATTCTCCAGGCAAGAATACTGGAATGGGTTGCCATGTCCTCTTCTAGGGAATCTTTTTGACCTAGGGGTGGAACCCTAGTCTCTTATATCTCTTGCATTGGCAAGCAGGTACTTTACCACTAGCGCCACCCGGGAAGCCTCATACATAGCATATATCCCCCCAGTTGCAACAGAATACATATTCTTCTTCCATTCCATTCAGTCACTCAGTCGTGTCTGACTCTTTGTGACCCCATGGCCTGCAGCAAACAGTACTCCCTGTCCATCACCAACTCCCGGAGTTTACCCAAACTCATGTCTGTTGAGTAGGTGATGCCATCCAGTCATCTCATCCTCTGTCGTCCCCTTCTCCTCCAGCCTTCAAACTTTCCCAGCATCAGAGTTTTTTCCAATGAGTCAGCTCTTTGCATCAGGTGGCCAAAGTATTGGTGTTTCAGCTTCAGCATCAGTCCTTCCAATGAACACCCAGGACTGATCTCCTTTAGGATGGACTGGTTGGATCTCCTTGCAGTCCAAGAGACTCTCAAGAGTCTTATCCAAAAACACAGTTCAAAAGCATCAATTCTTCAGTGATTAGCTTTCTTTATAGTCCAACCCTCACATCTATAGATGACTACTGGAAAAACCACAGCCTTGACTAGATGGACATTTGTCGGCAAAGTAACATCTCTGCTTTTTAATATGCTGTCTAGGTTGATCATAGCTTTTCTTCCAAGGAGCAAACATCTTTTAATTTCATGGCTGCAGTCATCATCTGCAGTGATTTTGGAGCCCACCAAAATAAAGTCTGCCACTGTTTCTACTGTTTTCCCATCTATTTGCCATGAAGTGATGGGACTGGATGCCATCATCTTAGTTTTCTGAATGACACCCAAAAAGCATTCTCCAGGACAGATCAAATGTTGGGCTGCAAAAGAATAATATATTTTGAAAGCTAGATGATAAGCATCAATTATAGAAAAAATTTTAAAAATTAATAAAATATGAAAATTAATAAATATACTTTTAAAAACAACACAATAGCACAAAAAGGTGAAAAAAAAACAAATAAATAAACAGCCATCTCAGTTAATGCAGTAAAACATTTTGATAAAGTATAGTGTGTGTTTATGACAAATAAAATCCAGAAAGCTAAGACCATGATTAAATGAATTTATGAGAAGCTCTCCACAACACTGTAAATTGTGTATTAAACAACATTGTGAATGTGTAAAATGATATTGAGTGTTCACTCTGAATGATTACTTTTATGTTATACGAATTTCAGTTCAATCTAAAAAAGATGAGATAAAGACCAATATCATATGACAACACGTATATGTGGAATCTAAAAAAAAATAAAATAAAAATGATACAAATGAACATATTTACAAAACAGAAACGGACTCAATGACATAGGAAACAAATCTGTGTGATGGGGAAAGAAGAGAGAGAGGAATAAATAAGCAGTTTGAGATTAACAAATGCACACTGTGTGCATATTAAGTTACTTCGGTCATGTCTGACTCTTTGTGACCCTATGGACCATAGCCCGCCAGGCTCCTGTGTTCACAGGATTCTCTAGGAAGAATACTGGAGTGAGTTGCCATGCCTTTCTCATGAGTGTCTTTCTGACCCAGGGATTGAACCCACATTTCTTGTATCTCCTTCATTGGCAGGCAGATTCTTTACCCCTACCTTCACCTGGGAAATCCAACAGATGTACACTACTCTATATGAAGTAAAGAAGAAAGGGATACTGTATATCACAGGAACTATATTCAGTATCTTATAATAGTCTATTATGGAAAAGACTCTATATGTATAACTGAAGACTGCTATACACCTGAAATTCACTATACTTCAATTTTAAAAAATGAGATGAAAATTTACATTTTTGTTCATCAATATTAAGAAATTGGTATAAAGTTCATAAGTGTTGCAGAAGTAAAATATTAACCAAACTTACAAATACAGTGTAGATGATGTGATGAAATGTAGGAGACTACTGATAACAGCTCCTTTTCGTTTATACTATTATCATACATCTTGCCTGTTGACTTTTATTTTATCTTTTCATTTGATAAATAAATTTTCTGGGCAAGAGTTCCTTAGAGTACTCATTCTCTCACATATTATATTTATTCTCTGCTCTATCATATATCGTTTTTGTTGATATGTAATAGGAAAGTCACATTTCCTCTTGGATGATATATTTGAATTATTTTACGTCTCTTATAATCAGATACTGAATGCATTGACCTGGAAGTTAGGGGTAATAATATTTCATGTTAATTGCACAGATTTTGGAATTTACTAGAGGAAACAATACTTATGTCCAAAATAGGAAACACAGATGAGGTAATATGAAATTCCCACCAAAAGTCCATTAAAATCGCTATTTCTAAAGTGATTCTAAAGATAGTCACCAATAGGTGAACATCCCTCTACCTTTTCTATTTGTTTTGGTGTGTCTTACTGTTTTTCCTAATGATTGTTTTTCTGTATTATAAGACATTATGTTGTTATCTTGATGGATGATAGCAAATTTGGAAAAAAAAAACTTGAAGACATTTAAATGATACAGTCTTATTGATACCAAGATTGTAAAAATTTCCTTCCCGTACTTAGATTTTATAGAAGATATAAATTGCTTGCAGACTCTTGGTAGATAACAAATCATCAGTAAAAACATTCCAAGGCTCTCTGATCCAAATGGCCCATTGCCTGCTGTATGCTATATGTAGGATGCAATTATCATAGAAACTTACATATATTTAATTTTTTTTTCTTCTGGGGAATGTGTAAAGTGAAAAGTATAATAATGTAGATATATTAAATAAAATGATTTCAGTGAAGGTTTTTTTATTTTGTATAAATATATACAGTGTACATTTTTGAAGCGTGTAAGAAAATATGATTTTTACTTATGGGAAAATTATATATAATTGGCTCCTACATATTTATGACAATTATTTTAATATATTAGTTAATTACTTAAAGGATGGTAATAAACAATGCAATGCAGATTACAACTTGTCCAAAAAATGGAAGAAATATAAAAATCCAAGGTATACCTACAGTTCACATTTAAGTGGAAATAGGAAATTTAGTTGCATTTTTTTTCTCCTTATATGTTAAGATATTTAAAGTTTCAGGTGATGTTTTAGGAATAAATCTTATGAGACATTAAATTATTATAGAATTACAATGTTCATTCCTGCATACTTAGCAAATTATTTCCGGAAACAAAATAAAATTTTCATGAATGGCAGCTTATGTAAAGTACAAATGTCACAAGATAATTGATTGGTTTCACAAGAATGAACATTTTACTCACCTCGTGAGTAGTTTTCACACTATCAGTATTTTGTTTGTAGGGCTTAGAAGAATGTTTTTGAAAAAGCTCTCTCTCTCCAACCTCAACATCTTTAGAGTAGTGTACTCAAGACCAATAAACCTAATATACTGTATGAGTGAACAATATGAGGAATAATGCATACATGCACATTCAAATACATACACATAATTATGCTTAGCACCGTTATAGTATTCACAATGATTTTCTTTTTTTCTGCCCAAGATTGATTCATATAAACCACTCCTAACTTCCACTATGTTCCAGTTTTTCTGGTTGTCATTTTCTGCACTAATATTCATTTTCTCTTTCTTCATTGACTTCTCCCCTAAGGCTTATGTTAATAACATGTTCAGAACATTTATAAAATTCTGACTTAATGAGATAGATGCAAAAACAACAAGCAACTTTTACCACTTTATCTCCTTCTAAGTTTTATACACATTTTCTTTATTTCTTTACCACCTAGACTCATCTGAATCTAGAAACACAGTTTCCTTATATGGTCATTGTCATTGTTTATGAAGATTAGAATTCAGATGTGTGATTGAACACACACAAAACTGAAATTTCGTGAAGTAAATATACCCTATCTAGGAATCTATCTGTGTACCTGTCCACATACTTCTGGTGACATAGAATTGAGGTTTTTCTTGGGCTGGAAGGGTTAGTAGAAAGAGAAAGATATCTTTTCTCAAGTATTAGATAAAGGTCTAAGAAACACCACTGATGGTAAAAATGAACATGTTCAATCCTTTTCAAGTTGTTTATGAACAAAAAAAATACTTTTTTTCAATGTATCACAAAACATTACTTTTGTAAAACATAATAAAAGGCAATAATAGAAAAATAAAACTAAAATAAAAAATGAAAACTTCTGTATTATTGTCAGCCGACATAAAATTTTCCTCTTAGATTGATATAAAAGCATTAAAATTCTACTGTTATTTCAGTACTTATGTCTTAAACTATGACTGAACAGTTGTCCCAACAGCATGGTTCCAAGAACCAGTACTCTCTGATAGACAGTTCAGAATATGTGTCTATAGATATGCATGTATGTATGTATATCTACACACACACACACACACATATATATTTCTCATTTGTGGCTGTGTATTGTAATGCAGGATGCAGGGGAACTAACAAAAAATATTGATGTCTAGGTTCCATGAGTTGGAGACACCAATATCTTATCTTCAATAATTCATAAAACAAAAAGATGGAAGACCAAAAAGAAAGAGAAGGTCAACTACAAAGGCAAATTAAACCTAAGAGACATCTATACAACACTCAACCCCATAACTCAAGAACTCACATTCTCTGTATAAGAATTTTCTCTTTTTTTACAACTTTACCAAAATGTATTATTTCTTGTCTTTTGCTAATAACCATACTAACAAGTGTGAGGTAGTATTTTATTGTGTTTTTTTAATGGAATTATTTGAAATTGTATGTATAAAACTTTTTAAAATTACAATGCACTGTAGAATTTTTAAAAATCTCTCACTGAAGTTTTGACTTGCATTTCCCTGATGCTTATGGATACTGGACACTTTTCATAGACTTGTGGATCATTTGCAAATTTTCTTTGGAGAAATGTCTTTTTAGGTTCTTTGTTCAATTTATTCAAATTATTTATATTTTTATTATTGAATTGAGTGACATTCAATATGTATTTGGTATTCAGTTGTTATCAATAGGTGTTTTGCAAATATTTCCTCAGTCAGTTCTGTGATTACCACTTCATTTTGTTGATTGTTTCCTTTGCCATGCAAATATTTTTAATTTCATATAATCTTGCTCATTTATTTCACTTTTGCCTGTGTTTTTGGTGTCATGACTTAACAATTTTAAATATATTACCAAAAGAATTGAAAGCGTATTTCCACACAAAATCTGAGAATAATTGTTAATATCAACATTATTCATGAAAAGTAAAATATATAAACAACTCAAATTTCCATCAATGGATGAATGGAGGAAATAAAATGTAATATTTCCACACAATTCAATATTATTTAGTCATAAAATAGCAAAGTACTGCTACATGATCCAACATGGTTGATCTTTGAAAACACTATTCTATGTGAAGGAAGTCAACAAAGACTACAAATTGAATATACATACAAATAAATGCCCAGAGTAATCAAATACTTAGAAGGAGTACATTAGTTGCTGCCAAGTGTAGGGAGTAGGAGAGTGGGTATTAGAGAGTGACTGGTATGGGGTTTCTCCTTGGGGTGATAAAAATGTTCTGATTATAGATAGTGTTGATGTTCACACATTTTATGAAAATATTAAAAAGCACTGAATTGCACATTTTTAAAACTCAAGGTTGTGCTCTTTGAAATATACTGCAATTTTAAAATTGAGAAAAGAATGTGAAAATAAAATAAAAATCATTTACTGAAAAAGACATCAGAAAGAAAATAGGAATTATTTGTGACAATGAAAAGACAGAGAAAAGTTGTTTAATATACAGAACAACTAACTGCAATATACCTTTTTTAGATTACCATCAAAATAAATGAACTTAAAAGACACTTTGGGAGCAATGACAGAAAATTTAATATAGCCACCGATTAGTTGATGTAAAAGAATTGTGGTAAATTTATTTCACCGTGTTAAGAAGATTGTAATTATGTAAGAAAGTGTCCTTATTTTATAGCTTTATACTGAAATATTTAGAGATAAAATATCATCATATCTTTGAATGGTTTTTAAATGCTTCGGTTTAGTTCAGTCACTCAGTCATATCCAACTCTTTGCGACCCCATGGACTGCAGCAGGTTAGGCCTCCCTGTCCATCAACAATTCCTAGAGTTTACTCAAACTCATGTCCATTAGATTGGTGATGCCATCCAACCATCTCATCCTCTGTTGTCCCCTTCTCTCACCTTCAACCTTTCCCATCATCAGGGTCTTTTCAAAAGAGTGAGCTCTTCACCTCAGGTGGCCAAAGTATTGGAGTTTCAGCTTCAGCATCAGTCCTTCCAGTGAATATCCAGGACTGATTTCCCTTAGGGTGGACTGGTTGGATCTCTTTGAAGTCCAAGGGACTCTCAAGAGTCTTCTCCAACACCACAGTTCAAAAACATCAATTACTTGGTGCTCAGCTTTGTTTATAGTCCAACTCTCACACCCATACATAACTACTGGAAATACCAAAGCCTTGATTAGATGGACCTTTGTTGGCAAAGTAATGTCTCTGTTTTTTAACATGCTGTCTAGGTTGGTCATAACTTTTCTTCCAAGGAATAGGAGTCTTTTTATTTCATGGATGCAGCTACCATCTGCAGTTGTTTTAGAGCTCAAGAAAATAAAGTCAGCCACTGTTTCCACTGTTTCTCCATCTATTTGCCATGAAGTGATGGGACTGGATGGCTTGCTCTTTGTTTTCTGAATGTTGAGCTTTAAACCAACTTTTTCACTCTCCTCTTTCACTTTCATAAGAGGCTCTTTAGTTCTTCTTTGCTTTCTGCCATAAGGATGGTGTCATCTGCATATCTGAGGTTATTGATATTTCTCCTGGTAATCTTGATTCCAGCTTGTGCTTCATCCGACCCACCATTTCTCATGATGTACTCTGCATATAAGTTAAATAAGCACAGAGACAATATACAGCTTTGATGTACTCCTTTGCCTTTTTGGAACCAGTCCGTTGTTCCATTTCCAGTTCTAACTGTTGCTTCTTGACCTGCATACAGATTTGTCAAGAGACAGGTCAGGTGGTCTGGTATTCCCATCTCTTTCAGAATTTTCCACAGTTTATTGTGGTCCACACAGTCAAAGACTTTGGTGTAGTCAATAAAGCAGAAATATATATATATATATTATATATATATATATATATTTTTTTTTTTTTTCCTGGAATTCCCTTGCTTTTTCAATGATCCAGGGGATTTTGGCAATTTAATCTATAGTTCCCTTGCCTTTTCTAAAACCAGCTTGAACATCTGGAAGTTCATGGCTCACGTATTCTTGAAGCCTGGCTTGGAGAATTTTGAGCATTACTTTTCTGGCATGTGAGATGAGTGCAACTGTGTGGTAGTTTGAGCATTCTTTGGCAGTTCCTTTCTTCGGATTGGAATGAAAACTGACTTTTTCCAGCCCTGTGGACATTGCTGAGTTTTCCAAATTTGCTGGCATATTAAGTGCAGCACTTTCACAGCACCATCTTTTAGGATTTGAAAGAGCTCAACTGGAATCTGTCAACTCCACTAGCTTTGTTCATAGTGATGCTTAAATTGCTTACAGAAAGGAAAAAAATGATAAATGATAAAAGAGTAGCTTATTAATCTAGAAAATATATGCATTCATTTTACCACTGTGTCTACTTTAATGTTTCAAGATGGTTATAACACGATATTTTTTAAAATGACAATCTAAGAAATTTTAGACTAGCATGTTAAAATTCAAATTTTACTGTACAAAATTTTTCATCATTGGCAATGTGTTTACTATTTTAAGACTATGCTACTTATTTCTATTAAATAAGTGAGCAATTATCAGTGTGGTTTGTTCATGAAGTTGTGTCTGACTCTTTGCAACCCCATGGACTGCACCAGGCTCCTCTGTCCTTCATTATGTCCTGGAGTTTGCTCAAATTCATGTCCTTTACGTTCGTGATGCTGTCTAACCATCTTATCCTCTGTCGTCCTCTTCTCGTATTACTTTCTGCTTTTCTCAGCATCAGGGTCTTTTCTAGTGAGCTGGCTCGTCACATGAGATGGTCAAATTATTGCAGCTTCAGCTTTAGCATCAGTTCTTCCAATCAGTGTTGAGAGATTATTTCCTTTAGAATTGACTGGTTTGATCTCCTTACAGTCCAAGGGACCCTCAAGAGTCTTCTCCAACACCACGATTCAAAAGCATCAATTCTCTGGCACTTGGCCTTCTTTATGATCCATCTCTCACATCCATACATGAGTCTTGGAAGAACTATAGCTTTGCCTATATCGACTTCTGTTGGCAAAGTGACGTCTCTGCTTTTTAATATGCTGTTTAGGTTTGTCATAGCTTTCTTTCAAGGAGCAAGCCTCTTTTAATTTCATGGCTGCAGTCAACATCCACAGTGATTTTGGAGCTCAAGGAAATAGATTATCATTGCCCCTCAAAAACATGGTAAAAACAAAGTGCAGTAAGTAACCCTAATCTTAACCTTGACCACTCGTAACGCATATATAAATTACGTCTCCTGATGAAACAAAAATTTTAGAACAGAGGTCCAGTCTTAGGTCATTGACTTCAATAGCTCATTATCCAAACACAGCAATATCATGCTGTTTTATAATAGTTTATATGCCTTAAGATTTTAATACTCTTCATATGGAACTTAATTTTACATATCTTAGACGTATTACTTTTTTTATGCCTCAGATTTTACACCTGTACATGTGTTAATGACAGAATATCCTAAAGATACAAAAGATATTTAAAGACTAACTGCAATTATTACTGTCTTAACTGCATCATTTGCCCACATTCTACTAGTTCTCAAAAATATGCACAAATTTCTGGGACTAGCTTTAAAACAGATTTATAAAGGATAAATTAAATTTTCCTTTCATCTTGCAGAATTTTTTTTAATTAAAATACAGTTTTTTTTTAATGCTACTCTCTCCATTTGGAAACACATATATGAAAATATATACAGTACCATATGTAAGCTAGGTAACTTACATTATCTAATTTATTATCCAATGAAAGCTGAGCACTGAAGAATTGATGCTTTTGAACTGTGGTGTGGAATAAGGCTCTTGAGAGTCCCTAGGACTGCAAGGAGATCAAACCAGTCCATCCTAAAGGAAATCAGTCCTGAATATTCATTGGAAGGACTGATGCTGAAGCTGAAGCTCCAATACTTTGGCCATCTGATGTGAAGAATTAACTCACTGGAAAAGACCCTGATGCTGGGAAAGATAGATGGCAGGAGGAGAAGAGGAGAAGTGGGAATTTTCTGTATAGCTCAGGGAGCTCCAACTGGGGCTCTTTGACAACCTAGAAGTGTGAGATAGGGTGGGAAGTGGGAAGGAGGGTCAAGAGGGAGGGGACATGTGTATACCTATGACTAATTCATGTTGATATATGGCAGAAACCAACACAATATTGTAAAGCAATTGTCCTTCAATTAAAAGTAGATTTTTTTTAAATGCACGTTTTACTTTTTTAAGTATCAAAGTTCTGAATCTTTGGAAAATATCTTTATCATAAAAACAGACCCTTAGATACTGTCATGAAATTCTATGCTAAATTATATCTATATACTATTCAGGAATGCCAAACAATCAAAGAGATGATTACTTCTCTCAAGTGATGAAAAAACCTGTCACCCTTTTCTTTCCGTACCTTTCTCCCAGAATATGGTTATTCTTCAGTTAATTTTTCTTCAAATGACATCAAATATAAATTTTACACATCATCACAGTACCTCAGTTATTCATTCTTACAACAGAAAAGGAACTGAGAACATTTGAAATGTTTCCCTTTCCTAGCTCAAGATTTTCAGCCATTATAAAACGTTTGTTCTTCACCACATTAAACATATTCCTATATGGCTTAACAGCTTATATGCATACAATTTTGTAATAACCTAGTATGGAAAAAAAAAAAAAAGAGGTTAAGAAATAACCTCTGGAGAGGAGAAGAAGAAAAAAAAAAAAAAACACATTAGTGACACTTCTGGAAAATTTTGTTTAGAACTCAAATACTCAAATACAGTAGGTATTGATTAAAATTTTTATCAAGTTATTTCAGTTCAGTTCACTCAGTTTTGTCTGACTCTTTGCAACCCCAATGACTGCAGCACGACAGACTACCCTGTCTATCACCAACTCACAGAGCTCATGTCCATTGATTTGATGATGCCATCCAACCATCTCATCCTCTGCCATCCTCTTCTCCTCCTGCCTTCAATCTTTCCCAGCAGCAGGGTCTTTTCCAGTGAGTTAGTTCTTCACATCAGATGGCCAAAGTATTGGAGCTTCAGCTTCAGCATCAGTCCTTCCAATGAATATTCAGGACTGATTTCTTTTAGGATGAACTGGTTTGATCTCCTTGCAGTCCAAGGGACTCTCAAGAGTCTTATTCCACACCACAGCTCAAAAGCATCAATTCTTCAGCGCTCAGCTTTCATTATATATAGTCCAACTCTCACATCCATATATGACTACTGGAAGAACCATAGCTTTGAATATACAGATCTTTGTTGGCAAACTAATTTCTCTGCTTTTTAATATGCTGTCTAGGTTGGTCATGCCTTTTCTTCCAAGGAGTAATTGTCTTTTAATTTCATGGCTGCAGTTACCATCTGCAGTGATTTTGGATCCCAAGAAAATAATGTCTGTCACTGTTTCCATTGATTCCCCATCTATTGGCCATGAAGTGATTGGACTGGATGCCACAATCTTAGTTTTTTGAATGTTTAGTTTTAAGCCAGCTTTTTCACTCTCATCTTTCACTTTCATCAAGAGGCTCTTTAGCTCCTCTTCATTTTCTGTCATAAGGGTGGTGTCACCTGCATATCTGAGGTTTTTAATATCTCTCCCAGCAATCTTGATTCCAGCTTGTGCTTCATCCAGCCCAACATTTTTCATGGTCTACTCTGCATATAAGTTAAATAAGCAGGAAGATAATATGTAGTCTTGACATACTCTTTCCCAATTTGGAGCAATTCCATTGTTCCATGTCCAGTTCTAACTGTTGCTTCTTGACCTGCATGTGTATTTCTCTGGAGGCAGATAAGGTGGTCTGGTATTACCATCTCTTGAAGAATTTGTCACAATTTGTTGTGATCCATACAGTCAATTTTTTTAACATAGTCAATGAAGCAAAAGTAGATATTTTTCTGGAATTCTCTAGCTTTTTCTGTGATTCAACGGATGTTGGCAATTTGATCTCTGGTTCTTCTGCCTTTTCTAAATTCACCTTGAGCCTCTGGAAGTTATTGGTTAATGTACTGTTGAAGCCTAGCTTGGAAAGTTTTGAGCATTAGTTTGCCAGCATATGAGATGGGTGCAATTGCGCAATAGTTTGAACATTCTTTGGCATTGTCTTTCTTTGGGATTGAAATGAAAACTGACCTTTTCCAGCTCTGTGGCTGAGTTTTCCAATATTCTGGCATGTAAGGTGCAGCACTTTAACAGCATTGTAATCAAATTATTTGGTACTTTATTTTAACTGATGGTGTTAATAACACTGAGACCACTACGAAATATGTGGTATGATGACTAAACCATTGAGGCAATAAAATCAGCTATTTATGTTACATTCAAATAGAGTAAAATGTCCAACCTATAAAAAGTTCAACCTATGAAAAGTTTCTCTCTTTATCTTCCCCTATATATATATATATACATATGTGTGTGCATGTGTGTGTGTGTGTGTGTGTGTGTGTGTAGCTATTCATTTGTTAAGTCATGTCTCACTCTTTGTGAGCCCATGGACTACAACATGCCAGACTTTTCTGTCCTTCATATCTCCCAGAGTTTGCTCAAATTCATGTTCATTGAGTCAGTAATGCCTTGACTTAAATGACTAGCCTCTTAGCAGAAAGACTTGGAAACCTGATTCCTGCTCTCTTTTCATGTAGTCTCAGTATCTCTACACATGTTCTTTCTACAAGTTAACTGAACCTTTCACACAGGAACTGAAAGCTTCAGGAAGGAAATCTTACAGACTTGTAGGAAGAACATGTGCAGAAATACTGGTACAATGTTCATTCTGCCATATTTTTCAGGCAAAGCAGTTACAGAGAGCACTCAGATTGAAAGTGAAGAGAGAATGAATATATCATGTGACTGGAGAATCTTCAAAGATACCACTATAGTCTTTGTCATAGTGACACATCTATATTTATTGGCATGAATATGATTTTTATGTTCAGTAGAAACAATATCTTGAATTTTCCATACAAAATCAGCCAGAGAAATCAAAACTCAGTCAAAATCATGCAGAGAAGAAGAATTAGCCAGCAGAGCTGTTCATGTCACTGAATTACAAAATCATGAGATGTAATAAAATAGTTGCTTGATTTCACCTGCCAATCAAACAAATCAGAGCAGTGGCCAGATTCATGAAAACTTGCTGTTCTTCCATCTTTATTATGCAACTTCTATACTATTGTCCACATGACTGGCAACATGCCAGCTATCATATTTGGATCTTGTTACTATGAAAGAGAAAAATGCAAAATTCAGGGCATGCACCTTTCAAGAGGTTATAAGCAAAATTTTGAAATTATGACTTATCTTCCCCATGTGGTAATATGAGAAAATATGTTTGCATTTCTACATTTAGGTCTTTTTTACCAAGTCTTGCTGAAACCTGAGAGCTAGACCAAAAGAGAGAGACTTAACATATTAATTTGAAACAATACAGAGGCCATTTCCCAGATGGTGCTACTCCGATACATACCTTCATGGGAACTCCACAATTTTGGCATATCCAAGAGGAAAATAAAACTCAGGGATTCTAGGGCAGCTCTATGCCACCTCAAAGAGCATCCAGTAGGAGAATGGGGAGGCCTGAACAGTCCCCACCTGGCACCCTCTGGACAGAATTTTAAAGAAAGTCTTGAAAGTTACAAGGAGTATGAGACGCAGTCAGGCCTGGGTTTAATGACTCATCTTTCACGCAATATTGTTTTCTGGGATATCAAGCCCTGAGCCTTTGGAGTAGGAGCACTGACTCCAAGACCCTAGACTGCCAGGGGACTAACCCTTGTGAGTATCAAATAGTGAGAACTCATACAAAGGAAACGACTTGAATACAAGACCTGGCATCACCAAACCACCAGTAGCATCCTGTGCAGAATGCCTCATCTAAACAACAAGCAAAACAAAAATACTAACCTAATTACCAGAAGACAGGATTACCACCTCACTCAGCCTTGCCCATCAGAGGAAAAACAAACATACAACAACAACAAAAAAAGCCTGTACACAAGTCTTACCCTATATGAAGCTTACACAAACCACAGGAGCAAATTTAGGAGAGCAGAAACCAAAAGGAAGAAAGAATTCAACCTTGAAGCCTGGGAAAAAGAGACCTCAAACACAACAAGTTAAAAAAAAAAAAAAAACAATAATGAGAAGGCAAAGAAATACTACACAAATGAAGGAACAAACTGGAAACAGAGAAGTCCAAATAATGAAGAGGAAACAGGCAAACTCCCTGAAAAATAATTCAGAATAATGAATAAAAAAGATGATCGAAAACCTTGAAAACAAAAGGGAGAAAATACAAGAAACTATTGACAAAATACTAGAAGAATTAAACAATAAACACACAGAGCCAAACAACCCAATTACTGAAATTAAAAATACCCTAGAAGGAATCAATAGCAGAATATCTGAAGAAAAATGAATCAGTGAGCTGGAATATAAAAATGGTGGAAATAACTTCTGAAGAGCAGAATAAAGTAAAAAGAATGAAAAGAACTGAGGATAGTGTCAGAGACCTCTGGGAAAATATCAAATGCACCAACATTCAAAGTGTAGGGGTCCCAGAAGAAGAAGAGAAAAAGAAGGATATGAGAAAATTTTTGAAGAGATTATAGTTAAAAACTTCCCCAACATGGAAAAGGAAATAGTCGATCAAGTTCAAGAGGGGCAAAGAGTCCCATACAGGATAAACCCAAGGAGAAAGACACCAAGACCCATGCTAATCTAACAAAGTCTAAACACAAAGAATATTAAAAGCAGCAAGGAAGAAGCAACACGTAACATACAAGGGAAACCCCATATGCTTAACAACTGATCTTTCAGCAGAAACTCTGCAGGTCAGAAGGGAATGGCAGGATATATTTAAAGTACAGAAAGGGGAACATCTACAGCCAAGATTACTGTACCTGGCAAGGATCTCATTCACAACTGATGCAGAAATCAAAAACTTTTCAGACACGCAAAAGTTAACAGAATTCAGTACCCTCAAACCAGCTTTACAACAAAGGTTAAAGGGACTTATATAGTCAAGAAACACAAGAGAAGGAAAAAAAAACAAAAAACAAAAAACCTACAAAATCAACCCTGAACATTTAAGAAAACGGTAATAGGAACTCATACATGAAAAATTACTTTAAATGTAAATGGGTAAAATGCTCCAACCAAAAGACATGGACTGGCTGAATGGATACAAAAACTAGATCCAGGTATATGCTGTCTATAAGAAACCCACTTCAGACCTAAAGACATATATAGACTGAAAGTGGGAAGTTGGAAAAATATATTCCAGGCAAATTGGAAGCCAAAGAAAGCTTGAGTAGCAATCCTCATATCAGACAAAATAGACCTTAAAATAAAGAATATTACAAGAGATAAGGAAGGACACTACATAATGATCACCCTATATGCAAGACAGAAAAAGAGACACAGAGGTTAAGAACAGATTTTTGGACTCTACGGGAGAAGGCGAGGGTGGGATGTTCTGAGAGAACAGCATTGAAACATGTATATTATCAAGTGTGAAACATATTGCAAGTCCAGGTTGGATGAATGAGACAAGTGCTCAGGGCTGGGGCACAGGAATGACCCAGAGGGATGGGATGGGGAGGGAGATGGGAGGGGGGTTCAGGATGGGGAACACATGTAAATCCATGGCTGATTCACATCAATGTATGGCATAAACCACTACAATATTGTAAAGTAATTAGCCTCCAACTAATAAAAATAAAGGAAAAAAATAAATAAAGAGGAATGAAAAAAAAATCCCAGGAGTTGGTTCATCAGTTAAATAAATAAATAGTACAAACAAGGTTTTCTAAAAAGAAATATATATATATATATATATATATATATATATATGAAAGACATAGCAATTGCAAATATCTATGCACCCAACATATGAGCACCTCAATACATAAGACAAACACTAACAGGCATAAAAGGAGAAATTGTCAGTAACACAATAATAGGAGGAGACTAACACTACACTCACACCAATGGACAGATCTCAAAACAGGAAATGAATAAGCAAACACAAGTCTCAAATGATACATTAGATGAGATGAATCTCATTGATATCTTCAGGACATTCCATCCAAATGCAGAAGAATACACCTTCTTCTCAAGTGCACACAGTACATTCTCCAGGATAGATCACACCTTGGGTCACAAATCAAACCTCAGTAAATTTAAGAAAATTGAAGTTGTATCAAGCATCTTCTCTGACCACGACAATATGAGACTAGATATCAGCTACAAGGAAAAAAAAAAAAAAAACCTGTGAAAAACACAAACTGGTGGAGATTAAACAATTTGTTTCTAAATAACCAAAACGTTACTGAAGAAATCAAAAAGAGAAATAGAAAAAAATTCTAGAAACAAATGACAATGAAAACACAACTCAAAACTTTTGGGATGCAGCAAAATCAGTTCTAAGAGGGAAGTTTATAGCAGTACAATCCTACCTCAAGAAACAAGAAAAACATCGAATAGACAACATAAGTTTACACCTAAAACAATTGGAAAAATAAGAGCAAAAAATCCCAAAATTAATATAAGGAAAGAAATCATGAATATCTGAGCAGAAATAAATAGAAAAGAAAAGAAAGAAACAATAATAAAGATTAATAAAGCTAAAAGCTGGTTCTTTGAGAAGATAAACAAAATTGACAAACCTTAATCCATACTCATCAAGAAAAAAAGAGAGAAGAATCAAATCAACAAAATTAGAAATGAAAAAGTAGAGGTTACAACAGACAATGCAGAGATACAAAGGATTATAAGAGACTATTTTGAACAACTATATATCAATAAGATGGATAATCTGGAAGAGATGGACAGATTCTTAGAAAAGTTTAATCTTCCAAGACAGAACCAGGAAGAAATAGAAATTATGAACAACCCAATTACAAGCACTGAAATGGAAGCTGTGATCAAAAATCTCCCAAAATACAAAAGCCCAGGACCAGAGAGCTTCACAGGAGAATTCTATGAAACATTTAGAGAATGTTTAGAGAATGCTTATTCTTCTAAAACTCTTTCAAAATTACAGTGGAAGGAATACTTCCAAACTCATTCTATGAGCCCACAATCAGAGAAGAAAAAGAAATAAAAGAATTTAAGATCAGAAAATAAATAAAGCTCTCCCTGTTTGCAGATGATATGATACTGTACATAGAAAACCCTAAAGATAGTATCAGAAAATTACTAGAGCTAATCAGTGAATTTAGCAAAGTTGCAGTATACACAATCAATAAACAGAAATCACTTGCATTCCTATATACTAACAATGAAAAATCAGAGAGAGAAATTAAGGAATCAATTCCACTCACCATTGCAACAAAAATAATTAAATATCTAGGAAAAAAACTTACCTAAGTAGACAAAGGAACTGTACACAGAAAATTATAAGACACTAATGAAAGAAATCAAAGATGACATAAACAGATGGAGAGATATCCCATGTTCCTGGGTAGGAAGAGTCAGTACTGTGAAAATGACTCTACTACCAAACATAATCTACAGATTCAGTGCAATCCGTATTAAATTACCAATGGCATTTTTTCACAGAACTAGAACAAAAAAAAAAAACTCACAATTCATATGGAAATGCAAAAGACCACAAATAGCCAAAGCAGTCTTGAGAAAGAAGAATGGAGCTGGAGAAATCAACTTCCTGATTTCAGATTATACTAAAAAGCTACAGTCACCAAGACAGTATGGTACTGGCACAAAAACAGATATATAGACCAATTGAAAAAGATAGAAGGCCAAGAAATAAACCCATGCACCTACAGGTACCTTATTTTTTTACAAAGGAAGCAAGAATATTCAATGGGGCAAAGGCAGTCTCTTCAATAAATGGTGCTGGGAAAACTGGACAGCTACATGTATAAGAATGAAATTAGAACACTTCCTAACACCAAAGATAAACTCAAAATGGATGAAAGACCTAAATGTAAGACCAGAACCTATAAAACTCTTAGAGGAAAACATAGGCAGAACACTTGATGACATAAATCAAAATAAGATCCTCTATGATCCATGTCCTAGTGTAACAGAAATAAAAACAAAAGTAAGCAAGTGGGACCTGATTAAACTTAAAGTTTTTGCACAGCAAAGGAAACTATAAGCAAGGTGAAGTGATAACCCTCAGGATGGGAGGAAATAATAGCAAGTGAAACAAGTGACAAAGGACTAATTTCCAAAATATATAAGCAGCTCATACAACTCAATATCAGAAAAACAAACAACTCAGTCAAAAAGTGGGAAAAAGACCTAAACAGACATTTCTCCAAAGAAGGCACACAGATGGCTATCAAACACATGAAAAGATGCTCAACATCACCCATTATTAGAGAAATACAAATCAAAACTACAGTGAGATATTACCTCACAGCAGTCAGAATGGCCATCATCAAAGAGTCTACCAACAATAAATGCTGGAGAGGGTGTGGAGGAAAGGGAAAGCTCCTGCACTGTTGGTGGGAATGTAAATTGATACAGCCACTATGGAAGACGGTACGGAGATTCCTTAAAAAACTAGGAATAAAACCACCATTTGACCCAGCAATCCCACTCTTAGGCATAAACTCTGATGAAGCCGAAACTGAAAAAGACACACGTATCCCATTGTTCATTACAATAATATTTACAAAAAGTAGAACATGGAAGCAACCTAGATGTCCATTGACAGATGAATGGATAAAGAAGTTATGGTACCGATGATAGCTTATGGTGAATGATGTTGGATTTGCGACATCTGAAGAAGAAAATTTAGCTTCAGGACCAGGGACCAGGCTTAATCACTCAAGAGTTTTGTGTAGCAGTTTTATTAAAGTAAGAAAAAGGACAGAGAAAGGTTCGGACATAGACATCAGAAGGGGATGGAGAGTGCCCCTCTGCTAGTTTTCAGTTCAGTTCAGCCTCTCAGTCATGTTCGACTCTTTGCAACCCCATGAACCACAGGAATCCAGGCCTCCCTGTCCATCACCAACTCCCGGAGTCCACCCAAATCCATGTCCATTGAGTCAGTGATGCCATCCAACCATCTCATCCACTGTCGTCCCCTTCTCCTCCTGCCCTCAATCTTTCCCAGCATCAGGGTCTTTTCATGATTCAGCTCTTCACATCAGGTGGCCAAAGCATTGGAGTTTCAGCTTCAACATGTCTTTCCAATGAATATTCAGGACTGATTTCCTTTAGGATGGACTGGTTGGATCTCCTTGCAGTCCAAGGGACTCTCAAGTCTTCTCCAACACCACAGTTCAAAAGCATCAATTCTTCAGTGCTCAGCTTTCTGTATAGTCCAACTCTCACATCCATACATGACCACTGGAAAATCCCTAGCCTTGACTATACGGACCTTTGTTGACAAAGTAATGTCTCTGCTTTCTAATATGCTGTCTAAGTTGGTCATAACTTTCCTTCCAAGGAGTAAGTGTCTTAATTTCATGGCTGCAATCACCATCTGCAGTGATTTTGGAGCCCAGAAAAATAAAGTCAGCCACTGTTTCCAATGTTTCTCCATCTATTTGCCATGAAGTAATGGGACTGGATGCCATGCTGTTTGTTTTCTGAATGTTGAGCCTAAGCCAATTTTTTCACTCTCTTCTTTCACTTTCATCAAGAGGCCCTTTAGTTCTTCTTCACTTTCTGCCATAAGGGTGTTGTCATCTGCATATCTGAGGTTATTGATATTTCTCCTGGCAATCTTGCTTCCAGCTTGTGCTTCATCCAGCCCAGCGTTTCTCATGATGTACTCTGTTTCTGCTGCTGCTAAGTCACTTCAGTTGTTTCCAACTCTGTGTGACCCCATAGACGGCAGCCCACCAGGCTCCGCCATCCCTGGGATTCTCCAGGCAAGACCACTGGAGTGGTTGGCATTTCCTTCTCCAATGCAGGAAAGTGAAAAGTGAAAATGAAGTCTCTCAGTCATGTCCGACTCTTCGTTAACCCATGGACTTCAGCCTACCAGGCTCCTCCATCCATAGGATTTTTTAGGCAAGAGTACTGGAGAGGGTTGCCATTGCCTTCTCCGGATGTACTCTGCATACAAGCTAAATAAGCAGGGTGACAATGTACAGCCTTGACGTACTCTTTTTCCTATTTGGAACCAGTCTGCTGTTCCATGTCCAGTTCTACCTGTAGCTTCTTGACCTGCATACAGGTTTCTCAAGAGGCAGGTCGTATAGTCTGGTATTCCCATCTCTTTTAGAATTTTCCAAGTTTTATTGTGATCCACACAGTCAAAGGCATTGGCACAGTTTTAGCAAGCTCTTTTACATCTGTTAGGAAGCTGTTAATCAGATAAGAGATCCACCTCCAGCCTGAGGGAGTCTCACCAGGCCCCTCTCCCACAATACGCCTTTTTTTGTGTGTGTGGTCTATGTCTTTCTTTTATTTATTTATTTTTTCATTTATTTTTATTAGTTGGAGCCTAATTACCTTACAATATATGCAAGACAGAAAAAGAGACACAGATGTATAGAACAGACTTTTGAACTCTATGAAAGAAGGCGAGGGTGGGAAGATCTGAGAGAACAGCATCAAAACATGTATATTATCAAGTGTGAAACAGATCGCCAGTCCAGGTTGGATGCATGAGGCAAGTGCTCAGGGCTGCTGCACTGGGATGACTCAGAGGGATGGGGAACACATGTAAATCCATGGCTGATTCATGGCAATGTATGGCAAAAACCACAATACGCATTTTTGAGACAGGATGGTATGACGTGTGTCATTCTCCAACCATAAAATAATTGATATGAATACTGGTTTGTTGAGCTATTCTCAGCCCGAGTTTGGAGAAAAGAAAAAAAAAAAAAAAAAAAAGAAGTCCTAGGTGGAACCATTTTGAGGAAAGGCAAATTCCAAAGCAAATACATAGTTTCATTAATATAGCATAAGAAAAACATTTCCATAGAGAAAGCTCCTTTTGATTTTGTATGGAGAAGGAAAAAAATCTGACACTTGTAATTTGTTTCCTCCTGCTGTTGAAGCGAGAGATAAAAAAATGTCTGACACTTGCAGCCTGTTTCCTCCCTCTGGAGACCCCTGGCCTCCCTGCCTGTTACCTTCTCACATGGACACAATGGAGTATTACTCAGCCATAAAAGAAGGAACACGTTAGCTTCAGTCTAATGAGGTGGATGAGCCTAGAACCAATTATACAGAGTGAAGTAAGTCAGAAAGAGAAAAATAAATAACATATTCTAATGCATATATATGGAATCCAGACAAATGGTACTGAAGACTTTATTTACAGAGGAGCAATGGAGAAACAGACATAGAGAATAGACTTATGGACATGCGGAGAGGGGAGGAGAGGGTGAGATGTATGAAAAGAGTAACACGGAACCTCACATTACCATATGTAAGATAGATAGCCAATGGGAATTTGCTGCATGTCTCAGGAAACTCAAACAGGGGTTCTGTATCAACATAGAGGAGTGGGATGGGGAGGGAGATGGAGGGAGGTTCAAAAGGGTGAGGGTATATATATATACCTCTGGCTGATTCATGTTAAGGTTTGAGAGAAATCAACAAAATTCTGTAAAGCAGCTATCCTTCAATTAAAAAATAAATTTAAAAAAGCAATATAGATACTAAAGACCCCAGAGAGATTAACTGCAGATGGCTTCCCAGGTGGCACTAGAGGTAAAGAACCTGCTTGCCAAAGCAGGAGGCATAAGAGACATAGGTTTGATCCCCGGGTTATTCTTTCCAGATAGGAATATGCCAAAATAAAATTTTCTGGGAAATGATGTAATTATATATATATATATGAGTGGGCTTCCCTGCTAGCTCAGCTGGTAAATAATACACCTGCAATACAGAAGATCTGGGTTCAATCCCTGGGTTGGGAAGATCCCCTGGAGGAGGGCATGGCAACCCATTCCAGTATTCTTGTCTGGAGAATCCCATGGACAGAGGAGCCTGGTGGGCTATAGTCCATAGGGTCACAAAGAGTCGGGCATGACTGAAGTGACTTAGCACACACATATTTGTTTGTATTCAAAGATTTTTCAGACCAACAATCATGGAAGCATTACAAATGTGTCTTGAGTACATATCCTCATCTTATTTTTTTTTTTTTTCCTCATCTTCTATCTGTTTGTTGACATATCAGTGTTCAAGTAAATATTCTGCCCATTAAGTTTCCAAGGTGATTCTCTCAGAAGGGAAAGGGTAATTTACTCCATGTAAATACTCCAAATTCAGGTTTTGAGTGCTTCTATCCTAAAACACAGACCTCTTATATATGCGTATGGTATTTAGTTCTTTTTCTGCCCACTCCAGGGTAAAAAGTGGGTACAGAAATAAAACGGACATTATTTGCTTGTAAGTAAAAATTCAGTTCAGTTTAGTCCCTCAGTTGTGTCCGACTCTTTGCAACCCCATGGACTGCAGCACTCCAGGCCTCCCTGTCCATCACCAACTCACGGAGTTTACTCAAACTTATGCCCATTGAGTCGATGATGCCATCCAGTCATCTCATCAAAATAGTCTGCTCTATTGCAGAAACCTTGCATATGAATTCAGGACATTAATTAATATGGATATTAAAAACCTAATGGACTTGTTAACCAGGTATTAGCTAAAAGGTCATATCATGCTCCAAAGGTGACTGAGATATTTAGCTCAGATGCCAACATAGGCTAAAATTCTATTACTGTGTAAAAAGGGGAGCATAATATTAAGGCAAAACTGGCATATTTGATCACAGTAAGAAAATAGATATCTACCACTGTTAGAAACATGATACTTCGTTATGACAAAACAATCAATTTAAGTTTTACTCCTGAAATTATATCAATTTACTGCCTATCATAGATTCAAACTCTACTTATTCACATTGTCATCTATTTTTTTTATACTTTGTGTATGTATGTGAGTTCTTTTGATGTGTTTTCCTTCCAATTTCTGGCTTGTCACTGCAACAATTAACAATCTTGTTTGATGAAATAAACCACATTTAATCAAAACATCTTTAGGTTTTTTTGTTGTTGTTGCTGTTTTGTATTGTTAGACACAATTTGCTAAGATTGTATTAAGAATTTTGCCATTTATATTTATAAACTATATTTAATTTTAGCTTCATTTTCTCACAATATCTTCATGTGGTTTTAGTATCAGAGTAGTTTTCACTTCATTGAATGAATTGTCCCTGTGATGGTTGATTTTATGTGTCAACTTGACCACACTAAGAGATGCCTCAGTCATCATTATTTCTGGATATGCCTGTGTGAGTATTTCTGAAAAGGATTTCAGTATTTGATTCAGTAGACTGAGTGAAGAGATTCACCCTCAGCAATACAGGCTGACATCATTCCATCCCTTGGGACAAGAATGGAGCAAAAAAATCTAAAACTGGCAAATTTTTCTTGAGCTGAGCTATCCATCTTGTCTTGCCTTCAGACATCACAGCTCCTGCATCCTCAACTTTTAAACTCTGGTACTTAGCACCAGTGGCCCAATTCCCAGGCCTTTGGCCTCAGACTGAATTATACCAAGAGCTTTTCTAGTTCTCCAGTTGTCATTCAGCCTCAAAAATAGCCATGTTTTAAAAACTGTTGTGTATGAACATGACCAGATTTATATTTTAAGGAAATGTATTCTTTAACATGATTATTAGCATTTTTCATTATTGTTTCATATTATTGTTTCATAATGTTTCATATTAACATTTCAGCTTATACTATGTTTAGTTTCAGAGATTATTAATTGCCTAACAAAACATCATCTCATCATCCTTAGAGAAGGAGAATCCTGATTTTGAGCTAGGAAATGTATCCCAGACTAAAAGACTACACTGTCAACCTCCTTTACATGTGACTATGTGACAAAGTTATGATTTATTAATTTCAAACAAAAGTATTTTAAGACCTTGGAAAGGCTCCCAAAGGGGGCTGACTCAGCCAGAATGGGTCCTTCTTTGTCTTTCTCTCTCACTTTCTTCGTCAGTTATATAATTCAGATTTTATGGCTTAGTCTCCACCTGGGCTTAAACCATGAAGGTGACTTTGGGGTTGGAAGTCTTTCACCATATATTTCAATTTATTTTTTTTTTAATTTGTTTTTAGTTGTATCTTTTTTAATCTCTTCAAAATCTGTGATTTTTTCTTCCAGTTGTTTTGCTATATAATTGATACATAACACTGTGTAAGTTTAAGGTATTCATCATAATGATTTGATTTGCATACATCATGAAATGATTGCCACAATAATGGTTAGTGAACCTCAGTCATCATATACAGATACATAATAGAATAAATAGAAAACATTTCCTTGTGATCAGAAATCTTACAATTTTTTCTCAACAAATTTCATATGCATATATGCATATATATGCATAAATGTTAATCATATCAACCATGTTGTACCCTATTTATCTTATAACTAGAAACTCATATTTTTGACTTTGTTATTGTTGTTGTTTAGTCCCTAACTTGTGTTCAACTCTTTTGCAAATCCACCAAGCTCCTCTTTCTGTGGGATTTCCCAGGCAAGAATATTGGAGTAGATTGCCATTTTCTTCTCCAGGGGTTTGTGCCAGACCCAGGAATCAGCTACTTTCATTCAATTTCTTCTCCTCTACCTTTGGTAACTTCAAATCTAATCTCTTTTTCTGTTTGTTTGTTCTTTTTTTCTTTTTCTTTCCCCTTTTGAAGTGTAACTGACCTACAACACTGTTTAGTTCTTGGTGCATAACCTAGTGATTTAATATTTCTCTACATTTCAAATGATGACCACAGTAAGTCTAATTACAATCTGTCACCATAAAAAGATATATAATTGCTATCTCTATTTCCACACTGTTCATTTCATACCCATGACTCATTTATTTTGTAATTGGAAGCTTATTTATTTATTTTTTTATCTTATTTATTTATCTCTCACCTGTTCTTCTCCTCCTCTTACTCACTCCCCTTTGGCAAGCACCTGTTTGTTTTCTAAATTTATGACTGGTTCCAGTTTGTAGAATATATATATATATATATATATATATATACATACACACATACATATACACTATTACCATTTTTTACATATAGCAGGAAAAAAACAATAATGAATGAAAGAAATAGATTGTTTTTTTCTACATGCATGAAGGTCCTGAAGTTGTCAAGCCAGTATGATGTTTTCATGGTGTCTTTCATCACCCAAGCTTCAGTTATTCTGTGACTGACTACTGAAACCCAGGCTGTCTAGCAGAGTTTATGGAGAGAATGAAGAAAATGTAAAAGTTCTGAATTGTTGTAAATGAGGAAATATTTATCATTAAATATCATTATCATTACTATTTTATCAATATATGAGACATTATTAAAAAAAAAAAAAAACTTAGAACAATGCCAGACAAATAGTAAGTACCAGGTAAGCAATTGTTAAACAAAAATGTTGAGAATTTATCTAAGAAATCTAAAGCTGGTGTCTTTATAATTACTATAAATGCAGAGACTGTCTTTCATTTAGGTATTATAACTGATTTTGGCATGGCTAGTCCAATAAATAATAAAGGAAAGACAAATGTAAAAGTACATATAAGAAAACTACCTCAAGAAAGAAAAATTGGTGGGTTTAAATAACATTTTCTTTCAAAGATACTGACACTTTGACTTACAGGAGAAGAGCCTTTCTCAGGGAAATGTCTTTGAAGCCATAAATATCATAAACTTAATCCTTGAAAGGATGTTCACAGTTGTAGCATTTGGGGGAATAAAAAAATCTATGTGTAATCTTTCATTAGCTCATTTTCTATCACAAGCTCAAGCATCCATAAAAATAATGTTAAAACTCTTTGAATTAATTTACTTATAATTTCTTTCAAAAATTTGTTGTTCAGATTGATAAAAACATCTGTTGAAAACGCTCAATGTTTTCAACAAAAACATTTAAAAAATAATATAAATGTTATTTATAAAGGTATTCATGATATTTACAAAGATGTTAATTTTTTCTAAATTGAAAATACTTCCTAAATGCCATTTATCATTAATTTTTGTTTATGGTCTGTTAGTTTCAGTCCAAGTGACAGTGTTCATATCCAAGCCGTTTTCAATTAATTTCTTCGTAAGTTATTTTGAGACATGCTATCAACTGATTTATTAAAGCCAACTTATATTACATCAAATGAATTAATAGTAATTCCTAATTATGTCAAATAAGTAAACTATTTTTTCTGACATTGCTTATTTTCCATCCTTTCTCCTACATTGAATTTTATTACACAGTATAGCATTGTTATCTTTTTCCAAAATTTTTATTTTCCTCAATATGCAGTTGTTGAAAATAATTTGTGTTGATAGTTAACAAAATTTTTCCACTCTCTGTTAACAAAATCCAAATTTTGTTCAGATAGTCAAAATTTAGTGAATTTAGGATATTTGCAACCTAGACCCTAACTCAAGAGCAAAATTGCAATTGTTATAGTCTAATTATGAAATTCAATTCCACTTGGTGGTGGAAAAAATATCTAAAAGCATGTGGAATAATTTGGGCAATATTTCTAAGAGGAAGTATATTGATAATATTCTTAGGAATTTTCCTTGTATTTTATAGGATTTACTACTCTTCTGACTAGAGAGACAAGTATTTAAGGTATGCATGTGGTTGCAGTAGTTTTTCTTGAAGCCTAGAGAAAAGTTACATAGAAAAAACATACTGAAAAGTGAAATTTGAAAAAAAGAAAGAAATTGGAACTCTGAAAATAATGTTGAGCCCTTATTACTCATAATAGAACATTCTGATTTCTAGAATGTTGACATTGCTTAAACTAATTTTATTTGGATTTTTGTTTTTAAAGCTGTGTGCGTGCTCAGTTGATCAGTTGTGTCTAATCCTATCAGTCTCCTCTATCCAGGGAATTTTCTGGGCAAGAATACTGAGGTAGGTTGCCATTTCCTCCTCCAGGGGATCTTTCTGACCCAGGAGTCAAGCCTGTGTTCCCTGAATTGAAAGGCGGATTCCTTACCATTGTGTCACATGGGAAACCCCTTAGGCGGCTGAGTATATTTTAAATATATTGTGTTAAAATATTTTTTTACAATAAATTTGTCCACAGAAATATTATTCTACAGGATAAAAATTTCTCATAAAAAGACAAAATCCACAAACTAAGTTATCTACAATAGCATAACAGTTTTTATTGTGTCCCTCAGTTTCATAAGTCTATAAGTTTAATCATTTTGCAAAACTTTTGTAATATAAAGATCTAATAAAATATTATAAACTTTTTTTCTCTTCTTAATTGACAAAGTTGACTTACAGCATTATATTAATTTTAGGTTTACAATGTAGTAATTTGCTATTTTTACAGATTATACTCAATAAAAGTTATAAAATATTGGCGGTACTCTGTATGTTGTAAATTGCTTTCTTGTATCTTATTTATTTTATACCTGGTATTTTGTACTTCTTAACCCTTCTCATCTATTGTGCTCTTCCCCACAACGCTCTCGTCTGACAATCACCAATCTGTTTTTGGTATCTGTGAGTCTATTTGCGTTCCTTTGTTTAATTCCTTGGATTTCGCATATAAGTGAAAGCATACAGGTTTTGTCTTTCTCTGTTTATTTTACAATTCATAACACCCTCTAGAGTCATCCGTGTTGTCATAAAGGACAAAGCTTCATTCATTTCTTACCTCTGAGTAATATTCTATTTATACATATTTATATACATTTGCCCACCAGAGATCCAGGTTTGATCCCTGGGTTGGGAATATCCCTTGGAGATGGGAATAGCTACCCACTCCAGCATTCTTGCCTAGAGAATTCCATGGACAGGGGAACCTGGCAGGCCACAGAGTACAAGTTTGCAGAGTTGAGCATGACTGAGTGGCTAATGTTTTGACTTTCACATATACATGTATATTTATATACATGATGTTGAGCATCTTATCATGCACCTGTTAACCCTCTGCATGTCTTCTTTGGGAAAGAAAAAAAATATATATATATATATATATACACATATACTCCTTTTTCATCCCTTCATCTGTTGATATGTAAATCATCTTGGATATGTAACTAATGCTTTAGGGTTCATATATCTTTTAAAATTAGTGTTCTCATTTTCTTCAGCTAAATACCCTGGAGTGGAATTAGGGAACTATACAGTACTTCTATTTTTAATTACTTTGAGGAAGCACCATACTATTTTTATACTGGCTGTATCAGTTTTCAATTCCACCAACAGTGCATGAGTTCATTTTTTCTCCTCATCTTCAGCAACACATTATTTACTATCTTTTTGCAAGTAGTCATTCTAACCAGTGTGAGATGGTACCTCATTATAGTTTTGATTTGCATTTTCCTGATAATTAGTGATATTGAGCATCTTATCATGTGCCTGTTAACACTCTTTATGTCTTCTTTGGAAAAATACCTTTTCAGGTTCTCTGACCATCTTTTTATTCAGATTGTGCTTTTTTTTTTTTTTTTTTAAATACTGAGTTGTATGAGTTCTTAATATATTTTGGATATGAATTTGTTTTAATCAAACTTATTCTTTGCAAATATCTTCTCTCATTGAGTAGGTAGCATTTTTTCTTTCATTATTGATGGTAGAAATAACTGTAATAAATAAAATTAATATTCTATTCATTAAAGTTTAATATGCATTCTATACTTGTGCTAAATTCTCATAAGCTATATGTTATATATATATATATATGTATATTTTTTATTTATTTTTAAAGTAATTGACTCAAATAAAATTTAAAGTTTAGTTTCTTAGCATTATTAGAGATTTCTAGTGATCAGAAGCCAAATGTTGTTAGTGACTTCCACATTGCACAACATGTCATACAGCATTTCCAGCCTTCTAAAAAATTCTATTATAAAGCACTCATCTAATGAAGGATCAGCAGATATGATTCATAGACCACCACCTATTTTTGTAAATAAAATTCTGCTGAGGATCTCTATATCATTTTAAAAAATATGGTTTATGGAAGTATTCACACTGTATTGACAGAATTAAATAGTTTCAACAAAAACTATATGGCTTGCAAAGCCTAAAATATTGATAATTAAAATATTTAAAAAAAACTTCATCAGTTGTCTACACAATAGTCTAAACAGAATAAAACATAGACTAAATATAGTAAATACATGTGAACATTTTTGTAAAGGAAAGAGTGTGGCAAAATCCTTATTGTTGTGAAAAAAATTAAATATATGTATTTGATATAAGATTCATTTTTATTTATCAATATTCAGTCTTGCTAATACAAATTAAAACTTTATATTCAGAAGCATATACAATTTTTAAAAAAAGATGAACTTCAACTTAAAACTCTAAAAATATTATCAGATTGTTTGACACTGCTCACACGAAGCTCATTTGTCATGTATTTGAAGAGTTTTCATTTCTTTCAAAGAGGTTGTTTCTATCAGATGTTCAAAAGATCATTTTTCATAGTGCCACCATTACAAATAATACCAACTTAAATCGAATCATTTCTTGCATCTGCTAAGTTTCCATATCTGCAGAATGCAAATTGATTTGGATGTATAGTTTTATTTTTGTGAGAAAACATCAGATCTCTTCTGTATCCAGAATAATAAAAAATGTCACATAATCAGAAAGGCTGATTAGAAGTGAAATTGACTTATACCCTCAAATGAAGCATTTTAAGAATTTCTAGAATTACAAGAAATATGCTTCTTCCCCCTGAACTCTCACGATTTTGCCATCAAGTTTTGCTTGAAAACTAATTTTAAAATATGTTTAGAAGCCAGTGTTTGCATGCACAGTGGGGTTGGAAAGAACCAGAATGTTGTAAAACTGTGGAAAGAAGTATCATTTGTTTATCATCACTTTAGAAACTATGGTGTACAGCTTAAGAACCCCAGCCTTTCAGTTAAACTTCTGTGTTTTGATTTTTTTGCTTCCATTCCTCTCACGTTCTCAGTGGGCAAACTAGAGCAGTATGTTAAGTAATAAGCTGAGATATGGTAACAAAAATACAAAAAATTGCAGTGACTTTAGCAAGATAATCTTTCTCAGTTACATAAAAATCTGCAGTCAAAAGCAGTTCTCAGCAGAACATATGAATGGCAAATCAGCTCAATTAGGGCTTTCACAATATTGTCACTCTCTCTCTCTCTCTTTTTAATCTGGTGAGACATTGCTCCATTTTTTATGGTCAAAATTAGATTAATAAAGTCTGCTTTTCAACCTGCAGACTTGGAAAGAACAAGAACAAGAAAGATGGTAAATGATTTCCTTTTCAGCAAGTTTAGAACATCACTGATTATTAAAATGCATTGGTTTGGACATAATTAAATGGGTATAAATATCTTCAAATAACTGAAGGCTTTGCACCTAACTAAGTGTCTAGTTAGGAAAAATAGTACTGGGGAACCATTGCTTAATGTTTCACAATTTTCTCATATTTAAATTTTATCTTTTCATAGATTTATTGTGACAAGTAACCATGTAAACCTACACACACCCTTGGAAAGCAACTGACACACAGTAAGCCTTTAATAATTCTTATGTCTTTTTTCTATTTGCATAATTCCTTTCTTTTGTGACTTGTTTCAATATATTGATTATAAATAGGAATAAAAATATTTTATGCTGTAAAAGTGCTGCACTCAATATGTCAGCAAATTTGGAAAACTCAGCAGTGGCCACAAGACTGGAAAAGGTCAGTTTTCATTCCAATCCCAAAGAAAGGCAATGTCAGAGAATGCTCAAACTACTGCACAATTGCACTCATCTCACACGCTAGTAAAGTAATGCTCAAAATTCTCGAAGCCAGGCATCAGCAATACGTGAACTTGCAGATGTTCAAGCTGGTTTTAGAAAAGGCAGAGGAACCATAGATCAAATTGCCAACATCTGCTGGATTATTGAAAAAGCAAGAGAGTTCCAAAAAAAACACATCTATTTCTGCTTTATTGACTATGCCAAAGCCTTTGGCTGTGTGGATCAAAAAAACTATGGAAAATTTTCAAAGAGATGGGAATACCAGGCAACCTGGCCTGCTTCTTGGGAAGCCTATATACAGGTCAGGAAGCAACAGTTAGAACTGGACATGGGAAAAATAGGAAAAGGATCACATCAAGGCTATATATTGTCACCCTGCTAATTTAACTTATATGCAGAGTACATCGTGAGAAACACTGGGCTGAAAGAAGCGCAAGCTGGAATCAAGATTGCCAGGAGAAATATCAATAACCTCAGACATGCAGATGACACCACGCTTATGGCAGAAAGAAGAACTAAAGAGGCTCTTGATGAAAGTGAAAGAAGAGAGTGAAAATGTTGGCTTAAACCTCAACATTCAGAAAATTAAGATCATGGCATCTGGTCCCATCACTTCATGGGAAATAGATGGGGAAACAGTGGAAACAGTGGCTGACTTTATTTTTCTGAGCTCCAAAATCACTGCAGATGGTGGTTGCAGCCATGAAATAAAAAGACACTTGCTTCTTGGAAGGAAAGCTATGACCAACCTAGACAGCATATTAAAAAGCCGAGACATTACTTTGTCAACAAAGGTCCGTCTAGTCAAGGCTATGGTTTTTCCAGTAGTCATCTATAGATGTGAGGGTTGGACTATAAAGAAAGCTGAGCACCAAAGAATTGATGCTTTTCAACTGCAGTGTTGGAGAAGATTCTTGAGAGTCCCTTGGACTGCAAGGAGATCCAACCAGTCCATCCTAAAGGAGATCAGTCCTGGGTGTTCATTGGAAGGACTGATTTTGAAGCTGAAACTCCAATACTTTGGCCACCTAATGTGGAGAGCTGACGCATTTGAAAAGATCCTGATGCTGGGAAAGATTGAGGGTGGGAGGAGAAGGGGACGACGGAGGATGAGATGGTTGGATGGCATCACCGACATGATGGACATGGGTTTGGGTGGACTCCGGGAGTTGGTGATGGACACTGAGGCCTGGCGTGCTGTGGTTCATGGGGTCACAAAGAGTCGGACACTACTGAGTGACTGAACTGAACTGATGTATTAAAATTGTATATATCAGTTGTTGTGTTGAAAAAACAATCAATGATAAAAATTAAATAATTATTTAGGCTGAAATCCCTCGTTTGAAGAAAATTGTAAACTTTTTAGTTCAATGGATTTTTAAATTGACTTTCCAATATACCATATGTGTGCTTTTTTTTTTTCCCCAGTGATTTTCATTTATCTTTTATTTATTTATTTTTTCATTTATTTTTATTAGTTGGAGGCTAATTACTTTACAATATTGTAGTGTTTTTTGTAATACATTAACATGAGTCAGCCATGGATTTACATGTATTCCCCATCCTGATCCCCCCTCCCACCTCCCTCTCTACCCGATCCCTCTGGGTCTTCCCAGTGTACCAGGCCCGAGCACTTGTCTCATGCATCCAATCTGGGCTGGTGATCTGTTTCACCATAGATAATATACATGTTTCGATGCTGTTCCCTCGAAACATCCCATCCTCGCCTTCTCCCACAGAGTCCAAAAGTCTGTTATATATTATATTGTGAAGGAATATGATTAATAGGTTAGGAGAACCATTAAACTATTAAATAAAATAGATAAATGCTTAGGATTCTAGGTGAAGATAAAAAATACATAATTTTAATATAATTTTGACAATATGCAAAAATGAGATAAAAATAGAATTTGAATTTCTAAGACAAAGGATAAGTGACAATAAAGTCTAGCATTCTGTTACCAGAAGCTTTATTTAATATATTCATGAAATTTAAATGTAGCATTTATTTTTCTTACTTCAGCACCCGTGGCAAAGCAGCTTAATTACTCAGGCATCTCCAAGTTCTCATGGTAAAGAGCCAAGGGGGGAAAAAAATTGTTTCTGGCAGAGCAAAGGGGAAAAACAGTCTTTTAAAAATATATTCCAATAGCGTTTTCCATAACAAAGTCCCAATCAGCAATAGTAAAAATTTAACCATAACCGTACTTCACCAGGGTGAAAGAAAATTGCCCCTTCCAGTACACACTAGCATTTCTGTTTTAACTAAAACAATAAATAAATGACTAGAAACATTTGTGAAACCTGGAGCCCAGGAATACAAGTCCTGAGATTAAATCATAAGGTTATAAAACATTACACTTCTGACGCAAGTTACTACCACACCTATAGAGCTTCAGTATAACTGAACTGCAGCCAAAAAAAAAAAAAAAAAAAAAGACCTACAAGAAGAAGACTCAGTCTAAAGAGGAGCGTTAGTTAGGGAATCAAAGAAACAGGGGAGAAAAATATCAGAACACAAGAGGAGTTTAAGCCTTTGCCACAGCTACAAGAAACACTAAATATAGCTCAACTCCTAGCCAGATTAAAATGAAACTTCAATCTCAGTCAAAATGCAGCAAGCTCTTCTGTGGGTTTAGACAAAAAGTATCTAAAATTTATATGAAAGGACAAAAGATTTCCAAATAATGAATACTATATTGAGGAAGAAGAGCAAAGTTGGAGGAGTGACACTACCCAACGTCATAGTCTATAAAAAGCTACCATATTGAAGAGAGCTTAGGACGTGCAAAATAATATACTAACAGGTCAGTGGAATGAAATAGAGTGCCCAGCAATGTACTGCCCAGTATCTGGTTAACACATCCACACACACACACACATGCAAAGAATTCAATAGAAATGGATAATCCTTTCAATAATAGTACTATTTTTTTTTCTTGGAAGTCTACATGTAAGAAATCAATCAACTGATCAATAATTTAAGCAAAGGTGTTACAGTGTTCATAAAAAATAACCCAAAGCAATAGATTAGAGGTTTGCTTTTAAATTCAGTATTACAAAACTAATAGAAAAAAAAAGAAAAAGAAAATATCAGGTTACCCTGAGGTTGGCACTAACATTTTAGCTACATAACCAAAATGATAATCCATGATATAAAACATCAATAAATGATTTTTTATTAAAAGTTAAAACATCTGCTCTGTTAAAGATACTGTTAAAGAAATAAAAAGACAACTAGACATCGAGAGAAATATTTGTAAGTGGGGCTGACATAGATTATATCTATATATAGGATACAGCTCCTTAGGCAAGGGAAACAAAAACAAAGTAAATATTAATAAGTATTATTTAATCAAGCCAAAGCTTTTGCACAGTGAGGAACTCATCTCTCCCCACCAAAAAACCCATACACCTATTGAAAGAGAGACGGTTATCAATATAGATATGTCTGATAAAGTGTTAATAATCAAAATAATTAAAGAACATATATAATCCTAAGTGAAAAATAACCCATATGTGTAGAGGATCGAAATAGGAATTCTTCCAAGGGGGAAAAAAAAATGACCAAAAAGCACCTGAAAAAATGGTCAACATCACTAATCATCAGGGGAATACAAATTAAAACCTCAGTGAGATATCACTCCCGTCAGAATTACTATCATCTGAAAGACAAGAAAGTAGAGAG
This sequence comes from Cervus elaphus, assembly GCF_910594005.1. Lineage (NCBI taxonomy): Eukaryota > Metazoa > Chordata > Mammalia > Artiodactyla > Cervidae > Cervus > Cervus elaphus. Next base: position 8,712,554 of record NC_057844.1, on the reverse strand, counting down.
AAAAAAAAAAAACTCTAGTAAACTATGGGTGGGAGTGTAAATTGGTGTAGTCACTATGGAAAACAGATAGAGCTTCATCAAAAAAAGTAAAAATAGAAGTAACATGTGTGTTTGAGCTCTCTCTCTTTTTCTGGTGCTGTGCTAATTCGATTCAGTTTTGCCCAACTCTTTGCAACCCCATGGACTGTAGCCGCCAGAGGCCTCTGTCCATGGGCTTCTCCAGCAGGAATGCTGCAGAGGGTTGCCCTGCCCTCCTCCAGGGGACCTTTCTGACCCAGGGATTGAATCTCGGCTCTTACGTCACCTGCATTAACAGACAGGCTCTTTACCACTAGCCCACCTGGGAAGCTCAGAAGTATTATATGGTTCTGCAATTTCACTGCTGGATATACAGCAAAAAAACAAAACAAAAACACTTAATCATAAAGATATATACACCCCATGTTTATGGCAGTATTAATTACAATAGCCAAGATATGAAAGCAATTTGTGTCAGTAAACATATGAATGGATAAAAATGAAGTGGTATGGATATTTAGATAATGTCTAGACATGTACATGTATTTATGTATATAAATGCATATTATATAAATGAATATTGCTCATTTTGTTATTACTCATTTATATAATATTCATAAGAATAACAACAAAATTTTGCCATTTGTAACCAAGTATATAGACCTGGAAGGTATTATGCTTAGTAAAAAAGCCTTCCTCAGTGATCAATGCAAAGAAATAGAGGAAAAAATAAAACAGAATGGGAAAGACTAGAGATGACTTTAAGAAATTTAGAGATACCAAGGGAATATTTCATGCAAAGATGGTCACAATAAAGGACAGAAATGGTATGGATCTAACATACAGAGAAGATATTAAGAGGAGGTGGCAAGAATACACAGAAGAACTACATAAAAAAGATCTTCACAACCCAGATAACCATGATGGTGCGATCACTCACCTAGAGCCAGACATCTTGGAGCATGAATTCAAAAGGGCCTTAGGAAGCATCACTAGAAACAAAGCTACGGGAGGTGATGGAATTCCAGTTAAGCTATTTCAAATCTTATAGCATGATGCAGTGAAAGTGCTGCACTCAATTGGCCAGCAAATTTGTAAAACTCAGCAATGGCGACAGGACTGGAAAAGGTCAGTTTTCACTCCAATCCCAAAGGAAGATAATGTCAAAGAATGTTCAAACTACCACACAATCGCATTCATCTCACACACTAGCAAAATAATGCTCAAAATTCTCCAAGCCAGACTTCAACAGTATGTGAACCATGAAATTCTATATGCTCAAGCTGGTTTTAGAAAAGGCAAAGGAACCAGAGATCAAATTGCCAACATCCGTTGTATCACCACAAAAAAAAAAAAAAAAAAAAGGAGTTCCAGAAAAACATCTACTTCTGCTTTATTAACTATGCCAAAACCTTTGACTGTGTTGATCACTACAAACTGGAAAATTCTTCAAGAGATGGGAATACCATACCACCTGACCTGCCTCCTGAGAATTCTGTATGCAGGTCAAGAAGGAACAGTGACAGCTGGACGTGGAACACCAGACTGGTTCCAAATAGGACAAGGAGTACATCAAGGCTATATATTATCACCCTGCTTATTTAATTTATATGCATAATACATCCTGCGAAATGCTGGGCTGGATGAAGCACAAGCTGGAATCAAGATTGCCAGGAGAAATATCAATAACCTCAGATATGCAGATAGCAAAGAAGAATTAAAGAGCCTCTTGAGGAGACTGAGAAATTTGACTTTAAAACTCAACATTCAGAAAACGAAGACCATGGCATCTGTTCCCATCACATCATGACAAATGAATGGGGAAAGAGGGAGAGACTTTATTTTGGGGGGCTCAAAATCACTGCAGATGGTGACTGCAGCTATGAAATTAAAAGACACTTGCTCCTTGGAAGAAAAGCTATGAGCAACCTAGACAAGATATTAAAAAGTAGAGACATTACTTTGCCAACAAAGATCCATCTAGTCAAAGCTATAGTTTTTCCAGTAGTCATGTATAGATGTGAGAGTTGAATTATAAAGAAACCTGAGTGCCAAAGAATAGATGCTTTTGAGCTATGGTGTTGGAGAAGACTCTTGAGGGTCCCTCGGACAGCAAGGAGATCCAATCAGTCCATCCTAAAGGAAATCAATCAGTCCTGAATATTCATTGGAAGGACTAATGCTGAAGCTGAAACTCCAATATTTTGGCCACCTGATGTGAAGAACTGACTCATTTGAAAAGACCCTGATTCTGGAAAGCGGGAGGAGAAGGGGATGACAGAGGAAGAGATGGTTGGATGGCATCACCGACTCAATGGACATGAGTTTGAGCAAGCTCCAGGAGTTGGTGATGGACAGGGAAGTCTGGCATACTGCAGTCCATGTATGATTTCGCCTATGTGTGGAATGTGAAGAATAAAACATGTGGACAAAAGTAGCAAAACAAAAATAACCTCAGAGATACAGAGGGAAAATCAGTGGTTTACCAGAGGGGAGAGGGGTGTGGAAATGGGCAAGACAATCAATGATGATAAAGAGGTACAATCTACTAGGCATAAAAAACCTACAAATTTGTATTATATAGCACAGGAAATATAGATTGTACTTTATAATAATGTTATATGATCTATAATCTACAAAAGTATTGAATCATTTTGTTCTACATCTGTAATGAATATAACATAGTAAGTCAATCTTGCTTTAATTTTAAAAATGTAGACAAGTATTTTACACCATACAACCAAAAAATGAATGCTTTGGAGTAAATCATAAACTGAAATGTAAAACCTCAAACCATAAGATTTCCAAATGAACACACAAGAGAGAAACACAGAATTAGCTAAACATATAAAAAAAAATGCCCATAAAAAAGCAATATGATGAATTATACTTCAACAAAATTAAAGAAAATCTGCTATTAGAAAGACAGTTCCAAGATTATGAAAAGATTAGCCACTAACTGGAAATACCTGAAAATCAAATATTCAGCTCATGACATGAAAACCACTCATATGAACACTCCTCAAGCTCAATAATAGAACAAATATAAAGAGGGCAAATGGTTAAAGCAGGATTGACCAGAGAAGACATTTCAATAGCAACTAAGCACTTGTAAAGATGCTCACCATCATTATTCTTTAAGGAAATGCAAACAATCCCCGGAGATGCTACTGCATAACTATTAGGATAATTACAATTTAAAAAGACTGACTATACTAAGAGAATATGTATTTAAAACACTCACAGATTGCTGAAAGAAATGTAAATTAAAAACAAAAATGTTGGAGATCAGTTGCGTGGTCTTAAAAAATTAAACATATACCTACTATATGATCCAGTCATTCATTTCTAAGCTTATGTAAGAGAAATTAAAGCATAGACATACAAAACTTGGGTGAAGATAATGTTTATAACAATTCTATTAGTAATAGCCCAATACTGGAGAACAGGACAATACTGGAAAACGACTGTTAAAACAGTTGAGTGGACCAAAAACTATGGTATACACACACAATGAAGCAATATTTAGCCATAAAAAGGGTGACGTACTCATGACACCACTACTACACTGAAGAATCTCAAAATAATTTTGCTGAGTGAAAATGAAGAACACACACTGTATGATCCCATTGATGTAAAATTCCAGAAAATGCAGATGAGTCTGTAATGTAGCATGTTAATAATTGCCTTGATGCAGGATAGGGAGGGATTAAAATAGGATATGGGGAAGCATTTGAAAAATCTAGATGTAGTCATTATCTGCCAGGGCTTCTGGACAGTTAAGAGCCTGACTGCAATGCAGGAGACCCAGATTCAGTCCCTGGGCCGGGAAGATCCCCTGGAGAATTAATGGCAACTCACTCCAGTATTCTTCCCTGGAAAATCCCATGGATGGAGGAGCCTGGAAGGCTACAGGACACGACTGAGCGACTAACATACACACACATTCATTATCTTGCTTTAGGCATTGATGATTTCATGTGTGTAAACTTATGTCAAACTCTTAAAACTGTACACTTTTTTCAAGTCATTGTATGTCAAAATCAACCCCCAAAAAACAGGTTGTCATGTAAACTAAAGAAATTTTCTTAGCAGTATGAAAGTAACCAGTTAAACTATATTTTCATCACCAAATATATCATTATAATTGTAAAAAACTTCAGAGCATTTTTAACAAATTTGTATATTCATAGATACATATGCTAAAAAGTGTGAAATCAAAAAAGGTCAATAACTTTAAAATAGTGCCACAACTGAAATAAAAATTAATTTAAATTTTAAATTCATGGAATAAAATTACCCAGGATCATTAAAATATGTTCATCAGGAAAGAAACTGATTATGATTGTGTTAGAAAAAACATATGAGTTAAATGGTACCTAATTTGGATCTCACATCATAGCTAGGTAAATTAGTTAAACAAGTAACTTGGAAAAGGTAATGTGTTAATGAAAGTGCAGGTGGGCTTTCTACTGCTTAACATTATTTACATTCATGTCATATTAGTACATTCTATCAATATAACAAATAAACAAGAATAATATGCTTAAACCAAACAAAGCTTTTATTGTCTTCTCTTTGATACAGATATCTGCAAGTATAATAAATAGAATAATCAATAATATAAACACTTTCTCTAAAATGAGACTGAAGAGCAGAATATTATGAAGCAAGATAATTTAAATAATGTTTAACAAAAATTCAAGCTCTCTACCAGACATTTTGCTAATGGTTAGGGTGTCAAGCAAATATATATACATCCTGACCTTGAGGATCTGATTTTCTAGTGTTTCTCTGAAAGTTATTACATTTTTGAGATATAGATTTATAAAATTTGGATGATAGGAAATTATAAGCAACTTCAGGAGAACTTCTCACTTGCAAACCATGTGTTTTTTTTTTATTTTATTTTTAAAATTTGACTGGAGTATAGTTGATTTACAGTGTTGTATTAGTTCCAAGTGTATAGTAAAGTGAATCACTCATACATACACATTTATCCACTCTTTTTTAGATTCTTTTCCCATATAGGTCATTACAGAGCATTGAGAGAGTTTCCTTTGCTATACCGCAGTACAATACGTCCTTATTATCTATTTCATATATAGTAGTATGTATATTTCAATCCCAATCTCCAAATTTATCCTTCCCTCCCCCTTTCCCATCTGGTAATCTTAAACTTGTTTTTTTCTTTAACATCTGTGAATCTATTTCTATTTGTAAATAAGTTAGTTTGTATCTTTTTTTTTTTTTTAGATTCCACATATAAATGGGGCTTCCCAGATGGTGCCAGTGGTAAAGAATCTGCCTGCCAATTCAGGAGATGTATGAGTCACGGGTTTGATCCCTGGGTCAGGAAGATCTCCTGGAGGAGAAAGCGGCAACCCACTCCAGTATTCTTGCTTGGAGAATCCCATGGTCAGATGAGCCTGGAAAACCATGGTGCCTAGGGTCACAAACAGACATGACTGAAGCAACTTAGCATGCACATACACATATATAAATGATAACATTTGATATTTGTCTTTCTCCATCTGACTTACTTCACTCAGTATGACAATCTCTAGATCTATTCATGTTGCTTCAAATTGCATTATTCCATTCTTTTTTATGGTTGAGTAATATTCCATTGTATACACATACAGAGCTGCAAAGTAAATATGAAGTGTTCCAAAAGATCTCTCAATAAAATGTCCTGAAACGAATACCCAAGTAAGAATTAATCATGTTAATTTTGACTTTTTTTTCTTTTTTTTTACTTTATAATAATAGAGAGCAGTCACTTCAGAAAGAGTTAAATTATAGACTCTTTTTTACATTCTAATAAAATCAATGATTTGGGGTCATAAGACAGGTAAAAATAACAAACCAAAAAAATACAACTTTTGTTATTAATACTGATGTTTTGTTATATGAATGTATAGTTACTTGACTTTTTTGAAAGATAGATTTCTAGGGACTGATAAGATTAAAAATCCAAAAGGAAATCAGTGAAGTGTTACCTTCCCATTTGTATTCCAGAGCTACTCCTTACCAAAAACAACTGTTACAAATTTTGTGTAAAGTATTCCATGGATATTTTATTTATTTACATACAAATCTCTGCTATTTTAAATGTGTACTTGTTCTTATTTTTAACTAGCAAGACTTATTTTTAAATAGTTTTAGATTTAGGGAAAATTGAGCAGAGAATTTTCATTTGCTATATACTAACACTTCAGCACATTTTTCCCTAAAAAAAAAAATAAATAAATAAAATCTTATATTGATATGATTTATGTGTTACAATAAAGACACAAATATTTATATGTTACTGCTAATCAAATTCCATAATTTATATTATGGTTTACTCCTTGTGTTTTGCTTTCTATTGGTTTTGACAAATATATAATGTCATGTATCCACACTTATAGGCTTCCCTGATAGCTCAGTCAGTAAAGAATCTGCCTGCAATGTTGGAGACCTGTGTTCAGTTCCTGGGTTGGGAAGATCCCCTGGAGAAGGAAATGGCAACCCCTCCAGTATTATTGCTTGGAAAATCCTAAGGACAGAGGATGTTGGCAGACTACAGTTTATAGGGTTGCAAGAGTCAGACTCAACTTAGCACTATCTTTCTTTATCCACCATTATATGTCATGCAGAAAAGCTCTGCCTGAAAAATCCCGTGTTTCACATCATCAATTCCCTACCGTGATACTCTTTCAACTACAGATATTTTCACTCCCACTGTAGGTTTGCCTTTTTCAGAATATTATGTAGCTGGAATTATATAGTATGCAGTCTTCTCAGACTGATCTCTTCCATTTAGAAATATACCTTTAGGAGCTTTTCATGCTTCATCTTTTCATGGCACAATATGTACTTTTTGTTGCCCGAAAAGCATGCCTTGACTGAATTAACCATAATTTTTTCCATTCACCTATGAAAGACATTTTTGTTGCCTTCAATTACAGGCAATTATGAAGAAAACTGCAATAAACATCAGTGTATGGACATAAGTTTCCAACTCAATTGCATGAATACCCATGAGTGCTATTTCTGGATGATATGGTAAAACTATGTTTAGCTTTCTTACAAAAAAAAAAAAAGCTTCCAGCTATCTTCTAAAATGGCTCTGCAATCTTAATTGCAGCTAACAGTGCTTGAGAATTCATTTTGCTCTACATCCTTGCTTCCACTTGGTATTTTCAGGTTGATCAATTTTAACTGTCTTAATAGGTATCACATTGTTTCTATGTAGAATTACTTAATGGCATAGGCTATTTATCATTTTCTCATAGGCTTATTTGTAATCTATATATCCACCTTGATGAAATTTCTGTTCAGATGATTTGCCATTTTCTAACTGTATTGCTTGCTTCGAGTTTTAAGAACTCTGTAAATTTTGGGCACATTCCTTATAAATGCATACATACATATATATATATATATATAATATTATTTATTTTTGACTGCTGGGTCTCCACTTCTGCGCATGCTTTTCTCTAGTAGTGGAGAGTGGCTGCTATTGTCTAGGTGCATGGCTCAGGCTTCTCACTGCAGCGGCTTTTCTCGTTGCAGAGCCTGGGCTCAAGGGCGAGGCGGCTGCAGTAGCTTGCAGCATGCAGGCTCCGTAGCTGCAGCTTCCAGGTTCTAGGGCGCAGGTTGAGCAGGTGTGGTGTATGGGCTTAGTTGGTTCACTGCATGTGGTATCTTCCCGGATCAGGGATCAAACCTATGTCTTCCACATTGGCAGGCATATTCTTTACAACCGAGGCAGCAGAAACATAGACAGACCTGGAAACATATTCTTTATAAGATATATATATTTTATAAATATTTTTCCCAGCTTGTGGCTTATTGTCTTATTCTTTTAGCAGGGCTTGTCACAGAATGGAGGTTTTAATTTTAATGAAGACTAACATCAATTTTTAAATGCATTGTGCTTTTGGCGTATTGTATTTAAACTCATTCTCAAACCCAAGGTCACCCATTTTTGCCTACATTACTTTCAAGAAGTTTCATAGTTTTGCTTTTTCATTCAGGTATATGATCCATTATAAATTAATGTTTGTAAAGATTTAAGGTTTATGTCTAGATTATTTTTTCTTTAAGTCGAGTTCCAATTTTTCCATCATCATTTGTAGACAGGACTATTCTTGCTCCACTGAACTGCCTCTACCCCTTTATTGCTGAGCTCTCTTTGATGTTTGGTTGATCTATTTGTCTATTTTTTGCTAATACCAAACTGCATTTATTATAAAAGCTTTATGGTCAGGAGATATCAGTCCTATAATTTTGTTCTTTTTAAGAACTGTATTATCTAATCTAGGTCTTTTGCTTTTCATCATAAACTTTAGATGCAATTTGTCAATATCCTCAAAATATTTTTCCTAAATATTGATTGCAATTGTGTAAAACAATAGATTAATTTAGAAGCCTGTGTGCTTGTGCTCAGTCATATCCAACTCTGCGACCCCATGGACGGTAGCCTGCCAAGCTCCTCTGTCCACGGAATTTCCAGGCAAAAATATTGCAGTGGATTGCCATTTCCTACTCCAGGGGATCTTCCTGATCAAGCGATTAAACCTGAATTTCTTGTGTCTCCTGCATTGGCAGGTGGATTCTTTACCGCTAAGGCCACCTAGTAACTGACCTCTTAACAAATCAAGACTTCTCATCCATGAACAAACATGTTTTTTTTTTCTTTTATTTATAGCTATTTTTCATCAGAGTTTTATAATTTTCCAAAAACAATTCTGTTACATATTTTGATAAATTTATACTGGTGTATATTTTCTCTTGCTTTACCTATATTTTTTGATGATAAAGTAAATGATACATGTTTCTTATTTCAAATTCCAATTATTCATTACTACAATATAGGAAAAAATTGCTTTCCTCTTTTAATCTTATATTCTAACTGTACTGTGATCACTTATTAATTCCAGGATTTTTTTAGTTATTTGGATTTTCTGCACAGATAATCATATTATCCGAAAATAATAGCAGTTTCAGTTCAGTTCAGTTCAGTCGCTCAGTCGTGTCCGACTCTTTGTGACCCCATGAATTGCAGCACGCCAGGCTTCCCTGTCCATCACCAACTCTCGCAGTTTACTCAACTCATGTCCATCAAGTCGGTGATGCCATCTACATTCTCCCTTTTCAAAGTGTATACCTACCCCCCTCCATGTTTTGTATTAGTTTTCATGAACTAGAATTTCCATCAGTGCATTGAATAGAAGTGCAAGAAAGACCATCCTTGCCTTGTTCTTAAACTTTAGGCCAAAAGCATCCAGTTTTTTAACATCTTAAATATGTAGCAATTGTAGGGGTTTTGTAGATGTACTTTACCAAGTTTAGGAACATCACCTCTACTCCAAGTTTCCTAAGAATTTTTATCATGAGTGGGTCATAAATTTTGACAAATATATATATTTTTTTTCTGCACCAGTAGTTATAATCATTTGATTTTCTTCATTGGTCTGATTGGAAGACCCAGATTGATTTCTGAATAGTGACCAGCTTTGGATACCTGGAATTAATCTCAAGTGGCATTGATGAATAATTATATTAATATAGTGTCATTTTAATTTGCTTAATTTTTCTTGATAAATTTTGTATCTGTGTTCATTAAAGCTCTTGCTGTGCAGTTTTTCTTTCTGTAATGGCTTATTTGGTTTTGGTATTGGGGTTATGTTAACTTCATAGAATGTGTGAAGAAGAATTCCTGCTGCTTCAATCTTCTGGAAAAAAATGATTGTAGAGAATTGATGTTATTTATTCTTTAAAAGTTTGGTAGAACAACCAGTGAAACCATCCAGGAATAATGCTTCAATTTTGGGAAAGTTATTACTGCTAATTGAATTTTTAATGGGTAAGGGCATATTTAAACTATTTACTTCTTATATAAGTTTTGGTGTTTTGATCTTTTAGGAATTGGTTTATTTCATCTGTTATTAAATTTGTGGACACATTTGTATACATTTCCCCCCTGTTGTTGTTGTTCAGTCATTAAGTATTTTCTGACTCTTTGAGATCCCATGAACTGCAGCTTGACAGGCCTCCCTGTCCTTCACTGTCTCCTGGAGTTTGTTCAATCTCATGTCCATTGAGTCGGTGATGCCATCAAACCATCTCATCCTCTGTCATCTCTTTCTCCTCCTGCCCTCAATCTTTCCCAGAATCAGGGTCTTTTCCAGTGAGTCTGCTCTTTACATCAGGTAGCCAAACTATTGTAATGCAGTTTCAGCATCAGAAGTGAAGTGAAGTGAAGTCAAAGTTATACAGACGTGTCTGACTCTTTGCATCTCCATGGACTATACAGTCCATAGGATTCTCCAGCCAGAATATTGGAGAGGGTAGCCTTTGCCTTCTAAGGGGATATTCTTAACCCTGGGATCGAACCCCAGATCTCCCACATTGCAGGCAGATTCTTTACCAGCTGAGCCACAAGGGAAACTCATTACCAGTAAATATTCAGGGTTGATTTCCTTTAGGACTCTGTGGTATGATCTCCTTACTGTCCAAGGAATTCTCAAGAGTCTTCTCCAGCACTGTCCATGGGGTTATTATTGGTAACCTTTCTTTCATTTTTAGTAATATGCATCATTTCTCTTTTTTTAAATTGATAAGCCTATCTGTAGTATTTATCTACGATATTGATATTTTGAGAAACCTGTATGCAGGACAAGAAGCGAGAGTTGGAACTGGGCATGGAAGAATGGACTGGATCAAAACTGGGAAAGGAGTACTTCAAGACTATATTGTCACCCTGCTGATTTAACTTCAATGTTGAGTACATCATACTAAATACTGGGCTGGATGAAGCACAAGCTGGAGTCAAGACTGAGGGGAGAAATATCAATACCTTCAAATACGCAGATGATACCACAGTATGGGAGAAAGTAAAGAGGCTCCTGAAGAGGGTGAAAGAAGAGAGTGAAAAAGCTGGCTTAAAACTCCACATTCAAAAACCTAAAGATCATAGCATCCAGTCCCATCAGTTCATGGCAAATACAAGAGGAAAAAGTGGAAACTGTGACAGATTTTATTTTCTTGGGCTCCAAAATCACTGCAGACGGTGACACTGCAGTCATGAAATTAAAAAACACTTGCTCCTTGGAAGGAAAGAAGTGGCACACTTTCGCTGCGGTTACTGTTCAGTCGCTCAGTCACATCTGACTCTTTGTGACCCCATGGACTGCAGCACGCCAGCCTCCCCAGTCCTTCGTAATCTCCCAGAGTTTGCTCAGACTCATGTCTATTGAGTTGGTGACGCCATCCGACTATCTCGTCCTATGTTATCCCCTTCTCCTCCCGCCTTCGATCTTCCCCAGTATCAGGGTCTTTTCCCATGAGTCAGCTCTTTGATCCAGTGGCCAAAGTGTTGGAGCTTCAGCTTCAGCATCAGTCCTTCCAATGAATATTTGGAGTTGATTTCCTTTAGAATTGACTGGTTTGATCTCCTTGCAGTCCAAGAGACTCTCAAAAGTCTTCTCCAATACTACAGTTTGAAAGTATCAATTCTTCGATGTTCAGCCTTTATGGTCCAGTTCACACATCTGTACATGAGTACTAGAAAAAAACCAAAGCTTTGACTATACAGACCTTTGTATGACAAACTTAGACACCATATGAAAGCAAAGACATCACTTTGCTGACAAAGATCCATCTAGTCAAAGCTATGGTTTTTCCAGTAACCATGTATGGATGTGAGAGTTGGACCATAAAGAAGGCTGAGTGTTGAAAACTTGATGCTTTCGAAGCGTGGTTTTGGAGAATACTCATGAGAGTCACTTGGAAAGCATAGAGATCAAACCAGGCAATCCTAAAGGAAATCAGTCCTGAATATCCTTTGGAAGGACTGATGCTGAAGCTTGAAGCTCCAATACTTTGGCCACCTGATGTGAAGTGTGTACTCATTGGAAAAAACCCTGATGCTTGGGAAGACTGAAGGCAGAAGGAAAAAGGGGCACAGACAATGAAATATTTAGATAGCACCTTCATGGACTCAGTGAAGGTGAGTTTGAGCAAACTCTAGGAGACAGTGAAGGACAGGGAAACCTGGCGTGATGCAGTACATAGGTTCGCAGAGAGTCGGACAGAACTTTACGACTGAACTACAACAACAAATTCATTTTTTGACTAGACAAATTCTTGCACCATTTATTTTCTGTATTTCATAATTTTAATTTCAATCTTGTATTATTTATTTTTTATCCTTACTTTGTGCTTATATCACTGCCTTCTCTGTAGTTTCCCAATGTGAGGGCTTAGATTGTTGATACAATATTTTTATTTATTCTACAGCATAGATACAGGGCTGAAATTTCTCACCAAACATGTTTTTATTACAAGCCACAAATTTGACAACTTGTATGCTCATTTTCATTGAGTTCAAATATTTTAAAATCTCTTTCGACAGTTCCATTTTGATCCATATATATTTAGAGGTCGCTATTTAATCTCAACCTACTTTCAGATATATCTACTTATTTCTATTATTGGTAGAGGACAGACTATCCTATCTTTATGTTATGCTCTTTTTGATCATGATAATGTTGACTGCATTCCAAACACTGTTCTTTGTTTTTTGTTTTAGAAATAAGTAAACCGTTCCAGCTTTCCTTGTGTTAGCATGGTATATCTTCCTCCATCCCTTTAATTTTAAACTGTATCTTTGTAATCAGAGTGAGCTTCTTATGTTAAATATAGATGTGTTTTTGTTTTTATTGAAATTAAGGCAGGTAAACTGTTTCTTTTTAATTGATATATTTAGAACTTTCATATTTATGTTAATCATTAATATATTTGGATTAGGATCAACTATGTGTGTACCTGTTTCTTTTCCCTTCATCATTGCTTTATTTTATTTTTACTTTTCTGTCTTCTCTTATTTGAATTAATAAACCAATGAAAACATTTTAAAAGATTTCATCTTTTCTCATAGCTTTATAATTTATACATATTTTAATTTTTAATATTTCCCTGTAGTTTGTGATATGCATATATAAATGATATAGCTCAACTTTTAAATAACACTTCATCACTTCATAGTTAGTACAAGTACCTTATAATAGATTGCTCCCAATTCCTCTTGTCATTGCTTATAATATTGCTGTCATTTTGTTTCACTTATCTATATGCTATGATCAATCAATATATGTTGCTCTTATGACTTGAAATAGTTATCTATGTGATTAAGGAAAAAAGATCTTGTTTTGTCTTAATTTATTAATTCTTTGGCCATCTTCTATTATTAAAAAAAACAAACCTGGAGTATGGTTGGTTTACAATATTGTGTTAGTCTCGGCACCGCAAAGTGATTCAGTTATACGTATATTTTTTCAGACATTTTTCTATTATACTGTATTGTAAGACATTGAATATGTTCCCTGTTCTATACATTAAATCGTTGTCGCTTATCTATTTTATGTGTAGTAGTTTGTATCTAATAATCCCATATTTCATCCTCTCCTCCCTTTGGTAGCCATGAGTTTGTTTTCTATGTCTGTGAATATATCTGTTTTGTACATAGGTTCATTTGTATTATTTTTTAGATTCCACATTTAAGTGGTAGAATATAATGTCTGTGCTTTTCTCTACGACTTACTTTTATTAGTGGAACATTCTCTAGGTCAATGTATGTTTTGCAAATGGCAATACACCATTCTTTTTGTGGCTGCATAGTATTTCCTTGTGTATACATATTATCTCTTAAGCCAATTACCTATTGATGGACATGAATTTCTTCCAAACTGTGGCTATTGTAAATTATTGCTATGAACATTGGGTGTACATGTATCTTTTCTAATTAGAGTTTTAATCTTTTTTGAGTATGTGCACAGGATTGGGATTGCTGGATCATATGGTAGCTCTATTTTCAACGTTTTAAGAAATCTTCATGCTATTTTCCAAAGTGACTATATCAGTTTACATTACCACCCACAATGTAGGAGGTTTCTGTTTTCTCTACACCCTCTCCAGTGCTTATTATTTGTAGACATTTTTGATGATAGCCACTTTCACCAGGGTGAGGTGATATCTCATTGTAGTTTTGATTTGCATTTCTTTACTAATGAGTGATATTGAGCATTTTTCATGTGCCTATTAGCCATCTGTATATTTTCTGTCTGCTTGAAACACAAGAGGATGTATTTTTAGATTTTCACTGTGAAAACCTGGTATTGTTCATAGAGGCAAAACCATATAAAGACTGTATCCCAGGAGATTTTAACTCTCAAGAGAGCTTATGCTTGGTCTCAAGCAATTTGTCAAATTACTAGTTAGTGTTCTTTTGAGTTACAGAATTCACTGGCTTGTTTCAGGTAAGTTAATTTCAGCAATGATTCTCTGTATTTTTCTGTCTCCCCTGCTTTCCGTTTGAGGGCCTTCAGTTCTCTATTTAATCTTTAAAAAAGAATTTCTAGATTTTCTATTTATTAAAATTTTTCTTGTTTTTAAAATAGAAATGATGATTTCCAAACTATTTGTATATTTCAACTAAAAGGAGAAATCATATTTTTAATTCACATTATCAGCAAACTATATTCCCCATTGATTGTTTTTATAATTAATATACCATAGGGATTTTTTTTTTTAATTTTACAGTTGCTTGGCGCTTAATGTTCAAAAGTTCATCAATTTCTTTAAGTAATATTTATTTTTTTAGTCAGTAGGTTTATAAAGACAATTTCTCATAACTGTGTAAACCTGGCATATTGAAAGTTTGTATTGCTAAAGATCATTTGGTGGGTTAAAATACCTTAAGAATTTCACTCTATACCCAGAGTAAAAGGTAAACAGATTAGAATTTGTGGAAAAATAAAAAGCATTTAAATCACACATTTTAAATCATACAGTAGTTATGGTATTAATTTCAGAAGGATGAAACAAAGACAATAACAAGTGAAACTAAAATATATGATAAAGAATTCCAGAGAATAAATAGGTTGGTTTAGGCATAATATTGAAAAAATATTGTCATATTGACATACAGCCTCTATTATTTTTTTAATTTTAAAAGCTGTTTTTAAAGTCTATAAGCCCCAAATGAGGTCACTTATGCTAGACCACATCAACTAGCTGAGTCTTAGATACCTAACTAAATAAGCTTCCATTTGAAATGTAGTCTAAAATAGTCAGAAATTTTCTGATCAGTGTCAATGAGGTAATCTGAGATGAGGCAACCCACCTAATAAGATTTTTTTTATGCAACCCAAACATGAACACATTTGAAATAATTCTGTTTTCTGTTGATGACCTACTTGCTCTGCCTTCTAAAACCCTTCCTTTTCTGTAGCCCTTTGGAACTCCCCTCCACTTGTTAGATGGAATATTGCCTAATTCATGAATCATTCAATAAAGCCAATTGGATCTTTACAGTTTCCTCAGTTTAATTCTGTTTTTGTAACAAAACAGAAAGCGAGCAGAGAGAAATGTATAAGAAAGAAGAGATTTTATTTTTTGTATTTAAAATATTTAATTTAAAATATACTTTATATTTATTCTTTTTGTATTATTAAGCCAGGGCTCTTCTTGCAGTCATTCAATATATTCTATATAGCATATGTTTCATATAAATATATAACTTTGATTCACAAATGTAACTTTAATATTTTAATTAATTTAGGTAACATACTCAGCAATAGATTAATAATTAAAGATATCCTGGAACTGTCAGTGGTGTGTGCATGTAGGCAAAGTATGTTGCAGATACACTATTTACATCATTATCAGGAAGAAATGAGATTATTAAAGCCTTACATCCATTTTCATACTGCTTTACATTTTAGTAAGTCATTATGATTAAAAAATATGAACATATGGGGAGAAGGGGCATGGGGCACTCAGGGGCCAATAAACTCCGCCTTGCCTCCCTGAAAAAAAAAATGAGCGTTTATTAAGCTGCATTAATGTAAGCAATGACAGCATTTTATTAGTGGGATATGCTTAAACATTATTTTTGGAGCAGTGAAGTTTAAATAAGCTTTATGGAAAGAAAATTTGCAATGTGTGTCAACACTCTTAACAGTGTTCCTGTACTGATAACCAACATTTCTGCATTTTTAATCTTTAGAGAGGAAAGAAAAAGATGCATGACACATTTAAATGAGAGAGCAACTGTTGTGTTAATTTAATAAGAAAACACAGAAACAATTTATAGGTATAACCATATTGAGTTCAGTTAAATATTATTGCTTACTCAGAGGATAGATTTATTTTTGAAACCCTTTCAAAGGTGTGTAAAATGATCAGTATTTAATGTTAAATTTTAAAAAGTACTGTACAAAACAATAAAGCACATATTGCCTATTTTAATGCCCCACCACTGGAAAAAAAAATGAAAATAAGAAAAAATGTGGAATTTAGAGATACATATCAACATTTGTTCTAGTTTTTGGATCACACAAAGATAAAGGGTAGTGTTAGGAGTGCACCTATATATGTCTCGATGCACGTACGTGTGAATTTCTTCGGGGTATATATTTAGTAGTGAAATACCACTGTCAAAGTGTATGTCTGTGTTCAAGTGGAGTATATACCGACAGTTTTCCATCACGGTTGTACCACGGTTGTACTGTCTTCCTACCAGTAAAGTGTGACCATTCATATTGCTTTACAACCTTGCCAATACCAGATACTGTCAGTGATATTCAGCTCAGAGTTGTAAATCTACCGACGATCTTTTCCGTTCACATTCCTCTTTTATGGTGTAACATTTCAGAACTGAATTAAAAGTAAACAATACAAAAGCAATATATAAATATATACTAAAGGTTTAACTTCTATAGACCTTTTCCCCGGCTTTTATATTTCTTAGGTTACCCATTCAGAATCCGTCATATAAAACAGTTAAGTAAAAAGGTTAGGATTAATTTAAAGTATGTTGTGAAGACAAAGTGTTCTATAGATTTAAAATCACACAGGATGAACTACACTATTCTGTCAAAGAAACTTCCAGATGTGGCGGAGGGAGAGAGGCGCTGACTTCAGAAGCCTCTTGTGTCCCTAATGTGCCTGCATCTGTGATGATAACAGTCCTTTATTAATAAGAGGGTTCTTTTCCTTAATTGGAATTTCTTGGCCTGCTGTTCAGCACTTGTTCAGAAAAGTTGGCAAGAAAATGTAGTGTCACTTCTGTTTATATCATAAGTGCTCTTGTAAATAATTGTATAAAATCTTGCTACTCACATTTCTGAAATAACAAAGAGAGATTATCAGCCCTTGTGAACAGAGCTCATTATCTTTAATTTCTAGTAGAAAATATCAAAGAGGGTTTTGTTTTCTGTGGTGTCCTCTACAGGAGATGTATCATTGTACGCATACACGTATTCATGACTTGCCATTTTTCTGGTTCCCCTACATGAGAATTTTCTGAACAATTAATGTGTAATAGTAATACACCATATACGGGATATGTCTTCTAGCTTTTCAGTCTGTTCCCAGGGATTTGCATGTCCTTACTTAACATGTTCCTTGTTTCTGTTATTATGCAAGAAATCATGCCTGATTAAGTTCAGACAGTTTGCAAGGCAGGGGGTTTGTGTAATTGCGATCATGCTCTGCAGGTTTTTACTTAATTGTCATCTCTTTTGAAACTAGATTAAAGGGTTTTTTAAGAGTGTGCTGCTCACCTGTTTGTTCATTATATTAATTTAAGTTGTCTTCCCTGCTATTTGTTAAAAACCTGCCACCAGGAGAATTTTGTGAGGTTCTTTTTTTTTTTCCTATCCTACCTGCCTACAGGCATTATATCAGTTTGTCGTATAAGACCATGTATCCATATAATAAGTCATTTTATCCCTAGGTATAACTATGTATACTCTTCTAATCCATGAGGATGAAATTTAAAGTAGTTATATTCTCAATAAGAAATGGTATATTCCTCTTTTGACTCAAGGTGCTGAAAATCTAAATGTCATCATATTATTCATTTTTTGTCTCTCGGAAACGGTCAGAAATAAGGAACTTATTATATGACTTAGAGTTTAATTCTTTACTTGCTATGGACATGGCAATAAACACCATACATATTTGTTCACTTGTATTATCAATTAAATTTTGTATCTATAATTTCTGTACATAGAAGTTTAAGAATAAAGATGTGACATGGTAGAGCATAAAATATTAATGTGATTTATCAAAATATTTTATTGTATAATATTTTTAACAATCCCTTCAAAAGACATAATTGAATGAAAAAGCAGTTAACTTATATGCTGACACCAAAATAACTAGTAAATGCTACAGTTTATATTAAAAACCAATTTTTAATATGTTTTTTTTGGTTAATATGGTTGGATGGCATCACTGACTTGATGGACATGAGTTCGAATAGGCTCTGGAAGTTGGTGATGGACAGGGAAGTCTGGTGTGCTGCAGTCCAATGAGTTGGACACGACTGAGTGACTGAACTGACTGATATTAAAAACTGATTCTCACAGGTTTTATTTTTGGCACATTCTGTGCTAACTATATATTTTAGCTGCTTTTGAGCTATTACTTGAACCATGGCTGTGAATTAAGGCAAAAACATACTGGGTAGCACACTATGAAAACAATTGCAGACATAGGAAATGTGTCAGCTTGGCATGAACAAAGCAAGATAAAGAGAAATGAAATCAATCAATCAATTACAAAGTATGTAATTTTATTATTTTAATAAAATATTATGTTTTCTTGTAAGCAGCATTTTGGAATTTAAAGACTAATACTATTGCCTTCCTATCATTTATGAACAGTTTTACACACAACTAAAATGAAGCCTTTTGTGTTAAGCCATATACAAGTTTAAATCTATAGTATGCTTGCAATTATTATCAATTCTTGTTAATAACCTCTTGCAGTTTTTTCTAATGAAGCCGTTTGAGCATTGCAGATCAAGATAATTTCATTTTGCAAACTTTATCTACACAACAGAACATCTAAAAAGTTATTCTAAAAAATAATTTAAGTGACCAATATGTTAGTCAGAAAGATGTTTATCTGTGGACTATATAACTGGTTGAAAGAAATAGTGTCCCCAAACAAACAAACAAAAAACTGATAACTTGTTTTCATAAGAGGATACTATATTAATACTAAATTTTGTCTTATAGTTTTAATATGACTGAAAATGCGTATTGTGTTTCCTAAAAAGCAAGAGGCTTGATTTATCCATTATATTATGACTTATTTTCATCAAGTGAATACTTTGTTTGAAAATACATGATAATACTGGACAATTTAGTTTTCAATAGGAAAGAAACATTGTTCTATCTGTCTAAAGTGAAAACCATAAAGACTTTTCTCCTTGGAAGGAAAGTTATGACTGACCTAGATAGTATATTAAAAAGCAGAGACATCACTTTGTCAACAAATGTCTGTCTAGTCCAATCTATGGTTTTTCTAATAATCATGTACAGACGTGAGAGTTAGACTATAAACAAAGCTGAGCACTGAAGAACTGATGCCTTTGAACTGTGGTGTTGTAGAAGACTCTTGAGAGTCCCTTGGACTGCAAGGAGATCCAGCCAGTCCATCCTAAAGGAGATCAGTCCTGGGTGTTCATTGGAAGGACTGATGCTGAAGATGAAACTCCAATACTTTGGCCACCTCATGCGAAGAGTTGACTCATTGGAAAAGACCCTGATGCTGGGAGGGATTGGGGGCAGGAGGAGAAGGGGGACACAGAGGATGAGATGGCTGGATGGCATCACCGACTCGATGGACATGAGTTTGAATAAACTCCAGGTGTTGGTGATGGACAGGGAAGCCTGGCGTGCTATTGTCCATGGGGTCACAGAGTCAGACACGGCTGAGCAACTGAACTGACTGAAAAAGGCTAGAATGCTCAGATTCCTTGTAAGAATTTTAAATGTGCAAAACAGGAGCCCAAACCTGGTAGGGATATAGAACTTTACTTCAGAAAATCAGTTTTTCAAACGTCATAAGCACCAAGACAGTGAATTTTGAGGAATCCCAGAGTTAACAAGAATTGACAGATACTATGCACCTCAAATCTGAAGGAACCAAGAAACGGGTTTTGTACGAGGGCCCAAGAAGCGGGGCTACTCGGTGGGAGCTGAAGGTGAAGAAAACGCGGTCCTCTTTGGATGTGAGTGCGTGTGTGCTCAGTTGTGTCTGACTCTTGGCGACCCCATGGATTGTAGCCTGCCAGGCTCCTCTGTCCATGGGATTTCCCAAGCAAGAATACTGGAGTGTATAGCCATTTCCTCCTCCAGGGAATCTTCCCTTCCCATGGGTTATTGCCGTGAGAAATATTCTGGGTTCCTTCTTTCTCTTGTTCCCCAGCCTCCTGGCAGCACTTTCCATCATCCAGACTTAAAGGAAACCAGTTGGTAAGGGAGCCACAGCTTTGTGCTTGGGAAATACATAATTGGGTGAAGATATTTAAGAATAGAAAGATAGATGACTTGATAATCAGGCTCTGCTCATTTTGTTAAGCAGCATATATTTTAACATTTCCATCAATATTTCATAAAGCAAAAAGTTTGTGGTTTCACCTAACATGAAGTAATTATTTTTTCCCGAAAGAATATTATCTCACCTTATCCTTTGTTGGGAAAATATAACTAAAAACAAAATCTACTTCCAACCTAGAAAACCTTCCCACAAAAGTAGAAAAGAACAAAAAAATTTATTATTGAATAACCATTGAAACAGAATGGTTCATATCACAGGCAATTTGCTAACAGATTGCTAAAACAGGAAGAAATCTCAACGTTTTTACAGTTCAAGCAGATATAGCCTGTTACTTACATATTCTCAAGATAAATAATAACTAGTTTTCAATTAAGTTGACTCAACTGTGTAACTTGTCACTCATAATTCATCTTAAAAATCACTTGAAAATGTGTGTGGTCATCGATGTTGGCAAATTGACTTTATCAGTAGAAAAATGAATTCACTTGTTTGTGACAAGGTAGGTTTGCAATTTGGAAAAGACAACAACCTAAATTAATCTCCTACACCCCCACCCCCACAGACACTGGGAGGGGCACCATCTTCTTTGATATTTATATTTCATGGAGTTGATTCCCAGGCCTTTGACAAAAAATATCTCTGGGTCTGAAAGCTGGCAAGAGGCTTACAAGAACTTAACAAGATTTACAGTCATTTCAGACACAGAGAAAGAATTTACAATTGCAAATTTTCCAAAAACTACGATTTCCCTAATTTCCAAGTTGAGAATGAAACATTTATTGTTTTTTTGTTTTTTTTTTTCTTATTTGTGTATTAGACTGTGCTGGGTCTTTGTTGCCTCACCTGGGCTTTCTCTAGTTGTGGCAAGTGGGGTCTACCCTTCATTGTGGTGTGCAAGCTTCTCATTGCGGTGGCTTCTCTGGTTTCTGAGCACAGGCTCTATGCACTCAGATTTCAGTAGCTGCAGTGTGTGAGCTCAGTAACTGTGACTCACAGGCTCTAGAGCACATTCTCAGGAGTTGTGGTGCATGGGCTTAGTTGCCCTAGGCATGTGGGACCTTCCCAGACCAGAACTTGAAACATGTACCCTGCATTGCAAAGTGGACTCTTAACAACAGGACCACCAGGGAAGCCCCAAAACATATTATATTTAATTTATATTTATCCTTATAACTCAAAGCAAGACACAAGACACACTGTCCCATCAGTCACTATTGTTGCTGTTCAGTTGCTCTGTCGTGTTTGACTCTTTGAAACCCCATGGACTGCAGCAAGCCAATTCTCTCTGTCCCTTATCATTTCCCAGAGTTGCCCAAGTTCATGTTCATTGCATTGGTAACGCCATTCAACCTTCTCATCCTCTGTTGCCCCCTTACCCTCCTGCCTTCAATCTTTCCCAACATTAGGGACTTTTCCAGTGAGTCTGCTGTTCGCATCAGGTGACTGAAGTACTGGACCTTCAGCTTCAGCATCTGTCCTTCCAATGATTATTCGGGGTTGATTTCTTTTAGGATTGACTGGTTCGATCTCCTCACTACTCAAGGGACTTTCAGGAGTCTTCTCCATAACCACAGTTTGAAGGGATCAATTCTTTGGCACTCTTCCTTCTTTACGGTCCGGCTCTCACAACCGCATGTGACCTCTAGGAAGGTCATGGCCTTGACTATATGGACCTTTGTCAGGAAAGTAATGTCTCTGCTTTTCAACACACTGTGCAGGTTTGTCACACTTTCCCTGATAAGAAGCAATAATCCGATTTCATGGCTGCAGTCACCATCCACAGAGATTTTAGAACTCCTAAAGAGGAAATCTGTCACTATTTCCACTTCCCCCCCTTTCTATTTTCCATGCAGTGATGGGACCAGATGCCATGATCTTAGTTTTGTTTTGTTTTGTTTTAATATTTAGTTTTAAGTCAGTTCTTTCTCTCTCCTCTTTCACCCTCATCAAGAGATTCTTTAGTTCCTCTTTGCTTTGTGCCATTAGAGTGGTATCATTCACATAACTGAGGTTGTTGATGTTTCTCTTGCCTATCTTGATTCCAGCTTGTAACTCATCTAGCCCAGTATTTCTCATGATGTCCTCAGAATATAGGTTACTACAGTATGCTCCAAATCCAGTGTGAACACCTCCCCAGGCCAACATGTAGCAGTTCAATGTCTGATTAGCCATGAACTAAAAATCATCAAATTAAGCCCTACCATCACTCTTTATCAAAAATACTAGAGGAAGGAAAGAGAGTGGCAAAAATTCACACTTCACATAGATATATGCATAATAAAATATATATGGCTATCACCTGTTCTAAGTGGTTGTTCAAACCCTATAGTTTTCATTTACCAATATAACTACTCTCTCTCTCTTTATTATATATAACCATAGTGCTGTTTGAGCCTTATTTACAATTTAGTTACTTCCAAGAACATTTTGTTCTCAGGAAATTTGATTTTGAATGTACAACATTCATTCAACAAAACACACAAAGCCATTCAAGCTTCATTCAATATAACCAAGCTGTTCACATACATGTAAAATGCAGGGCACAATGAACTTTTTTTTTTTCATAATATATACTCTATTCAGTTCAGTCCCTCGGTCGTGTCTGGCTCTTTGAAACCCCATGGATGGCAGCACTCCAGGCCTCCCTGTACATCACCAACTCCCGGAGCTTACTCAAACTCACGTCTACGGAGTCGAGGATGCTATCCAACCATCTTACCCTCTGTCGTCCCCTTCTCCTCCAACCTTCAATCTTTCCCAGCATCAGGGTCTTTTCCAATGAGTCAGTTCTTCTCATCACGTGGCCAAAGTATCGGACTTTCAGCTTCAACATCAATCCTTCCAATGAATGTTCAGGACTGATTTCCTTTAGGATGGACAGGTCTTTTCCAACACCACAGTTCAAAGGCATTAATTCGTTGGCACTCAGCTTTCTTTATAGTCGAAGTCTCACATCTGCACATGACTACCAGAAAACCATAGCTTTGATTAGACAGACCTTTGTTGACAAAGTAATGTCTCTGCTTCTTAATGTGCTGTCTAGGTTGGTCATAGCTTTTCTTCCAAGGAGCAAGTGTGTTTTAATTTCATAGCTGTAAGTCACCATCTGCAGTGATTTTAGAGCCCAAGAAAATAAAGTCTCTCAGTGTTTCCATTGTTTTCCCATCTATTTTCATGAAGTGATGGAACCAGATGCCATGATCGAAGTTTTCTAAATGTTGCATTTTAAGTCAACTTGTTCACCCTCCTCTTTCACTTTCATCAAGAGATTAGTTAGTTCTTCACTTTCTGCCATAAGGGTGGTGTCATCTGTGTATCTGAGGTTATTAATATTTCTCCTGGCAATCTTGATTCCAGCTTGTGCTTCATCCAGTCCATCATTTCTCATGATGTACTCTGCATATAAGTTAAATAAGCAGGGTGACAATATACAACCTTGACGTACTCCTTTTCTCATTTGGAACAAGTCTGTCGTTCCATGTCCAGTTGTAACTGTTGCTTCTTGACCTACATACAGATTTCTCAGGAGGCAGGTCAGGTGGTCTGGTAGTCCCATCTCTTGAAGAATTTTCCAGTTTGTTGTGATCCACACAGTCATAGACTTTGGTGTGGGCAATAAAGCATAAGTAGATGTTTTTCTGGAACTCTTTTGCTTTTTTGATGATCCAGTGGATGTTGGCAACATGTACACTATTATAATAGTAGTAGTAATACTAATAATAATAAATATAAAGTTGTTGGGTCTTTGTAAAACTTATTGTGAAGATGCCACCATTCTAAGGGTCTCTGTGATTCCCTCTGAGTCCAAGCTTTTAAAGAGACAGATGGTTTGATCAGATAGCACATAGGAATAAGAATATATTAATTGATACAAGAATTATAATTTTCCAATCACTTTTTAAAAGTATATAAACACCATGTTGTAGCCTTACTTCATTCTGAGATCATCAAGTTCCCCAGTGCTTCATTATGAAACTTTCTTCCTGTGTCTTTCAAACTTAAAAAACAAGCTTGCGATTTCACTGCCATGACTCATGTTCTGCTCCAGCTGCTAGTCAGACTGTCCCCATTTTCATCCAAATCTCCCTAAATAGTCTGAATCCCATATTTTCTCTTTCTCACCCTTTCATTTACCCACCAATGACAGAGATCTGATTTCTGCCCTTTATGTTAAGATCTCCAAAAGCTTATTTTTGCTAAAATATTTTTGTTTTTTGAGTGTAGCTACAACATTTGACAACACCGGTCAGTCTCCTTCTGTAGAAGTTTATCCTTTGCCTTCCACCATTAAGCTAGTTTACCTAATAAGTAGTTAAGAAGGAAGAAGTGTGTCCACCCTCTTATTATATATGAGGAAGCAAAAAGCTTTAACTCTACTCCCCACCCACCCTTCTCGGCCCCCAATGGCTGATTGCCCTTCATGCATGGCTGGTGTTGCTGTGTGCCAACTGACATGATGACATTCCGAAGTTGTGCACCTGGGCTTTAATCGTGGCTCTATCACTTTCTAGTACGAGTTTAAGAATGTTAATGAAAAAAAAAAACAAAATACTTGTGTTTCCTTGCTCTCATCTGTAATATGGATAGATATCAGGATAAAACAAAGATAATTTGTTCAACTTTAGCATGCTTCCTAACATAAAATTGCTTTTGATTCATCAAGTTATTGGGGAAATCAATGATGAATTATCACAGTGCTTGATGTACAGAAAGCAGGGCTGCTAAAGCCATGTGTACATGGCTTTAAAATATGAAAACTTTTGGAACAGATACATGGTTACTGTTGTAAATGACTGTGGTGAATGAGTATTTTGCTTTCAATCCAAACAGAATTCTGCAGTATAAACTACAACTGTGACAGTGGAAATGCTCACTAGAAAAAAAAAAAGTCTGATATTTGGACACTGAATAACCAGATGGAAAGGAAACAAAGCTGGTACCTGAACACACTGATTACCAGCACTTTAATCTAAAGTTCAGTAATGTATATGCTTTTATATTCAATTTTTTCTTCAGTTAAAAGGTTATCCTCAGATCTTTCTCTTAAATTAGCAGACCTTATGATTTCATGATTCTCATCAGGGCTGTATTGCAAGTTCACAAGTTCACAGTTGGATTGGGTACCACTATGTCTCCAATTACAGCTGCTGTGAAGTTAAAGTAATATATAAACCACACAATTAAAACAAAGTGGAAGATGACATAATAAGACTAAAGTTGGAAGGGGAAGTCCAGGAGAAGAGAAGGCCAACACCCTTTATGAAAAAGCCACATACACACACACATAAATATCCATCACTGTAACTTGAAGGCCTACATCTGCGGCCTCTCATTTCTGAACAACAGGAGAAATCTCTCCTGTATCTCCCTGTGCAACCTCTTTTTGCAGCTCTTGATAAACTACCAGGTCTTCATTTTGTGAAATACTGCTCCAGGGTACATTGACTACACTGTAGCTATTACCACTTGACTATGGGTTTTAGGAATTGTATTTAGAGGCTTCAATACAATATTGATCATACTCTTTTATATGTTTATGTTTTGAAATATGAATTTGCCTGGGATTTTAGACAGAGACATTTTAAATGTTCACATCTTTGGCATGCCATTGCCATTTAGGTATGGATTTTCTGTTTGGCAATTTTATGAGAATTGACTTACTACAGAATTAGTGAAGCCAGTCTCTTTGCTCAGAAGGAATATGACTTTGTTGTGTAACTCAAATACTCAATGTTTTATACACTTATTTTTTGTCTAATTTTAGTTCTAAGAACTATATGCTCCATGTAGATATTCCTTGATTTCTCTCAGTTGATGTAAAAAGTGAAAAAAAGATATATTTTACTGGCAATAAAAATTAATGCTTTTAAAATAGTCATAATACTAGACCAAACTTCTTTCACTTTTAGCTTTTCTTAATTGAACTAATGATGATTTGATGGAGGTGATAAGTCCATATTTTCTGATGGTATGAGTATAAATTGGGAACAGATTAGCTTTTAAATAGGTGAATAGATTTATAAACTCTGATTATTTTCAAATTAAATTTGGCAGTATGTTTTATAAACATATAGTGATTAATATATTGGTTTGTTTTAATATTTAAAATTATTTTTGTGTATCTATTCACAGACATCTCTTTAAATGTAATCATGTATTTCCTTCTGATTACTGAGAGTATGTCTGCTGAAAATAAAATTACACCTGAGTGATTTTCTTGACATTGTTTTAGAGATGCAATTCTTCTATCAATTTCCACAGGAACACTAGAAGAGTGTACTAGATAATGCCTTTCTTTATTTGGAGATTGAATATTCCTGTTTACTATATATCAACCTAGTGACTGAAATAGAATATCCTTCTGCAGGATGTTCACTGTCATCCAACAAATCATTTATTCACTAAATAAGCCTATGGATTTAATTTACATTAATCTGTGTAGGGATGACCTGCAAATATGGTTCAGTGAAAAGTCACTAAATAGAATATTGCTATTTTCATTTTTTTGCCTTATGCTCGGGTTTTGGAAAATAGTTTTATAAAAATAAGTAAAAATCTTATATTTGTCATCATTTACCACAATCCCCTTTTCTGGACTATTTGGCCATTTTTTTTCTAGGTCAAAAATAGTTTGCAATGCACCCTTTATGAGAAGAACATGCTTTACTGCATTTATATGTACATATTTATATGTAAATAGCGGAGCTTCCCAGGTGGAGATAGTGGTAAAGAACACACCTGTCAGTGCAGGAGACCTAAGAGACACGAGTTCGATTCCTGGGTTGGGAAGATCCCCTGAAGAAGGAAATGGCAATCCACTCCATTATTCTTGCCTGGAGAATGCCATGGACAGAGGAGCCTGGTGGGCTACAGTATAGGGCTGCAAAGAGACAGGCAGGACTGAAGTGATTTAATACACACAGGCACACATATGTAAACAGTGCCTGAAATACAACTTTCACAATCCAAAGTGATTGAAAGACAATGTTTAATCACATACCTGCTCTCCTAGTTATTTCACATTCAATTTTGTTTCCTTGTGAGCTTTCTCACACTTCATGGCAAATAGATGGGGAAACAATGGAAACTGTGATAGACTTTATTTTCTTGGGTTCCAAAATCTCTGCAGATTGTGATACACCCATGAAATTAAAAGATATTTGCTCCTTGGAAGAAACGCTATGACAAACCAAGACAGTGTGTTAAAAAGCAGAGACATTACTTTGCCGACAAAGGTCCATCTAGTCAAGGAAATGGTTTTTCCAGTAGTCATGTATGGATATGAGAGTTGGACCATAAATAAAGCTGAGCCCTGAAGAACTGATGTTTTTGAACTGTGGTGATGGAGAAGACTCTTGAGAGTCCCTTGGATAGCAAGCAGATCCAATCAGTCAATCATAAAGGAGATCAGTCCTGAATATTCATTGGGAAGACTGATGATGAAGCTGAAGCTCCTCTATTTTGGCCACCTGATGCGAGTAACTGACTCATTAGAAAAGACTCAGATGCTAGGAAAGCTTGAAGGTGGGAAGAGAAGGGGATGACAGAGTATGAGATGGTTGGATGGCATCACTGACTCAATGGATATGAGTTTGAGAAAGCCCCGGGTGTTGGTGGTGGACAAGGAAGCCTGGCATGCTGCAGTTCATGGTGTTGCAGAGTCAGACATGACTGGTCGACTGAATTAACTGACTGATAATGTGAGCTTTCTCATTTCTTCAAGAAAGCTAAAAGTGAAAAAAAGAGAAAAAAACATATTTTAAGTGTATTTATTTAAAGTATGGAGAAAATAAATAAGTCACTTAATCCTTTCATCAATAATTGCACTACTCATTTTTAAAATGGCTAGTAATAGTCTACTGAGTCAAGAGTGCAGATTTAATATGTATGAAAATGCAAAATCATGTATGACATTGCTGATATTTCTAAGAAAGTGAAGTTTTTGAAAAATCTAAAAAATGCATAGCATTTATTATAGATGAATAATAAGCATTAAAGTGGGAAGGAGGAAGAAATGAATTTGACCACTTTTCTACACAGTAAAATATATGAATGTTCTTGGTATGCATTGCTGTCCTTATAGCAACCACCCTATCCTGGGGTAGCCAGCCATTGCTCTCAGAATAGTGTAACTTAAGTAATGTTATTTGATCCCAATTTGTTAACATCAAAATTATTTAGGACCATATTTACTGATTTTCTATTTCTTCTCTTTGCAAAAAGGATGCTCAGTAAACATGACTTGCTTGTGAATGATGTCTGGTAAAATCAAATTTAAGGGTAAACTTAATTAGATCCACAGATGGTGAAGCATAATTGATGATAATATGTTAATATAAGTTGGAAGTAACTGTTTCTAGAACTGTGTCAACAGTAGGAACAAAATAGCACCATTATCAAGCACTGTACTTAAGTGCTTTGAAGAGTGATGCAGTAAATTTCTAATTTTAGTTCAGACATCCCAAACACAAGAAACTCTGATTTATGTGAGCTGTTTGTCATCAATAAGATAGGTTTCTTTGTACTATATTGGTTGTTGGAATAAAAGAAGAAACTCATTTTCATTTGGATAATATGTAAGCTATTATTTTTATGAAAACCATCTGGGGCATTCCTACTACCTGGACGATGAATAAGAGAATACATAACCTCTCCTTTCAGTGATTTAGTATCTGCTGTAACTTTGATTTTGTGACTCTGTGTGTCAGTGGTCACCCCCCATTTGTATATGACAAGATGTGTGTGTAAGTATGGAAATAGTACTATTGGATGAAAAATGACCAGCGGAAATCTTTAAGTAAAAATATTTTAAAAATGTGAGGTTTTATGTGCAGTGGACTTTGACATTTACTGTAAATTAGAACATGGAACTTTGACTTTGAAATGCAATTAATCAAATTAAGAAAATCATAGCACACCACAGATTACAAAATAACTAGAACACCAATCTTTTTCAAGAAAAACAGATAATATTTTGAAGTGGAATAAATTATTCATTTATTGTCACATTTAAGTATACTATATTGAATTATGTTACTATTATATTAACTACTAATAAAATTATAAATAATTCATATAATATAAAATAATCATAATTTAGTTATCAAGATTTGTTATTCAAGTATCCATTTCCATTAACAACAACAATAATAACACTATCATTTTTTACTGTCTAGTATAACACACTATTTGTAGCTTTATATATGCTGTACTATTTAAGGATACAAATATATGAAATCTACTTTATTATCCTTGAATTGCAAGTGGAAAAAAAAAAAAACTCAGGAATAAAGGAGTAACATTTTCAAGGATACGTAGGGAAAACATAGACTATGATTTAAGTTCAAATCTGTTCAATAAAAGCCAATGTTTTCAAAAGCACCTTGTTTCTAAAGATTTTTCAATATATAGAAAACAGTCAATGTAATACACCATATTAACAAATTGAAAGATAAAAATAATACGATCATCTCAAGAGATGCAGAAAAAGCCTTTGACAAAATTCAGCACCTATTTATGATGAAAACTCTTCAAAAAATGGGTATAGAAGGAACCTATCCAACACAGAAAAGGTCATACATGATAAGCCTACAGGAAACATTTTGCATTTCTTTTCCATGGGGATGGTCTTGATCCCTGTCTCCTGTACAATGTCATGAACCTCCGTCCATAGTTCATCAGGCACTCTGTCTATCAGATCTAGTCCCTTAAATCTATTTCTCACTTCCACTGTATAATCATAAGGGATTCGATTTAGGTCATACCTGAATGGTCTAGTGGTTTTCCCTACTTTCTTCAATTTAAGTCTGAATTTGGCAATAAGGAGTTTATGATCTGAGCCACAGTCAGCTGCTGGTCTTGTTTTGGTTGACTGTATAGAGCTTCTCCATCTTTGGCTGCAAAGAATATAATCAATCTGATTTCAGTGTTGACCATCTAGTGATGTCCACGTGTAGAGTCTTCTCTTGTGTTGTTGGAAGAGGGTGTTTGCTATGACCAGCGCATTCTCTTGGCAAAACTCTGTTAGCCTTTGCCCTGCTTCATTGCGTACTCCAAGGCCAAATTTGCCTGTTACTCCAGGTGTTTCTCGACTTCCTACTTTTTGCATTCCAGTCCCCTATAATGAAAACGACATCTCTTTTGGATGTTAGTTCTAAAAGGGCTTGCAGGTCTTCATAGAACCATTCAACTTCAGCTTTTTCAGTGTTATTGGATGGGGCATAGGCTTGAATTAACGTGATATTGAATGGTTTGCCTTGGAAATGAACAGAGATCATTCTGTCGTTTTTGAGATTGCATCCAAGTACTGCATTTTGGACTCGTTTGGTGACCATGATGGTTACTCCATTTCTTCTAAGGAATTCCTGCCCACAGTAGTAGATATAATGGTCTTCTGAGTTAAATTCACCCATTCCAGTTCATTTTAGTTCACTGATTCCCAGAATGGCAACGTTCACTCTTGCCATCTTCTGTTTGACCACTTCCCATTTGCCTTGATTCATGTACCTAACATTCCAGGTTCCTATGCAATACTGCTCTTTATAGCATCAGACCTTGCTTCTGTCACATCCACATCCTTGCTTCTTCAGTCACATCCACAACTGGGTATTGTTTTTCTTTGGCTCCATCCCTTCATTCTTTCTGGAGTTATTTCCCCACTGATCTCCATTAGCATATTGGGTACCTACCGACCTGGGGAGTCCCTCTTTCAGTATCCTATCATTTTGCCTTTTCATACTGTTCATGGGGTTCTGAAGGCAAGAATACTGAAGTGGTTTGCCATTCCCTTCTCCAGTGGACCACATTCTGTCAGACCTCTCCACTGTGACCCATCCGTCTTGGGTGGCCCCACACAGCATGGCTTAGTTTCATTGAGTTAGACAAGCTGTGGCAGAGTTCCAAAGAATAGCAAGGAGAGACAGGAAAGCCTTCCTCAGTGAAAATGCAAAGAAATAGAGGAAAACAGCAGAAAGGGAAAGACTAGAGATCTCTTCAAGAAAATTAGAGATACCAAGGGAACATTTCATGCAAAGATGGATTTGACAAAGGACAGAAATGGTATGGACCTAACAAAAGCAGAAGATATTAAGAAGAGGTGGCACAAACACACAGAAGAACTATACAAAAAAAGATCTTCACGACCCAGATAATCACGAAGGTGTGATCACTCACCTAGAGCCAGACATCCTGGAATGTGAAGTCAAGTGGGCCTTAGGAAGCATAACTATGAACAAAGCTAGTGGAGGTGATGGAATTCCAGTTGTGCTATTTCAAATCCTGAAAGATGATGCTGTGAAAGTGCTGCACTCAACATGCCAACAAATTGGGAAACTCAGCCATGGCCACAGGACTGGAAAAGGTCCTGCATTCCTACATATGGTAGGAATGCAAATGTCACACTCTTGTAAAGGAAATATAATATATATATAGTGTAATAGTACAGCATTCTTGTCTAGTGGTGCCATGGGTTGAGAGTAGGGAGGCGAGACTTACTACAAAGGTGCTTTATGGAACTTTCTTCAGTGACAAAAGGGTTCTAAATCCCAATTGTAGTCACTCAGTCCTGTCCAACTCTTTGGGACCCTATGGATTGTAGTCTTCCAGGCTCCTCTATTCATGGAATTCTCCAGGCCAGAATACTGGAGTGGGTAGCCATTTCCTTCTCCAGGGAAACTTCCCGAACCAGGGATCAAACCTGCAACCCCAGCATTATGGGCAGAGTATTTACTGGGCAGCCACGCTTGCCCATAAATCTCATTGAAGTATATATGTCTATTAAAGGCTGACATTTAAGGCATGTAAATTATACCTTATTAAGCTTGATTTAAAGAAATGAAAACAAAGTAGAGTTTTGAAAACAGAGTTGTTTGTTTTTTTTTTTTCTGTAAAACAAAAGTTAAGTTTTTTTTTTGAGCAGGGCTGACTCCATATCTATTTCCACCTGAAGAAAGTTGTTCTCATTTGGAAGCAAATTTTCATTTAAAAAAATGATAAAGATGAATATATAAACACATATACATAAATATTGACTGAGCTTGACAGGTGGCACAGTGGTAAACAGTCTACCTGCCAATGCATGAAATACAAGAGATGTGGGTTCAATCCCTAAGTTGGGAAGATGCCCTGGGTAGGAAATGGCAACCTGCTTCAGTATTCTTGCTTGAAGAATCCTACGGACAGAGGAGCCTGCCAGGCTACAGTCCATGGGGTTGCAAACAGTTGGGTGCGACTGAGCACACACACAAGAGTATTGCCAAATTTTAAAAAAGCACTTAGAATTTCTTAAAGAATTCTGTAATGGAATGTCTTAAATAATTTATATGCATAAATAAAATTCATAAAGATGGAGGTACAAAACTTAAATTTTAAGATTTTTGGAAATAAATATTCAATAAAAAGATAATAATTAGAATCATTTTATATTGATAGAGTGGGAAAATGAATTAGAAAAATGTTTCATAAGGCTGATTATCTTACATGTTAAAGCCTTATCAATACTGACATACATTTTGAACTATGGTGAGAATATTTTCATATGTGAGTATATAAAATGTATTTCAAAATCATTAAACACAATCTTTTAATGAGAACAAAAACTTAAAATATTATTTCAATGTATATAAATTGAAACTTGAGTATCTTAATTACTTAGGGTACACCATTGTAATACATTTGCATGCTCCTTAGAAAATAGTATTTTGTTTGCTTAGACATGGCCGTTTTTGTGGAACTATCTTTATATCATAGGCTAAAAAATATCTGAAGAAACAAGAAATGTATAAATATATGATGATGGTACTATTAAATATTAGATGAGTCTGACATTTTCCACTGATAAATGAATTTTCTTGTTAATGCTAATTCAATATTCCCTTATATAATTTTTTGTTTCTGATAAAGTGATTAAGGGTTGAATGAGAATAAATATTCCTGTGTATCTCTCACAAAGTATGCTTTTGCCACAATTAAATACTTTTACTTTTTAAATTGCAAAGTTCTCTATTATTGATAACAATTAAGACTATAAAAACCAAGATTTCTAAGATAAAACTAGTTGAGGTCAATGCTGTCAGGAAGCATTTAACAAGAGGCTTCCTGTGTGCTGTTTTGGATCTGTCAGGAACCCTCTGGCCCTTATTAATTCCTGAATATTCAGGAATTAAGAGGAGAGGCACGCCTTTCCTGGAGCTGAGTAATCCAGGTATTTCTCATTACAGTGATAAGTACCCTCTTCCTTTTTATGAGCCATGCAGTAAAAGGTGATTGTTTGCAACTCTCTCTTTGATCGGGATCATCTTATGTTTTGTAAGTCTGGAATCTTAATCTTTGTCTTCGCTGAGAATAACCACCTTGTAAGACAGTATATATGCCCACGCCATGTTGATTAAAACACCTTTGCTCCATCAGAGCTTTGGTCCCCGTATCTTTCTTTCTTTCTTTCTATTCTTTCTTTCTCTCTTTCTCTATTTCTGGCTAATTCCTTGGCGCGCAGAGGCCGCTGAGCTCACTTTCTTGCCCGGGCTTCTAAGCCCCTCTCGAGAAGGCGCACTGTGCCTTCACCCACTCGAGAGGGCGCCTGGTGCCCACGTGCAGCAGCGCGAGCCCTGAGAACAGGGCTCTATTGGCTTTCCGCATAAACCAGGGGATGTCAGCCTCTTTCTCTCTCTTACTCTCGGAACCACTAGGTTCCGGTCCATTAAAGGACCAACAAATGCATCCTAGATAAAGATCTGGAAAGATGAATCTGAATGGAATAAGAGTTTAAGCGTGGTTTTTGATGAGTGCTTATATATTACACTCTCAGTAAAGGAAAAAATGTTTTTAATATGGGACCAGACTCACATTGATTCTTTTGTTTTTCTGATCCTATTCCAGTAACACATTATTGTGCATATCAATATCTCTGCTGGGAAACAGCATCATTTATTTTCTATTTTCTCATATCCTGGCTTTGCCTATTCCCCACTATTTTTGAAAAAAGCACATTAAAAAAAAATCATTTCCTACAGTTTTAAATATTTTTATGGAAATGCTTTAAAATTTTAAAAAATCCATATGTTTAGTGCTATCTAAATAAAAATGCAACTTTAAATTTATAATTAATATTAACCAGTTTGGGTTTTTGTGTATTATCTCTGAAATTTTAAACTAGCCTTAAATAATGCCTATAAAAATACTAAAACTTATTCTGTGTTCTGGCAGTCAAAGACATGGTTCTTAAATTCAAACACTAATAAAAAACTGAGTTGATATTGAATAAAACCATCTTCTCTATCCACCCATGTTTAGCATACCCGTATGGCACCAAGTATTTTACAGAACTGAGTTTGCTTGAGATATGAGTGGCTTGCATATCTAATGTGACCACAGGCACTGATTTCAGAGTAGTAATTCAAATTGTTAACAATAAGAGTAATTAAAGCCCTATTAAAGGACTAACATCAGAAATGACCTACCGTATCATGTCAATCTGGTCACCCAAGACCATAAGCATGATACCAGTGGAGTCAGGTAAAGATGTGGTAATGGAATAACTTCTGGTAGCTCTTCAATTTTAATTGAAGCTCTGTTCAACTGTGTGGATCACAAATAAACTGTTGAAAATTCTGAAGGAGATGGGAATACCAGACCACCTGACCTGCCTCTTGAGAAACCTGTATGCAGGTCAGGAAGCAACAGTTAGAACTGGACAGTGAACAACAGATTGGTTCCAAATAGGAAAAGGAGTATGTCAAGGCTGTATATTGTCACCCTGCTTATTTAACTTATATGCAGAGTACATCACGAGAAACGCTGGGCTGGAAGAAGCACAAGCTGGAATTAAGATTACTGGTAGAAATATCAATAACCTCAGATATGCAGATGACACCACCTTTATGGCAGAAAGTTCAGAGGAACTAAAAAACCTCTTGATGCAAGTGAAAGAGGAGAGTGAAAAAGTTGGCTTAAAGCTCAACATTCAGAAAACTAAGATCATGGCATCTGGTCCCATCACCTCATGGGAAATAGACGGGGAAACAGTGTCAGACTTTATTTTTTGGGCGCGAAAATCACTGCGGATGGTGACTGCAGCCATGAAATTAAAAGACACTCACTCCTTGGAAGGAAAGTTATGACCAACCTACATAGCACATTAAAAAGCAGAGATATTATGTTGCCAACAGAGGTCTGTCTGGTCAAGGCCATGGTTTTTCCAGTGGTCGTGTATGGATGTGAGAGTTGGACTGTGAAGAAAGCTGAGCGCCGAAAAATTTATGCTTTTGAACTGTGGTGTTGGAGAAGAGTCTTGAGAGTCCCTTGGACTGCAAGGAGATCCAACCAGTCCATCCTGAAGGAGATCAGTTCTGGGTGTTCATTGGAAGGACTGATGCTGAAGCTGAAACTCCAATACTTTGGCCACCTCATGTGAAGAGTTGACTCATTGGAAAAGACCCTGATGCTGGGAGTGATTGGGTGCAGGAGGAGAAGGGGACGACAGGGGATGAGATGGCTGGATGGCATCACCGACTTGATGGGCATGAGTTTGGGTAAACTCCGGGAGTTTGTGATTGACAGGGAGGCCTGGCGTGCTGCAATTCATGGGGTCACAAAGAGTCGGACACGACTGAGCGACTGAACTGAACTGAACTGAATTGAATAATTGAAATCTCAGTTATATAAAGGTTAGCTATATGGCTAATATTAGCTTTCATGACTTAAATAACGGGTGCTCATACTGACACAAAACATTGGATTTCCAGCTATTGGTGATATACATGCAATTTTAAGTTACTTTTAGGAACTAATAATATGCCACATGGTCTTCTCATTCACCAGAATCTTGTGAAGTAAACAAACACAGTCTCTGTATCAGAACTTTATATTATTAAAAAAATATATATGAACTAGGCCCCATGGTTCATCCAGAGTATACTCTTTTCTGTTAGGGCATTTATCTAATAAGAAATCACTCCAGCATTTGGTTGTACAGGGCGTATCACTTATATTTTACACCTATTAGTCACTCTCGTCACAAAACACTTGAAGTAGTTGATTCATTTTCATTCTTTTGCTTAATGGGGCAGATA
Source organism: Cervus elaphus (assembly GCF_910594005.1). Lineage (NCBI taxonomy): Eukaryota > Metazoa > Chordata > Mammalia > Artiodactyla > Cervidae > Cervus > Cervus elaphus. The sequence continues at coordinate 8,676,060 of NC_057844.1, read as the reverse complement.
ATGTCACAATAGCAATTGATTCATAGATGTATAAGACAAAGTCCTTTTTTCTTCAGGGAAATCTCAGTAAGGGTAAGAAACTGACCAAAGTGTGGAGACAGAAATTGCCACAGTTGCCAAAATAGAGGTTCTTAAAAAATTTACAGAGGAAAATTCATTCATGTTAAGTCTTCATTGTCAAAAGTGATTACTTAGTTAGAAATAGAATAGACTACATCGTATTTGGAGAAAAGAGGCATGACATATCATAATATACCTAGAAATGTACCTGCATATCAATAAATTACTGTGACTATATTATTAATATTTGTTTTAGAAATCTGTTAGAATGAAACTGAAATAGTAAGCAAAGCATAATAAAGATGCTCATAATTGCTTGTATCATTATGCTGTGTCTGTGTCATGCATGAAGCCTAGGATTAAGGATATGTGAACAAATTAAGATAGACATGTCCCAGTCCTCAATCCCTGTCCTCATAGAGCTTAAGGTCAGAGATGCAAGGTCTGGGAATATAGATAGAGATTTGAGGTAGCATTTTGCAGTAGCTTGAAGGCAGAAACATATTTTGATTGAGATAAGTGAAAGTATTAGTTGCTCAGCCCAATCATGTCTGACTCTTCATGGCCCCGTGGATTGTGGCCTAGCAGGCTCCCCTGACCATGAAATTCTCCAGGAAAGACTACTGGAATGAGTAGCCATTCCTTTCTCTAGGTCTTCCCAACCCTGGTATTGAACCCGGGCCTCTAGCATTGTAGGCAGACTCTTTACCATCTGAGCCACACGGGAAGCCACTGAGATAAGGACTCTTCTAAATTCTCTGCCATGTGATTGGGGTTCTGTTGTGCACTTACTATGCATACAGAGTTAGTGGGAGATTATGTTATACACGTGAGAGATACAGAACTAAATTAGAGTTTTAGAAGTTCATTTTTAACAGTGTTGACAAAAGAATGAAGGGAGATTAGAACAAAGGCAGAAACACTGTTTAAGAGGCAAAAGCTTCATGATAAATGATACATAAGGGTAAAATCCAAGCCAGTTACAGTAATAAAGGAGAGTGGATTGATTGGAGAAACTGTTTAAAAGTAGAATTAATGTAACATATATATCAAGGTAGCATAGATTTTATTTTCCATGTGTTTTACTCTGTTTAAAAAGAGAGTGGTCAATACTATCCAGACTAAAGGGAAATGGACACTGCTGGAGATTGTACAAATTATTTCATCTCTTTTGGGAAACAAGTTGGTAATAGATAGGAAGAGTCTTCAAATTATTCATGTTCATTGACATCTATTCCACTTCTAGAAATCAATCATATAGAAATAACTGCAAATGAAAGGGAAGTGTCTTGCACAAAGAAATTCAATAAAACATTATTTATAATAGCAAAATAAGTGGAAACTGCTTAAATGTTCAGTTCAGGAGAGGTAAGTAAATAGTTGTTTTGTGGAATTTTTAAAAATAGTGTATGTTAAATAATAAAAATCAAGTTCAAAATTATATGATCTATGAGATCATAGTCAGTGAAAATATGAATAAGAAAAAGAGAAGTTATTTTACTGAAGTTATGTCTTAAGTCTAGACATAAAATCATTTTATATTTTTTCTTTGTAAATTATTTTCAGAATAACTGAATGTGAACGTTTATTGTTTGTAGTCAAAGAAAAGTTAGACTAAAAGAAAAGTTAAACTTATTCAAAAGAAAAAGTTAGTTCTTATTCTTAGAACATGGCAACTGATTGTACGTGGTAATAAGATATAAAATTAATAGATAATAAAAATATATAGCAGATTTCTGGCTTTCTAGCTTGACATATATACTGTAAACAGAAATGTATTTTGGGGGAAAGATGTATGTAAATTTGATAATCATTGTAATTCACAGGATCAATATACTAAAAAGTTATATATATATACACATATATATATATTTAGAACAGAAAGAACTACTTAAACCCTATCTACTGCTTCTGTTCAAATTTATCTTACTGATCTTATTCTATGAGGAATAAAATCATATTTTATAAAAATCCTGAGTAAAAATTTTGAAGCAGCTTTATTTCATAATAGTCAAATATCAAAATGACTCATATACATATAATAATATTCAATGCCATATTATTAAATGATATTCAGCAATTAAGAGTCATGATCAACTGACACATGCAACAACATGGATGAATCTCCAAATAAATAAGCTAAGTGAAAGAACTCAGACAAAAATCATTTATTTGATATTACTTATATAAAAATATAGAACACGCAACCTAATTCTTTGTGATAGAATGCAAATCAGTGTTTAACTGTGTTCATGATAAAGAAATGGGAAGAATGATTTACAAAAGAACATAAAGTTTTGTGGATAATAAACATCAATTCTGCGATTCTGATTATTTTATGAATGTTTATATGAGTTGACATCTCAAAATTTATATCTTAAATGTCCACAGCTTATTTTCTATAACTTGTACCTTGATAAAGTGTTAGATATTGAAAAACAATCAAATAAACATGTGTGTACACAGAATAAGCAAGGGTTAACTGACAACCATTTCAAAAACATCAAAAAATCACATACCTGAAAATAAAAACATGAGCCTTAAGTCATTACTGAGGAAATTTTAAAAGATTTGAACATATAGAAGAATATACATCTCTGTGTGTGTGCAATGTGTGTGTGTGTTAATAATGAAGATTTTTGTGTAATCTGATAATTCTGATAAATAGATGTATAGACAGAAAAGTATAACCAAGATAACTTTAGGAGTAAAAAAATCTGTCATTATCAGAGAAATGCAAATCAAAACCACAATGAGGTATCATTACACGCCAGTCAGGATGGCTGCTATCCAAAAGTCTACAAGCAATAAATGCTGGAGAGGGTGTGGAGAAAAGGGAACCCTCTGACACTGTTGGTGGGAATGCAAACTAGTACAGCCACTATGGAGAACAGTGTGGAGATTCCTTAAAAACCTGGAAATAGAACTGCCATATGACCCAGCAATCCCACTTCTGGGCATACACACTGAGGAAACCAGATCTGAAAGAGACACATGCACCCCAGTGTTCATCGCAGCACTGTTTATAATAGCCAGGACATGGAAGCAACCTAGATGCCCATCAGCAGACGAATGGATAAGGAAGCTGTGGTACATATACACCATGGAATATTACTCAGCCATTAAAAAGAACTCATTTGAATCAGTTCTAATGAGATGGATGAAACTGGAGCCCATTATACAGAGTGAAGTAATAAGTCAGAAAGATAAAGACCCATACAGTATACTAGTGCATATATATGGAATTTTGAAAGATGGTAATGATAACCCTATATGCAAAACAGGAAAAGAGAGACAGATGTATAGAACATACTTCTGGACTCTGTGAGAGAAGGCAAGGGTGAGATGTTTCGAGAGAATAGCATCGAAACATGTATATTGTCAAGGGTGAAACAGATCACCAGCCCAGGTTTGATGCATGAGACAAGTGCTCGGGCCTGGTGCATTGGGAAGACCCAGAGGGATCTGGTGGAGAGGGAGGTGGGAGGGGAGATCGGGATGGGGAATACATGTAAATCCATGGCTGATTCATGCCAATGTATGGCAAAAACCACTACAATATTGTAAAGTAATTAGCCTCCAACTAATAAAAATAAATGGAAAAAAAAAATCTAGAGGACTTATTATAACAGGTATAAAGGATGTGTATTTTCAATAATTGAGACTGCAAGAAACTGGCACAAGTAAACAATGATTGACCAATAAAATAGAACGTAGAGTTTACAAACAAGCTCTCATAATGCAGTAGATAAAGGACAACTTTTTAAATAGATGGTGCTGGGTTGATTAGATATCCATTTGGAAAGTAAGTGAATCTTGAAACATACCACACACCACATTAAAAATTAATCCTAGATGAATTTTAGCCTTAATACAAAAGCAGATATTTTTCTTCATGTGAGAATAGTTTTATGATTGCAAATAGGACATGCAAATTATTAGCCACAAGGCTGATATTTTGAGACACATTAATGTGGTGTCTCCATTAAAAGACACCATTATAGAATAGAGGGTAAGCCTCAAGTCAGAGAGAATATAGGATATCTGTATCTTATGTGAAGAAAGACTGTGTCCTGAATTTTAAAAGATAACTTTGCAAACTAATGACAAAAGAATTGATAACCCAATAAGTATGGGTAAAACTTGAAATTTCAGGATAAGGGCATCGAAATCATTAAAGAACACATTAAGAAGTTCAAGTTCATTAATCAGTCAGTCAGTTCAGTCGCTTAATCCTGACTGACTCTTTGCGACGCCATGGACTGCAGCACACCAGGCTTCCCTTTTCAACATCAAGTCCCAGAGCTTACTCAGACTCACGTCCATCCAGTCGGTGATGCCATCCAACCATCTCATCCTCTGTCGACCCTTCTCCTCTGCCTTCATTGTTTCCCAGCATCAGGGTGTTTTCCAGTGAGTCAGCTCTTCACATCAGGTGGTCAAACTACTGGAGTTTCAGCTTCGGCATTAGTCCTTCCAATCAACACCCAGGACTGATCTCCCTTAGGATGGACTGGTTGGATCTCCTCACAGTCCAAGGGACTCTCAAGAGTCTTCTCCAACACCGCAGTTCAAAGCATCAATTATCTGATGCTCAGTTTTCTTTATAGTCCAACTCTCGCATGCATGACTACTGGAAAAACCATATCTTTGACTAGATGGACCTTTGTTAGTAACATTTTTGCTTTTTACAGGTTGTTCATAGCTTCTCTTCTGAGGGGCGAGCATCTTTGAATTTCATGGCTGCAATCACCATCTGCAGTGATTACGGAGCCCAAGAAAATAAAGTCTGTCACTGTTTACATTGTTTTCCCATCTATTTGCTATGGAGTGTTGGAACTGGATGCCATGATCTTCATTTTTGAATGTTGAGTTTTAAGACAACTTTTTCACTCTCCTCTTTCACTTTCACCAAGCGGCTCTTAAGTTCGTCTTCACTTTCTGTCATAGGGGCAATGTCGTCTGTGTATCTGAGGTTATTGATATTTCTCCCAGCAATCTTGATTCCAGTTTGTGCTTCATCCAGCCTGGCATTTCATATGATGTACTCTGCATATAAGTTAAATAAGCATGGTGACAATATACAGCCCTGATATACTCCTTTCCCAATTTGGAACCAGTCTGTTGTTCCATGTCCAGTTCTAACTGTTGCTTCTTGACCAGCACACAGGTTTCTCAGGAGGTAGGTCAGGTGGTCTGGTATTCCCATCTCTTTAAGAATTTTCCACAGTTTGTTGTGATCTACACAGTCAAAAGCTTCGGCATAGTCAATAAAGCCGAAGTGGATGCTTTTCTGGTACTCTCTTGTTTTTTAGATTAGCCAACAGATGTTGGCAATTTGATCTCTGGTTCCTCTGCCTTTTCTAAATCCAGCTTCAACATCTGGAATTTCATGGTTCACATACTGTTGAAGCCTGGCATGGATAATTTTGAGCATTACTTTGCTGGCGTGTGAGCTGAGTGCAATTGTGTGGTAGTTTGAACATTCTTTGGCATTGCCTTTCTTTGGGATTGGAATGAAAACTGACCTTTTCCAGTCCTGTGGTCACTGTTGAGCTTTCCAAATTTTGCTGGTATACTGATTGCAGCACTTTCACAGCATCATCTTTTAGGATTTGAAATAACTCAACAGGAATTCCATCACTTACACTAACTTTTTTCATAGTGATGCTTCCTAAGGCCCACTTCTCTTCAGATGCCAGGATGTATGGCTCTAGGACGTCTAGTTCATTAATCACTAGTCATTAATCCAGTTTATTCATTAAGGAAATGAAAATTAGTAAAACTATTTGGGAAAGTTTCTTGGCTAGGCCTACTAAATCATAAAATATTTATATTCTTTGATTCAGAAATTTCTTTCTTCCATGTATGCTAAGTAGAATTTTATATACAAATTCACTAATATATATATACATATATATATATATATCAGAATTATTATTATAGCATTATTTGTAAGAGCCTCATCCTAGAAACATCCTGATTATTTATTAACAGTAGAGTGAAGGATAAGTTGTTCATTATTGGTTCCCCTGGAACACCATAAAATGATGAGAATAATAATCTGCTGCTTCACACGATAATATGATGACTCTCACAAAAAATAAACGAGCTAAAGAGACCAAATAATAAGATCAACATACTATATGAGAGTCCCTTGGACTGCAAGGAGATCCAATCAGTCCATCCTAAAGGAGATCAGTCCTGGGTGTTCATTGGAAAGACTGACGCTGAAGCTGAAACTCCAATACTTTGGCAACCTTATGCGAAGAGTTGACTCATTGGAAAAGACCCTAATGCTGGGAGGGATTGGGGGCAGGAGGAGAAGGGGACGACAGAGGATGAGATGGCTGGATGGCATCACCGACTTGATAGGCATGAGTTTAAGTAAACTGCAGGAGTTGGTGATGGACAGGGAGGCCTGGCGTGCTGGGATTCATGGGGTTGCAAAGAGTTGGACAGGACTGAGCAACTGAACTGAACTGAACTATATGATCTCATTTTGATGAAATTTAGAAAGAGCTCATAGTAATCTGTAATTATTTTAACAGTCACCATATTGTTCATCCTTGGAGAGGGCATCATGGCTTCTGTGGTGCTTGTAATGTTCTGTTTCATGATCTTCAGTGCTACTTACAATAAGGTGTTCATTGAGGAAAATCTACTTCTGAAATATGTGCCTTTCTATATTTTGTAGAATTGTATACTATTTAAATAAAGAGTATGTGTAAAATAATTTTCAAACACATAGATTAGTCTTTTCAGCAGTTTTGGGTTGAGTATCCTTTTAAGACCTAGAATTTTTTTCATAGAAAACTTGAAAATACATACAATTCAAACAATAGTAAAGCATTCAGCAAAAAATACACGTATGTAAAAGATAGATATATACATATACATGTATGGGATTCCCAGAAGGTACTAATTGATAAAGAACCTGCCTGCCAATGCAGGAGATGCATTTTAGGTTTGATTCCTGAATCAGGAAGATCCCATGGAGAAGGAAATGGCAATCCACTCCAGTATTCTTGCTTGGAGAATCCCAAGGACAGAGGAACCTGATGGGCTGTGGAACATAGGACCTCAAAGAGTTGGACATGACTGAAATAATAGCGCACACACACTTACACATATATATGCAAACTTCCACAGCTATTACACTATTCAATTGTGTACTTTTCAAAACATGATTGCTTTTGAAAAGGTTTCACTTTGAAATATAACTTCTGAAACATAAATTTTGCTTTCTGTTAGGCATGAAACACTTGTACATCTCAGCAGCTCATTTAAACGACCATGACCTTATTTTGGCTAACACTGATATGAATGTGTTATTTGCTATTTCTAATGGCAAAGTAACTCCATTCTACCGATGTTGTATCAAAACTTTGTCAGCTCAAAGTTCTGTCAGGGAAATTACAGGAGCTGTATGTATACACAGTGTTTTAGAACAATAAATTATATCCTTAAAATAAAATCTTGACACACATCCATGAATATATGTATACTAACCTAGCTTTTCAAAATAGAAGATATGTATGTATCTATAATGTAGTATAAGCAAATGTTAGTCTGATTGGTAATTTTATCCTATTTTACATGCAGATGCACTGGTATGAAATAAACAGCCTACATAATTATTTTTGTATTTTAACATACATTTCTGCTCTACTATGAGCGAATAAAAGTGAATTAGAGAAACAAGATCTTTACATTTTTCAAACATATATTCTGAAATAAAGAAACAATCTTTGAAAATATGAAGCTTTCAAGTGTCATAAGGAGAGAATAAAACATATTTTATACCATTCTAACATCTCATAAGGTCTCTTTAAAATACTCATGGTGAAAAGAAAATTTATTTTTCATTTTGAAATAATTTACATATGAATCAAATTCCAATATGTTTAAGATGTTTGCCAAGCACTTTTAAATCAACAAAAGCAAGTATAGTAAGATGACCATTTTTCTTTGTTGTGTATGTTACAAGAGAGTTTTTGTTACAGGAAATCACTCTCTTGTTTCCAGCTAACAATTGGTTTCAAGGAGAATGGGTTTTGCTCAGTTTATTTCTACCCTTGAGAAGTTTCTTATGCATATGTTTAGAAAATAATTGAGAATTCTTGCTGTTTATTACCAGGGATTCTTTTAAGTACACTTCGAAGATCACATTTAGGAAGTAAGTAGAAATGACACAATACGTCTTTTGTGTTACCTACTTAATGGGGGGGCGATGCAGTCAACGTTTTAACCAATAAAATTGTTTAAATATTTCTGGTCTGTCTAGTCCTCATCTTATGTCCTGCTCCTTTTTAAAGTTTGACAGAAAGCTGTATGTCCCATAGCAACGTATTTAAAAAATATATTTTTAATCAAGATATTGTTGCTGTATGAATTAAATAACAATAAAAAAATGCATAAGCAAAATATCTACTAATTTAACTTTCTGGGTTTCTTTTCCTATGGTCCAATAACAAGCCATGAGCATTAAAATGCATTAACTGTTATATGCATGCATGCATGCTAAGTCACTTCTGTCGTGTCCAACTCTTTGCGACCCCATGGATTGTAGCCTGCCAGACTCCTCTGTCCATGGGATTCTCCAGGCAAGGATACTGGAGTGGACTGCCATTTTTTCTTTCATTGATATATGCATATATATCTTTAATTCTATCATTTATGCTGCAAAGAAATACTTACTATCATAAAATTGTGTTGAGTAAATTCATATATATTTCCTTTATGAACACTAACCTCCACCCAAACAGCATCTGTTATTTGAAATCTCTTTCCAATTTGTTATGTCCTTTCATATTTCTCCAGGAATTTAAAATTCGCTAAGCTTCCAAAGTCATTGTCTGCAGATATTTTTCTAATAACCATAGCCATAAAGAAATATTTTCCTCTCCTAAAATGTCACGGTATTTTATCAGTATTTTTATCAAAATATTTAATGCTCCACCATTTATTGAATAACATTTTGAAACAGATTTACTCTCTTGTTTTTTAAATATATACGAAGAGTAGAAATCTGAACTACAACTAAATATGATTCCTAAAATATCTTAACTTTTGTGTTAAGTACTTATTGTTGCTCTTAATATATTGAATTAAAAACTTAATGTTTTTATTTTTTTCCTAACAACTACCCACTCCATCCCATTGTTAAAGTATCTACTTGCTTCCAAAGAATATTGAGCAAAATGATAACTCAGGGCAGTTCTATATATTTTCTGTCATTTTCTGTTATTAAAATGTATTTTGCATTTTAATGATTCAATTTCATATTTGATTTTAATCTTGCCCCTGCACTTAGCACATGATTGATTGAGTCAGGTCTTTAGTGATTTGGTGTTCAAGATGAACAAACACTCATCACTCCTCATGTCTATTTCTCTCACACCTTCCTCCTCTTGCTTCCAACTTGATTCCAGTCCTGAAGGCTCAATACCTCCAGCCTACAGAGAGGGCAACTGATCAGACAATTAGATTTGGCTTCCCAGGTGGAACTAGTGGTAAAAAACCCACCTGCCAATGTAAGAGATACAAGAGATGTGGGTTTGATAACTAGGTTGGGAAGATTCCCCTGGAATATAAAATGGCAACCCAATTCAGTATTCTTGCCTCAAAACACCCATAGACATAAGAGCCTAGAAAGCTGCAGTCTATGGAATCGCAGAAAGTCAGACAAAACTGGGCACTCACAATGCTCCTAAAAGCACAATCAGTGTAGCTTCACGGGAAAAGTCATGTCTGCCATGTGTCCCTGATTGGAATGGCACTAACATCCTCTGCAATTTAGCAATCTTGCCTTCTGCAGTGTTTTCTTAAGGTGATATTATCAAAACCAAATCAATCATCCTTGAGAGTCAAATCACGTGGCTTTTGGATCTCTACCAGCAATTTCAAATCACCAGGCAGTCTCATGTTTTAGGATCTCTTAAATTTGCTAAACAGCTTCCTGTTTTGTGTATGACAGCACTTTCAGACTGATGACACTTTCCAAACGAATTTCTTTGCTCTGGGCCTTTGAAAATTGAGTGACTTTGGAGTCATCGTTGGGCAACATCCTATTACGTGCAGATGCAGGGGAAGTGCCTATCAGTGTTTTACACATTCATGCTACATGCTCTTTGTTCCATGTTACAAGAATTAGCGAAAGGTGAAACTCTGTTACATGATCTAACACCACAGTATCCAGATTTTGTAGGACTCTGATCATACTCAATTTCATAATCCACAAAATTATGAATCATATATGAAGATATTTGACATGATAAAAATTACAACAAACTACACATTATGAAAGGAGCATATTATCACAAGCACAATCAGAGCCATAACAAGAGATATTAACTTTCTGAAAGAATTATAATTTTTCTAAACATTGCCTATTTGTTTACTTTTTTCTACAGAATTCAAAAAAAAAAATTTGGAAAAAGATATTCCACAGAGAGAAGAGAAAGAAGATTCAGTGTTTTCTTTAACATGGTTGATTAATAGTATTTATCAGTGCTGATGACCTAGAGAAATTTCCCGCAGCTCTTCAGCACAAAGCCGTTGCAAACACAGACTTCATCAAGTGTCTCCATTATATGGGTTGAGATATTTCAAGATATTTCAGCTATGTTTTTAAGTAATTTTTAATTTGTGATACTTTTTCACTCTTTTGCTCTCAGCTTCAAATTGGTTTATTATGCATTTTACATTATGATAACATAAACTGTGTTTTAATTTAAAACAAAATCAATGTTCACTGTGCCTCTCAAAGTCAAATAATTCTTCAAAGTGAAGATGTTGTCAGTATTCTCTTAAGTGTACAATTCAAAGTTTATGAGTATATTCACAGAATTGTAAGCATCACAATCATTATCATTTTCACAATTCAAAAGAAAAGCAACACTACATGGTCATTACCAATTTACCCCCAATACCCCAACACTTAGACAACCACTAAACTGCTTTCTGGATTTATAGATTTTCCTTTCATTGCATTGCATATAAACAGAATCATAAAATAAGTATTTCTTTTTTCTAACTTCTTTCACTTAATATAATATTTCATAATATTAACATAAGTATTCAACTTTTGCTATATTGTAACATGAGTCAGTACATCATTTTTTATTGCTGAATAATATTCCAGTGGGTGAAAATGGAACATTTTATTCATCCAGCCATTCACTGATGGAAACATGGGTTATTTCTACTTTGGGCTTTTAAGGAGTAATATACTATAAGTCTTAATATATAAGCTTTTCTGGGAACATATATTTTCACTTATGTTGGGAATGTACCTTGTAGTATAATTGCTAGAACATGTGGTGACTATGTTTAACATTTTGCGAACTAAATAACTACCTTGTTTTTGGTATTATTTTATGCTGTTCAGAGCTGTTACAAGCTGTGCATTCCTTAACTCTTACTTTCATATTCTTCCTTTTTCATTTCTAGTTTGGCAGTGTTTAATTCTCACAATGTTCTTTATCTTTTGTTATAATGTTTTCTTTACATATAGTTTGGTGACTCTCATCATTCCATTTCCTATTAATATCCTCATAAATTGACTATCAAATTTTACTTTCTATTTCATATATAGAAGATTTTACATTTCAAAGTGTGTGATCTTTTTCCTTTCAGTATATGCTTTGCATCTCAACTAAAATAGTGTCTTCAATTATACTTCAATTTTATATATAACCATTATTTTTCAAAACAAATACATTAAATCAGATAACAACACATAAGGAATATTTACTAAAATTCCTTTTAAAATTGACACGGTAGTGTATATTGATTTAAAAAATCATGTATTACACTAACTTATATTAGATATATATTTATTCACATACCATAAACCATATAGTTTATATACTCATATACTATATATATTGAACAGACCCTTCCAAGTGAAAGGCTCTGAAGCTTAAGCTTCATTACTTTCAAGGTAACTTGTCTAAAATATTTTTTTCACAAATGGTGACACCATGTTAGTATTATTTCATACCAGTCGAAAGCTGAAATTTTGTCATGTTTATTATAAATGTATATAATTCAGATTTATAGTAAAATTATCCATTCACTTATTCATGAATCTGCTTAAGAAAGAGTAAATTTACACATATGTGTGTCCTAAGTGGTAAAAAAAAAAAAAAAAAAAAAAAATGAGCATAGTGTTTGTGTGAAACAAAATGTACCTTATCAGATAGTATAATAAAGAGGATATAATATGTTATAATGCTTGCTATGAAAGTAAAAACATGTGATAAGAGAGAAAATAACTGACATGCTCTAAGAGAAGGAGATCAGCCGAGTTTAGACCATACATTGTGAAAATGGCTGCTGGGGTAACATGATATTTAAGCTCATCAAATAAATAGTGTGAATGAATAACAAGTGTGCATTACACATATTAATTCACTTAATATTATGATGCTTAAAATAACATCTTCTGGTGTTGAAATTTGTAACAGCAGAAGAAAGCATCCACAGACCTTTTCATCCAAAGAATAATTTCACTAGAGAAAACTATAAAAATAAAATAATATGTGACAGTGGAAATTGTTGTAAGGGAATACAGCAAGTGGAGAAGCACTCATTCAGTCTACAGGATCACAGTGAGAAGAGCTAGGGCACCGGTGGCCTGTGAGGCAGGCTCCACCTTACCCCACCTCACTCCCACCCTAGCTCAGAGCTACCGAAGCCTTATACAAGGTCCTCTACTTTGAGCAGATCAGGACAGGAAGATGCAAACTCTTTGACTTCTCAGCTACAGTCTGGTCCGAGTGCTATGATTTCAACCTGACAGGGACAGCGTTCTGATACTCTTACCACCCACCATCCCAAACACAAGCCACAGAAACTCTACTGTCGGCAGGTACTGCTAAGATGAAATCTCCTAGGCTGCATCCATCCTCGTGAGGCAGAGCTCTACCTCAGCTATGGCAGATTGAGATGCCAAGGGCCCCAGTCAGCTTGAACCCCAGCTTGCTTGTAGGACAGAGATGTCCACGATAGAAGGAAAATCCAAAAGGATCAGGGATCACTCAGCCATTCCCCATCAAGTGCCTAGTAGGAGTAGCTGTATCACTCTTGTAATAGGAGGTTTCTGTCCTCAGCTCTCAGACAGCAGGGCAGCAAATCTGTCCCAGGTAAGGAGAAGCCATAAAGTCAAAGAGTTGTGCAGCTCTACTTGAAGTGACTTTTTCCTGGTGACTCGGCGGGTAAGGAAACTGGCTGCCAATGCAGGAGATGTGAGTAGACGTGGGATTCGATACCTGAGTTGGGAAGATCCCCTGGAAAAAGAAATGGCAGCATGCTCCAGTATTCTTGCCTGGAAAATTCCATAGAGAGAGGAGCCTGATGGGCTACAGTCCACAGGGTCACAAAGAGTCAGACGTGACTGAACATGCATGCACACACACCTTGAAGTGACTAACTTGGAGCAAAACTTATAGAATTCCATGCCTAAAGGCATTGTTGGAAAGAATGGAAATACTGGGATAGAGAAATTCGAAGGAAGTTGGTAGCTCCTTGATACAAGAAGCCAAAAGTTTAATAGAGAGACTCAGAGGAGGTGACAGTTATTAAGAATAACCTCCTGGGAGCCAGCACTGGGAGTTAGAAGAGTTTTGCATTTGAACTCGACTGCATCCACTCGGGAGCAATAAAACCGGACATAAGACAGGCAGGCAAGCGTTCCACGAGCTTCACCTGAATCAGCAGAAAGCAGAGGTTTTATTAGCACAAGAGGCTTAAACAGAACTTCCAACTAAACACTGACTGAAAATCAGCTTCCTTGACCCAGTAGCCATTCTTAGGAAACCAGGTTTAAAAATGAAATCACATGCATCCCTTAGTTTGGAAGGTTGTAGGCATGCCCACATGCTCCCTCTCATCAATAATGAACGGGTGAAGAAAAATCTTTAAACTACCAGTCCCTAGTTGAATGCAGGGCAAAAATGTAAACTTGGTGAACCATAATGGCAACCTGCCAATGGCATATTTCTCCAAATATACTAGAAACAACTTAACTGGCTAATGGATTTAAACACAATCTTTGATCAGCAAATGGCTTATGAAAACTCAGAGGTGAAAGTTCAGTAGAGAAGCTGAAAGATAAAACCCAAGAAAGAAAAGCATAAGCAGGTATACCAGAGGCTGCACATTGCATGAGAAATATAATTTGCAGAATAAATTAAGCCAAGTCGCTTAAAAAAACAAAATGTTTAGCCAATAATGATAATAACAGCTACTACCAGAAGTAGGGAGGCAGATGGGGTTGTTACCAAAAAAGTGCTATCTTATATTATTAAAAAGTCCAGTTTTATAAAACTAAACATTGAGATATTAAAGCAAATGAACAAAAGAGTAAAGAACAGAACAAAGTTAGCAAGTGTGAGCCACGCACAAGACCTAGAGAACAGGCAATACAAACACTTTGAAGGAGCCTAAGGGTGGACTTAGGATACACTTATTTCAAGCCAGCTACTTTAAATATGTTCAAAGAACCAAATGAGACATTTAAAAACATAAAGGACGACATGAGACAACATTGCATCAATTAGAGAGTATCGCTAAAGACATTGTTTTTTTTTTTTTTTAAAAAAGCAGCCAAATATAAATTTTATGTTTAAAAAGTATAACAAGTGAAATGAAAAATTCCTAGTGTGTCTCAACAATATATTTTGACTGGCAGAAGAAAATTAGCAAGCCTGAAGGTAGTCCAATAGGGAACACGCAATCTGCAAAACTGAGCAAGAGGAAAACAAGGGGAACCTCAGAGAAATGTAGAACACCATTACTTCCACTAAGATATGAATAATAGAGATATTTCAAGGAGAGGTTAGAGGAAAACTGACAGAAAGCAGTGTCCAAGGACATAATGGCAATGACTGAAAGCTTCCCTTAATTTGAAGAAAAACATTAATTTACATATACTAAAATCCCAGTAAATTTCAAGAAGGGTAAATTTAAAGATTCAACCCAGAACCATAAGAAGCTAAAGTGTTAAAAGCTTAATTAAAGAGAAACGCTTAAAAGCAGAAAGAGAAAAACTGATATATTTCTCTTACTAGAGAAATCTGACCATACCAATTATTACTCAGAAAATAATACAGAAGGGAGCAAGATGTTAAGCCCCAAGGCCTATGATGTTCCTTCAGAAGTAGGTAAGAGTGACTTCTCTATCATATGTGTGGCACCGACTCATGCTGCATATTGGAAGCATAGAATCCCGCAAACGCATAGAGAACGTATGCCCCCATTTCTGCAAATAGATGCTGAAGGGAGAAATGGATACATTGAGAACCATTTGAAGTAAATGATTGTTTAATTCATACTCTTTTTGTATGCTAAGGGGGTGTTATTGTTTGTATTAATTTAGATAAAACTGATGATATAGCTGATGATATTTACCAGCATGATACTAATATAGAAATTTAGCTAATAACGAAGTAAAATAATAAACTCCTTGCAGTTTACACTTATTTAATAACATGAATTTAATGTAAAATGTGTAATTGCTCCTATAACAAGAAATAATTAAAATGCATAAAATCTTTTTTCATGGTTTATTTATATTTTTCATCTCTCTACAGGGAAATTTCAGAGTTTCATTGAAGAAGAAAAATGCATGATGATTTACAAGTGCATTTATACTCAACATCTTTTTAAAAAGCAAACAATAATTATCGATATGTAAACAGATCATTGGGTATAGAATTTATCACACAGCAGGCCTGGGAAATTATGTAGGGTAAGTCAAATATTTCAGGAAAGAGTAATATCTATCTATCTATTATATATGAATATTTGGAACTTAATGAGCACAACTTAATTAATCAGTGCTTATAATTATCTATATATTGTATATATACCTACATTAAATATATGGTTTTCATTTGAACTCTGTTTAAATATAACAGTTTGACCAAAACCCTACCTTGAGTAACAGTAATATTTCCTCTCTAATTGTATCATACAAGATAATCAATCCAAAAGAAATTACACAGATGTTAACAAGGATTTTACCCTTTTGTCTCTCCTTCACAATTTATATATATATATCCAATTATCACTTATCAATTATTAGAGAAGAAAGCAAAACCCAATGAATAATATAATTGACTGTTATTCAAAGGAAAGTCAACTATGTCTTTCACTGTTTGTTTCACTTTTATTATTTTTAAAGAAATTAAGAATGAATCATAAAATTTAAATCATTGGGTGCCTTTCCTTAAACTTGAAACTTTCCAGATAAAAATGATATTGCTGGTGATGTTTCCCAAATGTATGTGCATATATTTTCCACATAGAAATACACTTTTACATATTTAAAAATGTATATAAAATTTTATGTACCCTTTAACAACTTTAAAAAAATGTGTCCATGTTAATATAATTCTGTTTTTTTTGTACTTTAACCACTGTATAATGATGCATTCTGTGATAAATACAATACTAGAAAAACCACAGCTTCGACTAGATAGACCTTTGTCGGCAAAGTAATGTCTCTGCTGTTTAATATGCTCTCTAGGTTGGTCACAGCTTTCCTTCCAAGGAGCAAGCGTCTTAATTTCATGGCTGCAGTAACCATCTGCCGTGATTCTGGAGCCCAAGAAAATAAAGTCTGTTACTGTTTCCACTGTTTCCCCATCTATTTGCCATGAAGTGATGGGACCGGATGCCATGATCTTAGTTTTCTGAATGTTGAGCTTTAAACCAGCTTTTTCACTCTCCTCTTTCACTTGCATCAAGAGGCTTTTAGCTGTGCTTCGCTTTCTGTCAAAACGGTGGTGTCATCTATATCTGAGGTTTTTGATATTTCTCTCGGTAATCTTGATTCCAGCTTGTGCTTCATCCAGCCCAATATTTCTCATAATGTACTCTGCGTATAAGTTAATAAGCAAGGTGTTACTATACAGTCTTGATGTACTCCGTTCCTAATTTGGAACCAGTTCATTGTTCCATGTCTGGTTCTAACTGTTGCTTCTTGACTCACATACAGATTTCTCAGGAGATACATCACAATATCTGTGCAAAGATGAATTGCATCACTTTGAAAGTGAAAGTAAATTGCAATTACATTAGTTCCTTATTTCTGCTGTAGCAATTTAACTCCTTAATTTCCTCTGTCAACTTCATTTATCTTAGCCAATAATACAACATCTTGACAAGTTCTGGGAATTAAGACATATGTTCTCTAGCACTTAATAATGCTATATATCCTATATTATAAGAATTAGAAGCAAACATTTTGCATCTTACTACTGTTTATGTGTATCCTGCCTCTATTTAATCTATAAATTTGATAAGACTTTGTCTATTGTGTTTTTCATAGTATTGTTAAAGTTACTGTTTTTGTACTTAACCCATTTATTTATCTGACATATGTGCTAACTCTAACTCTTAGTAGGATTTTTTTCCTCATGTGTTTTATAATTTTGAATTGTGAGCTCATTATTTTGGACCACACTCTAAGGAAAAAAAAAAGTTTCTTTTCATCTCTCAGGGATGATAGTTCTTTTTTTCCCCCTTGCTAGCCAATTCTTTTCAAATTCCTTATTGTCTCTGTACTAATTCCTTTCTTTTTCTAGCCAGCTCCTTGCTCAGTATGAAGCCTTTCATGCATGCTAAACATAGATATATATCTCAATTCTAACCTACTTCTCATGTTCAAAGTTTAAATTCCTGTCCCCAGTGAGGCATCAAAACTTAAGCTTCTAAATTCCTAAAATTAACAACCTGCACCATGCAATATTCAATGTTCCTTTTTTCACTTGATTTTAACTCCTGAATGTTTTTTCTGTTTCCCTGAAAATGTATCTAGTCACTTAATGGGATTTTCTGAAGCATTTTAAAATGCTTACAGTAAGAGAGTTTTCAGATTATCTAATCTCTCATATAGTCTTTTATTATAATTTTATGATTTTTTGATGACTTTCTAAAATGAAAAAAAGAATGTTACGAATACCTGATAGTGAGGCAGTAATTTACCAACTTACCATGTATTATATAATTTACTGTACTATATACATTTTAATCCTTACTGTTTTGTAAAATGCAGTATTACTCTAGTTTTTTTATTTTTTTTTATAAATAAGAAATCTGTATTTATTGACATTCATTGGATATTGTAATTTAGGTAGGTTTGTTTCCCCTCATTCAATCATTCATGCATGCATTCATCCATTTATTTTACAATATATGAACAGTATAGTGGGAGAGGTGCTTATAAAACAAAAGCAATTGAAACATAATTATCCAATTGTAGTTACAAAGATAACTGTGAAAACAGATTGCAGTATACAGTGAGAGTTTATGGCCATATAAGTGATTAAAGGAGACTTTCCACAGGAAGTCATATTTAAACAGTGACATAAAACTTGTATAAGTACAGACTGTGTTAAAGTTGTGTGCATGTATGTGGTGTATCAGTGGGAGCACATGTGCATGTATGTGTGTCTATGGGAGAAAGAGGGAGATAAAGAGGAAAATATGTTAATTTTAGCATGTAAATATAATTTTAGGCTATGGAATGAAAAGCCACTGATCCATTTAGAAAACCACAGAAGGATAATATGGAAGCATATTCCATTAAAATAAAGAATCCAGGCTATTGACAAACCATATGGGACATCATGGGTCATGTTAGAAGCCTTAGAAAAATACTGAGTGATTTTATTATATTGAACATACAGAGAGGGATAATGTGGTTTAAATATTCATTGGCTGTACTAATACAAAATTTTCTGTATTAATGTTTACCTGAGATAAGCATTGTTAAGTATTGTGTTCTTCAAAGATGGTAAGTTGAAAATCCATGCATCCTTAAACATGTAAAAGAATGAAATTAGAATACTATATAACACCATTCAACAAATAAACCCAAAATGGATTCAAGATGAAATGTAAGCTTAGACACTATGAACTCTTAGAGGAAAGCATAGGCAGAATATTCATTGACATAAATTACAGCAAGATCTTTTTATTGACTCACCTCCTAGGGTAATGAAAATAAAAACAAAAATAAACAAATGAGACTTATTTAAACTTGAAAGCTTTCACACAGGAAAGAAAATCACAAACAAGATGAAAAGACAACCTTCAGAATGGGAGAAAATGTTTGCAAACAATGCAACCAACAAGGGATTAGTCTCCAAAATTTACAAACAGCTTATTCAGTGTGATATCAAAAACAAGCCAACAACTCAGTAAACAAATGAGTGGTAGATCTAAATAGACATTTCTCAAAAGGCATACAGATGGCCAAATGAAAAAAAGTCCAATATCATTGATTATTAGAGAAATGCAAATCAAAACGTCACATCAGTTAGAATATCCACCATAAAAAAAAAAAATCTACAAGCAATAACTGCTGAAGTGGATTTGAAGAAAAGGCACCCATCTTACTTGGCTGAGGGAATATAAATTGGTATAGCCATTATGGAGAACAGTATGGATGTTCTTCTAAACAAATAAAAATAGAACTGCCATATGACACAGCAATCTCACTCTAGAGAAAAGCATAAGTCAAAAAGATACATGAAGCTAAATGTTCATTGCAAACTTATTTACAATATCCAGGATATGAAAGCAATCTAAATGTCCTACAACAGAAGAACGAATGAAGAAGAGGTAGTACATATATATGGGGCTTCCCTGGTGGCTCAGATGGCAAAAAAGAAAAAAAAAAAAAACAAAAAAAAACTGCCTTCAATGCAGAAGACCCTGGTTCGATCTCTCAGTCTGGAATATCCCCCAGAGAAGGAAATGGCAACCCACTGCAGTATTCTTGCCTGGAGAATTCCATGGACCAGAGGAGCCTATCCGGCTATAGTCCATGGAGTTGCAAAGAGTCAGACAAGACTGAGCGACTAACACTTTCACTTTCAGTAGATATACACACTGGAATATTAGCCATAAACTGAATGAAACTGCGCTAGCTACAGTGATGTGGATAGACCTAGAGACTGCGTGCATGTGTGTTAGTCACTCAGTCGTGGCCATTGCTTTACAACCCCGTGGCCGGTAGCCCACTAGGCTCTTCTGTCCTTGGAATTCTCAAGGCAAAAATACTGGAGTAAGTTGTCATTCCCTTCTACAGAGGATCTGCCCAACCCAGGGATCAAACTGGTCATCCTGCATTGCAGGCAGATTCTTTGCCATCTGAGCCACCTGGGAAGGCCGGGGAGGCACATGAATCAGAAAGAGAAAACAAATGTCATATTGTTTATATGAGGAATCAAGAAAAATGGTACTTTTTCTAGATGAAAAAATAAAATTTTTTTTAGATTAAAACAAAGATGAATTTTTTAAATTTAAAACATTTATTTATGTTTAGTTGGAGGATAATTGCTTTACAATACTGTGTTGGTTTCTGCCATATATCAACGTTAATCAGCCATGCTTTATTTGTAAAGCAGAAAAAGAGACACAGATGTAGAAAACAAATGCATGGATACCAAGGAGAGGAGGTGTGATAAACTGGGAGATTGGGATTGATATACACTCTTGTATAAGATAGTTAACTAATGAGAAGCTACGGTTCAGTACAGGAAATACTCAGTGCTCTGTGGTGACCTCAATGGGAAAGAAATTTTTAAAAATAAAGGATCTATGAATACATAAGCCTGATTCAATTTGTCATGTGGCTGAAATTAACACATTGTAAAGCTACTGCCTTCAATACAAATAAATAAAATTAAAAATAAACCGAGTAAGAAAGCAGATATGAGAAACACATTACAGCTTAAAAAAGGTAACACTTTCAAATGAAATAGTATAGGAAGAAGAAGTGTAAAAATTAGCGGAAATTTTGACCAGCTATATTGACAGTTCAGATAATATGTATGAATAACTAGTTCAATTATCAATTAAGGGCTGGCTAGTTAGCTCCTTCTTTTTCATATTACAGGGAGTTCTTCAATAAACATCCTCATATTAGTGTCCTTGGGAGCACATATCAGTCACAATTTCTCTAGGAGAGACATTTAGAAATGAAATTTAAAGGTCACAGAGTACAAGCATTTTAACTTTCTGGTATAATTAAAACCTTTCCAAAATAATTGAGCCAGTACACACTCTAATCATCAATGAGATCTCAGTTTCACAACTTTATGGACCTTGTCTTAAGAAATCAGTGAAGAAGCATCAAAGAAGTTACAATTATATAGTCATAATGAGAGCAAAATTGACAGGTGCCAATCCATGAACTTGCTAATGTCAAATCAAAGAAGGTAAGATATTTCTATTCTCTTATTTCTCTTTCACCAAAATCCAAGAACATGGAAAAAAATCCTAGCTCTCTACTGGAGAGGAGAAAGAAATGGAACTCATGGAAATGGAAATGAGGTTCTGAAAGTACCCATGCGTGTTGTGTATGTGTATCTTTGTGTGCACTCAGTCGTGTTGGACCCCTTGAGATCCCATGGGCGGTAGCCTGAAAGTACTTTCACACTATCCCCAAAAAGGATTCAGACTTAAAGTAACCAAAGATGAAAAAAAGAGTTGGCTGAGATATTTCATGTTTCATTTGTATGACACTTAGCCTATGCAGGCCTTGTTCTAAGCAAATTACAAATACCTGAACAAAACATTAGGATGTGGGTGCTATATATATAACTTTACAAAGAAAATTGAGATGTAGATTTTGTTAAGGATTTTCTCAAAATCACAGAGAGTTCTCATCTGAAGGACCATGAAAAACCAGCTGTGGAGAATGACTTTCATTAGCACTCGATTTATATCAACATTTACTTTTTCACCTTGTACTTCTGTGTTATGGAGATAGCTTCTTTCTTTCAGCCTCATGAATCAATTTCTGCTAGCTTCAGATTCCCTCATTCTCAAAGCCCTCATAGAATTTTAGAGAGGGAGGGCCTTGTTTTAGATTAAGCTTTTTTTTTTTTTTTTTTTTTAGAAAAATGTTGCAGCTGGTTTGCTTTTCTATCCAGACCACCTAGAACTTTCTCCCTATCAACAAAAAGGCTGTTCCATCTTCTTATCATGCTAGTGTTCACTAGAGTAGCACTTTTAATTTCCTTTAAGAACTTTTCCTTTGCATTCACAACTTGATCAACTGTTTGGCACAATAGGTATACAATTTGGACTATCTTGACTTTTGGCATGCCATTCTCACTAAGCTTAATCATTTCTAGTCTAATATTAATCATTAATGGGTTTGCTGGTGACTCAGATGATAAAGAATCTGCCTGCATGTGGGAAACCCAGGTTTGATCCCTAGGTTGGAGGATCCCCTAGAGAACGGAATGGCAAGCCACTCCAATATTCTTGCCTGGAGAATTCCATTGAGAGAGGAGCCTGGCCTGCTACAGTCTATTGGATTGCAAAGAGTCATACATTACTGAATTACTAATATTTAACTTTCATTGATCACTAAAATCATATCTTGTAAATAGAGTAGGCCAATGAGAGAAAGATGAGGCAATAACTGGTCAGTCAAGCTGTCAAAACACACATACATATCAGTTAAGTTCACTGTTTTAAGGGAATGAGTCACAGAGACCCCAAACAATTATAATAGTAACAGCAAAAATCATAGATCAGCACACCAAATACATTAGTAATATATTTGAAATAGTGCAGGAATTATCAAAATACAACCCAAAGACAAGAACAGAGCAAATATTGTTAGAAACAACGGTGCATACACACTGGCTTCTCACAGGGTTGCTACCAACTTTAAATTTGTTAAAAAAAAATTCAATATTAATGAAGCAGAGCAAAAGGAGGTGTGATTAAACTAAGTATGCCTATATTCTTTATTACAGCATTAGAGGAGAGAGAGCATGCAAATAACTACTCAGTTCTCATGTATGATTGCTCATTTTAAAAAGCAGTAAACATTAAAATCAATGAAATAAAGCACATAATGAAACAAAAAAAAAACAATAAAAGTTTGTGTGGATAGGAAAAGATATGCAAGTTACTTATCATACACATATATGTGTATTTTGTTCAGTCACTAAGTTGTGTTTGACTATTTGTGACCCCGTGGACTGCAACATGCCAGATTTCCCTGTCCACTCTCTCCCAGAATTGCTCAAGCTCAAGTCCGTTTTGTTAAATATGCCATCCAAAGAGCTCATTCTCTCTCACCCTCTTCTCCTCATGTCCTCAATCTTTCCCAGCATCAGGATCTTTTCTAATGAGCTGGCTTTTTGCATCAGTTGGCCAAAGTATTGGAGGATCAGCCTCAGCATCAGTCCTCCCAATGAATATTCAGTGTTGATTTCTTTTAGAATTGAAAGGTTTGCTTTTATTTTGCTTTCCAAGGGACTCTCAAGTGTCTTCTCCAGCACCACTGTGTAAAAGCATCAGTTCTTCAGAGTCCAGATTTCATTATGGTCTAACTCTGACATCCATACACAACTACTGGAAAAGCCATAGCTTTCACTACAAGGACTTTGGTCAGCAAAGTGATATCTCTGCTTTTTAATACACTGCCTGGGTTTATCATAGCTTTTCTTCCAAGGAGCAAACATCTTTTAATTTCAAGGCTGAAATTAAAAGTCACCATTTGCAGTGATTATGGAGCCAAGGAAAATAAAATCTGTCACTGTTTCTATTTTTTTCCCTATCTATTTGCCATGAAGTGATGGGTCCAGATGCCATGATCTTAGTTTTTTGAATGCTGAATTTCAAGCCACCTTTTTCACTCTCCTCTTTCACCTTCATCAACAAGCTCTTTACCTCCTCCTCACTTTCTGCCATTAGAATGGCATCTGCATATCTGAGGTTGTCAAGATTTCTCTTGATATTCTTGGTTCCAGCTTGTGATTCATCCAGCCCAGCATTTCACATGATGTACTCTGTTATACATTATAGGTTTAATAGGCAGGGTGAACATATAGAGCCTTGGCCTACTCCTTTCCCAGTTTTGAACCAGTCATTGTTCCATTTCTAGTTCTAACTGTTGCTTCTTGACCTGGATGCAGGTTTCTCAGGAGATGGGTAAGGTCGTCTGGTATTCCCAATCTCTCTAAGAATTTTCCGCAGTTGGCTGTGTATACATGTGTGTATATATATGTATTTAAGAGTATGTTGATACTCATGTAGTTCACAATTTTTCTGGATATATGCAAGGAGAACTAGAAGGACAATTGTAGTTTTATTATAAACTCCAATGTACCCTTTTTATTTTATTCATTCCCCCCCCCCCCCGTTAATACATCATTGGTCAACATTTAAAGTTGAAATATTTCAAATTATCAAGGAGAAGCCATGGAATTCTAAGAATGAAAGTAATAAGAGAAGTGGCTAAGCCAATTGAGAGAAAACTATTAGTAAGGATCTTTCTTGCTAAGTCACTTCAGTCATGTCCGACTCTGTGCGACCCCATCCCTGGGATTCTCCAGGCAACAACACTGGAGTGGGTTGCCATTTCCTTCTCCAGGGCATAAAAGCGAAAAGTGAAAGTGAAGTTGCTCAGCCATGTCTGACTCGTCGCGACCCCTTGGACTGCAGCCTACCAGGCTCCTCCGTCCATGGGATTTTCCAGGCAAGAATACTGGAGTGGGGCACCATTGCCTTCTCTGAAGGATCTTTCTTAGTGTCATATAAATGGGATTAAATCCAAAAAGGCCCTTTTGAACTTATTTAATTGGTTAAGTTAGGTGTAGTACCAACAATAAACACACCTGGAATTCTCTTCTGTTCTAAGAAATTCTATGAATAATCACCTGCACCATCTGCTGTTAACCATCTGTTGAGGGAGCGAGTGGACACATTGGTATTATGTTTATTTAACAAAATACTATTTTAAAAATACTGCAAAGCTAGCAATCACATGAATGAAAAAAAAAAGTTTGGAGAATAGCTATCTTTAGCACAGAAAAAAAAAAGGAGCAATTTGTATAAGAATAATCTTTAAGCTATTGCCTAACTTTCAAATAATAATTAGAAGATAAAACTCATATTGATAGAAAATTGAAGTAATTTATCAATGGACAATTTTCAAAAAAAATTTTTTAATTGGTAAATTTAAAGAGGCTATGGTCTCAAGTTGCTTATCTAAAGACTATTACTAAAAATAATATTTTATGATACTTTGTACCAACTTAATTACAAAATTCTCTAATCCATTTATTTTAATTTTTTTCAAAATACATTTATATATTTTTGTTTTAGATTAAGGGAAATAATATATGATAGATAGTGTATAATAATGGGAATGTTACCAGCTATTTCCACTGATAAAAAAATTGTAATTTTGGCAAATATCATTGCTGCATGAGAATATTCCAACAATATCCTACTGCAGCACTTGGAAAACTGCAAGAAAACTGTCTTCTAATAAGTATGATAAATTAAGATGGCTTTATTTTTTAAAAGAAATAAATATTTGTAATTTGACTATTGAAATATTTCATAATTTCCTATATTTTTAATCCCAAATTTTAGAAACCTTCAAATGATTTACATTATACAATAGAACTTAGTAATGCACAAGAACCATAAGAAGAAAATAAAATTTTTCCTTCCAAAGGATTAAAAAAATAGCAATATTTTGTTAAAGTGTTTCCACATATTTCTTAAAACTATACATTTCTTGCCTGCTTTAAAAGAAGTAAAAAAAAAATTCAATAAAATATGATTTAAAAATAATGGCTTTTGGATTTTTTATTTAAAAAATATAGAGCAGCTTACTTAAGGAGCATAGTCATAGGAACTCTAGTGTATGAAATTTTATAAAATTTGAGTCAACCTGGCTTTGCTTGTAATTAGTGAGGAAGATCTGTAAAGACATCATTTCAAAACTAACATGATTGAAGAGTGGGCAGAGTTGAGTAGCTGAAATTTGCTTTCCAATTTCAAAGTTTCTTTATTATCTTGGCTGCTTATTTCTTCTTCTCCCAAACACAGAAATATGATTTACTTTCCTACCCACAGAAATATGACTTCTTACCCAACTATCCAATCCAACTTTCCTGAACATGGTCACAGATAATCACCTAAGTGGCCATTTCCTGGTCACTCTTTTGTTCTTTTTATTTGTCATATTTATGACATATGAATATATTTTATGCAGGAATATAACATTATTTATCTATTTTTTGCACTGCAGCTTTTGATTTATGCCTCCCTTTTGTCAGCTTTGATCTTTATGGTTAGTTCTGCTTCCTTTTTTTCCTGCTCTTTTAACACAACCCAAATTCATAAGAACCCAACTTTAATATTTCCACTCTAACTTTACAAACTCGAGGGATATTTTCAATCCTATTTATGTCTGTGTTTACAACCACTATCTCTTGACTATGGTATTCTGAATCCTAAGATAGGTTTCAATATGAATATCTCAATGTGAATTGAAATTCCAACTGAATTTATTATCTACTTTTCAAAATTTATTCTCCCACCTAGTTTGCTTTTCGGTTAAAAAAAAAAAAGAAAGAAAAGAAAGAAAGAAAGGAACTGTATCTATTTGCATAAAGGTGTTTTCTCATTAACCTATGTATTTGTTTTGTGTCCTTTCAATATGTTTTATATTAAAATAAAAAATACAAATTAAAAAATTGTTAAGTGAAAACCCCATGATCCTAAATTTGGCTATAGAATATCAAAATGAACCCATTATGGTTTTTATTTTTTTATTTTTTTCCAGTAAGGATGTAATGTGTTTGTGCTCAGCCATGCCCAACTCTGCAAACCCATGCACTGTAGCCCACCAGGTACTCTGTCCATGGGATTTTCCAGGCAAGAATACTGGAGTGAGTTGCCATTTCCTACTCCAGGGGATCTTCCTGACCTAGGGATCCAACCCACATCTCTTGCATCTCCTACACTGGCAGAAGGATTCTTTACCACTGTGCCCTCTGGGAAACAAAAATTGCATATTAACCCAGTATCAATGATAACCTCTGGTGTCTTGATCCAAACATCATTTTCTATTAAAGCCAGGAGTCTTAGTAGAAATAGTTTATACCTATGCTGGGATTAAATACTTAGAAGATGAATTGGAAATAAAACCTCACAGTAAGGCAAAGACTACTACAATTATGTGTAAAAAAATGAGGACGAAGAGCCTCACACTGGTCAAAAATAGAATAATTTTCAATAGCACTGGTACCTGTAATAGATTAGGGCTTAGCACACTAAGTCTCGGTGTTTGCAAAGATTCAGAAACAAAACATACTTTGGACAGCTTGAGATAATGCTAGTGATATTACCAAATATTTGAATACTGATAAATAAAGGTGGGAATGGTAGAAAATCAGGCATTTATCTTCATTGTAAGAAACATACTTCAAGGTAGCACAAGAACGGATGAAAAGAGTTGTCTTTCCTATGGAGATGGTCTAACTAATGAATGAAAAGTGAATGATATTAGAATATTTTCTATTTATAATCTCTAATGAAATACAAGTTTTAAGCAATAATATATAATGGTGATTTATATCACATAAACATAGAAAAATAGACTTTTCTTACTTTCTTTTGAAAATGCATGATTAAATCTCACCCAAATCTACCAAATTCTCAAGGTCTAAATGCTACTAAATGGAAAGCAAAGATGAACATTTTAAATAAAGCAATGAACAAGCAAATCCAGAAACTAGGTATGTTATTATATGTTATTTAACAGGCAAATTGCAAAGCAAAAAGACAGGGAAAGAGAGAAGAGAAAAGAAATGACTTATTAGCTTGTTAATAGGAAACAATTTATGATACTCTAAAAACATAAGCACTTTATTGAATTGAAGAAATAAACTATAAAACAAACACAGAGCAAAGATATTTGATTGCTGACTAGATGTTTTTTGACATTAAAGTATTACTGTTATTTCTTTACATACAATAATGGCATTCTGATACATGAAGATTATCAATGTATTTTAAACATAGATAATGAAGCATTTCTATTTGCTTTTAGCATTTTATTTCATATTGAAATATAAGTGATCAATGATGTAGTGTTACTTTCAGATGTACAGCAAAGTGATTCAGTCACACGTACATAAGGATCTATTCTTTCTTCAAATCCTTTTACCGTTTGTGTTATTACAGAATATTGAGCAGCATTCCCTGTGCTATACCTTTGGCCCTGGTTGATTATCTGTTTTGAATATGACAGTGTTTACATGCCAATTCAAAACCCCCCATCTATCCCTCACCCCCACGCTTACTCCCCCCTAATAATCATATTTTTTTCTCTAAGCTTGTGATAAAAAAATAAGCTAATTTGCATCACTTTTTTTTTTTTAGACTGTGCATACAAGCTATATCATAAGACATTTGTTTTTCTTTGCATGGCTTCCTTCACCTAGTGTGATAATTTCCAGGTCCATCTATGTTGCTGCAAATGGCATTATTTCATTCTTTCAATTAAGAAAATGACAAGAGTAACATACATATTGACTTTACCTTAAATGTAAATAGATTAAATGTGCCAGCCAAAATAAATAGATTGGTTGAATGGATACTGACACAAGACCTGTATACATACTGTATACAAGAGACCCACTTCAGATCTAGGGACACATACAGACTGAAGGTGAGGGGAAGGAAACAGATATTCCATGCAAATGGAAACCAAAAGAAAACTGGACTAGACTAAATAGACTAAAATAAAGACTGATACAAGAGACAAAGGAGAATATTATGTAATGATTAATCCAAAAAGACTATATAACACATGTAAATATATTTGTATCAAACATAGGGCATCCTTGAAATTCAATGCTCATTTATGATAAAAACTCTACAGAAAGTGGGAATAGAGGGAACATGACTCAACATAATAAAGCCCATGTATGATAAACCAAAAGTTAATATCACACTCAACTGTGAAAAGCTGAGAACATTTCCTCTGAGATCAGGAAAAAGACAAACTATCCACTCTCATCACTTTTATTCAACACAATTTTGGAATCCTTCACCATGGCAGTCAGGGAAGAAAAATAAATAAAAGGACTCCCAGTTGGAAAAGAAGTAAAACTATTACTCGGCTGCAAATGTCATGATGCTCTACATAGAAAATTCCAAAGATTCTATAAGAAAAGACTAGAGCTTATCATGAAGTTGGTAAAGGTGAATGATACAAAATTAATGCACAGAAATCTGTTGCATTATGTACACTAACAACAAAAGATCAAAAAGAGGATTTAAAGAAATAATCCCATTTACCACTGAATCATAAAAGAATATCTAGGAATAAACCTACCTAAGGAAACAAAAGACCTATACTCAGAAAACTCTAAGGTGCTGATAAAAGAAACTGAAGATGACACAAACAGATGGAAAGATATAAAACATTCTTGGAACAGAAAAATTAATATCTCAAAACGACTATAGTGACAGTGAAGTCACTCAGTTGTGTCCAACTCTTTGCAACCCCGTGGACTGTAGCCCACAAGGCTCCTCCATTCAAGGGATTCTCCAGGCAAGAATACTGGAGTGGGTTGCCATTTCCTTCTCCAGGGGATCTTCCCGACCCAGGGATCAAACCCAGGTCTCCCATGGTCTCCCAAAATGACTGTACTATCCAAGATAATCTATAGAGTCAATGCAAGCCCTATCAAATCACCAATGGCATTTTTCATAGAACTACCACAAAAAAATCTTAAAATTTGCACAGAAATATAAAAGAGCTTGTATAAACAAAGCAATCTTGAAAAAGGAAAACTGAGCCAGAGGAATCAAGTTTCCTGACTTGTGGCTATACTGTGAAGCTATAGTCATCCAATCAGTATGGTACTGGTGCAAAAGAAGAAAGTGAATAATAGAAATAGAGATCCACTAGGGACAGGAGAGAAAGTCAAGATAAACCCACGCATCTATGATCAATTAATATATGACAATGGAGGCAAGACTACACAATGGAGGAAAGACATAATCTCTTCAATAAATGATGCCGAGAATACTGGTTACATGTAAAAAAAATAAAATAAAATAAAATAAAATTAGAACAACATTCTTTAACATCATACACAAACATAAACTCAAAATAGATTAAAGACCAAACATAGAACTGTCTACTATAAACTCTTAGAGGAAAACATAAGAGCACTCTATGACATTAATTGCTTCAATATCTTATCTGAGGCATCACCTAGACTAATGGAAATAAAACAAAAATAAACAAATAGGATCTAAGAAACTCAAAAGCTTTTACACAGCAAAGAAAACAATAATCAAAATGAAAAGACAACTCAGAGAATGGGAGGAAATATTTGCAAGCAGTGTGACCAGTAAGGGATAGGTCTCCAAATTTTATAAACAATTCTTGGGGCTCAATCTCAGAAAAACAAAAAAGTCAATCAGAAAAAGTGGACAGAAGACCCAAATAGACACTTCTCCAAAGAAGACATACAGATCGCTAAGAGGCATATGAAAAGATACTCAACATCCCTAGTTACTAGAGAAATGCTAATCAAAACCACAATGTTATCAACTTACCCCAGTCAGAATGACCATCATCAAAAATCCAGAAGCAATAAATGCTGAAGAGGGTGTAGACAAAAGGAAACCCTTCCACACTGTTGTTGAGAATGTAAATTGATACAGACTCTTTGGAGAACATTGTGAAGGTTCCTTGGGAAACTAAAATTACAGCCAATATTTACTGTTGCTGCTGTTATTTTTCAGTTGCTAATACATGGTCACCTCATGGACAGCAGCCTGCCAGGTTCATCTGTGCTCCACTATCTCCTGGAGTTGGCTCAAATTCATGTCCACTGAGTCAATGATGCTATATAAACATCTCATCCTTTGCCACTACCTTCTCCTTTGCCTTCAGTCTTTGCCAACATCAAGGTCTTCCGCAAAGAGTTGGCTCTTCGCATAAGGTGGCCAAAATACTGGAGCTTGAGCTTCAGCATAAACCCTTCCAATGAATATTCAGGGTTGATTTTCCTTAGGACTGGCTGGTTTGATCTCCTTCCTGCCCAAGGGACTCCCAATTCTTCTCCAGCACCACAATTTGAAAGCATCACTTCTTAGGCACTCATGCTTCTTTACGGTCCAACTCTCATATTAGCACATGGCTACTGGAAAAACCATAGCTGTGACTATATGTACTTTTGTTGGCAAAGTGATGTCGTTGATTTTTAATATACTGTCTAGTTTTGCCATAACTTTTCTTTCAAGGAACAAGTGTCTTTTAATTTTGTGGAAGCAGTCACTGTCTGCTGTGATTTTGAAGTTCAAGAAAAGAAAATCTGTCACTGTTTCCACCTGTCCCCTGTCTATTTTCCATGAAGTGATGGGACTAGATGCCAAGATCTTAATTTGTATTTTTTTTTTTAATACTGTGTTTCCTGTTGACTTTTTCACTCTCTTCTTTCACCTTCATCAAGAGGTTCTTTAACCCCTCTATATGATCCAGCAATCCCACTCCTCTGTATATATCCAGGGAAAACTATGGTTCAAAAGGATGCACACACCCCAACATTCATTGTAGCAATTTTTACAATATCCAAGACATGGGATAACCCTAAATATCCATGGCAGAGGAATGGATATAGAATATAAGGTATATATTCAATGGAGTATTACTCAGTTTAATGTTATGCCTGGAATTTGCTTTAAAATAATCTAAGAGGGATATGTGAGTGATAATTTAAATTAAATAGCACTGTTCGAAGTTTGAATGGTAATGGGATTGGATCGTACTTATCAATAATTACCTTAAATGTAAATAGGTTAAATGCTTCAACCAAAGGACAAAGACTGGCCGAATAGATACAAAATAAGACCCCTACATATGCTGTCTACGTGAGACCAACCTCAAACTTAGGGACACATACGGACTGAAAGTGAAGGGTTGGAAAAAGATATTTCATGCAAATGGAGGCCAAAGGAAAGCAGGAGTAGCAATACTCACATCAAATAAAATAGACTTTGAAACAAAACCGTTATAAGAAACCAAGAAGGATACTATGTAATGATCAAAGGATCAAACCAAGACAAAGACATAACAACTATCAACTACTATAAACATAAACCCAACAAAGGAGGACCTCAATATGTAAGGAAAATGCTAGCAAGTATGAAAGGGGAAATTAACAGTGACACAGTAATAGTGAAGGACTTTAACACCCCACGCATACCTATGAAAAGATCAACCAAACAGAAAATTAGCAAGGAAATGCAAGCTCTAAATGATGCAATGAACCAGTTAGACCTAATTAATATCTCTAGAGCATTTCACCCCAAAACAATGGAATTCATCTTTTTTTCAAGTGCACATGGAATATTCTCTAGGATAGATCACATTCTGAGCCATAAATCTAGCCTTCATAATTTTTTTTTTTTAAGAAATGAAATCATTTCAAGCATTTTCTTTTTTTTCTGATCACAATGTGGTAAGATTAGATGCCAGCTTTAGCAGGGGGCGGGGGACTATTAAAAATATAAACATATGGAGGTTAAGCAACACATTTCTGCATAACCAACAGATCAAAGAAGAAATCTAAAAAGGAAATCAAAATATGTTTAGAAACAAATGAAAATGGAAAGTTGATAACCCAAAACCTATGGGGTTTAGTAAAAGTAGTGCTAAAAGAAAGGTTCATTAGCAATACAAGCTTACATCAAGAAATAAGAGAAACAACAAATAAATGAACTAACTTAACACCTAAAACAACTAGAAAAAGAAAAAAAGAAGAACCCTAAAGTTAGTAGAAGGAAAGAAATAATAAAAATCAGAGCAGAAATAAGCAAAAATGAATTGAAGGAGACGATAGCAAAAAATCAACAACACTAAAAGCTAGTTCCTTGAGAAGATAAATAAAATAGATAAACCATTAGCCATACTCATTAAAAAAAAAAAAAAAAAAGAAGAAGAATCAAATAAAAAAATTAGAAATGAAAATGGAGAAATCACAACAGACAACACAGAAATGCAAAAGAGACTACTATAAGCAATTATATGCTAATAAAATGGACAACTTGGAAGAAATGGATTATTTTTTTATAATTTTATCATTTATATATATATTTTTTGGCTATGTAGGTTTTTCTCTAGCTGTGGCAAGTAGGCTATTTTCCAGTTGTGGTGCATGGGTTTCTTATTGTGGTGGCTTCTATTGTTGCAGAGCGTGAGCACTAGGTTATGCAGGTTCAGTAGTTGCAGAACATGGGCTGAGTAGATGTGGCTCCCAGGCTTATGAGCACACGCTCAGTAGTTGTAGAGCATGGGTTTAATTGCACTGCAGCATGTGGGGTCTTTCCAGATCAGGAATTGAACCCATGTTTCCTGCACTGGCAGATGGTTTCTTTACCACTGATCCACCAAGGAAGCCCCAACAGTTTGACTATTGAATGGTGACAAAAACATAGGCACTCTTTATAATATGCATTATTCATGCAGTTCTGGAGTATTTTATAAAAATCTAAAATAATTCTACCCTGACAGATAGAATAGAAGCACTTTTAGAAAGAAGAAAAATATTTCAAGGGTTTTATATATATATATATATATATATATACATATGTATGTATGTATATATATATATATAGATATAAAGATTTAAGAGGGTATCCAAAAAAATATTGAAAAATAATAAAATAAGACAGTTTCTGGAATTTAAAAAAAAACATGATTTTGAAACTAAAATTTTTTTTAAAAATTCATGTTTTGACTGGTTTTTAAATACACTCCTAAAAGTGAAACTTTTTATTTATAAAGTAAACTGAGGAAATTATTAAAGTGTAGAAAAATACAAACATATTGAATATAAGAAAATAACAACAGTAAACAGAAACCCAAGAGATTCAGCATCTATGCTTTAATGATTCTAAAGCAAGAAGAGGTAAACAAGGTATACAAGGAAGACTATCAAGGAATAAAAAGAGAAGAAATTTTCCACTTTTTAAATCTCCATATTTTTTAATCTCAGGAATATTTATCTGACTGACTCAAGCTCTAAAACAAAAACAGTATACCTTCACATGAATGAACCACAATCATGTGAAACAATATAACTTGTTCATCATTCTCAGGTTAAACAATATTAACACACTTACAGTTAAGTCCACTCCATGAATTTGAGTTACATTTATCTAAAAGTTCAATTCTAAATTGTCTTAAGTGTGAAAACTTAGTAAACTAATTTAATGTCTTTAAGCTTTAGATACAAATGGTATTTATAGAACCTCTTTTGAAGAGTTCTTATGAGATTTAAATGAGAGAATGCAGAAGGAGGGGTCAATATTTCACAGGAAAAACACTCTGGGCTCACCTCCCGCCATGGGCACATCAAAACCTCAGCTATGTACACAGCAACTTTCTCTGGGAATGACCTGAAGGCTAGCAGAATGACTCTTCTACAACCAAAATTATAATGGATAGAGTCTGTTAAGCAAGGTGGAGAAATGATCTAACTGGG
Source organism: Cervus elaphus (assembly GCF_910594005.1). NCBI lineage: Eukaryota > Metazoa > Chordata > Mammalia > Artiodactyla > Cervidae > Cervus > Cervus elaphus. The sequence continues at coordinate 8,641,648 of NC_057844.1, read as the reverse complement.
ATCCACACTCTTGTCAGGTTACCCAGAGCAGAGTATCACAGGTTCAGGGATCCTCCCTACAGACTGATAGGCTTGAACCACATATATAGGCATGCCAACTCTGAGATCTGACACCAAGAAGACAAGATTTTTGACTGATTTGAAAACCAATGGAATTTATAGAAGGGCTATGGGAAACTCTACTCTTGAAAGGTGTGCACACAGATTTGCTTGCTCCCAGGCCCAGCAGAGAGATAGCAGGTTGAAACCTTCCTGGCACTATGGGTTCCCTGCCAGGATGACCCCAATACAACCACCTCCTTTCACCTTTCATTAGCTCGCATTCCAGTCACTCCTGATAAAGGAAGGCCTGATCCCTGTCAATGTGGAGACTGCCATCACACGGAGAAGAAATGGAGGTAGCTCAGAAATGGAAAATAAAATACTTCAAAGAATAGTAGGCAAGACTAAAAATGAAAAAAATATCTAAAAGTAATATTTCCAGTAAAGAGGAAAAGTATTTCTATGAATTTAGAGTATATATGACAGAAAATGGAAATATAGTTTAAAATACTTGGATTTAAACATTTTTAATAAATGATAAAAATTATCTTCTTTGCTTAAATGAATTTAAATAATAAAATATTATTGAATTATTGTTTCTTTTTTAACATGTGTGTGAACAAAAGAATATGAGTAAAATACACTGTATTTTAACTGACAACTTATATACTACAATAAAACAGTGCTAAACCTGAAAAGCTTAAGATTAGTAACAAAGTTTGGAATAGAAACCCTAAGAACTCTAATCAAAGTCATTAGAGACACTGGGCCACCATGATTCCAACAGCAAAATTTTGAGCCAGAATCCGTATATGATAATATATGTTAAGTGTTGGTTCAAATTACAATATTTTGGGGGATATTTCTCATACATTAGTAGTTAATCAATCATTAAATTACCAACATCTCATCTTAAAAAAAATCAGCAACAATGCTTACTAATTATACAAAATTGTAGTACATGACAGGTGCCGATTTCAAGCCTCCAACTCCTAGCCTATTTTATTCACTTGGAATATTTTGAGACAATGAAACTAATGTCCTGACTTTTCTAACTTACCTAGCGTTTGACACCACATGGGATAAAGCTTAAACTCTGACCTGACCCATTCGTGTCATGCCTGACAAATTCAGTGGAGAATATGGAGCGTGGACACTCAAAGAAAGGTAAAAATACCAGAGATGTTTGAGCCTTTCTGCCCTAATAGGCTGTTTTTTACAATTCATTTCTAAGTGCCAGGAAGTAGCAGTGGTTAAAGCTGCCAAGAAAATTTCTTTTGTGTACCAAGACAAAGTCTACCCCTGAATCCATATTTTTCAAGTACCAATGAGTTCCTGGAAGAAAACAGGAGAATAAATGCTAATAGATGCAACTACACACATTTCTCCCTATTGTAACAAGGTGTCCTTTTGATTGTGCTAAACATTATTTAAGGAAAGGACTTCTCCTTTAGAAGGAATCATTGAGTCTTGGGAATCAACCATTGGAAAAATCTTGGTATCTCCTTAAGACTTCAAGAGACAGACCATGGTAACAAGGATATGCTATCATCACCTTGTAGTAGTTCAGGCAATGCAATGGTAATAGAAATATAGCACCAGAATTAGAAGAACAACAAAAAGTTATCAAATGTGTCATTAGATAGAGATGTCCCAGATTCAAACTAACATGATAGTGATCTACTTATTTCATTTACAATTTTTTTTCTCGAATGTCTCAAATAGCACTTGACATATAGTAACTACTCAAAAAATAGTTACCAAAGAAGAGGAATAAATGAATGGATGAGTTTTACTTGGGACAGCGGAGGGTAAGTCTGAGCTATCTCATCGTAGAATGAGTCAATAGGATGTTTACAAATATGAAAAGTATCTGATGGGGGGAGTCACCTAAGGAAAAGTGGGCTTATAAAGTCAGATAATACCTTGGATAAATGTTAGATACAACTATTCCTACCTGAAGACTTTATAGGGGTTTAAAAACATGGATAAAGCTATCCCAACAAATTTGTTACATGAGGATATTAATTAATAGACCTGTATACAATATTTCTCTAATATTTTCTCCTAGAAAACTCAAAGAAATAGGGTCAAGGCAATATTCTAGTTAAACATAAAAATTCTTATTTATGTGAGATTTTTGAGTCTTAGAAAAGACAATTTTACATTGTAAACAGTAGTATTGCTCATCACTACTTAAGGGATATTAGCTGTGAGCACTCCATGGGAGAATAGTAAGATATCACATGGACATGTGTAAAATACTTACTAAGTGATAGTATTACTAGGAGGGATTTTGATAAAAGGTAGATGTAATAGAATTAGGATTAATATGAATGAATGCAATATTAAATTTAAGTAATATTTCATGCTAGTGTTTTAAATAAGCATATAGTTTCTTAATTGAGTAAGTTAACATATGTGAACTTGTGTTTAATATGTTAATTTAAGGAAGATTCACACGTAGTTTCACATCTAATTATGTTACCAGTATTATTTCAATTTTGCATAATAACATTGAGGAATATTATTTTACCAAAGTCACAAAAAATAATAATCACAAATTTTGGTAATGCAGTATGCATTCTCTCCACCTCTAATTACAGCATCTTGCAAAGTGTAACAGAACTTGTAAAAATGTGTTTTTGTTATGTTAAAGTTTCTATATAAAAATGACAAACTGGCTTTGGAGCTTATTGCATCCAAATGATACTTTACCTTTAATATAACAAGGATTTTTTAATCAAACAATGATTCAAACATGTTTATTGTCTGACAGTTATGTCTTGGCATGCATCTTATTAATAAAAATATGAAGATAATTAAGAAAAATGCTTTTCTGACTCTCTTATCATCTAAGAAGATATAATAAAAAGGTAAATAACATTTCTTAGTGTTGTGATAAAGGTATGCTCAGGTTACAGTGGCAACATAGCAAAAGACACTAGCTCAACCAAGGATTTTAAGCAAAGTTTCTACTGGCAAAGCACATCAAGATGAGATTGAGAAATTGATAAACGTCTAAGCAGAATTCTAAAACAAGTGATGATAACTTGAACACAAGCAAATGGAAAAGGAGACTATAAACAGTTTGATAACATGACAGAATGAAATACAAAGAAGAGAATGGCAGGAAATGACTGAATAAACATAGTATCAGGCCCCTGAAAACATGATGAGTTCATAATAAGTAATTTTAGCTTTATTTAGGTGATGGTTAGAAAAATGAATGAGTATAGAAAGCCTTCCAAAGTAATGTCTACTTCTCTCGATTATAGAACCATCTCGATAACGGATGGCTAAGTCTTCTAGAAGGCTTCAACTCTAAGTGTACAGAAGCAGTTGATTAAAAAAAAAAATAGTCTTAAGGGACATGTGAGGAGGAATGAACCGCTTCCTATTGCCTAAACAAGTGTGATCTCAAAGTGAACATCCCTTGAAATCTCACCAAAAGGGGGAATCTGCCAGTGCCTTGACCTTGTACTCCCAGCCTTCAGAACTGTGAGAAATCAATTTTTGTTTGTAAGTCTTCTAGATTGGTATTCTGCTATAGCAGTTCAACTGACTAAGGCAAAAACTAGCACTGATGAAGTGAGACACTGCTGTAGTAAATACCTAACATTGTGGAAACAGTCTGTGTTTGCATAGTAGGTAGATGATGGAAGATTTTGGAAGTGCATGCTAGGAAAAAAACCTACGTTGCCGTGAACACATTAAAAGTAAACCGGATGAGAGGCTAGAATACCTGCTCAGCTGGCTGCCCCTGTCCTGTCTCAACCAGCAGCCTAGCCAATAGGGAGCGACTTGCTATACTGATTAAAAATAAAATAAAAAATTTAAAAGGAACTATTTATTGCTAAAGGCCATCCTGATGAGATCTCATATGGAAATGAGGAATATGTTATTGGAAAAAGAAAGACAAGTAATTTTTGCAATAAAGTTGGCAAAGAAGTTGGCTGAATTGTGTTCATGTTCTAGTATTTTGTGGGAGATAAAACTTGCTAGTGATGAAATTGGGTGTTTAGTTGAAGAGCTATCTAGTCACGTTGCTCAAAATGTTGCTTGGCTCATCCTGGCTGCTTACTAGTAAAATAAGGAAAAGAGACTGATTTTCTATTATGGTTAAACCTCTGTACATAATTGTATTTGTGCTTAGTAGCTCAGCTGTGTCTCACTCTTCACAATTCCACAGACTGGAACCCGCCAGGCTCTGCTCTCCATGGGGTTTTACAGGCAAGAATGTGGAATGGTTTACCATTTCCTCCTCCAGTGAGTCTTCCAGACTCAGGGACAGAACCTGCATCTCCTGTGTCTCCTGTACTTGGGGCTGATCTGTCGGGAAGCCCTCATATGTTACTAAACAATAATAACTCTGATCCAATTTTTAACTGTGATCCAATTTCACAGAGCCTTTAAGACCTTTAAAGAGACATTGAAGAACCCACCTGCCCTTGGACGTCTTAAGAATCATATTTCCCTTTATCTTTTCTCCTGTATAAAAAGGACACAAATGTCATTGTGGTACTCACCTAAAAACAGGGATTGCTTTTGACCCAGGGGGTATTATAGCCAGCTTCTAGACCCTGTGGAATGGGGTCACTAGCCATTTGATTTAGGGCTACCAAGAACTTTATCATTGAACCCCCTTTAGCCATTTTTGTATCTCATGCAGTGGAAGTGCTCTTGAATTCTCATCACATTCATATCTCTCAGCCAGCTACCTCACCTCCTGTAACTCCTCGTGGATCACTGATGGGTCTTATTGAAAAGGCAACAATGGCAAATAATGCTGAGCATGCTACTGAAATTCCTTTTGTTGTTATCAGTGCACCATCTTTACCTACAGCTACTTCAGCTCAACAAGCTAAACAGTCTTACATGGACCTATGCTTTGACCAAGGACAAAACTGCCAGCAATTACACTGATAGTATATACGCTTTCTGAGTAGCTTATGAATTTGAAATGCTGTGGAAACAATTTGGCTTTCTCATTTCCCACGGAAATGCAATTTTATTTATTTTATTTTTTAATATATTTTTAATTGGAGGATAACTGCTTGACAATATTGGGCTGACTTCTTCTCTGGGACAGGAAGATTCTCTGGAGAAGGGAATGGCAACCCACTCCAGTATTCTTGCCTGGAGAAGTCCATGAACAGAGGAACCAGGAAGGTTACAGTCCATGGGATTGCAAACAGTCAGACATAACTGAGCGATTAACACTTATATTTTAAATATATATTAATGAAAAATAAAGTAAAAAGAAGTCATATAATCATTGGCTACATGAGTGATATACATTTTTACTATCTAACTAGGATAGGCTTAAAAATACAATTGTTATGACAAAAATTTATGCTAGAATTTAACTATTTTAATTCAGCTTTACAGATGCTATTTTTGTGATTTAGATGTTAATAATTTCTAAGATTTGTGACAAACCAAGGATGTGTTATTATATGGTCAATTGTCAGCTAACAACTCATTTGATAAATTGCACTCCATTGAACTAAGTAATATTCTAGTGATTAGAAGTTAACCATGGTTTCAAGTTTTACCATACATATCATAGTTGTATTTTTTAATTTTACCTTATTATTATTTTAATCACAAAATCCAAGGAGTCTTAAATATGCTTTAAGGAAAAAGACAAGATACATAGCATACTTCGACCACTAATATTTTACTGATGACATTTTGAGGATTGTATCCCATTACAAACTTAACAAATACTTATGTTGTCACATAATTATAATGAAAATATCTTGCAGAAACAGAGCTACTTTGATGGTGGGAGAATAAAAAGTTTGACACTACATCTTATAATTTATCTTTATCACTATCACCAGAGGTTGTGAAGTTAATAGCATCACTGTCGTTCAGTCACTCAGTCCCGTCCAAATCTTTTCAACCCCATGGATTGCAGCACACAGGGTTTCTGTGTCCTTCACCATGTCCCAGAGCTTGCTCAAACTCAGGTACATTGAATCAGTGATGCCATACAAACATCTGGTCTTCTGTCATCCCCATCTCCTGCCTTCAATCTTTCCCACCCAGCATCATCATTTTTTCTAATGGGTCAGTTCACATCAGGAGGCCGAAATACTGAAGCTTCAGCTTCAACATGAGTCCCTCTTATGAATATTCAGGACTGATTTACTTTAGATTGACTGGTTGGACCTCTTTGCAGTCCAGGGGGTTGTCAAGAGTCTTCTCCAACACCACAGTTCAAAAGCATCAGTTGTTCAGTGTTCAACCTTCTTTATTGTCCACCTCTCACTTCCGTACATGACTACTAGAAAAACCATAGTTTTGACCAGACAGATCTTTGTCCACAAAATAATATCTCTGATTTTTAATATATTATCTAGGTTTGTCATAGCTTTCCTTCCAAGGAGCAGGCATCTTTTAATTTGATGGCTGTAGTCATCATCTGCAGTGATTTTGGAACCCAAGGAAAGAAAGTCTACCACTGCTTCCACTTTTTCCCCTTCTACTTGCCGTGAAGTGATGGGACCAGTTGCATGATCTTAGTTTTCTGAAATTTGAGTTTTAAGCCAGCTTTTCCACTCTCCTTTTTCACCTTCATCAAGAGGCTCTTAGTTCCTCTTTGCTTTCTGCCACAAGGATGGTGTCGTCTGCTATATCTGAGGTTATTGATATTTCTCCCAGCAATCTTGATTCTAGCTTGTGCTTCATCCAGCCTGGCATTTCACATGATGTACTCTGCAAATCAGTTAAATAAACAGAGTGACAATATTCAGCCTTAATGTACTCCTTTCCCAATTTGGAGCTAGTCCATTGTTTTATGTTTGATTTTAACTGTTTCTTCTTGACTCGCATACAGATTACTCAGGAGGCAGGTAAGGTAGTCTGGTATTTCCATCTCTAAGAATTTTCCATAGTTTGTTGTGATCCACACAGTCAAAGACTTTAGCATAGTCAATGAAGCAGAAATGGATGTTCTTCTGGAATTCTCTTGCTTTTCCTATGATCCAGTGGATGTTGGCGATTTGATCTCTGGCTCCTCTGCCTTTTATAAATCCAGCTTGAACATCTGAAAGTTCTTGGTTCACCTACTGTTGAAGCCTCAAATTTTAGCATTACTTTGCTAGCGTGTGAGATGAGTGCAATTGTGTGGTAGTTTGAACATTCTTCGGCATTGCTTCTCTTTGGGTTTGAAATGAAAACTGGCCTTTTCCAGTCCTGTGGCATCTTTTGAACTTTCCAAATTTACTGGCATATTGAGTGCATCACTTTAACAGCATAATATTTTGAGATTTGAAATAGCTCAGCTAGAATTCCGTCAACTCCACTAGCTTTGTTCATAGTGATGCTTCCTAAGGCCCATTTGACTTCACACTCCAAGATGTCTGGCTCTAGGTGGGTGATCACACCATCGTGGTTATCTCAGTCATTAAGATTTTTTTTGTATATTATATTACACCTCATTATTAATGTTTTGTTAAAAACATCAGTTAATAACTAACTGATACTCATAGTTTCATGAAGTATGGACAGTCTTTCTTAATATCTCAGATTTTGGCTGACTCTTAATAAGCAAATCCCTCTTAGGAAAAAGCACTCCAAATTCTGGAGTCTTTACTTTGTGTTTTCTTTTTATTCAGATGATTGAATTATAAGTGTCCTGAAAATTCTCTGTCTTAACCCACTGTTATCAAGAAAACAAGTCCCTTTTGTGCTATTTTAGCAACTTAGCTTTAAGTAAAAGACTATGAGAGAGCAATAGATGTTCTATATTTTATATAACATGCTTTCAGTTACATCTTGAAAAATGCATAGTAAACTCCTTGCTGTCATGCTTTGCTATTAGAGTTGTCAATGACGATCTTAAAAATTCTGTTATTTTCTTTGTATGATTTGTGGATATTATTTGCATGTATTCATTTAAAGCTTTTAATATAAAATGTTAAAAGAGAATTGATTGGAAAGCAAGGAGATCAAACCAGTCAATCCTAAGGGAAATCAACCCTGAATATTCACTGGAAGGATTAGTGCTGAAGCTGAAGTTCCAATACTTTGGCCACCTGATGTGAAGAGCTGACTCATTGGAAAAAACCCTGATTCTGGGAAAGACTGAGGGCCAGGGGAGGAGGGGACGACAGAGGATGAGATGGTTGGATGGTATCACTGACTCAGTGGACACGAGTCTGAGCAAACTTGGGAGATGGTGAAGGACAGGGAGGCCTGGCGTGCTGCAGTCCATGGGGTCGCAAAAGTCTGAGAAAATGAACAAAAGTGACTAGTAAAGAAACATGATGCGGCACCAAGAAACGTAAACTACTCGTGAATCTTAAATCTCAGAGGTCTTAAAAATGTAGCCCCAAATCCATATTTAAATTGCAAGACGTCTCTTTTAAAAGCAACATTTTAAAATGTACAAATTTGATTTATGGTAAAATATTTTTAGAGCCGACTTATTCAATAACTTATTGTTTTTTCAAAGTCTGAGGAGAAACAAAGTTATCTTTTACTCCACAGTATATTCACTCATATAGGAATTTTCTTTGTGAAGAATTTTCAGCAAGCATGAATTTACTATATGCTAAATATTTCAAAATACTTTTGATAATATTTAAGCAGATATTCTCCTTATGAAATGTATTTTCTACTTTTTTCATTGTGATCATATGCAAGTAAATTTTTAAAATGTATTTGCCTTTATTAGTGCATTTGTTCATTAGGCTTTAACATATTGGGTTATTCACCACAAAGAATTTAGTTTTTCTCAGTCTAATCAAAAGTTGGAGAGTCCTAGGATACCTGCTTTATTGTGTAGCTTTTTACATCTCATTAACTTCTTCTAATTGACACTGGTACACAGTGTATACTTTATGTGCTGCTATGGCCACAAAGCAAATTATTCTACCCTTCTTGACTGCTCTGGTACTTCCCACAAAACACTCAGGCTAGTTTTTTCTTTTTTAATTGATATTAATTTATCCTGAAATAGTCTTCATCTGGTGCACTAAAGCTGCAGTTTTAATTAGAGCACTACTAAATCTCCATACTTCTATAATTTAGAATATCACCAGAGACTTTGACATGAAGAAATTACCAAGCTAAGTCAGGTCTTCAATAGCAGATGGCTACATGATTCAATATTTCTCACATTTTTTAATGTTGCGGTAGTCAGCCTTCAATAAAATCAGGATCCATACCTAGTTTTGTTAATGTATTTCTCAATACGAAATTGTCCATAGAAATTTCATGTGTGAAACATCATTCTGCCTCTTACTTTATTTTGTTTTGTAACTTTTCAGTATAGTGTGATGATCATTATAAAGCAGTATGTGAAAAGGTGTTTCCCTTTTGGGAAGAGGGAGTTGCAAGCGTTATGTCCTTTAGATAGATCACAAGTTATGTAACTAGTTCTTATAAATTGATTTTAAAATGGTTTTAATGTTTCAGAGAATATTTTGGAACTATGCAGAGTGGCCTATCTGAAATCAATTTTTGAAATTAAGATTGTCGTTTTAAAAATTTTACCTTAAAATCTCTAGCAATTTATGCTCTCAATATCACATTTGCTCCTGTGGAATAAGTTCATTGATTTGGTTTTATACTGTTTTTCTTTCTTGTATTTTGAAAGAACTGCACACAACATCATACCCAAAGAATATAGCAATATGAAAAATGTGTGCAGTTGTAAAATATTTTTTAATTTTGAAAAACTTTGAATATGCAGAAAGCGCAAAAAGAAATGTAACAAATAAGTGCTCCTCATCCCCTCCTCTCTCTCTGTCTCTCTCCTCTGTTAATCGGAACAGTTCTGAACTGCTAGGCCACTTATAAATAAATCTCCCCTTCTTTCTCCTTCTCACACATGTAACTATTGTTCTGAAGTGTGTTCTTTTGATTACTGTTTCTGTGATCTTTTTGTATGCAATTTACTGCCCATACCATGCATTACTGTTTATGTGTTCTAAAATTTACAAAATTTCTATTCTATTCTATCGCATTGTATAGCAATTTTACAAATGTCATTCATTGCTCAATATTATTATTATGAAATTTTATTAATGTTGATACACATAAATGTATTTCACTGTCACCATACAAAGGTATTACATTAATACTGACTGTATTCCCCATGCTGAACATTTCATCCCCTTGATTTATTTACTTTGTAACTGGGAGCTAATTACACTCTTAGTTTCTCTGACCTATTACACTCAACCTTCCAACCCTTCCCCACTGGCAACCATTTGTTTGTTGTCTATATTTATGATTCTGTTACTGCTTTGTTATGTTTGCTCATTTATTTTTTCTTAGATTACACATATAAGTGAAATCACGTAGTTTTGTCTTTTTCTGTCTGAATAAATTCCTTAGCATAATACCTCTCAGTTCATCTATGTCACAAATGGCAAGATTTCATTATTTTCTAGTTGATTCACCTATCAACAGACACCTACATTGTTTCCATATCTTGGTTATAGTGAAAAACACTGCAATGCACATAGGGGTACATCTATCTTTTTAAGTTAGTGTTTTAGTTTTCTTTGGAAAAATATGCTGAGTGGAGTTGCTGCATTTTATGGTGGTTCTGTTTTTAATTTTCAGAAGAGTCTTCATACTATGTTCCATAGTGACTGCACCAATTTACATTTCCACCAATAGGACAGGAGGGCTCCCTTTTCTCCACATTCTTGCCAACACTTATTTGTTGCCTTTTTGATAACAGGTATCATGACATGTTTGAGGTGATATCTCATTGTGGCTTCCATTTTTATTTCCATGATGATTAGAAATGCTAAGCATCTTCTCATGTCTGTGTTGATCACCTGTATGTGTTGTTTGGAAAGCCGTCTACCCAGGTGATCTGCTCATTTTTAAATCATTTTTTTAAATGTTCAGTTGTATAAATTCTTTATGTATTTTAGATATTAACCCCTAATTAGATATATCATTTGTAAATCTCTTTCCCCAGTCAGTAGGTAACATTTTCGTTGTGTTGATAGTTTTCTTCACTGTGCAAAAGATTGGTAGTTTGACATAGTCCTATTAGTTTATTTTTCTTCAGTTTCCCTTGCCTGAAAAGACAGATCCAAAAAAAAAAAAAATGGGAAGACCGATGTCTAAGAATCAAAGAACATGTTTTTTTTTTTTTTTTTTTTTTAGGAGTTTTATAATTTCAAGTTTTACATTTAAATCTTTAATCAATTTTGAGTTCATTTTTTGTATATATTGTGAGAGAGTAGTCCAGTTTGATTCATTTGCACATAGCAGACAGTTTTCCAAATACTATTTATAAAGAGGCTGCCCTTCCTAGCATTATATTTATGACTCATTTATCAGATTGACTATATAATTGTGGATTTATTTATGGGCTCCTTATTCTGTTCATTGATCATTATGCCTGCTTTTATGCCAGTGCCATACTATTTTGATTATTTTGTCATGGTTGTTTCAAATCTGGGAGTGTGATAACTCCAGCTTATTATATTTTTTTTTTTCCACAAGATTGCTATGGTGTTTGTTGGTCTGTTTTGGCTCTATACACGTTTTAGAAAGATTTGTTCCAGTCTGTGAAAAATGCTATTGGTATTTTGATAGGAATTTCGTTAAGTTTGTGGATTGCCTTAGGGAGTGTTGTCATTTTAACAATATCCAATTCTTCCAATTCATGAACATGATGTATCTTTCCACGGGTATGTGTCATCTTCAATTCTTCTGTATATAGTATCATTCAATCTTCAAACAGTGAACCTGTTTTACTTCCCTTTCAATTTGGATTCTTTCAGCTTCTTTTTCTTTTCTAATTTCTATGGCTAAGACTTCAAATAATATATTCAAAAACAGTGTTGGAGAGTAGGCATCCCTGTCTTGCTCCTGATCTTAAACAAAGTGTTTTGAGCTTTTCACTATTGAGCATGATGTTGAAAGTAGATTTGCCATACATGCCTTTTATTATGTTGAGGTATGCTTTCTCTACAACCACTTTGTTGAGAGTTTTTTTAGTAAATGGATGTTGAAATTTTTCAAAAGCTTTTTCTGCATCTCCAGGGATGATCATATAATTTTTGTTCAACTTGTTAAGGTAGTGTATCACACTGATTAATTTTTGAATATTGATCCATCTTTGCATCAGTGGGTTAATCCCCATATTATCAAGGTGTATAATCCTTTCAATGTATGGTTGAAGTTGGTTTGCTAATAATTTGTTGAAGATTTTGCATCCATGTTCATTAGTGATACTGGCTGGTGTCCTTTTCTGATTTGGTATCAGGATGATGCTGGCCTAAGGAATGAGTTTGGACATGTTCCCTCTCTAATTTTGGAGAACAATTTGAGAAGAATAAATGTTAATGCATTTTTAAATATTTGGAATGCATCTGAAATTTCTGTTCTTGTACTTTTGATTTTTAAGAGTTTTTTTTTTTTTTTTTTTTAACTGACTCAGCTTTGTTACCAGTGATTAATCTGTTTGATCTGTTCACATTGTCTTAGGAAACTGTATGCTTCCAAAAATTTATCCATTTTTTTTTCTAGCTTGTTCATTTTACTGGAGAATAAAGATATTTAATAATCTCTTATGATCCATTGTATTTCTGTGGTGTCCATTTTAACTTCTTTTCTTTCAGTTCCAATTTTATTCATTTGAGCTCTCTCTTTTTTCCTAATGAATCTGACTAAATGTTTATTAATTTTGTGTATCTTTCCAAATAGGCAGCTTTTAAGTTTCATTGATGGTTTCTATTTTTTCAACCTCTGTTTAAATTGTTTTTGCTCTAATCTTTTCTTCAACTAACTTAGGCCTTGATTTGTTCTTTTTCTAGTTCCTTACATTAAAAAAAAAATGGCTGTTAACTTGAAATTTCATTAAGGATTTATTTTTATTTACCCCATCCTGAGCATGTGCAATGTTATTCATTTGAGAAGCTAATCTGATAATTCTAGAGAGTGCTTGGCCAATTCCTTCTTAATTGGAGGATTTCCTCATTGTCTCAAGCCTTTCTTCATGATATTTGTTTTACATATACAACGTCTTCTCTTTCACATTGACATTTTTTCCCTTCTGTATGAAATTTTGTGTACTTTTTACCTTAGATATTTTTTACAATTTAATGATTTCTCTTTAAGTATCTTACTTATCAACTCCAGGTTTCTATGTCTACACAGTACATTTGAAATTTTTTTATACATGGAAACAAATATAATCATCTTCCAACATCTCAGTTAAATAGATAAATATGTATACTTTTAAGTATATAGTAAGAACTTTTGCCTCTTACTATATATTCCCAGCCCATGTTGAAACATAAAGTATCTAAATTAATGGAGCTACAAAGTCTTATGATTTTGAATTATTTCTTTATTTGTGGTTAATTAAAATTCCATTAGAATTTTTATTTGCTTTTAAAGATCTAGTATGTGTTGGAAAGTGTTCTACTTTATCTAAGTGTGCTTCGTGAGGAAAAAAAAAATGTTATTCAATATCTAGAATCTAAAGTGTATTTTGTCATTTATTTAAAACACTCTAAATCAATTTAAATTTGAGTCAACACAAATTAAACATTTTCAACTCATACATGGAAACACATATAATCATCTGCCAACATCTCAGTTAAATAGATATATACATATACTTTATGTGCCAACTGAAGTCTTATCCATAAACACATTAAAAGAGATAATTTTTTAAAACTTATTTCACTGAGGTGAGGAGAGGTTACCAACTCTGAGTAAAAATAGATTCAAACTTGTAGCTATTGCTTCTTAGTTTCCCATATTTGTCTTCTCTTCACATTTATATTTACTTAATATAATATCATAAATTGTTTTTCCTATTAATAGAGATTATTCATTATTAATGTTATGAGATATATACAATCACTAGTGGAGTCAAGAAAATTATGCTTATCATTTTATTATGCTATCTATTTATTTTAAGAATATTAGTTCACAATGAAATGTTTTTAATGAATGTTACATTAAGGAATGAAGAACTTTGCAGAGTGAAAAAGAGATTGGAAGCTTTGTGAATCCATAAGGTTAGTGTATAGTAACACAATATATTGAAAACAAAGTCTAAAATTTATTTTCAGGAATTTTAAGACAGTATTCAGGAGAAAATTAGAAAAGATTAAGTTAATACTGGTGTATTCATTTGAAAATGAAATTCCCTAATACATTCGTATTAATATTTAAAAACATTTATTATATCCATAGTAGAATGTTTAAAATTGCATTATGAAATACAGATTTTTGTTAGGGAGCTTATTATTCTAGTTTTAGTTCTATTTTATTGGCTGAAAAATAATGAAAAATAGTTGTCTTGATTTCATAGAAATATTGATTTTTTGAATTCCTCCTTTTGTTAGTTTGTAAAAATGTTTACAAAATGTTTTATTTAAATAAATATGTGAATATTATCTTAATTGTTACTGGAAGAATTAACACTGAAAATAGAATTTCTGGGAATAATGTCAAAATTTAGATTAATCAACATTAGCTGATACAATGATATCATTACTTAGAACATCACTCTTCGAAATGGGACAGTTTTAAAAGAGAATAAATTAGTAAAAGTTCAGCATGTATTCATTTAACATATCTATCAAAATGTGATCAACAAAATGAATAAGGCTAAACACTGGAGTCCTTTAAAAGAAACTAGAAATATTTCATATTTACTTCCTTTTAGTGTCACACTTTAATTTTTCAATCAAATGAATATACTATCCATGACTGCATTTTATTTTTCTGTAAGTGGTTAACTGAAGTGTATATATGTGTGTGTGTGTGTGCACACGCACACTCAGTTACTTCAGTTGTGTCCAAGTCGTTGTTCCTCTGTCCATGGGATTCTCCAGGCAAGAATACTAGAGTGAGTTGCTATGTCCTCCTCCAGGGCATCTTCCTGACCTAGAGATCGAACCCACATCTCATGCATCTACTGCATTGAAAGCCAGGTTCTTTACCAGTAGTGCCACCTTGGAAGCTTATATATATATATACATATATATATATGTTTTGGACAACAGTTTATTATATGAGTGTAACCAATCTATTTCTGATTTAATATATTTTCCTAGAATTTTCACCTTGAACATACAAGGTTTCTTCCAAAGTTTGCAAGAATAGTAAGCTTCAGTGACATCACTTTTCTGAAATCTTAGTAAAGGACATTTAATTTTTTCATTATCGAATAAATGTGAACACTGGGAATTAAGATAATGTTTTCCATAAATGATTTTATTACAGATGTATATTGAAAAATATGTTTAAAGAGCAACTCAATCATTTTGTCATGATTCTAATGCATTTCTTCCTTATGTGTTATATATATGCAATAAAAATATATATTGAATAAAAATTTATATATATTCATTAAATAAAGCTTGAAAAGTGCTTTTAAAGCTTTATTTAATCAATCTTTGGTTTTCATGAATACCTGGATCCTGACCTTAATCCAAAAGAGTTTGTATTCCTGCAAGATTTACATGGATTTTTCTGCCAAGAGGGAGTGAACTACTGGCCACAGGAGGCAAACCTAAATGAGTATGTATCCTCAAGGCAAATCTCCTATCTTTGACTTGCCTGGAGCTAGTATAATTCTAGGGTCTCAGTGGTGAAAAATACTTACATTTCATTTCCAGATCTCTGAACTGCTATAGGAGGGAAAAGACTTCCTTTAAGGATGCTTACAACAGAGGGAAGTTCATATAGAGATAGCTGATTTTTTAAGCAAAAAAAAAAAAGCAACTCAATACTTCGGGCTGTAAATATTTGTTCTCATCTACAAATCATATGGGGCTGAATTTTAAATATATATATATATATATATATATATTTTATATATATATATATATATATATAAATATAACTGCTATTCAATATGTACAATGAAAATTATCCAATAATATTTATAATATGAGTCAAAATAAAAATAAATAAATTAAAAGTTTCATTAAGATTTTAGGGACTTCTTTTATTGCCTGACTGCCAAGCTTAAACTGTCAAACAAATTTGTTCATTTCTAAATGTCTATGCTTAGGTTCTATGCATAAATTAAATTTTATGTGGAAGTTATGAATTATAGAGTAAATTATTAGATGATTTGAACATTTTTTTGCTTAACTCAAAATTCAAGGAAAAGAATGAAGCCAAATTTAGGGTTAAAGGCCAGTGATAATTTCCCTTTGTTTTACAAAATTGAAGAGTATTGAAGAATTATTTAACACTTTTATATGACATAATCTTTTTTTCCATTATTTTTACATGTAAATGAAAAAGCATAAAGGTCACTCTTTTTTTACTGGTCTATTCAGAATAATGAATTCTTTAGGTGTCTGTATTGAGTATGTTATGAGAGAGTTTTGCAGGTGGCTCAATGACAGTGTAAAAATTCTTGAACATACTTGGGCAACACTAGAAAGAATTCAACATCCAAAGCGCTTGCATTGGTGATGAGACTAAACTCTTTCATTCTCACTCCAATTTCAGCCTCGCCATTCAAACAGATATTGCCTTATAAAAGCAGTAATGATCTGGGAAGTTTTCCAGATTCATTATAAGAAAGCAGAAAAGCTCAATTTGAGCTACATTTTGTAGGACTCTTCATTCTTTCATTATAACCTGAATCTCTTGTACAGGACTCTCTTTATCCTTTGTGGAGTAAAGGAACCTTAATTGTGTGCATTCTTTTTTCAAGTGAAATGCATTATTTTACATTGGGTATGCAGGAAACAATACAAGCTCTTCACTGAAGATTTACTCTGTGGAAATGCAAGATAGTAACTCAATTTGAGAACAATATGGCTTGCCTTCTTTCAAATGGAGCCAGTCAAGGTGGACTTTCAAGTTTCCAAACTTAAAAGGTTTCCCTGATATTTCTAAAATTTGCATTGTGAAGTACACAACAAACATAGTAGGGACTTGTAAATGCTTATATGCTCATTTCAGATTACAAATGTCACCACAGCTCAGTTTAACTGCAATTGTCAGAAACAATTTGGGGCACTACTGTAGCCACTATGCTTCTGTAACCAGGAGTTGCATTTCAAGTTGCTTCAGGTTGTTCAAACAAGTTTTCTTCAGTCTTTCACTGTAACTGGATCAATGTTTCATTTGTCAACTTGGATATTAAACTTTATCTAGCTTTTTTCCTGGTTTGAAGGCAACATGTCCTGACACATACCCTCAACTATAGTTTTCCATTTATTTAATCTTTTATCACTGTTCTACTAACATTTCCCATATCTAAGACCACAGCAGGAGAAGTGTAGTAACAGCTAAGTGTGTTTTTCAATGAGCATAATCATATCCATAAAATATTTCATAAATAATGTTTCAAATAGCTAAGAGCAAAATGATTAATATTTGTAGGCAAACATCTTTTGTTCTTTCTACCATTTGTTCATTTCTTTTTTCAAAATAAAGTTTTCATTCTGTAATATTAGGATAATTGTGCTACATGATCTATTTTTATTTCACTGAATTTTCTCAGAAAACAATTTACAGATGAATATAAAAATTAAATACATTTTGAAAACATTTTAACCATACTGGAATTTCATTCTGTTCAATACACATTTCAAAAGCTGTTATGTCTATGATTCTATGAATAGCATTTAAAAACAACTGATATATGTAACTTTTACTATTCAACGGGTGATATTTTAAGTTATGAGGATTCTTTTATAAATTTCCTATTTATTACACTGAAGATCTCTTCTTAAGTAAAATCTATGCAATATTATTTAGAAACACATATTAATTATTTGAATAACAATCTAATACAAATAATTATATAATTAATTTATTATCCTTAGAAATCATTTAGCTATTCTGTATATGTCATATTTATGATCCAGAATATTATTTGCAATAGTTTCAACTGAGACCCCAGCCTCCAATAACAAATAAAGGGCAAAAAACAATGTCTTCATGGAAAATTAATCCCTGTATTATTTGTAATGACTCTTTTTACACCTAATTAAAAAACATTTATTCTGAAGTCTTCTATGTCTGAAATTAATGCAGCCATTCCAGCATCTTTTGGTTAGCATTACCATGATATATGTATTACAATAATAGCAAAAAACATGCAGATACATCTCCATAAAATACTTGCAAGATTTGTATGGGGAAGATTTAAAAGAAAAAGCTGTGATGAAAGAAATTAAAGATCATCAAAGTAAATGGAGAGTAATTTTGTGCCCATAGATAGACAATATATTAAAGATGGCAATTATTCCTAACTTTATTTATAAATCTAAGGCCATTTCAGTGAAAATCTAAGCAAGCTGTATTGTAGATACCAACAAATAATTTAAAAATGTATATGAAAAAGCAGGAGCTCAAAAATAACCAACAAAATACTGAAAAAGAATAAAATTTGAGGACTGACACTATTCTAATTCCAGACTTATAACAACTCTTTTGTAATTAGACACAATGGTATCAGTGAAGAATAGACACATAGATTAAGGAACAAATAGCAAGCCTGCAGTGCATTTTCAGTCAGTTGTGTCTGCTCTTTGCAGTCCTATGGAATATAGCTCACCAGGTTTCTCTGTCTATGGGATTTTTTCAGGAAAAAATACTGGAGTGGGTTGCCATTTCCACTTCCAGGGGATCTTCCCAATCCAGGAATCAAAGTTGTATCTCCTGAGTCTCTTGCTTGGCAAGAGGATTCTTTACTACTGAGCCACCTGGGAAGCCTATCATGGATTCACATAAATATAGCAAACTAATTTTCGACAAGAGTAAAGAAAATTTAATGTATGAGTGACAGTCTTCTCACTAAATGAGTCTTAAAAATGCCAAACATTTAATCTAGAGGCAGATGATAGATCACATACCTTTCACAAAAATTAACCCAAAGTGGATCTTAAAATTAAATTAAAAAAAATAATAATACTATAACATTTATAGAAAAAAATTCTAGGCAAAAACTGATGTGATTTTTGGTTTGATTATGTGTTTTAGATACAAAATCCAAAGTTACAACCTATGAAACAATTGATTTGAGTGTTTATTGAAATGAAAAACTTCTGCTCTGCTGTAGACACTGTTAAGAAAATGTAAGGACTAGTCACTGACTGGGACAATTAAAATTGCAAATCATATATAAAAAATTAGTAGATTATGGACAAGGAGGTGGGGGAGGAAGATGAGGTGGGATATATGGAGAGAGTAGCATGGAAACTAACATTACTGTATATAAAATGGATAGCCAATGGAAGTTTGCTGTACATCTCAGGGAACTTAAACCAGGGGTCTGTAACAACTTAGAGGGGTGGGAAGGGAAGGAGAAGGGAGGGAGATTCAAGAAGGAGGGGGCGTATGTACACCTATGACCGATTCACATTGAAGTTTGGCAGAAACTAACACAATTCTGTACAGCAACTAGTCTTCAATTAAAAAAATAAACTTAAAACCTTAAAAAAAAAAGAAAGAAAGAAAAAGAAAAAAAATAATTAGTAGAAACAATGTACAATATAAACTTACACTCAGAAGTGAAAGTAAATGACACAAAAAATGTGGAAATGATTTGAACAGACACCTCATAAAATAGATATACCAGTAACAAATTAGTATATGAAGAGGTACTCAATATTATGTGCTGTTATGGAATCACACATTTAAAACTACAAAGAGACAGCACAACACACCAATTAAACTGGCTAAAGTCCAAAAATCTAACAGTACTAAATACCAGCATGAAATCAGAAATAAGACCACCTTTATTCCTGCTGGGAATGAAAAATGGTACAGCCACTTTGAAAGACAGCCTGCCAGCATTTTACAAAGCTAAACATAGTTTTAGCATATGATCTGGTAATTGTGCACCCATTTGCCAAATTGATTTCAAAACTTATGACAAAACAAAAGTCTGTGCAAAAATGTTTTAAAAAACTTTATCATCACCAAAAACTGGAAACAATTAAGATGTCCTTCAATAGATGGATAAACTATGGTATTTCTCTTCAGTGGAATATCATTTAGTGATAAAAATGAATAAATAAGCAAGCCACACAGATAAGGCAATGGCACCCCACTCCAGTACTCTTGCCTGGAAAATCCCATGGACGGAGCAGCCTGGTAGGCTGCAGTCCTTGGGATCGCTGAGTTGGACACGATTGAAGTGACTTAGCAGAAACAGTAGCAACCAAGCCACAAAAATACGGAGGAAACATAATAAAGGCCAAATATTACAAATCCACAGCTAACATTATTATGAAAAGCTAAACTCAATGGTGAAGAATTAAGATTTTTCCTTTAATTCTAGGAAGAAAACAAGGATATCTACTCTTGGAAATTTTGTTCAGCACAGTGTTAGATGTTTCAGCTACAGAAATCATACATGAAAAGAAGGCAGCTAAACTGAAAGAGAAGAAGTGAAACTATCACTTTTAACAGATGGCATGACACTATATACAGAAAGCCCTAAAACTCCACCAGTAAAATGATTAAGATTAATAGTTTAATAAACTTGCAGGATAAAACATCTATATACAGAATCTTTTTGCATTTATATGCACTAAAAACAAACTATGAGGAAAAAAAAATCAGAAAACAACCCCATTTAAAATTGCATCAGAAAGAATAAAATATCTCGGAATAAATCTGGTCAATCCAAGGTAAAAGACTTGTACCCAGAAAACTATAAGACACTAGTGAAAGACATTGAATACATCACAAATAAATGGGGAGATAGATAGGGAAACAATGGAAACAGTGAGAAACTATTTTCTTGGGCTCCAGACTCACTGCAGAAGGTGACTGCAGCCGTGAAATTAAAAGACGCTTGCTCCTTGGAAGAAAAGCTATGACCAGCCTAGATAGCAATTTAAAAGCAGAGACACTACTCTGCCAACAAAGGTACGTCTAGTCAAGCCTATGGTTTTTCCAGTAGCCATGTATGGGTATGAGAGTTGTACTATAAAGAAAGCTGAGCGCTGAAGAATTGATGCTTTTGAACTATAGTGTTGGAGAAGACTCTTGAGAGTCCCTTGGATTGCAAGGAGAGCCAACCAGTCCATCCTAAAGGAAATCAGTCCTGAATATTCATTGGAAGGACTGATGCTGAAGCTGAAACTCCAATACTTTGACCACTTGATGTGAAGAAATGACTCACTTGAAAAGACCCTGATGCTGGGAAAGATTGAAGGCAGGAGGAGAAGGGGATAGCAGGAGATGAGATGCTTGGATGGCATCACCAACTCGATGGACATCATTTTGAGTAAGCTTCAGGAGTTAGTAATGGACAGGGAAGTCTGACATACTGCAGTCCATGACGTTACAAAGAGTCAGACAGAATTGAGCAACTGAAATGACTGATACCATACTAATGGACTGGAACATTAACATCATTAAAATGTCCATAGTACCATAAAGCAAACTACAGATTTAATGCAGCTCTTATCGAAATAGCAACAACATTTTTTTTTTTCCACAGAACTAGACAAAATAATTCAAAAATTCACACGGAACAACCAATAAGATATCCTGAATAATTAAATAATATTAAAAAAGAGCAGTGCTGGGTATCACAGTCCATGATTTCAAACTATGAAACAAAGTTATATTAATCAAAGTATTATGGAACTGGCACAAAAGATAGACATATATCTCAATGGAAAAAATAGAGAACCCAGAAATAAACCCATAATTATATGGCTACTTAATTTATGACAGTGAAGTCATAAATATATAGTGAGGAAAATACAGTTTCTTCAAAATATTGCAACATATAAAAGAAAAGAGTGGACAAAAATTTTTTATACCATATACAAAAATAAAATCAAAATGATGTAAAGATTTAAATATGAGACCTCAAATGATAAACCCTTAGATGAAAACACAGGCAAGATACTGATTGACATTGATTTTAGTAACATTTTTTGGATCTGCCCTCGGGCAAGGACAACAAAATAAAAAATAAACAAATTAGATTATATCAAACTAAAAAAAAAAAAAAATCGCAAGGAAGGAAACTATCAGCAAAAAGAAAAGGCAACATACTGAATGGGAGAATGTATTTGCAACTGACATATCTGATAGAGTTATTAATAATATTTTAAATACATAAATAACTCACATAAGTCAATATAAAATAACAAATAATTCAATGTAAAAATGAACAAATGTCTAGAAAGGTATTTTTCAAAAAAAAAAAAAATACAGATGGCCAACAAACACAGGAAAAGATGCTCAACATCACTAATCATTGGGAGCTGTAAATAAAAACCAGAGTGAGATATCACTTCATATCTACCAAAATAGCCATTAAAAAAAGAAAACAAATAACAAGTGTTGGTGAGAGTATGAAAATAAGGAAACCCTTCTGAACTATTGATGGGAATGTAAACTCAAGCTGCCACTGTGGAAAACAGTGGTGATTCTCCCAAAAATTAAAAACAGGATATATCCAGCAATTCTGGGTATCATTCAGAGAGAAAACACAAATCCTAGTTTGAAAAAATATGCATCCTTATGTTCACTACCTTGAGAACCCCATGAGCAGCATGAAAAGACAAAAAGATAGAACACTGAAAGATGAACTCCCCAGGTCAGTAGGTGCCCAGTATGCTACCGGAGATCAGTGGAGAAATAACTCCAGAAAGAATGAAGAGAAAAAACCAAAGCAAAAACAATGCCCAGTTGTGGATGTGACTGGTGATAGAAGTAAAGTCCAATGCTGTAAAGAGCAATATTGCATATGTACCTGGAATGTTAGGTTCATGAATCAAGGTAAATTAGAAGTGGCCAAACAGGAGATAGCAAGAGTGAACACTGACATTTTAAGAATTAGTGAACTAAAATGGACTAGAATAGGTGAATTTAACTCAGATGACCGTTATATCTACTACTGTGGGCAAGAATCCTTTAGAAGAAATGGAGTAGCCATCATAGTCAACAGAAGAGTCAGAAATGCCGTACTTGGATACAATCTCAAAAATGACAGAATAATCTCTGTTTCTAAGGCAAACCATTCAATATCACAGTAATCCAAGTTTATGTCCCAACCAGTAATGCTGAAGAAGCTGAAGTTGAGTGGTTCTGTTAAGACCTACAAGACATCCTAGAACTAACACCCAAAAAAAGATGTTCTTTTCATCACAGGGGACTGGAATGCAAAAGTAGGAAGTCAAGATATACCTAGAGTAACAGACAAGTTTGGCATTAGAATACAAAATTAAGCAGGGCAAAGGCTAACAAGAGTTTTGCCAAGAGAACACACTGGTCATAGCAAACACCCTCTTCCAACAACACAAGAGAACTCTACACACAAGGCATCATCAGATGGTCAATAGCGAGGTCAAATTGATTATATTTTTTGCAGTCAAAGTTGGAGAAGCTCTATACAGTTAGCAAAAACAAGACTGGGAGCCGACTGTGGCTCAGATCATGGACTCCTTATTGCCAAATTCAGACTTAAATTGAAGAAAGTATGGAAAAACACTAGACCATTCAATATGACCTAAATCAAATCCCTTACAATTATACAGTGGAAGTGACAAATAGATTCAAGGGACTAGATCTGATAGAGTGCCTAAAGAACTACGGACAGAGGTTTGTGGCATTGTACAGGAGGCAGTGATCAAGACCATCCCAATGGAAAAGAACAAAAAGGGAAAATAGTTGTCTGAGGACGCCTTAAAAATAGCTTGGAAAAGAAGAGAAGCTAAAGGCAAAGGAGAAAAGGAAAGATATACCCATTTGAATGCAAAGTTCCAAAGAATAGCAAGGAGAGAAAAGAGAGCCTTCCTCAGTGATCAATGCAAAGAAATGGAAGACTAGAGATCTCTTCAAGAAAGTTAGAGATACTAAGGGAACATTTCATGAAAAGATGGGCACAATAAAGAACAGAAATGATATGGAGCTAACAGAAGCAAAATATATTAAGAAGAGGTGGCAAAAATACACAGAAGATCTATATAAAAACCATCTTCATGACTCAGATAACCATGATGGTGTGATCACTCACCTAGAGCCAGACATCTTGGATTGTGAAGTCATATGAGCCTTAGGAAGCATCACTATGAACAAAGCTAGCAGAGGTGATGGAATACCTGGTGAGCTACTTCAAATCTTAAAAGGTGATGTTGTGAAAGTGATGCACTCAATTTGCCAGCAAATTTGGAAAGCTCAGTAGATGCCACAGGACTGCAAAAGAGCAACTTCATTCCAATCCCAAAGAAAGGCAATGCCAAAGAATGTTCAGACTACTGCACAATTGCACTCATCTCACATGCTAACAAAATAATGCTCAAAATTCCCCAGGTGAGACTTCAACAGTATGTGAACCATGAGCTTCCAGATGTTCAAGCTGGATTTAGAAAAGGCAGAGGAACCAGTGATCAAATTGCAATATCTGTTGGATCATAGAAAAAGCAAGAGAGTTCCAGAAAAATATCTACTTCTTCTTTAATGATTATGCCAAAGCCTTTGACTGTGTAGATCACAATAAACTGTTGAAAATTCTTCAAGATATGGGAATACCAGAGTACCTTACCTGCTTCCTGAGTAATCTATATGCAGGTCAAGAAGCAACAGTTAGGACTGGACATAGAAGAATGGGCTGGATCCAAATTGGGACAGAACAAGGCTACATTTTGTCACCCTGCTTATTTAACTTATATGCAGAGTACATCATGAGAAATGCCAGGCTAGATGAAGCACAAGCTGGAATCAAGATTGCCGGAAGAAATATTAATAACCTCAGATACACAGATGACACTACCCTTGTGGCAGAAAGTGAAGAGGAACTAAAGATCCTCTTGATGAAAGTATAAGAGGAGTGGGGAAAAGCTGACTTAAAACTCAGCATTTGAAAAACTAAGATCATGGCATCCAGTCCCATCACTTCATGGCAAATAGATGGGGAAACAATGGAAACAGTGGCAGACTTTATTTTGGGGGGCTCCAAAATCACTGCAGATAGTGACTGTAGCCATGAAATTAAAAGACGCACGCTCTTTGGAAGAAAAGCTATGACCAACCTAGGCAGCATATTAAAAAGCACAGACATTACTTTGCCAACAAAGTCCATCTAGTTAAAGCTATGGTTTTTCCAGTAGTCATGTATGAATGTGAGAGTTGGACTATAAAGAAAATTGAGTGCTGAAGAATTGATTATTTTGAACTGTGGTGTTGCAGAAAACTCTTGAGAATCCCTTGGACTGCAAGGAGATCAAATCACTCAATCCTAAAGGAAACTGGTACTGAATATCCACTGAAAGGACTTATTTTGAAGCTGAACCTCCAACATTTTGGCCACCTATTGTGAAGAATTTACTCATTGGAAAAGCCCCTGATGCTGGGAAATATTGAAGGCAGAACGAGAAGGGGATGACAGAAAATGAGATGTTGGATAGCATCACTGATTCAGTGGAAATGAGTTTGAGCAAGCTCCAGGGGTTGGTGATGTCTAGGGAAACCTGGCATGCTGCAGTCCATGAGGTTGGAAAGAGTCGGACATGATTGTGTGACTGAACTGAACTGAACTGATGTTCACTGCAGCACTATTCATAATAGTCAAGATATGGAAACAATCTAAGTGACCATCCACAGAGATGGTCTTTTGATTTCAAATGTAATTCTCCTTTCCTCCATTTGTACTCTCCTCTTATCATAGTTGCTGGTTTTGCTATCGTATGTGTGTATAGTTGACTTTTTACTACATATTTGCCTTTACCAGTGAGCTTTCTCATTTGTGATTTTGTTGTTTCTAATCATATCCTCTTAAATATGACTGAGAGCCTTGTTGAGTAGAGTATTCTTGATTGCAGATTTCATTCTTTCATCACTTTAAATATTTCCTGCCACTGCCTTCTGGCCTGAAGAGTTGTTGCTGACAACTCAGCTGGCAACATTATGGGAAGTCCCTTGAATATTTTCTTGCCATTTTCCCTTATAACTTTTCATATTTTTCTATGTATTTAAATTTTTTTAGTTTGATTAATGTGTGTCTTGATGTGTTTCTCCATGGGTTTATCCTGTACTGGAGCACTTTTTGCTTCCTGGACTTTGGTGACTGTTTCCTTTCCCATGTTAGGGAAGTTTTTGGCTATATTCTCTTCAAATATCTTCTCAAGCGCCCCCTTTTTTTTCTTTTTCTGTGTCACCTATAATTCAAATGTTTGTGTATTTAATGTTATTCCAGTAGTCTCTGAGACTGTCCTTATTTGTTTCAATCATTTTTCTTTATTCTTCTCCACAGTGGTGATTTCCACCACTCCATCTTCCTGTTCATTCATCCATTCTTCTTCCTCCCTTATTCTGCTATTGACTTCTTCTAAATGTGATCTTCATTTCAGTTATTATGTTGTTCATCTATGTTTGATTGTTCTTTAGTCCTTCTATGTCTTTGTTAGACATTTCTTTTATTTTCTCAATCTGTTTTCCAGACTATCATGAGACAAGAAAGACTACTACATAAGAATTAAGGGATAATCCAAGAAGTCATATAATAATTGTAAATATATATGCACCCAACATTGGATCACATCAGTATATAAGAAAACAAACAAATGGAGGGATATGTCATGTTCTTAGATTGGAAGAATCAATAGTATCAAAATCACTATACCACCAAAAGCAATCTACAGATTCAGTAAAATCCTTATCAAAGTACCAATGGCATTTTTCACAGAATTAGAACAAAAAAGTTTATAATTTATATTAAAACACAAAAAACTATAAAGAGTCAAAACAATCTTGAGAAAGAAAAAAAGAGCTGGAGGAATCAGGATCCCTGATGTCAGACTATACTACAAAGCCACAGTAATCAAAATCTAAGGTATTGAGATAAGTGCAGAAATATAAATCAATGGAACAGGATAGACAGTAGAGAGATAAATCCCAACACTTACGGTCATCTAATCTGTAATACAGGAGGCAAGAATATACAATGGAGAAAAGACAGTTTCTTTGACAACTGGTGCTGGGAAAACTGGGTAACTCTATGTAAAAGAATGAAATTAGAATACTCCCTAACACTGTACACATAAAAAGAAACTCCAAATGGATTAAAGATCTTAATGTAACATTGGATACTACAAAAAACTCTTAAAGGAAAACATAGGCAGGACACTTTTTGACATAATTTGCAGCAAGGTATTTTTCCATCCACATCCTAGAGTAATGAAAATAAAAACAAAAATAAACAAATGGGACTTGTGAAACCTAAGTTTTTGCATACCAAAGGAAACCAAAAACAAAACAAAAAGACAGCCCTAAGAATGGCAGAAAATATTTGCAAATGTAGCAACCTATAAGGTATTAATCTTCAAAATATACAAACAGTTCATGCAGCACAGTATCAAACACAACAAAACTATCCAATAAAAAAATGAACAGATTTAGAAAGCAGGAATAGAAGGAACATACCTTAACACAATAAAAGTTATATATGACAAACCCAGAGCAAGCATTACAATGGTGAAAAATTGAAAGCATTTCCCCTAAAATCAGGAACAAGACAAGGGTGCCCACTCTCACCACTACTATTCAACATAGTTTTGGAAGTTTTGGACACAGCAATCAGAGAAGAAAAAGAAGTAAAAGGAATCCAGATAGGAAAAGAAGAAGTGAAACTCTCACTGCTTGCAGATGACATGATCCTCTACATAGAAAACCGTAAAGACTCTACCAGAAAATTACTAGAGCTAATCAATGAATATAGTAAAGTTGCAGGATATAAAATTAACACACAGAAATCCCTTGCATTCCTATACACGAGCAATGAGAAAACAGAAAGAGAAATTAAGGAAACAATACCATTCACCATTGCAACAAAAAGATTAAATACTTAGGAGTATATCTACCTAAAGAAACAAAAGATCTATACATAGAAAACTATAAAATACTGATGAAAGAAATCAAAGAGGACACAAACAGATGGAGAAACATACTGTGCTCATGGATTGAAAGAATCAATATTGTCAAAATGGCTATTCTACCCAAAGCAGTCTATAGATTCAATGCAATCCCTATCAAGCTACCAATGGTATTTTTCACAGAACTAGACCAAAGAATTTCACAATTTGTATGGAAATACAAAAAACCTCGAATAGCCAAAGCAATCTTGAGAAAGAAGAATGGAACTGGAGGAATCAACCTGCCTGACTTCAGGCTATACTACAAAGCCACAGTCATCAAGACAGTATGGTACTGGCACAAAGACAGAAATATAGATCAATGGAACAGAATAGAAAGCCCAGAGATAAATCCACGAACCTATGGACACCTTATCTTCGACAAAGGAGGCAAGGATATACAATGGAAAAAAGACAACCTCTTTAACAAGTGGAGGTGGGAAAACTGGTCAACCACTTGTAAAAGAGTGAAACTAGAACACTTTCTAACACCATACACAAAAATAAACTCAAAATGGATTAAAGATCTAAATGTAAGACCAGAAACTATAAAACTCCTAGAGGAGAACATAGGCAAAACACTCTCTGACATGAATCACAGCAGGATCCTCTATGACCCACCTCCCAGAATATTGGAAATAAAAGCAAAACTAAACAAATGGGACCTAATGAAACTTAAAAGCTTTTGCACAACAAAGGAAACTATAAGCAAGGTGAAAAGACAGCCCTCAGAGTGGGAGAAAATAATAGCAAATGAAGCAACAGACAAAGGATTAATCTCAAAAATATACAAGCAACTCCTGAAGCTCAATTCCAGAAAAATAAAAGACCCAATCAAAAAATGGGCCAAAGAACTAAACAGACATTTCTCCAAAGAAGACATATAGATGGCTAACAAACACATGAAAAGATGCTCAACATCACTCATTATCAGAGAAATGCAAATCAAAACCACAATGAGGTACCATTACACGCCAGTCAGGATGGCTGCTATCCAAAGGTCTACAAGCAATAAATGCTGGAGAGGGTGTGGAGAAAAAGGAACCCTCTTACACTGTTGGTGGGAATGCAAACTAGTACAGCCGCTATGGAGAACAGTGTGGAGATTTCTTAAAAAAAACTGGAAATAGAACTGCCATATGACCCAGCAATCCCACTTCTGGGCATACTCACTGAAGAAACCAGTTCTGAAAGAGACACGTGCACCCCAATGTTCATCGCAGCACTGTTTGTAATAGCCAGGGCATGGAAGCAACCTAGATGCCCATCAGCAGATGAATGGATAAGGAAGCTGTGGTACATATACACCATGGAATATTACTCAGCCATTAAAAAGAACTCATTTGAATCAGTTCTAATGAGATGGATGAAACTGGAGCCCATTATACAGAGTGAAGTAAGCCAGAAAGATAACATTACAGCATACTAACACATATATATGGGATTTAGAAAGATGGTAATGATAACCCTATATGCAAAACAGAAAAAGGGACACAGATGTACAGAACAGACTTTTGGACTCCGTGGGAGAAGGCGAGGGTGGGATGTTACAAGAGAACAGCATCAAAACATGTATATTGTCAAGGGTGAAACTGATCACCAGCCCAGGTTGTATGCATGAGACAGATGCTCGGGCCTGGTGCACTGGGAAGACCCAGAGGGATCGGGTAGAGAGGGAGGTGGGAGGGGGGATCAGGATGGGGAATATATGTAAATCCATGGCTGATTCATGTCAATGTATGACAAAACCCACTCTAATATTGTAAAGTAATTAGCCTCCAACTAATAAAAATAAATGAAAAAAATAAATGAACAGATTTAAATAGACATTTCTCCAAGAATACATAAAGATGACTAAAAATTGCAAGACAAGATGCACAGCATCACTAATTATTAGAGAAACAAAATTTCATACTTGTTGAATGACCATTATCAAAAAATCTATAAATAATAAATGCTGGAAAGGCTGTGAAGAAAAGGAAGTCTCCTACCCTGTGGATGAAAATGTAAATTGGTAGAGCTAAAATTTAAAAATAGAGTTACCATATGATTCAGCAATCCCACTCCTTGGTATATATCAAGAAAACCATAACTCAAAAAGATGTTTGTTGTAGCGCTATTATACAATATATTGTTATATTATATTGTATTATATATACTATTATATTATTATACTATTAGAACTGGGACATGAAAGTCACCTAAATATCTATCGACAGAGGAATGGATAAAGAAGGTGTGGAACATATATACAGTGGAATGTTACTCAGCCATTAAAAGAAGGGAATAATGCCACTTGCAGCGACATGGATGGACATGGAGATTGTCATACTGAGTGAAATAAGACAGAGAAAGTCAAATATTATATGATATTTCTTATATGTGGAATCTAAAAAAGATACAACAGAACTTATCTACAAGACAGAAATAGGGCTACAGATGTGGAAAACAAACTTATGCTTGCCAGAAGTCTGGGGGAAGAGAGATAAACTGGAGACTAGGATTGGCCTGTGCTTGCTCAGTAGCTTCAGCTGTGTCCGACTCTTTGCAACCCATCAGGCTCCTCTTTCCATGAGATTCTCCAAGCAAAAATACTAGAGTGGGTTGCCATGCACTCCTCTGGGGTATCTTCTCAGATTGAACTTGGTCTTTTATGTCTCCTGCATTGGCAGGTGGGTTCTTTACCACCAGTGCCAGCTGGGAAGCCTGGATTGACCTATACACAGAACTATATATAAAGCAGATAACTAATAATGACCTGATGTATAGCACAGGTATCTCTACTCAGTCCTCTATAAAAGCCTGTATAGGAAGAGAGTTTCAAAAAGAGTGGATATATATAGATATATACATATATATATATACATATATATAAATGACTCACCTTGCTGTATACCTGAACTGATACAATATTGTAAATCAACCATTCTCCAAATAAAATTTTTAAAAATAAAAACTTTCAGATTATGATGAACTACTGAAAATAAATAAGATTATTTTTACCCCTTCATTTTCCTAATAACTCAAAAACACACCCATACAAAGCAAATATTTGCTCACAATAAATACAAAGTAAATTAATTTGCAATTAACAGAAACACTGAATACAAAAATGTAATATCTGGTGATTTTCATAATAATTCTCTACTGAACACACTTATGGAGCATCCTTTAAATCAGCTAGTCCCTCTTCGGGTAAAAGAGTAAACTAATATAAGGATAGATTGTTTTTTATATTTTTAAGAATCTAGCAAATGCATGGAAATGTCTATACTAATTTTATCACCACAAATTGTAGGTACTTTACTAAGAATGACAACAAACAGAGCTCCTATTTACATTTTTTCCCCTCAGTTTTAAGTCAAAATGCTCTAAGTAGAATTATCCAAAAAGAGATTCCATCGTTGTGGATATAATTAAATTAAATTTAAATAAGAAAAAGAATAGATTGGAAATATCTTATTGTCAATTACCTTGTTGTAAACAAAATCCAATTATTTCATAAATATATTCATCCAGCTTAGTAGTAGAATGTGATCACATGGAAGTACCAAAGATCTGATTAGAAGCTAAACACTATTCTAAAACGGGAAATTTCTTAAAAAAAATATTTCTAGAACAGAAAAGTCTAATGAAATGTTACTATTGATCTCATGATGGACTGACTGGCTGGTAATAATTATTATTAAATAGGAATTTTAGTTTCCCTCATTTTTTCAGTCTAATGAAAAGCATCACATAACATTTTACATGAGCAAGTTTTCAAGTGCCAAGTTAATTTCCTTATTTCTGGAATGTACATCCTGGAAGTTCACTTTTAATGAGAAACTAATATAATCATCCTCAATCTTTTTATAATTTTGTTTTGTTATTTAATTCACAAAACAGAAAACATGGTGAACATTTTATACTAATATATATTGAACATATAATGTTTTAAATTTTTCATAGGATAAATGCATTAAGTATATATAATAATAATTCTGAAAACAAGGATAAAAATGCCTTACTTGATAGGCAAATATAAGCAGAAATTCCATCATTGTGAGTAAAAAAAAGGAGAGAGGAAGAGAGTAAAAGAGGGAGAAATGTGAGAGAAAGAGAAACAGACTGGTTGAAAGGGGGACCAGTATCAACTTCCCCGGCAAAGATTTACATTGAAGACTTTAAAGCAATTATAGTAAATAAATAAAGATGCCATTCCATGTTGCTCCTATACTCTACTACTGCTATTTATTTTGTATTGCCTAATAGTCAAATCTATTTTGATGAAGCTGTGTAAAAACCTAATTTCAACAAAAATTGAATTTATATACTGTAAGAAATGGAATGTGAAGTGGTCCATTTTCAGGGCAAAGTAGCTGGCCTTGAGTGGAAAATCAGTAACAACATTTTTCCACTCAGAGCTAACTAGTTTTGTCTTGGAAAATTACTGGCAAGCTAGTCTTGCCTAACAGCTCACACCTGGAGAGACTCTATGCTAACAGGATGTTTGGGCTTTCTCAGCTAAAGCCCTTGCTGAGAAATGTGGACTTAGAGAATTCACTCCTTAAAAACGACTTTCAATTTCATCCTGAAACTGTGCATCTTTCATTTCTGGGAAAAAAAAAAAAAAGGTTGTATATAGAGTGAATTTTCAACAGGTGATACATTTTACATGAAATATTTTAAAATAAAAATGTAGAATGATTGGAAAAAAGTTTATTCAGATATCTATTATAGCTAAAGGATTCCATCTGTAAAAAGTAAGCAAATGTAACGACAAACACGCAGTATCATTACACTAATTTAACCTAAATTATCCACAGTTATTTTGGATCATACATTTTTATAAAAATGAAGTTAATTGAGCATATCAAAATTAAAATATAGCAAATGATTCTTCATATAAAGCTTTGATAAAATAATTGTTATTTCTTCAATAGTTTTAAAAATATCAAAACTTGAGACCTAAATAAATACAAGTCATTAATTAATGACCTCAGTTACTCATAAACCAAAGAGGAGAAGTGGTCATTTTTGCTACCTCTAGGCACTTACTTCAATGGCATCCAAATTACCAAAATTGTTAAAATTATTTGATTGAAAATGAAGTTGCAGTTAAAAGGAAGACATTCAGTAGTTGGATGATAATATAGCTTTCAAAATACATCTATAAATATTATATTTTATTATCACTGTTAATCTCTTAACATGCCTCTACATGATATCAGGCATCCACTGGATTTCTTGCAGTATCTTCTCTACAGATAAGGGTAGACTTTACATATATTTCAAAACACATGGGAAAGAATATTACTTTGTTGTTGAAAATGTTTCATAGCAAAAAAGTATTATACATATGATTTATAATGAAATAATAATTAAACTGTACAATTTTTTGAATCATCTTTCCAGTCAAATGTTAAGTTACTTTGACTTAAAAAAAACTTAAGACACGAAACGTTAGCCAATTTATGTGTGCACTCTTTCCACATCAAAATCTGGTTCAATGCTTCTCAAAAAATGATTTATAGAAATTTGCTTATCCATAAGACTATTCTGGGAGGTGTGTGGTGTCCAATAGTGGTATTCTAATAATAACATGCCTTTTTTTGTACACTATCAGCAAAATTGCAGGTGACTTAGCACAAATAAAATCTGTGGAAATAAGCTGCATTTAATCTCACTTATAGTATTCTGTATTACTATGCACTCATTGTAAGAAAAATGTGTTTTACATAAGGTGTCTTTGAGGTGAAATAAAAATTATTAATACTGACCCTTTCATATTCATCTTGTTAATAGTCTATGAAACAAACTGAAATGTGTATGCATCACTTATACTGAATTATTTAAATGGAATTATTCTGTTGAGGAAAAGTATTTGTGAGCTTAATTAAACACTAAACTAAGTGATTCTTTTTTCAAATATGATTTTTATGTGAAAATTTGAACTGTCTTAAACATTTCTTAAGAAAAATAATTAATGCTTTCAAAGGTAAGCTTTCCAGATTCCTGTTACTTGAATTTTCTATTGGTATTGGTGATGACATTAATCTTTCATTTTTTAAATATTATATAATAAAATGTGTCAAAATTTGAAGAATTTGTGTCACTCTGTAAGCCAACATTTCCCAAATAAGCAATATATATTTGACAAAACCATAATAGGTAAAACTAGAAATCCAGGCTATTCTAATTTTTTTTCTTATTTTAGCATTGGTAATTTGTCAGTTTAAAGCAATTTGTTTATTTAATCTGTGGGGTTGAGCTTACTAGCATAAATTTATTAACAACATTTCATGATTAGCTGTTTAATATCTATAGAATTCAGTGATTTTCCCAATTCCTGATATTGGTAATTTATGTTATTTTCCTACATCAAACTAGATAGGGTTTTATCAATTTTATTGATCTTAGAAAAACAAATTTTTTTTCTTCTTTTCTATGTTGACATTTACTGCTATAATTTTTCTTCCATGTACTATACTAGCTATATTGCCCAAGGTTTTAGTGTGCTATGTTTTCATTTTCTTTTTCAGAATACTTCTAATTTCCCTTTTGACTTCTTTGTTGTCTCATGAGTGTGTTTTTGTATGTGGTGTTTTGGGGTCTGTTTCTATTGACTGATTTTCTCCTCATTAAGATGCATATTTTTGTTTATTTGCATATCTTCTGAGCGTTAATAAAATGCCAGGTATAATAGTTTATTACTTTTTGGGTACTGATTACTTTTATATTCCTTTATATTTTCTTGAGATTGTGTGGGATGAAGTTTAATAAATTAGAAACTGTTTACTCTTATCAAGATTTGCTTATTCTTTTTGTTAGCTTGGACCAGATTAGCTTTTAGTGTAGGGCCAATTTTCTTTCATTCCTAAAGCAATAGCATACTGAATACTTTAACCAGTGAACCCTGTGTTATGCTGTTTTCCACTTTAGCTGGTGGTGCAGAGACAATTCTGTGCCTTGTGTGGCCTCATGAGATTGTTCTGCAAGCTCGTCTCTGATGAGCCTTTCCCAGGCTCAGACATTACCCTCACATGGATTGTCTGATCTGTGTTCTGTAAGGACTTCAGAGAACCCTCAGCCGCTGTCTGGTACTCCTTGCCTATGTAGCTTTCTCTTCTTTGCTACTCTGCTTTGTTAATTCTAGCCACCTTGGCTTTTGCCAGTTCTTAAACTTCTTTTCTTAGCTGAAGACAACCAGTAGGCTCCCCTTTCCTTGGCTGGGATCTGACAAGTCTCCTTAGAGAGTGAATTTATGCAGGTGTTGTCGAGTCCTGCCCAAAGGCCTCGGGGTCATGACCTTGTACCAAGACTACAGAAGTGGAGCCCAGAACCAAGGTCACCTCCAAAGCTGAGGCCCTTTGCACCTATTGCCAAAAGACCCCCTTATCATCACCAGCAGGCTTCCTGAACCCAAATTAGGACAAAACGTCCACATCCATATTCACCCTATAATGGCACCCTAGCCCTCATTTAAATTTTCTTTGTCTTTAGGAGACTAAACCACAAAAACTACTGATTCTCCCTGGTTGTCAGGAGGTAGGCCCACTGCATCTGTGGTGCCCACATTATTGCTGCTCCTTGTTCTTCATAAACTCACTTCTTTCTGAAATGCTCTGGGTCTGGAAACTCCTCCAGTCCACCACCAGACTGCCCCAACATATATTGGGTTTATTTATTTTTTCCAGATATGGGGTTGCCTTATTTGTGTCCATTTATTCAAATGTTGCTCTTTTCTGCTGTCTCTTCAAATGCATATAAACTTGTTTCATACTGAAAAAGATTTTAGTGATACAGAGTGATATATTGTATTTTGCAACCAATCTTCAAAAAGTAAATAAATAAATACAAACAAAAGGTGCTTGTCTATTTTCAGTGTGTTAGCCAGGAAAAATATCACCCCACTTCTCCACCTGGATGTATTAACAAAGAATATTCACAATTGCTAAAACGTCTTTTGGTATACTGCTGTCCTTTCTGTAAAAGACTACATGTCCCCCCATACGTCAACCAAAACAACAAACTTTAACAGATTGACTCCAAAGGCAGGAAGAAAAAATCAGATATCTTCCATCAAGCCAGATATCATTTAAAAGGGAAGAATGTAAAACAATTCCACTCTTATAACTATTTGGGGGGGGGGGGTACATTTCAATATACCAATTTTGTCAATATAGTGGACTTCATTAATAAGTTCAAAATCATAAGATTTTATATATATATAAATTAAAACAAGATACATATTCCTAGAGTCAAGATTTTGAGAATAGCTGATCTACTTTATTTTCTTAGACATAATTATAATTTTTACCTACTGGAAGCAAACTCATTACAGTAATTTTCTGTATGCAATTTTGTTTTGTTTTGTTTTTTGTCCTCAGTGTAAATGTGTTAAACATTTGTTGTTATTCAGTTGCTAAGTCATGTTCAACTTTTGCAACCCCGTGGACAGCAGCACGCCAGGCGTTCCTCTCCTTCACTGTTTCCAACTTTGCTTAAACTAATGTCCCTTGGGTTGGTGATGGATTCCAACCATCTCATCCTGTGTCATCCCTTTCTCTTCCTGCCTTCAATCTTTCCCAGAATCATGGTCTTTTCTAATGAGCCAGCTCTTCACATCAGATGGCCAAAGTACTGGAGCTTCAGTATTATTCCTTCCAATAAATAATCAGGGTTGATTTCCTTTAAGATGGACTGGTTGGATCTCCTTGCAGTCCAAGGGACTTTCAAGAGTCTTCTCCAACACCACAATGGAAAGCATCAATTCTTTAGCCCTAAGCCTTTTTTATGGTTCAACTCCCACATATGTACATGACTTCTGGAAAAACCATAGCTTTACCTATATGGACTTTTTTTTTTTTTTTGGTCTTAAGCATTAGGTTACACAGAAAAAAAATTATATGGAAATTGTGTTAACCCCAACATTTGAAGATATATATCCATCCTTTTAAGTGACTGAGCAAAAGGCTAAAAATTATGTGAAACAGGAACACGTGTGTAATTCCTCTCTTGGGCTACTGAAATGCGTTCTTGCCAGTTAGGTTGTTTGTGGGAGGTATGAGGGTGAAGGCGATCCCACTCATTCATACCTGTCCTGAAAAACTCAAGATTCTGCTTTGGTTTGAGCTGCCACCTAGAGGCATCTATACATGACACTCACTTGTAACTCTGTCTCTTTCTGAGATTTATATGCAAGCATCATAAAGGGGAAATCCATTCACAGACAAATGCTCGGGGCTTGCACAAATCCTTATACCTCTTAAAAGACCTGGTGATAGAATACAGAACAAGGACTCTATTCTTATTCTCAAGAGCACTGCAATTTATCACTCCCCTATCTGTACTTCTTCAGGGAAGAAACATAGAATTTTCACCTTGGAGGAATTAGCTGAGCTGCTCTTTGTGCATCTGAATTTGTGCATGCATTCTGACTCCACAATTTTATTAGTGTGAATCATGAGCAGTCAGTTCGTTACTTTATTTCTTAGTCTTCTGCATCAAAAAGACCTTTAAAAGTCACCTAAAAAACCCTGTGGGTCCCTTGAGACCAGTAAATCTCTACTTTTTATCTGATTTGTTACAAAGTTAAAATCTTTCCCTGACAAGTCTAATGCTCTATACAAGAAAATTGTGTCCTTTTTTAAATGTCTTCCATCAGGATGAGGATCTTGGTTGTATTAATTTAAAATATACCAACACTTGAAAAAAAATAAAATAAAATATACCAACACTTGATACCATCTAAAAGAAAAATTGATTAGCTTTATAGTAAATTTCTGTAATGTAATTATATGTAAAACCATTTGTACCTCTCTATCTTTGGTGAAAATTGTCCTAATTTATTAGTTTTACAAAACAAATCTAGCTACTCTGTTGTTGCTTATTTCCGTGGTATCAAAATCTTAGAAATTCACACAAAAATGCCATTTTCAAAATGTAAAATGAATCAAAAATATTCTTGTAATGAGAAATGTAAATCAATTTAAGCAGTATTTTAAATCCCCTAAGTATAAATTGGACTTCTCTGGTTGTCCAGACAGTAAAGAATCTGCCTGCAATGAGGGATACCTGGGTTCAATCCCTGGGTTGGAAAGATCCCCTGGAGGAAAGTATGACAACTCACTCCAGTATTCTTGCCTGGAGAGTCCTCATGGACAGAAGAGCCTGGCGGGCTACAGTACTTGGGGTCGCAGAGTGGGACATGACTGAACAGCTAAGCACACAAGTATAAATTAATACATCTACAGTAAATAGCATAGAAGACAAGTTTAAAATATATTACTAGCACATTTTATCTTTAGATTTATGGAGGCACCATATACAAATTTCTTTGTGTGTTTGTGAGTGTGTGTGTGTGTGTGTGTTTAGGTAAATAGGTTGGTATATATTCAGTCAACTCAATTCTCCTAATCATAACTTCATGAGAAAATACAGAGATTAAGTGTTACAACACTGTTTCCTTTATACCACCAAGAAAAGTATACTGTAAATAGTAGATAGATGACTTTTGATTGATTATAAGACAAATAAAGGCATTAAACCCATTAATATATCTTAATTTCATTCCAACTTTCTAACTATATGATTGAAAATTTCATATATGGATAAACCAGAACAAATTTCACTTCCAAAGTTTTAGAATTTTTATACATTTAGAATGCTTAAGTTTCTATTATTTTTGCCAGGAAAAAAAGCAAAAAATATAAAACTATTAAACATAGCAAAATATTTGTCTGAGAAAAAATACTTTCCCTTCTAAAAATTTATCTAAACATAATAAAACTTTGCATAGAGTCTGCAAAAGTGACAGCCTGGATGACATAAAACTTCTCCTAAGACATGTGTCTAAAAAGATACAATAAACATCTGTTTCAATGCACAGATGTGAATAAATAGATACATTTCCAAGAACCATTAACAAAGAAAGTAGTGAAAACTAGAGCAGGAACATATGTGCAATCACATCTAATATGATTTCCATAAAACAAAGAAGATGAAGAAGGCAACGTGCAAGTGATAATGTCTACAAATTTCTCAGAATTGATGAAAAAAAAGAATCCTTAGGTATTGAAATACAATGCACCTAAGCAGGGTAAATAAAATATAACTCACATACAAACATAATAATACACATGCTAAAAAGAGGACCTATAAAGAGACATCAATTAAACTGTGATATATATATGCATATATATATACATATACATATATATATATATATATATTTCACATTGATTAAATTTTCAACCAAAAATTTGACTTGCAGATGATTACATGTTAGCAAAAAAGACACCACAAAATAATTGGGTATCATTTAATGCTGAGAGAAACTTGTGTGTCCACCTGAATGAAATATTACATTTATAACTAAATCTAGATAAACTTACTTCCTCCTCCTTTCTTATCCAGAAGAAATTATTGTAACATTAATTACCATGTTTGCAAAGTGTAATATGTGCTGTATTTTGTATGCATTTACCCATGAAATATCTATTGTTTCATCCATATATCCTTTTGCATTATTCATTATTTATTTTTAAAATCTATCCCATGTACATATGCAGGATGTAATATTTATGCAATGTTTATATTTTTATGTAATATTGATACAGAGCAAACAATCAGAGGGAGGATCTTTTAATGCCAGCCATGGCTGGTTTTATTAGTGCAAGGCTAGAATCCACCTTCCCAAGGTAAGAGTGGAGAGGTAGGGAGTAGAGTATGGTAACTGACCAGAAATTTTTTTAAATACTTCAAGAAATTAATGATGAATGTGTATATTTATTCGAACAGGTTTTTAATGTGGGATGAGGCAGGACTGCACTAGAAGAGGATGCCAAACTGAAGTTCCAGCAGTAAGGAGGGAAAACTGATGCCAGGTTACAGGCAGCAACTGACAGATTGCTCTGTGGTTTGGTGGCAGTGGTTCCAGTGATATGAAGCTGAGATGTCTCTTAGTTTATTATTCAGAAAATCCAAGATCCCTTAAAAGCATAGCCAACGTCTCTCTTCCTTTTGAGGGGAAGAGTAACTCCAAAGCCTGGGTTACACAGGCCATCTCTCATGACTGTTTTTTTCTTTCTTTTTTTTCACCATTTAATTCCAGAGGCAGAGAAATATTGCTTAGAAGGAAGTCCTATTAAACACTCTTGCTGCAGGGCGATGTTCTGTGTCAGCCCTATTCTTTTTTGACTTTCATCCCAATGTCAAAGTAGTGGAGTTCAGTTCAATTGCTCAGTTGTGTCTGACTCTTTGCCACCCCATGGACTGCAGCACGCCAGATCCCCCTGTCCATCACCAACTCCCAGAGCTTACTCAAACTCATGTCCATTGAGTCGGTGATGTCGTCCTACCATCTCATCCTCTGTTCCCCCTTCTTCTCCTGCCTTCAATCTTTCCCGGCATCAGGATTGTTTCTAATGAGTCAGTTCTTTCCATCAGGTGGCCAAATATTGGAGTTTCAGCTTCAGCATCAGTCCTTCCAATGAATATTCAGAACTGATTTCCTTTAGGATTGACTGGCTGGATCTCCTTGCAGTCCAGGGGTCTCTCAAGAGTTTTCTCCAACACCACAGTTCAAAAACATCAATTCTTGTGTGCTCAGCTTTCTTTATGGTGCAACTGTAACATCCATACACGACAACTGGACAAACCATAGCTTTGACTAGACAGACCTTTGTCGGCAAAACAATGTCTCTGCTTTTTAATATGCTATCTAGGTTAGTCATAGCTTTTCTTCCAAGGAGCAAGTGTCTTTTAATTTCATAGCTGCAGTCACCTTCTGCAGTGATTTGGGCTCCAAGCCCAAGAAAATAAAGTCGGTCACTATTTCCATTGTTTCTTCATCATCTGCCACCAAATACTATGTCACTCATCCAATCTATGAACCAGGAAATTATAGCAATTTTCAATAAATAGTATTTATGTCACACTTTCATCAGACAGTAAA
The DNA here is from genome assembly GCF_910594005.1 of Cervus elaphus. NCBI lineage: Eukaryota > Metazoa > Chordata > Mammalia > Artiodactyla > Cervidae > Cervus > Cervus elaphus. The sequence continues at coordinate 8,600,809 of NC_057844.1, read as the reverse complement.
GACAAGTGATGAATCAGGAAAAAACATTGCAACTATTTTCGAAGGGCCAGAGCATCTAGGCCTGTAGATGGCCTAGAAAGGCCGTAGAAAACAGTGACTTTGCTTGGCTTCAAGTTACAGTCATCACCAAAAATGGGGTTTGGAAGATACTTTGCCCATGACTTGTTTACAACATTTTTAGATTTGAGAAGCTATATAAGGAGTCCAGAGAGGTCTTCAGCAACTTAGTAACTCTCAGTGAGAAGCTGGACCCAGGTCTACAAGACAATGACTTCATTGAACTCCTTGCTGTGCACCCCAAGGAGCTTCCCTGATGGAACTGGAGGCTCAGAGAAAGGATGATAAGGGGCAAGAGGAAGAAGTAATTGAAGAACTGAAGAGATTCATGATTCAGGAAATGGTGAAGGGATGCTCTTCATTTGAGGAGGCACTGTTAGTTTTTGAGCCAGATGACCTGGACTTAGAAAGGCACATGAAGTTTTCAGTAGATGTTCACAATGCCATCCAGTGCTACCATGTCATCTACAATGAGAGAAAAAGACCTACTACCAGACATCACTGGATCGTTTTTTTTGAGAGGGTCGATTTTTTCAATCCTGCAAGGAACCAAAACCTGGGCCATCAATGTCAAGCATGAGTGGAATTGCAGCGTGCCCTCTGATCCCATCGCTGACAGGACTTCAGTTCTGCCATCCCCCACGTCCTCGCCCTCCTCTATTCAGCTGCCTATTCACTCAATGCTGTCCTCTGTATGCCAGCTATTGAGTTGTACTACTGTACTTTTCAGGTTAATACTGTGAGGTTAAAACTGCTGTATTTTTAATGCTTATTTTTAATGTATCATTTGTGTGGATATTATAAAACTTTTGCAGTCAAGTATTATATAGCCAATTGTGTTAGTTGGATACCTAGGCTAACTTTTTCAGACTTATGAACAGATTATACTTATGGACACTCTCAGAATGGAATTTATTCATGTGTAGGGGTCTTACTACAGCATTCATTTCTTCCTCCTTTTTTTTTTAATCCTGATACAATTTATTATTTTCTTTTGTAATTTTCCTCATTAGAATTTTCCCAATTAAATTAAAATGAAAAGCATTTTTCATTTTTCTTATTTCAAATAAGATGATTCTACATTCCTTAAATAATATTTTCAGAAGATTTTTGGTAGACGTACTTTATCAGGTTGAAGCAGATCTCCTCTATTACTGGGCTAGTAAGAAATGTTATTATGAATAGACAAATTTTATAAAATTCACTTTTAGCATTAGTTGAAATAATTTTAAGCCCTCCCTATTTTAATCTTTGAATGTTATAAACTACTTTGATAAATACTTTTATTGATAAATCTTATGCTTCTGGAATAAACATAGTTTGTTTATCAAATACCATTTTAGATTTTGTTACTTAAAATTTTACTTTGATAGTCACCCACTTTTTTTTTTTTAACCTATGCTATCCTCATTTAATTTGTGAAGAAGTAATTCTAATTTCATAAGCTAATTTAGAAAATCTTTATCCTTTCAAAAATGATGGAAATTTCTGGAGTTTTCTTAGAATCCTCATTTAAAACAATCTGAATTGTCTGTGTATGTATTATTTGCACAATTTGTTTTTGTTTTGGAGTTGGAAGACACATTTTTCTCTTTAAATAGCAAAAAACAAAAACAAAAACAAAAAACTGTATGTAATTAATGTACACAACATGACCAGTTTAGAAATAAGTATACACTAATGAAGGTATCCCAACAAATTATGCCACAGACCTGTCCATCAGCTCCAAAAGATTCTTCCTGCTCACCTTACACCTAACATTTCCAATGTCACTTTAAGTACATTATATCTTCTTGAAATGCTTCTTCTATTACATATATTTTTTATAAAAATTATCCATTGCCTTTTTTCACATTTATCATGTCACATAACTGTCAATAACAGTCTTCATTTATATTTTTATTATTTTTGTTTTTAAAATGTTATTTTGAAATTTATTTTCAATATGTCTGGAATCTGAACAAGATCACTGGTGCAATGGTTTCCCTTGCTGTGAGCACAGGCTCCAGGCACATGAGCGGCAGTAGCTGTGACATGCCCACTCAGTAGTTGTGACCCACTCCCTAGAGCTCAGGCTCAGTAGCTGTGGCTCATGGGCTCAGTTGCCCTGCCACAGGTGGAATTTTCCCAGATAAGGGCTTGAACCCATGTTTCTTGGATTGGCAGAAGGATTCTTATCCACTGTGCTACCCGGGAAGTGCTTCATGCATATTTTTAAACTGCATTTTTCTCTGTAATTGTATCCTCTTCCTCAATTCTAATTTTACTTGGATATTCTCCTTTTTGGGAGTGGGGGGGGGTACGGTATTTCCAATTTTATTTTATATATTCTTGCTTTCAGTCAGTTCAGTTCAGTCGCTCAGCCATGTCCAACTCTTTGTGACCCCATGAATCGCAGCACGCCAGGCCTCCCTGTCCACCACAAACTCCTGGAGTTTACTCAAACTCATGTCCATCGAGTCGGTGATGCCATCCAGCCATCTCATCCTCTGTCGTCCCCTTCTCCTCCTGCCCCAAATCCCTCCCAGCATCAGGGTCTTTTCCAATGAGTCAACTCTTCGCATGAGGTGGCCAAAGTACTGGAGTTTCAGCTTCAGCATCAGTCCTTCCAATGAACACCCAGGACTGATCTCCTTCAGGATGGACTGGTTGGATCTCCTTGCAGTCCAAGGGACTCTCGAGAGTCTTCTCCAACACCATAGTTCAAAAGCATCAGTTTTTCGGCGCTCAGCTTTCTTCACAGCCCAACTCTCACATCCATACATGACCACTGGAAAAACCACTAACCTTGACCAGACGGACCTTTGTGGGCAAAGTAATGTCTCTGCTTTTTAATATGCTGTCTAAGTTGGTCATAACTTTCCTTCCAAGGAGTAATCACCTTTTAATTTCATGGCTGCAGTCACCATCTGCAGTGGTTTTGGAGCCCAGAAAAATAAAGTCTGACACTGTTTCCACTGTCTCCCCATCTATTTCCCATGAGGTGATGGAACCAGATGCCATGATCTTAGTTTTCTGAATATTAAGCTTTAAGCCAACTTTTTCATTCTCCTCTTTCACTTTCATCAGAAGGCTTTTTAGTTCCTCTTCACTTTCTGCCATAAGGGTGGAGTCATCTGCATATCTGAGGTATTGATATTTCTTGCTTTAGGTTATACAAATTTATTCAATTGCTGGTTTAACATTTAGTTCACAATTTATTTATCAGTCATTTGGGGGGGGGATACTTTTTGCAACTATTTCCATGTACAGGCACTTAGTTAATCTTTTTCAAGACCAATGGTAATAAATTAAAAATCAGTTATATAAATAACTCTGAAAAACTCTGAAATATTTGGAAAAGGAATAAGTCAGCGCATGATTGAGACCACTCCTTATCTGGCTACCCTCCTTCACTTGTTCTCCTAACCTGAGCTCCAGTGTCCAGCATAAGACATTCTTGGACTGCTCCTTGAAGAGAGTAGCAACTGATGACTATCATTTTTTTCTTCCCTCCATTAACTAGATTTAGAGAAAGAATACTCTTTCATGATATTATGTTTTTCCTGAAAGGACCCTCTAAAAAGCTTCTCTGTAACTTAGTTAGATCTATCCTGCTTTTCCCTTTTCCATTTAATAACACCCATTTCTACTATTTTTGGCTTGATATCATTATGGCATTAATATCAAGTGATATATGCTCCTCTTTGGTGCTTAAATATTTAGAATTTTAACCACCTTTTGTCAACATTTGCATACATATTTAAGTGCTGTTATGCAGATGGTAACTTAGTCTGGTGCACATGAAATGGTAAACTATCGATGACTTTTAGATGAGGGCTTCAAAGACTTCATAACAGTATACTTTACCTTTCTGCACCTGACTTCTTTCATTTACATATATTTTTGCATCTCTTTGTGGTAAGCCATTTACTATTTTTAGTCTTTAATTCTGAATAAGTCTCTGGCACTTCCTGAAATTGTCCCTAGCAATTCTTTTGGGTATACGTTCTACTATGCTAAAATAGCCCAACATATGAGATATCAATTTTTCTGAATAAGTTTTACTCAAGACAAGATTGTGACCTCTGATACATGCAGGCATATCTTTTTGACATTAGCTTACATACTAACTTCCATAGTAACAATGGAAACAGGGAGAGACTGCAAAATCACCACAGATGGTGACTGCAGCCATGAAATTAAAAGACACTTGCTCCTTGGAAGAAAAGCTATGACCAACCTAGACAGCATTTTAAAGAGCAGAGACATTACTTTGCCAACAAAGGTCTGTCTAGTCAAAGCTATGGTTTTTCCAGTAGTCATGTGTGGGTGTTACAGTTGGACCATAAAGAAAGCTGAGCAGTGAATAATTGATGCTTTTGAACTGTGGTGTTGGAGAAGACTCTTGAGAGTCCCTTGGACTGGAAGGAAATCAAACCAATCAATCCTAAAGGAAATCAGTTCTGAATATTTATTGGAAGGACTGATGCTGAAGCTGAAGCTCCAATACTTTGGCCACCTTATGCAAATAGTTGACTCATTGGAAAAGACCCTGATGCTGGGTCAAATTGAGGGCAGGAGGAGAAGGGGATGACAGAGGATGAGATGGTTGGATGGCATCACTGACTTGATGGACATGCGTTTGAGCAAGCTCTGGGAGTTGGTGTTGGACAGGGAAGCCTGGCATGCAGCAGTCCATGGAGTCACAGAGTTGGACATGACTTAACTGAACTGAATTGCACAGTAATTCATAAAACATTCCCTTGCCTGAAAGGTAAAAAGAAATAGAAATCTTGAGACATATGCATTTCTAAATGTTTATAGAATATTGATGATACTTTCTGTCTGAAATGTAAAAGTCTAAAATGCAGTCTCAATCCAAAAATGATTTCCAATATTTACCTCTGAATATGAGATAGTATTGAAAAAATGAATCAAGTATCAATATTCTTTACTATTTCTTTAAATATAGACATGGTGAAGATTCACACATGACTGTCTCAATTATTTAGATAATCAGGGATGATTCACACATGACTGCCTTAATTACTTAGATAACAATTGGTTCAAGATACAGACTGCTGCCTGTGAACTCAGAATCACTTCAAATCTACCCCTCAGAAGTAATTCAGAATGGTATTTCTTATTACTCTTATCTTTGATGAGAAAAATATCTAGACTTCCTTATTATACAATGCTATGAAGCTTGCTTTTCCCACAAAGACTGCACATTCTAGGGTAGAAGAGAGAGACTATTTGGAGCAAAGTTTAATGTATTCATTCCAGAAGAGGGACAAGAGAGATGAATATGGAACAGTTTATATGTAATCTTTTTCTCCAATGTCCCTTTCTCCGTGAGTTTTGACATGATTTTGTAGTTTTTCTTAGAATGAAGGAGTTATTTCCCCCACAATTTGCATCTGGAATTGGCCCCTAAATTTGCTTTGACCAGTAAAGTAATAAAGAGATGAAAGTAATTATATGTCAGTTTCATGCCTGTGCCTCAAGAATTATTGCATGCTTTGTCTTCCTCTCTTGCATTTTTGCTGTCCTGGAGAATGTGTTCAAAAGTGCTCACTGATTCAGGAGAAGGATGAAAAATACCTGGAAAACAGTCTAATAAGTCTGGATCAGATAATCACTGGTTGAATATGAGATGCAAATATATATATATACACATATGTGTATATACATATACACACACATATATATATATGTATATTTTGTATGCCACTATGATTCTACTGTTGCTTTTAATTGACAATTATGTGGCAACACATACTTGAATTAATTGAGCTAACTACTCAAGACTAGCCAAGAAATACAGCCCCTTTTCATTGACTTTTCTGACACAACCCTCAGAAAAAGCATTTATGTGTACATATTACATTTTAGCAAAGGTTTTAGGGCAATATGCTTGATGTATACATGGTTTTCAGCATCAAAATCCTTAAAGCTGGAACTATTTTGTAGTCTTTCAGTCATCTTGAAAATGGGAAATTTTCATAACCTGTTTACCTAGGGTTTCAACTTCTGATGTGACTCTGCCATTTAATAAGAGGTTAATTTGCCTCTGAATCCTCCAACCTCAGTGATTCCAGTTCCTTTCTTTATTTCATCACATAGATGGATTAAATCCCCCTCTTACCCCTCAGCTCTAGGTTTATTTTTGTATATAGAAAAGGATATTTAATGGGATTTGCTGAGCAGAAACATTTAATCAGCATCTCATCAGTTCATATGTAAAAGAACTAGCAAAGTTTGGAAACACAAATTTTTCTTTCTCCTTTCCCACTTTCTTATAGAGGAAAGTGAGTAAAAAAATTGTTTATCTTCCCACTGATATAAAGCTATGTATCATCTTTAGAAGGTAGAAGTGTCCTTAATAATTTTTATCATAATATCATAATAATTTTCACCCTGTTGCATTAATTTGTATAACTGTGATGGTCGTATGAATATTATACATTAACACACACCTTCAAAGAAGTAATGTGCATTTGCCAATTTATTACTGAAAAGTTATTTGAGATAAAATGAAAATTAAGCATGTCAGAAATTGAAGGAAAGTCTTCTGCTAAAAATATTTTTATTATAAATCCATATTGAGTTTGAAATGCTAAATTGATATTTAAAGGTGGAAAAATATTAGATATAGAGTGTATGCCACTGGTACTCAAAAAGCAACTACTCTTGAGTATTAATGTGGTCATAATTAGTATATGAGGAAATTTAAAGAAGGTAGAATGATGTGCTATCTGATTAAAAAATTTATTTATTTGGCGGCATCAAGTCTTAGTTGCAGCATGCAGAGTCTTTCATTGCAGTACACAGACTCTAGTAGAGGTGCTGGGGCTCAGTAGATGCAGGCGCAAGCTTAGTTTTTCTGCGTTATGTGGGATGTTAGCTCCCTGACCAGGGAGCAAACCCACATCCCCTGCATTGCAAGGCGGATTCTTAACCACTAGATTACGAGTGATCCTGGCCAAATTTTATTAAAAAAAAACAAAAAAATTGTTTTAGTAGCAACATGAAGACTAACTTGGTGGGAATAAGAATACTCGAGCTTCCTAGGTGGCGCTAGTGGTAAAGAAGCCGCTGGTTAATGCAGGCTAGGCAAGAGAGCGGGGTTCCAGTCCCTGCGGAGGGAAGATCCACGGGAGGAGGGCATGGCAACCCACTCCAGTATTCTTGCCTGGAGAATCCCCTTGACTGAGGAGCCTGGCGAGCTACAGTCCATAGGGTCGCAAAGAGTCAGAAATGACTGAAGCAACTCAGCATGCACCCATAGGAAACCTCATTGAATGTTCACTGTATTTACCTAAAAAATAGGAAGGCTGCTGCAGTGGATATAGATGAGTTAAATTTCCCCCTTATCCCTCACCTCAGGGATTAATTGCAACATATATAAGCTATATTAGGAAGAATTTTAGAAAGCAAAATTGATTGATCTTAGATATGGTTTGGATGTTACTTGTGAGGAAGAAATACTAGAAGATAGATCATGGTTCACACTTAAGAATGAACTAATGGACAGATTGTGATAATTTCTATGTTTCCCATAGATTGAAAATACAATCAATACTTTTTCACTCAATCATTTCTGATAGAAATATCAGACACTACAACTCACCTGTATTCATTTTAAGGAAGTATTTCTAAGTATCAAATAGGATCCTGGAGACATTGTTTTCTTCTTTTTTTTCTGATGTTTTTTATAATGACTTCTGAAACTACAGATTCAAGTGTGTAAGTGGGTAGTGTGGTTAGTATATTAGGTCACTTATTCCTGAGAGGGAAAGTATAGTAGCTCCACTTGAGATGGGTAATATTCTTGTCAAAAACTGGGACATCCTGGAAGTACTAAATCTCATGCCCTGAAGCATCACCAAATATAAAATGAGCAAATCAGTGGTGTGCTAACATAAATTTCATCTTCCAGATGATGATTCATATCAGTTACCAGAGTACCTTTTTTAAGGAAATTGTGTTTTAAATTAAACTAGAGCTGAGACCAAAAGATATTTTATCCATCTCTGCTAAACAGAGATTTACACCTCAAGAGTTTTCAGTAAAATCCAGCTGATATTGAAACCAACATCTGGCCAGACTTTCTCTAGTGTTACTCCTGTGTGTGGATTGTGTTAAATATACAGCATTGTGTTGTATACGACCATAGGAGTCAATAAGTTCTGTTTATTTGGCCAAGCTAATTTCAGTTGGACTTCTGAGCTCAAAGCCAACAATCAAATTGAATGCTATGTATACAAATAATTTGCACTATGTATACAAATAACTGTACTATGTATACAAATAATACAAATTATTTACAAATAATTTCACTAATTTGTTAAAGAGGAATTTTAAATAAAGAATATAGTATGCTCTGTGGGAGAAGGCGAGGGTGGGATGTTTCGAGAGAACAGCATTAAAACATGTATATTATTTAGGGTGAAATAGATCACCAGTCCAGGTTGGATGCATGAGACAAGTGCTCGGGCCTGGTGCACTGGGAAGACCCAGAGGGATCGGGTGGCGAGGGAGGTGGGAGGGGGGATCGGGATGGGGAATACATGTAAATCCATGGCTGATTCATGTCAATGTATGACAAAAACCACTATATTGTAAAGTAATTAGCCTCCAACAAATAAAAATGAATAAAAAAAAAGAAAAAGAAAACAAACACACACACACACACGAAAAGAATATAATATGCTTCATTGTTTTGCTAGACATACTTTGAATTACCTAGTTAATCAAATTGTGACCATAGTATTAGATTGTTACTATAATGGTTAACTGGTAATTTTACCACTGTTCAGTCTGTTTATGGTTAATGAAGATTACATTTTGCATATGAAATTAATTATTTTCCATGTGTGTGCTGTGCTTAGTCATTCAGTCATGTCCAATCTTTATGACCCCATGGATTGTAGCTCACCAGGCCCCTCTGTCCATGGGGATTCCCCAGGCAAGTATACTGGAGTGGGCTGCTATGCCCTCCTCCAGGGGATCTTCCCAACCCAGTGATCAAACCCAGGTCACCTGTTTTGCAGGCAGATTCTTTACCATCTGAGTCACCAGGAAAGTCCAAGAATACTGGAATGGATAGCCTATCCCTTCTCCAGAGGCTCTTCCCAACCCAGAAATCAAACCAGAGTCTCCTGCATTGCAGGTGGATTCTTCACCATCTGAACTACCAGGGAAACCCCAGATATCTTCTAGTGTGTCTCAAATATATAAACCTATGTCAAATCAATGTATGGTGATATCTGAAGTATTTAAAACTGCTTTAAGGTCTTCTGTGATATCGTTACCCTGCATTTCACAGCTCCATGTGTCTTCAACACTTGAGTGTAGAATTTTAAGTGCCTGGTATTTATATAGCTATATTTTAGAGAATTTGATAAAGAAATACAATAAAATATAGAATTCATAGCTACTCTATAGAGCAAAATTCCAAGCAATATAATCATATCTCAAATAAGCCTGTGAATAAAGACAAGATTTGCAGTGAAAAATAAATTTAGAATCAAGCTATTGAATCAGTAGAAAAGAATTCAATGTATTTCACTTGTGTGACCTAAAAGAAATTTTAGATTTATAAGGCAATATATAAAATATTATCACTCCTTTATAACCTCAGTCTAAATGTCATACTTTGTTGAATGAAGCTTAAACACTGGCTACATCAAAACTGCTCATTGAGGGTCAAAGAGAGAAAGTGTGAACATATGAAGAATATTTTTATATTTTAAAGACTACAGTTTCAAATAACTTGAAACTTTTAGTTTTGTGACTACTAAAGCTAGCAGTTTCGTTCAGTAATATTTCCATCACTTTCATAGAATGAACTTAACTAAACACACAGTGAAGGAAGGACAGGGAAGCCTGGTGTGCTGTAGTCATAGGGTCACAAAGAGTTGGACATGACTGAAAGACAGAACAGCAACAAACACACACAGAGACACACACAACTCCATAAATTCAGAATAAAAAAAAGTTATGTGGGCCGTTTCTAATATTAAGAAAAGTCAAATACTCTTAAGTTCATAATTTTTTTTAAAAAAGAAAAGCATTCAATTATAAATTCCAAAATATTATTCAGCTTGAATTTTTCAATTGAAAATACTAAGCATTTTTAAAATTTCAGACCCCTCAAAATAGAGGTTATCACTTGAAAACACTTAAAGATTACTTTTGATGGAATCCAGAGTCAAACCTTGTGACTTTATATTTATAGCACTACACCATAATTAAATCTCCACCATTAAACTGTGAGATCCTTAACAGGAGTATCCCATCTTATTGAGATAACATTGCAGTAATGTTTAAAATTATTAATAATGATCTTGTCACTTGGCAGATGGTTGTAATATCTGTAGCAAACTTTAAGTAATGACATAAAGTATAAGAAGCATCCCCATTTTTTCTCTAGCAGTTTGCAAGTTGTGAAACAGTTTGCTGTGTATAAAATCAAATTGACCATCTCCTTGTAATCTATTTGGCATTCAATCTTTTTAAAATATAAATTAACGAACAACACTAAAAATCAAGCTATTTCACATAAAAAACATGCATTTTTATTGCTCTCCAGAAGTCAGAATATTTGGGAAACATGGCCTCACATTCTTGGAGAATAACAGTGCTCTTGAGCAGAGTAGCAGAGATGCCTATTTGTACAAGACACCACAATTTCCTATTTTATTTCTTATACCTTTTCCTTTACTAATTTACATAATGGAATGGCCCTTGTAGTTCTTTAAGTATGATCTCTATTTCATAATAACTCATATAAGTCATAATACTCTTAGACACAATAATAAATATGCAATATGGAAACAACACACCAGCTTTTTTGAATGGTGAGAGTGTAGTTGGCACCTTAATGTTGTAAAGACTGCTGAAATTATAAGTTTCCAATAACAGAAATACATTTGGAGCACAAGATATTTTCAGGGGAACAGAAAATTCTCATAAAATAAACAATATTCATAAACTTAAATGAGTGAAAGTGAAGAGTCAGCCGTGTCTATTTCTTTGAAGAGACAGAATCATAGTTTTCCTTTCTAACACAGGATGTTATATTATAAATATTAAGTATTGGTCCCAGATATAAAATGCTTTTAGAGCTCTTATCAGTGAAACTCAAAGAATACTTGAATTACAATCAAACTATATGTACGTAGCAGTGAAATAGCAATACATTTTGAACAAATTTTACTTATCACCTTAGAGTTTTATTTTGGCAACTTCAAGAAATATTACATAATCCTAGTATTGTATTGTTTATCATAAGAAAGCTGAGCACCAAAGAATTGATGCTTTTGAACTGTGGTGCTGGAGAAGACTCTTGAGAGTCCCTTGGACTACAAGGAGATCCAGCCAGTCCTCCTAAAGGAGATCAGTCCTGAGTGTTCATTGGAAGGACTGATTCTGAAGCTGAAACTCCAATACTTTGGCCACTTTATGCGAATACTTGACTCATTGGAAAAGGCCCTGACGCTGGGAAAGATTGAGGGCAGGAGGGGAAGGGGACGACAGAGGAGGAGATGGTTGGATGGCATCACTGACTCAATGGACATGAGTTTGGGTGGAATCCAGGAGCTGGTGATGGACAGGGAGGCCTGGCGTTCTGTAGTCCATAGGGTTGCAAAGAGTTGGACATGACTGAGTAACTGAACTGAACTGAATTGAATCATATGATGAATTGATTTTGAAAGGCCTTTGTAAATGGTGAGGCTTCCCTGATAGCTCAATTGGTAAAGAATCCATCTGCAATGCAGGAGACCCTGGTTTGATTCCTGGGTTGGGAAGATCTGTTGGAGAAGGGATAGGCTACCCACTCCAGTATTCTGGCCTGGAGAATTCCAAGAGGGGTCACAAAGTGTTGGTCACAACTGAGTGACTTTCACTTTCCCCTTGTAAATGGCAAAATATGTGGAAAATAATATATTTTAAAAATTGCCTTTAATTTTTGTTGTACTCAAAGACTTCAATGTATGTATGAAATGAAAACATTATATTTAAAAAAAAATGAGTGCTTCTGTCAGTTATAAGGATAAATAAATGCTATATCAAAGCAGCTCAATATTTTTTTACACTTCTGCAATTCTTGTTAGATCATATTAGTGAGGATCAACCTTAAGATACAAAATCTGTATCAACATATTTTATTATTTTTCAATTGAGTAGTTTTTACTTGCATATCCTGTTAGCAGCTCAAAGTTTTTCAGACTTATTTAAACTTACAATAATTCCAATGATTAAGTAGAAAACAGAATATTCATGGAATCTTAAAGAGGTCAAACATATAGATACACTCATGAGATTGCTTCTGAGGATAAATCAATTCAAATTTTCTGGAAAGTAAGATATTAGAATTAAGTACCTTAAATATGTCCAGATTTGAATAGAGCAATTTCAATTTCAGGCAATTATCCTATGGATTTTTTTGACCAAAGGCTAAACAAATCTTGCACACCATTTTATAATATTGATAGAAAAAAAATGGAAACATTAATTGTGATCAATTGCTAAAAATCTAATAACTAGTGATATATATAGATAGTATAAAACAGTTAAAATTTATTTTCAACTATCTTTTGAAATTTTCTCATGATATAATATTAATGAAATGTCATTATTATTATAACTATACACTTTTAAATTTGATTCACACATATTTGCTGAAATTTCTCATATGGCAGTTACATAATAGGGATATATCAAAAACTAAGGGTTTTAAAAGGCCTTTATCTTGAATGTCCGTCAGTTAAACTGAGATGGATGAACCTAGAACCCGTTATACAGAGTGAAGTGAGTCAGAAAGAGAAAAACAAACATCATATATTAACTCATTATGTGTGAAATCTAGAAAAATGATAGTGGCGAGCCTATTTGCTGGACAGGAATAGGGATGTACGTGTGGAGAACGGACTTGTGGAGCAGATGGGGAAGGAAAAAGCGGGGTGAACTGAGAGGGTAGCATTGAAATATGCACATTACCAGGGGTAAAGTAGACGGCTAGTAGAAAGTTGCTGTGTAACACAGGCGCCTCTGCCTGCTGCTCTGAGAGAATTAGAGAGATGAGCTGGCTAGTGGAGGGTGGGAAGGTGGCTGAAGGAGAAGCGATACATGTATGCTTTTGGCCGATTCACGTTGTATGGAAGAAACCATGCAACACAACATTGCAAAAAATTAGACTCCAATTAAATATTTTAAAACATAATTTGAAAAAGTCCCTTACTTTTATGGAGTTTTCTATCTAACAAACATATACATATGTTTGTTAGATATACATATGTATATGTATATTACATATACATATGTATAAAAATTAAGGAAGTGTATGGCATTTTGGAAGGAAGCGTATTCTGTTAATACCTAAATAGGATGGCCAGGAAAGATTTCAATGAAAATATAACAAACACATTAAAGAGATGAGGTACAAATAATAAATATAATAAACAAACTTGGTTATGGTAAGAAGAATAAGATCTTGACTGGGATAGACTGGGAATTGGTAGCAGAGGAAGAAATAATCTTTTTGAGGAGTTTTGGAGAAAGGGAAGAGAGAATTTCAAGGGAGTTGTGGAATCACAGGAGTTTTTTTTAAATATTTTTGTTTTTATAAAAAGTATGAGCAATTAAAAAAAGACAGGAAAAGGGAAAAAAATGAAGAAGAGAGAAAAGAATTTTGCTGGAGAGATATTTTTATGTGCCCATACCTTTGCCCAGATATGAGCAAAAAAAGTCTTTATCCAGTATACAAGGCTCAGATGGTAAATGTGGGAGTAGTGAGTTTGATCCCGGGTCAGGAAGATCCCCTGGAGAAGAGAATGGCAACCCTCTCCACTCTTCTTGCCTGGAGAATCCCATGGACAGAGGAGCCTGGTGGGCTACAGTCCATGGTATCGCAGAGTCAAACATGACTGAGTGGCTAACACGTTTACAGAAATATAAAAGATGGGCTTTATACATAAATATGGGCAAGTTAAAACTGGAAGATCTGGGAAGAAGTGACATACTGTTTTACTCATTTTATCCCATTTGTGATGCAAAACATAAAAATATATAAAAATAGAAAATTGGCTTTTGACTTATCTACTCCCAGAAATAATCTTTATCCTTCCACTAATTGACTCCACATTTATTGATGGAAGGCACTTATCTTTGATTTATGAATTAATAGCTTGTGTAGCTTAAAATGGATTTGATTGTTTTCTTGGTCAGGACTAGAAACAATAGTAACTTATTAATGAGGCATGCATTCTAGAAGTTCCCTGATGAAATTCAAAGATTTATGATAAGATTAATGGAACAGATTTGTTAAATACAAACTGAACCACATCCCTGCAAACTACAGCCCTTAAGGACCAGGAAACACATTTAAGAAGGCAATCAAAAATATAATGTAATGGGAGCACAAACATCCTTGGAAATCTTAGTGATGCATGTTTTTGAATGCTAGGGATAATGCTAATGAAGTGGATAGTACATCTTCTATGTAAATTTTTAAGATACATGATCGACAGAATTCAGTTTGCAACATTTACCATTAGAGGCAAAATTCATGAGATGACCATTACAGGGATCAGGAACAGAGTGGAAACCACGGTATTTTGAGCTAGGTTCTGTGACAGTGACTAATTAATCAGGAGGACATGAGGAATTAAACATTTTGATCATCCACTACTTCTTAATCTATATATTAATAAGAGTAAAGGATTCTGGTGAACAGAATTTTGACATTAGGCAACACAGCAAACATTGCTAGGCTCCCAATCAGTTCTGAAACCTAAGTTAGCTCCATATACCAAGATCCCATGATTGAAGTGTCTTCCTTGAGAAAACACTGAGCCACTGCAAAGTGTTAATACTGTAAATATTTCTCCAAGTATTTTCCAAGGGCCCTATGAGCAGCTTCAAAGATGAATGTGTACTGTAAAAGCGAATATACCTAGAATGTTTTAGGGATTATGTGACACTGGTTGTAAATCGACACCAGAACCTGGAGAACCTAAATACTACTATTGTCCTCAGAAAGGAGAGTTAGGGAGGTCAGGTAGGAAATTAACTTTTAGCTCCAGTTAACCTCACAATATTCCCAATGGGTGGGCTGAACTACCAGTCAGTAATTTATACAGCTCTTGACCACATTGAACGAGATAATAATTATTTTCTGGCAACTGAAAATATCACCATACTGATATCTTCATCTGTATAGTAAAAGTCATTATATTTGCAAATATCAGATGGAAACTCTTTGACCTGCCTCATGCAACCAAAATAGAGAACTTAAAGCAAAAACACATCCATTGAGTAACTGCAAATATTAGGATAATCATTAATATTTAAGTGATGCAGGTTATAATTTGTATCATTAAAAAAAAAAAAAACTCACCTCTAGGAGTAGTGTAAAAACCATCTAGTTCTTGTGAAATTGCATACATAATCAGGTGATACTCTAAAATGCAGTTGCCATTTTCACGCATGGTACTCCCAATTATTATTGGAACGAATAGTCATATTCTCTGGCACTGGCATTCAGCTTTTGATTTGGAAAGTGCTCTTCCAGAACAATTAATGAAAATGATTGCTAACAGTTTCTTTTTATGGAATAAAGACACTCTCTTAACACAAAGATATATTAATTTTGTTTCTCTATATCACAATATAATCCGGAGATGGTCTCTTATATTGATGACAGGATATGGTGAGGTATATAACTGACTGAGAGATGATTTAAGCCTTTTGAAAATGAAAGGTCTTATAATAGTAGAAAATTTCTAAAGGTCAATTGTCTGCAACTTGCCTAAAGTGAAAAACAAGCCACTATACCTTAAACCGAAATCACTACGAAGACACACAATGATCGTTAGCCTTTTCTGATTTTAATGGTAATATATCAGGTACGAACTATTCCAAATCAATAAATGAAAAAAAAAAAAAAATTACAGCTGGTAGTTGTGAATAAGGCCCAGAACAAAAGAAAGAGTAGTCTCAGGTCCAGCTATGCAGACAAGTATTCCTGCAACCTTTTTTTTATAAGTAAAACACTCTCTCCTTCTCTCTCTCTCCCCAATTGTAGAAAAAAGCAAAAAAAAAAAAAAAAAGTATTTTACATAAAATCTACTTTCCTAAAAATATTTTAAGTGTACATACCATCTTGTTAAATATGGGCAGGCTTATGCATTCTGTATTATTGAAACTTTATACACTGCATTTTCCTAGCCCCTGGCAGCTACTATTCACTTCAAGTTTGAATAGTTCATATCTACTTGATATAAGTGGAAAGAAAGTGAAAGTGAAGTCGCTCAGTTGTGTCCGACTTTTTGGGACCCCATGGACTGTAGCCTACAAGGCTCCTCTGTCCATGGGATTTTCCAGGCAAGAGTACTGGAGTAGGTTGCCATTTCCTTCTCGAGGGGATCTTGCCAACCCAGGGATCGAACCCGGTTCTCCCTCATTGCAGGCAGACGCCTTACTCTCTGAGCCACCAGGGAAGCCCTGGATATACGTGGAACCAGGCAGTATTTGTCTTTCTGTGACTGTGTCACTCAGCACAAAGCCACAGTGACACTCAGCACAAATTCATCCTACATATTGTAGGCTTTCCTTCTTTTTGAAGGGTGAATAAAATCCCATTACACGTATATAGTACCACATTTTATCTATTCATCTGTATTTTTACATAAAATTTTACATAAACTTCATCTGAATTTTATCTATTCACATTTTACTGTGAATAATGCTGCAGTGAATATGGGTGTACAAATACCTCCTCAAGATCCTGATTTCAGTTATTTCAGATGAATACCCAGAAATGGAATAACTGGATCATATGGTAGTTCTGTTTTTAATTTTTGGAGTAACTCCCTAGTATTTTTCATAGCAACTGCACCATTACACTACCTTCAAACATATGTAACGATTCCCATTATTTTTGGTAATAGCCATCCTTCAAGCATGAGATGGTATGCCATTGTTTTTTAGATTTCCATTTCCCTGGTTATTAGTGAGGCTGAGTACATTCTCATACACCTGTTTGCCATTTCTATCTTTTCATATCTTAATAGAGTTACTTATTTTACTTTTTTATTGCTTTCTATTGAGTTTTAAGAGTTCTTCATATATTGTAGATATTAACCCCTTATCAAATAGATGGTTTGCAAACATTTTCTCCCACTTCATAAATTACCTTTTGACTCTACTGCTTGTTTTCTTTACTGTGCAAAAGTTTTTATTTGATACCATCTCAATTATCTATTTTTGCTTTTGTTGACTGTGCTTTTGGTGTCACATCCAAAAAAAAGTTGTTGCCAAGACAAATGTTATGAAACTTCTCCCTTATGTTTTCTTCAAAAAGTTTTTCAGTTTCATGTCTTAGCATTTGATTCTTTAATCCATTTTGGGTTGATTATTTTTTGTATATAGAGTAAGAAAAGGGATCAATTTCATTCTTTTATGTGTGGATATCCAGTTATCCCAATACCATTTGATGAAGAGACTATCTTTCCTCCATTGTGTATTCTTAGCATCTTTTCCATTAATTGGAGATCTTCATGGTTCCAAATGAGTTTTAGGATTGTTTATGCTATTTCTGTAAAAACAGAAAAAGTCATTAGGGTTTCAGTAAG
Organism: Cervus elaphus; assembly: GCF_910594005.1. Classification (NCBI taxonomy): domain Eukaryota; kingdom Metazoa; phylum Chordata; class Mammalia; order Artiodactyla; family Cervidae; genus Cervus; species Cervus elaphus. The sequence continues at coordinate 8,583,128 of NC_057844.1, read as the reverse complement.
AATTGCATTGAATCTGTAGTATGGACATTTTAATGATATTAAACCATTCAATCCATGAACATGAATGTTTTTCCATTTATTTGTTTCTTCTTTAATTTCTTTCATCAATGTCTGGGTCTTATGTGCATCAGTTTCAAAACTATTTGTTAGGTGATCATATTTAAAAAGAAAATAATCAAATAATATTCAGTGGGTATCTTTATGTGTTGAGACAGGCCATGAACCTGGTCCATGTTATCTTTCTAACCAATCTTCTTTGGAAAACCTGAAGCTTTCATGTACTGAAAAAAAAAAAAACCAAAAAACAAACCCAGAACGTTTAGTATAGCACAACAAAAAGCATGTAACCCGAGCTGTACATGATAAATAGAGTATTGTCTGTTTCAATAAGCCACAGGATTGAGTAGTCTATTATTAGCTTATTATCAGTTGTGGTATTATGTATGAGATCAAACACAAACAATTCCAAAAAGCATGAGCATATTCTGTCAGCAAGAGGCTCAAATGTCCAATGTATCTACTCCTTCTCTCAATCCACAAATATGGCCATGTATATAATTTCTTATAACTAGTTGATATTAAAATAATAAAACTTGAGTACAGTTTCCAAATGCCCTGTATGAAATATTAGGCTTAGCTAAAAACAAAGTGCTAAAGAATTACAGCTTCACTTATGGATGGCCATGAAAGAGAATAAAAAAGGTGAACTATTTCAGTGGGAATAATTTCACGAAATACACCTGATCAACACTCTGTGTGTGTGGCCAATGGTATAAATATGTACTGATTCTTAATAATGAGACATGATTCGTGTAGCAATATGGGATTTAGATTTAGAGTTCTACACTCAATTCTAATGTGTGTGTGTATGTGGGTTTTTCCTCATACCACTAAGGAGTCCTTTGGGATATCAACTGGGTGTCTTATAATTTAACTCAATTGTACCTTAATCCTATAGGTAAACGATTAGTCCTACAAGACTGCCTCCCACTTCGGTTACCAATACAACCTTTCACTTCTGCTCCTGACCGCTTCACTGGAAGTTCCAGTGATCCTTCTCTTTGGATTTAATTAACTTGCTAGAGAACCTCACAGAACTCAGAAACATTTTACTTATTGGAATATTAGTTTATTACACAAGGATATAACTTAGATAGTAGTGATGAATAAGAAGAGGGGGAATGTCCATAACATTTCTGAACATATCACTCTCCCTAAATCTCCATGTATTCACCAATATGGAAGCTCTCCAAACTCTGTTCTTTTGGGTTTTTATAGAGAAAAAAAACATCTACTTCTGCTTCATTGACTATGATAAAGCCTTTGACTGCTGTGGATCACAACAAACTGTGGAAAATTCTTAAAGATATGGGAATACCAGACCACCTTACCTGCCTCCTGAGAAACCTGCGTGCAGGTCAAGAAGCAACCGTTAGAACGGGACCTGGGACAAAAGACTGGTTCCAAATTGGGAAAAGAGTATGTCAGGCTGTATATTGTCACCCTGTTTATTTAACTTACACACAGAGTACATCATGCGAAATGCCAGACTAGATGAATCACAAGTTGGAATCAAGATTGCTAGGACAAATATCAATAACCTCAATATGTAGATGATATCATTCTAATGGCAGAATTAAAGTGCCTCTTGGTGAAAAGTGAAAGAGGAGAGTGAAAAAGCTGGCTTAAAACTCAACAGTCAAAAAAAATTAAGATCGTGACATCCAATCTCTTACTTCATGGCAAATAGATGGGGAAGCAATGGGAAGAGTCACAGACTTTATTTTCTTGGGCTCCAGAATCACTATGGACAGTGGCCACAGCCATGAAATTAAGACATTTGCTCCTTGGAAGAAAAGTTATGACAAATCTAGACAGTGTATTTAAAAGGAGAGACATCACTTTGCTGACAAATGTCCATGTAGTCAAAGCTACGGTTTTTCTCGTAATGTATGGGCTTGAGAGTTGGATCATAAAGAAGGCTGAGCACTAAAGAATTGACGCCTTCAAACTGTGGTACTGGAGGACTCTTGAGAGTCCCATGGACTTCAAGCATATCAAACCAGTGAAGCCTAAAGGAAATGAACCTTGAATATTCTTTGAAGAGACTGAGGCTGAAACTGAAGCTCAATACTTTGGCCACTTGATGCAAAGAGTCAACTCATTAGAAAAGACCCTGATGCTGGGAAAGATTAAGGGCAAGAGGAAAAAGGGGGACAACAGAAAAGGAGATGGTCAGATGACATTGTTGACTCAATGGTGAAGGACAGGGAAGCCTGGTGTGCTGCAGCCCATGGGGCCACAAAGACTTGGACATGACTGAGCTATGAACAAGAGGCTTCATTACATAGGCACAGCTGATTAAATCATAAAACCGTATCCTTAACTCCTCACCACTCCTTCAAAATTAGGTGGTAATGCTTCAAGTTCCAACCTTCTTTTTTTTTTTTTTTTAATTTTTTTTTTTAATTTACACGTATTCCCCATCCCGATCCCCCCTCCCACCTCCCTCCCCATCCCATCCCTCTGGGTCTTCCCAGTGCACCAGCCCTGAGCACTTGTCTCATGCATCCAACCTGGACTGGTGATCTGTTTCACACTTGATAAGATACATGTTTTGATGCTGTTCTCTCAGATCATCCCACCCCCGCCTTCTCCCATAGAGTCCAAAAGTCTGATCTGTATATCTGTGTCTCTTTTTCTGTCTTGCATATAGGGTTATCATTAACATCTTTCTAAATTCCATATATATGCATTAGTATACTGTATTGGTGTTTTTCTTTCTGGCTTCCTTCACTCTGTATAATGGGCTCCAGTTTCATCCACCTCATTAGAACTGATTCTAGATGCCATCAGCAGACGAACGGATAAGAGAGCAGTGGTACATATACACAATGGAATATTGCTCAGCCATTAAAAAGAATTCATTTGAATAAGTTCCAACCTTCTAATCACATGGTTTGCACCACTGGCAATGGCCCCTATCCTTAGGTGCCCTCCAAGGTTATCCCACTTACATAACAAAAGACACATTGGTCACACATTTATCACTCCCATCTCAAAAAATTCCAAGGGTTTAAAAAATTCCTCCTGAGACACAGATGAAGACAAAATATACATTTCTTATTATGAATCACAAGATAATAGGTGACAAAGAAATCAGAAAAAGAATGATGTTGAGGGATCAAAAAACCTGGGATACTCATCTTTCTTGAGGTCATAAATCCCAGTTTTTTATTCCGTAATTTAGAGGTCTACTTTGTCTCTCAGGACATGGCTTTTGCAAAGAGGACCTGTTAAGGCTGAACTTTTACTCTCTTTTGTCATTCTGCCACCTTCAAACTCACATCATAGTCTGGATTTTCAGCATAATTTTCAGTGCGACTTCAAGAAATGCTTCTCCAACAAAGATGCCAAAAAGGACCTCTGCCTATCACAGCATGCTTCAAGTTGTTAGCTAGATGCCCTGAGTAACCTAAAGCTTCTTTTTTATGAGAATTTCAGTGCCACTAATCCAACTAGCTCACATCACAATCCTTGGAATTTTCATTGTATCTTGACACATAAATATCATATCCATTATACACTTTCCATTTATACCTCAAATCAATTAACAACTGAAGAAAAACTGTACTGAATATGATGCTACTGCATACCAGAGAATAGAACCCATCCCTTCCCATGGATATGCTGAACATAAATAATAAGGCTCCTGTTGCCTTCAGAATAGTGGGGAATCTAAATCCACAAGCAATGTGAGTAACTTTCTTAAATTACTCCTGTTGCTGGTAATATTTTTGTTCAGAAATTCTACACTATATAGAAACATGAAACAAGTAAGAATCAGTTCATTTTTGGAGTCCTTGATGGCTTGGCAGTAAAGAATCTGCCGGCAATGCAGGAGACAGAGGAAATGTGAATTAATTAGATCCCTGAGTTGAGAAAATCCCCTGGAGGAGGAGATGTCAACCCACTCCAGTATTCTTTCCTTGGAAATCCCAAGGACAAGAAGATAATGGTGGGCTACAGTCCATAGGATTGCAAAGAGTTAGACATGACTGAGCATGCACAGAAGCAAATAAGTCTGCTATACAGTATTGTAGTTGCACATATACAGGCATAATATAAATGGAAATAAATGAAGAAATTTTCAAGTTTACATTAAAATATTAAGAGAATTTTTATCTATTTATTTGGTTGTTGTTGTTTATACTTTTGGTGTCATTGCCAAGATCATCACAAAGCTTCATTGTATATTTTTTTCTAGGAGTTTTATAATTTTAGGTCTAACAAGTAGGTCTTTAATCCATTTTGAGTTTTTCCCTTTGTATAAAACCAGAAGCTTTTTTTTTTTTTTTTTAATTCACATGTGAATACAATCATCCTTAGATATCTGTGGGGGATTTGTTCCAGGGCCCTCCACAGGTAACAAAATCTGTGGATGCTCAATTTCCCTTTTCTAAAATGGCATAGTACACAATTGACAATATGCAGTTAGTTGAATCTGTGGATGTGGAGCCCATAGAAACAAAGAACCAACTGTACTATAAAAGATGCATGTGTAGTGGACCTGTGCAGTTCAAACCTGAGTTGTTCAAGGGTCAACTGTATATAATTATAAATATCAAGATAAAAGGCACAAAACAAAAATCATCTGGGGAAAATGTTATCCATGCTTTATTTTTCTCCTATACTATTAAACATGGAAGCAAAAAAAAAATATTAAAGTGTTTCCTAAATAAAAAGTAGCTATCTTAAATTCCTTTATTTGTGACTCTTTTGGTTTTTTTTTTTTTTTTCTTTTGGTTTTATTAGCCATAAAATATTGCTTGTTTCAGAGTTTACTAATAAATATAGACTGGAGACAAAGGCTGTGTATCTCTAATTAACAGTCATCCTGGAAAACATTTCTTTACTAAGATAATTTTATTTACTCAGATGTTTTATGTAGTGTGGCAATTAAAATCTTTTATGATAAAACTGAAGGCAATGAAAGTTCCTTAAATCATAAGACTGAAAGCGAACATAAAGGCAAATTTATGAAGGGGCCTCATTGTCAGATTTACATTTGTACTATATCTTATAAAACATTATCTTCTTTTTTGTGAGAAAAATAAATTGCCTCAGTGTTATTGTGGGGAAATTTTATAGATACTCAAACTCTAAAAGTTTAATGATATCTCCTATGCATTGCAGCCATCAATTTTTCAGTATTTCTAATTAATTGTCATATAAAACTACTTTCAATCTTCTGTCTGTAAGCTGTTTATATACATCTAGTGTTTTTTTCTTTTGCTAAAATATTGTTTCACTTTTCTATCTGCCTTCTCTTTTAGGTAGTGTTAATAACAAAATCACTGACTCTAGCTGAATATAGTCTTAGATTAACATTAGTCAGATATCTTTTTCTATATCAAATGGTGGAAAAAACACCCTAAACTAATGACTGCACACACATATTTTATTTATCCAACTCTGCACAATCTCACTGAGTATTCCTGACCAGAAACTATCAAACTTAGAAGAGAAAGAGAGAGATTAAGAGTGGTAAAGAACTTGCCTCAGTTTTGAAACTTAGTGTTACTTTGTCACTTAGCTTTGAGATTTCTTTTTTTTTTCTCTGCAATATAAGATTTTAGACATCAAAGTCAAGTTATAAACCCTATTTCTAGCAAAGAACTTATGAAAAACTTTAGATGTAGTTGAGCACAAGATAGAAATTTGTGAACTTCATAGAAGATACTGACAAAATATGTTTTTAGGGGCTTAATAGAAAACATTGACTTGAAAAGCTTGTAATCTTATTTTTAATTGAGTTATTTAATTGTCATTTAAATCCTGAAGCCATTAATTATTTAGAAATTGAGTTGTAAAATCTATATGACTATGGACATGTTTTAAAGGTTTAGACAATATCAAAAGTCTTAAAAAAAGAAAAAAAAACATAGTATTTACATTGTTGCTATATTTTCATAGATAAGGTACATATCTATGGAAGGACATGAGAAACCAGTTTTACTCACCAATAGTAAATTTATTTTTGTGTTTATGTATGAATGTATGTATTATAGTTTCAGAATCTGGTGAAAGCCCAGTTGGTTATACATTTGGGGAGACCACATAAATTTGACTCTGAAGTCTTCTCCAGCGGTGGCCAGCTCTCAGCTGCCTGCTTTTTTGTAATCCAAGCGTCAGTTTGGAAAGGGGCTGAAATTCCAACCTTGGGTTGTGGAGTCAGCACCTCAGTGCAGGCTGGGGTCCAGAGACGACTGAGCTGCCATGAAACAGGTCTTTATAGCCTAGGCTAGAGCACTGCCTGGTTCTCCAGGCTCACTCTCCTCTCACCAAGCTTTGCCTAGGCCTGTGTCACAGGATCTTGCTGGATATAAGTGGCAGTTGAGGGCTTCTTGGTGAAGGCCTGGATATTTCCTGGTGGCTCAGAAGGTTAAGAGTCTGCCTGCAATCCAGGAGGCCTGGGTTCACTCCCTGGGTGGGGAAGATCCCCCAGAGAAGGGGATATTCCTTGGTGGAGTCCTTGGATATGCCTGGTGGCTCAGAGGGTAAAGAGTCTGCCTGCAAGGTGGGATACCCTAGCTCAGGGAGATCCCCAGGGGAAGGAAATGGCTACCCTCTCCAGTATTCTTGCTTTGAGAATCCTATGGAGGGAGGAGGCTTGCAGGCTACAGTCCAAAGGGTCGTGAAGAGTCCGACATGACTGAGCGATTTCATTTTCAATTTCTGGTGGAGTCCTTAGCCAGTCAGAGATTGTATCATTTTAAACTTTTTGCAACTATGTGTGTGTAGCCATGCTGAGGATGTAAAAGAGGGTTTCTGCAAGGGAGAAGGAAATGGCAACCCACTCCAGTGTTCTTGCCTGGAGAATCCCCAGGATGGGGGAGCCTGGTGGGCAGCCATCTATAGGGTCGCATGGAGTCGGACACGACTAAAGCGACTTAGCAGCAGCAACAGCAGCAGCTAGGGTCACAGGGGTCTCTGGGCTTCATGAGTAAGGCTACTGTTGGCTTGTGCATGAAGAGGCTTCCTCCTCGGACGTGGGTCCAGTCTTGGTTTAGGTGGGAGACATTTGGGTAGATAGCCCCCAGAGATCGAGATCAATGCTGTGGCCATGGTGACTGTGTGGTTGGGATGGTCACACTGCATTGACTCTATCTTTGCCATAATAGTATGCATGGTTCATCTCCTTCTACCAATGCCTCCCTCTCTCCTTCAGCATTTTTAAGGGAATTAACAAAACCAGGACTACCCAGTGGATATTTTTAGATGATTCTGTCCTTCTGGTCAATGTAATCAGTCACATTCCATTTTACTTACACAGATAAAAGCACTATGAATTTTGCCATCATTTTGTTATTTATTTCTTTTGGAAGGAAAGATAAACAAAGAAAATAAAGTACATGGAAGGAATGAATCATATGCATTGTTAAATTTAATCCACTATTATGTCTATACTAGAAATACTATCTTTCCTTGGCATCCTAAGATAAATTATTTCTCTATATCATTAATAAGAGCTTCCCAGGTGGCTCAGTGGGTAATTTGCCTGCCATGCAGGAGGCTCAGGTGACATGGATTGGATCCCTGAGTTTGGAAGATCCCCTGGATGAGGACATATCAACCCACTCCAGTATTCTTGCCTGGAGAATCCCATAGACAGAGGAGCCTGGTGGACTGCAGTCTGTAGCATCAAAAAGAATTAGACATGGCTGAAGTGATTGAGAACACATGCATCATTAATAAAGCTAAATAACATTTCTTCCCATTAATAAAGCTAGCTATTTCTTCTCTAAGTTTTGAAAACTCTATATACTTTCTGAGCATGCAAAAGTAAACCATTGTTGTCATTGTTTTTCAAAGCTTCCAACAGAAAAATGCAAACATTGTTAATTTAAGTAATGTAACTAGACCAATTTTGACTATGTTTTTTTAAAATAATTTCAAAGATAGAAAGGGCAAAATGATTTTATGTAAAAATATATATAAAGAATATTGGAAGGCAATCAAATGTTTTTAGTATGAAAATAATATTCAAAGAACTCTTCCTTATATCTCTAAGATTTGAATAAGTGACTAGGCATATTTTCAAAAATAATATATTATTTAGGAATAAGCTTAATCAAAGAAGTGTAATATCTGTAAACAGAAAACAATAAAAAATTGATGAAAGATGTTGAAGACAACACATAAATGGAAATGTATCCAATGTTCATATATTGGAAGAACTAATACCATTAAAATGATCATACTAGCCAAAGCAATCCGCAGATGCAGTGAAATCCCTATCAAAAAAACAATAGTATTTTTCACAGAATTAGAAAAAAAAATCTAAGATTTATATAGAACCACAAAAAAACAGGAATAGGAAAGCAATCTTGAAGACAAAATAAAATAGTTGGAACCATCCCACTTCCTGATGTGAAACTACACTACAAAGCTGTAGTAATCAAAACAGTATTGATATTGGCAAAAGGACAGATACATATACCAATAAAACAGAATAGAAAACTCAGAAATAAACCTTTCAATTAATTTATGACAAAAGGTCCATCATATTTTCAAAAATGATGACAAAAATGGGCAGCCACATGGAAAAGAATGAGACTGGGCTCTTATCTTACACAATACAGAAAAAAAAAAAAAATCGACACAGAATGGGCTAAAAATTTGTATGTAAGAGTTGATACTGTAAAACTCCTGGCGCAGAGTTCCTTAGCATCAATTTTGATAAGTCTTGACAGTTTTGTTTTTAGGTTTGACACCAAAAGCTCAAGCAACAACAGTGATATAAACAAATGGAACTACATTTGATTTAAAAGATTTTGAACAGGAAAGGAAATCATCAATCAAATGAAAAGGCAACCTAGAGAACATGAGAAAATATTTGGAAACAATGCTTTTGATAAGAGGTTAATATGTGAAATATATCAGAAAGTCATGAAGCTCAATAACACAGTAATAATAATAACCCAATTTTAAAATGGACTAAATACCTTAATAGGCATTTTCTGAAAGAAGACATACAAATGGTCAACAAAAATATAAAAAGGTGCTCAAAACCACTTATTGTGGAAATCAAAATTACAATGAGCTCTCATCTCACACCTACTAGGATGGCTATTAACAAAAAGCAAAAGTAACAAAAGTTAGAAAGGTTGTTGTTGTTGTTGATTAGTCACTAAGTCATGTCCAACCCTTACGGCCCATGCACTGTAGCCTGTCAGGCTTCTCTGTCCATGGCATAAGGACACCGAAGTGGGTTGCCATTTCCTTCTCCAAGAAAGTATGTGGAACAATGCAGTTGCATTTTATACAGAAAAACAAGTTTTATGTTTTAGTTTTTTTCAGAGCTAAAATGTAATGTTAATGAGATGAAAAATGCTTTAATAAATACCAGAAATACAAAAACTATTTACATGTATTTTTTTTTTTATTAGTTGGAGGCTAATTACTTTACAAAATTGTAGTGGCTTCTGTCATACATTAACATGAATCAGCCATGGATTTACATGTATTCCCCATCCCGATCCCCCTATTTACATGTATTTTGATTCATATTATGGCAAAAGAAAAGTTTCACTTTATTTTCAAGAAATGATTTGCATTCTTCTAAAAATTATATCAAAGTACCTTGACATATCTCTTCTCTTTAATATAATTGGTATTTATTTTGAAAGTTGGCATAGCTTATCTTAGTATAACCCAGGTCATTTTTAAAGTAAGTGTGTTCTTCAGAAGCTTTTAAATATGATTTCCTACTAAAAAAATTGAATAATTTTATATAAGCTTCATAATTTTAAGTTTTAAATTAATAATTTTAAAAATAATCCAAAATATTAAATCAACCCAGAACAGATGTGTTTGAATCTTCATACTAACTCTCTCAATTGTTCAACATTATCCACCTCATTACTTCTGCAGGAATGACCAACTTCCCAGTCAAAGATCAATATATCTAATGAACTACTGATTATTTTCTATCTAAAGACACTTCATTCAAGTGTTTCAGATTCAACCAAAGTGCAGAATCATTGAAGAAAAGTTTCTAAAAGTCTCAAACTTTAGGACAGTAGCTATCAAATCAATTAGTGATCCAAAGAACATTTACTGTGCTCACAGTCTGTGATGACACAGTGAGTTGTTTGTATTTGCTTTTATTTAAAAATTTATTTCTAAAAAAAATTCTAAATAGTTACTACATTAAAATCTCTTGTTTTAGGAACCCTACCTTTAATAATAAATGCAATTTTGAAAAATAAAGTAGAGCTATATCATCTTTTATAATTTGAAGAAATTTTGTTTCCAGTGTTATCCTCACACTTCTAAAGGTAAAAGTGGGGGTTTATAACTGTTCTCATCACTAAATAAAAGTTTTTTTTGAGCTCTTTGAGAAGCAGGTATCTTCTCAGCATAAAATGTTGAGGTGCGAATTACTGTTATTATATTGTTATAACTTACCATCAGAAATCCACTATAAATAATCAGTCACTACTGCAATGTAGATTTAGTCCCATGAAGAAGCAAGGTGTAGAGCTCTGATGGCACTGTGGAAGTCAAAATGTTACTTACAAGAAGAATTTTGTGCTCTTATGAAAAAAAATAAATAAAATCATGCCTCCTGTCATTTATACATGTTTTCAACACTTTGTATTGCCATATTGGCCCTGAATGACTATTTGAACAATTAAGCCTGTCCTGTGAGAAATTTAAATTTTTCAGTCATGCCCTTAAGCCTCTCTTCTGTGTAGTGTTTCAATTGCTTTAGGAAAAATAAAATCTATTCTATTTAGGATTTTTTATTTGATTCAATTATTATGTAAATATGTTAAGCTGGATGTAAGCTTATTTAATAATAGGCTACCTTTTGTGTAATCAATAATAATGGTCATATGTTTCCTGTATCATCCAGAGTGATCTTTGATCCAGTTTCAATTATTTAATAAGTGACTAATACAATACTGACCACACATGGTGCAAATAAAATAAGTCAGAATGTATATGTGGTATTCTTTTTTTTCTAACCAATAACCAGCCTTTGCAGTGGACTTATTCCATTGCCAATACATATAAATAAGAAATCCATTCTCCATTTACCAAGATATTAACTCATAAAATTAGAGGAAATTTGTCTAATCCACATCCTTTAATAGGGATGGAGAATTAAACTCAACCTCCAAATACATAATCAACATTATGTATCAGAATACATATCAGCAATACAATGCAATACACATACAGAAATCAACATTCTGCAAAGATGTGACTCTATCTCTTTTTGTGGAGTGATGTACAAACATAAAACCTACAGGATCACTCTTGATACACAAAAGCATTATTTAACAGGTAAAATAAAGCATCTAGAATCTGAAAATTTATTACTAAATATACGGCTTACTGTTGTGTCTTCCTTTAATGTATATATTGCTGAATGGATTGTACTATGAGGGTATAATCAGAAACAGTTTTGCATTTTCTCAAATGGCCTCCAACTGGCTCTGAAACATCTTTTTTCCCACCACAGATGGGACAGTTTTCTGGAGTTAGGAAGACAGTCTACACAGATCATGCCTATCACCTCCTTTAAGTGTTTATCTGCCAACAATCTCATCTAGCTTAAATGGGAGAGGAAATACAGTCATCTTCACAGGGAGTTCTGTCTTTGTATAAGTTTCCTTTAAAAAATCTCTTCTTAAGGAGGCACTTGGCTTCCCTTATGTATAGGTTGGGGGAAAAAAAACAAAAAAGTATAATGTAGGAGAGGAAAAGAGGCAATGGGGTAAGGGGGTAAAAGTCCAGAGGGGTGATCTCTGAACAAGTCCTGCAGAGATGGTTCAGCCCCTCTTTGAACAAAGTACAGGCATGTGGCACTCATATTCTCATCCAAAGATGAGTTATGAGTTTCCATAACTTTGAAAAAGGAGAGAAAATGTTGTTTATCATTTTTTACATTAGTATTCTAAGGTCAGTCAGAAGTTTGAATCCAAGTGGAATATTAAGGAGGAAAAAGAAGGGAAAATATTTTGCTTTCTCAAATAATCAGGGTGTGATATTCCTTCAGGTGATTACAATATTCCAGCTCTAAATATTGCTGTTTTGTTACCACTTCTGTCCTCAATGACCAGAAATAGTTTTTTTTTAACTTAAAATGCAATGCATGATGTTGACCACAGTTTTAATTTTCTTTGATCCTAATACCTCTCTTACAAAAAGGTGTAATACTTCACTTACAGATTTCATTCCTTTATAGCACAAACTACAACTCAAGTATGAGCTAAGTCACTTCAGTCATATCCAACTCTATGCAACCCTATGGATCAGAGCCCACCAGGGCTATGGTCTATGGAATTCTCTGCCTTTGGAATTCTCCAGGCAAGAATACTGGAGTGGATTGCCATTTCCTCCTCCAGGGGTTCTTCCTGTCAGGGAAATCCAGCCCTCATCTCTTACATCTCCTGCATTGACTGGTGGATTCTTTACTACTCATCTGAAGTGTACGAAGGATAATATCTAAAATGTAACTTGACAGACAAACTCTATTTAGCCAAGACCCTATTTGAGAAGAATGTTTTTAAAGAGTTGCAGAGGACAATAAGGGCTGCTTACATAAAATAGAAATGCCTTTCATTTAGGAGAAAAATATGTTTTATCTTTTACTTCTCCAATAAACAGCAACAACAAAAAATAAGCTCAGATGTTGCATTATTACTTCCCTCATCAAAGGATTCAAATCAAAAGGATTTGATGACAATTAAAAAACAATTTTATCAACTAAGCTGACTTCTTTATTATTCCCTGATCTATGAACTGCCAGACACTGTGATTGTCCAAACAACTGTGGGCATAAATGTTGATTTCCAAAAACTTGTAATTTGGTTACAAGTTAGGGAAGCAAAATATGAAAATAATAGCAATATTAAAAATGAAATAAGTGTCAAGTGATGGTTGTATCTTGCGATCTCAAAAAGAAAAGATGTTCAGGAAAGATTTATGGTGATGGTAGAACTGAATCTGAGTGAAAGGGTCAGTTCAGTCACTCAGTCATGTCTGACTGTTTGCTACCCCACGGACTACAGCACGCCAGGCTTCCCTGTCCATTACCAACTCCCAGAACTTGCTCAAATTCATGCCCATCGAGTTGGTGATGCCATCTGACCCTCTCATCCCCTGTTGTCCCCTTCTCCTCCTGCCTTCAGTTTTTCCCAGCATCACGATCTTTTCTAATGAGTCAGTTGTTCGCATCAGGCCCCAATTGAGCTTTATCATCAGTCTTTCCAATGCATATTAAAGATTGATTTCCTTTAGGATTGACTGATTTGATCTCCTTAAAGTCCAAGCGACTCTCAAGAGTCTTCTCCAACACCACAGTGAAAGTGTAGGTAAAACTTAAAAAGAGTTCTGAATTTAAAAATTAATGAATATTTACAGAAGCAATACCTGGGGTCGCCAAGACTCTGATAAGAATTAGCAACTGAACAACAGACCATAGTGATTCACTATTTTTAAAGGTTATATTCCATTATACTACATTAAAAGTTTTTACAAGATAAAGGATATAACTCCCTGTGCTATACAATATATCCTTGTTGTTTATCTATTTTATGCATAGTAGTTTGTATCTCTTAAATCTAAATTCTTACTTTTCCCCTTCCCCTTTCCTTCTCCCTTTGGTAACCACTGGTTGGTTTTCCATAAGTATAGTTGTTTCTGTTTTGCATATACATTCATTTGTTTTTGTTTTCTTTTTTTTCTACATGTATAAATAGATTGGGAAATAGTGAAAACAATGACAGACTTTATTTTCTTGGGCTCCAAAGTCACTGCAGATGGTGATTGTAGCCACAAAATTAAAAAAAAAAAAAAAATGCTTGCTCCTTGGAAGAAAAACTATGGCAAACCTAGACAGCGTATTAAAAAGCAGAGACATTACTTTACTGACAAAGATCTGTATAGTCAAAGCTATGGTTTTCCCAGTAGTCATTTATGGATGTGAGATTTGGACCATACAGAAAGCTGAGAGCTAATGAATTGACGCTTTTGAACTGTGATGTTGGAGAAGACTCTTGAGAGTCCCTTGACTGCAAGGAGATCAAACTAGTCAATCCTAAAGGAAATCAATCCTGAATATTCATTAGAAGGTCTGACACCAAAGCTCTAATACTTTGGCCACACAATGGTAAGAGTCGACTCATTAGAAACAACTCTGATGCTAGGAAAGGTTAAAAGCAGGAGGAGAAGAGGACGACAGAGGATGAGATGGTTGGATGGTGTCACTGACTCATCTGGACATGAATTTGAGTAAACTCCGAGAGATGGTGAAGAACAGGGATGCCTGGTGTTCTGCAGTCCAAGGGTTCGCAAAGAGTCGGACAGGACTGAGTGACTGAACAACATGTAAGTGAAGGGCACAGTCACTTGTCTCTTTCTATCTGATTGATTTCAGAAAGCATAATACTTTCTAGGTCCATCCACATTCCCTTTTATATCTAGCATTAGAAGTCACACTGTGTTGCTTCTGCTACAGTGGAAAATGAGCTGCCTGTTCAGTGCAAGGGAAAGCAATTATATCTATTTTTTGAAAGGTGAGTGCAAAGTTAGGGAAGAAAATGAGGGACTAGATTTATTACAGTGGCCATTTTGGAAAATAAAATCCACTGTATTCCTTGTTTAGGAACAAGTAACTTTCTGTATTATATTCTTATAATTGAAATATGATAAGTCTAATAAGAAGATAAACATGACAAAAAATGACTACAGAAGAGAATGGTTAATATAGTCAAAGTTTTTTTAATTGTGTGCCTACGCCAGGGAGTTTTGTAGAGCTCAGAGTCCTCCACACTAGGCCTCTAGCTATTTGTCAATTACAATTCAGGCTTTCCTTCTCTAGTTCTGTTCTCTTGGTGGTTTCAGTTCATGGGTTTCTGCTCCAGTAAGCCACAACTCGTGTATTTACCTGTTTCTTCAGTTTGGGGGACAGCAATTCACCCAGTTTTCTACTCCTCTTTTATACTTCCAAGAAGGGTTATCGACTTCTCAGTCTTTTCATCTTATTACTTGTAAGGGCATAAGAACAGCTTTCAGACTTCTTATATGTAGACCCAGAAATCAGAGTCTTCATCATTTAAAAAGTATTTCCATTTATTAATTTTCCTTCAAATCCTTTGTCAACACTGGACAAAGTGTTGGCATATATATATTATATGTATATAATATATTATATAAAATATATATGTTTATATTATATATAAAAAGGTTATATTAGACATATAACCTTTTAGAAATGTTTTTCCTTTTCTATATAAATGTCAAAGTTCAATGAAAGCAGATATTTTGACGTTTATAATTACTACTATCCCTTCAATACCTATGCCAGTGGCTACCAATTAATAGAAGTTCAATAAATATTTGAAGAAGGAAAGTAGAAAAAAAAATCTATGCCCCAATATTATGGGAAATATCAAACAACAAATAAGTGTCATATTTTAAAATAAATGCTGCAATATATAATATATGTAATATAAACAGATAGTAAGTATACACCTATGTTTGCAAAGTATATAAAGAGTTGGAATTCTTTAAAATATTAAGTGCAATTCTAAACTAAATATTATTGCCCTTTATACTATATAAACATGCAGTCAGTCTGGAACAAGATATAGAAACCTACTCAAACCAGAGTAGCATTGGCAGAATGACGGATAAAGTTCTACTGGAAAGATATGGATGTTTCACAAAAACTGAAACCAATGAAAAAGAGCAGTCAGTTTTGCAGGATGCTGAAACAGAACTAAAAAATCAAGAAAGAAGATAGCAGAAAGAAGAAGTGCTACATAAAAGAACACTTGTTTTGTTTTTTATATTTGTGTTTTCTTACTCAATGCGGAGTTTGACTTGTTTCAACATAACTTTTTTTCTTTTTGTAATTATAGTTTCATCTATCTGGGTCAATATCATATAGGCTTATTTTCCTATTTCTCTCTTTGAACAAATTTGTTATAGCTCAATGGGCAGATGGGATAAAATTATCCCAGAGAATGGCCCTGATGGGCTCAGCTCAAGCTATATACACATGTACCTAGTAAGATGGAACAGAGAATTGGGCTATGGCACAAGTTGTATTTATGCTGAGGCAAGTTCCGAAATCACTGAAGACGGTGATTAAAGCCATTAAAAGACACTTGCCCCTTGGAAGAAAAGCTATAACAAAGCCAGAGAGTGTATTAAAAAGAAGAGACATCACTTTGCCAAAAAACGTCCATGTAGTCATGCACGGATGTAAGTGTTGGACCATAAATGTCAAGAGTAGTCATGTACAGATGTGAGTGTTGGACCATAAATGCCAACAAAAAGATGCTTTTCAATTGTGGTGCTGGAAAAGATTCTTGAGAGTTCCTTGGATTGCAAAAATATCAAACCAGTCCATCCTAAAAGACATCAACCCTGAATATTCACTGTAAGGATCGATGTTGAAGCTGAAACTTCAATTTTTTGGCCACTTGATGCTAAGAGCTGGCTCATTGGAAAAGCCCCTGATGCTGGGAAAGATTGAAGGCAGGAGGAGAAGCCAGCAGCAGAGAATGAGTTAGTTAGATGGCATCACTGACTAAATGCACATGACTTTAAGTAAACTTTGGGAGATAGTGAAGGACAGAGGTTTCTGATGTACTGGACTCCATGGGGTTGCAAAGAGTCAGACAGGACTTAGCAACTGAACAACAACAACAGCAACAAAGTGTACTTATTTTTATGTGTTTTATTATATTAAGGTGAATGGTAAAGATTAGTTAACTCCACTCTTCTCTAAATTATCTTGCCTGAAGAAAATAGTGCCTTGCATGCTGCTGCTGCTAGGTCACTTCAGTCATGTCAGACTCTGTGTGACCCCATAGACGGCAGCCCACCAGGTTCCCCCATCCCTGGGATTCTCCAGGCAAGAACACTGGAGTGGGGTGCCATTTCCTTCTCCAATGCATGAAAGTGAAAAGTGAAAGTGAAGTCGTTTAGTTGTGTCCGACTCTTAGCGACCCCATGGACTGCAGCTTACCAGGCTCCTCCGTCCTTGGGATTTTCTAGGCAAGAGTACTGGAGTGGGGTGCCATTGCCTCCTCCGACTGCCTTACATATGACTGCATTATTGGATCTTATCTATTTAATACTCACAAAAGATAGTTTTCTATATTTTCCAGCTTAGTAAAAAAAAAAAATACTTTAACTTCTCAAAAATACCTTCAAATGCCATTTTGATCTATCCATTTGATCTATCCACAGATGAAACAAAGTGGTGTTTACCTACCATATCTCACCCACATACCAAAATGATGAAATCACTAACAACTTATCCTTGAAATTCCCTGCCAATTGCCCAGAGCAGCAATAGAGAGAGGATAAACCAATTAACAAAATTCAAGTAAAAAAAAAAAGGTTAATCTATTTTCTTAGAAAATTTGAATAAAATTCTATAAGGCTCATCTTCTTATATGTAAAGTGAGGATAATCATATTAATTATACCTGCTTGAAGTTTAGAAACTGGTATGTTAAATAAATGTAGGATATAGTTACTACAATGCATTTTGTTAATAACAAAGCATTGCTGCTATGTAATTTAATGTCTTTTTATTTTCATAAATAAAATATGACAGAGGTAAAGTTTTATAATTTTTTTTTAAGGAAAATGACAATACATCCAAAATGGTTATGATTTTACTTAACCACATCTACACCTTGGCCTTTGTTCAATAGTATATTATGTGTAATATTTTTATGTGTATGTAATATGTTTTAGTTACAAAAGCTATTTCTTTCATTAGTAAAAATGTGACAAGAATAATCAGAATAATTGGTGACTTTTAAGCACTAACTAGGAGCTAGTACTGCTTTCCTTAGCATATTCAAGGTACCTATTTGTTTTAAATAATTAGAACCATGCAAGTAACTATTAAAGCTTTCTATCGGTCTCCAATCAAACAGATAGTCCTAGTGACATTATTGCCAGAAGGGGAATTCAAATTCCATTATCTCCCATTACCTTTCAAGGCATTTTACTTCCTTTAAGTTAAAATCAGTTTCACTTGCATTACTGTTTAAAACTAATTGAGTTTGTTGTTTAATCCTATCTAGAAAGTTCTATTGGTTAAACAGGTTGACTTACGAATAGAATTGTTCTATAGACTCTAGTCTGTAATATCAGGACTAGAGTTTGTCAATTTTATTATTCTATTTTCTGAATTTATCTCGTTTGGAAAATTCCTCACATTCAAACTCGGGAGAATGTAGTTTTTGCATTTTTAGGCAGTGAGAGTTGTTTAACAGTGACAAAACTTAATCTTTGCATTTTGATGAAGAAATTGGCAAAAATGAAATCAAAAATAAAAAAAAAATCAGCTTTCATTTACTTCAGTCCAAAGAATAAAGTTTCTTGTATGAAGCAAGAAAGAGATAAACTATTTTTACTTATTTTGAGCTATAAAAAATAAGACCTCAAAACCAACAAATGCTGTTCCAAATTCACAAGTGATGCTGTTTTACAAATTTTTCAGCTCATGTAGTTCAACCATTGTACTGTAGCCAAGTCTCCCTGGAGCTCTTTTAATCTTCTGCATCCACTGAGAAGATGGCAAGAATATAATCCTCAAAGCAGAGAAGAGCTAGGATAAAACACAAGTACCAAACTCACTGGCCCACGGTTCACAGTAGGCTGAAAACAACAAACACTCACTCTTGGGATTTTTTTGCCTTAAGCTCCTTCCAAGGTCTGTTATACCTCTGGCAGAAAATATAATTTAGGAGCAGTCTAAGGGGGATAAGATCTAATTGAGATCTTTGTAAACTAATACTGATTTAACTTACTTTCCACGTCTACAGTAGTGTGAATACCATCCTAAGATATAGATATAATGTGC
This sequence comes from Cervus elaphus, assembly GCF_910594005.1. Classification (NCBI taxonomy): domain Eukaryota; kingdom Metazoa; phylum Chordata; class Mammalia; order Artiodactyla; family Cervidae; genus Cervus; species Cervus elaphus. The sequence goes on along the minus strand of NC_057844.1, from coordinate 8,564,216 downwards.
TGTCAGTTTGCAATTGAATGTTGTTTCACACCCAGTTTTCATGCCCCAAATGATCATATAGCTTACAGTCATTTGAGATGTTACCAAGAGATGGATGTGAATCTTGTGCAAGCTTACTACTATGACCATGACCGTGACTGTGACTATGTCCTACTCTTCGCAACCCCATGGACTGTAGTCCACCAGGCTCCTCTGTCCATGGGCCTTTCCCAGCAAGAATACTGGAGTGGGTTGCCATCTCCCCCTCCAGGGGACTAGTTAAGTATATGTAACTAATTAAGTAGCTTACTTAATGCAATGAAGTGTTACTGGACTGCATCCATTTCTGCATTCACCTTGATCATTTTAACGTGAGAAAAACTTAATTTCTTTAATCTCAATGTATTTTCCCAAAGAAAGATCATTAAAAATCCTGGTCATGAATATGAATGTGTAATAGAAAAAATAAAGAATGGCATTTTCAGTTTGCTAGAAGTATAGCATGTATGATTATGCCTACTCTATACTTTATAAGGGAACAAGAGAAAGTGGCTTATAAAAATGTTTTAGAGAATGTTATATAGTAATATACTCAAGTGTGGCTGTTTGTAAAAATGTCAAATTTTATCTATTGAGAATGTAGAAGATTTCCTTTAATACTTGTACATGGGAAGGCAGTGCATTAAATGTAATGGTGAGTTTCTACGTTGCTCTTCTCAACATCAGTAGTATTTGATATAAATGTATAGTCTATATTATATATTGAACTCTGTTATTGGAAATATCAAAGATATACCAAGTCTGATAATAGTGATATTATCAGGAAAACGGTAATATTAAAATTTTGAAAATGTCATCTAAGGATAGATGCAGCAATAAGAGTGACTTTCCAGTTATCATTGTCATTTTAATTTTTGATGAGAGAAATTCAGTGCACTAAATGGATAAATCATTTTTGATGGGAGACGATATTTACCATCCCAAGAAGTTAAGAAAAGCAATGATAGAAGAGCAGAACAAGTGGTATACATACAACATTTTCATCAAGTGGCAAAATCTTGAGCTTGAAAGCAAAGTTTTTAGAGTTTATTATTTTTTAAAGATTTTTTGATGTGGGCCATTTTTAAAGTCGTTATTGAATGTGCTACAACAGTCTTCTGTTTTATGTCTGTATTTTTGTCTGCAAGGCATGGGGATCCTAGCACCTCGACCAGGGGTCAAACACCCACAGCCCTGCATTGGAAGGCAAAGTCTTAACCACTGGACCGTCCAGCAAGTGCTGAGTTTATTTTGAAACAGTAGTGCTTCTCATATAATTATTTTAAAGGTACATTTACATATAATGATTGTTAGTGATTAAAAAAGTTAAATACATAATTGTGATTTAAGCATAAAACATTGTGTGAATAATCATAGCCTTTAAGCAAAACCATTGTTTTTAAGGCGACCCTTTTGAATATTTAAAAAAAAGTATATTATCAAACTTTGAATGCATGCAGAAAATTAAAGTTGAACTATTAAAAGGCAATTTTTAGCAAGTCAACAGTGTAAATAAATCTTTGCAAACAATTATTCAAATATTACTTCATATATTAAAGTTATATTCTGATTTGTCATTTTTCATTCTATTGCAGTTTGATTTAAAATATTTCATTTATGTTTAAGTAGTTTGGCATTATATGTATAAGGACATATCTAAAATCAGCTTAAGAAATCATTATTAATAAGTAAATGTTGAAAAATGTAGTCTCTATTATCTGTAGAACCTCATTTTCTGCATTTCTTATGAAATTCTTTGTTAGGTCAGGTAGTGCTTTGGTGTTCACTTTATATTTCTTAGAGCCCATCACAGCTAGATAATTCCCTATGCACCAGTGAATGATGAAAATCCAGTGTTGAATTTTAATATTTCCAGTTCTAAGTAATTCAGTGGAGAGTAAAGATCTATCCTAGATGTACTTTCCTTCAAGCAATGCCACACGCTACAGTCATTCAGAAACCTCAGAGGCCAATGGCTCAGCAGTACAAGGCTCAGACTGGTAACATGCCTGCAGCAGCATTAACTTTTGATTTTTGCTGGTGCTTGTTTTCTATTTTTAATATTGCACATAAGTGTCAGGATTCAGATTGTCATATAATGGCAAAACACAAATTCAGTGAGATCCATGACTCTCCTGCAACCTGTCTTGATTTCCCTTGACCCTCCTTAAGCATGTAACTTATCTCTAAGAACTATGGTCAGCACTTAATGATGCCTACACATTTGGAAGGAATGATAAAGTGAAGAGTGAAAAACACTTTAAATGATGATCTAACACCATGCACAAAAATAAACTCAAAATGGATTAAAGATCTAAATGTAAGACCAGAAATTATAAAACTCCTAGAGGAAAACATAGGCAAAACACTCTCTGACATAAATCTCAGCATGATCCTCTATGACCCACCTCCCAGAGTAATGGAAATAAAAGCAAAAATAAACAAATAGAACCTAATTAAACTTAAAAGCTTTTGCACAATGAAGGAAACTATATGCAAGGTGAAAAGACAGCCTTCAGAATGGGAGAAAATAATAGCAAACGAAGCAACTGACAAAGAATTAATCTCAAAAATATACAAGCAGCTCATTCAGCTCAATACCAGAAAACTAAACGACCCAATCAAAAAATGGGCCAAAGAACTAAATAGACATTTCTCCACATAAGACATACGTGAAAAGATGCTCAACATCACTCATTATCAGAGAATGCAGATCAAAACCACAATGAGGTACCATCTCACACTACTCAGAATGACGGCTATCAAAAAGTCTACAAACAGTAAATGCTGGAGAGGGTACAGAGAAAAGGGAACTTTCTTACACTGTTGGTGGGAATGCAAACTAGTACAGCCACTATGGAGAACAGTGTGGAGATTCCTTAAAAAACTGGAAATAGAACTGCCATATGACCCAACAACTCCCCTGCTGGGCATACACACTGAGGAAACCAGAATTGAAAGAGACACGTGTACCCCAATGTTCATCACAGCACTGTTTACGATAGCCAGGACATGGAAGCAACCTAGATGTCCATTGGCAGATGAATGGATAAGAAAGCTGTGGTACATATACACAATGGAATATTACTCAGCCATTAAAAAGAATACATTTGAATCAGTTCGAATGAGGTGAATAAATCTGAAGCCTATTATACAGAGTGAAGTAAGTCAGAAAGGAAAACACCAATACAGTATATTAATGCATGTATGTGGAATTTAGAAAGACAGTAATGAGACATCAAAAAAGACACAGATATAAAGAATAGACTTTTGAACTGTGTGGAAGAAAGCAAGGGTGGGATGATTTGAGAGAATAGCGTTGAAACGTGTATATTACCATATGTGAAACAGGTGACCAGTCCAGGTTCGATGCATGAGACATGGCACTCAAAGCCACTGCACTGGGACAACCCAGAGGGAGGGGATGGGAGGGGAGGTGGGAGAGGTTTCAGGATGGGGGACACGTGTACACCCGTGGCTGATTCATGTCAGCATATGGCAAAACCCACCACAGTATTGTAAAGTAATTAGCCTCCAATTAAAATAAATAAATCAATTTAAAAAAAAAGATGATTAGCAGCAAACAAAAGAGTTATATAGCTTTCATTCTGTGGCTCTTATCTACCTGTGCTTGTTGACTGAAGTCCAGTTCTAATTCTCCTGGAGATTTTGCTGAGAAATCTGAAAGTAAATCAAAACATGAAGGTACTCATAATGGATCCTTGATAATCTCAGTAATGAAAGGATGAAGAAAAGTAAACATTCCTGCAAAAACTATTTGCTTTTTATTAGGCACATTAGACTAGAGACCAACTGATAACTTATAATTCTATAATATATAATTGAAAATGTAATTCTCTCTAGCATTCAGAGAAATAGTTCTGGAATGGTAAGCAGAGAACTATATCTTTAGATGTACTCAAATATGCATAACTATGAGACATGAAATGTGTCAACATGTCACCCCCATGAACTCAGCTTAAAAGAAAACTCTGAAAGATCAAAATAATTGTATTAATACCTATTTACTAAAATATAAACAATTTTATCATACCAATATTCCTGTTTCTTGCTTAAAGGTTATTTACTTTTAATTTAAGATAGTTCTAATTAGCTTAGTAATTCAGTTTCAAATCACATAAACACGACACTCAGGAAAATAACAAGGGAAAGGAAGAAATGCTGAGAGAAAACAAACTATGCAGTTAGGAAATGATTGTGGACAAAATAAAAAGGGGGGAACACAAAATGCAAAAAGCAACAGTCTGAGATGATGTTGTGCAAGACTATGTGGCCCCACATTGCACAGTCAACCTCAAGGCTATACCCGCAGAAATTTAAGCACAATTACATAAGTATTTCTTAGAATAGAAACTTTGAATATTAAATAAAGACCTCAATAATTTCCCTGAAAAATTTAGAGGACTGTACAGCTCTCTCTTCATATTCACATATGTGTATAATTTATAAAATATAAATAGGTTTTTGGTGAATATCATTTAAATTTGAACCTGTATATTGAAGTGCCTAGCTAATAATAAATATTAAATAGAAATTTATCCAAAGGAAAAAGAAAAGAGAGGTCTGCCCAAAATTTACTTAGAATGCATTTGTAGAAAAATGGTAAACTTCAAAAAGATCTTTTTTGATTTATACACAATAATCTATAAATAACTCCCACTCTTTTATAATTAGAATAGTGCATAAAAATACATATGTTGTTTTAAAATTCATTAGTAGTTGGGACAAACGTATTCCAAAATTTTGAGCACTTAGGCCTTGCCAATTTACTGTTGTTCAGTCGCTCAGTCGTGTCCAACTGTTTCAGCCCCATGAACTGCAGCACGTCAGACTTCCCTGTCCTTCACCATGTCTGAAGTTTACTCAAACTCATGTCCATGGACTTGGTGATGCCATCGAACCATCTCATTCTCTGTTGTCCCCTTCTCCTCCCTCTTTCAGTCTTTCCCAGAATCAAGGTCTTTCCCAGTGACACGTCTCTTCACATAAAGTGGCCAAAGTATTGGAGTGTCAGCTTCAGCATCAGTCCTTCCAATGACTATTCAGGGTTGATTTCTTTTAGGATGGACTGGTTGGATCTCCTTGCAGTCCAAGGGACTCTCAAGAGTCTTCTCCAACACATCAGTTCAAAAGCATCAATTCTTCAGTGCTCAGCCTTCATTATGGTCCAACTATAACATCCATACATGGCTACTGGAAAAACAATAGCTTTGACTAGATGGACCTTTGCAGCAAAGTGATATTTCTGTTTTTTAATATGCTGTCTAGGTTTGCCATAGCTTTTCTTCCAAGGAGCAAGTGTCTTTTAATTTAAAGGCTGCAGTCACCATCTACAGTGATTTTCGAGCCCAAGAAAATAAAGTCTCACTGTTTCCATTGTTTCCCCATCTACTTGCCATAAGTGATGGGACCAGATGCCATGATCTCAGTTTTTTGAATGTTGAGTTTTAAACCAGCTTTTTCACTCTCTTCTTTCACCTTCATCAAGAGGCTCTTTAGTTCTTCACTTTCTGCCATAAAGGTGGTGTCATCTGCATGTCTGAGGTTATTGATATTTCTCCCAGCAATCTCAATCCCAGTTTGTGCTTCATCCAAGACTATGTATTGCTTATTTGAGCAGAATATGTCATAGAGATTTTTGGGTGGATGTTTCTGTAGGCAGAAGTATTTCTAAAGGCCTAGAGGCCTAAATTTCTAGAAGCCTAAAGTATGCCTGGGTGTTCATTGGAAGGACTGATGCTGAAGCTGAAACTCCAATACTTTGGCCACCTGATATGAAGAGTTGACTCACTGGAAAAAACCCTGATGCTGGAAGGGATTGGGGGCAGGAGGAGAAGGGGACGACAGAGGATGAGATGGCTGGATGGCATCAACGACTCGATGGACATGAGTTTGAGTAAACTCCGGGTGTTGGTGATGGACAGGGAGGCCTGGCGTGCTGCGATTCATGGGGTCGCAAAGAGTCAGACATGAATGAGCGACTGAACTAAACTGAAAATCTGTCTCTTTGACATATTAATCGTTATACATTGGTTATTTTCAGAGAAACAGCACATGCGGAAAGACTCTGAAAACCAAGCAGAAGCTGCCTTTTTGTAAGAAAAGGCAATAAATTTAACTTTTATATTGATTTGGTTTCGATCCCTGGGTAGCGAATATCCCCCAGAGAAGGGAAAGGCTACTTACTCCAGTATTCTGGCCTGGAGATATTCCATGGACTGTATAGTGTCTTTTAATTTCATGGCTGCAATCACCATCTGCAGTGATTTTGGAATCCAAAAAAATAAAGTCTGACACTGTTTCCGCTGTTTCCCCACCTATTTCCCATGAAGTAATGGGAAAAAGCCTCTTGATGAAAGTGGAAAAGGAGAGTAAAAACATTAGCTTAAAGCTTAACATTCTCCCATATATATGTGTTATCAAAATTTGCTTGACTTTCCCCTATTCATCTATTTAATGCCAATGTAATTATTAGGGAAGCTGAAGAACGTAGAAGTATAGAGGAAAATTTATTTCTCCCCAACATCTCCATAATGTAACCCTCTGAGGAAAATGTATCCCCAAATTAGAGTATTTTCAGGGGGCCTGTGCTCTGTTTTGATATTAAAGTAGAAGAGAAGAAGAATAGGCACAGATGGAATTATTAAGTAAGGGGCAAGATCCTGGAAAAAATAGTGATTGCTTGGGAAATTCCAGTGTTGTGATGAAAATCTCTGTAGCAGAAATTCACCTTAAGATTACCTCCTACATATAGGATGCCTGAGGCTGACTTCAGGCATTGTTCAACTAAAGAGAAGAATATGATCAAGACTTGTTTGCAATCTCTTGGTTCTGCTTTACTCTATACACATATTTCATGTTTTTGTGCTGTAAATAAATGTCTTCTCTGTGGTTAGGGAAGAGAGTCACTAGAAACAGCTTCAAGTGAAGTTATTTCACATTTATAATAATGGATCCTTAAAGGCAATGGGTAAGTTTTAGTGGAAACAGTGACAGACTTTAGTTTTTGGGGCTCCAAAATCACTGCAGATGGTTACTGCAGCTATGGAATTAAAAGACACTTGCTCTTTGGAAGAAAAGTTATGACCAAAATAGACAGCATATTAAAAACAGGGACATTACTTTGCCAACAAAGGTCCATCTAGTCAAGGTTATCATTTTCCCAGTAGTCATATATGGATGTGAGAGCTGGACTATAAAGAAAGCTGAGCACCAAAGAATTGATGCTTTTGAACTGTGGTGTTGGAGAAGACTCTTGAGAGTCCCTTGGACTGCAAGGAGATTCAACCAGGGCTTCTGAATGGAAGTCAGTCCTAAATATTCATTGGAAGGACTGATGCTGAAGCTGAAACTCCAATACTTTGGCCACCTGATGTGAAGAACTGACTCATTTGAAAAGACCCTGATGCTGGGAAAGATTGAAGGCTGGAGGAGAAGGGGACGACAGAGGATGAGGTCATTGGATGGCATCACCGACTCAATGGACATGGGTTTGGGTAAACTCCGGGAGTTGATGATGGACAGGGAGGCCTGGCGTGCTGTGGTTCATGGGGTTGCAAAGAGTCGGACCTGACTGAGTGACTGAACTCAGCTGAACTGAAGTTTTCTTAACTAATTATTGCAGTGAAGACTTGGAAAGGGTTTTTGTTAGCCTGACTCGAGTCACACGTCTTTATCAGAATAAATTGTGGTCTGCGGAATATGACACTAAAACAGAACAGGACGCTCTGACACTCTCCAGATACAAATTCTTAGTGGATACAAATTCTCTCCTTTCTTGTTTGTAAGAAATAGGCTTCATTTAGTCTCCTGGTTCTTGCCTGTGTTCCAAGGGGCAGATTCAAACAATTGTATATCAGAGAAAGGATGGAATGCAGAAACAAAGGAGAAACAATCAAATAATAATAGTGCAATCATGGGGAAGGTCCTGGCCTTTCTTCTATACACTATACACAGCAATACATTTGAGTTTATCTATAGGAACTAGGAAAATTCAATATTAAAAAAAAAAAAAAAAACTAATATCATGCATCTGGTCCCATCTCACTTCATGGTAAATAGAAGGGGAAAAAGTGGCAGCAGTGACAGATTTTATTTTATTGGGCTCCAAAATTAATGTGCACAGTGACTGCAGCCACGAAATTCAAAGATGCTTGCTCCTTGGAAGGAAAACTATGACAAACCTAATCAGAATATTAACAAAGAGTTGAAAACAGAGACATCATTTTGCCAACAAAGGTCCATATATTCAAAATTTTGGTTTTCCAGTAGCCAGGTACAGATATGAGAGTTGGACCATAAGGAAGGCTGAGTGCCAAAGAAGTGATGTTTTTCAACTGTGGTACTGGAGAAATCTCTTTCTTGAGAGTCCTTCGGACTGCAAAATCAAACCAATCAGTCCTAAAGGAAATCAACCTTGAATATTCATTGGAAGGGCTAATGCTAAAGCTGAAACTCCAATACTTTGGCCACCTGATGCAAAATGCTAACTCATTGGAAAAGACCCTGATGATGCTGGGAAAGATCAAAAGAAGAGGGCAGTAGAGGATGAAATGTTTGGTTAGTGTCACTGACTCAAAGGATATGAATTTGAGCAAACTCCAGGAGACAGTGAAGGGCAGAGAAGTGCTGCAGTCCATGGGGTGGCAAAGAGTCAGACACTACTTAACAACTGAAGAAAAACAGCAGCAACAACCAAGGTCACCAGTCAGGTGGAGGATGGCAATTTCAGGCTCAGTGCAAGACTCATGTGGCACCGCCCTGTTATCTCACCAACAATCAGATGAAAGTCTGCCCACAGTGGAAGATAAAAGACTCTGATCCCTTCCCCCAAACAGTTCTCCCTTTAAAAACTTTAATAAAAATAAGAAAAATTAAATAGCAAATGCTGATTTTAAAAAAACAAAACAAAAACAAAAAAACAACTTTAATAGTGTGGTGGAATCTTCAGAGCTGTTTCTTTGGACACAAGTCCTCCTCTCCCCAGGTTACTGGCCTAATGAATAAAGCAGTCTTTCCTTTTCCAACCAACATTTGTTGCTTGGGTATCGACTTTCAACTATGTGCAGCTAAACCTGAGTATGGTAAACAACATTATTAGACAGTCTTAAATTAATTGCTTGCTCCTGGAATGTGTTTAGGAACAGAGCAGCATGATGACAACTACACCAGGTCTGTATATAAGAGAGGAGTAATTCTCTGGAAGAAGAAATGCCAGGCATGTTGTATGAAGTTCATGCTCTCTAGGAACAGTGGTCCCCAAGGAAGAAATAAATATTTCCGATAGAAGAGAGGATTTGACACTTTACAAGAGACCACAAGCCCAGGTCCTATGAAAACTAGTGAGATGAATTGTGTAAGCCTCAAAATGTTTGAAAAAAAGAGTTAAAAACAAATAAAACTGATTTTTATAACAATGAAGTCTCTAATAATCAAATTTTACTATGATTGAAACTGAGCAGGACCCTCTGATTCTGTCCAGAAGCCTTTTACTGTTCCCTGTGTCTAGTTTGTAGGAAAAGATGTCAACATTCTAGACCTTCCCTTAGTTCCACAGGATAGATTCAAAAGGTTGCACAAAGGAAAAAAGGATGAACGGCCAAAAAATAATAGGCAGTGCTAAAATAGGGTCCTGGGTCTTTCTCAAGAGATACACAAAACAATATATCTTTGAGTCCTTCTGCAGGAACGAAGGCCACCTCTTGGGTGGAGGATGGTAATTTCAGGCTGAGCACAAAACTTCTGGACAATCCCCCTGTTACGTAACCACCAATCAGTCAGAAGAAAATCACATACCGTGCAACCCTGACTCCATATTTTGCCTATAAAACTCTTCCCCCAAAACCGTTGGGTCTTTTGAGAATCAGCTGCCCATCCTCTTTGCTTTACCTGCAGTAAGTGCTTCTCTGTTCCAAACTCTGACAATTTGATTTGGTTTCACTGTATTTGGGTACATGAACTTGTATTTGGCAACAAGATGACAACCACATTACTTCTGACTGATATTTATTAAGCACCTATGCTCTGCCTAGCATACTATATAGTTTGTCTCATTCAATTTTGAACAGAAGCTCAATGAGATACATTTTATTATTATCTCTGTATAGCAAATGGAGAATTTGAAACATTTCTGGTTTTATTAAGTTGGGTTCACAGCCAGTTTAAAAAAAAAAAAAGAGAGAGAGTCAAGATTCACAGTCGGATTTTATTTCAAATGTCATGTTCTTAACTAAATAGCCTGTTACATTTTTAGATCCTCAAAGCAGGAATTGTGCTTTTTAAAATCTGTATGCTCAGTGCCTATAATTTCATCTGGCACACTGCATGTGAATATGTGCTTGTTTAATGACTACATATATGTGGATGCATCTTCCAGCTTGGAAGTCTCAGACTTCCCCTTTTGAACTATTCTCAGCATGAAGTTTCGTAAGAAGTAAAGAATTCTTCCTTCTTACTTATAAACCCATAGAAAGATTGCACAGCTGGTATTTCCCCTCCAAATAATGCTAGATTTATTTGTCCTTTTTTTTCAAAACTATGAATTGAGGGATTTCTATAAGTGTCTAGTACTGCTTTGGCCCTTACAATCAAAGAAAAACTCTGAGTCAGGAGTTTGTATTCCAGTGGAAAAAAGGAGATGGATAATAAACAGTGACCATAATATAGAAATAAATTACCCACGATAGTAGAAAACAAATGCTATGGGAAAAATAAGAAATCAGTTCAGTTCAGTCATTCAGTCATGTCCTATTCTTTTGAGACCCCATGGACTGCAGCAGGCCAGGCTTCCCTGTACATCACCAAATCCCAGAGCTTGCTCAAACTCATGTCCATCACGTTAGTGATGCTATCCAACCATCTCATCCTCTGTTGTCCCCTTCTCCTCCCGTCTTCAATCTTTCCCAGCATCAGGGTCTTTTCCAAGCAGTCAGTTCTTTGCATCAGGTGGCCAAGGTGTTGGAGCTTCAGCTTCAGCATCAGTCCTTCCAATGAATATTCAGGACTGATTTCTTTTATGATGGACTGGTTTGATCTCCTTGCTGTCCAAGGGAGTCTCAAAACATAAGACATAATGTAAGGGAAATCCGACATGCAGGGGGTTAGAAAAAGAAGGAAAGTAGTGATACAAAAAAATAGGCTGTACCACATGAGCATGTTTCAATAATTGTCATAAAAAAGCAAATTGACTTTTATTTTAAATTTATTTTTATTTATTTATTCGACTGCTCCAGGTCTCAATTACGGAACATGATATCTTCCATCTTCCTTGCAGCATGCATGATCTCTAGTTCAGTTGTGCAAAATCTTAATTGTAGCATGTAAGATCTAGTTCCCCCACCAGGTGACCAGGTATCAAACCCAGGGTCTTTGCATTAGGAGCCTGGAGGCTCAGCCAAAGGACCAGCAGGGAAGTCTGAAAGAGTCAATTCTTATAAAATGTGTCCATTTTCTTAATGTTTATTTTAAAAAGTTCTTTTAATAATTCCATCTTACTTTAGATTTGAATTTTAACTCATTTTATTATATCAGTTCAAGCATAATAACATGTCATGAAAATCTTATGAACTGGAAAATAATGATTATGAACCTACCTTGTAGTACATATGTAAAAATAAGAATTCCACCTAACATTTACGTAGTAGTGGCTGAGATTTGAACTGTTTAAATAAAGTCAGTTTAAATGTTATTGCACTGGATAAAAAATAAAGAAAATGTGAATTTTAGCTATTTTTAAAATGCTGGATTCTTATTCATCAAACAGAAAGAAAAAACACCATTTTTGTTTCCATAAAAAAAGTAAAGTATGCAGTTTATTTTCTCATTCTACAGGACTATATACAGAATTAAGAAAAGGATTCATATTTTCACTTCTTGGGGGAATATAGAAATATCACATCATTCATTTATTTAAAAAACATGACTCAGTAAAGCACAAGTTGATTTAATCTAAAAATCTAGTTATAGGAATGTTCTTTTGTTAATTTTCTCAAAGGATAGTAACTGACAGAGCCCCTTAGTGGTCTATGGTGTAGGGGCTTCAGAGTACAAATCTATAATGAACACACAGTTGTTGATCAGGCTGTAAATTGTGTGCCACTTTCTGCAACCCCGTGGACTGCAGCGTGTCAGGCTTCTCTGTCCTGCGCTATCTCCTGGAGTTTGCTCAGGTTCATGTCCACTGAGTTAGTGATGCTATCTAACATATAATGATTTTGTAAATACAGATGTAAACACAATGTTGGAGATGCTTAAACATTTGCATCTTGTCTGGCAAGCTGATTTAGTTCATTAGTTAAATCACACAAACAAACAAAACATTAAGAAAACTTTAGCCAGATTCTCTGTGACTTCTGAGTTAGTGAAATTTAAATGATTTCTTTTGTGACTTATTTTTATGATAATCATTTTAAACTTAAGCCATTTTTTTAAATGACTTCTTATATTTGAATATGTGCCCAGTGTCTAGCCTACCACTATGTAACAAAATTCATGTTAGAATTGCAGTTCATATAATTTGGTATCTCTTCACAATCTTAACAATGCCCTTGTTCTAAAGAGCTTTTGATTAAATTTGTGAGGAATATCTGAATGAGTAAATCATTAAAATCCCTATGTTCTCAAAAAATAAGTATGAGTTAAGAATATCATTAAATTTTAGAACTCTGAATTCAAAGATCATCCCCATCACTTACTAATGACTTTTCACCTCATTGAGCTTCATTTTCTTGACCTAGAAAAGAGCAAAATAATACCTAACTCACAAGGGTGTCCTGAGAATTAAATAGGTAATGTAGCTGAAATTGCTTTGTATATTTCTGGGTATGTCATGACTGACTGGAACTGTTATTTTGCCAACCAGGAAGCAAAGTTTTGTCTCGTTTTCTTCAAAACCTAGTTCTGGGCATATAAATGTCCTGAAATAAAATTCTATTGAATGCTGAATAAAAGTCATCTGGCAGGATAAATTTTATACAAAGTTATCTGATAAATGTTAAACACACACACACTTTGTTTTTTAACAATCCGTGCATGACAGTTCTCTCTGTATAGGATCTATATGGCAAACCAGCAGTTAACCTTAGAGATTAAAGGGATAAAAAAGGAAAAAAATAAATAAATAAATAAAAATAAAAGGTTACTGCAGAGCAGTTGATCCGTTCTGTCAAAATGCCAGCTGTCTCTTTGCTTCTCGGTATTATTAAAGCTTGCTCCGGGGCGTCTCTGTCTATCTCTTCCTCATCTTCTTTCTCTCTCTTTGTCCCAGTCAATGTGCTGGCTGCATCGCTCAATTACTGAACAAATGTAACTTCCCGTCCTCCTCTGTTCAGCCACTTTTTAATGTCACTAACAGATGCTATTGTTAAGACACTTAATGAAAATCATGAACTAAGTATATTCTTTGCCCCTCTTGCTTTTCATTGTTTTTCAGAAAGTTAAGCCATCTGCTTTACACCCCTTAAAATTGCAAGTTTCTTTATAACATCAATCTTGCATTTATCTTAATAACAAATAGATATTTAAGTTCAGAAGTTTAATTTGTATAGAGCTATTTGTTGGTACTGAAATAAATTAAATTTGAGCACCATAAGCGAGATATCAATTTCTGGTTGCAATATGTTTTAATCACTAAAATGTAAACAATAAGGCTCATGCTTACCAAATTTTACCATATGCAATTTTAGTAAAAATGCCCTCTAAAAATATATTGTGGAATGATTATGAAAACACTAAATAAATATTGTATATATGAAAAGTTCAGGCATAATAATGTTGCAAGAAGGGGGGCCCCTTCCAGGACCTGAAAGTGGATTCTTGTCTAGCACACAGAAATGAATTGTCCAAGGAGACACAAACGGTGACAAAGCAAGAGATTTTATTGAGAAGGCGGCGCTCACCCAAGACGGACGCCAGTGAGAAGGCTTCCGGGAGGTGGGGTCTCCTTTTGACCTTTCCTGAACTCTTTTGGTTGGTGGTGGCTTAGTAGTTCTGTGTTCCTTCCTAGGTCTTCCTGTCACAAAATAACCCATGCAAGTGGTTACTACGGTGCCCGGCCAGGGATGGCAGTTTCAGTCAATGTGCTTCCCCTAACAATAACACTTCGTGGACAACCGGAAATACTAGGTATCTTTACACTCACATACGAAAAATATCAGTGCCACTCGATGAGAGAGAAAATACAGGAACTAAAATATAGGAATACAGAATGTAAATATATATTAGATTATTAAAATAAAGAAAAAAACTCAATTTCAGAAATTTTTATTTAAATGGCACTTGTATTTTCTATTCCTTTAGTGTAATTGATATACAAAAATAAATAAATAAATAAATAAAACTTAAAAAAAAATTATTATTCTTTCACATTAATGTGGTGGGTCCTGAAAATAATAGCACCCTTTTCTACAAAAATGAGCTAAGAGGTTTGAGGGCTGGGTATAGAAAGAAGAGAAGTTATCAATTGTTCCTACACTTTTTATTATCATAACCAACCATGCAATAGCTCCAGCAAAATGAGAAGCTTGAATCTATTCCTCTCAGTGGTAATAAAACGATAATTTTACTTGTATTATCCACTTAGTCCCTGAGTCATGTCCTACTCTTTGTGACCTTATGGAGTGTAGCCCACCAGGCTCGCCTGTCCCTGGGATTTTCCTGACAGGAATACTCCAGTGAGTCGCCATTTCCTCCTGCAGGGTGCCTTCCCAAGCCAGGGATCAAAACCTCATCTCCTGTGTCTCCTGCACTGTAGAAGGATTCTTTAAGATCTGCCACCTGGGGAAGCCCATTATCTACTCTTACCTTGGTAAAAATCGCAATTCCCCTTTGCCTCTCTTTTCAATGCATTCTCTTTGTCAGTTCTTCCCTTTCTTTTGAAACTTTATATCTGAGAGGGCCCCAGGGTTTCTTTACACCCTAGGAGTGACCCAGGGCTGTGACAGCTCCTAGGCTTTGGACTTAAAGCACACTAAAGAGAAGAGAAGTGAAAAGCAAAGGAGAAAAGGAAAGATACTCCCATTTGAATGCAGAGTTCCAAAGAATAATCAGGAGAGATAAGAAAGCCTTCCTCAGCGATCAATGCAAAGAAATAGAGTAAAACAACAGAATGGGAAAGAGTAGAGATCTCTTCAAGAAAATTAGAGATACCAAGGGAACATTTCAGGCAAAGATGGGTTTGATAAAGGACAGGAATGGTATGGACCTAACAGAAGCAAAAGATATTAAGAAGAGGTGGCAAGAATACGCAGAAGAACTGTAGAAAAAAGATCTTCACGACCCAGATAATCACAATGGTGTGATCACTGACCTAGAGCCAGACATCCTGGAATGTGAAGTTAAGTGGGCCTTAGAAACCATCACTATGAACAAAGTTGGTGGAGGTGACGGAATTCCAGTTGAGCTATTTCAAATCCTGAAAGATGGTGCTGTGAAAGTGCTGCACTCAATATGCCAGCAAATTTGGAAAACTCAGCAGTGGCCACAGGACTGGAAAAGTCAGTTTTCATTCCAATCCCTAAGAAAGGCAATCCCAAAGAATGCTCAAACTACCTCACAATTGCACTCATCTCACACACTAGTAAAGTAATGCTCAAAATTCTCCAAGCCAGGCTTCAGCAATACGTGAACTGAGAAATTCCAGATGTTTAAGCTGGTTTTAGAAAAGGCAGAGGAACCAGAGATCAAATTGCCAATATCCACTGGATCACCGAAAAAGCAAGAGATCTCCAGAAAAACATCTATTTCTGCTTTATTGACTATGCCAAAGCCTTGATTACAATAAACTGTGGAAAATTCTGAAAGAGATGGGAATACCAGACCACCTGATCTGCCTCTTGAGAAACCTGCATGCAGTTCAGGAAACAACAGTTAGAACTGGACAGTGAACAACAGACTGGTTCCCAATAGGAAAAGGAGTAGGTCAAGGCTGTATATTGTCACCCTGCTTATTTAACTTATATGCAGAGTAAATCATGAGAAACGCTGGGCTGGAAGAAGCACAAGCTGGAATCAAGATTGCCGGGAGAAATAGCAATAATCTCAGATATGCAGATGACACCACCCTTATGGCAGTGAGTGAAGAGGAACTGAAAAACCTCTTGATGAAAGTGAAAGAGGAGTGTGAAAAAGTTGGCTTAAAGCTCAACATTCAGAAAACTAAGATCATGGCATCTGTTCCCATCACCTCATGGGAAATAAATGGGGAGACAGTGGAAACAGTGTCAGACTTTATTTTTTTGGACTCCAAAATCACTGCAGATGGTGATTGCAGCCATGAAATTAAACGACGCTTACTCCTTGGAAGGAAAGTTATGACCAACCTAGATAGCATATTAAAAAGCAGAGACATTACTTTGCCAACAAAGGTCTGTCTAGTCAAGGCTATGGTTTTTCCAGTGGTCATGTATGGATGTGAGAGTTGGACTGTGAAGAAAGCTGAGCGCCGAAAAACTGATGCTTTTGAACTGTGGTGTTGGAGAAGACTCTTGAGAGTCCCTTGGGCTGCAAGGAGATCCAACCAGTCCATCCTAAAGGAGATCAGTCCTGGGTGTTCATTGGAAAGACTGATGCTGAAGCTGAAACTCCAGTACTTCGGCCACCTCATGCGAAGAGTTGACTCACTGGAGAAGACCCTGATGCTGGGAGGGATTTGGGGCAGGAGGAGAAGGGGACGACAGAGGATGAGATGGCTGGATGGCATCACCGACTCGATGGACATGAGTTTAAGTAAACTCTGGGAGTTAGTGATGGACAGGGAGGCCTGGCGTGCTGTGATTCATGGGGTCACAAAGGTCAGACATGACTGAACGACTGAACTGAATAGTTCAAAAAAATTATCTCCATGCAAGGCTTCTTTTCTAAATACTGGACATTGACATTTTAATGTCTCCAACTGAAATATTGATTCCCAGCCCCCAGATGCATTATTTTTGCTATTATATGTCTTAATGAAATATAATTTTACTTTCATGCTATTTTGTTTTAATCTTCGGAGCTTTTATCACCTCATATGCTACACATTTGCATGTTCATTTGTCCATCTCCACTATAGCCCCTAATCTAAAAGGGAGCTTAATGCACATTTATTGATGAATGGGAATGAGAATAAGAATGAGTAGGAGTTCTGATTACATAGAAGTCAATAAATACAGTACTATATATAGTTTTATGCTTCTGTTAAAAACTACCACAAACAGTAGCTTAAAGATGACTTAAAAAAAAAACAAAAACAACAACAACAAAAAAACCTTGTAGTTCTATAGAATAGAACTGATTCTCATCTTCCAATTTTAAGGACTCTTGTGATCACACTGGACACATTTGATGCCAAAAACTTGGCATCTGTGAACCAGTGTTGAAACAAATCTTGCAGACAGAGTTTTGGGCGAAGTAGAAAAGAATAGATTTACAGCTTTACCAGGCAAAGAGGGAGATTTTGATGAGGAGTTTTAAAGCAAGAGTTTAAGGGTGGGGTAGCTGATAAATAGGGTCTGTATAGGGCCTGTACTCCTTTAGTCTGGTCTTGGATAATCTTTTGATGAACATCTTTGTTTCCTCTAACATGGCCTCAGGTAGTGTTCTCTCCCTCTTCCAACAACACAAAAGACAACTCTACACATGGACATCATCAGGTGGTCAACACCAAATTCAGATTGATTATACTCTTTGCAGCTGAAGGTGGAGAAGCTCTATACAGTCAGGAAAAACAAGACTGGGATTTGACTGTGGCTCAGATCACGAACTCCATAATGCAAAATTCAGACTTAAGTGAAAGAAAGTAGGGAAAACCATTAGGCCATTCAGGTATGACCTAAATCAAATCCCTTATGATTATACAGTGAAATTGAAATATAGACTCAAGGAATTAGATCTGATAGACAGAATGCCTGAAGAACTATGAATGGAGGTTCATAATCACTGTACAGGAGACATGATCAAAACCATCCCCAAGAAAAGAGAAATGCCAGAATGAAAACTGGTTTTCTGAGGAAGCTTTACAGATAGCTGGACAAAGAGGAGAAGCAAAAGGCAAAGGAGAGAGGGAAAGGTGTACCATCTGAATACAGATCTCCAAAGAAGAGCAAGGAGAGGAAAGAAAGCTTCATAAATGAACAATGAAAGACATAGAAGAAAACAATAGAATGGGAAAGACTAGAGATCTCTTCAAGAAAATTAGAGATACCAAGGGAATATTTCATGCAAAGATGCCCACAATAAAGCACATAAACAGCACGGACCTAACAGAAACAGAGGAAATCAAGAAGAGCTGGCAAGAATGCACACAAGAACTGTACAAAAAAGGTCTTTAAGACCCAGATAACTATGATGGTGTAGTCATTCACTTAGAACCAGACAGCCTGGAGTGGGACTTCAAGAGGGCTTTAAGAAGCATTACTACAAACAAAACTACAAACAAACCTAGCAGGGGTGATGAAATTCTAGCTGAGCTATGTCAAATCCTTAACGATGATGCTGTTAAAGTGCTGCACTCAATATGCCAGCAAATTTGGAAAACTCAGCAGTGGCCACAGGACTCCTTGTTCCTTCACACTGTCATGTCTGACTCTTTGTAACCCCATAGACTGCAGCATGCCAGACTTCCCTGTCCTTCACCATCTCCCAGAGTTTCCTCTCATCCTCTGTCACCCCTTCTTCTCCTGTATTCAATCTTTCCCAACATCAGGGTCTTTTCCAAGCAGTTCTATTGGCATTAGGTGACCAAAGTATTAGGGTTTCAGCTTTAGCATAAGTCCTTCCAGTGAATATTGAGGGTTGATTTCCTTTAGAATTGAGTGATTTGATCTTCTTTCTCTCCAACAGACTCTCAAGAGTCTTCTCCAGGACCACAGTTTGAAAGCATCAATTGTTCAGTCTTTTTTATTGTCCAAACATCACATCCATACATGACTACTGATAAAATTATTGCTTTGACAATACAGAACTTTGTAGGGAAAATAATATCTCTGCCTTTTAATACTTTGTCAATGTTTGTCATAGCTTTTCTTCCAAGGAGGAAGCGTGTTTTAATTTCATGGCTGCAGTCGTCATACACAGTGATTTTGGAGCCCAAGAATCTAAAGTCTGTCACTATTTCCATTGTTTCCCCATCTATTTGCCATGAAGTGATGGGACCAGATACCATGATCTTCATTTTTTGAATGTTGAGTCTTCATTTCAATCCCAAATAAGGGCAATGCCAAAGAATGTTCAAACTATTGAACAAATGCAATCATTTCACGTGTTAGCAGGTAATGCTCAAAATCCTTCAAGTTAGGTTTCAGATAGTACCTGAAGATTTAGAAAAGGAAGAGAAGCCAGAGATCAAATGACCCACATCTGTTAGATCTTGGAAAAAGCAAGAGAATTTCAGGAAAACATATCCTTCTGCTTAATTTTCCATGCTAAAGCCTTTGACTCTGGATCACAAAAAGCTGCAGAAGATTCTTAAAGAGATGGGAATACTAGACCACCTTTTCTACTTCCTGAGAAACATATATACAGGTCAAGAAGCAACAGTTAGAACCAGACATGGGACAAGGAACTGGTTCAAAATTGGGAAAGGAGTACATCAAGGTTATATACTGTCACCCTGCTTATTTAACTTGTATACAGAGTATATCATGTCACTTGCCAGGCTGGATGAATCACAAGCTGGAATCAAGATTGCTGGGAGAAATAACAATAACCTCAGATATGTAGATGAGACCACCTTAGAGAAGAAAGCTAAAGAGCCTCTTGATGAATGTGAAAGAGAAGAATGAAAAATCTGGCTTAAAACTCAACATTCAAAAAATGAAAATCATGGCATCTTGTCTCATCACTTCATGGTGAATAGATGGGGAAACAATGGAAACAGTGAGAGACTTTATTTTCTTGGGCTCCAAAATCACTGCAGATTGTGATTGCAGCCATGATTTTAAAAGACACTTGCTCCTTGGAAGAAAAGCTATGAAAAACCTAGACAGCATGTTCAAATGCAGAGACATCACTTTGTCAACAAAAGTCCATCTTGTCAAAGCTATGGTTTTCCCAGTAGTCATATATGGATGTGAGAGTTGGACTGTAAAGAAAGCTGAGCACCAAAGAATTGATGCTTTTGAACTGTGGTGTTGGAGAAGACTCTTGAGAGTCCCTTGGATGGCAAGGAGATCCAACCAGTCCATCCTAAAGGAGATCAGTCCTGGGTGTTCATTGGAAGGACTGATGTTGAAGTTGAAATTCCAGTACTTTGGCCACCTGATGCAAAGAGTCGACTCATTGGAACAGATCCTGATGCTGGGAAAGATTTTGGGCAGGAAGAGAATGGGGTGACAGAGGATGGGATAGTTGGATGACTCAATGGACATGAGTTCAAGCAAACAATGGACAATAGTGAAGGACAGGGAAACCCAGAGTGCTGCAGTTTATGGGGTAACAAAGAGTTGGACAGGACTTGGTGACCAAAAAACAACAACGACAAAGTCTTCTATCAAACGAAGAATGTTAACTCCTTCTGTGGGGGGTTCTGGTTCTATAAAAAGCTCAAAGATATTGTTATGTGTACTCCTTGAGATAGAACCAGGACTCTGCCCAAGACTGTAGTATTGCTTCTTGGTTGCTCCTCTCTTGTCTCTGAATCCCTTTCCTTCCTTAATTAATGACTGTTTGAATCTGCCCTTTGGAACTCAGGGAAGTTTACATGGCTGAACAGAAATTCTCCATGCCCAGGAGCCCCACTAATTTCACCCCAGGATAATAAACAAACAATCACCCTATTTACAAACTTCCACCTATAACTTTAATTCCTCTTACTGTGAAACCTAGTATTTTCACATATTCAAGGATTAGAATGTAAACATTTTTCAGAGAGACATTTCTGCTTACCACAAATATCTAAGGATTTGACTGTAGTATGGCATATTAAATTTAGCAAATGAGAGAATTGGACTTTAAAAATCACTGAGAAAATACTGGGTTCAAAGAAAATTTGAGTTAAAACAAAATTTGTCCTCCCTAGAGGAAAATAGTCATACTATTCATTAATGCAAAACCTCAGAAGAAGTAGCAGCCTAGAATCATGTGGGAAAATGTAGAAAAATCATTCATGAGTATATTTATAATACTTGGAGTTTGACAAGCTAAATAAAGCATACATATTAGTGGATGAATAATAAAAAGAAACTTACAGTATACATAAGATGAAATTTTAAACAATCACAAGTATACACATGATTAAAAGGAACAATCACAAATGGAAGTGTAGCTTTAAACAAGATGTTGAAGCCTTTAATTTATAAAGAATTCTTGAAGCTTACAGGAAAAATTTGATTATGTACCAAAAGGAAAATTACATACCAAAAGGGGGAAAGTGTAACCTATAGAAAAGTAAAAGTAAACTAATGGAGAAGTTTACTTTCTTGGCAGTCAGTTTAATGATTTGAAGAAAGAAAAACAAATCGGTCTTCATTTTGGTCTTTAAATTCTCAACAATTTAAACAAGATAGGACTCATTAGTAAAACAAAAGCTAGGAACATAAAGTGTAATTTTTGTAGAATTTCATAAATATGAAAACATTGTAAAGCAAAGTTTTTCAAACCAGCTGCATTTTTTCATACCTCTTGGTAAATTGTTATTTTTATTGTGATTATTGTTGCTATAAGTTTCTACCCAACATCTCAGATGGTACAGGGGTGGGGAGGATTCTGGATTAGAATTTACGGCTTTCCCTATTCTGGAAATTGCCCTCAGAGAAAATTATAAAATTCATTATTATGGTGACTCTTAGAATGCAAGACCAAGAAGTAACTGAAAGGAAGATGGAGACAGAAGGAATGTGGAGATTAAGGGTTATGAACAGAAGCCCTGGGCTCTGGCACTACTTCGGGAGGCTTCCTCCAACTGCAGTATCAAAACAAGGAGCTTGAGGGGAAGGATGGGCTTATGTTGCTTCCTGCTAAGCACCAAAATAAATAAATAAATAGAATTAATTTTTAATAATCAAAAGATCTAAAATGCATGTAAATATCATCATTGAATTCATAACAATGTCTCCTAAATTTTTAAGAAGATTCTTTTACACTTAAAAATAAATTGAGCTGACTTTGCTCAATTTCATCAAACATGTTTCAGAGTCTACATATTCTGCTATTTGGGGTTTTATTGGCAAAATACCTGATAAAACATTTTAATTCAATTTTATCTCTTTAAAAATGATAGGATGTTGACCAAAATATATAATTCATCTTAAATTCATTCTAGAGACCTCATAAAATGTAAATGATTATAGAAAATAATGACTCTTTTATTCAAGTCAAACATGACCTGAAAAAAATTGTTGATAAATGTCAATTATCAATATATGTCCAGTGCCTCTCTCTTGCTTTATTCCTTCTCTATATAGTACACTTTACTCTAATTATGAAATCTACCCTTTCAAGATCACATTTTTCCCTTGACATCTGTGAAAAATTGGAATTCATTTTGAGAGCTAAGAATGCCTATAAGTCATAAGCAGGTTTAGATAACAAGTTGGGTATTTTGTCATTTTCCCTGTTATTTATTATTTTGCCCTTATCTCCCTGAGTAAAGTAAAGTGCATTGCTTCCAGCTTTTCAACCACAATAAGAATGGATAAGGGTTTTTAAATAGTATGTTCCCTAAAATTATTTTAAAATAGATTTAAGAATTTTTTTCTTTGTTTATTTAGGGGATGGGGGTGTTTAGGGCTGTTATTTTATATTTGTTGAGCAAAATGAGATGAAAATGGCAAGAAACCAGAAATAAATTTAATTTTTGGACTTTAAGATATGCATTTAGTCAAAATAGTTACAATTAGAAACATCTGAATTCATTCAAGCATCATCTGTCTATAATACAACTGTCTATAATATGCCCATATGTGATGCATAGTCTGCTCATATATTTTATACATATATTACTTTATAACTTCTTAACAATTAGGTAGATGAATACTTATATCGCAGGAAGGGGGATTTTTCTATCCCCCTTCCCTGTTTTGTTCTTTTGACTGATTGAATAATTAATATGATATAAAACAGGTTAATAGAGGAAAAGCCTATTTAGTTCTTTACATACAGGAAACCAACATACTTAAGAGGTTCTGAGACAGAACTGTAAAATGAAGTATATATGCCATTCTCATATAAGGAATGGAATAGGTATCTGGGATTTCTAGGCACAGGAGGGTCATTCACAGAACCATAAAAAACAAAGTGTAGACATTAACATTTGATAGCTATATGTTTACCCTGCCATACAGATGGGGCAAATTAGATAAAATTTATCTCTGGTAGTAACTCTTTTTCTGGGAAAAATGCTTAATTTAAATTCATCCACGTAGTTAAGGGAGTGCAGTAGTTTCTCTTGAACCCTTGGAGTATTCACTGCCTATAACTCAAAATAATTTACATGCCAAAGTGGTACATCTTGGGGAGGCCTATACTGAACCTCTGCAATATTTGCTACTAACTTACATTTGTTCTGTCTTTACACTAGAATATGTGGCTTAATTCTAAACTAACTGAGCACTTCACTCTTTCATTTTTCTGGGCCTTTCTAAGATGCAAATTGCAAATGAGACCAGGAGAAATTCAGAGAGTACTAGGTGTATGATAGAAACACGTGTCCTTACAGTTGGAATGTCCCACAGTCCAGGGCAGTTCTGTCTGTACCTCTCACACATGCAACATTCCTTTGTATTTATAACTGAGAAAGAGGTGAATGCACTTCTATTTTTTCTTACAGATACAGAAAATGTTTTCAGTTTTATGTTCTTTTTATCCCAAAAGGAAACTTGAATTTTTTTTTTCATATTACACATACCTACAAAAGCACAACTTTTAAAGAAAAGCTACTGACAAGTGTTTTCATACACTTTTTTTTTTCTTGTTTTTGAAAGTGCTTTATAGATAGTAGAGAGAACGATCAGATGGATGCAATTTTGTATACTCCTGTGTGGCTGTTCCCTGATGTCCAGAGGGTTGTGTCACTCCTAACCAATTGATCCCGAGGTATTTGACTTATGAACCAGCATCTCTCCCCTCATTAGCCTTCTACCCTGCAGGCTCATCACCCTCACCCAAGAGGGCTAAAATAATCACTATTACACATCACATTGACTATGTCACACATGCCTTTAAGCTGGTTTGTATTCTTCTTTTAAAGCAGATTTGAATCGGTCACCTGGAAGGCAAGGGCCTCCTGCATGATTGTTTCTGATTATCTCATCTCTTTCCCCATGAGTTTCTGTTCCATGTTCCAATTTAAAATGATATAATGACTTATGATACCTAGATTTCTCTATTCTTTTCCTATCCTCTCTACAGTCATCCTAATGGATTGGGTTTTTACCTTGTATTATACAAAAGAATGAAATAACGCTTTATGGCAACTAGCAGCTTTGTTCTCCAAATTATTTTATAGTCTTTCTTGTTTTCAGGGAATTGCATTCACTTTTCAGAGAAGAATTGAAAGACTCTTCATTCTTTGTCTTAATATAACATTTATTAAAATATTTTTCCCTAAATGGTTAGTATTGTAGGCTTTTTTATGTGATGAACATGGTTTAACATATTGTTCCCAGTGGGTACACACAGGTACCCTACCCATAGGCCAAGAAATGCCTTTTTTTAAAAGCCAAAATCACTTTGTGCTACTACAAAGAATCTTTTTTGGGTCATTTAGAAGCAGTTAAAATGTCAGCTTTCTTAAAAAAAGAAAAAAAAAATAGAAAGCTTCAGTTATGCAAAGGTCAAGTTACCTCCACATTTAGACAGAATAAATAAAACATTATGCCCATTAAGTTTATACTGATGAAACATCCAGCCTCTGAAAACATTCAGTTAAGGAAAGGAAAATTTAGAGAAGACCCCGATAGAACAATAATGATTAAGAAATTCCTTTACCAAAGAACAAAATATATAGAGGTGAATACTATAGATACAGATGAGACAAATGTTGTGAGTTATTTACAATGATAGAAATATAGCTATACAAATGTAAGAGAACAATGGCACACATTTGCATACAGGCATATATGTAAATTGAAAGGGTGATAAGTTACTATTAGACAGGGATATTGGAGAAACAAAGAAAAAGAGGAATAAGAAAGAGCAAAAAGGAAATGAAAAGGACAAAAAATCTGTATGTTATACTATACCTGATAGAGGATGAATTTTTTTTTTTTTCCTGTGTTCTCCTAAGTTCCATGCTGGGAAATCACTACTCTTACACTCCACATTCAAAGATTAATAAAAACAACAAGCAGGTATTGATTACCAAGTGTATCTCTTATGTGGATGGGGAGATACACAGGAAAACTGAATAAAATTCCCTGAAATGGCCCAAACCACCTCCTTAAATGGGCTCCCCTTGTGGTTCAGCTGGTAAAGATCCACCTGCAACGTGGGAGACCTGGGTTCCACCCCTGGGTTCAATCCCTGGAGAAGGGAAAGGATATCCACTCCAGTACTCTGGCCTGGAGAATTCCATGGTCTATGCAGTCCATGAGGTAGCAAAGAGTCAAACACGACTCGGTGATTCACCACCTTAAATGGGCTTCTCAGGTGGTGTTAATGGTAAAGAACCCACCTGCCAGTGAAGTGGACACAAGAGACACAGGTTCACTCCCTGGGTAGGGAACATATACCCTGGAAGAAGGCAAGGCAATCTACTCCAATGTTCTTGCCTGGAGAAACACAGGGACAGAGGAGACTGGCAGGCTACAGTCCTCAGAGTTGCAATGAGTCAGACCCAAATGATGCAACTTGGCAAACATGCCTGTGCCACCTTAAATACCATCTTCAGCTAAAGACTTCAAAGAAAAATGTGGGGGACCAGTTAAGTGAAGTTACTAGGAGAAGGGCAGTAAACAAAAGTAAGGCATTTACACAGCTTTAAGGCTGAGCCATCTCCATTGATGAGTTTCTTATGATTTAGAGGCATTTTGTTACTGCATTGGTCAACGAGAACCATGCCCGAGTCCTAGACTTAGCAGGGATTTTCTGTATCATCCAAAGAGGTTCTTTTTACAATTAGATTCACATAGTCAACAAAGGAACTGGTGTTGAGACTGGACCGCACAGGCTTTATTCAATGGCCAAAGAATAGAAAAGTTGGAACCTTGTTGACAAATCAACTTCTGAACCCAGTTTTGGTGAAGATGCCAAATACACAAGAAGGTGGATGAAAGAGTGGGAAGAAGGGTGATGTTCTTCAGTAGCTAAATCGTGTGTCTCTGCAGCTCCGTGGGCTTACCATCTCCTTCAGCATCTCCCAGGGTTTGCTCAGACTCATATCCATTGAGCTGGGATGCCATCCAACCATCTCATCCTCAGTTGCCCACTTCTCCTCCTGCCTTCAATCTTTCCCACCATCAGGGTCTTTTCCAATGAGTCAGTTCTTTGCATCAGGTGGCCAAAGTATTGCAGCTTCAATTTCAGCATCAGTCCTTCCAATGAATATTCAGGGTTGATTTTCTTTAGGATGGACTGGTTTAATCTCCTTGCAGTTCAAGGGGCTCTCAAGAGTGTTTTTTTTTTTTTTTTTTTCCAGCACTACAGTGTAAAAGCATCAATTATTTGATGTTCAGTCTTCTTTATGGTTAAGCTCTCACATCTGTACATGACTACTGGAAAAAGTATAACTTTGACTATACAAACCTTTGTCAGCGAAGTGATTTCTTTGATTTTTAATACACTACCTAGATTTGTCACAGCTTTCTTTCCAGGGAGCAAGCACCTTTTGATTTTCCTGACTGAAGTTACCATCCTCAGTGATTTTGGAGCCCAAGAAAATAAAATCTGTCATCATTTCCATTGTTCCCCCATTTATTTGCAATGAAGTGATGTGACCAGATGCCATGATCGTAGTTTTTTGAATGTTGATGTTTAAGCCAACTTTTTCACTCTCTTTTCTTTCACACTCATCAAGATACTCTTTACTTCTTCTTCACTTTCTGCCATTAGAGCAGTATTGTCTACATTTCAACATATCTGAGATTGTTGATATTTCTTCTGGCAATTTTGATTCCAGCTTGCGATTCATCCAGCCTGGAATTTCACATGATTACTCTGCATATAAGTTAAATAAGCAGGGTGACAATATACAGCCTTGAAGTATTCCATTTCCAATTTGGAACCACTGTTTTGTTCCATGTCCATTTCTAATGGCTGCTTCTTGACGTGCATGCAGATTTCTGAGGGGACAGGTAACATGATCACGTATTCCTATCTCTTTAAGAATTTTCCACAGTTGGGCTCCACACAATCAAAGCCCTTAGATTAGTCAATGAAGCAGAAGTAGATGATTTTCTTGAATTCCCTTGCTTTCTCTCTGACCCTCCAGATGTTGGCAATTTGATGTCTGGTTCCTCTGTCTTTCCTAAATCCAACTGTACAACTGGAATTTCTCAGTTCAGGTACT
Source organism: Cervus elaphus (assembly GCF_910594005.1). Lineage (NCBI taxonomy): Eukaryota > Metazoa > Chordata > Mammalia > Artiodactyla > Cervidae > Cervus > Cervus elaphus. The sequence goes on along the minus strand of NC_057844.1, from coordinate 8,536,759 downwards.
GCTGAAGCCTAACTTGATGGAATTTGCACATTACCTTGCTAGAATGTAAAAATTAGCCCAATTGTATGGTAGTTTGAACATTCCTTAGCATTGTCTTTCTTTGGGATTGGAATGAAAGCTGATCTTTTCCAGTCCTTCGCCCAGTACTGAACTTTCCAAATTTGCTAGCGTATTGAGTGCAGCACTTTAACAGCATCATCTTTTAGGATTTTAAGTAGGTTAGCTGGAATTTCATCACCTCCATTAGCTTTGTTCGTAGTAATGCTTCCTAAGGCCCACTTGACTTCACACTCCAGGATGTCTGGGTGTAGGTGAGTGATTACACCATCGTGGTTATCTGGGTCATTGATGACTTTTTGGCATAGTTATTCTCTGTGATCTTGCCACCTTGTTTTAATCTCTTCTGCTTCTGTTAGGTCTTTGCCATTTCTGTCCTTTACTGTGCCCATCTTTGCAAAAAATGTTCTCTTGGGATCTCTAATTTTCTTGAGGATAGCTCTAGTCTTTCCCATTCTATTGTTTTCCTCTGTTTCTTTGCGTTGTTCATTTAAGAAGGCTTTCTTATCTCTCCTTGCTATTCTCAGGAACTCAGCATCCAGACAGTGTATCTCTCTCTTTCCCCTTTGCCTTTTGTTCTGTTCTTTTTTCAGCTATTCACAAGATCTCCTCAGAAAGCCACTAGTCTTCTCCCATCCAAGTACTAACCAGGCCCAACCCTGCTTAGCTTCCGAGATCAAACAAGATCGGGCGCACTCAGGGTGGCATGGCCGTAGACCCACTTAGTCTTCTTAGTCTCTTTTTCTTTGGGATGGTTTTGGTCATTGCCTCTTGTACAATGTTATATCCTCCGTCCATAGTTCTTCAGGCACTTTGTCTATCAGATCTAATCCCTTGAATCTATTTGTCACTATTCTTAAGTTATCCGGAAACAAAAGTATGGTTTGGGCCTGGAACCAATGAGGTTTCCTTTTCAGTCCTTGTGTGGACTTTTCTGATTGTTGTCATGGCAATCATCAATTGCCATAGTGCTGGTGGTTGTGTCATTTAGCTAACGTATTACAATGTGTTTGTAATGAGGTTCAAGGTCTACTGGAAGTCAAATCTCCTGCTATCTTGGGCTTAGTTGTTTCTAAGCAATTATTATTATTACTTTTTTTCCTCTTTGCAGCTTCCTCCTGAAACTTAGATAATTGTAATTGATTTCTATTCCAGAGAGGGACAGGAGTGTGATTGTGGAACAACAGCCTTTGTAACATCCCTTCTCTTTCTGGTACATTGAGCAAGAAACCCTTACAAGTGGAGGTTTTCCTTACCAAAGGGTAACTTCTTCCCCCCCCCCCGCCCCCCCAGATTCTCCTGTGTCTAGAGTTTTGCAAAAATGTCAACTCAAAATAACCCTTATGCCAATACATGTCAATCCTTATTTTGGGGTTGCGTGTTCTTTCAACCCTAACATTTTAGACATGAGGAAATAGGAACAAAAAATGATGATACTTGTTACAAGCATGGTTAGGTAAAGACCAGAGGGGGTGCATTTCTGCAGCACTCTGAGCATGTTGACAACAAAGATGATCAACATGGAGTCACCTATGCTAAACATCACATCATCAAACCAAGATTTGAATATAGTTTCAACCTCTCCCAGTAATGCATCTTAAACCTCTCAATCAGATATCACTGGATTGGTGCTAGTGAGGTCATCTGCCCGAGAGACCACTGCCATCCTCTGAAGGACAGTGACCACGCCACAACCAATCTGCTCTTTGCTAGTATAGCTTTCTTTTCTCACACCTTCTCCTTGGAGAAGTCTTTCGTTCTGTGTAGCTCCTTGGTGCTCCCTTCTGTCGGCTATGTGGGATGTTGCCTGATTCAGGAAATGTTGAGTAGAGCCAGTGAGATCTTTCAAAGTTACTCAATTGAATTTTGTTTTTTAACAAGTGTAAGAGCAACAATTCTGGAAGTCAGCTGCTAGAGCTGGAATCATGACTGATTCCACTTAAAGCACACCATATTTTCTAAAATAATTTTCAGTCAGTTACTTAACCTCTTTATGCTTCACTTTCCTGATAAAATGGGCGTTAGCACAGCACACTTCTTACATGGGTGTGTCAGGAGAATTAAAGGTATGAAAAGCTGAGTCTGCACTTGGCCTTTGGTGCACACCCTCAGTACTGTCTGTGTTATTTCTCTGGACACCCGAGTCTCAATCTGCTTTTTAATACCCTTTTAAGGAATATATCTTCTCTATGTAGTTATAATACTTGCTATAATCCCTGAGGGCTCAGATGGTAAAAGAATCTGCCTGCAATGCAGAAGACCCAGATGTGAATCCTGGGACCCAGAAATCAATCTCTGGTTACCCACTCCAGTATTCTTGCCTGGAAAATTCCACAGACAGGGGGGCCTGGTGTGCTACAGTCCATAGGGCCACCAAGAGTAGGACAATTAGCTCAGCAAAAGCGACTAACAATTTCAACACACGTAGTTATATACTTATAAACTTTTTTTCATCCAGTACCCTGCAGAGGATCAAAGGACTTAACTGATCAAAAATCCCTAAAGGTTTAATTTAACATTTAATAATACTAATCTTAAAATGTGTAAAATAAACTTTTTGAAATGACATGAAAACTTACTATTTTCAGTGAAACAAAGTTTATATTAACAGTAAATTAGATTTATATATTGTTAATTTTATATTATTACATCTTAATAGTTTTTAAGTTTTTTTTTCAATTTTTTTTTTTCCAATATTTTCAATGAAGCTTAAAATGGTCAGGGTCAGCCTGAATACAGAGTTACAATCTGGGTTCAAACCTTCTTTCCTAAGTGTTTTTTTTTAATTTATTTATTTTCCTCTTCTCTCTCTCTCTCTGCCAGAATCCTTTAAGATGAATAATACTTTCTCTAAGGCAACATTTCTATATCTAAGCCTAATAGACCTTTTTCTTTCCTTTGTACTCTTTGTTAAAAGCCTTTGTAATGGAAAGTACCTTTCTTTGTGTCCTGTATTTTCCCTTATCTGAAGAGAAGGCTGCCTGCAGGCAGTCCCTTTGAGTTCTAGGAGGTTGCTATAACCTTCTTTGTGATTAGATCACCAGAAAACTGCTTCTTTCCTGCATAATGCACTTCTTAAAACACTAATGAAAGGAAAATGAGCCAAACAATAACTTTGTAGGATGAAGTGGGTGGCAGGTAGATCTCTGTTCTGTTCTTAGAGAGAGAATAATATCTCATTTTTACATCAATATTGTTTTGGAGCGTTGTATGTGGTTTTACTTTATTTTAGTTTTTTTTTTTTTTCTTTTTTCTTTTACTTTAGGAAAGGCAATGGACTAGCTTAAAAAGAATGCCAACTTAGCGCCAGAGGATTGACACAGCTTTTGTAACTAGCCTTTGACAGAATGGTTTAGTTTGTGGACTTTCTCTAACATTTGCATTATTACTTCCTAATCTTGAAAAAAATTCTACTCTTTGATAAGTTAAAAATGTAATAAAATACACAAATAATTTCACAGTACATAACTATTAACAACTAAAAGTTTCAAATCACAAGTGTCACTGTTTTGTGGTGAAGGAGAACATAGTACCCCCAAATATGCCTTTTTGGCAAAAGGATTATTTTGACCTGATTGTTTTTAAGAAATAGCAAGCATAGGAGAAGCTCTGAAAGCAAAGTAGAGGTTACTCTTTTGTAAGAAAAATTTATAAGAGAAATCTTCATTTGGAAGGATGTATCCCTCTTTTTATCAGGAAGAGGAGGACAATATTCCTAGAAATTTATCAATGGCAAAGACAGCTACTTAAATCTGCATAACAATTTTTACCCTTGTTTAATGATCTTGCTTGATAACCTCCCATAACCAACTCCCTCTATCCTTGTGGAATCTTGTTTAGTCTTTAGCTGAATATGGTATTTAAGGTTGTGATTTGAGCTGTTTGGGGGAAATTACCCACACTTCCTGGGTGTCTCCAGTGAGTACAAAAGTATGCATATTATTAAACCTGTGTTTATTTATCTCATGTTAATCTTTGTTATTACGTGGGGATCTCAGCCAAGAACTTAAAAGGGTAAAGGGAAAATATTTTTATTCTCCTACAGTTGTACCATGAAGCTAATGTACAAAATGTAAGTTTTCCAGTTGATATACTAATATTCACATTCTGCATATGGAGGGTTCAGCAGTGGATGCTCAAATGCTGCATTTGGAATGAAACTCCAGAAACAATAAGGATGTCAGCTGTAGATGGAAAAAAAAAAAACAAAAAACTAAAGCTAAATTTTCTTGGGTCAGATAATATAGGTCCCTTTAGAATAGCAAAAAGAACTTGAGGCTTCTGGTTCAATATGGCTGAGTGGAAGGACTTGCACTCCTCTCCTCTTGTGAGAGCTCTAAAACCACAACTAGCTGTTGAACAATCATCAACAGGAGAATTCTGGAATGCGCCAAAAAATGATACTGCATGTCCAAAGACAGAAAGATGATGGGAGGAGCACAATCACAATAAAAATCAATCTTGGCATAAGCCCTCTTGGAGGTCTCCATTAAAATTACCAGAAAGCCTGTAGACCCCAGCCATCAAAAGATAACCAGATTAAAGCTTTACTGAGCAAGGCCCTGTCCACCAGAGCAAGACCCATTTTTCCCATCTCCAGTCCCTCCCATCAGGAAGCTTACACAAGCCTCTTAGCCTTCTCCATCAGAGGGCACAGAGGATGCAAGAAGAACCACAGTCCCACAGTGACTAGAACAAAAGCCACATTACAGAAAGTTCATCAGGATGAAAAAGCAGGAAGTTATGTCCCAAATAAAGGGACAAGATAAAATACCCCAGAAAAACAACTAAAGGAAGTGAAGATAGACAATCTTCCAGAGAAAGAAATTAGAATATTGATAGTGAAGATGATCCAAGATCTTGGGAAAACAATGAAAATGAAAGAAATGTTTACCAAAGACCTAGAAGTAAAGAACAAACAAACGAGATGGCAAACACACTAGAAGCAATCAATAGCAGAAGAACAGATACATGACCTGGTGGACAGAATGGTGGAAATCACTGCCACATATTGAATATTGAAAAAAGAATAAAAATAAATAAAGACAGTCTAAAAGACCTCTGGGACAAAGTTAAATGCACCAAGATTTGCATTATAGGGATCCCAGAAGGAGAAGAAAGAAAGAAAAGACCTGAGACAATATATGAAGAGATAGTAGCTGAAAACTTCCCTACCATGAGAAAGGAAATAGGCAACCAAGTCCAGAAAGCACAGAGAGTCTCAGGCAGGATAAACCCAAGGAGGAACACACTTAGACACATAGTAGCCAAACCAACAAAAATTAAAGATAAAAATAAAATATTAAAAGAAACAAGGGAAAAATGACAAATATACAAGGGGACTCCCATCAAGCTTTCAGGTGATTTCTCAATGGAAACTCTACAAGCCAGAAGGGAATAGTGTGATATATTTAAAGTGATGGGAGGGAAGAACCTACCGCCAAGAATCTCCACCCGGCAAGACTCCCATTCAGTGTTGATGGAGAAATCAAAAGCTTTCCAGACAAGCAAAAATTAAGACAGTTCAGTACCACCGAACCAGCTGTACAACAAATAGGCAGGAAACACAAAAGAAGGAAGAGATCTTCAGAAAATAAATCCAAAACAAATAAGAAAATGGTAACAGGATCATACATATCCATCATTATCTTAAATGTAAATGGGTCAAATACACCAACCAAAAGACATAGACTGGCTGGGTGGATGAAAATGTTCATGTATGCTCTTCCACTTACTACATCACTCTGCTTGACCCCCCAAATTGTATGTAGTTATTTTATATTGGTAGGTTAATCAGGTTCCCATTACGGCTTGCAACTGTAATTATCTTTTATTTTTATTTCTTGCTATTGATTGTGAAAACTGATAAGCATCTACCATCATGATCATCTAACTATTACTCACTTAATATCACTGTATCATGATTGGTCAAGAGAAAAATAACAGAACTCTATATCACCAAAACTACCATTTACTAGAAAAGGCTGTAATCACTTTTTTTAAAAATCCAGACTCATATCAGAATTATCTTGAAATTTTTTGAAAGATAAAGAAAATGTGCTTGAATTTTATGAGACAGAAGATATAGTTAGATAACTTTATTATGCATTCTTTATAAATTCTACTACTCTATTATATAGAATGTGTGTAATATAGTTTAATTTGTCATTTGCTGTTGTTGTCATTCTTTTGTAAACAATGTTGAACCAATTTGGGTAAAGATGGCAATGAAATTGATACGTAAGGATTTGAAGCAGCATGTAAGTTTGCAAGAAAGCAAATTACTCAGATGACTCTGGTGTTGTATATAATCACAGACAGTATAGAGAAGTAACTGCTAATGGCCTTGCAAATCTACCAGAGTATTGGCTCTGTGTGTGTGTTATAAAGTTTCATTGAATTCTCCCTACTGCCATTCTTTACAATCATCACATCATTTATTGTGGTTGATTCTCTATCTTTCAAACTTATTTTTTATAGTGTCCTCTTGTAAACTTCTTATACGTTTATATTTAACTTTTCCAAACATTATGATATATCACTGAAATATATTGGTATTTAAATTGTCATGTAGACTGTTTTCCAACATTGCTGACACTCTCCCTTTCCATGGACGTGTGTTTCAGGGATTCCTTTTGACCATTTGAATATTTTAATAATTTGGGTAGGACAAAACCTTATAATCTGAAAGGCTGAAACATTTAATCACTACTGTGATACCCTTCAAAACTCCTTTCCCTCTGACGTGCTAATAAGTAATATTCAAGATGACACATGCTCCATCCACAAGGGTCTCTGAGAAACCAAGATAATCATAGCCCTCAAGGATTGATGTGTGGTGTAAGAGACTAAATATTGAAATTGAGTTGTATAAATACATATGTATGTGTGTGTATTTATATATAAATATTTATGTGTGTGAAGAATATAATAAGCATATATGTTTGTATGAATATGCATAAAATCAGTGATGCCTTAGAAAATGAATTTATTATTATACTACTGCACATATTATTACTTTAGGTGAGTAAAATTAATTTTCTACAATAAGCGTATTCCACATAACTTCAGGTAACAGTGACTTTCTGTCACTATGTAACAAGAATTCCATTTCCTCTAGTTTCAAATAAGATTTTTCTCATTATCCTGCTTAGCCTTTACCTATAACATTTTTAAAGTTCAAAATTTAACAGTGTGTTCAATGCACTTAGCACTTTTATTAACACTCTCCTCAAAATAACAGGTTTTCTAGATTCTGACTACAACATGATTTCAAAGCTTACTCCCCCATTTAGCCATTTCTTTTGGCTATACCTAACATTCAGGTGCCAAATTCTGTATTAGTTATTCACTTATGTGTAATTAATTGCATCAAAACTTAGCTTTGCACATTTATATTTTCACAGTGAATCAGTTGTCTGGTTTAGTATGTCTGATTGCTTCTGGCTCAGGAAATCTGTCAATTTGGGCTGTGTCTCTTCTGAAAGTCCTACTGTAAGGATAGAATTCTTCTTCCAAGTTCATTTATGTGATTATTTTTCCTGTCACAGCACATGACACACCTTGGCACATGAGTCTCCACAGGCTACCTTCTAATACGGCAGCTTGTTTTTGGCCAGGTGACTGAGACAGGGGTAAGACTCCCACTGTAACCTAATGTTAGAGGGAGCATACAGTATGACATCATTTCTATCATATTTTACTAGTTTCAAGAGTGTCAATACATCCAGCCCTTACCTACCCAAAGAGAGGGGATCGCACAAATGTATAAAGATCAGGAGTTAGGGATCATCCAGGGTCTATCTTAAAGGCTGCCTGCTACAATCTTACTATAATTTTTATTATAAACAATATATAACCTAGTTCAGGAAATAATGACATCTTAAAAATATTTTTTCTTTTATGTAAAGTTAAGGATTTGTAAATTATGAAAACACTTTCTAAATTTTCTGTCATTTCCCAGTTCCTTTTTTAAAAAGCATTCTCTAACTCTTCCTAAGACTAAAGACTCTAAAATCTCTCATTTCCCAGTCTTTCTCCTCCATTTTTCTGCTAAGCTAGACCACAAGTACTTGTTTTATGATACTCTCCCTCATTCAATTTTCTCTATAGCTACTGATTTTCTAATTCTTATTCTAGGCATATGCAACAAATTCAGAAAAGACTGTGCCATGGGCTTCTTTTAATTATGTGGGAAAAGGTGTTATGTGAGAAAGGAAAAAAAAAATGTATAAACATTTAGAGTGAGCCTGGAAAAATATCTGTACATATAAGCACATGGTTACTATGGTTTCCATAGCACCTAGAGGGTGTTCACATAGAAACTTAATTTATGGTTCCAATCTGGAGTAGAAGTGTAGATTCTGAAGACAGTGTCAGGAACTAAAGGCATGCAAGTATTAGCATAGCTTCCAACATTCAAAGGGATAAGGAAAGTCTATATGATAGAAAAAATTGATTTTGAAGTTCAAGATTCATGTAAAATGATCATATGGTAAGTCTCATGAATTAATTAAAAAGTTATCCTATAACACTGAAATGATACACACTAAACAGAAATTATAACAGTTATGCATTTATTGACTCTTCAAAAATGTTATAACTATAATTTATTCATTCTAATTAATAAAATAATTATTTATAATTACTTAATTTATAAATAGTAAATTTACAATTTATAAAATATGGGTTAATTTCTATAATTTGTTTATTAAAAGAACATATCTAAAATGGTAAACTACTTTGATATTCAATCCCCAAAAGCTAATGAGATTGAATTCAATAATTTCTTTTAAATTTTAATAATATACTATTAAGTTCAGATCAATTTTAAGTGTAATTCATTTTTTAGAGTGCTAAACAGGATTATTTCACATTTTTCTAATTTTTAAAGCAATCTTTAAATTATGCTTTTTCTAAAATAATTTGAAATCAGTTTCCCAAGAGAAGGTGAGTTTACTAAATATTTTGCAGGAAATATTTATATCTATTACACCATACTTGTGGCGGAAAGTGAAGAAGAACTAAAGAGTCTCTTGAAAGTGAAAGAGGAGTGAAAACGTTGGCTTAAAACTCATCATTCCAACTAATAAAAATAAATGGAAAAAAAAATAAATTAATACAATAAAAAGACCTCCTTACACCCTGAAAAAAAACAAAAAAACCTCAGCATTCAGAAAACTAAGATCATGGCCTCCAGTCCCATCACTTCATGGCAAATAGATGGGGAAACAGTGGAAACAGTGACAGACTTTATATTTTTGGGCTCCAAAACAACTGTGGATGGTGACTGCAGACATGAAACTAGAAGACCCTTGCTCCTTGGAAGAAAAGTTATGACCAACCTAGACAGAATATTAAAAAAGCAGAGACATTACTTTGACAACAAAGGTCTGTCTAGTCAAGGCTATAGTTTTTCCAGCGGTCATGTATGGATGTGAGAGTTGGACTGTGAAGAAAGCTGAGCACTGAAAAATTGATGCTTTTGAACTGTGGTGTTGGAGAAGACTCTTGAGAGTCCCTTGGACTGCAAGGAGATCCAACCAGTCCATCCTAAGGGAGATCAGTCCTGGGTGTTCATTGGAAGGACTGATGCTGAAGCTGAAACTCCAATACTTTGGCCACCTGATGCAAAGAGCTGACTCATTAGAAAAGACCCTGGTGCTGGGAAAGATTGAAGGCAGGAGAAGAAGGGGATGGCAGAGGATAAGATGGTTGGATGGCATCACTGGCTCAATGGAACTGAGTTTGAGTAAACTCCGGGAGTTTGTGATGGACAGGGAGGCCTGGCGTGCTGCGGTTTATGGGGTCGCAAAGTGTCGGCCTCAACTGAACGACTGGACTGAACTGAACAGCATTATTTTAACTTTAGACATAAAAGTTCCCTTAAAGTTGTTATAAAACTAAATTGAAGCAAAGTCCAACCAGTTCAGCAAAGTCATATACAGAATTATTAGCAAATCTAATACTAAAAACACTGTTTGGGACTTCCCTGTTGGTCCAGTGTTTGGGAATCCAACTGCCAATGCAGAGACACAAGTCCAATCCCTGGTCCAGGAAGATCCCACGTGTGAAGGAGCAACTAAGACCATGAGCCAAAACTAACTTAGCCAGCCCTCTATAGCCTGTGAGCTGCACCACTGAAGTTCAAGTCTAGAGCTGATGCTCTGCAACAAGAGAAGTCACTGCAATGAGATGTCCACGCATGGTAACAGAGTAGCCCTAGCTCACCACAGCTAGAGAAAGTCTGCATGCAGCAATGAAGTCAGAACAATCAATAAAAAAAAATAAAAAAGATTTCCCCAATCTATAAAATAAAAATCTTTCTATTTATATAGTTCTTCCTAGTACATAAATCAAGTATATTAATTTATGTGTAATTATTATGAGGAAATAAAAATAAAAAGTAAATGCTTCACAAATCAGTTTATACTTTCAGCTGGCAACATTTTCAATCAGATGGGAGCAATGAGAGATAAAAATCCTGTTTATATTAGTGGCCAGTTGATATAGAAGAACGTGGAGTGTCTCAAAAGACTCTCCTACTGATTGTGATGTAGGCTATCATCAGCCAATCCAGAAACTACAAACACTGATGGAACTAGAAATTTCAGAATTTATTTGAAAGTACAGATTCCATCATGGTATTCTATATAAAATGTCCAAAACTCATTCTTTTAAAAATGACAACCTATAAACACTAGAAGCTGTAGACTATAAAAAATAAGTATACCACTGCCAGTACTATATTTATTATGGTGTCAAAGTTGAGGCTAATATTTAAAAAAGAATCTTCAGATCTAACAATCCTGCATGCTTCCTGGATATGGTTCAAGACTTGCATTACATTCTGCTAACAATTATAGAATTCAGTCACGACTCTCAAAACCTCATTTTATGTCTTACAATATTAGTAAATTCTTTATGATTTTTAGAGAAATGTGGTAATCTTTATTAAATCAAATTAGCAAGACTTTCCTTTCTTAGAAAGAAACCTGCATTTTAGTTCCTAATATAGAAACAAAAAGAGGAGTTCAGTTCAGTCGCTCAGTCATGTCCAATTCTTTGCAACCCCATGGACTGCAGCACTTCTGGCTTCCCTGTCCATCCCCAATCCTGGAACTCAAACTCATGTCTATCACACCGGTGATGCCATCCAACCATCTCAAAAAGAGAAAGCCTTATTCTTATTTAGAAATCACAATTTAGAAGTTTCCTTAGCTGGGAGCATAATAATATTCTATTTTTTCTTGCCCACTGTAACCAAAACTGAGCTATTTAGACCTGAAACAAACAAACCAAAAACCCCAAGAAGATAGATATTTTTAAGTACCTTACAATGTGATGCTTTTTCCTTAAAGCTAAAGAGCATTTTCTTCTTGCTAACCTTTTCTCTTATACTTAATATCAATTTAATGCAAAGTATAAAGACTTCATTTTCCTCCAGGAAAGACAGCAATATTTGCTACTTGTTTTCATCCTAAAGCTGTATTGTCTTGTTTGATGGACTCTTTAAAATGCTCCTCACTTAAAAAAATAAAATAAAATGCTCCTCAAAAAGTAGAATCATGTGTATCTAATTTCAGCATACCTAAATCAGTGGGTGAAAGACGTGAAGAGTATGACTGCAAAATGTATTCAGTTTCAAGTAAAGTACTTCACTTGTTTTCATGTCAGGCACTTGGTTTCTCTAAGAGCTGCCAATATCAAAAATTTACTTTGTTAATTGGGGCAGCTTCTCAGGTAGCTCAGTGATAAAGAATCCATCTGTCAATGCAGGAGACTCAGGAGATAGGAGTTCAATCCCGTGGTTGGTAAGCTCCCCTGGAACAGGAAATGACAACTCACTCTAGTATCCTTGCCTAGAGAATCCCGTTGACACAGGAGCCTGATAGGCTACAGTCCTTGGGGTTGCAAAGAGTTGGACACGAATGGGCACTTCTATTATGTTTTAAGGGCAAATTTAAGTCATTACAGGATTTTAATATTTTATGTTTTGAAGTATATAATTTACATTCACATTTTAAACGGGTATATTTTAGTTTTTATGAAACTGATACAGAAATTATATTAAAAACAAGACTTAATAAATGTAGTAAAAAGTATTAGTATCCTACTCCATTTATCTCATCTCTACTCTCTAGAAAAATATATTTTAAATTATTTTATTATTTTCTTATTACTTTTATTTTACTAAGTAATATACTTTCAGTTCAGTTCAGTTCAGTCACTCAGTCATGTCCGAAACTTTGCAGCCCCATGGATTGCAGCCTGCCAGGCTTCCCTGTCCATTACCAATTCTCAGAGTTTACTCAAACTCATGCCCATCGAGTTGGTGATGCCATCCAACCATCTCATCCTCTATCGTCCCCTTTTCCTCATGCCCCCAATCCCTCCCAGCATCAGGGTCTTTTCCAATGAGTTAGTTCCTCGCATCAGGTGGCCAAAGTATTGGAACTTGAGCTTCAGCATTAGTCCTTCCAATGAATATTCAGGACTGATCTCCTTTAGGGTGGGCTGGTTGGATCTCCTTGCAGGCTAAGGGACTCTCAAGATTCTTCTCCAATACCACAGCTCAAAAGCATCAATTCTTCAGTACTCAGATTTCTTTGTGGTCCATCTGTCACATTCATAAATGACTACTGGACAAACCATAGCTTTGACTAGACAGACCTTGTTGGCAAAGTAATGTCTCTGTTTTTTAATATGCTGTCTATGTTGGCCATAGCTTTTCTTCCAAGGAGCAAGCTTCTTTTAATCTTTTTTTTAAAGAAAAACTAATATACTTTACCATTATATATTTACTCTCTGTTATAATAAATAATTGGAGAAGGGAATGGCCACCCGTCCCAGTGTTCTTGCCTGGAGAATGCCATGGGCAGTGGAACCTGGCTGACTACAGTCCATGGGATGGCAGAGTCAGACGTGTCTGAGAAACTAACACATACAGACATACATACACAATAAATAACAATTTAACTTGTTCTAACACAATTTACCACACCCAAGCAACACAAATTACATGATCAGTTCAGTTCAGTCACGGTCGCATCCAACTCTCTGCGACCCCATGAATTGCAGCACGCCAGGCCTCCCTGTCCATCACCAACTCCCGGAGTTTACTCAAACTCATGTCCATCGAGTTGGTGATGCCATCCAACCATCTCATCCTCTTTTGTTCCCGTCTCCTCCATGGCAGATACATTCTGAACTTTGCATCTATGCTAGCTCCTTTCCAAATTTATGGAAAGCATTCACATTTTTTTCGCATATCTACAAAACTGCATACTATCACTTTATTAAGCACAGAACTGCCTGTTCAAATAATTGCAGGTTTCAACAATTGCTTCGTGAGTAGCTTGCTTTATCTCATTTTGCCTTTATTTCTTCAGTTGTGAAGACTGGCTGTTAGAATTCTATGATTTTATTAAAAAAACAAAACAGAATTGACAGTAAGTAGTTAACAAGTGTTAATTATTACAGTTTGTACTCTCTTTTCAATTCTAATAAGCACATTTAGCTATTGGTCCTGGATCAGGCTTTAGCTGCTAGAGTTTTCCTCTGTGGTATATGAAACAACGGTGCCTCTAACACAAGACTGACCTTGAATTCCATTCTGTAATGGTGCATATTATAATTGATTGATTCAGTTTCTGTGAAATCTTTTGTCATTATTATTGATATCATTAAGCCTTTATATTGAGTCAAATTTGAAAATTAAAAAAGCTATTCATAGTGTGACTATGTAAATAAGATTTATGTAAAATTATTTAAAGTACTATGATGAAATTTTCTTTTATCTTGTATTTATTTTATTTATTTGGCCACACCACACAGCATGTAGGATCTTAGTTCCCTGACCAGAGATCAAATCTGTGTCCCCTGCACTGGAGGATACAGTCTTAATCGCTGTATACCAGGGAAGTGCCCTTAATTTGTGTCTAAAATCCTTGTATTCTTATTTCAAATTCTGAATCTTTAGAATGTCTTTTTCCTTGGGAAAGCTTCCTCATGAAATTCCTCCCTCATTCATATGTGTGTGTATATATATATATATATATATATATAATTGGAGAATAAGTGCTTTACAGGGCTTATTCATTCATATATATATATTATATTTATATATATATAATATATAATTGGAGAATAAGTGCTTTACAGGGCTGTGTTGGTTTCTGCCGTACAACATGACTCAGCCATAGGTGAGCATATGTCCCCTCCCTCCTGAACCTGCCCCCCACTCCGCACCTCATTCTGGCCTTCCAGGTTATCACAGAGCAGTGGGTTGAATTCACTGCATCCCACAGGAAATTTCCACCGGCCATCTTCTTTACTTATGGTCACGTGTATGTTTCAAAGCGACTTCCATTTGTCACACCCCTTCCTTCCCCTGCTGTGTCCACAAGTCTGTTCTCTGTCTGCCTCTCTATTGCTATCCTGCAAATAGGTTCATCGGTACATTTTTCTAGATACCATGTAGCTGAGATCTTATTAAGAGCAGCAGAAATGCATTCATGAAACATTATTTCACTACTGTGTTGTTGATTTGATCCTTTGTTACTTCACTTCCATAAGGAAACTTTTGTATCACTAAAGGACATCATTCATTATATGCCAAGAAATAGATTGTGAAAGCTTTTTGTAAGGATTTCTTTATATGTATAAAAAAGTCTTTATTTTGTCATTATTATTCAGTAATTTAACTAAATTTTATAAATTTAAATATCATTTTCTGATGTTTTTATTGCTTTTCATCATCAGTGTTGTTAATGGGAAGTCTAATTCCAGTTTAATTGTTATATATCTTCACTAATTTATCTTATAATGGATTATTTGGGATATTTTGTTTGTTTTTTTTGTTATTTTCCAGGAAACTTTTATAATTATCCTTCTATTTGTTTTCTGAAATGCCACATTGCATGCATAGAGATGTGTGTGTGTGTGTGTGTGTTCCATGAACTAATGGACTCCTTTTATATAGAAGTTTATCTTTTGTTTCTGTGAAATTACCTTGAATTATCTTGGTATTTTTCTCCCCTCTGTTTTTTCTTGTTCTTTGTAAAAAATCTGTCTATTTATACAGACTGTACAGATACATTTGTGTTCTACATATCTTATTTTTAATACCTTTTCATTTTTCATTTTACCGACTGTTCTGCATCAAGGAGATTTAATAAATCTGCAGGTTTTAATTAGAGGCAGACATGATCAAATTTGTACTCTAAAAATGTAATTGGCTGCAGTGTAGCCCTTTTAACAAAGGGTTTAGAAGAAGAACTGAAGATAGCCAGAGCATAAGCTCAGATTAGTTTCATCCTTTATAAATCTTCCTTTTTTCCTTAACTCTGAGGATATTAATTCTGCCCCATTGATGAAAACTTTTCTAAAGATACAATTTATATAAAGTGCTTATGACAGACCTAGAAATAGTATATATAGCTTAAGCTAAAAATATCACTGTTATACTATTAAGAATGTAACTATACATAGATATGTAAGAAATGTGTGGCTGGTAATTATATTGGTTCAAATAACATTTTAATATAATACTATTTGAATGCTTAAGTAGGAAAAGATAAAATATTTTATTGGAAATCTGTATTATGCTGAGAATAAAAGGAGTATGAATCTCAAGGAATTCATAGTGAATCGAGTCACTGGGTACGTGAATGAAGTTTAATGCAATATTTAAGTGCCTTAGAGGAAATATATAAAAGTAATACTGAAGTTCGGGGAACTAATGCAGACGATTCCCAGGTTTGGCTTGTGGGTTTCTGTTAGGAGGTAAAAATATTATTAGTTTCTTAAAAGAAGCAGCTTCTGAATTAATTAATCCTTTTTGGATTGATAGGAACATATATGAAGCTGGAAATCATATACTATGAATCACATATACAGCTTCTATGTTAATCATAACTGCTATTAATTGAAAAAAGTATAACAAGCTCAATGTTATTTAATGTTCCCAGGTTCTTTCACTGATGGGTTTATAGAATATAGTGTTGAATATTATGTTTGAAGAGTAAAGGTGAAATGAAATCTTAATCAGCCTTGAATGTCAGGCTAAAGACTAAGTTTGATAAAGTTGAAAGCATTCGGGTAGTTACAGTGGTATCCTTTTGAGAACTGTGGTATTATAGCTAGAGATGGAAATTAAGAAATCTTCAAAAATAAATTTTCAGTTCAGCTCAGTAGTTCAGTCGTGTCCCAGTTTGCAACCCCATAGACAGCAGCATACCAGGCTTCCCTCTCCTTCACTAACTCATGAAGTTTGCTCAAACTCATGTCCATTGAGCCAGTGATGCCATCCAGCCATCTCATACTCTGTCATCTCCTTCTCCTCCTGCCTTCAATCTTTTCCATCATTGGGGTCTTTTCCAATAAGACAGTTCTTCTCATCAGGTGGCCAAAGTATTGGAGTTTCATGTTCAGCATCAGTCCTTCCAATGAATATTCAGGACTGATTTCCTTTAGGATGGACTGGTTGGATCTCCTTGCAGTCCAAGGGACTCTCAAGACTCTCCTCCAACACCATGGTTCAAAAACATCAATTCTTCAGCACTCAGCTTTCTTTATGGTCCAACTCTCCCATCCATACATGACTACTTGAAAAACCAGAGCTTGGACTAGACAGACCTTTGTTGGCAAAGTAATGTCTTGGCTTTTTAGTATACTCTCTAGGTTGGTCATAACTTTCCTTCCAAGGAGCAAGTGTCTTTTAATTTCATGGCTGTGGTCATGATCTGCAGTGATTTTGGAGCGCCCCCCCCAAATAAAGTCTCTCACTGTTTCCATTGTTACCCCATCTATTTGCCATGAAGTGATGGGACCAAATTCCATGATTTTAGTTATCTGAATGTTGAGTGTTAAGCCAGCTTTTTCAGTCTCTTCTTTCACTTCTATCAAGAGGCTCTTTAGTTCTTCGCTTTGTGCCTTAAGGGTTGTGTCATCTGTGTATCTGAGGTTATTGATATTTCTCCCAACAACATTGATTCCAACTTGTGTTTCATGCCGCCTGTCATTTCACTTGATGTAATCTGTATACAAGTTAAATAAGCACGGTGACAATAGATAGCCTTGGTGCATCCTTTCCTGATTTGGAACCAGTCTGTTGTTTCATGTCCAGTTCTAACTGTTGCTTCCTGACTTGCATACAGATTTCTCAGGAGGCAGGTAAGGTGGTCTGATAGTCCCATCTCTTGAAGAATTTTCCACAGTTTGTTGTGATCCACACAGTCAAAGGCTTTGGCGTAGTCAATAAAGCAGAAGTAGATGTTTTTTTTTTCTGGAGTTCTCTTGCTTTTTTGATGATCCAGTGGATGTTGGCAATTTGATCTCTGGTTCCTCTGCCTTTTCTAAATCCAGCTTGACCATCTGGAAGTTCATGGTTCACATGTACTATTGAAGCCTGGCTTGGAGAATTTTGAGCATTACTTTTCTAGCATGTGAGATGAGTGCAATTATGCAGTAGTTTGAGCATTCTCTGGCATTGTCTTTCTTTGGGATTGGAATGAATACTGAACTTTTCCAGTCCTGAGGTCACTGATAAGTTTTCCAAATTTGCTGGCATATTGAGTGCAACACTTTAACAACATCATCTTTTAGAATCTGAAGTAGCTCAACTTGAATTCCATCACCTCCACTAACTTTGTTCATAGTGATGCTTGTAGTGATATTTCCTAAGGCCAACTTGACTTTAACATTTCAGGATGTCTGGCTCTAGGTGGGTGATCACACCATCATCATTGTTTGAGTCATGAAGATCTTTTTTGTACAGTTCTTCTGTGTATTTTTGCCACCTCTTAGTATTTTCTGCTTCTGTTAGGTCCATACTATTTCTGTCCTTTATTGAGCCCATCTTTGCATTAAATGTCCCCTTGATATCTCTAATTATCTTGAAGAGATCTCTAGTCTTTCACAGTCTATTGTTTTCCTCTATTTCTTTGCATTGATCACTGAGGAAGGCTTTCTTATCTCTCCTAGCTATTCTTCAGAACTCTGCATTCAGATGGGAATATCTTTCCTTTCTTCTTTGCCTTCAGCTTCTCTGTTTTTCTCAGCTATTTGTAAGGCCTCCTCAGACAACCATTTTGCCTTTTTGCATTTCTTTTTCTTATGGATGGTCTTGATCACTGCCCCCTGTACAGTGTCATGGATCTCCATCCACAGTTCATCAGGCACTCTGTTAGGCCTAATCACTTGACTCTATTTGTCACTTCCACTCTATAATCTTAAGGGATTTGATTTAGGTCCTACCTAAATGCTCTAGTGGTTTTCCCTACTTTAATTAATGTCTGAATTTTGCAATAAGATTTTCATGATCTGAGCGACAGTCAGTTCCCAGCCTTGTTTTTGCTGACTGTATAGAGCTTCTCCATCTTTGGCTGCAAAGAATATAATCAATCTGATTTTGGTATTGACCATCAGAAGATGTCCATGTGTAGAGTCTTCTCTTGTGTTGTTGGAAGAGGATGTTCGCTATGACTAGTGCGTTCTCTTGGCAAAATTCTGTTCGACTTTGCCCTGCTTCATTTTGTACACCAAGGCCACATTTGCCTATTACTCTAGGTATGTCTTGACTTACTAATTTTTAATTCCAGTCCCCTGTAATGAAAAAGGACAGCTTTTGTGGGTGTTAGTTCTAAAAGGTCTAACAACTTAACAACTGAACACACATGTGTGGACTGCAACTTGTGCCAGGCTGGACCCAAGACAGAGGCCTTCTTACTCTTGTTGGGGTTGTAGATGTCAGGGTGTTGGAGTAAAGACCACACACTTTGCACACCCTGCCTTTGCACACATCCTTTCACTGGGACTGTGTGTGTTGTGTCCTCCTGTAGGCTCTGTACTGATCTGGGCACCAGACACAGAGAAACCCAGAGAGTGAAGGTTTCAGAGGAAATTCTGAGCACAGTTGATTGGTTGTGGGAACCCGTTTATCCTTCTGCAATGGAAGGTAGCTGTTCCCCTGCCCCATGCTGGGCAGTGGCTTTCCAGAAACTGCTTGCAAGGTCCAGTGCACAGAGGAGACAGTTCACAACCATTTCTACACACGCATGATGATCCTGGAGTAAGAGCGTGTACAAACGCTCCTTGACTGGGGAAGGACCTTGGGGCCTCGATGGAGTAGTTGGGCCCCTTGGCCCCGTGGAGCTCAGGAACTTCAGGAGTGGCCCCAACATTAACATGTCCCTTGTCCAGTCTCTGACACACCCAGACCTGCCATCTGGTTGCCTTTCACCCTTCCTGCTGGCTACGAGCAGTGAATCACCATGCCCCGGTGTGGTCCTTTGCGTTACCAGTCCGGGCAGGGGCTCTGCACCCCAACTAAATGTTCGGTAAGCTTCTTCTGAGCTGAGTGGAGGGGTCGCTGGTCTACCTGTCGTGCACTCTAAGTCGAGGACTGTGCTGCTTCCTGCCAGCCTCCCCTGGGGGTCAGAGTTTGACCTCTAGAGCCAGACAGTCTGGATTTGAGTCCAGCCTCTGGTTTTCTGCTCTGACCTTGGACAAGCTACCTGTTTAGCACTTTGGCTTCCTTATCTGTAAAGACAACATGTAGGACCACTAACCCACGTGCTGTGTGAGGAGTAAATGAACTTATAAGATGATCAGCTTCCCAGGTGGCTCAGTAGTAAAGGATCTGGCTGCAGATTCAGGAGAAGAGGGCCTGATCACTGGGTTGGGAAGATCCCCTGGAGAAGGAAATGGCAACACACTCCAGTATTCTTTCCTGGAGAATACCAGGGACAGAGGGGCTTGTGGGCTACAGTCCATTGGGTTGCGAAGAGTTGGACATGATTGAGTGACTGAAGATGAAGATGTTCTAGAAGATATTGTAGGTCTTCATAGAACCATTCAACTTCAGCTTCTTCAGCATTACTGGTTGGGGCACAGACTTGGATTACTGTGATATTGAATTGTTTGCCTTGGAAATGAACAGAGATCAATCTGTCATTTTTGAGACTGCATCCAAGTACTGCATTTCAGACTCTTTTGTTGACTATGATGGCTACTCTCTCTTTGAATAGATGCTTGCCCACAATAGTAGGTGTAATGGTCCTCTGAATTAAATTCACCCATTCCAGTCCATCTTAGTTCACTGATTCCTAAAATGTAGATGTTCACTCTTGCCATCTCCTGTTTAACCACTTCCAATTTGCCTTGATTCGTGGACTTAACTTTCCAGGTTCCTATGCAATATTGCCCTTTACAGCATCGGACCTTGATTCACAGACCTAACATTCCAGGTTCCTATGCAACATTGTTCTTTACAGCATCGGACCTTGCTTCCATCACCAGTCACATCCTGAACTGGGTGTTGCTTTGCTTTGGCTCCATCTCTTCAGTTTTTCTGGAGTTATTTCTCCACTCTTCTCCAGGAGCATATTGGACAGCTACCGACCTGGAAAGTTCATCTTTCAGTGTCTTATCTTTTTCCCTTTTCATGCTGTTCATGGGGTTCTCAGGGCAAGAACACTGAAATGGTTTGCCATTCCCTTCTCCAATGGAGCACATTTTGTCAGAACTCTCCACCATGACCCGTCTGTCTTGGGTGGCCCTTAAACAGCACGACTCATAGTTTCATTGATTAGACAAGGCTGTGGTCCATGTGATCAGCTTGATTAGTTTTCTGTGACTGTGGTTTTCATCCTGTCTGTCCTCTGATGAATAAAGATAAGATGCTTCTGGAAGCTTCCTGATGGGAGAGACTGACTGTGGGGGAAACTGGGTCTTGTTCTGATGGTCAGGGCCATGCTCAGCAAATCTTTAATCCAATTTTCTGTTTATGGGCGGGGCTGTGTTCCCTTCCTGTTGTTTGACCTGAGGCCAAACTGTAGTGGAGGTAGTGAAGAGAATGGTGAGCTCCTTCAGAAGTTCCCATGCACGCACTGCCACACTCGGTGCCCCCAACCCTGCAGCAGCTCACCGCTGACCCACGCCTCCACCAGAGACGCCTGGACACTCACAGGCAAGGCAGGGTCAGTCTCTTGTGGGCTCACTGCTCCTTTCTCCTGGGTCCTGGTTTGCACAAGGTTTTGTCTGTGCCCTCCAAGAGTCTGTTTCCCCAGGACTGTGTAAGTTCTGGCGGCTCTATGGCCGGTTTAATGGCGACCTCCGCCAAGAAGGCTTATGCCACACCCAGGTCTGCAGCACCCAGAGACCCTGCCCCTGCCGGAGGCCACTGCTGACCCAAACCTCAAACACTCAAATGCGGGTCTGGCTCAGTCTCTGTGGGGTCTCCTAGTGCATGCAAGGTTTTGTTTGAGTCCTCTGAGTTATCTCTGGCAGGTACGGGGTTTGATTCTACTCGGGATTTTGCCCCTTCTACCATCTTGCTGGGGTTTCTCCTTTGCCCTTGGACATGAGGTATCTTCTTGGTGGGATCCAGCATTCTCCTCTTAGGGGTTGTTCAGCAGGGAGTTGTGATTTTGGAGTTCTCACAGGATAAGATGAGCACACATCCTTCTACTCTGTCATTTTGACACTTACATCCTAGATATTTTCACTGTATTATTTCAGCTTACCACAGGAGCAAAATAATTAACATTATTTTTATAGTATAATTTGCCATCCATTCAGCTTCTATTAGTAAATCTAAAGAGAATAGGAAACATAACACTGGAAATAAGCATGCTGTTAACACTGTTGTTTTCAACTTTGATCTTCAAAAGGAATTGCAGAAATCATTTTGAAGGTTAGACCTCTCTTTCAGTAACCGGAATCAGATCAGAACCATTGCAAAGGATGCCTAAGATGATATGGTTTTATTATTGTCTCTTTAACCATATGGAAGTTTCATTCTCAGTAGAGTTGACTCATGTGAATACATTAGCATTATTTTCCGAAGTGTATATTTAAAGAAGGTTGCTATGTGAGGCATTGCTGGACTTTGTCTCTGGAAAAGAGATGTGAATATCAAGGAAAATGCTATAGAATTGACAATATCAGGAAAAAAATATCATTGTTCAATATGTTATTGCCTTACTTTACCAGCAGATTTCATATGGAGATATCAATAAAATGCAATTTACTATAATTTTGTAACTGAATGTCAGATGGCATTACTTGGGCTAATCAAATATGATTTTCAGTTTCTATCTGCCTACTGTTTATTCCATCTGTGTGCTTGGTTCTTGCCATATAGCTTAGCATGTGAAAGCCATTTAATTTTTTTTTCTTAAGTTTTAAGATTTAACATTTGTTTTATGTGTGCTTTTCAATGGGAAACTTGAAGAAGGTCACTAAAATTTTTAAAAATTGATTTTTAGTACATCAATATTTTATAACATAAATATGAGTAATTCAGTATTTTGAAGACAGTACTCACTGGATGTCTTCAGGCCATGAAAAGTCCACTTCCTTCTTCTCCAGCTACAGACACTTATTCTGGCATCTGGCAGGAAAGGCCTTTCATTTTTCCCCAAATATGCTTGAGATCAGCAGGACTTGTAAGAGGTGGGAATGAGGGAGGGGAGATCTGTCAGCATTGACTTCAGGACACTCTGGAGAAATACTAAACTTGGCTGCTGAACATTTCCTTACCTGCTGTCCCTGTTTGGTGTTTGGGATCAACTCTATGTTCTCTGGTTAAAATATTCTAGAGGAGTATTTGAAGGGGCTAGCATCTAACAGGACATAGTGGAGAAAGTTTGTCCCACTTTTTAAGTATGTGCTATACTTAGTATTTATAGTTTGTATGTAAGTATCAGTTCATGTTTATATTTGGTCATTTTACTTAGGCCTATGCACTTTTACAGAAATGTATTATTTTCCAGTTTCACATCTTGTGTTCTTAATCATGTGAAATGAAGTGTTAGTCGGCCAGTAGTGCCTGACTCTTTGTGACCACATGGACTGTAGCTTGCCAGATTCCTCTGTCCATTGAATTCTCCAGGCAAGAATACTGGAGTGGGTAGCTAGGGATGGAACCCAGGTCTCCTGCATTGCAGCAGACACTTTATTGTCTGAGCCTCCAGGAAAGCCCTCTTAATCACATGGAAAATTAATTAAAATAATCTATATTCATGCAATCAATTAGCATTTTATTTAATTTATCTGTAGCTTATGATTAGGCTTCTAAATCCTCTAAATCCCCCAATGTTAAATATTTTGAACTATTATTTCACTTTTAAATTTTATAAAGATGAAATATATTCATAAATAAATATTGTATAATTGAATATATTATATATAAATATAGATAAAATATTAATAAATAAATATAGTAATAGATAAAGAATAAACACTATTCTGATTAATTTCTTTGAAGTTATAATATCGTTAAAGGTCAAATGTGCCAACATTACATTTCAAGCTGTTTATTTTCCTTTTTAAGGCTATTGCGTATGACTGAATTTAATATAATGTGTTACCAGTATCAGTTAAATATTTTCAGTTTATCCAGTACTAAACTGTCATAATAAACACAGAAAAGTATCCTGCTTGGCTAGTGATATCTATCTGTCTATCTAAACATCTGTCTTGCAATACTTCGTACTCATGGACTTTAAAGGTAGAATACTGTTCACTTAACAATTTGTACAAGAAGGCTTCCTGGTGTAGTTCTTTAGGTATCATATTTTAAGGATGACAACTGACATTTCTAACATAAATTCTAGCACTTTTTTTTCAGAGACAATCTCTCTTCAAAAAGGTGTTCTCTGTAGGGCTTCTCAATTTTCCTTTCTCTCTGATGAATAGGAAACCAAATTTGAGGGGTATTCATTAATTTATTTTCTATTCAGTAAGTTCATATTATAGATCCATGGAAATTTAGAAATGAAAGACTGCATATCAGCCTCTACATTAGACTAACTGCTAACTGCTTAAACGTTCTAAGCCTTTGTCTCCTCATCTATCAAATGAACAAAGTAATAGTTATGTCATAAGTGTGCTTGTGAGGTATTCAATGAATGTGTAACAGTGTCTAGGATAAAGTTGTAAACATATTAAGTGCCCAACTTATGATATTTTCTTCTTTTTGTTATTCTTTTTATATAAGGCAATTGGTCTAGTCTAGTGAAAAATAAAATACAAGTATTCCATAAAAAGTGCAGCAATAAGGGATGTTTTTATTTTAATTTAGGGGCTTCTGAGTGATGTTAATACCAACCATATCAAAATACTACCAAATTAACCATTTGATAGGAAAATACTGAGTTTATTTTTATTGAGTAAGAGAAAAACTGCAGATTTTAATAGCATCTCAGAGAGGAGTAAATTTCATATAATTGTGAGGCTTTAGAGTTTGATTTAAGGTGCTTTTTTAAATCAAGGAGTGTGCCTTATAAGGATCATGATATAATGGTTTAAATCGAGGCAGGGGGGGTGGGGCAGGAGGGACACAGCAATGTGACAATTTTATGTGATTACTGCAAAGATTCCTGGAAAGGAGACAATTGTCTGATGATTTCTTCTGTAGAACTGAACAGTTTGATCTTCATTCTAGGGAAGAAGAAGAATCATTGGAAGGAAAATTAAAATTATTGTCAATATTTTCCATCCTGGAGAAAACTTTCTTGTAATAATAAAGTTATGTTGATAGAGACAGTGGAAAAACAATGTTTAGGCCATCTGATATTTGCTTGGAGGTGGGTTTGTCTCATTGTTTTCCCTTGTAGCCATTCTGTAGCCTGAACTGAACTAATATATAGAGACCTGATTAATACTGATCATCATGACATAAGCCATCATGCTATCAATTTAAGTTCCCTGTTAGGTTTAATGGTTGTATTGGGCTTCCAGGTGACACAGTGTACAGAATCCACCTGCCAATGCTGGAGGCACAAGAAATTCAGGTTCCATTCCTGGGTAGGGAAGATCCCCTGAAGAAGGAAATGGCAGCCCATTCCAGAATCCTTGGACAGAGGAACCTCACAGACCCCAGTCCATGGGGTCACAAAGATTCGGACATGACTGAGCAGCACATAGCATATGTGAACACATATATTATATAGTATCTTGTATCTTTTTATAGCTTATAATTTAATGTATATACTTCTTTACACACACACACACACACACACACACACACACACACACATAGAGAGAGAGTACAGCTGTGGACATATTGATGATTACAAGTTGCAAATTTCAACCCAGGTAACTAATAAGAGAAGTATTATTATCAGAATTTGTGGTCCACTTCTCAGCCAGACGCCAGTGGTGTTGGAATAAACAAGGAGGATATCTCCCATCTACAATCAAAGAAGCCTGTAGAACCAAACATGGGTAATTCACAAGATCATCAAATTTTCATTTCTTTCTTTGATTTGCAGGTCTTTTTTGTAGTAGTAAAAATCCTGGTGAGTACTGCAGGGATGTAAACACAATATTCTGCTCCCTTTAAAGTTAAAATTATATCTAAATTGGATTTCCTATAACCACTGCTTATCCAACTTAATGAATCTCTCCAATAAAGAGGTCTATAGTCTGGATGGCATTATTTAACTCTGTTATCCTCTAATATATAACACTTGGGACTCATTCTACTTTGTGGGCAAAGAGCTTAAGAAAAACATAATACAGTCTAAAATTCCTTTTAAATAATTAGATGCTTGTTCTCAAATCAAGACACAACATTTTATTCTTCTTAAATTGTTATCTTACAATATCCTTCCCCCCACCCCAAGAGAGTAAACTGATGGCCAAAAAAAAAAAAAAGGCTGTGATTGACATCTTTGAGAATATCTTCGGGAAAGGAATTATCAAGTTTGTGTCTAGTGAACAGGCGGAAGCCAGTTGGCTTTTCTGCCAGAGACCTAATATGAAAAATTGGAGGTCACTTTATTTTTTGGGCAAAATATTCCTATTGGATTGCTAGATAGTATTATAATGTTATGGTGCTACCCATTTAGAATGGTCCAGTGCCAGGCAATTATCTTGTAATTCTGAGATCATTAGGTAGGTCTAAAGCAAAAGAGAAGTCTGTCTTAGTTGTAAGATCTGTGAAAATGAGACAGACTCCAAATATTCACCATCTGTTCTCTCTTTCTCTTCCAAGCTCTTTCCCTTAAAAGTTCAATTACAAAAGTTAATTCCTACATAAGGTCCTCAAGCCATATTTAATTGAAGAAACTAATCTATTTTTCTGTGTAAGATGTGATTTTTAGACTTTGAGATGTCTGACCTGTTGCATTTGCCATCTTCAAAGTCCTGCCTAGGTTGAATCCAGTTAACCAGGAAATCGACTGATTCATTACAAACAACTGGTGTTTAAAAAGCTAGGTGGTTCTCAAAAAAAGAAAAAAAAAAATGTGTGCACAAATCTAATAGTCAGTTTGCTGTGTGGTTTAGCCAGTTCACAAACCAATTGCAGCCAATACTGAAATCATGCCAAAGATTGTATGCAAAGGTAAAAAGCAATATTAGGAGAAGAAACTTTCTTTGCATGCTGTGCTCAGTCGCTCCAGTCATGTCCAAGTCTTTGAAGCCCTATGGACTGTAGCCCACCAGGCTCCTCTGTTTTACAGCTAGGAAAGTAAACAAAAGAATGTAGATAAAATAGAATAGTATGTGATTTTATTCAGTCAAACTTCAATAAAAGCTATTGATGACAAATTGAAATTATGGTTGGGAAATCATGGTTCAGATATACAAAACCGGAGTTGGACAGCCACTGAAGATCTGGTCTCAGACACTTGTCTGCACCGCTGAGAACTTGAACTTGCTTTAAACTGTACCAGACCCAAGGATACCACCAGCTCTATTCAGAACACCTGCTAGTTGCAATGTTACAGTCTCAAGTCTTCCCTCTATAAATATGCAAACATTTCTGACTCTAACCAATTGCTACCTAAACAAACACCCTTCCTTCTTGCCAGCTCCAATTACAATTATTGATAAACAAGTGATATAGCTAACTGTAATCTTATATGAGTTTTACTTTCAAAAGCCTTCGTCATTTTGTAGTTCAGAGAAACACAATTTGAGTGCTTCTTGAATTTGTGTCTCCAGGCTGAAGTTCTAAAAAACCCCAAACAATACATTTTTATTTTTTCAATCAGGTCTCCATCTCTGTAATTTTGCTTAATGTTGTCTATATTGCATGTAGTCGTTGACCCAATCCAAGTGTCTTGATTGGAATCTGTCCCCTTACAAAGATCATATACTTCTAAAGTAGTTTTCCAAATAATTCTCTTCTTGAAGGTTCTAGAAGGGGTTATCTTCCAGTTTTTCAAGAATGCTATAAATGTCTTCAAGTGAGAATATAGGGACCCCTTTGAATCAAAGGCCAAGGTCTTTATTTCTCTGCTGCCTTTGGTGTCTTTATGCTTCTGAAATAGGTCTCCAGATATTGTTATGCAATGTTTGTTTTAAAAACATTTGAGAAATGGCTTCTCATAGTTATTGACAGCAGCCTTTAGTCCAGTGCTTATCCCTTGTAATTTTGACAATGTATTCTTGAAATAATATGGTATCTAGAATTGGAGATGATGTATTTAAACACATGTTTCTGCCTGCTACTATCACATAAGTGGAGAATTAAATGATGATACCCGGAAGGAGCTGATCTCATTGTTTTTAATCCAATGGTAATATTTTAAATGCATGAAAGTTGGAGAATCTGAGAATTTTGCTACTTTCAATTTCAGAATTGCATTTTTCTTTCTACTTTTCTCAAAAGTCCAAAGCTTTGTAAATTTTCTGTTACAACATTCCAATAAAGAGATCACCGCTGTCCTTTGAGGGACAGAATGAGATTCCTCCTGTTGGTAAGGCAAACCTGAGTCACTGATGCTTTTTAATGCATTTTTATGTTATTTCTAATTATTTTTAATGTAACAGATTTTTATCAAGTAATTGTTACATTTTCAGGCAATTAAAGGATTCAATCTATTTTGAGAATACGAAGAAAATTACAGACATATAAACAAAAGCCATTCAGGATTCAGGTATATGCAATCCATTTAGAGGTAATCAAAGGATGACTGCAGTTTGGAGTCTTGAACCTTGTTCTTTACAGTTTTACCAAAATTATGTTTGTGAAAGATGAGACATGCACCATAGACACGCTCAGAAAACTTAGTAAAGTTTTCCCATGAATGTTAATTGAATTCAAGAGCTACCTTTTCTTGTTGTTGGAAATTTCATGTAGAGTTGCAGTGCTTCCATTTGTGGTTCCATTCTTCCTAAGTGGTCATTTTTACAGATTATTTTCATTCAATCTGCATTCATATTTTTCTCAGTAACTTTTTCCTGACTGTGGCACCAACTGCTGGTAGACCCACAATGTTTCCTGTTTCAACATCAAGATACACCCAATCAGCCAAAAAGATCATCTGTATATTCTAAAGGGATTTCTACCCATCTGATATAATAAATGTATCTGAACATAGTTCATGAGGAAGAGATTAGACAGTTCAGGCTTGTCCAAAGCTCTCATAAATGAATAAGTAGAAACGTTCATGATGCCCAAATCAGATGTTTGAAGAGTGAATTTAGCTTACACACACACACACCCCCACATACACACATATACACACACCAACACACACATCTGCCCCTCTTCAGGTTTCCAGGAAAGAGGTTCATGTAATAAAAAAATTAAGTCATTTAGTGTTATGAGCGTCCCTGGTGGCTCAGAGAGTAAAGAATCTGCCTTCAATGCAGGAGACCCGGGTTCAATCCCTGGGTTGGGAAGATCCCCTGGAGAAGGAAATGGCAACCCACTCCAGTATTCTTGCCTGGAGAATCCTCTTGCCTGGACAGAGGAACCTAATGAGCTACAATCCATGCGGTTTCAAAAAGTCTGACACCGCCGAGTGACTAACACTTTCACTTTTTTTTCACTTTCATATAGTGTCAGAGTGACTCTGGAAAAATGAGGCCCACTGCTGATAAAAGTCAATAAAATCTAGTAATTCTTTTGTCTTGTCTTTTCTTGTTTTTTTCATCTGGGAAAGTTATAAACAACTTGTAGTCAGTCAGGGATAAGAAATCTCTTTGAGATAAGCCATGCTTCAAGTACTAAATTTACTAAGAAAGCATTTAAATTATCTTCAGAAATCACATAATTTTTCTAAACTCTAATAGTTGATAGATGTATGCAATCAATTTTAGAATTTTCTTTATCTTTAAAACAACAAATAGCCATGTACATCTTGAATAAAGATAATTTAATGTTTCCATAAGGTATCGACTTGTGAAAGTAGAAGAGTTCCTTACTAAAGTATTAGGCATAATAATCAGATGTTTTGCTGTCTTATATTTTTCTAGGACAAGGCAAACAGATATTGTCTATATTGATCTAATTCTAAAGGGACTCTAAAAAAAGCAGCACAAAAATCTGTGACTACAGAATATGCAGAATCAGGAGTCACCAAAGGTAAAACAAAATATAGTGAAATATATTTGTGAAAAATATAGTGAATAATATAGTGAAAAATGTAGTGGAATAAAATGACTATTATATTTATTTATGGCTCAGTTTCCAAATAAACCTACGTCCTCGCTTAGTGTATTTTAACAGAAAGGATAGGCATATTATAAGACATGTTGAGTCCTTAGGATTTTTATGATTGAGTTTAATCTTGTTAGTCTGGCTAGATGTTTAGATGTTTCAATGAGAACACAATTGGACTCAACTTTCAAAATCCAACTTATTAATTCCACAAGAAGTCAGCATATTTGATAAAATCTTTAATTTGAGATTAGTTTAGGCAAAAAAAAAAAATACTGATGAGCCATTGTTCAATATAGCTATTACCTCATCATGAAAATAGATATCTTCAGAAATTTCAAGACTACTCTTAAAGTAGCAGTTACATTTGCCCAGTAAAAGTCTCACAGTGAAGTTAGTGGATGTGGGTTCAAAAATGAGGAAGAATGTTTCTTGTTTAAAGGTCTGAGGTAACAGATTTGGACTGGGACAAAGGCAATGTCTGAGAATTATGATTGCTAGAGATACCCTCTATCCCTATTAAAATACCAACTGTTTTAAATTTTAAGCAAAATGGCAACCTAAACCTAAAATTCATATGGAAATGGGAAGGACCAAGAATGGCCAAAGCTCTCTTAAAAAGAGCAAATTTGGAGACCTCATGCTCCTTGGGTAGTACTGTCACCTTGACGATATTAAGTCATCTCATTTGTGGACATGGACTCTCTTTTATTTACTTAGTAGTTTCTTTCAGTGATGTTTTATAGTTTACAGAGTCTTAATTTTTTACTTTTTTATTACATGTATCTCTACTATTTTAGAGATGCTACTATAAATAAAATTGTTTTCTTTACTAGGTTTTTAGATTTTTCATTATTAGTGGAGAGGAATACAATGGATTTTTAAATTAAATCTATATTTTATCACATTGTTAAAATTGTTTGTTAGTTCTAAGAAGATGACACATTAATTATGATTTCTATAAATAAGATCATGTCATCTGCAAATAGAGAGTTCTTTCCAACATGGACATGCTCTTCTGTTCTTGCTTGATTGCCCTAGCTAAAACCTCCAGTATTATTTTTGAATGTAAGTGTGAAGTAAGATATCCTTGCCTGGCTCCTGACCTTGGGTGTTAAGCATTCCATCTTTCTCCATAAGTATGAGGTAATTTATAGCTTTTTATAATTGGTCTTTATCAGATTGAGATAATTCTTTTCAACACCTTAACTGTGTGTGTGTGTGTGTGAAAGAAGTGCTTTTTATTATAGAATACATTGTTTTGTGTTCACTGTTTGAACGATGAAGGGACTCTGAGCTTATAAGTAAATCATGCCATAACTTATACATTTTATGTAGAGAAGTTGGTTAAAACACAAAATTAGTATTTTGATAAATTAACTTTAAAATGTTTTTCACATCAAAGGCTTAAACTAGTTACAACAATGTGTTTTCCTGTTCCTTGGAACACAAGGATGACTCTGGGCTTGATGAGAAACATTGAAGGCCAGCACACAGAACCACCAGCGTCCAGCTATGCGGTCTAGAGAAAGACTTCCTGACTTTGTTTGAGGTGGACCATCAGCTGCACCCGGGTTTACCAGCAGCTGCACCCGAGTCTACCAGATTTCTTCTGTGAACTCAGGTCTTTGAATTTAACCCTTTGGGAAGATTTGTGCATTATGAGTCTTTGGTATCTTGAAAATTTCACAGGAGAGAGGAAGAAAGTTCCAGTTAATCCAGAAGCCTGCCAATACAGGAGATGCTGATTTGATCCCTGAGTCAGGAAGATCCCCTGAACAAGGAAATGGCAACCCTCTCCAGTGTGCTTGCCTGGGAAATCCCATGGACAGAGGAGCCTGGCAGACTCTGGTCCATGGAGTCGCAAGAGTCAGACATGACTAAACTACTACCACCATGTCAAGAGTCAAAAGGACTTTGTATAGACTTGTATTTGTACTCTCAGACCCATACAGATAGATATAAAAGGACGTGGTCTTTCTGTTCTTCACAAAGAACTCAGGACTTTGACAAGAAATATCATAAGTTTACATAAATGCCCATTTTCATACCAACTTGTGAATTCAAAATTCCTCTTAAAAAGAAAACGAAGACTCTTTTTAGCCATCAGTTTCAGATGGGAGTTCTGACACCCAGAGGAAATTGTAATGGTGTTCTCCCTAGGTTTTAAATTCCTCTTATCCATATATAACACTTTCTCCATCATATACTAAATTTTGTGCATCCTCACATTAATTTACTATAATTACCAAAATACCTATAGACTATGTTTGCACATGTACTTATACATTATTTATTAAGTTGAATCTTATGAAATTGCTAATATTTTTTTTTTGTTTTTTTTTGAAATTGCTAATATTTGATCATTTTGTTTGTAAATAGTTTTTTCATGTAGTTGGACCTAATAAAATATGAACTTTAGCTGGATGACTGTATCTACTTTTATATATATATATATATATACACACACACACATATATATATATATATACTATGCAAGTGCTTAGCAGGGAGAATGAAAATGCTTACTCTATTCACAAGTTCTTTTGCAGCCTTCAAAACTGTGCTTACTGACTACTAGTAAATTTCATGAAAATATTGAAAGTGTAGTAGTTTCCCTAATACAGTATTTCACCAAAACAAGTCTGATCCAAACTGGGCATACTGACTTTGAAGTATATTACCCATCCACTTGGGCTTCCCTGGTGGCACAGATAAAAAATCCACCCACCAAGCAGGAGACACAGGTTCAATCCCTGGGCCGGGAAGATCTCCTGGAGGAGGAAATGGCCACCCACTCCAGTATTCTCGCCTGGAGAATCCCATGAACAGAGGAGCCCAGCAGGCTGTAGCCCATGGGGTCACAAAAAGTCAGACAGGACACAGAAACTAAACAACAACAACTACCCATCTATTTAGCTGGACTAGCCAACCCTAAAAGATAGCTTTTGTACACTTAAGGTCAGGTCTAGAATCCACAGGCTAAATATAAAAATACCAAAGCACTTTCAACTGGAAGTTCTAGTAATACATCTGTGTCCTCAAAGACATATAGTATTATAAAGGTCTGAGACCAGACCCTGAGACCGGAAGGCGAAGCATCAGTTAAAAAAGTATGCTTCAGTCCTTACCTTTAAGAAAATTAACATCTTTCAAGAGATTTAAAAATATAAATAATGAGAAGATAGTCAGTATTGTAAGTTTCAAACTTGGACAATAAAATGTAAAAAGAAGAAAGCACTTGAGAAATCTTAAAACAACCTCACACATTGAGGACAAAAAGCCAAGTACAAACGTGTACTGAGCCTAGATTCAGTCCCTGCGTTAATCAAAGATTCTGGATTCAAGGAGTTCTTGTATCCCCTGGAAGCAATGAATAGAGATCCTCCAGGTCAGTTAAGTCCACAGCCACTTTCAAGAAGAGGATGTCATCTTGAATGGAGGTGCTTTTGGCATTCTCCAAAGTGGAATGAGTCACAAAGCGAGGACAGCCAGAGGCGATGATCTTCTCCCCATCAAGTCTCTTAAAGCTGCTGCTATTGGGATCAGCCTTGAAGGTCTCCATAATGCGGTTCTTTTTGACACTCTGGTCCAAAGGCATCAGGGTCACCCTCTGCCTGAAGGCCACTGCAAAAGTGGTCAGACTCCTCTCGCATCACCAGGGTTTAAGGACAGTTAAGTCCCCTTCCCGGATCCATCCAGGTTCGGGTAGGCTCTAGCGCAGAGGCTGTAGCCATATCAGCTGGGGTAGTAGGTCTGGCTGAAGATGGATACTGTATGTCCGCCCAGCGCCTCCTTCTTCAGTCAACTTCCAGATGAGCTTTCCATTATAGCAAGCACTTTCTAGCAGTTTAAATGGTTCTTCGTTTTAATTCAGCTGTGCTTTATGAATATTAATGTGGGCATTGTGTTTGTTAGTCTCTGCTTCCAAAACAACTAATCTTTGGTCATTGGTTTCTAGCAGGGTGATTTTCGGTTTTACTGTATCAATTGCTTCCACCGAAGGCCTCAGATCAAACTTGCATTGTTGCTGGTTAACCATTTGTAATAACTGACGCAGCTGAACTTCTAGGCAAGTGGACCTGTCAATGTGACTGGCAAGAACATGCATATTTAAGAGAAAGCTTCCATTTTTGCCCAACAACTGTGTAAATTGCTTGAAATCATTTTTAAATTTATTTACAGTTTTTGCTAGCTGCTGGATTTTGCTTTCTCTTTGTTCTAGGCTCTTATATGAGTCAGAAATCTTTTCCTCTAGTTGGAAGTTCTTTTCTAAATGAGACCAGAAGCCTGTGGTCCCGTAAGGCTGAACGCTCATGGTCCTGCAGGTTCCCCCGTTTATCCTTTGGAGTACAGACCCAGCCCTTAAAAGGACAGTCTCGTTCAGCTTCAGGACACATGGCCAGGGGTTCATCCACCTCAGTTCTTGGAATAATCTGCAAACACTTGTTGGGACAAGATACTGGGTACCCCGAACACACGTTTTCCTCGTGATTCTGTAGACTGATGACTACCACATCCTTTTTGCAATAAGGCATTTTCCCCCTGGAAAACGGCAGTAGACGCTCAAATGCTCTTTCAGACCTTTGCTGAGGACTGGCTCCGGGCAGTTTTCCTTCGAGCGCTGCCCAGGCCCGAACGGGCAGGGCTGAACTGGGGGTCCTGGTATCGCCCCAGAATAATCTTGGCATTATATCCGGGAGCCTTTTTTGCAAAATGCATACAAACTGAGGACTTCCCTTGCGCAGTAATTGTCTTTAAACACCTCCTGAGATTTGATCACCTCCTTATCTACAGGGCAGAGGGGGACTGCGCGCAGTTCCCTGGGGGACAGGACGCAGTGCTGGCGGAAGCGGTGCCCGCAGCCCGTCGCGGGGGTGAAGCACGCAGCGGCAGAAGGCATGTTTGTAGCGCTTTTGCAACGGCTCCGCAAACTGGTGCTCCGCGTCTGGCTCGAAGACCAAGGGAATGGAGCTGCCAGAATTCTGGCGGATGAAACCACAGGGTACATCTCCTTGCTTCTCAGAATAGGCCATCCTGGGGTTGGCGGCGGCGAAGGGGCTCAGCTCTCAGCCCCACGGCCAGGGCTCAGGGCCCTGCTCGCAGAGGGATTTTTTTTTTTTTTAATCATGAAAAGCTGTTGGATTCTCTATTTTATTTATTATTATTTTTTTTTTCTGTGTCTGTTGAGGTTATCGTGTGTTACTTTTGTCCCTTATTCTAAATATAAGATATTATATCATTTGATTTTTGGATGTTAAGCGAATCTTGGAAGCCTGGAATTGCAATCTTGGAAGCCTGGAAGCCTTGGAAGTGCAATTACGCACTTGGCTATGATACGTGTCTATGGGGTCGCACAGAGTTGGACTCGACTGAAGCGACTTAGCAGCAGCAGCATGATATGTTTTCCATTTTTAATTATTACTAGATTCATTTTTACAGCAATATGTCGATAACATTTATGTACACATTTATAAGGGGTATTGTTTTGCAGTTTTCTTGTTGTGTCTATCTAGTTTTGTTATCATCACAGAAGTGATCTCATAGAATGAGTAGAGAAGTGTTTCCTTTTCTTCTACATTTTGAAAGAAATAGTGAATGTTTTCCTATTGATTCTTGAAATGTTTTATCAATACCACCATTGAAATTATTTGGTCCAGGATGTGTCCTTATTGAAACTTCTAAGTTATTAATTCAATCACTTTACATGTTTCAATTGTATTCAGATTACCTATGTCTTCTTCAATTCAATAGGTTTTATCTTTCTAGGAATTTTGTCATTGCATGCAGTTTATCTAACTTGTTAACACATAATTGTTCGTAGCATTATTTTATTATACTTTTTTTTTTTAATTTCTCTAAGACCACTCCTCTTCCGTTCTTTATTTTAGTAATTTGTGTCTTTTCTTTTTCTCTTGGTCCTTGTAAGCATAGAGTTTTCATTTCATTTTTTTTCAAGCTTTTCAAAAGTACATTTTCTATTCCATTGATTTTCTAATTGTTTTACTATTATCTATTTTACCAGTTTAAATTTTAATCTTTATTATTTATTTTCTGTTGCTTTAGCTTTCTCATTTTCTAAATTCTTGCAGTGGAAGGTTGATTATTGATTTTGCATCTTTCTTTTGTTTTTCAGTAAAGAAAAATAAGGCTATAAATTCCCACTACAAGAACTGCTTTTGCTACATCTCATAAACTTTGGTGGATTGTGCTTTCATTGTCTTTTATGTCAAAATATTTTCTAATTTCTCTTGCCATTTCATCTTTGACCCTTTGATTATTTAGGATGTTGATTTTTTTTAAAATTTTTATTGTGATCATAACACATAATATGTACAATTTTAGCATTTCAATTTATTTAGACTTGTTTTATGGTAGAGATTTTCCTAAGGGATTCAAGTTCAGACAAAATATTGACTATACTCTGGATACAGTTCTTTTAATAGATCTCCAAATATCCTTAGTCCTCTCCATCATCTGTAGTGCTACTGACTTTCATTTGTCATACTGCTGACCTGGGAAGGGAGAAGTATTGGAATAGTCTCAAATTAAAAATTACAAAACTGGCTGTCTTACAGAGGTTTAGTCATTTTATTGACTAGATAATTAGATTATTTGCTAGAGTTTTGATATGGTTAATTCATAGTTGTCTTGCCCATATTTTTGTTGCAGCAATCCCACTGAGGTACTCATCTGTTCTGGAAGTTGTTTTCTTGAAGTTGTCTTTATGTGCTTTAGGAAAAGTATCCTTTTGGGTTAAAGAACACACAATAAAACTGGGGTGCTAAATTTTCTTAGTACCACCTTCAGTGATAACTAACACATGATTTTACTTTAGCTGACACAGGAAACAAACAAGAAAATAAATATCCTTTTGTATATACTATCTAGAGATGCTATTTACTAGCTAGAGTGGGGATTTTTCTTTTTCATTTTGTTCTAATCTCTAAAGCCATCATTTATCTGAGTTGTATTATGTTTTTTTCCTAAAGCTCCTTCAAAATGTTTAAGGTAAGTGATAAAAAAAAAAAAAAAAGAAAAACAAAAGCTTTCTTTTTTTCGCCACTGGGTACAAGGATTAAAAAAAAAAAAAATGAACAAAGTATTGGAGGTTTACAATGGCCCAATGAACTGGTTCAAGTTTTTCTTCCATATTAGATTTCCTATTTCTGACTTAAAGACATTAGCAAAACTTGAAGAAAGAGTTGAGGTCACATTTATTTTAGGATCTACTCTTGCATGCTGTCTATATAAAAGGGTGAAAGAGCTATTTCAAAAGTCTCCCAAAGATTCAACCTCTCCTAGCTTAGAGGACTGAATCACTACTTCACAGGAAAGCCTTTGGAGATGGCCTCTGAAATGGCTTGTTAAGATCTACAGTTTTTCCCAAATGTTTCTGATTTCCTGTTCATTTTGGATTTAAGTTATTTTGGAATCTTCTTATTCTGTATTTTCAATTCAAATTTTGGCAATTGAAATTTCCACTAACATTTGAATTAGTTGTCATATATCTAAGATCCATGGGTTATACATCCTTATAACTAATTTATATTACTCTGCAAATTCCTGACTTGAAGAGGTTTTGAAAAGTCTTTGATGGTAGCTGTCAGTTTAGTGCAAGACCAAATCTTAAAATGTTCCTTCCTTGTTCAAAGAATGATTTAACTTTAAGAAGTAATTGAATTTGGGAGCTTTTTACCAGGTCAAGAGGCAAGGAGAGTGGTTCAAAAGAGGATTAGGGGCACAGAGAAATGATGGAGCAAAGAATGAGAGAAGAGTTTAGTAAGATAAAGGCATTTAGCTTTTAGTTTTGAGATAAAATATCAAAAAATTAAAAAAAAATAGTTTTTTTGTTTTTTTTCCCCAAATTTTCCCTTAGCTCAGTCCAGGAATAGCTTGTTGTTATTCAGTTATTAAGCCATGTCTGACTCCTTGTAATCCCATAGATGGCAACATGCCATGCTTTCCTGTTCTTCACTATCTCTGGGAGTTTGCTCAA
The DNA here is from genome assembly GCF_910594005.1 of Cervus elaphus. NCBI lineage: Eukaryota > Metazoa > Chordata > Mammalia > Artiodactyla > Cervidae > Cervus > Cervus elaphus. Next base: position 8,499,299 of record NC_057844.1, on the reverse strand, counting down.
ACTCATGTCCACTGAGTCGGTGATGCCATCCAACCATCTCATTCATCCTCTGTTGTCCCCTTCTTCTCCCGCCTTCAATCTTTCCCAGTATCAGGGTCTTTTCCAATGAGTTGTCTCTTCGCATCAGGTGGCCAAAGTATTGGAGCTTCATCTTCAGCATCGGTCCTTCCAATGAATAATCAGGACTGATTTCCTTTAGGATTGACTGATTTGGTCTCCTTGCAGTCCAAGGGATTCTTAAGAGTCTTCTGCAGCACCACAGTTCAAAAGTATCAATTCTTTGGTGCTCACCCTTCATTATGGTTCAATTCTTACATCAGTACATGACTACTGGGAAAACCATAGCTTTGACTATGCAAATCTTTTTTCAAAAAGTGGTGTCTCTGCTTTTCAATACACTGTCTAGTTTTATTATAACTTTTCTTCCAAGGAGCAACCGTCTTTTAATTTCATGACTACAGGCACTGTCTGCGGTGATTTTGAAGCCTAAGAAAAGAAAATCTGTCACTGTTTCCAATTTTTCCCCATCTATTTACGATGAAGTGATAGGATCAGATGCCACAATCTTAGATTTTATCTGAGGTTGTTGATTGATATTTCTCCTGGCAATCTTGATTCCAGCTTGTGATTCATCCAGCCTGGCATTTTGCACTATATACTCTGCATATAAGTTAAATAAAGTGTGAAAGTGAAAATATTAGTCCCTCCATCTTATCTGATTCTTTGTGGCTGCATGGACAGTAATCCACCAGGCTCCTCTGTCCACGGAATTCTCTAGGCAAGAATACTGGAGTGTGATACTATTCCCTTCCCCAAAGGTTCTTCCTAACCCAAGGATCAAACTTGGGTCTTCTGCATCGCAGGCAGATTCTTTACCATCTGATACAGGGTGACAATATACTGCCTTGATGTACTTCTTTTCCAGTTTTGAACCAGTCTGTTGTTCCATGTCTGGTTCTAATTGTTGCTTCTTGACCTACCTACAGGTTTTTCAGAAGACAGGTAAGATGGTCTGGTATTCCCATCTCTTTAGCTTAAAAAGTAATTTTTGGATCTTAATATTAGCATGTTCTTATGTAAATATAAATGTACAATATTTCTCTTCTTTGTTTTGAGCAACAGGTTCAAAAACTCTTGGTAAACAAACAAATACCAAACACAAACAACCATTTCCTTCACAATATGAAAGTGAAAGTGTTATTTCCTCAGTCATGTCTGACTGTTTGTGACCCCTGGACTGTAGCCCACCAGGTTCCTCTGTCTGTGGAATTCTCCAGGAAGAATACTGGAGTGGGTAGCCATTCCTTTCTCCAGGGGATATTCTTGATTCAGGGATTAAACCCAGGTCTTCTGCATTGCAGATGGAAATAAAATAAGAACAACAACAACAACAAACAGTCTTTTGATGTTATTTATTAAGAAGTTTACCAGTTTCATATATATGTAAGTATGTTGCTTTTCCATAAATTCCTAGGGAAAAAAAATAAATCAGCTTACTATTTGAATATTTCTGTTCAAATTATTTTAGGAATAAGGATGTCATATTGATAAATATAATGGAATAATAAAGTTAAATTAGAGTATATAGGAAGTAAACTGTGTAGGTATAAATGTTTTTAGTTTTCAGGAGAACTATTTAGTGTATAGGTAAACATATAAACATATACATCCCATAAGCAAATGTATTTTTTATAGAAATAAAATAGAAAAGATGATTTTAGATAAATTAAATAAATCATTTGTTTAGCTTTGCTCTGTTCTGTTACTCTTACCAGATATAAGCTTTATTTGTATAGTATTGAATTAAATAAATGTGAGACATAAATATTTATTATGGTAATTTTACTGTAGTCATTCTGACTGTACATGAGAGTACTTATAAAATCATTCAAAGTTATTCTCCAAGACAGTTGGTTAAGCATAAAGTTAAGTGTGATATGAATAGGGTTAATGGAGAGATGAAGGATAAGGTCCTCTTCAATGATTGTATTGCAAAAGTGAGTTCCTTTGAAGACTGTTATTCTTTTGCTGATTGACCTTCATGGCACAGCTGATTACAGAAATTTCTAAAAGCTTGAGGCTACTCACATCTGCATGAACTTCAGGAACCCATGCTGTGTATATTTAGCTCTTAAATGAAATGACGCATTTTGATATACCTAGGGACCAAAGGCACCTGGCCATGTATTTCATCCTGTCCAACACCATTCTAAGTTTCCATGTCTGTAAAATGCAGATAAAATAACTCCTATTTAAGGAGACCTTTGCATTTAAGGCATCGAGGATAAAACACCCACCATTGTTAACTTCTAAACTCTTACCTTTATCACTGTCCAGATGAAAGGGATTCTAGCTTGATCACAACTTATAGAGTTAGGAGACTCCAGGTTCCACGGAGCTTCTTAAGGAGGAGAGTGAAACTACTTATGTCTTTGTAAGTTCTTTCATTACATTTCTTACTCCTAGTTAATCTTAGAAATTTATGGAAGGTTGACATTCATTCACCTAATTTGAGACTCTAAGAATGTTTGATATAAACTTAAAGGAAGGCCAAACTCCGTGACTTTCTTCAATGGTTATCGTCTTTTTTCCAATCTCTGAATGTGGGGAGTTGTGCTGGGTCAAACAATTTTTCTTGTTCTACAACTGTCTTTTGTTTGTTTTTAAAGGAGCTTGTAAACAGCAAGCGTGGGCTAGCATCGTTCTCCTAGTAGTACCATCAGTTCCTAGGTACTCTTCCTTCAGTCTCTCTCTCTCTCTCTCTCTCTCAGTAGTGGTAGTAATAGCTGCAGTTTTACCATTATCATCATTCTTTAAATTGCTAGATTTAAATGGCAATCTACTCTGAGAATTTCCTTGCTTCAGGAATTGCGTGGTTTAAGTCTGACCTTCCTAGCCAGCAACTTAGACACACACCTACTACTAAGATAATACTGGGAGTTTTAAAGCTCTTCTCACCTTCCCAATTCAAGTGTTGTTATTTAAGGAAAGGAGGAAGTCATATGAAACATTCCTTGCCTTAAAATTGGGGCAATCTTGATATGGTGATCTTGTGCTGCAGAAAGGGGAAGAAATCTTTCTAGAAAGTGGAGCACTTGGAAGGATCGTGTTTTGAGGGAGAACAAAGTGGAAATCATTAAGAAGTGCAAATTGCACGTGATTCTCCATGTAGGTGCTATTGGTTTGGGGGAAGAACAAAGCTTTGCTGTTTTAACTGACCTATATTGCAAACCATTTAATTTTATCAACTCCCAACCTGTGCCAACAGTGACATGTCTCTCCAGTCACTGGGACAACCTAAAATACTACACTTTTTCCCTTGGATAAACATAATTTCTGGGTGAAGAACCCCTGTCAAAGAATAATTGGAAAATACTTACCAACTTAAATGGGGGTTGAAAAGAAGTGAAATGAGAGAAAAGTTTGGGTTTTTAGATTGGGTAATAGCACATTCCTTGAAAATGAAAACAACCGTTAAAGGGTGCTTTTAAACTGGGATTGGATGTTTAGAGTTTCTTTCTTTTCATAGGAGAATGATAATAGAATGTCCTAAATTAGAAAAGCAGGTATGACTTTTAATGACTATTCTGTGGAAGAGAGAATCATGGGGAAACATTTTAAAACTCAAGGAAAAAATGAGTAATGGAATTAGAGGCTGCATTATTATTTGTCTTCCTGTTACAGTATTCAATCTTCAGGAAGGCAAAGACCTATTTTAATGTATTCATATTTGTATATTTAGGGAATAGCAAAATGCCACAAACATAGTAAATGTTCAATTAATATATTCATTAAATGAATATTTGATCAAATAATTGATGAGTTTAAATTATTGTTACTACTTTAACATAATTCTCCCATTTTCAATGATTATTATTATTTTATTTATTTATTTGCAGCAAAGTTTCATCCCTGGATGTGTAGAAAAAATTGGTCCTCAACTTTGCCTACTGGTACCACATGTCTCTCATCTTTAGAGACTTCCTCTGAAAGTCACCTTCCTTGAGCTACTTTCTGAGTTCCCAAGAAGTTGCTGATGACATTAAGGCTATTTTTCTATTCTTTTTACTGAGTCCTAAAGCTTGGTGATTTTGTTCAACTGTAATGGAAACATTTATAAGTCACACTCTCAGACTTTTTTTTTGTTTTGTTTTCATTTGTATAATTAATTTTCTAGAATCTTTCATAATTACTTTAGGAAAGAGATGACATATAGGAGGAATCCCAAAAGTCAACAAGGAGTTTAAAGGATAATTTAGTTTTCTATTTAACTGTGATTATACTTAAGCTTTTAGTTTCTAAAATAGATTATATCATTTTTTTTTTTTCTGAGAAAACCAAAACAATTATCCAATGCAGCAAGAAAGTTCTTGCTTTCAAATTAAATACCACCTAGGACCTAGATTGTCAAACTAGTTTGCTCGAAATGTGCATGTGTGATAAGTCATCTCAGTCATGGCTGACTCTTTGCAACCATATGGACCGTAGTACCCCATGCTCCTCTGTCCATGGGATTCTCTAAACAAGAATACTAGAGTGGATTGCCATGCCCTCCTGCAAGGGAATTTCCCTACCCAGAGATCTAACCTTTGACTCTTATGCCTCCTGCCTTGGTAAGCAGGTTCTTTACCACTAGTGCCACCTGGAGGCCCACGGATAAAAAATCCTAGTTGGTTAAAAGTAACTCTTACCTTCAACAAAGCTACAGTGTGATGATTCAACTATTTTACTATTTCCAATCATATTATAGAAAGTGGAGGTATAAAGGACATTTTCATAAGGAAAAACTAACTTTATGCTGTCTGGGTTTGTTAGCATAGAAGTATTCTTTTTTTCTTGTTAAAATGTCTATTTATTTAATTTAATTCCTATTTGTTAGCTTGTCATATAGCCAGGCATTTGGTCAGTCTTTAAAAGTCGTTTCTAGTATTTTTTCTATTTGCATTCCTTTGCACTGTGTAGCTCTTTAGGTATGTGAAGAAAGTGAAAGTGACGAAAGTGAACGTTGCTCAGTTGTGTCCTATGTTTTGCAACCCCATAATTCTCCAGGCCAGAATACTAGAGTGGGTAGCCTTTCCTTTCTCCAGGGGACCTTCCAAATCCAGGGATCGAACCCAGGTTCAATCTTGCCTTGCAAGTGGATTCTTTACCAACTGAGCTATCAGGAAAACCCCAGCTATTTAAGTATATTTTTAACTAATTATTTATTTTACCTATTCTTTTACATAGTCATCTATACTGTAGTTAATGTATATTCACTATATAAATGATCTCTTCTCTAACTGTAAAGTGAGTTTAATATGTTTTATTTTCTATTTCAGTTAATGTTTAACTTCTAGTGTTGTCTATCCTTATTTGTTTTTTTTTTCTTTTCTTTTTTTAAAATATTTCAATTTTATCAACTTGAAAAGACAAAATAGCAGATTGTACAAAAAGCACTCTTATTGAAAATTCCCATTATTATTATTATTATTATTAAAGGAGCAGTCCACTTCCAATGAAATCAGTGAATCTTGCAAAAAGAGAATTCCTATACACATTATTTTACCATTATCTGTGATATAACACCTCCTTATATGCTTGGGTGTATGTTTGCAATCTGAATAAGAAATAAAGAATCATCAATTCACTGTCTCTAAGCTATAATATTGGAGAACTGATTTTTATTGTTCATCACATTTATCTCTAAACAGAGAATCTTATTTACTCATCAGTTCTCATTAGATGCAAAACCCATTTCAGAATGAGTAATGTTAGATGAAGACATACCATACTGCCCTTGAGCCCTGGAGAGCTTGTTGGAAAGAGGTATTGATAAGTGAACTGGAAGCTATTTCTTGCTGTACTTCTTATACTTCTGATGAATGGTGTGAAGAGAGCTTTCTCATGGTGTCTATACATATTTAAGTATATTTCTGACATGCAGCAAAGGTGTGTAGCCATGTCTGTAGTTACAAAATTATTATTATGAAGCTGTAAAAAGGCATTGGAAAATCATAAGAAGTTGGAAATCTTAGCAAATGAATAAATACTAATTCTCTAACAAAGAACATGGACAATAACTTTTTAAACTTGTTTTGAAGTAGTTTACTTGATCAAAGCATGCCTTAAAATATTTGAATGTGTTGATAATGGAAATATTCACTTTCTAAACATTATAGTATTATTTATATGTTTGTTGATCACCTAACATGTAGTAATTCATGTCTGCTATTAATATAATAGTACATAATATTATATATTTATGCTCATTAATTTTCTTACACTGTATGAATCATAAGTTTCTAAAGAAAAAGACTTAGCATCTAGATTTGAATCTTATTTTGTCAGGAAGAAAATGAAACATTTGATTACTTCACAATGTTTTTTTTTTTTTTTTCCTTTGGGGTACTTTATAATATAGTATGTAAAACAATATTATATTTAAATCTTGGAAAACAAAAGATGAGTACACTTTTGAACATTTTGTATAATATTTTGCTTTTTATTTTTGAAGGTTCAGTAGGCTAAAAAATCATGTATATTTTACTTTTAACTGAACTCTTCTAGATGTATATTTATCAGTACAACAAATATTTTCCTCCAGCTCATCAATCACTCAATTGTTGAGGCATACTCAGGAATTTGTTTCTTTAGATTAATTTTTTTGTTTTATTTGCCCTTGAAAGATAACTAAAGACAATTTTTTTAAGAGATTTGTGAAAATAAAGATAGCAGCTATGTTATATTTGCATCTATTTTATCTTCAGGCTGATTGAGTGTTTCAGGTCCTGGTATCCCTCTTGTCCACTTTTGCAAATCTTTATATAAGTTTTGATATCCCTCTTGCCCAGGTTTGCAAGTCTTATACATCACTACTAAATGTATATTATCATCCTGCTTATTTATCAATAGCGTCTATGTAGAGTACATCATGTGAATTGTTGGGCTGGATGAATCACAAGGAATCAAGATTGCTGGGAGAAATAACAACCACAGATATGCAGACAATAGCACTCTAATGGCAGAAAGTGAGGAGGAACTAAAGGGTTTCTTGATGGCAGTGAAACAGGAGAGTGAAAAACCTGGCTTAAAACTGGACATGCAAAAAACTAAGATAATGGCAGCCTGTCCCATCACTTCATGGCAAATAGAAGGGGAAAAAGTGGAAGCGGTGACAGGTTTTATTTTCTTGGTTTTTAAAATCACTGTGGACAGTGACTGCAGACACAGAATTAAAAGATGTTTGCTCCTTGGAAGGAGCTATGACAAATCTAGATAGTATGTTAATAAACGAAGACATCACTTTGCTGACAAAGGTCCATATAGTCAAAGGTATGATTTTTCCAGTAGTCATGTATGTATGTGAGAAGTGGATGATAAAGAAGGCTGAGCGCCAAAGAATAGATACTTTCCAGTTGTGGTGTTGGAGTAAACTCTTGAGAGTCAGTTGGATTGCAAGGAGATCAAACTAGTCAATACTAAAGGAAATCAACCCTGAATATTCATTGGAAGGACTGATGCTGAAGTTGAAGCTCCAATGCTTTGGCCACCTGATGTGAAGAGCCGATTCATTGGAAAAGACCCTGAAGCTGGGAAAGATTGAAGGCAAAGGAGAAGAAGGTGGCATAGGATGAGATGGTTCGATAGCATCACTGACTCAATGAACATGAATTTGAGCAAACTCCAGGAGAGGACAGAGGAGTTTGGCGTGTTACATTCCATGGGGTCGCAAAGAGTTGGGCATGACTTAGCGACTGAACAACAACTAGAGGAAAATATTCTTGTCAGGAAGAGAAGTTCTTACATATAATTCTCCAAGATAAGTAAAACATCTAGATCTGGGAAATGCTTCTTTTTCTACTACATAAACACAGTGTGTGTGTGCATGTGTGCATGTGTGTTCACGGTCACATCTGACTCTGCAACTCCATGAACTATACCTGCCAGGCTCCTCTGGCCGTGGGATTTTCCAGACAAGAATACTAGAGTGGGTTGCCATTTTCTCCTTCAGGGGATCTTCATGACCCAGGGTTCGAACCTATGTCTCCTGCCTGTGTCTCCTTTATTAGCAGGCAGATTCTTTACCACTTGAGCTACCTGGGAAGCCCAGACTTCTTGCCCATCATGAGCAACTGGATCTACCCAGGAAGACCTTTGTTCTGAGGTGACACATGTGACGTCTGGTGGGGAGGAGAAGGTAATGGGACAAAGACAAAGTAAACCAGGGATCACATGAAACATCATAATTTTATTTCTTGAAGACAATATTATTTATTTTATGGATAGGTTAGGCAAAATCATGAAAGTTCATTTTTCCAAATCTACCCAATAGAGCTGCTCTATTTCAACATTTGAGAGTAGTGATTACAGATATTAACTCTAGAGTCAGATTGCCTTGTATATTCTAGACTTAACACTTTCTAGCATTGTGATTGGAGAAGGCAATGACAACCCACTCCAGTACTCTTGCCTGGAAAATCCCATGGACGGAGGAGCCTGATAGGTTGCAGTCTACGGGGTCGCTAAGAGTCGGATATGACTGAGCGACTTCCCTTTCACTTTTCACTTTCATGCATTGGAGAAGGAAATGGCAACCCACTCCAGTGTTCTTGCCTGGAGAATCCCCGGGACGGGGAGCCTGGTGGGCTGCCGTCTATGGGGTCGCACAGAGTCGGACACAACTGAAGCGACTTAGCAGCAGCAGTGTGATTTCTGTGGCCTAGTTCCTTAATATATAAATAATTATATAATTAATTAATATAATAATTAATAATATAAATATTAATAATATAATATAAATATCAATAATATAAATAATAATAAAAAGAATAATCAGGGCAATAGTATTTTTAACTGATTAAATGTGTTATTATTGGTAGAATACTCAGTATCTGGCACATGGTTGCTATTCAATAAATTTATCATATGTATGACTATCCCTTTGATACTTATAAAGTTCCAAAGGCATAAAGCATTCTATGTAAATCACTTTATGTCAATAAAATGACTACATAGATTGGAATTCCAATGTCACTATGGATTATAATCAACTAATTAAAATAAACATAATAGAGAATATTTTAAACTCTTATCTACATGCTCTGCTAGAGCTAAGAACATAGGGTAGCTGAAATAAAGTTACTAGTAAAATATAAGTATACAATGTCCATCTATAACATGGGCTTTTCTGGTGACTCAGAGGCTAAAGCCTGCAATGAGGGAGACCTGGGTTCCATCCCTGGGTCGGGAAGGTCCCCTGGAGAAGAAAATGGCAACCTACTACAGTATTCTTGCCTGGAGAATCCCATGGACAGAGGAGCCTGGTGGACTACAGTCCATGGGGTTGCAGAGTTGGACACGACTGAGTGATTGCACTTTCATTTTCATAACAAACTATAATCATGTTTCTCATTACACATGATTGCATTTATCTAGCACTATTAACTTGTGTTATGAAAAGTTATTGAACAGGAAAAAAAGATGAAAAATGAGTCTAGGCTATCCTTCTTATATTCTAATAGTGGGTAATTATTCATTCATCATCAAGCACTGAAACTACTGGATCAGACATCATGCTACTTTACTGGGTCACTAAAAGTGAAAAAGAAAAAGAAAGAAAGAAACTCTAACCTTATAAAAAGGTAGCACACCTTGATTGACTAATACATTCATAGATGCACAATAAGAGGCCATATTATACCAGATACTAGTACAGATACTGAATGTTCAAATAGATATAAATACCTTTCTTGCTGTCCAATAACTCAGGCCAGTTGCCAGTACACAAAAATTTGTTGTCATATATTTCAGCAGAACTCACCAAATATGAAGACTGACTAGAGGAACAATTACTCCAGTCTGAGAAGATTATAAACAATTTGGCAACATAGTCCAAAAAAGGAGTTATACAGTCTCTTGGAGGATAAAGTGGCCCAAATAATACCCTAACATAAAGCATTATTGTGTATCTCCCAAAATTAAATGAACACAAACCTGTAAGTTAAATTTGCAATATTATAATAAATATGATATTTTAAAGCCTTGACATCCTTTTTAATTTTGATCAATGACAAATTCCAGCTAAAAAAGTCAAGAAAAAGCAGAGTACTTATAAATATGTGCACCATTGAGTTTTTCAAGAAATTAAAAAAAAAAAAAACAAAAAAAAAACAAAATGCTTGCTCCTTGGAAGAAAAGCTGTGACCAACCTAGACAGCATATTAAAAAGACGGACCAACAAAGGTCCATTTAGTCCAACCAATAGTTTTTCCAGTAGTCAAGTATGGATGTGAGAGTTGAATTATAAAGAAAGTTGGGCACTGAAGAATTGATGCTTTTGAACTGTGGTGTTGGAAAAGACTCTTGAGAGTCCCTTGGACTGCAAGGAGATCCAGCCAGTTCATCCTAAAGGAAATCAGTCCTGAATATTCACTGGAAGCACTGATGCTGAAGCTGAAACTCCAATACTTTGGCCACCTGATGCGAAGAACTGACTCACTTGAAAAGACCCTGATGCTGGGAAAGATTGAAGGCGGGAGGAGAAGGGGACGGCAGAGGATGACATGATTGGATGGCATCACTGACTGGATGGACATGAGTTTGACAAAGCTCTGGGAGTTGGTGATGGATAGAGAGCCTGGCATTCTGCAGTCCATGGTTTTGCAAGGAGTCAGACACTACTGAGTGACTGAACTGACTGACGTCTATTTTTACAAAGGTTTTATTCTAACTTGTTGAAAAGCATGATATTCTTCTTAGGTTATTCTCTTAATAAATAATTTTATATCAAGTTCACAAGACTCGATTATTTACTGTAGCAATGTTTTGACCACCACAATATGCAAAGTATTGTCTTAGACATTTTGGGTTGCAAATATAAAAGTGTATGACATTCTTACCAAAAGACAGAATTTATGATTAAAAAAATAGCTGCCATATGACCCAGCAATCCCACTCCTTGGCATACACACCAAGGAAACCAGATCTGAAAGAGACACGTGCACCCCAATGTTCATCGCAGCACTGTTTATAATTGCCAGGACATGGAAGCAACCTAGGTGCCCATCAGCAGAAGAATGGGTAAGGAAGCTGTGGTACATATACACCATGGAATATTACTCAGCCATTACAGAAAGATAAAGACCAATACAGCATACTAACGCATATATATGGAATTTTAAATGATGGTAACAATAACCCTATATGCAAAACAGAAAAAGAGACACAGATGTACAGAACAGACTTTTAGACTCTGTGGGAGAAGGTGAGGGTGGAATGTTCAGAGAGAATAGCATTGAAACAAGTATACTATCAAGGGTGAAACAGATCACCAGCCCAGGTTGGATGCATGAGACGGGTGCTCAGGGCTGGTGCACTGGGAAGACCCAGAGGGATGGGATGGAGAGGGAGGTGGGAGGGGAGATCGGGATGGGGAACACATGTTAATCCATGGCTGATTCATGTCAATGTATGGCAAAAACCACTACAATATTGTAAAGTAATTAGCCTCCAACTGATACAAATAAATGAAAAAAAAAATAGCAATACATTTAGTTGTTGAGCTATTTCATTTACAACTTTAAATTTTCTATGTTGTTTTTATATTATAATAAATACTGATTTTTATAGCTTAAATAAGATTAAAAATATTTATTTCCAGTCAACATAATCCGAATGCATAGTGTCCTTCCTATAATCCTTAAGAATGAAATTACCAATATAAGTATCATATTTACACCAAGTACTTGTAAAACCTTTTAAATACTGCATCATCTGAAAGTACATCTTAACCAATTTGTGTGTGTGAGTGTTTGGTAGATATAGTTACCTTTAAATAGTAAGAAAATGACAACTTAGAAGTATTTTATTTTTTATGACTAAATATAAAGCAAATTCTACAGAGTAAAGCAATGCAGGTATAATACCTAAGCTTGCATTCTTCTTAATACTGCTACAGATCAATACTTATTTGTTATTCTTTAAAACTCCTGCATTTCTTTCACAGAATATGCCAATGAATATCTGTTTTCTCCACAACAGGGAAATGAGTGCTCACTTATATTTCATAGAAAATTGATGTTTTTATACTGTTCTAAGGTAGATTGGTAATACTTACTTTTTAATGGAGTATGCATATTATGGATTTCATATTTTGTGTGAGGTGACTACCAATGACATTCACGTAGAAAATATTTTAAAATAAATTGCAGTTTTAAATACACATTTGCTCTTTATCTTTCATGCAAAATATACTGAAAAAGTGTAGGTCTTTGTGAATATGTGTTTATAAGACAAGATTCTCAGAAGTGTATCCTGACCAATTTAAGCAATAAGAGAATTTACTGGGTAGCTCATAAATTCACCGGCAAAAGAGGAGAACCAATTTTGGGGAAGGAAAAGGGGAATCTAGATAATAAGTGCTAATATCTGAATCATACCACAGAAGCAGTCTGTAAGGGCCATCTTGCCACGCGTTCATATAGATTGTCTCAGCTTGTACCTCTACTATTCCTGACGTTGCCAAGCGCCAGTTGCCTGTGTTAGCACACTTGTACAGATACCTCTCAAAATGATGGCTGCTGTTGCTCTCCCTGCTGAATTAGATATTTGACTCTGATTATTTTAAACACTAGATCAGATTAAGAGTTCCAAATAAGCATATCTGACTGGCAAAAACTCATGCAGTGGTAAAAGTCCCAATGTATAAGAAGAGGGTTACATTGCTTAACACCTAAACAAGTCAAAACATTCACTATATTCCATATTTGAGATGTCACAATCAATATAAACAATTTTTCCAGATTGCAGTTCCAATTTAAAAAGCAAACAAAATATGTTCCTAATAAAATGCAATGGTAACTGTTCAACTAACCCTTATAAAATGAAGACAGTGAAGTTCATGAAGACAGTGAAGTGAAAGTCACTCAAGTGAACGTCGCTCAGTCATGTCCCACTCTCTGCGACCCCATGGATTATACAGTCCATGGAATTCTATAGGCCAGAATACTAGAGTGGGTAGCCTTTCCCTTCTCCAGGGGATCTTCCGAATCCAGGGATCAAACCCAGGTCTCCTGCATTTTGGGAAGATTCTTTACCAACTGAGCCACAAAGGAAGCCCAAGAATAGTGGAGTGGGTAGCCTATCCCTCCTCGAGTGAATCTTCCAGACCCAGGAATTGAATCAGGATCTCCTGTATTGCAGGTGGATTCTTTACCAACTGAGCTATCAGAGAGGCCAACCCTCATATGACTGATTAAAAATGCATTTCTTTTCCAAAGAGGAGACAGGAAATAAGGAAGGAAGGAAGACAGAGAGCGAGGGAGGAAGGGAGGCAGGAGGGAAGGAAAGAGGAAGGCATAGAAAGAAGAAGGAAGAAAAGGAGGAAGACAATCAGTGGAACAAAAGATATATAAATATTTGTCTCTTACTGTATCCAGACCCAAGTTCAGGAACTCTAGGTGATATTTTTTTTTCTCCTCTGATTTTGGTCCTTGTACTATATCATGGTATTTAATAGTCTATAGACAAAAACATTAAGAGAAAAAAATGAAGAAGTTATTTTATTCACCTACTTTTATTTTTCATCAATTTTAAGTTTTTAGTGGTTTAACTTGTACAGTGTTAGAACTTTTATGAACACTTTTATGAACACTTTTCTATAATCCACAAGGATCTACCCTATAGTTTAGGGAACACTGCTCAATATTCTATAATAACCTAATAACCTATATGGGAAAATAATATGAAAAAGAATGAATATATGTAGACATGTAACTGAATCACTTTCTTGAACCCTGAAACTAACACAATGTGTATCAATAAATCAACTAAATGTCTATATAAAATAATTAAATTAAAAACACATTTTCTGTTTCTTCATTTGCTATTATTTTCTCCCATTCTGAAGGCTGTCGTTTCAATTTCCAGAAAAACAAAGGACCCAATCAAAAAATGGACCAAAGAACTAAACAGACATTTCTCCAAAGAAGACATACAGATGGCTAATAAACACATGAAAGGGTGCTCAACATCACTCATATCAGAGAAATGCAAATCAAAACCTCATTGAGGTACCATTACACGCCAGTCAGATGGCTGCTATCCAAAAGTCTACAAGCAATAAATGCTGGAGAGGGTGTGGAGAAAAGGGAACCCTCTTACACTGTTGGTGGGAATGCAAACTAGTACAGCCACTATGGAAAACAGTGTGGAGATTTCTTAAAACACTGGAAATAGAACTGCCATATGACCCAGCAATGCCACTCCTGGGCATACACACCAAGGAAACCAGATCTGAAAGAGACATGTACACCCCAATGTTCATCGCAGCACTGTTTATAATAGCCAGGACATGGAAGCAACCTAGATGCCCATCAGCAGACGAATGGATAAGGAAGCTGTGGTACATATACACCATGGAATATTACTCAGCCATTAAAAAGAATTCATTTGAATCAGTTCTAATGAGATGGATGAAACTGGAGCCCATTATACAGAGTGAAGTAAGCCAGAAAGATAAAGAACAATACAGTATACTAATGCATATATATGGAATTTAAAAATATGGTAATGATAACCCTATAGGCAAAACAGAAAAAGAGACATAGATGTACAGAACAGACTTTTAGACTCTGTGGGAGAAGGTGAGGGTGGAATGTTCAGAGAGAACAGCATTGAAACAAGTATACTATCAAGGGTGAAACAGATCACCAGCCCAGGTTGGATGCATGAGACGGGTGCTCAGGGCTGGTGCACTGGGAAGACCCAGAGGGATGGGATGGAGAGGGAGGTGGGAGGGGAGATCGGGATGGGGAACACATGTAAACCCATGGCTGATTCATGTCAATGTATGGCAAAAACCACTACAATATTGTAAAGTAATTAGCCTCCAATGAATAAAAATAAATGGAAATATAAAATAAAATAAAAAACACATTTTCCTATAAACATACAATATATCCTAAGGAAATATGTAGATTCTTTTTCTACCTCACTCTATTCTGTAGAAATAATCTTATTTCCCTGAATAATATGTACTGATTAGCAAAAGCA
Source organism: Cervus elaphus (assembly GCF_910594005.1). Lineage (NCBI taxonomy): Eukaryota > Metazoa > Chordata > Mammalia > Artiodactyla > Cervidae > Cervus > Cervus elaphus. Next base: position 8,484,266 of record NC_057844.1, on the reverse strand, counting down.
AACAAACACAACTAACTATATTGGCTCATCTTTAAGACAGATTCAAACAATTTCTTCCCTTTTGATATGTAGGTACCGCTCTGCTATTGAGAAGAGATGTCTATTTCCTTCTTCTTCTTGGGCCAAAATATCCTTAGTGACTTGATTGAGTCAGTAGAATCACTTTTGGACTGTTAAGTCTTGGTCATAATGTCTTGCAGCCTCTGCTTAGAATTTGTTGAGTGCTTGCTTTTGGAGTAGTGGAACAGTTAATTTGGGAATAGGCCACTTTTTAAGATGACTCAGAAACTGTTACACTGTGAAAAGCCCAAGGGGTGTAGACAGAATCTGGAGGATAGTATTACACGGAGAGAGAAAGAGAGATGTGGTGCATGTTCAGTCACTCAGTCATGTCCAACTCTTTGCATCGTCATAAACTAGCCTGCCAGGTTTTTCTGTCCATGGAGTTTTCCAGGTAAGAATACTAGAGTGGGTTGCTATTTCCTACTCCAGAGAATCTTCCCAAGTCTGGGATAGAACACACATTTCTTGCATCTTCTGCATTGTCTGGTGGATTCTTTACCATTGTGCCAAGAGAGAGATACTAAGGGTCAATTGGAAACAAGAATGTGAAAAAAGAAGCCACCTCAACTGATGTGACTTAGAAGTGAACTAGTCAGATTTGGGAAATATTGTTTGGAGAAGTAAACAATTGTAATAAGAGTAGATAAGGAAAACCAATCCAAACACATTATCTCTTTCTGTGACAACATAATACCAGTTCTTCAACGAAGGAAAAAGTTAAGTGTAATAAATTTGCCACCTGAAGTCTGGCTTGTCCACTCTGGTTTATAGCACCATAGCAGATGTTCATGTTGTTCCCTTGAACAACTGTTTAAGTTGGCCAATGCCAACTTCAGCACTGAAAAGCAGTGGTGGTTAGATTGGGCCTGGTTTAGAGAATCCATGTTTTTTATCCCATGAGCAGTCTCCATTTTCACCATTCTACCTACTTTGTTCACAAGTCTGTCAAACAAGCTGGGATCTTTGGTTGGCTAGAATCCCCTTTACACTTGATCAATGAACATATCCATAGTAGACCTCTGTAACATAAGTCATGTGGGACAGAATAGTCTACAATTAAGCTTGTTTTAAGTAGTTATCCCTCTGAACATTCTGCAGCTCTCCTTCACAGTAGTCTTCCAAAATAGGAAGTGTGTATTTGCATCTATTCCAGATAGAAGTCGGCCTGTTAGGAGATTTTCTGTTCCTTGGACTAGAGATAATAGCATTTTCCACCTTAATAACCTCAAACTAAATTGCCAGGGACTCTTTGATTTGCTCAAGCAGTAAGTTTACATCAGAAACAATGGCTGTAATAATATTTACAAGTGAAGTGAAGTTGCTCAGTCGTATGGGTATTCTTTCAGTTGGTAAAAACACTTATTATGACAATACACCCAGATATGGGGAAATAAGCATAGTGTGGATTACATATGCATTAACAGAACATAGTGGACTTAGATCAAAACAGCATTTATCTTCTGCTTCCATTAAGTCCACTCTGACTCATTGACCACAGATCATCCTAAACCCTCTAATAATTAGTATTATTTTAAAATTCAAGTGGACCTCCAAAATCTGAATGTCACTTCATCTAGCATAAATGGCTGCTCTGAAATGCTATATGTGATGGGGAGAAAAGTCCTACATGTGGATAATTTTTGTGCTTATATTATACCTTCTGTGGGAATAGAATAAAGCAATTGGTGGTAGTTTAGTTGCTAAATTGTGTCTGACTCTTTGTGACCCCGTGGAGTGTAGCCCACTTGGCTCCTCTGTACATGGGATTTTACAGGTAAGGCTATTGGAGTGGGTTGCTATTTCCTCTTCTAGGGAATCTTCCCAACCCAGGGATAGAACCAGGGTCTCCTTCATTGTAGGCTGATTCTTTACTGATTGAGCGAAGACGGAAGCCCCAAAGTGATTATAATTTCATCTAAAATTGACCATATAATAAACCAAGTCAATATGTCTATTTCAAATCAATAAGGATTGAACTGAAATAATTGATTTTATATTTTGCAATGAATAAGTAGGTTTTCAAAAATGTAGCATGAAAAGATAGATATTTGGTTAGAAGATAAATTATCTATTTATCAAATTTAAAAAGCATGCTTGTACATCTAACATAAATTAATATAATATTTCTTATAAAAGCAAATGCATGACAAGAATAAAAATATTACTATTTTATTTCAAAATAAGTAAGCTTTCTTTAGTACTTAGAAAGTTCAGACAGAATCTTGATCCATCTAGGAGAGACTAAAACTTGTTAACCAAATGGCTCAGAAGAGTTTATGCAAAGGCATTTTGGCTCAGTAAATACATTTTATATGACTCACAATATTTTAAAGAATTTTTCCACTCACACACATTTGCCATTTGCTCTACTAGAACACTAGTATAAATACATTGAAGACTATCTAGAATAATTGCAATTAGTGCTTGTTAGGACTTTAACAACAAAGAAAACATACATTAATGTCAGTCTCCTTTTAATTAATAGCTTTTATTTAAATTAACTATGACCACCATGATAATATTGAGTATACATTGCCCAAAATGGGATAAAACTTTTAAAATGAGTAGGAAAGAATATTGTATTCACTTTATTTTGTGTATTTTATTCTTAAAAATTGAAAATGAAATGTTTTTGATATTAACAGTAATGATCTAATGTAGACTTAAAACTAGGGTTACAGCACATGTGTGCACACACACACACATATGTTAGTTAAATTATACTACCTTAAAATTGTCAAGAAATAAAATATTGTGTAAATGTTAATGGGCATTTTATATATGCAAACATCTAAAACCAAAATTTAATATTAAGTGACCTCATATATTTGTGATCCCTATAGATTCAATCACTAGGAATCAATTTAAAGCAAGATAAAATGTGAAAAAAGTAGATCATTATTAAAAATAAAAATAGCTCATATTATTATAAATTATTATCATTTTTCTTGTGTAGAAGTTAGTTTCTAAACAAGTAATCAAATGTTGTAATCAAATTATGAAATAGGAGGATGGAAATGCAGTTTAATTAACAAGATTCTTCTTTTCTGGTACATTTGCTCCTCTGTCCTTGGTCTGTCCCTTGATATTGTATTCTATTTTATGAATGTCACATTAACTGATAGAAATCAACAAGAAGCTAAAGAGAGTGGGAAACACCTGTCATGTTGTTGAATTACTTCACTTACAACTTGATAATGAATGATGCCTTTCAAAATCACATCCATATGTTTATGTCTTGGTCAATATGAGCATCACATAAAATAACAGTTTGATAATTTAGTTGCAGTTTATTTTTCTAACTTGAATATCTAAAAGTGATAAATTATACTAATCACTTAATGACACAAATTATTCAATTAGTTCATTGATCCACTTATTCAAGACATATGCTGAGCTTCTAGGAACTATACACTATATTGAAGTTGGATTTGAAAGTCATCTATCTCAGAGAAGCTTATAATACAGTTGCAGAGGCAGGTTTGGATACAAATACTTAATACAAATTTAAGTGAGTTCAAAGGTGAGGAAGTACACAAAGAGACGGCAGGAAATGAGGAAGAAAAGATTGTATTGTAACAGAATAAATGATCTAAGGATAAGGAATTTGTGTGTCCAAGCAAGATGTGTCAGAGATTTTAATCAAGATAAATAGTAATAACTAGTGTTAGCTTATTAAAAGCCAGAGATTATTTTGCCAACAAAGGTCCATCTACTCAAAGCTACGCTTTTTCCAGTAGTCACATATGGATGTGAGAGTTGGACTATAAAGAAAGCTGAGCAACAAAGAATGAATGTTTTTGAACTGTGGTTTTGGAGAAGACTCTTGAGAGTCCCTTGGACAGCAAGGAGATCCAACCCATCCATCCTAAAGGAAATCAGTCTTGAATATTCATCGGAAGGACTGCTGTTGAAGCTGAAACTCCAATATTTTGGCCACTTGATGTGAAGAACTGATTCATTTGAAAAGATCCTGATGCTGGGAAAGATTGAAGGCAGGAGGAGAAGGGGATGACAGGGGATGAGATGGTTGGATGGAATCACCAACTTAATGGACATGGGTTTGAGTAAACTCTGGGAGTTGGTGATGGACAGAGAGGCCTGGTGTGTTGCAGTCCATGGGGTCGCAAAGAGTTGGACACGACTGAGTGACAGAACTGAACTGAACTGAAATGTTAGACATCTGTCAGAAAGGATTCCATTTCTTCTGCTGGTATCTGAGCCTGTTCTGTTCTAGGAAATTAAAGAAAAGAGATAGTGTCTATGGATGGTCTTCCCTATCAGTGCCTGTTCTAGCCTGCCAGCTGTCTAAGCCCTGAGAGAAGAGTACTGGGAAATAAAGTTGATTCTCTGTGTCTCCTTGGATAGCCAATAGGGTAACCTCAAAGCTGAACTTGCAAGGAAATCATTGCGTTGCTATTGACCATTTAGAATGAATGAAGTTTGAAGTCCTGGATCAGAGTCTTGGGGGCTCCCCCTCAAAGACAAATGTTAACCTTTCTAATGACTAATCATGGGGAGCAATCAGAGTAGTCAAAGAAAGGATAGGAGAAGCAGTAGCAGGACCCACAATCAAGAGATTTAATACAGTATCTGTTATTCAGGGAGTAAAGAGAACTTCAAAGTTTCAACAATAAAAACACAGGTTTTCTTGTTATTGGTAGAATATCACTTTGAAGAAGAGTTTTGTACCACAAAAGCAAAATTATTTTGTACCACAAAAATATTGCTAAGGCCAACTTTCTATTCATTACTGAAAATGTATTAATTATGAATAGAATTTATCAGGGAATAGACCATATTTATGAAATGCCTTTTGGCCTTTTGATATTTTCATTGCAAAACAAAGTTTTTTGTTTTTTTTCTTTCTTGGCAACAAGCTCAAGTATGTAATACTAGTACTTAAACTAAAATGAAACTTTCAGCACCCACACCCCACAAATATAGATTACAAAGAAAACAGTTTTTATCAATAAAGTAAAATTTGAATAACAAATAAAACCACGTTGCTTTTTTTTTTTTTTTCTCTCATTTATATTTATTAGTTAGAGGTTAATTACTTTACAATATTGTAGTGGTTTTTTGCCATACATTGACATGAATCAGCCATGGATTTACATGTGTTCCCCATCCCGATCCCCCCTCCCACCTCCTTCTCCATCCCATCCCTCTGGGTCTTCCCAATGCACCAGTCCTGAGCACTTGTCTCATGCATCCAACCTGGGCTGGCGATCTGTTTCACCCTTGATAGTATGCGTGTTTCAATGCTATTCTTTCAGAACATCCCACCCTCGCCTTCTCCCACAGAGTCCAAAAGTCTGTTCTGTACATCTGTGTCTCTTTTTCTGTTTTGCATATAGGGTTAACGTTGCCATCTTTCTAAATTCCATATGTATGTGTTAGTATATTATATTGTTCTTTATCTTTCTGGCTTACTTCACTCTGTATAACGGGCTCCAGTTTCATCCATCTCATTAGAACTGATTCAAATGAATTCTTTTTAATGGCTGAGTAAGAGTTCATTGTGTATACGTACCATAGCTTCCTTATCCATTTGTCTGTTGATGGGCATCTAGGTTGCTTCCATGTCCTGGCAATTATAAACAGTGCTGCAATGAACACTGGGGTGCATGTGTCTCTTTCAGTTCTGGTTTCCTCGGTGTGTATGCCCAGGAATGGGATTGCTGGGTCATATGGCAGTTCTATTTCCAGTTTTTTAAGGAATCTCCACACTCTTCTCCATAGTGGCTGTACTAGTTTGCATTCCCACCAATAGTGTAAGAGGGTTCCCTTTTCTCCACACCCTCTCCAGAATTTATTGCTTGTACACCTTTGGATAGCAGCCATCCTGACTGGCATGTAATGGTACGTCATTGTGGTTTTGATTTGCATTTCTCTTATAAGGAGTGATGTTGAGCATCTTTTCATGTGTTTGTTAGCCATCTATATGTCTTCTTTGGAGAAATGTCTGTTTAGTTCTTTGGCCCATTTTTTGATTGGGTCATTTGTTTTTCTGGAATTGAGCTGCAGGTGTTGCTTGCATATTTTTGAGATTAATCCTTTGTTTGTTGCTTCATTTGCTATCATTTTCTCCCATTCTGAAGGCTGTCTTTTCACTTTGCTTATAGTTTCCTTTGTTATGCAAAAGCCTTTAAGTTTAATTAGGTCCCATTTGTTTATTTTTGCTTTTATTTCCAATATTCTGGGAGGTGGGTCATAGAGGATCCCGCTGTGATTAATGTCGGAGAGTGTTTTGCCTATGTTCTCCTTTGGGAGTTTTATAGTTTCTGGTCTTACATTTAGATCTTTAATCCATTTAGAGTTTATTTTTGTGTATAGTGTAAAAAAGTGTTCTAGTTTCATTCTTTTACAAGTGGTTGACCAGTTTTCCCACCTCCACTTGTTAAAGAGGTTGTCTTTTTTCCATTGTATATCCTTGCCTCCTTTGTCGAAGATAAGGTGTCCATAGGTACATGGATTTATCTCTGGGCTTTCTAGTCTGTTCCATTGATCTATATTTCTGTCTTTGTGCCAGTACCATACTGTCTTGATGACTGTGGCTTTGTAGTATAGCCTGAAGTCAGGCAGGTTGATTCCTCCAGTTCCATTCTTCTTTCTCAAGATTGTTTTGGCTATTCGAGGTTTTTTGTATTTCCATACAAATTGTGAAATTATTTGTTCTAGTTCTGGGGAAAATACCATTGGTAGCTTGATAGAGCTTGCATTGAATCTATAGATTGCTTTGGATAGTATAGCCATTTTGACAATATTGATTCTTCTGATCCATGAGCACGGTATATTTCTCCATCTATTTGTGTACTCTTTGATTTCTTTCATCAGCGTTTTATAGTTTTCTATGTATAGGTCTTTCGTTTTTTAAGTAGATATACTCCTAAGTATTTTATTTTTTTTGTTGCAGTGGTGAATGGTATTGTTTCCTTAATTTCTCTTTCTGTTTTCTCATTGTTAGTGTATAGGAATGCAAGGGATTTCTGTGTGTTAATTTTATATCCTGCAACATTACTGTATTCATTAATTAGCTCTAGTAATTTTCTGGTAGAGTCTTTAGGGTTTTCTATGTAGAGGATCATATCATCTCCAAACAGTGAGAGTTTTACTTCTTCTTTTCCTATCTGGATTCCCTTTATTTCTTTTTCTGCTCTGATTGCTGTGGCCAACACTTTCAAAACTATGTTGAATAGTAGTGGTGAGAGTGGGCATCCTTGCCTTGTTCCTGACTTTAAGGGAAATTCTTTCAATTTTTCACCATTGAGGATAATGTTTTCTGTGGGTTTGTCATATATAGCCTTTATTATGTTGAGGTATGTTCCTTCTATGCCTGTTTTCTGGAGAGTTTTTATCATAAATGGATGTTGAATTTTGTCAAAGGCTTTTTCTGCATCTATTGAGATAATCATATGGTTTTTGTCTTTCAATTTGTTAATGTGGTGTATTACATTGATTGATTGATTTGTGGATATTAAAGAATCCTTGCATTCCTGGGATAAAGCCCACTTGGTCATGATGTATGATCTTTTTAATGTATTGCTGGATTTTGTTTGCTAGAATTTTGTTAAGAATTTTTGCATCTATGTTCATCAGTGATATTGGCCTGTAGTTTTCTTTTTTGTGGCATCTTTGTCTGGTTTTGGTATTAGGGTGATGGTGGCCTCATAGAATGAGTTTGGAAGTTTGCCTTCTACAATTTTCTGGAAGAGTTTGAGTAAGATAGGTGTTAGCTCTTCTCTAAATTTTTGGTAGAATTCAGCTGTGAAGCCGTCTGGTCCTGGGCTTTTGTTTGCTGGAAGATTTCTGATTACAGTTTTGATTTCCGTGCTTGTGATGGGTCTGTTAAGATCTTCTATTTCTTTCTGGTTCAGTTTTGGAAAGTTATGCTTTTCTAAGAATTTGTCCATTTCTTCCAAGTTGTCCATTTTATTGGCATAGAGCTGCTGGTAGTAGTCTCTTATGATCCTTTTTATTTCAGTGTTGTCTCTTGTGATCTCTCCATTTTCATTTCTAATTTTGTTGATTTGGTTCTTCTCCCTTTGTTTCTTGATGAGTCTCACTAACAGTTTGTCAATTTTATTTACCTTTTCAAAAAACCAGTTTTTAGCTTAGTTGATTTTTGCTATGGTCTCTTTAGTTTCTTTTGCATTTATTTCTGCCCTAATTTTTAAGATTTCTTTCCTTCTGCTAACTCTGGGGTTCTTCATTTCTTCCTTCTCTAATTGCTCTAGGTGTAGACTTAGGTTACTTATTTGACTTTTTTCTTGTTTCTTGAGGTAAGCCTGTATTGTTATGAACCTTTCCCTTAGCACTGCTTTTACAGTGTCCTAAAGGTTTGGGGTTGTTGTGTTTTCACTTTCATTTGTTTCTATGCATATTTTGATTTCTTTTTTGATTTCTTCTATGATTTGTTAGTTATTCAGAAGCATGTTATTTAGCCTCCATATGTTTGATTTTTAATAGTTTTTTTTTTTTTTCTTCTTGTAATTGAGGTCTAGTCTTACTGCATTGTGGTCAGAAAAGATGACTGGAATGATTTCAACTTTTTTGAATTTACCAAGGCTAGATTTATGGCCCAGGATGTGATCTATTCTGGAGAAGGTTCCGTGTGCACCTGATAAAAAGGTGAAATTGATTGTTTTGGGGTGAAATGTCCTGTATATATCAATTAGGTCTAGCTGGTCCATTGTGCCATTTAAAGTTTGTGTTTCCTTGTTAATTTTCTGTTTAGGTGATCTATCCATAGGTGTGAGTGGGGTATTAAAGTCTCCCACTATTATTGTGTTATTGTTAATTTCCCCTTTCATACTTGTTAGGATTTGCCTTACATATTTTGGTGCTCCTATGTTGGGTGCATATATATTTATAATTGTTATATCTTCTTGGATTGATCCTTTGACCATTATATAATGTCCTTATTTGTCTCTTTTCACAGCCTTTATTTTAAAGTTTATTTTATCTGATATGAGTATTGCGGCTCCTCCTTTCTTTTGGTCTCTGTTTGCGTGAAATATTTTTTTCCAGCCCTTCACTTTCAGCCTGTATGTGTCCCTTATTTTGCGGTGGGTCTCTTGTAGACAGCATATATAGGGGTCTTGCTTTTGTATCCATTCAGCCAATCTTTGTCTTTTGGTTGGGACATTCAAACCATTTACATTTAAGGTAATCATTGATAAGAATGGTCCCGTTGTCATTTGCTTTGTTGTTTTGGGTTCATGTTTATACAACCTTTCTGTGTTTCCTGTCTTGAGAAGATCCCTTTGCATTTGTTGAAGAGCTGGTTTGGTGGTGCTTTAACTATGTTGACATTTGGCTTGTTTCTTGTACCTCAACTTCAGAATTCCTCAATTTTAGATTCACTTAGCATATTTCTGAATTACTCAACAGTTGACCTCTCTCATAGATTTTGTTTTTAACTTATAACTCTAAAATATCAATATAGTTTGAAAAAACACAACATTGAATAAACTATCTAATAGATTCATTATGAAATGTCAAATATATGTACATTTTAGAAATACATACATTATTTCATTCATAGATTTATTTTTTCTGACTGTAGCTAAAGATCAGATATGAATCAAATAGTGGTGATTCTTAATATAATCCTGAGTTAAGATTACTATTTATGTAGGACTGTGTCTTCTAGAAAAGTACATTTTATACAAAATTCTACATCCTTAAATAGTAAATAAGAAATTTAAAATTTGCTGGCGTATTGAGTGCAGCACATTCACAGCATCATCATTTAGGATTTGAAATAGGATTTGGAAAACATAGCAGTGGCAGCAGGGCTGGAAAACTCAGTTTGCATTCCAATCTCAAAGAAAGGCAATGCCAAAGAATGCTCAAACTATTGCACAATTGCACTCATCTCACACGCTAGCAAAGTAATGCTCAAAATTCTCCAAGCCAGGCTTCAACAGTATGTGTGAACCATGAACTTCCAGATGTTCAAGCTTAATTTAGTAGAGGCAGAGGAATCAGAGATCAAATTATTGCCAACATCCGTTGGATCACTGAAAAAGCAAGAGAGTTCCAGAAAAACATCTATTTCTGCTTTATTGATTATGCCAAAGCCTTTGACTGTGTGGACCACAATAAACTGCAAAAAATTCTGAGAGATGGAAATACCAGATCACATTACTTGCCTTTAGAGAAATCTGTTTGCGGGTCAGGAAGCAACAGTTTAGAACTGGACATAGAACAACAGACTGGTTCCAAATAGGGAAAGGAGTATGTCAAGCCTGTGTATTGTCACCTTGCTTATTTAACTTATATGCAGAGTACATCATGGAAATGCTGGGCTGGAGGAAGCACCTGCTGGAATCAAAATTGCCAGGAGAAATATCAGTAACCTCAGCTATGCAGATGGCACCATCCTTATGGCAGAAAGTGAAGAAGAACTAAAGAGCCTATTGATGAAAGTGAAAGAGAAGAGTGAAAGAGTTGGCTTAAAGCTAAGATCATGGCATCTAGTCCCATCACTTCATGGCAAATAGATGGGAAAACAGTGGAAACAGTGGCTGACTATATTTGGGGGGGGGGGGGCTCCAAAATCACTGCAGATGGTGATTGCAGCCATGAAATGAAAAGACACTTACTCCTTGGAAGGAAAGTTATGACCAACCTAGACAGCATATTAAAAATCAGAAACATTACTTTGTCAACAAAGGTCCCTCTAGTCAAGGCTATGGTTTTTCCAGTAGTCATGTATGGATGTGAGAGTTGGACTATAAATAAAGCTGAGTGATGAAGAATTGATGCTTTTGATGTGTGGTGTTGGGGAAGACGCTCGAGAGTCCCTTGGACTGCAAGGAGATCCAACCAGTCCATCCTAAAGGAAATCATTCCTGAATATTCATTGGAAGGACTGATGTTGAAGTTGAGGCTCCAATACTTTGGTCACATGATGCGAAGAGCTGGCTCATTAGTAAAGACCCCCTTGCTGGGAAAGATTGAAGGTGGGAGGAGAAGGGGACAGCAGAGGATGAGATGGTTGGATGGCATCACCGACTTAATGGACATGAGTTTGAGTAAACTCTGGGAGTTGGTGACGGACAGGGAGGCCTGGTGTGCTGCAGTCCATGGAGTCATAAAGAGTCGGACACAACTGAGAAACTGAACTGAACTGAACTGAACAGAAGAAATTTCACCAAATGTTCTTCTCTTAATGTTTTTGTTACAGTAGGTCAGTTTTGTCTAGTGTTAGTCCTTGAAAGTCATGATTAATCATTTCCCAGGGTATTTTATTTCACTAATACATAAGGGAGTATAGTAGGTACAGTAGATAATATATTATGGTCTGAAAGTTTGTGAATTCCTTTTGAAAATTACAGACGATGAGAACATCATCCAAGAAAAACATTTAAAATATTGCTTATTGTATGTGTTTAAATAGCTTACATTCATGAAATATACACAAGCAATGATTAAATATATTTTCTATTATAATTGAATTTTATTTGTAAAAGTAAGAAATTTGTTACACCACTGTTTCAAATAAACAATAATCTATGTATATAAGTAATAGTGTTTAATTATTTCTCTTTTATTTTCATTACAAAGTAACAGTTTAATATAGTCATATACATAACAGAGTCACATTTTATTGAAAATATTGATTACACAGTCAAGTTGTCTTTTCCCCTTATTTCAGACCAGTCAATGTAATTCTTTTTGCCCTGTCAGAATAGTTAGTCTTAATAAAGTTCATTGTTTATATATATTTTTTGCAGTGCATATGCATAACATCTCACAAAATACTGTTCTAATTATTACCTATATTAATCACTTGGGAGATTGTTATAGTGCCAATTTCTAGACCAAATATCATGAGATTTTGATTCAGTAGATCTAATGAAGCATATTTAAGGGACACATTATTAATACATTTACATTTTGACAAACACTAGCTTCATGGCATATTAAAAAGCAGACATAGACAAAAGCATAAAACAAATGAATTATCGGTAAACATTCTTTTTTTACTTAAAATTATTTAAATGGGGAATTCTCTGGCAGTCCAGTAGTTAGGACTACATGCTTTCAGTGCTGAGGACATGAGTTCAAACCCTGATTGGGGGACTAAGATCCCACAAACCATGTGATAAAGTTTAAAAAAAAAAATGTATTTCAGACCTGCCTGCCAACGCAGGAGACATAAGAGACACAGGTTCAAACCCTGGGTAGGGAAGATCCCCTGGAGTAGGAAATTGCAACCCACTCCAGTATTCTTCCCTGGTAAATCCTGTACACAGAGTAGCCTGGAGGGCTAAAGTCCATAGAATCACAAAGAATCTCCCATAACTGAAGTGACTTTGCACGCATGCGGCAAACACATCTTAAACACTTTCTGGGTAACAAGAATTGGACACACACAAATTTATGTCAGTATACCCAACTGAAAAAAAACTTGAGCTGGAAATTAAAGTATGAATTTATATTTTATCCTTGAGTACCTATTTAAATCTTTTCTAGAATATGGAGTATGAAAACAAAATAAAAATATGTATATATACACAAATGTTTGTATGCAGAATGATATGTATATATATACACATAGTATGTTTTTAATATATCTGTCCTTAATGGAATGAAATAAAAAACGCATGGTTAGGCCCAACTGACAAAATAAGAAAACTCTAAAAAGAAGACCATACCTAGAGAAACAGCTTATAACCTTAAAGGCATTTATGCATGAAAGATGTAAGCATTTTAAGACTATAAAAAGTAATATGAGATCACCATTGAGTCACTGCTCATACTGTAACAAAAGTTAACTTTTGTCTAACTTGAGAATGAGTTATGAGTTCACTTCAGTTCAGTCACTCAGTCATGTCCGACACTTTGCAACCCCATGAACCGCAGCATGACAGGCTTCCCTATCCATCACCAACTCCCGGAGTCCACCCAAACCCATGTCCATTGTGTCAGTGATGCCATCCAACCATCTCATCCTCTGTCGTCCCTCTCTCCTCCTATCTTTCCCAGCATCAGGGTCTTTTCAAATGAGTCAGCACTTCACATCAGGTAGCCAAAGTATTGGAGCTTCAGCTTCAACATCACTCCTTCCATCGAACACCCAGGACTGGTTTCCTTGAGGATGGACTGGTTGAATCTCCTTGCTGTCCAAGGGACTCCCAAGAGTCTTCTCCAACACCACAGTTCAAAAGTATCAATTCTTGGGTGATCAGCTTTCTTTATAGTCCAACTCTCATATCCATACATGACCACCGGGAAAAGCATAGCCTTGACGAGATGGACATTTGTAGACAAAGTAATGCCTCTGCTTTTTAATATGCTGTCTAGGTTGGCCATAACTTTCCTTCCAAGGAGTAAGTATGTTTTAATATCATGACTGCAAACACCATTTGCAGTGATTTTGGACCCCCCCACCCCAAAATATAGTCAGCCACTGTTTCTAATGTTTCCCCATCTATCTATTTGCCATGAAGTGATGGGACCGGATGCCATGATATTAGTTATCTGAATATTGAGCTTTCAGCCAACTTTTACACTCTTCTCTTTGACTTTCATCAAGAGGCACTTTAGTTTTTCTTCACTTCCTGACATAAGGGTTGTGTCATCTGCATATCTGAGGTTATTGAAATTTCTTGCAGCAATCTTTATTTCAGCTTGTGCTTCTTCCAGCCCAGCCTTTCTCATGATGTACTCTGCATATAAGTTAAATAAGCAGGGTGACAATATGCAGGCTTGACCTACTCCTTTTCCTATTGGGAACCAGTCTGTTGTTCCAAGTCCAGTTCTAACTATTGCTTCCTGGCCAGTATACAGGTTTCTCAAGAGGCAGGTCAGGTGGTCTGGTATTCCCATCTCTTTCAGAATTTTCAACAGTTTACTGTGATCCACACAGTCAAAGGCTTTGGCATAGTCAATAAAGGAAAAATAGATATTTTTCTGGAACTCTCTTGCTTTTTTGATGAACCAATGTATGTTGGCAATTTGATCTCTGGTTCCTCTGCCTTTTCTAAATCAAGCTTGAACATCTGGAATTTCATGGTTCATGTATTGCTGAAGCCTGGCTTGGAGAATTTTGAGAATTACTTTACTAGCTTGCGAGATGAGTGCAACTGTGTGGTAGTTTGAGCATTCTTTGGCATTGCCTTTCTTTGGGATTGGAATGAAAACTGACCTTTTCCAGTCCTGTGGCCACTGTTGAGTTTTCCAAATTTGCTGGCATATTGAGTGCAGCACTTTCACAGTATCATCTTTCAGGATTTGAAGTAGCTCAACTGGAATTCCATCACCTCCACTATTTTGTTCATAGTGATGCTTCCTAAGGCCCACTTGACTTCACATTCCAGGATGTCTGGCTCTAGGTGAGTGATCACACCATCATGATTATCTGGGTCATGAAGATCTTTTTGTACAGTTCTTCTGTGTATTCTTGCCACCTCTTCTTAATGTCTTCTGCTTCTGTTAGTTCCCTACCATTTCTGTCCTTTATTGAGCCCATCTTTCCCACCAAGGGAAATATTCCCTTGGTATCTCTAATTTTCCTGAAGAGATCTCTAGTCTTTCCCATTCTATTGTTTTCTATTTCTTTGCACTCATCACTGAGGAAACCTTTTCTTATGTCTCTTTGCTATTCTTTGGAACTCTGTATTCAAATGGGTATATCTTTTCTTCTCTCCTTTGCTTTCCACTTCTCTTCTTTTGACAGTTGTTTGTAAGACCTCCTCAGACAGCCATTTTGCTTTTTTGCATTTTTTACTCTTGGATATGTTATTGATTCCTTTCTCCTGTACAATGTCATGAACCTCTGTCCATAGTTCATCAGGCACTCTGTCTATCAGATCTAGTCCCTTAAAACTATTTCTCACTTCCTCTGTATAGTCATAAGGGATTTGATTTAGGTCATACCTGAATGGTCTAGTGGTTTTTCCCACTTTCTTCAATTTCAGTCTGAATTTGGCAATAAGGAGTTCATGATCTGAGCCATAGTCAGCTCTTGGTCTTGTTTTTGCTGACTGTATAGAGCATCTCTATCTTTGGCTGCAAATAATATAATCATCTGATTTCACTGTTGACCATCTGGTGATGTCCATGTGTAGAGTCTTCTCTTGTGTTGTTGGATGAGGGTGTCTGCTATGACCAGTGCGTTCTTTTGGCAAAACTCTATTAGCCTTTGCCCTGCTTCATTCTGTACTCTAAGGCCAAATTTGCCTGTTACTCCATGTGTTTCTTGACTTCTCACTTTTGCATTCCAGTCCCCTATAATGAAAAGGACATCGTTTTTGGGTGTTAGTTCTAGAAGGTCTTGTAGGTCTTCCTAGAACCGTTCAGCTTCTTCAGTGTTACTGGTTGGGGCATAGACTTGGAATACCATGATATTGAACGGCTTTCCTTGGGACAAGGCGAGAGATTATTCTGTTGTTTTTGAGATTGTCTTCGAGTACTGCATTTTGGACTCTTTTGTTGACTATGATGGCTACTCCATTTCTTCTGAGGGATTCCTTCCCACAATAGTAGATATAATGGTCATCTGAGTTAAATTCACCCATTTCAGTCCATCTTAGTTCGCTGATTCCTAGAATGTTAGTGTTCACTCTTGCCATCTACTGCTTGACAACTTCCAATTTCCCTTGATTCATGGACCTAACATTCCAGGTGCCTATGCAATATTGCTCTTTACAGCATCGAACCTTGCTTCTATCACAAGTCCCATCCACAACTGGGTGTTGTTTTTGCTTTGGCTGCATCCCTTCATTCTTTCTGGAGTTATTTCTCCACTGATCTCCAGTAGCATACTGGACACCTACCGACCTGGGGAGTTCATCTTTCAGTGTCTTATCTTTTTGCATTTTCATACTGTTCATGGGGTTCTCAAGGCAGAATACTGAAGTGGCTTGCCATTCCCTTCTCCAGCGGACCACATTCTATCAGACCTCTCCATTATGACCCGTCCATCTTGGGCGGCCCCACACGGCATGGCTTAGTTTCATTGCGTTAGATAAGGCTGTGGTCCTGTGATCAGATTGGCTAGCTGTCTGTGATTGTGGTTTCTGTCTATCTGCCCTCTGATGCCGTCTCTCAGTGCCTCCCATGTTACTTGTGTTTCTCTTACCTTGGACGTGGGGTATCTCTTCACAGCTGCTCCAGCAAAGCACAGCCCCTGCTCCTTACCTCAGATGTAGGGTATCTCTTCTTGGCCGCACTCTTGTGTCATCGCAGCCTCTGTGCTTCCTGGGTAGGGTTTCCTGGGTAGGGTTTCCCGGGTGACTCAGTGGTGAAGAATCCGTCTGCCAATGCAGGAGACTCAGGTTTGATCCCTGGGTCAGGAAGATTCCCTGGAGAAGGAAATGGCAACCCACTCCAGTATTCGTGCCTGGAAGATCCCATGGCTAGAGGACCTGGCAAACTGCAGTCCATGGGATTGTGAAGAGTTGCACATGCGTTCACTAGACACACAAAGAAAGGATGGATACCTTAAGGAACAGCCTTCATGATCCACTGGCTTGTGTATCACTCTTGCCTTGAGTAAAGATGGAAACTCTACCTTGTTTGTAATCAGTAAGACACAGCAAAGCTGGAAAGATGCCACTCCCATAAGTACATTATATTGTGTAGTAAGTAAGTAAGTGTTAGTTGCTCAGTCGTGTCTGACTCTTTGCGACCCCATGGAATGCACCCCACCAGGCTCCTCTGTCCATGGGATTTTCCAGGCAAGAATGCTGGAGTGGGTTGCCATTTCCTTCTCCAGGAGATCGTCCCTACCCAGGGATCAAACCCGGGTCTCCTGCAGTGCTAGAAGATTCTTTACCAACTGAGCTACAAGGGAAGCCCTATATTGTGTAAGACTCCATCAAAGCAGATTAACAGAAAAACTCTTCTGTTGGCCTTGGAGAAGAAAGCTGCTGTGATCACTCTTTCTCTTTTGGAGTGTAATGGAAACTAACTTAGAAATCAGTGTGCTATTCTTTCAGGAGACTTGTTTTCTAATGACCAAAAATATATTGACATATTTAGTGCCATAATATTATAAATAATGAACAACAATGAGTGCTTCTTGCCTAATGGATCCTTTATCATCACTTCCAAATTATATTTATTGTGAATGAATATATAATAAAATCAAGGCTGAGGAAAAAATAAAACAATGGCAACAGAAATAACAAAATGAGGGCACAATTCTATAGATCTTGCAGCACATGATTTTCTGCTATTCAGAATAGTTTTGCCTGATCCATAATGACAGATTTGCACTATTCAATCTTATATATATTAGATTTCACTCATAATTTCCATAAACCTCCTCTAGAGTAACTGTGGTACTTACAATCTCTTATTCTTTAATCATGATGTCCTCTTATCAGTATCTGGGTTGTACAGAGCTGTGAATTTCCATAAGAATATAAATTCTACAAGAGTAAAGATTGCATTTGCCATCATTGTTGTCCCAGTGGTCATATGGTGGTCATTTAAGGACTAAGTGAAAACCATCAAGTATAGCTAAATTTCACTTGATACTTGAGATCGCTGTCTTACAAATAGCAATGATAGGAAAAACTCATATAACTGTCCCCAAAACAAAGTGTAGTTAAAATTGTTATAGAAAAAAAGTCTACTGGTGATGGGATATAATTCTGGCAAGAAAGTGATGAGATTAGATTTTTTCAACACACTAAACATGAAACAAATTATAAAGATAAATTTATTTTGTGCCTTCTAAAACCTTCATTTCATAATTCAGAATGCTCTCTAAAACTTTTAAAAATAAATTCTTTTCATCTCCAATTTGCTGACATAGAAGCATATTTAATTACTATATTAAATAGTCAGTTGTGTCTGACTCTTTGACTCCATGGACTGAGTCTGCCAGGGTCCTCTGTCAAAGAAATTCTCCAGACGAAAAATACTAGAGTGGGTAGCTATTCACTTCTCTAGAGGATCTTCTCTACCAAAGGATCATACCCAAGTCTCCAGCATAGCAGGCAGATTCTTTACTGTCTGAACCACCAGGGAAGCCCAAATACATTTGCATCATACTATAAGTGATATAACAGAAGCAGAAGATATTAAGAAGAGGTGGCAAGAATACACAGAAGAACTACAAAAAAGGTCTTCACGACCTAGATAATCACAATGGTGTGATCACTCACCAAAAGCCAGACATCCTGGAATGTGAAGTCAAGTGGGCCTTAGAAAGCATCACTATGAACAAAGCTAGTGGAGGTGATGGAATTCTAATTGAGCTATTTCAAATCCTGAAAGATGATGCTATGAAAGGGCTACACTCAATATGCCAGCAAATTTGGAAAACTCAACAGTGACCATAGGACTGGAAAAGGTCAGTTTTCATTCCAATCCCAAAGAAAGGCAATCCCAAAGAATGCTCAAACTACCGCACAATTGCACTCATCTCACATGCTAGTAAAGTAATGCTCAAAATTCTCCAAGCCAGGCTTCAGCAATATGTGAACCATGAACTTCCAGATGTTCAAGCAGATTTTAGAAAAGGCAGAGGAACCAGAGATCAAATTGCCAACATGTGCAGGATCATCAAAAAAGCAAGAGGGTTCCAGAAAAACATCTATTTATGCTTTATTGACTATACCAAAGCCATTGACTGTGTGGATCACAATAAACTGTTGAAAATTCTAAAAGAGATGGGAATACCAGACCACCTGACCTGCTTCTTGAGAAACATGTATGCAGGTCAGGAAGCAACAGTTAGAACTGGACATGGAACAACAGACTGGTTCCCAATAGGAAAAGGAGTAGGTCAAGGCTGTATATTGTCACCCTAATTATTTAACTTATATGCAGAGTACATCATGAGAAACGCTGGGCTAGAAGAAGTACAGGCTGGAATCAAGATTGCTGCAAGAAATATCAATACCCTCAGATATGCAGATGATACCACCCTTATGGCAGAAAGTGAAGAGGAACTAAAAAACCTCTTGATGAAAGTGAAAGAGGAGAGTGAAAAAGTTGGCTTAATGCTCAACATTCAGAAAACTAAGATCATGGCATCTGGTCTTCTCTTCATGGGAAATAGATGCGGAAACAGTGGCTGACTATATTTTTGGGGGCTCCAAAAGCACTGCAGATGGTGATTGCAGCCATGAAGTTAAAAGATGCTTACTCCTTGGAAGGAAAGTTATGACCAACCTAGATAACATATTAAAAAGCAGAGACATTACCTTGACAACAAAGGTCCATCTAGTTAAGGCTATGGTTTTTCCAGTGGTCATTTATGGATGTGAGAGTTGGACTGTGAAGAAAGCTGAGCGCAAAAAAATTGATGTTTTTGAACTGTGGTGTTGGAGAAGACTCTTGAGAGTCCCTTGGACAGCAAGGAGATCCAACCAGTCCATCCTAAAGGAGATCAGTCCTGGGTGTTCATTGGAAGGACTGATGCTGAAGCTGAAACTCCAATCCTTTGTCCACCTCATGCGAAGTGTTGACTCATTGGAAAAGTCCCTGATGCTGGGAGGGATTGGGGGCAGGAGGGGAAGGGGACAACAGAGGATGAGATGGCTGGATAGCATCACCGACTGGATGGACATGAGTTTGAGTAAATTCCGGAAGTTGGTGATGGACAGGTAGGACTGGCGTGTTGTCATTCATGGGGTCATAAAAAGTCGGACACGACTGAGCGACTGAACTGATAACTGATATAACTCTAATGTATGTACATTATATTCACTATACTTATGAAAGCAAGTATCCTAGAAACATTTTATTTGATTATTTCACAGAAAGGAAGATAACACTTTAAGACTATGAATGAGAGATTTTGTGTTTACTCAGATATTTTTAGTCATCATACTAAACTAAACTATCTTGAAATGATTAAATTTTTATTATATCTGTTAATTTTTATATGTGTGTGAACACAGAAGTAAAATTATTAAAATATAGTATTTTTTTCTTTATTACAAGCTTAGAGTTATGTATCTAGCTTTCTTGCATACTTTCCTGTGTGGAGCTGTCTGTTCAGTTTCAATAAAAATGTATCTATAACAATAAAGGTATTGAGTGATATGAAAACAGCAAAATATATCATCAGATAATAAATATTTGTTAGTATGTTCTTATATTTAAAGAATTGGCAGAGAAAATATATTTCATTCAATTCAGTTTGGAATGATTTGGTCTTCTGTGGTTGTATATAATCACCAGGGAAACAACAAGCAAGATTAAGATCTAAAATATTGGAAGAAAAAATATTACATTAAGTAATAATATTTTAACTAACTTATTTTTTTTTCATTTATTTTTATTAGTTGGAGGCTAACTACTTTACAATATTGTAGTGGGTTTTGTCATACATTGACATGAATCAGCCATGGAGTTACATGTATTCCCCATCCCGATCCCCCCTCCCACCTCCCTGTCCGCCCAATTCCTCTGGGTCTTCTCAGTGTACCAGGCCCAAGCACTTGCCTCATGCATCCAACCTGGGCTGGTGATCTGTTTCACTATAGATAATATACATGTTTTGATGCTTTTCTCTCGAAACATCCCACCCTCACCTAACTTAAACATGTGGTTGAATGTCTATATTTACTGATTGCATAGTCAGTAGAAATATTAGATTCAATCAAGTTAATCTGAAGAATTAACCAAAAGTCAATGATTCTACTTCTCATTTTGTTGTATAATGATAAAACATTGCACAAAACGTCAGACACTGTATACAATTAATATACAATATTGTAATAAATTGTAGAAGCAAATGACAGTTTTGCAATTCTTTATAATAGTATCTATTGTTGCAGTCTTACAATTTGATAACAAAAATATCTTCCTAATATACACTTTAAAACTGTTAATACCTCCATTATCTATTAAGTATTTTGATTTTCTAAGAATCCACCTTCTATGCAGGAGACCCTGGTTCTATTCCTGAGTGGGGAAGATCAGTTGGAGAAGGGATAGGCTACCCACTCCAGTATTCTTGGGCTTCCCCTGTGGTTCAGCTTGTAAAGAATCCACCTGCAATGTGGGAGACCTGGATTTGATCCCTGGGTTGTGAAGATAGCCTGGAGAGGGAAAGGCTACCCACTCTAGTATCCTGGCCTGGAGAATTCCACGGACTGCATAGTCCATGGGGTCAAAAAGAGTCAGACATGACCGAGCGACTTTCTCTTTCACTTTCACTGTCAAATCAATGAAATGAATTTTTAAATTACACTTGATAATTAAATCATAGATCAAAATTCTTCTATGTATCATTCTGATGTCCTTGCTTTTGTTATTTAGGTGTATATCTCATCAGTTCCTGATGCTCTCAAACATGAGTGAATGAGTCTGCATGAATCCAGCTATAAGTTTATCAAGTTTGGTCCTGTTTGTCCCGTACTGAAAATATTTCCAAATCATAAGTAAATGATGGCTAACAGAAGGAATCTGTCTTGAGATTTCCAACAAAAGGTAAAAGACATGTATCAAATGGGTTCTATCAAACCAATAGGATAGTAGGACAGATATCAGCTTAATAAATTTTAAGATCTGGCTGAGCAATGGGCAAATTTATAGAGCAGAACAGGACACTGGATATAGTAGGTAGCTACTTATCCCATATGTGCTGAGAATTTTTTTTTTCTGTTTTTCTTTCATATATTACTAATATTATACTTGGTTTTATATGTCGACTTACCCAAGGTTATGTGCTGGGTGCTAAGTTGATTCAGTCATGTTCAACTCTTTGTACCAGTCAGGCTCCTCTGTCCTTACGTGGAATTTTCCAAGCAAGAATACTGGGGTAGGTTGCCATGGCCCCCTCCAGGAGCTCATCCCCACTCAGGAATCTAACCCACATCTATTACACGTCCTGCATTGGCAGGCAGGTTCTTTCCCAGCAGTGTCACCTGGATTACAGTACTCAGCTATTCAACTAAGCACTAATTTAAGTGCTTAAATGTATTTTGCTGTAAATGTACTTTGCAGATGTGATTATCATCTAAAATTAGTTGATTTTAGGTAAAAAGATTATCCACAAAAATCTAGATGGGGCCTTTCAACTTTCATCTCATCAGTTGAAAGATCATATAAGGTTTCTCTGAGGAAGAGGGAAATCTATTGACTGCTTGCCCTACTATATCCAGTGTCCTGTTCTGCTCTATAAATTTGCCCATTGCTCAGCCAGATCTTAAAATTTATTAAGCTGATATCTGTCCTACTATCCTATTGGTTTGATAGAACCCATTTGATACATGTCTTTTACCTTTTGTTGGAAATCTCAAGACAGATTCCTTCTGTTAGCCATCATTTACTTATGATTTGGAAATATTTTCAGTACGGGACAAACAGGACCAAACTTGATAAACTTATAGCTGGATTCATGCAGTCAATAGATTTCCCTCTTCCTCAGAGAAACCTTATATGATCTTTCAACTGATGAGATGAAAGTTGAAAGGCCCCATCTAGATTTTTGCGGATAATCTTTTTACCTAAAATCAACTAATTTTAGATGATAATCACATCTGCAAAGTACATTTACAGCAAAATACATTAAGCACTTAAATTAGTGCTTAGTTGAATAGCTGAGTACTGTAATCCAGGTGACACTGCTGGGAAAGAACCTGCCTGCCAATGCAGGACTTGTAATAGATGTGGGTTAGATTCCTGAGTGGGGATGAGCTCCTGGAGGGGGCCATGGCAACCTACCCCAGTATTCTTGCTTGGAAAATTCCACGTAAGGACAGAGGAGCCTGACTGGTACAAAGAGTTGAACATGACTGAATCAACTTAGCACCCAGCACATAACCTTGGGTAAGTCGACATATAAAACCAAGTATAATATTAGTAATATATGAAAGAAAAACAGAAAAAAAAAATTCTCAGCACATATGGGATAAGTAGCTACCTATTTAGCATGTACTGGAGGAAAATTTCAGTGTAATCATCACATTTTTATTACCTTAAAAATATAAAACTAATTACATTAATTTATGTAAGGATGGTTCCACATTTTGTCATTATTAATGTATATAGATTTTTAAAACTTCAACACCATACCTATGTAATGTATAAATGATGTACTTGAAATGTGATAACTTAGCTCTACATTTTTCAAAATAAGCATTCATATTTTCAGTGAAATAAAGATGAAAAGCCTTGATATGTTATTTTGTGTTTGTGAAGAACAGTGAAACAAGATGGTATACATGAGATATGCTAATAATTTTGTTCACTTGTGAGATATACTGCTGTTAATGATGGCATGATGAAAAGAACAGTGTTTATCTATGTTGGTTGTGATAATAGAAGTATTATACCTTCAGAGTAGATGAATTCTTGTTTAAAGTACAAAAAATGGATTAAAGGATTTTTAAAAATATTTATTGAATAGTTTGCTTTTGGAAACTTTCCAGCTGACAAAACTAAATCAATAAAATTATCAGAAAGATCACTAAGAAACATTACTTTATCATGTAGTCAAATAATTTATGAAGCAAATGTTTGAGAATGAGATTGATTTTAATTTTCAATTACTCAATAAATAATTAGCATTATTTACAGATTGTATGCTGGTTACTTTTTGAATAATTCAGTTATCAGAATGCATTTCAAGTAAAGGAAAACAGTCATAGTTCAAGCAGAAACAAACATAAAAACATTTGCTATTTTGTTATTTCTGATACACGAATCAGATTGGATAAAACAGGAATTTGACAACAAAAGATTATTTTGATACTTATGGATCATGTATCAAATATAATGCTTCCTGTAACAAAATGTCTTCCAATTACAAAATAAGTCAAGTTCATCCATGCAGGAAAAAAAATGCAAAAATGCCTGTAACATGTTAGATTGCATTAAGTTTTCTAAATGATGACATTTGAGATTACCATTGAATATCAAAACTCAGATATCTAGAATATTGTTAGGCTGAAATTTAGTTCTATTTTTATTATTGATAAATAAGTGATTTATGTATATCAAATTAAATGGATAGAACATAGTTTTCAAAGTCAGAGTATATTATAACTTTAAATTAAGTTCAGAAAACAAAAAAGAGGTTACATAAGAATCTTGGCTTATTGGGGGAAACAAAGTAGTTTTTTTTTCTTTAGAAAAATTAAAAATAATAAAAATTAAAAATAAACTCATGCAATAGTGAAAAATGTATCTTCAAATTTCTATTTGTCTCAAACATATTTTTCTGTTTTAAAAAATTGTACTTATATATTTTTATCATTTTTTTATTGAAATGTGATTGCTTTACAATGTGTGTTAGCTTCTGCTTTACAGCAAAGTGAATCAGCTATACTCATACATATATATTCTCCTTTTTGGATTTCCTTCCCATTTAGCATTGAGTACAGTTGTGTTGTACAGTAGGTTATCATTTGTTATCTATTTTATACACAGTAGTATATATGTCAATCTCAATGTCCCAGTACATTCCACCTCCCTTCCCTCTTTGATATCCATACAATTGTTCTTAATATATATATATGTCTCTATTTTGCTTTACAACTAAATCCATCTGTATCTTTTCTCTAGATTTCATACATGATATTATACAATATTTGTTTTTCTTTTTCTGTCTTACTTCACTCATTATGACTGCCTTCAGGTTCATCCAAATCTTTACAAAGGGCACAGTTTTATTCCTTTTTATTTCTAATATTTCATTGTGTATTATATACCACATCTTTTTTACCCATTCCTCTGTTGATGGCATTTACATCACTTCCATATCCTGAATATTGTAAACAGTACTGCAATGAAAATTGGGGTGCATGTGTTTTTTGAATTATAGTTTTCCTGGATACATGCAGAATGGGACTGCTGGGTCATAAGATAGCTGTATTTTTAGTTTTTTAAAGGAAACACCCTTCTGTTCTTCAATGTGGCTGTGGCTTTACATCCCCATCTACAGTATAGGAAGGTTCACTTTTCTACACACCCTCTCCAGCATTTATTGTTTATAGATTTTTTTTTTTTTTGATGATAGTAATTCTGACAAGTGTGAGGAGATATCTCATTGTAGCTTTGAACTGTATTGCTCTAATAATTACTTATGTTGAGCATGTTTTAATGTGTTTTGGTCACCTGTATGCCTTGTTCAGAGAAATGTCTACTTATATCTTCTTTTTATGATTTAAACGGAGAAGGCAATGGCAACCCACTCCAGTACTCTTTCATGGAAACTCCCATGGACGGAGGAGCCTGGTAGGCTATGCAGTCCATGGGGTCGCGAAGAGTCGGACACAACTGACCAACTTCACTTTCACTTTTCACTTTCGTGCATTGGAGAAGGAAATGGCAGCCCATTCCGGTGTTCTTGCCTAGAGAATCCCAGGGACGGGGGAGCCTGGTGGGCTGCTGTCTATGGGGTCGCACAGAGTTGGACACGACTAAAGCGACTTAGAAGCAGCAGCAGCATTAAGAATTAAAATTTTCCACATAGCAAAATATTCATAAAGTTTTATATCAAATTGTACATCTACTTGGTAAACATTGGTTTTAACTTCTTGGCAGTGAGACTCAGTCTTGGGTCATGTAATATAAGAACTGAAAGTCTGAAACACCAGTCATAGTATCTAAGAGCCTCAGTTTGTTGTTCCGGTGACTTCATCTCGCTATCATGATATTTTACCAAAATCTGAATATTTTCTGGTCTATAGTACTTATATATGGAATAAATGTATTAGTAACCCAGATAACTTTGCTTAACTACCAAAATAGTATACTCATAATTTCAGACTAGATTTTATGCCTAAATAGAACAAGTTTTAAAGCATTTTGTATATGTTCTTTGGAGAAGGAAAAAAAGGTCTCATTTTTTATTGGATGATAACCTAAAATTCAAACATATTAAGTAGTCATCTGCTAGATGGTTGAGGAATTGGTGTTTGCAAGGTACGTCTCTTAACAGAAAACAACCTGACTCCGTATTGGATCTATCCCTTTAGCTCTAAACTTTTTCTGTTGCTTAGTTATGCTGACTCTTCGACTTTGTCTCCTCAAATAGTGAAAGAATGTTGTTGCTGATAACCTGAAATATACATAGAAGCACTTTCTCAAGGCTATGCCTGCAAGGCTTGACTAAAAAAATAACACATTTCCATTCATACAAAGATAAAAAATGCAAAACAAAGAGTAACATTTGTCTTGTAGGTTTACAGGAATATCCTGACCTACATGGTCAACTGCAAGAACAAAGGATTATCACATTTCTTCCTGGGTCTGGCCAGCACCATGAAGTTTGCAATAAGCAGCTACACCCTTCTCCTTTGTGTATAAAAGAAGCCTGGATTATAACTCAGATAAAATGATTCTTTGGAACACTTATCCACCATCTTCTCTGGCTTTCCAAATAAAGTTACTATTCCTTGCTCCAACATCCCGTCTCTCAGTTTATTGGCCTGCTGTTGGATAGTAGTACATGCTTGTATTGGTAACACTTCTGAGGAGTTCTTGAGAGGTAGTTCTTCCCATTTCTGACAACATAACCATGAATATACATTCTTTTTAATAATGTCATTACTTATAGGGTTATCACTACCATCTTTCTAAATTCCATATATATGCATTAGTATACTGTATTGGTCTTTATCTTTCTGGCTTACTTCACTCTATATAATGGGCTCCAGTTTCATCCATCTCATTAGAACTGATTCAAATGAATTCTTTTTAATGGCTGGGTAATATTCCATGGTGTATATGTAAAACAGAAAAAGAGACACAGATGTACAGAACAGACTTTTGGACTCTGTGGGAGAAGGCAAGGGTGGGATATTTCGAGAGAAAAGCATCAGAACATGTATATTATCTAGGGTGAAACAGATCACCAGCCCAGGTTGGATGCATGAGACAAGTGCTCGGGCCTGGTGCACTGGGAAGACCCAGAGGGATCGGATGGCGAGGGAGGTGGGAGAGGGGATCGGGATGGGGAACACATGTAAATCCATGGTTGATTCATGTCAATGTATGACAAAAACCATTACAATACTGTAAAGTAATAAGCCTCCAACTAATAAAAATAAATGAAAAAAAAAATGTCATTACTGCAGACAGTATTTAGGGTATAAACAAATTGATAGTTTATAAACCTTCATTTCAAGTAATGTGCATTAGGACAATTTGATTTTGTTCTTCAAGATGATATTGTCATTCTTCATTTAACTTAAATGATTTCCTTTTAATTTTATTTTAAAAGAAGTTTTATTTTTCCATTCTTGCAACTGATAGAGTTCCACATTGCATTCATGTAGCCCAAGGAACAGTAACATAGCCTGAATCTAATGTTCATTGAAGGTGACTGGGATGGAGTTTTAAGGAAAGAAAAAAATGAATATTTTTATATATAGCTCTATTTCTTCCCCTGGTGACAATACACAGTGTAACCATAAATTACAGTCCATTTAGTTCATTGCATGAAAAAGAAGGTGTGAGAATGTTCATTCAGTTGGGAAATCAAATTGACTTCATAACACCATAGTGAAATAGTGGGAAATGCTAAATATTTGATGTTTTGAAAATATATTTAAATTTATGTATGCATTTTCAGAAGTATTCATCTTTCTCTACACTGTTAATAAAAGCAATTTATTTCAATATAAATCATTATCTGCCATTCTAATATTCCCAGTATATTAGTTCAAATTTCACTGATGTCCTAATATGGGAAACTGAGGCATCATAAGATTAACACTTGAGTCCTTGATTCTGCTATTATTTTCATAGTTTTTTTTTTTTTTTTTTTTTTTTGGTTTGGTAAAGTACAGGAAAAGAAATAATTTTCTGCTATCCTAGCTTATTCTATTCTGTTTAAATACACTTACGAGGATATCTATTTGAGAAAAATCTAGGCATCATCTGCATTTATACTTCTATGTATTAAGAATCTAGAACTAAACTCAGCCACATAAAGTTAAAATAATTTAGATAACATAAGTTCCTCATGATTTTATTTAAAATCTACAACACATATTCTTTTTTACATCTGTCAATAGCAGTTTTATTCTGTTTTTCAGATAAAAAAATATGCAAAAACAATCCTTGACTCATCTCACATTCCACACGCTATTATTCAGGAAATTGTGTTGCCTGTACCTTCAAAATATATCCAGAATCCAACCTCTTCCACCACTTCATGGATAGTCACATATATTCATCACTGTATCATTCTTTTTAGCATATGGAAGATATTAAGCTGAACAAATTTTTACAGTTTGGTAGTAGTAGGATTCTAGATTTAAAATAAGAAACTTGCATGGCAGGAGGCAAAAGTAAAGTATAATTTCTAAGATTATTCAGAAAATAAAGGGCATTCTCAAACATAAAATTTATTATATTTTTTTGTTATTGGTACAATTTTGAATACAATGTAAGCTAATATATAAATACTTTAACATTTATTAAGTAAACGTGTACATCCTTTAAGTAACAAGAGAGATGAAACTCAGAAAGAACCCTTTGCATTTATATGAACACCTGACTAATTGACATTTGGTGTGTGTTCAGTGTATATTGTAGATACATTTGTAGTGCATTTTTTGATAAACATGTATTGAATATCTGAGCATGCATTAATACTGGCACTAGGGTGTTTTCATACAATGCGTGTCCTGATTTCTGCAAGAGTCCTCTGTGTTTCCGTTACTATTCTCTTTATTGCCTATAAAGAGGTTAACGTTTTTACATGTACACATAATTCTCCATACGAAAATTTGGCAGTTTTCTGGTGAAAAGCCAGATGGTAAATATTTTTACATTGCCAGTCATACACTATACAACTCTGGCATTGTAGGGAGAAAGTACTCATAGGAAACAAATGTTAATGAATGGCTGGGTCAGTGTTCCAGGTAACTTTATTCACAAAAAAGTGGCAGGCCAGATTCGGCCCAGAGGCCCTAGTGGACTGAACTATTCTATCCTGCTAAAGTGAAAGTGAAGTCGCTCAGTCGTGTCCTACTCTTTGTGACCCCATGGACTGTAGCCTACCAGGCTCCTCCGTCCATGGGATTTTCCAGGCAAGAGTATTGGAGTGGGTTGCCATTTCCTTCTCCAGGGGATCTTCCCGACCCGGGAATCAAACTCAGCTCTCCCACATTGCGGGCAGGAGCTTTATCCTGCAATTCCAGTTATGAACAAAATGTACCCCCAAACTTTATTACATTACATAATATGTTACATTTCCATTGGATTCCCAGGTGATTCAGTTAACTTAGTCAATGCCTATAGGTTTACAAACCTCTTATATATCCTTCTATATAGGATGAATTGATGCAACTGAGTTTACAGCTCTTTGATTTATTTGAATGGTCTTAAGCATATGCAATAGACTTATACAAATAATCTATAAATTGACCTATTTGCTGTAATTCAGAAAAGCAAACAGATATGCTAAAAGATTAAATGAGTTTCTTCCATTGTACCTGTGGTTTACAGGAAATACTACAAATTTTCATAAGGTATGTTCAAGCCACACATTTGTTCTGTTTTAAAATACTAAGTAGAAAAATATATAATTTTATTAGAAATGAAAATTAATGGAGACATTTTGAATAGTATTTTTACATGTATAATATCATTTGCAAATCATTTTCCACTCTTAAGTAGCTGAGTGTATTTAATATATATTTATGTGCTTAATATGATGTAATGTGGGCTTGTGTTTCTGACAGCTATGTAGTTTTGATGATTAGGGATGTTATAAGCACCACATGTTGAAATGCAGAAAACACAGCTAAATTCAAAGGCTTACGAGTAGTGAAAAATAAACCAGCTGTTCATACACCCATGGGGCTATGGATTAGTCACTGTGTATTTCAGTCCCTTACTTTTGGTATACTTTTGAAATATATTGTATATGATTTGTATGGAAAATCTTGGGTGTTACATTGATTTTATTCAAGGATTAGAGTTCATCCAACTTCAAAGTTGCTATCTTGGATATCTAAAATTTCTAAAATTGCTTGCCAAGTTCTAAGAACAAGCTGTATAATCCCATATCAAATACTGTCTCCTGTGTATTTTTCAACAACAAAATTGGATAGAGTGTAATATTTATAAACTGCCTCAGTAAACATTTACAAGTAGAAAACAGATTCATAACATATTTAATTGTAAAAGTCTCAACGTTCAATAACTGTTTTCTAATTTGACCTTTAGAGTTCTAAGGATTAGTAAAATTTATGACATCAAGTTTCTTCACAATTAATTTCATGGTAGGTATTCATTAATTAACATAACAATGCGTTGGTAATGTAGATTCCACCTTTGATTTTTACATTTGAATGCGGTTGAACAGATGAGGTTTGAAAAATTTCTTTATGTAGTTTTATTTTAAAAACATCAGACAAATGGAAACTTTTACTCTAAAAACATTCAATGTTTTGTCTAAAGTTTGCAAGATAAGTAATCCCAACTCTTTTCATCAGAAATATGAGCAACGATATTTGTAATTCTTTCATTTTCCTTGCACAACTTGGAATAAAACAATCATTAATATAGCTCTCCCTTCCTCATCTCTTATGTCTATATCATCTCTGTTTTGCTGGTTCAAAGTAGACACACAACAGAGGTGATGAAGACAGAGAGGTGAGGAAGGAAGAGCTATATTAACATTGTTTAATGCCAGCTTGTGTAGGGAAATGAAAGAATAGCGAACAAAAGAAGTGAGGGCAGAAGACTGTCATGTGAGGTACTTTTCAGATTGTAGATTCTACACTTCTTCCTTTTTTGTGAACTTCTTATTATTAGCTTATTGTCTATTACATTTATGGATTGAATTAGGAATTCATATAGTATTGCTCTAACCACTCCTGCCACCATATGACTGTGTTTGGAGACAGGGGAATTTTTGTTGTTGTTTTTAATTGAATGATAATTGCTTTACAATATTGTGTTGGTTTCTGCCATACAATAATAATATAGGTATACAAATATCCCCTCCTTCTTGAACCCACTTTCCACCTCCCACCCCATCCTATACCTTCAGGCTGTCACAGAGCCTAGGTTTGAGTTCCTTGAGTCACAGCAAATTCCCATTGCTATCTATTTACGTATGGCAGTGTATATGTTTCCATGCTACGCTCTCCTTTCATCCCACATTTTTCTACCTCCTCGCTTCCCCTGCCCTAGTCCATAAGTCTGTTCTCTATGTCTGCATAGGTACGGCCTTTTAAGGAGGTGTGCCCTGCTATGCTCAGGGGCTTCATCGACCCTATGGACTGTAGCCTGCCAGGCTTTTCTGCTCATGGGATTTTTCAAGCAAGAATACCAGAGTGAGCTGCCATGTCCTTCTCCAGGGGATCTTCCTGACCCAGGAATCAAACCTGCTCTCCTGTCTCCCACATTGAAGGCAGATTCTTTTCCACTGAGCCATTGAGGAAGCCCTTTTAAAGAGGTAATTAAGACTACACGAGATCCAAATGATAGGGCCCTACTCCAAAGGGCTGATGTCCTTATCAAAAGAAGACTATCAAGGAGTGTACCAAAGGAAATGGCCATGTGAAGACAGAATGGGAAGGCAGCTGTCAACAAGCCAAAGAGAAAGACCTTAGAATAAACCAAACCTAGTCACACTTTGATTTTGGACTTTTAGTCTCCAGAACTCTGAGAAAATTTTTGTTGTTTAGACCACCCCATCTGTGGTGCTTTGTTATGGCAGCCCTAGCGGACTGGGGAGATCCCTGGGTTTGGAAAATCCCTTAGAGTTGAAAATGGGAACCCACTCCAGTATTCCTGCCTGGAAAATACCGTGGACAGAGGAGGGCGGCGGGCTACAGTCCATGAGGTCAAAAAGAGTCACACAGCTGAGCGACGGAGCACACACACAGAGCAGAGTAACACACTCTGTGTATAACGTACATACAGAAAGTAAGTTTTGCTTGATGGATCAGTTTTCTTAGAGGATTTAACCCATGAAACATATTAAGATATGGAATTTTACCATAACCCCCTGAAACTCCATCAGAAATCCTTTCACTTACAACATCACCAATAGTAACCATTTGTCTGCCTTATTCTTGAAATATTCAAATTGTGTATATGTCTGTATATATATATATATGTGGTGTTTAAATGTGTGTGCATTCCATATACACAGGGAATCATATACATTTAGCACTAATTTTATATTAATCCAACATTTAGTTTCTGAAATTCATTTGACTTCTTATTCATGTGTATAACTCACTCATTCTCATTGCTTTGTATCATCTGTTGGATGAATATAAATTCATACATTTATTCATTTTACAGTTGATGAACATTTGGGTAGTTTCCAGTTTGTGACTATTGCAAATAGCTCTTCTGTGAATATTTTATATATCCTTAGTTGAACATGTGCACACATTTATATTAGGTATGTAACTGGAATTAAAAGTCACTGGGTTCACAGCTGGGAGATGCTTCCTAGTCTTTCACATTTGTACTTCCTGTATGAAAGCTCGCATGTTCCACACACACCTGCCTGAACTTGGCATTGTCAAGACTTGATCTTTGCTTCTCTGTGATTTCAATTTGCATTTTTCTATAACCACTGACATTGAGAATATTTCTTATGTTTATTGATATATTTCTTTTAAATGTGTTGAAAACATTTCATCCATAAAACTCTGATAAAGATTTTATTTTGACTAGAATTATAGCATTGCTGACTCATTTGTACCATGAACAAAACTGGAAGAATAGACAGAGATATGAGGAATATAGTCTTGCTATGTCAAAATTGTACTGTAATGCTACTCTGTTGCTCATTAGGTCTTATTCTGTCCTATTGGTTTACATTTATTAGGGATGATATTAGTTTTTCTTATTGAGAAAGCATATCCAGTTTTGGAATATGTGAATGAACCACATATATATATATATATATATATTTAATATCTTCCATATCATTTCCTTCTATATGTATTTGTCCTCATATGTTGCATTTGAGATCTTGTATTTCCCTGTCCACTAAGTTGATTTATAAGACTTCCAGGTCATCATGTTACTAACATGCATGGCGCTTACTGTATCAGTGTTTACAACAATGTTGGAAGATAATGTGGAAAGAAGAGACATGTCTATTATTTACAATTATGAGAGTTTTTAGTAAAAGGCAAAATTAAATCTTCCATTGAGCAATTTGAAATATATCATAAAATCTGTCTTCTCTTCCTTATACACATTGCTTTATTTCAGATCTTCAACATCTCATCTTAACAATTGGAATCATTTCCATTCTGATAGATCTACCCTGAGTCTCTTCACCAATAGGATCCATTGTACTTGATAGTTGAGATATTTTCTATAAGGATTAAATTTTACATGGTACCTTGTATCTCTGTTGTCCAAAAGAATATTATTGGCTACATACTTCTGTAATTTCAACTTGTGAAATACATATTTTGTCTGACACTATATCCAGATATGTCTTTGACATCATGGAACTCCCTTTTCCATTTTTAATCTTTAATTTTAAATTTTCTCAAAAAATAAATAAATAAATAAATTTGCTCTTAATTTGATTTTGTGGTTCCTGGTTTTCTCATTGATTTCCCTTCTACTTAGATCTTTACAGATGTGATTTCTTTATCTTAAACATCATACATTTCCCAAAGTTATATTTTGTGCTTATTTTCTTTTCTATACCGGCAAACTGTCTCTTGGTTTTCTCATTTGTTTTAATAAAGTAAATAGTCCATTGATGTAAGAATATAAAAGTGACTCCCAATTCAAGTTCTCATCTACAAAGATTCAGATATTTTGTTCTTATGGAATGAAGCACTTTGTCAAATACACAGTTGATGGAAATCATCCATAAAAGAGACATATCTAGCCATGGCACATAAAGCATACTCATTTGTTGGTCACCTACACTTGTAATAGTTATAAAAGTATAAGAATTTAAAGTCAAATATGCTTGTGACTTTTGCCACCTTAAGTTCCTCAACTAAGTCGCATGTTTCTTATCTGTGAAAATGGAGAAAATAATGCTTGGTATAGTGTGATAGTATAAGTATGTGTTATCATTAGCATTGTAGAGCTGGAGAAGCAATTTCCTAAAAGTCAGGCTATCACCATAAAAATACTTATTTTCTTTCTCTCTCTGCAAACTTTAAAAATGCAAAAACCATACCTGAAGGCTGTCTTAGAATATAGTGAAAAGATGGATACAAATGGCCTTTGCTCTCCCTAGGTCCTCTGAAATTTATTGTTTAAAAAATGCAAGGACTAGGGGCTGGACTGTTAGGTATATTGCAGAATGTGCCTGAAACTTATCTTACACGTAGGCTGTGGCTGTGACTTGAGACACATTACAAGAATTACAGCATTATGTCTTTCAATATGAATTGTCCCAAGGGCACTGTAGTTTTAATACATTTCTGAATACCTAGCTGAAGATTTATATTTTTTTCTCATCATTTAATTTGGACTGATTTGAATCTTAAAGCTTTTAAATTTGAATGCACTGTATTTATAGAATGACAAATGATCTGAAAATTGTAAAACATGTTTTGTTCTCTTTAAAAAAATTTCTGTAGCTTAACGCTGATACATTTCATGATTGCCTGCCTAAATCTTTTTATGTTTAGAGTGTATTCTGAGTATTGTTCTAAATTACAAAATACTTAAATCAAAAGGATATAATAAATTTTTTTTTCATTTTATTTTCTATACATTTAATCTGTTGCTTTTGAAAACAAACTTTCATTTATTATGCTAACCTGTTAACTAGGAAGAAGTGCTAAGCATTTGAAGCCTGTCTTTCTTTTTTTTGCTTTAATTTTGAAAGTCTCTCCATATGCATGCTGGGACTGCAATCTCCTAAGTTAGCTAGGGACCTGAACTATCATTTTGTGAAGCAAGATGGATATTTACCTTGCCTGGGAAGCACTTAACATGATAGCAGTGCAGATGTATAAATGTCCTTTCTCTGTGTGGAAGGCTCACGCATATACATAGATTAATCTACTTCTCCAGAGAGTGATCCCTGGGCAGATCCTTATTAGTCAGTGTATTCACTTGATTAACAATGACTAATCATATTGTATTTTGAAGATTCTCTAAGTTATTAGTATAAGCCTAAGAAAACAGAAGAGCTTCAACTACTGAAATTGTGTGCAGAGAATTAAACACTTCACATTGACATGCTTCTGCACTGGTTAAGCATGGAAAAAAAAAAAAAAAATATATATATATATATAAAGCTTTTACTGTGTAGTGTACCTGGGTACAAGGGCAGATAAGCCTTTGATCTTTAAGGCATATGGAAGCTGTAGTTAACTGATAGAAAACACACTTTTTCCAAAAAAGTATTTTACAAAGTGATTGTAAAAGTGCTTGTTGAATGCAAAATAGATTTAATAGATAATCTGGATTTTGTTTCTTTAGAAGCATGTGAATTAATAGAAACTATTCTAGCAACAATAGATTTTAGCATTATATTCTTGTGAATATATCTGCTGATTTTTACATAAGAAGTGCTTTTTACAAAAGAGGTTAGATGCAGCATGCTATGCTTAATTTGAAATGCAGTTGTTTTTGCTGATAAGTAATTGCATAGAAAACTACGAAGTGTGTAAGACAAAGATATTTTAAACTTAAAACTCTTCAAAAATAATATTTAATTATCAAATTTCTAACAAGGTAGGTAAACTATTATATCTCCAGAATGTCTTGTAGGTGTGTGGGTGTGGGATTAGGGCCGTAATCTACAAAGAAATTGTCTTCAATCTATATTTTCATAGTGTACACATTGCTTTACTATTTAAGTGAATCAGAAAAATATCTCTTTCTAAAATTATATGATTACTTGAAGAGTTAATGCAATGTTGGAAACTAGCAAAATAATATTGAAAAATCAGCCTAATTCTAACTTTCAGAAATAATGATAGATGACATTGTCAAGCGGATATATTTTTATATATTTATACAGATCAACTAGCAGAAATACATTATAAAAGTACGTCATATTAAATATGATATGCATTTACTTTCCAAGTAATGATACCCTCAGCATCCTGAGTGTGTGCCTGCTGCCTTTTTTGCCTGCTGCAATCCCAGATCCTGGCCTCACTTTAGAAGTGTCACCATGACGTGAACAAGGTCATGGGCTTTGCTACCGACTAGAAAGAGACAGTTGTCACATGAGGACCAAACCTAGTGCCAGCTATGGAAAATCCTGAAGCAAGAATAAGGCAGGATCTCCTAGAGGTACTTTGACCTTTGGACATAACTAACAAAAAGAATGGCTGTGGTCTTAGTGAATATCTCTGGGGGAACCAGCTGATGTCTGTAATCCCAGGAATTGAAAGGCTGAGAGGAAAGATTTAGTCTTTCTACTCCTGAAGCTGCTGCCAGTGGGACTTCGCAGGTGAGCAGACAAAGGAACTAAGGAATTTTCACTACTCTTCAGTTCCCGTAATATTAGTTCAATGTGTGGACATTTTCATACATGTCTTCTGATGTACATTTATGAGAGCTTATAAAAGACACATGTTAGAAGTCAATTACAGATATTTGGAAGAATCAAATGATGCAGTAGGAGGATTGAGAACTCACCTTCCCCAGTGAACACACCAAAAATTCATCCACACATGGAACAATTATCACTGAAAACTAACTAGACACTGGCAGAAAGATTCCTGTACAATCAAGGCTATAATCAAGATGCACATGAAATCTGGAAGAAAGAGAAATGAACAGGTCAGGCTCTGAGTCTCTGGGAAAGAGCTCAGGTTAAAAGGGAGATCGCATGGGCAGAGTCTCTCCCTGAGGACTGACCAGTTCGAGACACATATTGGACCCCCTGGTCCCACGCTATGATACAGGGAAGACAAGCCCTTTGACTGGTCGGAGGGTCAGTGGGAATAACAGGAGAGTGTGGGAAGCCTAGATTCTAATCACGAGGCGCATTAGTCAACTTGTTTGCTCATGAGGCAGGGAAGAGAAGATAGATTACAAATTGCAGGCCTGGCTGGCTGGTTTCCCATGCCCACCCTGGAGTGCACTTTAGTCTGAGCTGAGTAAACACTCCAACTCCACTTGGGAACCTGGCTCTGAAACAGACAAAGCTCATGTGGCTCAGACCCAAATCAACACTGAGCAGGGGGCAGGTGGCCATTGGTGGTGTAGAATCAGCCCCCCTCTGTCTGCAGCTGATCACCACGCCTGCACTCCAGCACAGGCCGAGAGACCACCAGGCCCTGTCTGCCCTGGCACTGCTCTTCAGTAAGTTTGGTGGCAAGCCCAGCCTCCAGTGACAAAGAGGACTTTGGCTCACGATGGTGACTGAACAAGGTCTGGGCACTCACTTCTGGTGCCTTCACAGGCAGCACATGAGAGGTCTCAGTCTCTGAAACCAGATGGACAGCACACCCCACAGCCTGGTATATGCCTAGTACACATGCCAGCTCCTCTTGGTTTCAAGCCCTGCTCCCCTCTGGGGGTGGGTTCCAGTGCCGAGATGGGAAAATTCACACACCTGGAAGAAACAGAGTCAGTTTGGACCCAAACCTTAGGGCTTCTGCTCTAGCAACAGGGAATCTGGACCCTGCCCCTGATAGGGTGGGGACAGTGGCTGAGGAGAGGGAAAACTCTGAATCAAACCTGGCTTTTGTCTTTGTTCCTCCTTTTCCGGCTCCACCTCCTACTTAGGTAGCCATTGTCAGAACACAATGAGGAAAGACATTTCCGCTTTCCCACCAAAGGTAGTGGACACCAGCAATTTGTATAGGGACACTTTCACATAAGGACTCTTATCCAAGATGGCAATAACTGTTTCAGATACCTTCACAGAGAAAGAGAAAGTGAAGCAAAATTAGAAGACAGAAAAAGCAATTGAAAGAACAATAGCAAACTCTTAAAAAAGCTAATTAAAAGGCTAGCAGTTTTGTCAAGAGATGCACTGGTCATAGCAAACACACTTTAACAACAACACAAGAGATGGCTTTACACACGGACATCATCAAATGATTAATACTGATATCATATTGATTATATTCTTTGCAGCTGAAGATAAAGAAGCTCTATACAGTCAGCAAAAACAAGTCCAGGATCTGACTGTGGCTCAGATAATAAGCTTCTTATTGAAAATTTGGGGCTTAAATTAAAAAAAAAAAAAAATGTAGCCAAAACCACTAGGCCATTCAGGTGTGACCTAAACCAAATCCTTTATCATTATACAGTGTAGATGATGAATAGATTCAAAGGATTAGATCTGGTAGACAGAATCCCTGAAGAACTATGGACAGAATTTGGTAACATTATACAAAAGCAAGGACCAAAACCATCATGAAGAAAAAGAAATATCAGAAGGCAAAGTGGTTGTGTGAGCAGGCCTTACAAATAGCTGAGAAAAGGAGAGAAGTGAAAGGCAAAGCAGGAAAGGAAGGATATACCCATCTGAAGCAGAGTTTCAAAGAATAGCAAAGATGGGCACAATAAAGGACAGAAATGGTATGGACCTGTCAGAAGCAGAAGAGATTAAGAAGAGGTGGCAAGAATACACAGAACTATACAAAATGTTCTTAATGGCCCAGATAACCATGGTGGTGTGATCACTCACTTAGAGTCAGATATCTTGGAGCACGGAGTCAAGTGGGCCTTAGGAAGAATCACGATGAACAGAGCTAATGGAGGTGATGGAATTCCAGCTGAACTATTTCAAATCCTAAAAGATGATGCTGTCAAAGTGCTGCATTCAATGTGCCAGCAAATTTGGAAAACTCTGCAGTGGCCACGGGACTGGTAAATGTCAATTTTCATTCAAATCCCAAAGAAGGGTAATGCTAAATAATGGTCAAACTACCACACAACTGCACTCATTTCATATGCTAGCAGCTTAATGCTCTAAATCCTTCAAGCTAGTCTTCCATGGTGTGTGAACTGAGAAGTTCCAGATGTACACACACACACACACACACACACACACACACACACATATATATATATATATTTTTTTTTTCCCACTAAACTTTAATTTTACTTTGAATTATGAGCCTAGGACTAATCTAGATACTGGTCAGAAGGAGTTTGGTAGAGTCCTCCCTCAGCAATGAATAATGCTTATTATTTATTTTACTTGGATTTAAGTTTAAAATTATGTTCACTTCCTACTGTGGTTGTCAAATCTGGATCCTATAAAATCTTTTTCTGAGGAAATAATTTTGTTAAAAATCTCTAATCACAAACAGAATCTGTCTGATCACATCACAGGGTTATTCATTCAGTCGTGTTCGACTCTTTGTGATCCCATAGACTGTAGCCAACTAGGCTTTTCTATGCATGGAATTCTCTGGGCAAGAATACTGCAGTGGGTTGCCATTCCCTTCTCCAGGGGATTGTCTTGATCCAGGGATTAAACATGGGTCTCCTGCATTTCAGGCAGATACTTTACCATCTGAGTTACCAGGGAAGCTCCGATCACGTCACAGTCACAATACAATGCATTCAGTTCAGTTCAGTCACTCAGTTGTGTCCAACTCTTTGAGACCCCATAAACTGAAGGAGGCCAGGTCTCCCTGTCCATCACCAAATCCTGGAGCTTGCTTCCATGTGCATCAAGATGTGATGCGATCCAACCATCTTATCCTCTGTCGTTCCATTCTCCTCCTGCCTTCAATCTTTCCCAGCATCAGGGTCTTTTCCATTGAGTCAGTTCTTCACATCAAAGTATTGGAGTGGCCAAAGTATTGGAGTTTCAGCTTCAGCATCAATCCTTCCAATGAATATTCAGGACTGATCTCCTTTGGAATGGACTGGTTGGATCTCCTTGCAGTCCAAGGTACCCTCAAGAGTCTTCTCCAACATCACAATTCAAAGGCATCTTCAGTGCTCAGCTTTCTTTATAGTACAACTGATCCACACATGACTACTGGAAAAAATATAGTTTTAACTAGATGAACATTTGTTGGAAAAGAAACGTCTCTGGCTTTTACTATGTTGTCTAGGTTGGTCCTAGCTTTTCTTCCAAAGAGCAAACGTCTTTTAATTTCATGACTGCAGTCACCATCTGCAGTGATTCTGGAGCCCCAAAATAAAGTTTGTCACTGTTTCCATTGTCTCCCCACCTATTTGCCATGAAGTGATGGGACCAGATGCTATGATCTTTGTTTTTGAATGTTGAGTTTTAAGCCAGCTTTTTCACTCTCCTCTTGCCCTTTCAAGAGGCTCTTTAGTTCTTCATTTTCTGCCATAAGGGTGGTGTCATCTGCATATCTGAGAATAGTGGTATTTCTCCCAGCAATCTTGATCCCAGCTTGTGCTTCATCTAGCCTGGCATTTTGCAATGTACTCTGCACCTTATTAAATAACCAGGGTGACAATATACAGCTTTGACATACTCTTTTCCCAATTTGGAACAAGTTTGTTGTTCATGACTGGTTCTAACTGTTAACTTCTTGACCAGCATACAGATTTCTCACGAAGCAGGTAAGGTGGTCTGGTCTTCCAATCTTTAAGAATTTTCCACAGTTTGTTGTGACCTATACAGTCAAAGGCTTTGGCATAGTCAATAAAGCATAAGTAGATATTTTTCTGGTGTTCTCTTGCTTTATCAATGATCCAACAGATGTTGGCAATTTGATCTCTCTAAAGGTTGATGTCAAATGCTTTGAAATTCTTCATTTCCATTTTTCTTTCAGTATAAAGTGAAATCCTTTAAATATGTATTTTTATCTCACTCTTAAAGCTTGTTGCAATATAACCTCTTTTCTTTTGATTCCTGATATATCTAGCATATTTTTTAGCTAGAGAGAACACCATGTTGATTGTTTGCATTATTTGGGAGTTGTGGACAACTTTAATTAAAATACAATGGGACAGGCATGGACAAAATGAAACCTGGAGTTTTTCTGACACTCCAAGGTAATGGTGCTTACAAATATTCTCTAATTCGATGAGAATCCTGGGTCCAGGAGTGCTATAATCCTGATAACAATGATAGATAGGAAATAGAGCAGTGCATTACCCAATGATGGTTATTAGTGATGAACATGGGAGAGTAAGTACATACTAAAGGGGAGTGAACATCAGAGATTTCTATTGAAATGCTGAGGTTCTAGAGGTTTGTGGTTTATTTGCAGATTTGTTTTGTTAGCTGATATCTAGTTACTTATGGAAATTATTTTACATTTCTGGGATATTTCTTTTGAAGATATAGAATTTTGACTTCATATATGGCTTCCCAGATGACTCAGTGGTAAAGAATCCACCTTCAATGAAAGAGATGTAGGAGAAGTGGGTTCAATTCCTTGGTCAGGAAGATCCTTTGGAGGAGGAAATGGCAACCCATGCCTGGAAAATGCCATGGAAAAAGGAGTCTGGCAGGATACAGTCCATAGGGTCACATAAAAGTTGGACGTGACTGAGTGACTGAGTA
Source organism: Cervus elaphus (assembly GCF_910594005.1). Lineage (NCBI taxonomy): Eukaryota > Metazoa > Chordata > Mammalia > Artiodactyla > Cervidae > Cervus > Cervus elaphus. Next base: position 8,442,889 of record NC_057844.1, on the reverse strand, counting down.
CCCATCCACGCTTTACATACATTTACATTTCTAGATTAGAAAGATAAGCTTTTCTGAAACTTATTTCTAAAAACAGGGACAGCAGACTCTTAAAAATATCAATAGAGTTTAGATTTGACTAGACTGTAGAACTACTTGAATTTTAAGCAATTTAGTTTATACTTTTTCCAGTAACTTTGAGGTAGTAATATTAATAAGGGTAATTTCATGAGAAAATATAATTATTCCAGGAAAAATAAATCAATTAATTGTGGAATAAATGAATTACTTGACTGTTCAAAATGAAAAGTATTTGAGATGAGTCTAATATAATCACAAGGCACTGAGGAATAGAAACAGTTGCTAGATGTATTGCAAAGATAGTGTTTCAAGTCAGAAAAGACCCAAGTAAATTACATATGAACAAGTTGTGTGTTAATTAAAATAAATATAAATGCAAATAATAACTATAATTGTAGCATTATTTTACAGTTGCACCCTGTGTTTACAAAGTCCGTTTCTCTCTCTCTCTCTTTTTTTTTTTTTTTTTTTACTGTCCTTTGAGTGATTAGACTTCTTTGCTCAAAGGAAGTCATATTTCTGATTCTAAAGTGTGTTGAGAGAATTTTCTCCTCTATATCACTTATATTTACATTTCTTGTTTCTACTATTTAGTACTTATGCATTTCAAATTTTATGAAGTTATCTTCTAAATGAGAGATGTAGACAATGATGGTATATCAGCTCAGTTCAGTCACTCAGTCGTGTCTGACTCTTTGCGACCCCATGAACTGCAGCACGCTAAGCTTCTCTGTCCATCACCAACTCCCAGAGCTTACTCAAACTCATGCCCATTGAGTTGATGATGCCATCCAATCATCTCATCCTCTGTCGTTCCCTTCTCCTCCTGTCTTCTATCTTTCCCAGCATCAGGGTCTTTTCCAATGAGTCAGTTCTTCGCATCAGGTGGCCAAAGTATTGGAGTTTCAGCTTCAGCATCAGTCCATCAAATGAATATTCAAGACTGATTTCAATTAGGATGGACTGGTTGGATCTCCTTGAAGTCCATGGGACTCTTCAGGAGTCTTCTCCAACACCACAGTTCAAAAGCATCAATTCTTCTGCTCTCAGCTTTCTTTATATTCCAACTCTCACGTCCATACATGACCACTTGAAAAACTATAGCCTCGATTAGATGGAAATTTGTTGACAAAGTAATATCTCTGCTTCTTAATATGCTGTCTAGGTTGCTAGAATTGCTAGCCACAGAGCAGAAAAGAGAAAAAAAAAGTAGAAAGATTTGGCCTTCAAACCTTGGAGGGTAGCAGTTATTTAAAAGCATTCATAGAATGAATTTTAATAAATAATTTTGATTTATTTAAGATATCAGAATAGGAGACATGCTAATATCCTCAATCTTTAGGCATGTGCTAATTATTTAACTAATCATTTCCTCTTTGTGAAGCTAAGTTAATTTAAAATAATGAGATCACCATGTTCGTTTCATACTTTGAGACTTCCTAGAATGAAAAATGAAATGGCAAACTGATTTGAAAAATGATGGCCTCTCAGCTCTGTTCAAAAAATAAATATACAAGCAGAACATGCAAACTCACTGTCACTTCATATAGTAGTAACCTAGACTAGAGTGAAGATGAAACAGCTTTCCTGGCAGGGATGACTATCAACTGCATTAAGTTAGATTTTTTGGTACTAAAGTGAAAGACAGCTTTTCCAGTATCTGAATTACCTGCCTCAAATCACTTCATAAATTGGACTAAACAGTATTGAGTTTGGGGGTTGTTTTTCTGTTCCCTTTGGGTGACACAAAGTTCACCTTATTTCACCTCATTTCTTCTCTAACTGTGAGAGAAGCTGCAATAACAGAGCCTATATAAGTCGTGTAGAAATGAAATGTTTCAAATTGCATTGGTGTCCCCAATGTCTACTTCAGACTTGTTCCAAGAAAAGAACATATTTTGAAGTAACTTTAAAAGGCTCTCTTTTTGAATGGGTGATAATTTATCTAATGAAATACATATTTTCTCTTCTGAAAATATATCCTTGTTCTCTTTTCAATATAGTTGTTTGGAGTATGTTTGGTGCTTATACCAGTCACCTCAATTCCACACTGCTATAATATACATCTTAACTGCAGGCATATATATGTATAGTTTTTCCATGTATTTTTGACACCTCTTTCTAATATCTTCTGCTTCTGTTAGGTTCAAACCACTTCTGTCCTTTATTGTGCCCACCTTTGCATGAAATGTTCCCTTAGTGTCTCTAATTTTCTTGAAGAGATTTCTAGTCTTTTCCATTCTATTATTTTCCTCTATTTCTTTGTATTGATCACCGAGGAAAGCTTTCTTATTTCTCCTTACTATTCTTTGGAACTCTGCATTCAAATGGGTATATCTTTTCTTTTCTTCTTTGCCTTTCACATCTCTTCTATACACAGCTATTTGTAAGGCCTCCTCAGACAACCATTTTGCCTTTGTGCATTTCTTTTTCTTGGGAATGGTCTTGATCCCAGCCTCCTGTACAATGTCATGAACCTTCATCCATAGTTCTTCAGACACTCTCTCTATCAGATCTAATCCCTTGAATCTGTTTCTCACTTCCACTGTATAATCATAAGGAATTTGATTTAGATCATACCTGAATGGTCTAGTGGTTTTCCCTACTTTCTTCTATTTAAGTCTGAGTTTGGCAATAAGGAGTTCATGATCTGAGCCATAGTCAGCTCCCAATCTTGTTTTTGCTGACTGTATAAAGTTTATCCATCTTTGGCTGCAAAGAACATAATCAACCTGACATCTGTTGATGTCCATGCATAATCTTCTCCTCTGCTGTTGGAAGAGGGTGTTTTCCCTCAAGATCAGTGAGTTCTCTTGACAAAACTCTATTAGCCTTTGCCCTGCTTCTTTCTGTACTCCAAGGCCAAATATGCCAGTTTCTCCAGGTATTTCTTGACTTCCTACTTTTGCATTCCTGTCCCCCATATGAAAAGGATATCTCTTTTGGTTGTTTAGTCTTGAAGGTCTTGTAGGTCTTCATAGAACTGTTCAACTTCAGCTTCTTCAGCATTACTTGTTGGGACTTGGATTACTGTGACTTTGAATGGTTTGCTTGGAAAGGAACAGAGATCATTCTGTCATTTTTTAGATTGCATTCAAGTACTGCATTTCGGACTCTTTTGTTTACTATGATGGCTGCTCCATTTCTTCTAAGGGATTCTTGACCACAGTAGTAGATATAATTGTCATCTGAGTTAAATTCACCCATTCCAGTCCCTTTTAGTTTGCTGATTCCTAAAATGTCGAGAGTCACTCTTGCCACCTCGTGTTTGTTCACTTCCAGTTTGTCTTGATTCATGGACCTAACATTCTAGGTCCCTACTGTTCTTTATAGCATCGGACTTCTATCACCAGTCACATCCACAACTGGGTGTTGTTTTTGCTTTGCCTCCATCTCTCCATTCTTTCTGAAGTTATTTCTCCACTGCATATTGGGCATCTGCTGACCTGTGGATTTCATCTCCCAGTGTCCTATGTTTATGCACTTTCATATTGTTCATGGGATTAATCATTATAATCCTAGTTATAAAGCAGATAAGAGAATGAGAAAGCTTGCTTTTCTCACAAATGGGTATATATGAATGCAGACACACGTGCAATTTTTTGTCTGAGGTTATAGACATTGTTATTCTCTAGGATTCAACCAGCTCTGTATTTTCACAGAGCAGGCGCTTGTTTTTCAGTCACTCAGTCATGTCCAACTCTGCAGCCCCATGGCTGCAGCACACCAGGTTGCCCTGCCTCTCCTCCCAGAGCTTGCTCAAACTCATGTCCATTGAGTCAGGGACGCCATCCAACCTTCTCATCCTCTATTGTCTCCTTCTCCTCCTGCCTTCAGTCTTTCCCAGCATCAGGGTCTTTTCTAATGAGTCAGCTCTTTGCATCAGGTGGCCAAGGTACTGGAGTTTCAGCTTCAACATCAGTCCTTCCAATGAGGCACTATCCCTTCGTAATTTTTCAACAATGACAATGGCAATGATGGTAGGTATTATTTATAAATTGATGGATATGTGTCTGGCACTGTTTAAGACTCAATATTATATACTATGTTTTTAAGTTAATTGTCATTAGGTATTGTGTATTATAATTTTTAAGAAAATAAAATAGTTCATATTTATAAAGTAAGATTTAGAATAAATGTATTAGCAACAACAAAAGTACCACCATCTGGAAATAGCCATGGTAGAACAATTTTGGGCGTTATGCTTTGTTTTTGTGAGCATGTAGTATGTGTAGCTGCCTTATTGCCACATGGCCAGATCCTTCTCTTGAGGCTTTCTCTGTTCTTATGTATTAAACTTTTATTGTTCCTTACCAATTGGTTTTGCTCTTGAATATTTTGAAACAAAATCTTTTATATATGCAGATTATTGACCTTTTGCATTAAATTTTTCCTAGTTTGCTGTTCCTTCTATTAGATATGTTGTCATGACTTCATCTTGTGTTTTTCAATGATACATTGAAAAATCATCACCCTAGTGTCTGAAACAATTAACATCAATTGTATGTTCATTTAATAATCTGTAATTAAGTAGGTACTTACTGAATGATAACCACATGTCAGACACTGTTCAAATGACAGAGGGTAAAATAGCTCTTTTTATACATATGCTGTCTAAGTCGCTTCAGTCGTGTCTGACTCTGTGGGACCCCACAGACAGCAGCCCACCAGGCTCCTCTGTCCCTGGGATTCTCCAGGCAAGAACACCAGAGTGGGTTGCCATCTCCTTCTCCAATGCATGCATGCATGCATGCTAAGTCACTTCAGTTGTGTCCGACTCTGTGCGACCCTATGGATAGCAGCCCACCAGGCTCCTCTGTCCATAGGATTCTCTAGACAAGAATATTGGAGTATGGTCCCTCCAAATAAGGGGTTCACAGTCTAGTGCAGGAAGTGACATTATATATTTACAAACGTCAATAGATACTCAGAAGCAATAGTCTTGAAATCAGAAACAATATCAATTCTAAGAGGATGCAATTCCAAAGCATTTGATGATTTTCTTTGTTCAATCTTAGAAAGTATTTTTCAACAAATATTCCAGAGTTCATTTATAATTGTTGGTATATTTATATTAATAAACATGACCTTCTTAGTGAGAAAATAAAATGTTGATATTTTAATTAAATAGTAAATTATTGACCTGCTCCCTTCCCCTCCATCCTCCTCCTCAAGTTTATACTTGAAAAGAAAACAAAAGAATGAGCACATATTCTTTATATAGCCATTTGGGGCGCTTGGCGTAGGACTATGTCAGTTCTGTAATATTTCATTCCAGGATTAAATTGAGTTACTAGTTTCCTAGAGCAGCCATTACAAATTACTTCAAATAGGAGGGCTTAAAACAACAGAAATGTATTCTTTCCGAGTACTTGATACCTCTTCCACTGAGGGCTGTAGGAAAATAATCTCTTTTGCCTCTTCCTAATTTATGCCACAATCCTTGGCATTCCTTGACAATAGTTGTTTCACTCTAATTTCTGCCTTCATCCATTTTACTTGCATATCTCTGAGTCTCTCCAAATCAGCCCCATCCACGTCCATACGAGGACAATAGTCATTCAATTTAGAACCCACCTTAATTAAGTCTGGGCTTACCTGGTGGCTCAGTTGATAAAGACTCTGCATCCAATGCAGGGGACCCGAGTTCAATCCCTGGGTTGGGAAAAACCCCTAGAGAATGGAATGGCTACTCACTCCAATATTCTTGCCTGAAGAACCCTATGGATGGAGGAGCCTGGCGGGCTACAGTTCATGAGGTCCCAAAGACTTACACTCAGTTGAGTGACTAACGCTTTCACACTTAATTAAGATGACCTCATTTGACTTGCTTACATCTACAAAGATCTCATTCCCAAATAAGGTCATAAGTGTGTGTGTGGAATATATATATATATATAGGTTCCAGTGCACATAAATTTTGGAGGATGCACTATTCAACTGAGTGCATGAACCCTCTTAGTTACCAGCAGAACTAGACAACAACGTCTTCTAAAATTATGCATGCCCAATTCCATCTCAATTCATCCAATTAGAAAAGATATTCCTTGTCCTAGGGAGGAAATGAGAAGGGGAGAAAGTGAAAGCTCTTTACTCATTGCTGTCCTTGCAGTGTATAATAGGCTAAGGTAGGAAAATAGAGAGGAGAAGAGAAGAGTTTAGCCTATAGCACCAGTAGAAAGCTGGGGGAAAAAAAATTCAAATGTCAACTGCACACATGCTCAGTCGTGTCCAGTTCTTTGTGACCCCATTGACTGTAGCCCACCAGGCTCCTCTGTCCATGGGATTCTCCAGGCAATAATACTGGAGTGGGTTACCATTTCCTACCCCAGGGGATCGTCCCCACCCAGGGATTGAACCCACATCTCTTGCATCACCTGCATTGGCAGGCAGAATCTTTACCACCTGTTGCCACCTGGGAAGTCAAATAATATTCAAAAATATTTATAAGAACAACATAACAAGCCTTGCTTGATTGACAGAGTGAAAAAAATCTTAATACAATGATCTTCATTATTTGTTGATTTCATATTTGTGATTTTACTTGCTTGTTAAAATTTTTTTGTAAGCCTCACATTGGACTTTTAGTGCTTTTACAGTCATTTGAGGATATATGCAAAGAGATAAAAATCTGAGTCCTTCAAGGTATATATTCCTCATAGAACAAGGTCAAATAAGGCAGTGCTCTGCTTCTTCGTTTAAGCTCTCCTAGTGCAAACAAGTGTTTGTTTGTTTTTTTTTCCAGTATATTTAGCACTTTTTAAATTTTTCATTTCAGTGCTTTTTTATTGCCTGTGGTTTTCCTGTTGAAAATGGCCCTAAAATGTAGTGGTAAAGTGATGCATGAAACTCCTTAGCTCATTACTTTGCCTTACAGAAAAAAATAAGTGTATTGGATAAGCTTAGTTAAGGCATGAGTTATAATGTTATTGGCCATGAATTCAATGTTAATGAATCAACAATGTATATTATGGAGCCTGTCTTTAAACAGAAGCAGATATAAAACAAGGTTATGTCTTGTATTAGTTGTTGTGATTGGAGACACACAGGAAACTAACCCTATGTTTTCCCTGCAGCAGTACTTCATTATTTGCTAATTTAGTTTTCACTGTGACTTTACAAAACATAGCTATTATGAATAGCAAGAACGTACTGTATCCAAAAATAAGAAAAAAAAAATGGAGAAAAGGGACAGGTTTCCTGCTAAGAAAAACAACTCAATATGGTGGTGTTGGTGGCTTAGCCACTAAGTTGTGTCAGACTTTTGTGATACCATGGATTGTAGCCTGCCAGATTCCTCTGTCCATGGGATTTACCAAGCAAGAGTACTGGAGTGGATTGCCATTTTCTTCTCCAGGGAATCTTCCTGACTCAGGCATCAAACCCACGTCTCCTGCATTGCAGGCGGATTCTGTACCACTGAACCACTGGGGAAGCCCTACAGTTCAGCATACTGCTGCTGCTGCTGCTGCTAAGCCACTTCAGTCGTGTCCGACTCTGTGCCACCCCATCCCTGGGATTCTCCAGGCAAGAACACTGGAGTGGGTTGCCATTTCCTTCTCCAATGCATAAAAGTGAAAAGTGAAAGTGAAGTCGCTCAGTCATGTCTGACTCTTCACAACCCCATGGACTGCAGCCTACCAGGGTCCTCCATCCATGGGATTTTCCAGGCAAGAGTACTGGAGTGGGGTGCCATTGCCTTCTCCAACAATTCAGCATTGCATGTGTCTGAAGAGATTTAGAGATATACCAATGTTTGCAATGACTGCTTACAGAAATCAGTATTTTTTACTTACTTTATTTGCTTCTTTGCTTTCTCTAATTTTTATTCCATGAATATATATATCAGTTCAGTTCAGTCGTATCCACCTCTTTGTGACCCCTTGAATCACAGCACACCAGGCCTCCCTGTCTATCACAAACTCCCGGAGTTTACTCAAACTCATGCCCATCGAATCGGTGATGCCACCCAGCCATCTCATCTTCTGTCATCCCCTTCTCCTCCTGCCCCCAATCCCTCCCAGCATCAGGGTCTTTTCCAATGAGTCAACCCTTCTCATGAGGTGGCCAAAGTATTGGAGCTTCAGCCTCAGCATCAGTCCTTCCAACACCCAGGACTTATCTCCTTCAGGATGGAATGGTTGGATCTCCTTGCAGTTCAAGGGACTCTCAAGAGTCTTCTCCAACACCACAGTTCAAAAGCATCAATTTTTTAGCACTCAGCTTTCTTCACAGTCCAACTCTCACATCCATACATAACCACTGGAAAAGCCATAGACTTGACCAGATGGACCTTTGTTGGCAAAGTAATGTCTCTGCTTTTTAATATGCTATCTAGGTTGGTCATAACTTTCCCTCCAAGGAGTAAGCATCTTTTAATTTCATGGTTGCAATCACCATCTGCAGTGATTTTGGAGCCCCCTCCCCAAATAAAGTCTGACACTGTTTGCACTGTCTCCCCGTCTATTTCCCATGAGGTGATGGGATCAGATGCCATGATCTTAGTTTTCTGAGTGTTGAGCTTTAAGCCAACTTTTTCACTCTCCTCTTTCACTTTCATCAAGAGGCTTTTTAGTTCCTCTTCACTCTCTGCCATAAGGGTGGTGTCATCTGCATATCTGAGGTTATTGATATTTCTCCCGGCAATCTTGATTCCAGCTTGTGCTTCCTCCAGCCCAGTGTTTCTCATGATATACTCTGCATATAAGTTAAATAAGCAGGGTGACAATATACAGCCTTGATGTACTCCTTTTCCTATTTGGAACCAGTCTGTTGTTCCATGTCCAGTTCTATAGTACTTAATAAAATTAATAGTATATAATCCCTATTATAATAGATTCAAATAAAAAATTTAATTATGTGCTTTATCAGTGCCTGACACACAGTGGTCGTGTTAGAAATGACAGCTTTGGGGCACTTCCCTGGTCGCCCCTCGGTTGTGACTCGGTGCTGTCTCTTTGAAGGCCTGGTTTGGCCCCTGGTTGAAGAGCTGAGATCCCGTGGGTGCAGGTGCAGCCACAAAATAAAAAATGGGAACTTTTACTTTCGTTCAGTAAAATAGTCCAAAATGAACTGAGCTCAGACAGCAATGACATAAATTAGTTTATGTCAATCAAGCTCTAATATCTTTTTAGTCTTGCCTGATGGCTTGATTGTTACCTTGTGAGAAACACAGCTAAAGAGGATCCAAGTAAACCATGCCCAGACTCCAAACCCACAGAAACTGGCGTAATAAACGTTGTTTGTTTAAGCAGAAACAATTGTTGTAATTTGTCATCAGGCAATTGCTAATACAAATAAGAATGAATAAAGTTTGTTGGATTAAGCGATTATAATGTAATGGTAAGTTAATATGAATAGTTTAATAGTAAGTACAGGTGTAAAGATCAAATAAAAGTGCATTGTCTTATCAATGGGCAGTTAGGACACAGAGACAAAGAATAGAGCATTCTTTCAGTGACTATGGATTTCTACAGAATAAGAGCAGTGCCACAAAGGAACATGAGAGCTTAGAAGAAAAAAAAAAAAGTAGAAGAGCAATTTATAAAGTTGTAATGGCTATTTTTATATTTCCTTCTGATTAGCTAGTTCTTAATGAGAAAAATCTTACTTATAACTGTGCCCCATGTAAAGATTATAGGATAGTTTGGTAAATAAAACATATGTAAGCTCTAAGATGACAAGTAAAGTATAAGATTGCAATGAGAGAAACAAAACAACAAAAAAAAACAGTCTTGGAGAAGGCCAATATGCACGTATGAATGTACATGATTTTTTTACCATGTGCTTCGGCTAAATGAATATAAGTTTTCAAATAACTTAAGTCCAAAAGGTAATAAGTATTGAGTCTTTTCATAATAAAAAAAATATATACCTTTTTACTTTTGAAATAGAAAAATTAAATAATTTTATCATCATTAAATGGAGAAGGAAATAGGACCCCAGTCCAGTATTCTTGCCTGGAGAATCCCAGGGACAGAGGAGCCTGGCAGGCTACAGCCCATGCAGTCGCAAGAATCGGACATGACTTAGCAACTAAACCACCACCACTATCATCATCATTAATATTTGAATGTTAAAAGATACATATTTGCTAAAACTGTAAGAGAACGCTTTATCATCAAGAAAATAATAATTTTAAACCTGGAAATTAATGTGAAAAAGATAATAGCTCAGAAACAGATATTTGTGTAAGCATCTTATTTATGTAGTAGAACACAGAAAGCTACAATTCTACACCTAATGCAATGTCATAGTTTATAATGAATATATTGAACTTTTAATCTCTTTTCTTGTTTTCTCTAACAAAACTTTTTAGAAAATAGGAATAAACTTCTGAAAAAAATGAAGATAGTTTTGAAATGACATTATAAGGTTAACAGAATCCAATATTTTCTTTTTCTAATTTTGTTAAAACATAGATTATGTTCAAATCAATTGCCCATGCTTAAAATTAGTTAAAGAATTTCTGTTAAAATTATCAGACTCTTCTTCACAGGGAGAAAAGAGGTTCTATAATCCTATACCACCATTCTATAGATAATTGAATGAGAAAGAAATTAAGTCATGTGCCCTAATCAATCTAACCTCTGAATCCCAAAGTTGCTACTCATTAGCCCCAGGACCTTGGGCAGAATGAATGATTCTGCCTTCTGTTACCAACCTCCATGCATCTCTGACTTTACTGAAGCACACTCCATAGCTACATCTTGATCTTTTCTAAAAAAAAACCTTTAAACCAGAAGTGCCCAACCTTTCCAGCATCACAGCCTCTGTGGAAAATAATTTTTCCAGACATTGGAGGGGTATGGTTTCAGGATAATTCAAGTGCATTACATTTATTGTGCACTTTAGTTCTATTATTATTACATTGTGATATATAATGAAATAATCATACAACTCACCATAATGCAGAATCAGTGGGAGCCCTGAGCTTGTTCTCCTGCACCTCGATGGTCCCATCTGGAGGTGATGGGAGAGAGTGGCATTCAAAGTGTGTTGCTTGTGTCCAGTCTCCTCCACAGTCTCATTTTGGTTGCTGTCACTGCAGGACACCCTGCCTCACAAAGATAAGATGTTGGAATTGGAAGTGGGGTTTTCAGTGCTTTTGTGGCAATCTCAGGATATTCCATCTTGACTTAAAACCAGAATGTATGGAGATTTGATGTTGTCTCAAACATACTTTTAAGCCCAGCTTCATTTTGAGATCTCAAACAGTTGATCCTGTTCTGGTATGGACAAAGTTGATTCACTTGGTTTATACACAGTCGGGTCACGGATCCAGTCCTGCCCAGTTTGGGGATCTTTTGTGGGAGGGAAGTAATGCTCAAACTGTTCTGAAAACTAAGATAGGTGATCATGAACCAGCTGGGAGAAAAAAGGCCTTGGATCAGTCTCTTTCAAAATCTCTACTAATGTTTGAAACATGTTAACAACCCCAAGGATCATTCACTACCTCCAAGATTCCAGTTTGACTTTGAATGCAGCCACTTTATCTGCCGACTTGAACAAAGTTTTCCTTCTCCTTGGTGGAGATAGATTGAGTTCACTGAGTGGGTGGAATACATCACATGAGTAAGCAAGTTTTGTGACCCATTCTGCATCACTGAAATGTGCTGCCAATGGTGACTGTTTTTCTAAAAGAAATCTCTGGAGTGGCTGTTGTAACCCAAAACTCTGAGCAGTGGTCTGCCTTTAGAAAGCCACCTCACTTCTATGTATGAGAGAAGATGAGGGTGCTCTGTGTCTATCTCCTCACAGGGCTGCACAAAAAGATGTTAGTTAAGGGCTTGTACTTGAATGCAGTTGATAATTTTAATCATATCCTGCAAAATGTTAACTTCAGGTGGCAGTTTTAGGTTAGCCAGCATTTCTCTGTGGATGACACTATGCGTAGACTCACATTCAGAAGTAACATCTTTGACCTGAGTAGTGAACCAGACAGCCGGCCAGTCACGGCGACTGTTTCATCCATGAATACACTGACACAGAATGACCAAGTCAGTTTTCCCGATATGTAATCATTCAAAGACTGGAATAGTTCTGCAGCTGTTGTGTTGTTTGACAACAAAAGTGTGCATGGCATAGCCTCATGCACATCCTCTTGAAAAACAAATCACACAGAACCATCATTGTTGCCTTGTTGTCAACATCAGGAGATTCACCACCTGGATTGTGTACCATGGAGACTCATTAATCCTCTCTAACAACTGTGTCTCAGCATCCTCTACTATTTTGCCAACTTGTCTAGCTTTGGTGATAGCCAAGAGAAGAAAATGTGCCACCTTTTGAAACGTAGTGTCTCCTAAAAGTTCTTGACAAATGTCTTTAGCACCACACAGAATAAAGTCTTCCCCAAAATAAAGGACTTCTTCGCTTTAGCAATGATCACAAGAATGATGCTCTCAATGCAGACACATTTGATGAAATGGTGGCCTTTAATAATTGCTTTTTTTTTTTTTTTTTCTTTTGAAAAACTCCCAAGTCTACTCTTTTAATGCACAGCACTTGGTCTCCGCGTGGCAAAACAGTTTTGAAGGTTTCATGTCTTCATTGGATATCCAGTCACCACATATTATAAAAACAGGCCTGGAGAATGTGAATCGCCTGTTGCAACGAAACCATGATTTAAGTAGGACTCTTGGTACTCTCTTTAAATGCAGTTTGCTTTTTGTTGGTAGTCGTAGAGTCTTCTGTTGTTTCATCGCTGGGTCTTTTCCTCTTTTGAAAGGAGCTCTCCAGTGATGTCTGTTTTTTTACTCATTTTGGCTAGGGTTCGCTTGTGGGCTTACCAAAACTGTGACTGAGACAAGTGCATAGGAAAAGTGGCATGGATGGAAGTGGTCAATGAAATAATGGGCGGGTCATGTTTTGACTAAAATGTGTCAGATTCTGACTTGAAGCCTGCCACTAGAGGCAGCTGTACAATTGAAGGGCATCAACTCATTTGCCACCGAAAAACCTGCCACCAGAGGCAGCTAATTGTCACTTGTTGCTCACTGATGGGGCTTTGATATGAGTCTGCAAACAACTGATTTTTTTATGATCTCTGTGCAGTCAAACCTTTCTGCTAATAACAAACTAATTTGCAGCTGCTCCTCAGCACTAACATCACTGCCTTAGCTCCACCTCAGATCTCCAGGCATTAGATTCTAATAAGGAGCTCATAACCTAGATCCTTTGCACGTGCCATTCATTGTAGGATTCTTGCTCCTATGGAATTCTAATGCCTCTGCAGGTCTGACAGGAGGTGGAGTTCAGGTGATAATGGAAACTATGAGGAGTGGTTGTCAATACAGATGAAGCTTTGCTAGCTTGCCTGCCATGCATTCCCAGCTGTGCGGCCCAGTTCCTAACAGGCCACAGACTGATAATAGCCCGTGGTCCATGGGCTGAGGACTCTTGCTTTAAACCTTAAAGCTCTTCACTGTCATGTGAACAACTATAACTGAAAGTCCTACAAGAACCTTCAATTTAATGCTGTCCCAACTCGAAGTTTCATCTTTTCAGCCTGAATCTCTACCTTCTCTCAAGTCTCTGAAAGTAATGGCATGACTTTCTTTAAGGCTTTAGACATCAGTTTTAAATAAGCCCATTCGATCAACTTCTTGATAATGTCTCTTGATTATATTGCTAACAACAGTGATATTGAAATAGTTATTATTTAATCAATATTTACTATATGTCAAAAAATATTCTAAGCAATATTATACATAAGCATATTTATATGCTACATATTTCAATGGGTTTATATTTTCTTTAATTCTTAAAATTACCTTATAAAGTAGAAACTATTGACTTCATTTTATAGATGGAAAAAAATAGTGCATATACTAATATGCATCAAGATAGACCTTGGTGAAAAAACAAGATTGAAATTTGGGCAGGACTTCTCTTCAGAACTAAAAACCAAGTAAGAACTGGTTCTGTTAGTATACTAAAATGTATTATTCTTTGTTACTTTTCACTTTTTCTGAAACTCTATCAATTGAATTACCTATTACTTTCTGTATTAAACGTGCATTTTCTTTTCTATTTTAACTCATGCTTCATTCATCTTCATCACTGATTGTCCTTCACTATGTCTACATTTTTAAATATCTATTGTCTTCTTCAGTCATGATTTTTTTCTTTGACCCAATCTTGTCCAATTCTCTGGAAGCCATAACTTTTCCTCTGGACTCATAACTTCTGCTGCAGTATGTTGTATTAACTTATGTTATAATAATTAAAATGCTTGAGATATATATTGACATATATTCCAAGCACGACACTCAACTTTCTGCAGATGTTTATTTAATTCTCACCCTATTTATTATATAATCTTCCCTGGTGACCCAAATGGTAAAGACTCACCTGCAGTGCAAGAGACTCGGATTTAATCTCTGGGTTGGGAAGATCCCCTGGAGGATGGAAAGGCAACCCACTACAGTATTCTTTCCTGGAGAATTCTATGGACAGAGGAGCCTGGAAGGCTATAGTCCATGGCGTCACAAAGAGTCAGGCACAACTGGCTGACTAACACACACACACAAACACACATTCTATTTATTAGGTACTTTAAAAATTACACAATTTGTTGCAATTGGAATTTACTGCCCAGGAAGTCTGGTTTAGCCTAAGGGCATGTGACAAGAATGTGGATCAGACAGCCACCCATGATACCAACAAGCAGAGAGGAACTGGCCAAATAAGCAAAGAGATAAAAGAGAAGAAAAGAAGGTACATATAGAAAGAAGAGGAGAAGGGAGACATACATATGAAGGGATAGGACTACTCCACTCATGCAGCTAAGAGAGTCTTTCTATCTCACTAGCTGAAAACTAGACAAACCCTTGAGACTTCTTCTCAGTTGTCCTGAGATATGATATTAAATGATTCAGATGCTGAAACCAGCAACCATCAAGAAAGTCCTCTGGAAAATATTGACCAACTGGTATACATGGATTTGGACCTGGTGGTGCCGTTTTGAAATCCTAATTTTGAAAGCTTCAAATGTTTCCTTACTCCAGTTTCCATTTTAAAAATGTTAATTTTAAAAATGTCAATTTTAGTCACTTGTCAATAGTCCCTCTTTACATATTGAAGTTTGTCCTGTCAAAAAAATATAAAATAATCATAAGCAGTTTATCTCTCTTTCAAATCCATGCTTTTTATTATGTTTGGCAAACCTTTACAGTATATTTAGCCAAATGAAGATTTTAAAACATGAATATTTTGTGAGAAATAAAAATGCAAATATTTGAATCAAAATATGATTACTTCAAATGAATAAAGATATTTAAATGTAAACAGTTGCTCCTCTAGTTTCTATGTTGGCACTAAAGATGAATAATTTATATTTGATGCTGAATTTCAACATTTAGTGACTATAATAAATTTCTATTGCTTAATCCTCTATTTCCAATTTACAGTGACAGATAAAACATAGAATATAATTCATGTATTTTTATTATCTATGTATTTTGATTTTTCAAATTCATAATAATTTTAAATAATCAAAACAAAATACTAAATAATAGAGAATATCTTAAAATATTTCTTTTTATTTTATTCACAGAATTTGTTTACTGGATATTTTGTGCATTTAACCCATTATGCAAGATGACACTTTTTAAAATTATTACTTTAATGTACACAGGAAGGTTTCAATTAAAATTAGATGATATTCTAAAGCAACTCAATGCTGTCAAAGTTACAACAATGTATGAACACATTATCTCTTATTAGCAATGCCATACACAGAACTGACATTTTCTTGTTTTGTCCACCAAAGACTATTTTTTCAATAATGAACTTGAGACATAGCTATGCATTTAGTGCTTTAAAATCTAAACAACCGGAATGAGCTATTTGTATGAAAAAAATATATTCATAAATTAAGTTAGAATCATCATAAATCCAAACTCTCTAAGCATCTTAATCACTGGCCCTCAGCAGCTCTCCTCTGCCAAATCCTAAAGCCTTTTTGGTGACCCCTCTGTTCTAGGTTAGATTTTGGCTAGCAAAGTTAGGCAGCACTCTGGGAGGAATGTGATGGATTATGAATGTAGGAGAAGGTGGATAGAGACAGAAAATGTGAGTAGATGTTGAGAGTAGATCTCTGACGTATTTCTGAGAATATCTTTTCCCTGGCCTCTCCTATCACCCCTTTCCTCATCCTTTCCACTCACACTCCCAAAGAATGACTACCAGAATTTCTCTACTACTATTCTTGGTCACCAATATGCTCCTGCTCATTTTATGACTTTATTCAATGCAATTGTCTTTGAGTTTTATTTAAAATTTATTTCCAAATGCTGCATAATGGTCTTGAAAATTTGCTTTATCTTCTCTTATAATAAATAGCAGAGGAAATAAAAGTGGTGTATCATTTAACACTTTTTAGTCATAAAAACTGTTTACAAAAGTTATCAGTTATCTTTATTTTTTAATTTACTTTTAAACTGCCTATTTTATATTATAATATAGTTAATTAACAATGCTGTGTTAGTTTCAGGTGTACAGAAAAATGATTCAGTTAAAAAAAATGATTCAGTTTTACATATACATGTGGCAGAGATAAGACTTTTTAAGCGAACAATGCAAAGAAATAGAGGAAAACAATAGAATGGAAAAGACTAGAAATCTCTTCAAGAAAACTAGAAATACTGAGGGAACATTTCATACAAAGATGGGCACAATAAAGAGCAAAAACAGTATTGACCTAACAGAAGCAGAAGATATTAAGAAGAGGTGGCAAGAATACACAGAAGAACTATACAGAAAAGATCTTCATGACCCAGATGATAATGATGGTGTGATCACTCACCTAGAGCCAGATGTCCTAGAGTGTCAAGTCAAGTGGGCCTTAGGAAGCATCACTACGAACAAAGCTAGTGGAGGTGATGGAATTCCCTCTGAGCTATTTCAAATACTGAGCTATTTCAAATACATTTTAAGATAATGCTCTTAAAGTGTGGTGCTCAATATGCCAGCAGGTTGGAAAACTCAGTGGCCACAGGACTGGAAAAGGTCAGTTTTCATTCTAATTCCAAAGAACGGCAATGCCAAAACAATGTTCAGTCTACTGCACAATTTTGCCCACATGCTAGTAAAGTAATGCTCAAAATCCTTCATGCTAGACTTGAAGAGTTTGTTAACTGAGAACTTCCAGATGGTCAAGTTGGACTTAGAAAAGGCAGAGGATCTAGAGATGAAATTGCCAACATTCGTTGGATCATAGAAAACTACAGAATTCCACAAAAACTTCTACTTAATTGATTAAAGGCTTTTACTCTGTAGATCACTAAATAATTGGGGGGAATTCCTAAAGATATTGGAATATCAGACCACATTACCTGCTTCCTGCGAAACTCATATGCAAATCAAGAAGCAACAGTTAGAATTGGTAATGGAAAAATGAACTGATTCCAGATTGGGAAAGGAGTATGTCAAGGCAATATTTCATCACCCTGTTTATTTAATTTATATGCAGAGTACATCATGTGAAATGTCAGGCTGAATGAAGCTCAAGCTGAGATCAAGATTGCCAGGAGAGAGATAAATAACCTCAGATATGCAGATGACACCACCCTACTAGCAGATAGCAAAGAGGAATTAAAGTCTCTTTATGAAAATGAAGGAGGATAGTGAAAAAGCTGGCTTAAAATTCAACATTCAAAAAACTAAGATCATGGCATCCGGTCCCATCACTTCATGGCAAATAGGTGGGGAAACAATAGAAACAGTGGCAGGCTTTATTTTCTTGGGCTCCAAAATCACTGCAGATGGGGACTGCAACCATGAAATTAAGACACTTGCTCCTTGGAAGAAAAGCTGTGACCAACCTAGACAGCATATTAGAAATAAGATACATTACTTTGCCAACAAAGATCCATACAGTCAAAACCATGGTTTTTTTCCAGTATCATGTATGGATATGAGAGCTGGACAATAAAGAAGGCTGAGAGCCAAAGAATTGATGCTTTTGAACTGTGGTGTTGGAGAAGACTCTTGAGAGTCCCTTGGACTGCAAGGAGATCAACCAGTCAGTCCTAAAGGAGATCAGTCTTGGGTGTTCATTGGAAGGACTGATGCTGAAACCAATGCTTTGGCCACCTGATGGGAAGAACTGACTCATTGGCAAAGACCCTGATACTGGGAAAGATTGAAGGCAGGAGGAAAAGGGGATGACAGATGATAAGATGGTTGGATGGCATCACTGACTCAATGGACATGAGTTCAAGCAAGCTCTAGAAGTTGGTGATGGACAGGGAAGCCTGGTGTGCTGCAGTCCATGGGGTTTCATAGAGTTGGACACAACTGAGTGACTGAACTGAACTAAACTGAATATTTGTGATGCTGAACATCTTTCCATGCACCTATTTGCCATCTGTTTGTTTCTTTGGAGAAATGTCTATTTAGTTCTTTTTTTTTTTTTTTTTTGATTGGGTTGCTTATTTTGATCGTAATAATTTGCATGAGCTGTTTGTAAATTTTGAAGACCACTCCCTTGTCAGCTCCATCATTTGCAAATATTTTCTTTTTTTGTGTGGGTTGGCTTTTTGTTTTGTTTATGGTTTCCTTTGTGTTGCAAAAACTTTTGAATTTAATTAGATCTCATTTATTTAGTTTTGTAAATTATCTTAAAAATGATTTAATACATTTTGATTGGGCACACAAACAATTCTGGGCATTTCCCTGAGAGGTTTTGGCTAGTCCCAGCTGTGTTCCACATGCTCTTCATCCTTTCTGGGGGACTAGTAGGCTAACCCAAAGGCATTCTTCTCATAGATTTTGCTGTACCACAGGATAGAAATCCTAACTGCACATGCATTTTTCTAGCCACTGGTCAACCTATACTTCCTAACATTCATTCAATTGGCTAAAATCAGCCATTTTCAAAAGTCAAATCAAGCCCCACTGTAAATAGGACAAACTTCATAGTCAAATGATAAACTATAGCTACATGGATAAGTAAAATAGTGAGACTGTTAATACACTCATACCAGTCTTTAAACACTAATTTGCTAGCATGTTGAAGACAATAATACCAATAATTTTTTAGGATTAAAAAACATTTTGATCCAGTCGTTCTGAAAAGTTTTTTAAGTTTTCTGGAAAATTCTTCAATGTATCTTTAATTTACTTTCTCACAGTCTCTGAACTCCAACTTAATTCCAGCATAATATTGTCTATAATATGATCAATCTTTTGCAAAGATCTTTCGTACATCACTTCAGCTTGACCTTAATGGGAGATTCTGTTAAAACTCAGAGCATAGATATATAAAGCTTTAAATCTATAGATCAGATTGGAAAGTGCTGATATTCAACTATGTCTGTACTGATTTTCTGCCGTTTCTGAGGAGGGGTGCTAAAATCTCAACTTCACCAGTAGATTCACCTAATACACTTTGAAGTTCCATTCATTTTAGCCTCATGTAGCTTGACACTTTGTTGTTAGGTATGCACACATTAAGGACTGTTATGGCTTCTGAGAGAATTGATCCTTTTATCATTATATAATGCCTCTCTTTGTTCCTGGTAAATTTTCTTGCCTTGAAGCCTGTTCTCTCTGAAATTAATATAGCTACATCTGCTTTCTTTTGATTAAGAGTGGCATGCTATGTTTTTCTCTACCCACTTACTTTTAGTCTACTCATGTATGTTTTTAATTTCAAGGAGAAGTAGATAGATATTTTTAAAAACATACTGAGTTATTATCAAAAAAAGAAAAACAAAAACAAAACCTAATCCTAATGTGTTAAAATTTCCCCTCTAGCCTTCAGTAGGTAAAATAATATTTGGAGTGGAAAGTGGACAATAAACATTTTTTCCTTCTAACCACAGGGAATCAATGAGAATTTGGAAAAAAAAAAAGGATTGATTCTAAAGAGAATCAATGTTACTGCAATGAATGAGAAAGGAAGAAAGTGGTAGGAGAAAAGATCAGAGGTTAAACAATGCTAGATAGTGTAGAAACTTTGCTCTAGGCTTTGGACTAAAAAGTTAGATGACCTTGTATTTAACTGTGTATTGCAATAAGTCCATGGAGGGTTTAAACAGAGTAATAACATACCAAGCTTACCTTTTGAAAGGAACATACTGGTTGCTATTTTGAGGAAAGAATCTAATGAAGCAGTGGAGAATCTGGGAGACTGGTCTAGAAGCTTATGATTATCTCAGAAATGGTTGATGGTGGAACAGGCTTGGATGGTACTAAAATACCCAATATTCATAGCATTTGTTAAAAGATGGTGAGACAGATTTTATACAAGGGGTTACCATAATGACATCTTATAGTAGGAGTGATAGACTGAGCTCAACTCTGAATAAAGCAAGCAAAAAAAGGAAAAATGGGAAAGCATATTCAAGAAACAGAGTGGAGTGGAATTTAGTGGATGGAAAATTATTAAAAGGAAACACCAAAGGTAAGGGGGGATTCTGGCTAAATAGACCAAATAGGATTCTTGCTGGAGACAGCTAGGATACCACATATCATCTGGGGGATAGTGGAGGATGAAGCGCTCAATCATGTAAAAAGGGTGATCAGATATAAAAGACAGGGGATTCTGGTTAATTTGACTTAGCAGTATTTTTGCTGTAACTGGGCTCTTAGAGACAGGGCCTATGTTTCTCTTAAGAATGGATCCTAGTAAAGCTCAGAAGAGCCTGCTTAGAATTTGACAAAGAAGAATAGTTGTCAGTGGTAACAAAGAAAGTAATAAGAAACTCTGATTCTGGCCATATTTCAAAGCTGGATGCCACAGAAATTTTTGAAAGACTGGTCAAAGTACATGAGAAAGAGGAGTTATGTTCCCAAGATTTTTGGCCTGAGTAGCTGAAAGCTCGTAATTGCCACTTATTGTGGGCTTGTGTACTTAAGCAGAAAATTATTGGTATATATCTGAATAGTGATATTCTGTATTTAGAAAATATATTTGAAAAGGAAAATTATCTGAAATTTATTTAAAGTTATTAGCTAATATATATTAAATGTTAAAAGGAGGGTCAAGAATTTGTCATTATAGTTTCATTTCTGTAGTTGACCACGAGGCCATAGATGGTATTTTCAGCTGCCTTTCTCATTTGTCCCTTTCATGTTTCCTATGCTATCAGGCAGAACCACAGAATACTTCTTTCTGAGAGGCTATTCTAAATCTTCGTTACTGAGTTTTCAGGTCCAGTCTGCATGAGATGGCTGTGATATTCTATTAAATGTTTTTGTTGGATGTAGCAGTACTAGACAGTTCCAGGGAATCTCATGATTTTACCCATATTCCTTTCTTTTCTTTGTTTACTAGGAGCTCTACCCCCCTTTAGAATAAGGTTTAATTATTAGACAATAATTCATCTTTTCCTGTTCATCCAGAGACACGTGCTGCTTAAAACGGCTGTCAGTGCAAAGGAAACCCTCATGTACACAATCTTGGCTTTAGCACTGAACAAGCAGAGTCTTGAATAACATGGAATAGACTGTACATTCTCAACTAGATCATGGATGTGATAGTGACTCTTCTATTCCCAATTCCCTCACTCAGGATCCATATATTCAGGCTGGGAGTAAAAAAACAAACAAACAAACAAAAAACACCCTTTATTAGTTGCTAGGGTTTTTGGGGTGAGCAATAATATTTATGGCCTTCCCTAGTGGCTCAGGTGGTACAGAGCCTGCCTGCAATGTGAGAGACCTGGGTTTGAGCCTTAGGTTGGGACGATCCCCTGGAGAAAGGAACGGCTACACACTCTGGTATTCTGGCCTGGAGAATTCCATGGACTATACAGTCCTTGAGGTTGAAAAGAGCCATACATGATTGAGCAACTTTCACTGTCACTTTTCAATAATACTTAAAAGAAGTAGTCACCTAATTAATTTTTATATAAACTCTAATATACTCTGGAGCAGCTTTTCTGAAAGATAGAATGCTTGTCAATATCAATGAATCCCATAAGCAGCAGTATACAACCATATATATATATAATACCTATGGTCGTATGTGTTTTTGTGGATTAGATCATGATATTAAATAGCACTTCCAGGAAATTTGTTTAAGAACGTGCTAAATAAAATATGGGCTTTCTCTAAGCCAGACTTCAACACTATGTGAACTGTGAGCTTCCAGATGTTCAAGATGGATTTAGAAAAGGCAGAGGAATCAGAGATCAAATGCCAAATTCCGTTGGATTATCGAAAAAGCAAGAGAGTTCCAGAAAAATATCTACTTCTACTTTATTGCCTATGCCAAACCTTTGACAGTGCAGATCACAAGAAACTGTGGAAAATTCTTCAAGAGATGGGGATACCATACCACCTTACCTGCCTCCTGATAAATCTGCATTCAGGTCAAGAAGCAACTGTTAGAACTGGACATGGAACAACAGACTAGTTCCAAATCGGGAAAG
The DNA here is from genome assembly GCF_910594005.1 of Cervus elaphus. Taxonomy (NCBI): domain Eukaryota; kingdom Metazoa; phylum Chordata; class Mammalia; order Artiodactyla; family Cervidae; genus Cervus; species Cervus elaphus. The sequence continues at coordinate 8,420,444 of NC_057844.1, read as the reverse complement.
GAGAACACCAAGGCTGTATATTGTCACCCTGCTTATTTAACTTATATCCTGAGTATATCATGCAAAATGTCAGGCTGGATGATGCACAAGCTGGAATCAAGATTGCTAGTAGAATTATCAATAACTTCAGATATGCAGATGACACCACCCTTATGGCAGAAAGTGAAGAACTAAAGAGCCTCTTGATGAAAGTGAAAGAGGGAAGTGAAAAAGTTGGTTTAAAACTCAACATTCAGAAAACTAAGATAATGGCATTCAGTCCCATCACTTCATGACAAATAGATGGGGAAACAATGGAAACAGTGAAAGACTTTATTTTTGGGGGGCTCCAAAATCACTGCAGATGGTGACTGCAGCCATGAAATTAAAAGACGCTTGCCTCTTGGAAGAAAAGCTATGACCAACCTAGACAGCATAGTAAAAGGCAGAAACATGACTTTTCCAACAAATGTCCATCTAGTCAAAGCTATAGTTTTTCCAGTAGTCATACATGGATGTGAGAGTTGGACTACAAAGAAAGCTGAGTACTGAATAATTGATGCTTTTGAACTGTGGTGTTGGAAAAGATTCTTGAGAGTTCCTTGGACTGCAAGGAGATCCAACCAGTCCATCCTAATTGAAATCAGTCCTGAATATTCATTTGATGGACTGATGCTAAAGTTAAAGCTCCAATACTTTGGCCACTGATGCAAAGAGTCAACTCATTGGAAAAGAACCTGATGCTGCGAAAGATTGAAGGCAAGAGAAGGGGACAACAGAGGATGGGATGGTTGGATGGTATCACAGACTCAAAGGATATGAGCCTGAGCAATCTCAGGCAGTTGGTGATGGACTTTGAAGCCTGGCATGCTGCAGTCTGTAGGGTTGCAAAGAGTTGTACACGACTGAGTGACTGATCTGAACTGAAATAAAATACAGTACATGTAGCTTGAATTTCAAATCAACAATGGCTTTTGTTCAAGATGTGAAATATTAAATTAAAAAAAGTTGCTAACATATTATCTGATTGTCCTAGGGCATTATGGCACATAAGATTGGTTCAAGTCACTAGGGAATTATCTACATCTACTTGTTTTGTTAATCACATCAGCCTTGTTAAGATATAGTCAGTGTTGGGCCATCTATCACACTTGTCCCTTACATCGCTGTTATGTGGTTCATGACTCCTACTATGAAAATTGAGAATGAGGTAAAAGGGTGGTTGCCATTCACAATCTTCTCTACAGATGAAGCCTTTGTTAAGCATTCACAAGGACAATCATGCTTCTGCACTGTTCACTTATGTCTTCAACAAAGCTAAGCATTTGAACTCCAATATTAGCCTTAGTAAGTCACTTAAAACATATTCAAAACATTAGCCTCAAATGGTAGAGATCCTCTAACCATCTTTTTTTTTTTCTAACAAAGATGGCAATGCAATAATCATTAGCACCTGTGCCCAAAAGGATTTCCCTGATACGCTATCATCTCTTATGAGCTTTAATACAAAATATTCCATTCCTTTCTGTTGCTAGAGAGTTTTAAAGGTCTGTCTTTAAACTCAATATATATATTTTTTACACAAACTATATATGTGTATGTCCATGAAGCCATAAATGTAGACTGAGGGGAGAGTGTTAAGGCAGGTATCATAGGATAGCAAGCTATATGCTATGCAACTTACTGTGCCTTCAAAATCTATTTGAACCTGCCCCAACTATAGTGCTCAATAGTGAATACTGCGGGTTATACCTCTCTTCAATGATCAGATAACACCATGTCACCTGGAGTCTCAGAACAAAGCTTTCAATTTCTATCAGTGCTCAGAAAAACCAAGAGCAACTTTTTTAGATGATCCACATTTTCTTTTGCTTTCTAAAGAAGTTATGGTCCAAATTCCTAGGGGAATCTACTTTGGAATTCACGTAAGACTTTCTCACAGATTTAAAGAGAATTCTATGTTTCCATATAACACTCAGGGCCATTATGTATCACTAAGTGTTCAGTTCAGTTCAGTCGCTCAGTTGTGTCCGACCCCATGAATCACAGCACTCCAGGCCTCCCTGTCCATCGTCAACTCCCGGAGCTTACTCAAACTCATGTCCATTGAGTCGGTGATGCCATCCAGCCATCTCATCCTCTGTCATCCCCTTCTCCTCTTGCCCTCAATCTTTCCAAGCATTAGGGTCTTTTCCAATGAGTCAACTCTTTGCATGACGTGGCTAAAGCACTGGAGTTTCAGCGTCAGCATCAGTCCTTCCAATGAACACCCTTCTGATCTCCTTTAGGATGGACTGGTTGGTTCTCCTTGCAGTCCAAGGGACTCTCAAGAGTCTTCTCCAACACCATAGTTCAAAAGCATCAATTTTTTTGGTGCTCAGCTTTCTTCACAGTCCAACTCTCACATCCATACATGACCACTGGAGAAACAATAGCCTTGGCTAGACGGACCTTTGTTGGCCAACACACAAGGGAAGAATCTACATATGGACTTCACCAGATGGTCAACACCGAAATCAGATTGATTATATTCTTTGCAGCCAAAGATGGAGAAGCTCTATACAGTCAGCAAAAACAAGACCGGGAGCTGACTGTGGCTCAGATCATGAACTCCTTATTGCCAAATTCATACTTAAACTGAAGAAAGTAAGGAAAACCACTAGACCATTCAGGCATGACCTAAATCAAATCCCTCATGACTATACAGTGGAAGGGAGAAATAGTTTTAAGGGACTAGATCTAATAGGCAGAGAGCCTGATGAACTATGGACGGAGGTTCATGACATTGTACAGGAGACAGGGATCAAGACCATCCCCATGGAAAAGAAATGCAAAAAGGCAAAATGGTTGTCTGAGGAGGCCTTACAAATAGCTGTGAATAGAAGAGAAGTGAAAAGCAAAGGAGAAATGGAAAATTATTCCTATTTGAATGCAGAGTTCCAAAGAATAGCCAGGAGAGATAAGAAAACCTTCCTCAGCAATCAATGCAAAGAAATAGAGGAAAACAGCAGAATGGGAAAGACTAGAGATCTCTTCAAGGAAATTAGAGATACCAAGGGAACATCAGTAAAGATTAGGTGCTCCCTAATTCCAGGTGCATCATTCACATTTTGATCAGCTTTGAATGGGGTCCCTAGAACTGCACTATGAATGAAATGTTGTAGCCTTAACATTGTATCTGTTGTCTCAGGTGGTCAAATATTAGCAATGACACTGCTACACTCTGGAGCAGACTGACAACCTTTTTTGCACTAATCCCACATAAAGATGGAAACTTTCTAGGTTTTTCAATATACAGTTCTGGGTGGCAGGCTTAATATATTATCTACAATATATTGTATTATCTACAATATAATGTATATTGTATATTATATATACAATATACAGGGTGGCAGGCTTAAATATTATCTACACTGTCTCCAAACTCCTAAAATATGAAATTAGCATCTTTTGAAATAATAAAAGATGGTGAAGACAGCACTTGTTTATTTTCCTTGGAAGTTTAATTTCAGTATATTCTAAGATTACTAGACCTCTGAGAACATCACTGGATAGAGTAACATATATTTTCTGTTGTTTTATTGACTCATAACTTTGGATATTTGGTGTCATCTAGAATGTCTGCTGATTCTAGCTTCCCAAGTATAAGCAGAATGATGTCACAATGTAATTGACAGTGTGACATCTTGTGATGTGGGGAGATGTTCAAAGTCCCTATTGGCTAAGTGGCCTATCAGAGACTTGACTTTCCGGGCTTAGTGTGTATTTATGTCTTTGGTAGGTGAAAGTACTCAGTTTCTGATACTCTTATGTATTAAGATAGATACAAAAGAACATTGTAGATAATGTCTACATACCAGTCAAAGACTGTATTGATTTCCACAGTAATAGTAGACGTCTGTGTTAACAGGTGGTATTGAACTGATTTAGTTTATAATCTTAGTGTTTTTCTAAAAACCTGTCTCGTCTATGTTCTGTTTAGTCAAACAGGGATTACATGCAAATGAAAGAGGAATTACCACTTTTCCTTGATTTTCTAAAACTCAGTGGTGATAATGTTTATGATGAACACAGGAATATGTTTCCACTTTTGGTTTACTATTTTGGAAGAAAAGTGCAGTTCTAGTTGGTTTCACTGGGGTCTTCCTAACATAAATGATGTTATTTGTGCATAACTTTCAACCATGAAGTCATGAACTGTGGATTTAATAGATCACCATGTCAATTATGTTCTAGGTGAAAATTCCATTTATCACCTGATATCTATAAACTTTGTCTCACCAGTGGACAACAGTATTGCACTGGACCACAAAAATTAGCATTAGCTGAGACCCAGTGTAATCCAATCAGTTTCCCAAATATTGTTTATTTCCCTTTCAGCTGTGAATAATGATTCTGGTAAATGTTTGCAGATGAATTGCAGTAGTTATAGGAAAACTAGTTTTTTTTATTTCAATGCAATTTCACAAGATTACTTGTCACTGTCTTAATTCTAGACACAGTAAGTCCATGAAGTAACAGAGATAAGAAACCAAAGCTAGGTATGGAAACAATCATCAGTGTTCTTTTTTCAAACTTACCACGTGCTCAGTCTCTTCAGTCAGGTCCAACTCTGCTACTCTTTGGGCTATATAGCCCTCCAGGCTCCTCTGTCCATGGAATTTTCCTGGCAAGAATACTGGAGTGGGTTGTCATTCCCTCTTCCTGACCCAGGAATCAAAACAGCACCTCCAGCTTCTCCTACCTTGCAGGTAGATTCTTTACCACTGAGCCATCAGGAAAGCCCAAACTTAATACAATTTTTGGTTATTAATGGTAAGGAAGAATTTATTTGACAAAATACTAGTCTCAGTCTTATGAACTCCATGAAAAAATAGCCACCTTAAAAGATTCCTTTTGTACAAATCAGTTCATTATCTCACTAGTCCTATTCCTGTAATATCAACTTTGAATCTGAGATACATTTCAAATTTTGCATTATCCCCCATCAGTAACCACACCTCCAGGAGAATCACTGCTCCTAGTCTTTCAGAGATGCATGTCATTTCCTCATTCTAGGTTTTCCTAGTACTTTGGTGAGGGAGATATTTTCTGAGCCTTCCAATTTTAGAAAATATATTAAAAATCATATGTAACAAATACAACCTTAAGTCCTTCATTTCTTTCCTGTACGCATTCAAAGGAATTTCTAGATTGTCCACTTATATTAGTGTGCATGACCTTTGAATCAATATTTCAGTAACCATTCAAGTAAATGATCATATCTATGCAAGTTAGCACAATAAACCCAGAATCTCTATCAGTCTACCTCAGCTGCATTTAAAAGTATGTTTTTCCTGATTTTTCTTTTATCCAGCACACTTAAAATACATAATCTCATGTATTTTCCAGTTTAAAATATATACATGCAAAATCTTATATTCTTTTTTGATTATAAGTATTTTTTCTATAATGTTTGAATATGTAATTTTATACATCTCTTGGCATTTGGTTTTAGTTTGAATGGTCTGAAGACAATAAGACAGATGTTGAGTATGGAATACGGAAAGTGTTAAATCCTCTTCGGAGAAAAGACTTCTTTGGTCAAATAATTTTAAGATTTCTGAGTAGGACAAGAATAGTTATATGAGATAGGGGCAATGTGTTGGCTGGAAATAACAGTTGATTGGGAGTTTGGGTATTTGGTGTATTTTAAGATGTCCAAATCTCTCAACATGTCCTTATACCCACATTCAGTATTTTATTCTTTCCCTATCAAAGCTTTGTTACATTTGATGCATTGTCAGGTTTTTAATTCAACCTACATAAATTGAAAACCCTTAGGATCACGTTTTACCTTGGTTTTCACCTATCTCAGCCTAGAGGCAAAAAGAAATGAGAGACACTGAAAATCCTTGATTGTCTGTGTGAGTTTTTAACTAAGAATTTTGAACTTTGAGCTTGTTATGCATTGTCTTCAAGCTGTCCAGCAAAATTAAAAGTGACCAGCCCACCCTAAACCTTGAAATCCTCATGCCCTTTACTCTGTTCTTTTTGAGAGATGACTCAGTCTTTCAAAGCCTTTTCATTAATACATACTTCATTCTAGGTGACCACAGGTAATAATTTAATTAACTGTTTGCCACTGAATGTCATGGGCTGCCAGAATTCCATGTCTTAATCCAACCTGAATGTCCTCTGTCTTCAGCCACAAACAGACCAGATAACAAATATCAGCTCCCTATTATGTTCCCAACATTAACTTGATTGCCATTAACGTAGGTATCAATGTATATATAAGCCAGTGATCTCAGTTGTAAATAACCAATGCTTGCACAGTGTAATTAAAGAAATGTTTGTTAGATCTTAAATAACTTAGAATATTGTTGAGCATTGAGGATGTAGAGTCTAGGCTAATATTTCAAATACAGTGCCTCTAAAACTGAGACATTCTAGGATTTCAGTTGACACCTCTATGTCAGGAAATTGACCCAGGGATCACCTCAGTTGTCACTGTTGTGACACAGAGAGAATATGCATGAATATAACCCCTATAAAAAGGGTTCAAATTTTGAAAAGCAAATATGATTGGAAAATGCTCATGATATTGGTGACCCTTGTTCAAATTAAAGTGTAAAACCTTTAAGAAGTTGCTTATGAGCTCTATATTTGTTTTGTAGCATTTTGGAATTTTCTATTTAGATTGATATGATGGACAACACACTTGTGTATTGGAGTTGTCTACAACTATTGCTGTTGTCGACAAGGGGGGTGAATGGAGAAGGGATCGTAGGAAGTTCTCTCTCTTTCATAGACAGATCTTAATTTCATCCTTGCTTTCTACTCTGCTCAGCACTGCTCTTACTCTGTACCTGGGATTTCTAAGCCTGAATCTTTCCATGGATCTGCAAGTCCCAAGGAGTCTTTTCTTAAGTCTTTTCTCTATTCATAATATTGGTACCAAATTCTTCTTGCTATCCCATAATGGGATTTTGAGGGCCTTGTGTGTTAACTCTGTAATCTTTACTCAAAGAATAAAGGATGAAGTTAAGAAACTAAACTGGAGAAGGAAATGGCAACCCATTCCACTCTTCTTGCCTGGGAAATCCCACGGACAGAAGAGCCTGGTGGGCTTTGCAGTTTATGGGGTTGCAAAGAGTTGGACATGACTTAGGGACTAAACCCACAAGACACTAAACTAAACTGAAGGATGAAGTTAAGAAACTAAACTAAAATAAAATAAAGGATGATGTTAAGCACAGCTGCAAAATATAAAATGGCTTTACTAGCCAGAAAGACACATGAAGAGAAATAAATTAAAAAATCAGTGATGGCAATATGTTATTTTTATTTTACATTTCAAGTTTTAATATTTTACTTGTAATTTTTAAAAGTATCACGATTAGAGCATATAAATATTTTCATGGCTAAGAATAATTTTGTTCTTTTTGAAAAAATATGTTGTTCCTGTTTTCTACTGCTCCTCCTCCTACACTAAATTTGACCTCATTTGATGCTGATATCAAATAGAATGACCTGATGTTTGAGGTGAAAGAGATTACATTAACCTGTGTCAATACACATCAAGACAATGGTTGACTATCCACAATCAGGTCACATTTTTAAGACTGTCATTTATCAGGTTATCATTTTTAGGATTATCACTAATGTTTACAAGATAAACAATCTTGAAAATTTCCCATAAAATTGTATCATGACTTTGTTCAAATAATAATTTACAGACTCCTTATATTTTAAAGATTGATTTTTTTACTCATGATTCACATCATCTGTTTCTTCATCTATTTTCTGAATTTATTCAATAAAAATTATTTTTCCTTAATTTGCTATTTTCAAAAGCACAGCGGTTTCAGATGTCTTTCTGAAAGTTTCCCTTTAATTATTTGTACATTATTTACATTTAGAAGCCACCTTCATCTGTGGAGACATGGATAAATTTAATTATATCGATTTGTCTATCAAGCTACTTATCCTCTATTGAGCTACATAGCCACAAAAATTATATGTGTGAATTTATATTGTATTCACTACTTTTTTTTACAGTTATGCCCTTCCATGCTCTCAGGGTAACTGAAATAAATGACTTTTTAATGTTAAAAATATTGCATCATGATAGTACCCATTATAGTACATCAGACTTTCTTCTAAATCACTATTGATTACTATAATAAAATATTTTCTGATTAAAAAGCATTCTAACTTGAGAGATTTTACTCATTAGTAAGATTTTGTCTGTCTATGTCCACTTTTCAACTTTAGAAAATCTTGAAATCATCAATGAAGTCTACAGCTTCCTAACAGACGAAATTTGTTACTGAGAACTTTGTCCTCTGATCAAATGGATTTCTACTATCAGTAAATTGCTTATATGATTCCAATTAGTAACGGCGCTTCTCCAGAGCTTGGACTATGTACACCTAAGCCTTATTTAACCTTCAAAAGTGATTTCTAGTAATATACTCAATTCTTCTAGGCAAAGCTAATTTTTCTGTTAGCAAGTAGATTTGATGGTTTTCATTTCTCTCGGGCCTTGATATAGATGAATTACGTTGAAACCCTTAGAATGGTTCCACCAGTCCCTTTTTATTAAGCCCTTTCAAACACAGAAGTTGTCTAGGTGTGTGTTGCCATGGGCACACATCTCTAGAGCATTTAGTAAAGCAGATCTCTCACTTCTCTTTTAATTACTGCCATCCTCCTTATTCAAGGTATCATTTTCTTTTTTCTACTTTCTTGCCATGAGAGTCATTGTTACTCTCCTACTTTGCTAGCTCATTTTTTTTTTCTTTTCTTTTTTTTTTTTTTCTGACAGAATCACTTAAATATTAGTGTGTTTCAATATTCTATCTTCAACACTTTTCTTTTTCTATTTTCACCTAGATGAGTGTTTGTATGCCCTGCTGCTGCTGCTGCTGCTAAGTCGCTTCAGCCGTGTCCGAGTCTGTGCGACCCCATAGACGGCAGCCCACCAGGCTCCGCCTTCCCTGGGATTCTAGAATGGCTTATATTGTAACTTTTGAGCTGATAATTTTGAAGTACTTATTGTAACTTCAGGCTTTGCTCTGTTTCTGAGCCAGCTCTCCTATAACTTACTAAACATTCCCACTGTGATGTCCAAGAAGCACCTCAGTTCAACATGTTCAAAACTGAACTCTGAATACCCCTGTCAATGATTCTGTAATAGCTGAGTTTCTTGAAGCACAGATTTCTGTGTTGGTAAACAACACTGTTGAAATTATTCAGACCCTCACTCTCTCTGATTCTTTCAATTCTAATGTGATGAGAAGAAGATATTGCCTGAACGGAAACTTTAATTTTGTGACTATGCAAAGATTGTAGATGTAAGGAAATGCTTAATTATTTCCAAAAATATTAGGAAATGTAAAACTTTACAAGCATTATACTGAAAAATGAAAATATATAAACTTAAAAAAGAGAAGAGTTTTCCTCTCTAACGTTTAAACAGATGTCTAAACTCGGTAATAATAAATGGGAATCAAAGCAAAATAAGAGTGCCAAGTTTCACACCTTACAGTTTAGCCTTTCAGATAGGTGGAAAAGATGCTCAAACTTTAAAAGAATATGTGGAGCACGGCTGCAACCAGTAACTGCTACGGCAGCACGTGTGAGCCTGCCTTCATAATCAATTACTAACTAGCAAGTTGTTGGTTTCACTTATACTCCTAAAGATCATTGTCTTTTCTCTGTTTTTATACGGAAGAAAGACTCTTCAGTTCTCTATAGTGTTTCCTTTTCTATTTTCACTCCTCAAAAACTGATTCATTAAACTGTTTTTCAGTCCTTGAGGTTGACACATGGCTCATTGCTATTTAATAACATGAGGAAATTTCTGACTACATTTAAAAAGCAGATATATCATAATAAAGCAAAGCCAAAAGTAAGGACTAAAGAAAGCTGCTTATAGACGGCAAAAGTTTTGTATTTAAAATGTATATTTAAGTAGTGTATAATTTAGGTGACTTGAAATCTGGGCTATTTTTTCAATCTGTCCTACACAGTTGAGGTGGCATTTTAGACCACAGTGATGGTCAGCTATACTTCCTCCTGTGTTAACTGTTTTAGTATAAAAATCTGGGCATATTTTTATAAAACTCTGACAAAAACCTGTAGTGGCAGATAATATACAGGATATATGTAAGCCTTCTAATAAATCACAATAAAGAAATATAAGTAGATGGACACAGAGTAGATGATGAGCAAACACTGGTCTTTCAAGGAAAAGTTGTTGCTCAGTCACTAAGTCATGTCTCACTCTTTGCCATGGGCTGCAGAACACCAGGCTTCCCTGTCTTTCACTATCTTCCAGAGTTAGCTCAAATTCATGTCCATTGAGTTAGTGATGCATCCAACTGTCTCACACTCTGTTGCCCCTTTCTACTCCTGTCCTCAATCTTTCCCAGCACCTTAAGTAAGTTAACATTAAATAATCAATCTCATTTCAAGTACATATATAAAAATGCTGAAAAAAAATGCTGAGGATTTTAATGTGTTTAAGGAAAACTTAACTAGTTCAGGTGTCATGAACAGAGTTCTTTAATAGCATATCATTTCTAGTAATGGAACATTTTTAAATATAAATAACTTTCAGGTGTGAAATATAAATGACCATAGTTGAATCATTAAGGAAGACAATAGTGTAGGGTTTGGGTATTTAATAAACAGCAACATATTTTTCATAACAATTTGACAGCTTTAGCTATAACATACCTCAGTTAAGTCTCTCTCTTACTAAGGTGCTGGAGTATTCATCCCTATCTTGAGAGAAAGGGCCTAGAGTCTCTTACTTCTGGGGAATAAGGCTAGATTAAAAGCGAAATGCTTTCTGCAACCATCTGTTACAAGGGCAAAATACTTCAAAATTTCACCTCTTGAATGTCAACAGAACATTAAAATAAGTTCTGGAAACATATCAAGTTTGATCTCTGGACCAGAAAGATCCTCTGGAGAAGGGAATGGCTACTCACTCCAGTATTCTTGCTGGAATAATCACATGGACAGAGGAGGCTGGTGGGTTACAGTCCATGGGGTTGCAAAGAGTTGGACACTGCTGAGTGACTAACACTTTCATGCCATCAGCCAAGCTAAGTGCTATGAATAATACAGATAAAAGAACAAACTTTGATTTCTGAAATATGACAAACTGGATTATTTGAACCAAGCATCTCACTTACGATGCAATAAATAAAAATATTCCATAATACATTTCTAAAATATTCTTCACATGATTAAGAAAATTTCCAACAAAATATTTTTTAAAAATCCATAGAGGAAACAGCACAAATGATGTTTTTTGTCTAGACAGTATTAAATTCCCCCCAAAGCTGAGAATTTTGACAACCCTGCAGGATAAAGAGAGATATACATCAAAATTTGAAACTCATTAAAGGCAGAAGAGTCTAGAGTGCATCTCTTGCATACTTAGCTGGATTGCCAAGAGGCTATAGTTAAGTTAAAGGGTGAAGCAGAAATACATCTGACTTGCATCCATGTATAGTGATTGTGAGAAAGGTGACATGGTCATGGGCAAACAAAGGAAGAAAAGCTGTAAATATGAGTTTTTCAGCCCCGTGGACTATATAACCTGCCAGACTTCCCTGGCCGTGGTATTTCCCAGGCAAACATACTGGCAGAGGCTGCAATTTCCTTCTCCAGGGGAATCTTCTCAACCCAGGAATCTAACTCAAGTTAACTACATTAGCAGGCAGCCAACAGGGAAACCAGTTCATATAGATCCTTTCCTAAATACTTTATAAATAGACAACTGAAAAAGATCTGGGTCCTTATCCTGGAACACCATTTGTACTATTTTAAGAGACAATTTCAATAAAAATTTGAGTTTTTTTTTTCTTTTTTTGGTAGAAACTAGAACACTGATTCAAAAATGTACAACAAAATACTAAGGACTGTGAATAGCCAAGAAACTCTTGATAAACAATCTTGAAGTGAAAGGACTAGCTCTCTTGGAATCCTGGAGAACATTCTGAAAGGTACCTGAGGAATTATCTGTCTAATACAAAAATTAAGTATTTGTGGAACTCATGAAATACAAACCAGCAGATCCAGGTTCAGATCTAAAATACACTGACCCTAAGTGTATCACAGAACAGAGTAGTGGGATAGAGAAAGAGCAACTCTTTAAGTAGATGTTGCTTGGTTAACATGATGATCAAATAAAAAATCAGTGAGTTTACTCATAAGATACAATCAGATCACTCATAAAGATACAATCAAAGCAAATCTGCTCGATTAGAAACTAAATTTAAATAGGTAAATCACAAAACTTATAAAAAATATAATATGAGAACATTTTCATGGCCTTGAGGTAAAAAGTATATTAGTTAAGAAAGACAAAAAAATTTTCTAAGAAGAAAATTGGTAACTTGCAATATATTAATGTAAGAAACTGCAGTTAAGGGAAAGAAGAGATGAGACTATGGAGACCACTGGAAATTTTCACTAGGTTGTATAAACCAGTCTCCTCTTGATCACCATTAGAAAATCTGAAATCAATATTAAAAAATAATGAAAATTAAACATATTGAGTGAAAACATTAGAGATTCATCAAAATAACAAAGAAATTCAGGGATACAACCTAGAGGAAGAACAAAATTTAGGGGAATAAGTAAAATATACAGTGTTGTTTTCCCTCCAGAAATATTTGCTGCTGTGAAAAAGAAATTGAGACAATAAGAAACTGAGAAAGCTTTTAGGAGGCTCTCTGAATTAGTTCAAGGTCCATCATCCTGGACAAATGCAAGTCTGGGGGCCAGGATTGGGATTGGGATCTCAAAGGACTATAATGTAGATGTAAGATTTAATTTTAATGTGTTTTTAGTTTTTGGAATTGGACAACCACCCAAAACAATCATTCATGATAGCTGTTCTCATCTATTGTGATGAAAATATGGTTATAAGAAGACTCTTGGGAAACTTTCCCAACAAGTAAAAGGTAGAGATAACACATTTCCCCCTTCTAGCTGTCCTCAAGATGTTCTCTTTATCTTAGTATTTTATTGTTTTGAATTTTTTTCTAGTTGTGTTGCTGCTGTTACAGCTACTATTAATGTTCTCTTGTGTTTGCTGAACTTTTTGTATCTAAGATTGATTGTCTTTTATTACTTTTAGAAAGCTCTTATCCACTGTTTTCTCAAATACTCTTCTACCACATTCTCTTTTCTTCTGCAATTCCAATTACACATGCAGTATTTCACAGGAAATCATTTCAGCCTTTGGAATCCATGCCCTGTTTGGGGTTTGTTGTTGTTGTTGTTTTGTGTGTGTGTGCCTTTTTAGTTATTTTAAATTTCCATTGATATCTTCCATGATATGTTCCACTATCTTCAAGTTTACTGATTATCTCCTCAGTTATGTCTAATCTACTGATGAGTCTAGCAAAGGAATTCTTCGTCTACTACATTTTTAACTTTTCACAGAACTTAAAATTTATATGGAAAAATATTATGTGGAATTTACATTTAAATATAGCATGCTTTTCTCATTTAACAAAATAGGGGGAAAAAGTCCTGTTTCAAGAAATGGAGTTTTCTTTAAAAATAAATAACTTATCAAGATTTTCTAGAAGGATGAACACTAGGTTGAAAGTTTCTGAAATGAAGAGCAAAATCAGCCCAAGTATAAGAAGAGTAGTGAAAGAAATACCTTTCTGGGATGGTGACCAGATCAGAAGTCACTGCTGTCCTTGTTGGGACACTTAACGGAAACTGAAGGTGAGTAGGGTTCATAGGTTAAAGGGCAAAAACAATATTGGAAAGTTGCACAGGGATGATCTCTGCCCAGCTGATGCTGTGGGATGATCAGGGTTAGGAGGCTTGCAGACTCTCTGCCACTTCTCTACTTTTCCTTCCCTCCCCACTCCACAAAAACTGCTGCATCTGAAAGTGTGCGGTGCTATTAATGTGTGTCTGTGATCTCATTGCATGAGCAATCTCAAAAACATAGCACTGCAGAAGAGAGCCAGGTACAAAAAAGTATATCTTCCTTTCTGCAAAAGCAGATAAAATATCTATGCTTTTATAAGTCCTGGTAGTGTTAGTGCTGAGGGCTAATGTTTAGGAATAATCGAAGGTGACAGAGCTCTTCTGGTGCTGATAACGTTCTATTTTTATGAAGACTCCTTTTACCTGGATTGATTCAGTTTATGAAGCTTCACTGAGTTTCAACTAATGACACTTATGTACATTTTTTGAAAGTGTACCTCAGTATTATTTTAAAACACAAAAATATATCATCATCAGGAACATTAAGCTCATTGATTTATTCATTTTATAGAACATTTTTATATTTCACACTGTGATAAAGTTAGAGGACTGCAGATAAAATCAATTAATTTTTAAAATGTTCATAAAAACACTATGCCTAACAACTAATTATAGCTACCTTAAATATGCTTTTTGCAATACATTTTTTTTAAGACAAATGTGTTATTTTGGCTTGAGATTGAATATCTTTTAGACTAGTAAGGCTATGTTAATGCCTACTAGAGCTTCAATAAGAAGATGGTTAGCTATTAGAGTGGTAGACCAAGTTGACATTAGGAATTTGAAACTGCTCTGAGCATTTATAAACTTGTCTTATTAAATATCCCAATATTTATTAGATGAAAGAATGAAAGTATATAGAAGAATCGAGGCTCTTTCAGATACAGACTTCCCATATAGACTGGCAGAGCTCTGTTCCGTTTACAGATCTTTTTTTTTAATGTCTTTAGTATACAAATAGAGGTTGAAAATACCAGCTTTGTCATCACATAAAAGTTATTTTTTGTCAATTACTGCTGGACCACCATATGCTACTTTTTACCCATGCTTTTGGCATTAGGTCACATCACATTTGAAGCAGTTATAGGAATTAAAGAAACTATTATTTATAAAAAAAAAATGAGCTATTTCAAGTGCTTCAAATTATAATTGTTTATCAAGTGGATCAGAAAATTTTAGAACATTGGACATCATGTGTTCAGCTGTTATATCTATAATATTAAAATATTTATTATTACATAATCCTATGATAATTTAGGAACTGTTGAGATTCTTTTTGTATCCATAACTGGAAATGATTCTAGCAATTGTGACCACAATATGTATATGCAGGAGAACTATGCGTTAACTATTATAAGCAGTGATTTAAAAAAAAATGAGAGTAGCTATTTTATATAAATATGCTACTTTTATCTTTTTGAATGGAATATAAATATTTAGTTATAATTTGTTCATTTAAAAATGATTCAGAGTGGACAGTAAATATATATTTTGGTTTTCATCTACTTTTAAAATATTGACAAATGGATTGGATTAATTTGTTGTATTGTAATATTCTTTGTTAGGCCTACTTTGTTCACTTTGAACAAACTCAGAATATGTTTTAAAACAAAAGTTTGAGATTATATTATCACTAATGTTTAAAAGAATAAAACAGTGAAAATACTAGATTAACCTTAAAAAGTGTAAACATTTTACTGAAATTAAACATACAGATGAGATACCTAATGACAATTTTATCCTATCTCAGGCTTTTCTATGAAATCTAAAGTTACCTGATACAATGAATAAGAGCTATTATTTTGTTTGCAAAGTTTCAGTCAAGTATGGTCCCATATGGAAAAGAAATAAACAAGATTTAAGAAATCAGAGAAAAATATTTAATCATTTACAAAAACAACTGCTTCCTAATTACCCCTTTTCCTAATTTTCCAATTTTATGTTATTCTCTATAAAATTTACTTGTCCATTTTTGAACAGATTATAAACAGCATTTTTATTATTTTTGTTAACATTAAATTTAGAAAGTATAAATTCAATGTATTATTTATTTTAATAATATAAGTACAGCAGCAAGTATATATATTTGATTGGTAGAAATTAATAATCAAATCAATATAAGATGAAAGTTCTAATATGACTATAGGTCAGTTATTAAACAGTTCATAGTATCTTATTTACTCTATAATAGCAAAATCATATTATTGAAATACATTCATGAATTGGATGCTTAATTACCGAAAAGCTTTGCTTAATGACTCTAGCTTTAAATTATTGATTGAAATCTTATATAGGTTTACTATCAAAATTTGCCAAAATCATAAGTTTTAAAATGTATGAATAGTCACTTATATATGTGTCTATATGAATTTTATCTCCTTAAGATAAACCCCTTTTCCCTGGGTCTGTCAAAAATTTCAATAACAGAATTCATTTAAGACATGGTTCATCATAAACTGAAAGTGAAACTTCTGGAGGAATAGAGAAAGGATAACCATTGAAGAAGAATCTTAATTTTTAAAATTTATTATTCCCCTGGAGTCCTAAATATTTTTACCTTCACAACATGATACAAATCCCATCTGTTTACCAAAATGTTTACCTGAAAGTGATGATTTAAAGTGAGTGTTTTTTTCATAGTTCTTTCTATTGATGAGGAAGTTTAGTTATTAATTTTAAATTATGAGGGGAAATGCTATCAGAATGAAAGGATATTTTAATTGCATGAAGATTTTTAAAGTTTAAAACAGGTTTACCTTAGTAATTAAAGGAAGTATATTAAATTATTGAATACTAAATGCTTTTTATATAGAGTTCTAGCATTTGGGTTCCATTAAAGTAAACATTAGAAGTATAATTTGCTTGGACATAATATTTTGGAAGGTTAGGGAAATCCTATGATGCTTTATATTCATTGAATAAAGTAAAAAATGTTTATATATGCATAATTTGTAACTTTTTGATTTATAATTAGGTTATTAGGACATTAAAATATATATAAAATGATAAATTTTTAAAAAACATAATTATCTATATTTTAAAAACTGGAACCAGCCTTTATAAGGATAGATATATGCAAAGGTGTTTTTAAAATATGCCAGAAAATCACTTGTATCTTTTTATACAAATATTGGCTTGGTTTTTAATTTTATAAATTATCTTAGATAAATTAATTTCAATCATATGAATTTAGAGTTGAGGGAATAATAATACAAAGACATAAAGATCTAACTAGTGCTTCATTTGTGCTTGGAATCAAATTTTTTACCAAAGATTTCTGAAATTTCAGATTAAAGTAAATTGAAACAAATTTGGGTTGGCAAATGACTCAAGATAATGGATGGAAGTGGAAACAAAATTTAGCTAAGAAAATTAATTATTCATTTGTGCATTTATGCTATAAATCATTGAGCAATATGAAGCCGCTTCAGAAGGGACTGGTGCAACAGATTAAAATCCCTCTAGGAAACACTGACTACACCGGAAGGGGCCTGTAGATATCGAGAAGCGTAAGCTGGAACGAGGAGCTATCTGAAACTGAGCCGAACCCACACTGACCGCAACAGCTCCAGAGAAACTCCTAGATATAATTTTACTTTTTTCTCTTTTTTTTTTCTTTTTTTTATTTTTTCTTTTTTATTTTTTCTCTTTTATTTTCCTTTAAAATCCCCTATTACTCCCCCATTACTCCTTAAGTTTCATTTCCATAGACTTTTAAGATTTTTTAATTAGGGGAAAAAAAAAAAATTTTTTTTTTTCTTTTTTTTTTTTCTTTCTTTTTTTTTTTCTTTTTTTTCTTTTTTCTTCTTTTTTTTTTCTTTCCTTTTTCTCTTCTATTTTCTATTTTTCTTTTTCTCTTATTTCTTTGAAAGTCCTCTAGTACTCCTCTACTACTCCTTAATTTTCATTTTCAATACACTATAACCTTACAAAAAAAAAAAAAAGAAGAGAAGCCCTATTTTTAAACCGAAGATTAACCTCTCCCAATCTTGACTCTCTGTTTTCTACCTCAGAACACCTCTATTTCCTCCTTTCCCCTTCTCTTCCCAATCCAATTCTGTGAATCTTTGTAGGTGACTGGGCTACGGAGAACACTCTGGGAACAGACAGCTGTGTAGATCTGTCTCTCTCCTCTTGAGTCCCCCTTTTTCTCCTCCTGCTCATCTCTATCTCCCTCCTCCCTCTCCTCTTCTTCATGTAACTCTGTGAACCTCTCTGGGTGTCCCTAACGGGGGAGAATCTTTTAGCCATTAACCTAGAAGTTTTCTTATCAGGGCTGTATAGTTGGAGAAGTCCTGAGACTACAGGAAGAATAAAACTGAAATCCAGAGGCAGGAGACTTAAGCCCAAAACCTGAGAATACCAGAAAACTCCTGACTACATGGAACTTTAAGTAATAAGTGACTGTCCAAAAGCCTTCATACCTACACTGAAACCAACCACCACCCAAGAGCCAATAAGTTTTAGAGCAAGACATACCATGCAAATTCTCCAGCAACGCAGGAACATAGCCCTGAACATCAACATACAGGCTGCCCAAGGACACACCTAACACATAGACCCATCTCAAAACTCATTACTGGGCACTCCATTGCTCTCCAAAGAGAAGAAATCAAGTTCCACGCACCAGAACACTGACGCAAGCTTCCCTAACCAGGAAATCTTGACAAGCCAATCGTCTAACCCCACCCACTGGGTTAATCCTCCACAACAAAAAGGAACCACAGACCTCCAGAATACAGAAAGCCCACTCCAGATACAGCAATCTAAACAAGATGAAAAGGCAAAGAAATACCCAACAGGTAAAGGAACATGAAAAATGCCCACCAACTCAAACAAAAGAGGAGGAGATAGGGAATCTACCTGAAAAAGAATTTAGAATAATGATAATAAAAATGATCCAAAATCTTGAAAACAAAATGGAGTTACAGATAAATAGCCTGGAAACAAAGATTGAAAAGATTCAAGAACTGTTTAATAAGGACCTAGAAGAAATAAAAAAGAGTCAATTAAAAATGAATAATGCAATGAATGAGATCAAAAACACTTTGGAGGGAACCAAGAGTAGAATAACGGAGGCAGAAGATAGGATAAGTGAGGTAGAAGATAAAATGGTGGAAATAAATGAAGCAGAGAGGAAAAAAGAAGAAAGGATCAAAAGAAATGAGGACAACCTCAGGGACCTCTGGGACACTGTGAAACGCCCCAACATTCGAATCATAGGAGTTCCAGAAGAAGAAGACAAAAAGAAAGGCCATGAGAAAATACTCGAGGAAATAATAGCTGAAAACTTCCCTAAAATGGGGAAGGAAATAGCCACCCAAGTCCAAGAAACCCAGAGAGTCCCAAACAGGATAAACCCAAGGCGAAACACCCCAAGACACATATTAATCAAATTAACAAAGATCAAACACAAAGAACAAATACTAAAAGCAGCAAGGGAGAAACAACAAATAACACACAAAGGGATTCCCATAAGGATAACAGCTGATCTTTCAATAGAAACCCTCCAGGCCAGAAGGGAATGGCAGGACGTACTGAAAGTAATGAAAGAGAATAACCTACAACCTAGATTACTGTATCCAGCAAGGATCTCATTCAGATATGAAGGAGAATTCAAAAGCTTTACAGACAAGCAAAAGCTGAGAGAATTCAGCACCACCAAACCAGCTCTTCAACAAATGCTAAAGGATCTTCTCTAGACAGGAAATGCAGAAAGGTTGTATAAACGTGAACCCAAAACAACAAAGTAAATGGCAACGGGACCACACCTATCAATAATTACCCTAAATGTAAATGGGTTGAATGCCCCAACCAAGAGACAAAGATTGGCTGAATGGATACAAAAACAAGACCCCTATATATGCTGTCTACAAGAGACCCACCTCAAAACAAGAGACACATACAGACTAAAAGTGAAGGGCTGGAAAAAAATATTTCATCCAAACGGAGACCAAAAGAAAGCAGGAGTCGCAATACTCATATCAGATAAAATAGACTTTCAAATAAAGGATGTGAAAAGAGACAAAGAAGGACACTACATAATGATCAAAGGATCAATCAAAGAAGAAGATATAACAATTATAAATATATATGCACCCAACATAGGAGCACCGCAATATGTACGGCAAACACTAACGAGTATGAAAGAGGAAATTAATAGTAACACAATAATAGTGGGAGACCTTAATACCCCACTCACAACTATGGATAGATCAACTAAACAGAAAATTAACAAGGAAACACAAACCTTAAATGACACAATGGACCAGCTAGACCTAATTGATATCTATAGGACATTTCACCCCAAAACAAGCAACTTCACCTTTTTCTCAAGTGCACACGGAACCTTCTCCAGAATAGATCACATCCTGGGCCATAAATCTAGTCTTGGAAAATTCAAAAAAATTGAAATCATTCCAGTCATCTTTTCTGACCACAGTGCAGTAAGATTAGATCTCAATTACAGGAAAAAAAATTGTTAAAACTTCAAACATATGGAGGCTAAATAACACGCTTCTGAATAACCAACAAATCATAGAAGAAATCAAAAAAGAAATCAAAATATGTATAGAAATGAATGAAAATGAAAACACAACAACCCAAAACCTATGGGACACTGTAAAAGCAGTGCTAAGGGGAAGGTTCATAGCATTACAGGCTTACATCAAGAAACAAGAAAAAAACCAAATAAATAACCTAACTCTACACCTAAAGCAATTAGAGAAGGAAGAAATGAAGAACCCCAGAGTTAGCAGAAGGAAAGAAATCTTAAAAATCAGGGCAGAAATAAATGCAAAAGAAACTAAAGAGACCATAGCAAAAATCAACAAAGCTAAAAGCTGGTTTTTTGAAAAAATAAACAAAATTGACAAACCATTAGCAAGACTCATTAAGAAACAAAGAGAGAAAAACCAAATTAACAAAATTAGAAATGAAAATGGAGAGATCACAACAGACAAACACTGAAATATAAAGGATCATAAGAGACTATTACCAGCAGCTCTATGCCAATAAAATGGACAACTTGGATGAAATGGACAAATTCTTAGAAAAGTATAACTTTCCAAAACTGAACCAGGAAGAAATAGAAGATCTTAACAGACCCATCACAAGCAAGGAAATCAAAACTGTCATCAAAAATCTTCCAGCAAACAAAAGCCCAGGACCAGATGGCTTCACAGCTGAATTCTACCAAAAATTTAGAGAAGAGCTAACACCTATCTTACTCAAACTCTTCCAGAAAATTGCAGATGAAGGTAAGCTTCCAAACTCATTCTATGAGGCCACCATCACCCTAATTGCAAAACCAGACAAAGATGCCCCAAAAAAAGAAAACTACAGGCCAATATCACTGATGAACATAGATGCAAAAATCCTTAACAAAATTCTAGCAAACAGAATCCAACAACATATTAAAAAAATCATACACCACGACCAAGTGGGCTTTATCCCAGGAATGCAAGGATTCTTTAATATCTGCAAATCAATGTAATACACCGCATTAACAAATTGAAAGATAAAAACCATATGATTATCTCAATAGATGCAGAGAAAGCCTTTGACAAAATTCAACACTCGTTTATGATTAAAACTCTCCAAAAAGCAGGAATAGAAGGAACATACC
Organism: Cervus elaphus; assembly: GCF_910594005.1. NCBI lineage: Eukaryota > Metazoa > Chordata > Mammalia > Artiodactyla > Cervidae > Cervus > Cervus elaphus. The sequence continues at coordinate 8,399,038 of NC_057844.1, read as the reverse complement.
TCAACATAATAAAAGCTGTATATGACAAACCCACAGCAAGCATCACCCTCAATGGTGAAAAATTGAAGGCATTTCCCCTGAAAGCAGGAACAAGACAAGGGTGCCCACTCTCACCACTACTATTCAACATAGTGTTGGAAGTTTTGGCCACAGCAATCAGAGCAGAAAAAGAAGTAAAAGGAATCCGGATAGGAAAAGAAGAAGTGAAACTCTCACTGTTTGCAGATGACATGATCCTCTATATAGAAAACCCTAAAGACTCTACCAGAAAATTACTAGAGCTAATCAATGAATATAGTAAAGTTGCAGGATATAAAATTAACACGCAGAAATCCCTTGCATTCCTATATACTAACAATGAAAAAACAGAAAGAGAAATTAAGGAAACAATACCATTCACCATTGCAACAAAAAGAATAAAATACTTAGGAGTATATCTACCTAAAGAAACAAAAGACCTATACATAGAAAACTATAAAACACTGATGAAAGAAATCAAAGAGGACACAAACAGATGGAGAAACATACCCTGTTCATGGATTGGAAGAATCAATATTGTCAAAATGGCTATTCTACCCAAAGCAATCTATAGATTCAATGCAATCCCTATCAAGCTACCAACGGTATTTTTCACAGAACTAGACCAAAGAATTTCACAATTTGTATGGAAATACAAAAAACCTCGAATAACCAAAACAATCTTGAGAAAGAAGAATGGAACTGGAGGAATCAACCTGCCTGACTTCAGACTCTACTACAAAGCCACAGTCATCAAGACAGTATGGTACTGGCACAAAGACAGAAATATAGATCAATGGAACAGAATAGAAAGCCCAGAGATAAATCCACGAACCCATGGACACCTTATCTTTGACAAAGGAGGCAAGGATATACAATGGAAAAAAGACAACCTCTTTAACAAGTGGTGCTGGGAAAACTGGTCAACCGCTTGTAAAAGAATGAAACTAGAACACTTTCTAACACCATACACAAAATAAACTCAAAATGGATTAAAGATCTAAATGTAAGACCAGAAACTATAAAACTCCTAGAGGAGAACATAGGCAAAACACTCTCTGACATAAATCACAGCAAGATCCTCTATGACCCACCTCCCAGAATATTGGAAATAAAAGCAAAACTAAACAAATGGGACCTAATGAAACTTAAAAGCTTTTGCACTACAAAGCAAACTATAAGTAAGGTGAAAAGACAGCCCTCAGACTTGGAGAAAATAATAGCTAATGAAGAAACAGACAAAGGATTAATCTCAAAAATATACAAGCAACTCCTGCAGCTCAATTCCAGAAAAATAAATGACCCAATCAAAAAATGGGCCAAAGAACTAAACAGACATTTCTACAAAGAAGACATACAGATGGCTAACAAACACATGAAAAGGTGCTCGACATCACTCATTATCAGAGAAATGCAAATCAAAACCACAATGAGGTACCATTACACGCCAGTCAGGATGGCTGCTATCCAGAAGTCTACAAGTAATAAATGCTGGAGAGGGTGTGGAGAAAAGGGAACCCTCTTACACTGTTGGTGGGAATGCAAACTAGTACAGCTGCTATGGAAAACAGTGTGGAGATTTCTTAAAAAACTGGAAATAGAACTGCCATATGACCCAGCAATCCCACTTCTGGGCATACACACTGAGGAAACCAGATCTGAAGGAGACACGTGCACCCCAATGTTCATCGCAGCACTGTTTATAATAGCCAGGACATGGAAGCAACCTAGATGCCCATCAGCAGATGAATGGATAAGGAAGCTGTGGTACATATACACCATGGAATATTACTCAGCCATTAAAAAGAATTCATTTGCATCAGTCCTAATGAGATGGATGAAACTGGAGCCCATTATACAAAGTGAAGTAAGCCAGAAAGATAAAGACCAATACAGCATACTAACACATATATATGGAATTTAGAAAGGTGATAACGATAACCCTATATGCAAAACAGAAAAAGAGACACAGAAATACAGAACAGACTTTTGAACTCTGTGGGAGAATGCGAGGGTGGGATATTTCAAAAGAACAGCATGTATACTATCTATGGTGAAACAGATCACCAGCCCAGGTGGGATGCATGAGACAAGTGCTCCGGCCTGGTGCACTGGGAAGACCCAGAGGAATCGGGTGGAGAGGGAGGTGGGAGGGGGGATCGGGATTGGGAATACATATAAATCCATGCCTGATTCATATCAATGTATGACAAAACCCACTGGAAAAAAAAATAAAGAAAAAAAACCCCATAATTATCTATATTTTAAAAACTGGAACCAGCCTTTATAAGGATAGATATATGCAAAGGTGTTTTTAAAATATGCCAGAAAATCACTTGTATCTTTTTATACAAATATTGGCTTGGTTTTTAATTTTATAAATTATCTTAGATAAATTAATTTCAATCATATGAATTTAGAGTTGAGGGAATAATAATACAAAGACATAAAGATCTAACTAGTGCTTCATTTGTGCTTGGAATCAAATTTTTTACCAAAGATTTCTGAAATTTCAGATTAAAGTAAATTGAAACAAATTTGGGTTGGCAAATGACTCAAGATAATGGATGGAAGTGGAAACAAAATTTAGCTAAGAAAATTAATTATTCATTTGTGCATTTATGCTATAAATCATTGAGCAATATGAAGCCAAAGAATGAATATACCATATTCCAGGCAGTCAAGGACTTAAAATTCCAGTAAAAAGAGTTTAAATATGTCAGAAATCATTCTGATATTAAAAAATCATTCAATTGAGGAAATATTTAGTGAGTCTTAGTTTTGAGTCAGCCACTATGCTAGGCATGGTTTTTGTTTTAAGAAACAAGAAGACTATGTGCTATTAAAAAATGTTTAAAATAGTGAATATTGATTCTGATGGTACTGATAAAAAATTTTCACAGAAAGGTTAGAATTTCATCCAGAACTGTAAAGATGTGAAACACATGTGAGGATGGTAATAAATGGAATGCAAACCAGTCTAAATGAGATAGAATATGCATTGAGGATGTGAGCTGAAGTGAAGCAAAGGCTAGGAAGTGATGCAATGTTGGGAAAATGCTGAATATGAAGCTCCCAAGTAATCCTGGGAGAGAAAGATAAACCTATAAATCAATGGAATGGAATAGAGAGCCCTGAGATATACCCACACATGTGGCAATAGATTCTCAACACTACTATGGTATTTCACTGAAGGAAGGATGGTCTTTCCAGCAAGTAGTGCTGGAAAAGAAATATTTTTATACAGAAAGAAGTAGAAGTAGAAGCAGAAGAATGAATCTCTAACCTGTGTGCACCACATGCAAAATTTAACTCACAATGATGATAGATCGAAAAGTAAGAACCAAGCGATAAAATGTGTATAAAAAGAGAGGGGAACAAAAATCTTGTGACCTTAAGTTAAATAAGGACACACAAATGTTAAACCATTAGAAAAGGAAAGAAAAAAAAAAAAAAAAAAGAGGTTGCCAGACTTTATAAAAAGTAAGAATATTGTAGTGGTTTTTGTCATACATTGACATGAATCAGCCATGGAGTTACATGTATTCCCCATCCCGATCCCCCCTCCCACCTCCCTCTCCACCCGATTCCTCTGGGTCTTCCCAGTGCACCAGGCCTGAGCACTTGTCTCATGCATCCAACCTGGGTTGATGATCTGTTTCACCCTAGATAATATACATGTTTTGATGCTGTTCTCTCGAAACTACAATATTGTAAAGTAATTAGCCTCCAGCTAATAAAAATAAATGGAAAAAAAAAAAAGTAAGAATATGTGCTCTGTAAAAGATGTTGTTAAAGGAAGGAACAGATGAGGCAAAGACTAAAAGAAAATAGTTGCAATTACATATCAAATTAGAAAGTTGTTTTTAAAATAAAAGACTCAAAATCTGACAAGAAGCAAAATAAATTTAAAAATAGACAAAAAATTATAGCAGACATTGTACCAAGGAAGATAAACATGAACCAAGGAAACACCTAAAAATATGCTCAGTATCATTTGTATTTAGGATAATACAAATTGAAACCACAGTAAAATATCACTTCACTTTAGAACTCCTGAAACTAAGGTGGCTGACCATATCAAGTGTTGATCAAGATGTATACCAAGCAGAACATTCATACACTGCTTCTGGGAATATAAAATTGGAAAAGAGTTGATAAATTTTATAAAGCATTAAACGTATGTTGTTTTTCCATAGCTATGTATTTGTCCTAAAGAAATTAAACTACATGATCATATAAACTCATGCACAGAACTATTTGTGGAAGTTTTATTTTCATTAACAAAAATGGAAACAATCCAAATGTGTATCAGCAAATGAATGAACAAATAAATAAACATTTTATATGCTTATGTAGAATATTACTTTACAGTGGAAAGGATTGATCAATTTGTATACACAATAATGTGGATGGATATCATAATTTTACGGTATGTAAAAGAAACCATATTAAAGAAACACATACTGAATCATCTCATTTTTATATATACAGGAAAAACAAACTAATCAGTAGAGAAAGAAAACAAATCATGAACTGTAGCCTGCCTGGCTCCTCTGTCCACGGGATTCTCCAGGCAAAAATATTTGAGTGGCTTGCCATTTCCTTCTCCAGAGGATCTCCCCGACTCACGGATGGAACCTTGGTCTCCTGTGTCTCGTGATTGTAGGTGGATTCTTCACCCACTGAGCCACCTGGGGAATCCACAAAGATTGTAGGGACCCCGCAGACTGTGGGGTCACAGAGAGTCAGATGCAACTGAGGTGACTAAGCATGCACAACTAGATGTACAAATAAAAGGGAATCAAACAATGATATTGGGTGACTAATCAGAATGTAAGTATTGTATACCTTATCCATGTAAAAAGTATATAAATAACAAGAAATGCAGGAAAAAGACGGTAAATCAGATAAGTTCTTTGCCATCTGTTCCAAGTTGTCACTGATTATATATAAAGAAATTTTGAGGTAAGAGTATTTTCAGTACAAACTAATAACTTAGAGGTTTTTAAATTGATGTATACACAGATATGGGCTTCCCAGGAGGCACTAGTGGTAAAGAATGCACCTTCCAACGCAGGAGACATAAGAGACACGGGTTCAGTCTCAGGGTTGGGAAGATCCCCCGGAGGAGGGCATGGCAACTCACTCCAGTATTGTTGCTTGAAGAATCCCATGGGCAGAGGAGTCTGATGGGCTAAAGTTTATAGGGTCGCAAAGAGTCAGACAGGACTGAAGCTCCTTAGCACGTACAGACACACAGATATGCAGATGAGGGAAGTGAGGAGGAAAGAACAGGATATGCACTAATTTAACCAGGCTCATAGCTTAATAATAAGAGGTATTACCAAAAGAAATATCAGACAGAGAGTATTGCAGAAAGTTAGAATTTAAAAGGTGATCCAAATGTAAGACCAGAAACAATAAAACTCCCAAAGGAGAACATAGGCAAAACACTCTCCAACAAAAATCACAGCAAGATCCTCTATGACCCACCTCCCAGAATATTGGAAATAAAAGCAAAAATAAACAAATGGGACCTAATGAAACTTAAAAGCTTTTGCACTACAAAGGAAACTATAAACAAGGTGAAAAGACAGCCCTCAGATTGGGAGAAAATAACAGCAAATGAAGCAACAGACAAAGGATTAATCTCAAAAATATACAAGCAACTCCTGCAGCTCAATTCCAGAAAAATAAATGACCCAATCAAAAAATGGGCCAAAGAACTAAACAGACATTTCTACAAAGAAGACATACAGATGGCTAACAAACACATGAAAAGATGCTCAACATCACTCATTATCAGAGAAATGCAAATCAAAACCACAATGAGGTATCATTACATGCCAGTCAGGATGGCTGCTATCCAAAAGTCTACAAGCAATAAATGCTGGAGAGGGTGTGGAGAAAAGGGAACCCTCTGACACTGTTGGTGGGAATGCAAACTAGTACAGCCACTATGGAGAACAGTGTGGAGATTCCTTAAAAACCTGGAAATAGAACTGCCATATAACCCAGCAATCCCACTTCTGGGCATACACACCGAGGAAACCAGATCTGAAGGAGACACGTGCACCCCAATGTTCATCGCAGCACTGTTTATAATAGCCAGGACATGGAAGCAACCTAGGTGCCCATCAGCAGATGAATGGATAAGGAAGCTGTGGTACATATACACCATGGAATATTACTCAGCCATTAAAAAGAGTTCATTCGAATCAGTTCTAATGAGATGGATGAAACTGGAGCCCCTTATACAGAGTGAAGTAAGCCAGAAAGATAAAGAACATTACAGCATACTAACGCATATATATGGAATTTAGAAAGATGGTAACGATAACCCAATATGCAAAACAGAAAAAGAGACACAGATGTACAGAACAGACTTTTGGACTCTGTGGGAGAAGGTGAGGGTGGGATGATTTGAGAGAATAGCATTGAAACAAGTATACTATCAAGGGTGAAACAGATCACCAGCCCAGGTTGGATGCATGAGACAAGTGCTCGGGCCTGGTGCACTGGGAAGACCCAGAGGGATGGGGAATACATGTAAATCCGTGGCTGATTCATGTCAATGTATGGCAAAAACCACTACAATGTTGTAAAGTAATTAGCCTCCAACTAATAAAAATAAATGGAAAAATGAAAAAACATAAAATAAATAAAAATAAAAAAAACTGGAGGCAAAAGAAAAAAAGAAATAAAAATAAAAAGTAAAAGTAAAAAAATAAAGGTGATCACTACAACAAAGATTCAAATATTTTTAATCAGAAAATGCACATAAACATAAATGAAAGAAAATGGATTCTATAGGAAAATATACATAAAGATCTCATTAATAAATATAATAGAAAATAAAGTTAATTTTTACTGAAAAGAAAATGTCACAGAAGAATCTTAAATTTGTGCTATTTTTAGGAGACAGACCTAAAATAAGATGTGTATTAAGACTGACAATCAAAGGAAGGGACAAGCATATGGCAAGTAAATGCTAATTAAAAGAAAGCATGTGTTGATAACATGACTCAGCCATTTTTGAATTCATATCCACAGCATTAGATAAAACAGAGAAGTACCTTTATAATGCTAGAAGCTTTGTTTCATAATGAAGATGTAAATGTTATGAATATGTATGCACACAAAGAAATAGACAAGCACATTTTTTAAAGAGATTATAAACCAGAAGAAAAAGACAGACAACAAAAATTTACTTGTAAGATAAAAAGTACAATAAAAAACTATTTGGCTGTATGAAGTAAAAGAAAAAAAAATGAGAGCTAATTGTTAACTCTCCCACCATTGGCCTCCGCTAAAGCTTTACATAAACCTGATATTTGCCATGCCTGTGCTTGGACAGTTCATGTTAATCATCTAGCGGCATTTATGCCTCAAACCCTTGAAAGTACAAAGGGATGGACGGGATTGTTATATTGTTGTGGCTAGCTCTGCCACTAATTGCTGCTTTGTATAGCTGTAAGGAATAGTCTCCCAGATGGTTTTGCCAGGAGTGAATTCAGTATCTCCACAACCTTGAAACCTGAGCTAGATATACAGGCCTCAGCAAAACTTACTGCTATTGAATGATGATGTCTATTTAAACCGAGAATGAGTGCTGCATCTCAAGTGCCAAAGTGCAAATGCAAAACTTCTGAGTGAGGAGTCAGTTTCCCTTTCCTGAGTTTCAATATCATACTGGTAGACCCTTGTATGATGCCTTACAGTGAACGGTGGATCTGCAGACTTGCTACTGATTCTCTACCAGTTTGCCTCTGTGAATACTACTCCAGTGTTTGGTTATGTAGTGTTTTGTTTGCTATATGCTATTTGTATAATTTCTTTACAATGCAGACTGAATGTTTGATAATGAAAAAAATACGGTGAAAGTAATCTGATACACAAAGCAAATTTGAAACAAACTTTGATCAAGTCTATGCAGATTAATATTAGATATTGATTAAATTGATTGAATACCTTATAAACAGTAGAATTTTTATGACTAGAAAGAAAATTCAGAGTAATTTCTTTTCTTGGAGTTAAGAAGTGTCAGAGTTTCTACATCTCCCTGAAAGAAAGCAACAGTATCAAATGTTGCAAGGTAATTCGCCAAAGCCTTTTTTTAACTTAAGTTTTACAGGAATATAGTTGATTTGCAATGCTGGGTAAGTTTCTGCTGTACGGCAAAGTGAATCAGTTACACATATACATATATCCATTCTTTTTTAGATCCTGTTGCTGCTGCTAAGTCACTTCAGTCCTGTCCAACTCTGTGCGACCCCATAGATGGCAGCCCACCAGGCTCCCCCGTCCCTGGGATTCTCCAGGCAAGAACACTGGAGTGGGTTGCCGTTTCCTTCTCCAACACATGAAAGTGAAAAGTGAAAGTGAAAAGTGAAAGTGAAGTAGCTTAGTCATGTCCAACTCTTAGCGACCCCATGCACTGCAGCCTACCAGGCTGCTCCATGCATGAGATTTCCCGGACAAGAGTACTGGAGTGGGGTGCCATTGCCTTCTCCTTTAGATAATGTTATCATATAGGTAATTACAGGGAGTCTTGAGCAGATTTCCCTGTGTTACAGTAGGTTCTTATTAGTTAACTAGTAGTGTGCACGTGTCAACCCTAATTTCCCAATTTATCCCTCCTCCTAGCCTTTACCTCTTGGTAACCATAAGTTTTCCTCTATGTTTTGCATTGATTCCTGAGGAAGGCTTTCTTATCTCTCCACGCTATTCTTTGGAACGATGCATTCAAATAGGTATATCTTTCCTTTTCTCCTTTGCCTTTCACTTCTCTTTTATTCACAGCTATTTGTAAGGCCTCCTCAGACAACCATTTTGCCTTTTTGCATTTCCTTTTCTTGGTGATGGTCTTGATCCCTGCCTCCTGTAAAATGTCACAAACCTCCATAGTTCTTCAGGCATTCTGTCTATCAGATCTAATCCCTTGAATCTTTTTGTCACTTCCACTATATAATCAGAATGGATTTGATTTAAGTCATACCTGAATGGTCTAGTGGTTTTCCCTACTTTTTTCAATTTCGGTCTGAATTTGGCATTAAGTAGTTCATGATCTGAACCACAGTCAGCTCCCGGTCCTGTTTTTACTGATTGTATAGAGCTTCTCCATCTTTGGCTGCAAAGAATATAATCAATCTGATTTCAGTATTGACCATCTGGTGATGTACACGTGTAGAGTCTTCTCCTGTGTTATTGGAAGAGGGTGTTCGCTAGGACCAGTTCATTCTCTTGCAAAACTCCGTTAGCTTTTGCCCTGCTTCTTTCTGTACTCCAAGGCCAAATTTGCCTGTTATTCCTGGTGTTTCTTGACTTCCTACTTCTGCATTCCAGTCCCCTACAATGAAAAGGGCATCTTTTTTGGGTGTTAGTTCTAGAAGGTCTTGTAGATCTTCATAGAACTGTTCAACTTCAACTTCTTCAGCTTTATGGGTTGGGGCATAGACTTGGATTACTGTGATATTGAATGGTTTGCTTGGAAATGAACAGAGATCATTCTGTTATTTTTGAGATTGCCTCCAAGTACCGCATTTTGGACTCTTTTGTTGACCATGATGGCTACTCCATTTCTTCTAAGGGATTCTTGCCCACAGTAGTAGATATAATGGTCATCTGAGTTAAAGACAACCATTCAAGTCTATTTTAGTTCACTGATTCCTAAAATGTTGATGTTCACTCTTGCCATCTTCTGTTTGACCACTTCCAGTTTGCCTTGATTCATGGACCTAATATTCCAGGTTCCTATGCAATATTGCTCTTTACAGTGTAGGACTTTACTTCCATCAATAGTCACATCCACAACTGGTGTTGTTTTTGCTTTGGCTCTGTCTCTTCATTCTTTCTGGAGTTATTTCTCCACTGATCTCCAGTAACATACTGGGCATCTATCGACCTGTGGAGTTCATCATTCAGTGTCCTGTCTTTTGCCTTTTCAAACTGTTCATGGGGTTCTCTAGGCAAGAGTAATGAAATGGTTTGCCATTCCCTTTTCCAGCGTACCACATTTTGTCAGAACTCTATACATGACCCATCTGTTTTGGGTGCACTACACAGCATGGCTCATAGTTTATTTGAGTTAAACAAGGCTGTGTTCCATGTGATAAGATTGGAAAAGACTAGATTGGGAAAGACTAGAGATCTCTTCAAGAAAATTAGAATTACCGAAGGAACATTTCATGCAAAGGTGGTCACAAAAGGACAGAAGTTATGAACCTAAGAGAAGCAGAAGATATTAAGAGGTGGCAAGAATACACAGAAGAACTGTACAAAAAAAATCTTCACGACCCAGATAATCATGATCGTGTGATCAGTCACGTAGAGCCAGACATCCTAGAATGCAAAGTCAAGTGGGTCTTAGAAAGCACCACTGCAAACAAAGCTAGTGGAGGTGATGGAATGCCAGTTGAGATCTTTAATCCTAAGAAATGATTCTGTGAAAGTGCTAAACTCAATATACCAGCATATCTGGAAAACTCAGCAGTGGCCACAGGACTGGAAAAGGTCAGTTTTCATTCCAATCCCAAAGAAAGGCAATGCCAAAGAATGCTCAAAGTACCACACAATTGCACTCATCCCATACACTAGTAAAGTAATGCTCAAAATTCTCCAATCCAGGCTTCAATAGTATGTGATGAAAGTCGAGATGTTCAAGCTGGATTCAGAAAAGGCAGAAGAACCAGAGATCAAATTGCAACATCCTTTGGATCATTGAAAAAGCAAGAGCATTCCAGAAAAACATCTACTTCTGTTTTATTGACTAGGACAATGCCTTTGACCGTGTGGACCACAGCAAACTCTGAGAAATTCTGAAAGGGATGGGAATACCAGACCACCTGACCTTCTTCCTGAGAAATCTGTATACAGATCAGGAAGCAACAGTTAGAACTGGACATGGAACAACAGACTGGTTCCAAATTGGGAGAGGAATACATTATGGATATATATTGTCAGCCATATTTTAACTTATTTAACTTATTTAAATAAGTTCTTATTTAACTTATATGCAGAGTACAGCATGAGAAATGCTGGACTGGATGAAGGAAAAACTGGAATCAAGATTGCCAGGAGAAATATCAATAACCTCAGATATGCAGATGGCACCACCTTTATGGCAGAAAGGGAAGAACACTAAAGAGCCTCTTGATGAAAGTAAAAAAGGAGAGTGAAAAAGTTTGCTTAATGCTCAACATTCAGAAAACTAAGATCATGGCATCTGGTCTCATCACTTCACGGCAAATAGATGGAAAAGAGTGGAAACAGTAAGAGACTTTATTTTGGGGGGCTCCAAAATCACTGCAGATGATGATTGCAGCCGTGAAATTAAATGATGCTTGCTCCTTGGAAGAAAAGTTATGAACCACCTAGATAGCACATTAAAAAGCCGAGACATTACTTTGCCAACAAAGGTCTGCCTAGTCAAAACTATGGTTTTTCCAGTAGTCAAGATGTGTATGTAAGAGTTGGAATATAAAGAAAGCTGAGTGCTGAAGAATTGATGCTTTTGAACTGTGGTGTTGGAGAAGACTCTTGAGAGTCCTTTGGACTGCAAGGAGATCCAACCAGTCCACCCTAAAGGAGATCAGTCCTGATATTCATTGGAAGGACTGATGCTGAAGCTGAAACTCCAATACTTTGGCCAACTGATGCAAAGAACTGACTCATTGGAAAAGACCCTGATGCCGGGAAAGATTGAAGGCAGGACGGGAAGGGGATGACAGAGGATGAGATGGTTGGATGGCATCACCGACTCAATGGACATGAGATTGAGTAAGCTCCGGGAGTTGGTGATGGACAGGGAGGCCTGGCATGCTGCAGTCCATGGGGTTGCAGAGATGTACAAGACTGAGTGACTGAAGTTAACTGAACTGAACTGAACCATAAGTTTGCTTTCTACATATGTGACTCTATTTCTCTTTTGCAAATGTGTTTATCCATAGCAGTTTTTCTAGATTTCACCTATAAATGATATTATATGACATTTCTCTTTCTCTGTCTGACTTACTTCACTCACTATGACAGCCTCTAGATCCTTCCATGTCACTGCCATTGAAACATTCTCTAACACCACACACAAAATTAAATTCAAAATAGATTAAAGGCCTAAATATAAAGTCAGATACTATCTAACTCTTTGAGAGAAACATAGGCAAAACAGTCTGTGATATAAATCATAGGAAGATCTTTTTTGATCCACCCTATAAAATAATGAAAATAAAAACAAAAATTAGCTAATGGGACTTAAATAAGCTCAAAAACTTTTGCACAGCAAAGGATTATATTGTAAACAAAATAAAAATCCACAGAATGGGAGAAAATATTTGCAAATGAAGCAACCAATAGGGAATTAATTGCCAAAATATACAAATAGTTCATGCAGCTCAATATCAAAAGCAAACAAACAAGCAATCCAACCAAAAAGTAGGTGGACCAACACAACATTGTAAAGAAAATATTCTCCAATTAAAAATAAATTTTAAAACATTTTCAATTAAAAGAATCTACAGACAATAAATGCTGAAGAGAGTGTGGAGAAAAAGGAACCCTCCTACACCATTGGTGAGAATGCAAATTTGTATAGCCATTATGGAAAACGATATGGAGATTCCTTAAAAGATTGAAAATAGAGTTAGTATATGATCCAGCAATCCCACTCTTGGTTATATCCAGATAAAAGCATTCAAAAAGATACATGTACCCCAATATTCATTGCAACACCATTTACAATAGCCAGAACATGGAAGCAACTTAAATATCCAATAAAGAAGTAATAGGTAAAGAAGTTGTGGTACATGTATATAATGAAATTATGCCACCTAATCTTTTAAAAAGATAAATGTTGTCAATTATCTTTAAAAATTGAAAATAATAAAAGAAATTGATAACATATTAATTAAAATAATTCTACAATATAACTCTATTTTGAGTACTGTAGCAAATGTCTTAAATATTAACAAACATAAAAAGTATACTGAGAGGATTAGACATCGTGATTGATTAGGTTTTATTTAAAGGGATACAAGCATATTTCTGCATTAGGTAAGTTAGTAATACAGGCTATCATTTTAAAATCATAGGACAAAAGTGATATGGTTATTTCTGAATATACTAAACAGGTTTTTTAAAAAAATCTATAGATCTTCTTAATTTTTAAATTTCAACAATAAAAAATGGTTATACTTTTAAAATGATCTGCTCTATTTGTCACTGATGCTTTGGAATGGGCCCCAAAATGGTCCTCAAGTCCAGCGCACTTATGCCAACAAAGCAACAAATTTGACTTCTGAGTTTGTTACAGAAGCAGAGAAAAGCTGGATTCTTTGATCAAAGAATGAAGTGTGAACTTATGCTCTAAAGTAGATAATCTCCCCAGCAGGCCATTGACTGTTGTGCTTTACAGGGTTCTTCACAGGATTCTTGTTAGTAGGGAAGTATAGTGGAGTCCTTGCCAGTTGGACACAGCTGTGTTGTACTTAGCACATCAGATCAAGGTGCTGGGTGAAAGCATCTCTACACATGGCCCACCAGCACTATCCTGGTGTTGTATTCAGCACTTCATATTGTTTGCCAAGTTGAGGTGCTGGACACAGTGGTTCTGGGCTGAGAATGTGTTAGGTGCAAGGCATTTGCACATAAGCCTGTAAAGATTAGTGAAACTTTTAATAGACTAAGTACTAGAGAAGAGGTTAACCTTATCTTATCATCTATACCTCATCTTATCTCTTCCAGGGACACCAATGGTCTTTGCCATAATGCATAATATGATGTTCCCTATATTATATATAAAGAATTCCTAGAAAATTTAAATTAAAAAGAGCAAAATACCTAAGAAAATCATCTAAAGAATAAAGAATTCACAGAGAGGAATCAGTAGATGGTGATAGCCCATACTAGTTACAGAGATAACTTCAACTCAACAAATGAATGTGATTAGTCACAGTGAAATAAGATAGAATAATTAATATGTGGTATTTAAAATTATATGAATTTATCATCACCCATTTCAACATTTCCTCCCACTAAAATCTGATATAATCTTCCCAAGACTTTATTGACTCCTAAAATATTATATAATGTAAGAGCTATAATATTTCCAGTCTACTTTCTCAGAATGTAAGGTCCATGATGACAAGGGTTTTTTTGCCTGCTTTGCTTACTAATGTGGTACAATTGTTCAAAAAATATTTGCAAATACAGCTGAATAATAACTGTCTCATCCTCTCTCGTCCCCTTCTCCCACATTCAGTCTTTCCCAGCATCAGGGTCTTTTCTAGTGAGTCAGTTCTTCACATCAAGTGGCCAGTGTAATGGAGTTTCAGCTTCAGCATCAGTCCTTTCAATGAATATTCAGGACTGATTTCCTTTAGGATAGACTGCTTGGATCTTCTTGAAGTCCAAGGGACTCTCAAGAGTCTTCTCCAAACCACAGTTCAAAAGCACCCAAAAAGATGATGCTGTGAAAGTGCTGCACTCAATAAGCCAGTAAATTTGGAAAATTCAGCAGCAGCCACAGGACTGGAAAAGGTCAGTTTGCATTCCAATGCCCACAAAAGGCAATCCCAAAGATTGCTCAAACTACCATGCAATTGCACTCATCTCACATGATAGTAATATAACGCTCAAAATTCTCCAAGCCAGGCTTCAAACAGTATGTGAATAATGAACTGCCAGATGTTTAAATTGGATTTTAAAAAGGCAGAGGAACCAGAGATCAAATTGTCAACATTTGTTCGGTCATTGAAAAAGCAAGAGAGTTCCAGAAAAACATCTATTTCTGCCTTATTGACTATGCCAAAGCCTTTGACTGTGTGGATCACAACAAATTATGGAAAATTCTTCCAAAGATGGGAATACGAGACTACCTGACCTGAGAAATCTGTATGCAGGTCAAGAAGCATCAGTTAGAAATGGACATGGAACAACAGACTGGTTCCAAGTTGGGAAAGAAGTACATCAAGGTTGTGTATTATCACCCTGCTTATTTAACTTATATGCAAAGTACATCATGCGAAATGCTGGGCTGGCTGAAGCACAAAATGGAATGAAGGCTGCTGGGGGAAATATCAATAATCTCAGATATTCAGACGACACCACCCTTATAGCAGAAAGTGAAGAGGAACTAAAGAGCCTCTTGATGAAAGTGAAAGAGGAGACTGGAAAAGTTCACTTAAAACTCAACATTCAGAAAAACTAAGATCATGATATCCAGTCCAATCACTTCATGTCAAATAGATAGGGAAACAATGGAAACAGTGAGAACTTTGTTTTTTGGGGCTCCCAAATCACTGCAGATGGTGAGTGTAGCCATAAAATTAAAAGATGCTTGCTCCTTGGAAGGAAAGCTAGATCAACCTAGACAGTGTATTAAAAAGCAGAGAAATTACTTTGCAAACAAAAGTCTGTCTAGTAAAAGCTATGATTTTTCCAATATTCATGTATGGATGTTAGTTTAGACTATAAAGAAAGCTGAGTACTGAAGAATTGATGCTTCATACTGTGGGATCTGCATATTAAAAAAAGAATACTTTTTCTAAATGAGATTCACAGAGAAATAGGCATATTTTATTTTCTACATTAATGCCTACAGAGAAGGTATGCTTTTTTCAGATGCAATTTTACATTCAACTTTAGACAATTTTATTCATAAGGAAGTCCTGGTAGTTTTATTTTTCTGCCATCCTAAAAATATTGCATTAAAAAGATTTCTCTTTATGATATTTTTCTATGAACCTTTACTCAAAAAATACTGCATACCACCCCTTGTCCCTATGTTATATAGTAACTCATAGTGTCTTTTAATTTTAAAATGACAATTTAAGTATATTTCAAATTAAAAATGTTTTTACTTGTAATGAAATATTTTAAGATAAAAGGTGAAATTGAATTTATAGAAATAAAAACAAGACACTTATGTATTAGATATTACTTTAAGCTTATTTTGCTAAATAGAAAGTGGTAAATGCCATTAAAATTAAATTTTATTTTAATTCTGTATAGAGATAATCAAGAAATTAAGATAATAAGATAAGGTTAATTTTTAAATTACTATCTTAGGTAAATTAAAAGTGTCATAGCATAAATAGCATTCAAACCAGATAGCAGAAATACAATTATGATTGTAAAGAATGATGGGTATAGGTTAATTAATTCACTTATGTTTTTTATTTTATACTTCTGTGTAAGTCTCAACTGAGGACCAGAAGAACATTTAACAAAATGTTAGAGAAAATGCACACTGCAGATTATAGATGAAATCATTAATATTTTAAATTTAGAACATAGAACAATCACTCTTAAACCAGAAGCCCTTCTACAACTGAGAGGAAACTTAGGAAATATAATTTATGCCTTTTAAAGGCAAATGTGAATAAAATACTGACTTCTGACATTGTAAGCTGCTCAAACGTGACTTTAAATAAAATGAAATGTTTCAGGAATATTTCTTAAATTAATATTATCAACTCATCCTCAGTATGTTTAAAATTTGCATTTCAAATGTTATTGATTGGAACATATAGATTACCCAATTATTTGGTTCAGGATTAGCAAATTTGGTATTATCTGTTAACTTTTTTACCCATTTCCATCAAATACTTTATTATATATAATTATTTGGATTTCCCAGATGCTTCAGTGGTAAAAATAATCCATTCACCAATCAATAGACATGGGTTTGATCCCTGGACCAGGAAGATCCCCTGGAGAAGGAAATGGTAATCTACTCTAGTATTTTTGCCTGGATAATCCCATGGACAGAGTTGCCTGGTGGGGTGTGTTCATGGGGTCACAAAGAGTTGCAAGAGACAGAAATTAAGCAACAACAACAACATGAACATACTGGGGAGATCTCAAACAAGTATGAAGCCAACATTAATAATGATCTGGGATTACTTAAGAACCATAGAAATTCAAACTGTAGATCACCTCCATCCTGACAAGTAACTAGCTCAGAGATGGTCTCTGAATGGCTGTCTCGTAAAACTCTTAAGTGTGGCATTTTGCATTGATTCACCAGCACATAAACAGCACAAGATTTGCAAAGTACATCATCACCATCACTCAGTGCAGTTCAGGCGCTCAGTCGGGGCTCACTCTTTGCAACCCCGTGAATCGCAGCACACCAGGCCTCCCTGTCCATCACCAACTCCCGGAGTTGACTCAAACTCATGCCCATCGAGTCGGTGATGCTATCCAGCCATCTCATCCTCTGTCGTCCCGTCCTCCTCCTGCCCCCAATCCCTCCCAGCATCAGGGTCTTTTCCAATGAGTCAACTCTTCACATGAGGTGGCCAAAGTATTGGAGTTTCAGCTTCAGCATCAGTCCTTCCAATGAACACCCAGGACTGATCTCCTTTAGGATGGACTGGTTGGATCTCCTTGCAGTCCAAGGGATTCTCAAGACTCTTCTCCAACACCGCAGTTCAAAAGCATCAATTTTTTGGCACTCAGCTTTCTTCACAGTCCAACTTTCACATCCATACATGACCACTGGAAGAACCATAGCCTTGACTAGATGGACCTTTGTTGGCAAAGTAATGTCTCTGCTTTTTAATATGCTGTCTAGGTTGGTCATAACTTTCCTTCCAAGGAGTAAGCATCTTTTAATTTCATGGCTGCAGTCACCATCTGCAGTGATTTTGGACCTTAGAAAAATAAAGTTTGCCACTGTTTCCACTGTTCCCCTATCCATTTGCCATTAAGTGATGGGACCAGATGCCATGATCTTAGTTTTCTGAAGGTTGAGCTTTAAGCCAACATTTTCACTCTCCTCTTTCACTTTCATCAAGAGGCTCTTTAGTTTTTCTTCACTTTCTGCCATAAGGATGGTGTCATCTGCATTATCTGAGATTATTGATACTTCTCCTGCAATCTTAATTCCAGCTTGTGGTTCCTCCAGCCCAGTGTTTCTCATGATGTACTCTGCATATAAGTTAAATAAGCAGGTGACAATATACAACCTTGACGTACTCCTTTTCTTATTTGGAACCAGTCTGTTCTTCCATGGCCAGTTCTAACTGTTGCTTCCTGGCCTGCATACAGATTTCTCAAGAGGCAGGTCAGGTGGTCTGGTATTCCCATCTCTTTCAGAATTTTCCAGTTTATTGTGATCCACACAGTCAAAGGCTTTGGCATAGTCAATAAAGCACAAATAGATATTTTTTTCTGGAACTCTCTTGCTTTTTCGATGATCCAGAGGATGTTGGCAATTTGATCTCTGGTTCCTCTGCCTTTTCTAAAACCAGCTTCAACATCTGGAAGTTCACAGTTTACATATTGCTGAAGCCTGCCTTGGAGAATTTTGAGCATTACTTTACTAGTGTGTGAGATGAGTGCAACTGTGTGGTAGCTTGAGCATTCTTTGGGATTGGAATGAAAACTGACATTTTCCAGTCCTGTGACCACTGCTGACTTTTTCAAATTTGCTGGCATATTGAGTGTAGCCCTTTCATAGCATCATCTTTCAGGATTTGAAATAGCTCAACTGGAATTCCATCACCTCCACTAGCTTTGTTCATAGTGATGCTTCCTAAGGCCCACTTTAATACACATTCCAGGATGTCTGGCTCTAGGTGAGTGATCACACCATCGTGATTATCTTGGTCATGAAGTTTTTTTTTTTTTTTTTTTTTTGCACAGTTCTTCTGTGTATTCTTCCCACCTGTGCTTAATATCTTCTGATTCTGTTAAGTCCCTACAATTTCTGTCCTTTATTGAGCCCATCTTTGCATGAGATGCTCCCTTGGTATCTCTAATTTTCTTGAAAACATCTCTAGTCTTTCCCATTCTTTTGTTTTCCTCTATTTCCTTTCCTTGATCCCTGAGGAAGGCTTTCTTATCTCTCCTTGCTATTCTTTGGAACTCTGCATTCAAATAGGTATATCTTTCCTTTTCTCCTTTGCCTTTCACTTTGCTTCTTTTCACAGCTATTTGTAAGGCCTCCTCAGACAGCCATTTTGCTTTTTTGAATTTCTTTTTCTTGGGGATGGTATTGATTTCTGTCTCCTGTACAATGTCACGAACCTCCATCCATAGTTCATCAGGCACTCTGTCCACCAGATCTAGTCCCTTAAATCTATTTCTCACTTCCACTGTATATTCATAAGGGATTTGATTTAGGTCATACCTGAATGGTCTAGTTGTTTTCTCCACTTTCTTCAATTTCAGTCTGAATTTGGCAATAAGGAGTTCATGATCTGAGCCACAGTCAGCTCCTGGTCTTGTTTTTGCTGACTGTATAGAGCTTCTCCATCTTTGGCTGCAAAGAATATAATCAATCTGATATCGGTGTTGACCATCTGGTGATGTTCATGTGTAGTGTCTACTCTTGTGTCATTGGAAGAGATATCATCATTATTAATATGATCTAGATGTGTTAGCATTAGAAGTTTGGAAATTAAAATGGAACATGAATGGGTCATTGCTTTTATAACAAAGGATTGCATGTATCTCTGTCTCAAATGCTGCAATTTTAAAGAAAAAGAGTTCTACTTAGCTATTAGACCTAAATTAAAATATACAAGACATAAGAGAAGCCTACTGCATGCCCTAAAGTTGATGCATTATATAGAATTCAGGCTAAAAGATTCCAAGATATATTAGCATAAATATGATAGAAATGTTTTTTAAATTATGCAAATGAGTTGATAATTCAGATTGGTGGTATGACTTTTTAAATTAATTTATTTATTTTAATTGGAGGCTAATTACTTTACAAGATTGTAGTGGTTTTGCCATATATTGACATGAATCAGCCATGGGTGTACATGTGTCTCCCATCCTGAATTCCCTCCCACGTCCCTCCCCATCCCATCCCTGTGGGTTATCCCAGCACACCAGCCCTGAGCACCCTGTCTCATGTATCGAACCTGGACTGGTGATCTGTTTCACATATGGTAACATACATGTTTCAATGCTATTTTCTCAAATCATCCCACCCTTGCCTTCTCCCACAGAGTCCAAAAGTCTGTTTTTTATCTCTGTGTTTCTTTTGCTCCCTTACATATAGGGTCATCATTACCATCTTTCTAAATTTCATATATATGTGTTAGTACTGTATTGGTGTTTTCTTTTTTTTTTTTCCTGACTTACTTCACTCTGTATAATAGGCTCCAGTTTCATCCACCTTATTAGAATTGATTAAAATGCATTCTTTTTAATAACTGAGTGATAGTCTGTTGTATATATATAGCACAGGTTTCTTATCCACTTGTCCACTGATGGACATCTACGTTGCTTCCATATCCTAGCTATTTTAAACAGTTTTGCAATGAACATGGAGTACATGTGTCTCTTTCAATTCTGGTCTCCTTGGTGTGTATGCCCTGCAGCGGGATTGCTGGGTCATATGGCCGTCCTATTTCCAGTTTTTAAAGGAATCTCCACACTGTGCTCCATAGTAGCTGTACTAGTTTGCATGTTTTAACTCCGTTAGATCCTTCAAAGGGCCTAGAA
The DNA here is from genome assembly GCF_910594005.1 of Cervus elaphus. Classification (NCBI taxonomy): domain Eukaryota; kingdom Metazoa; phylum Chordata; class Mammalia; order Artiodactyla; family Cervidae; genus Cervus; species Cervus elaphus. Next base: position 8,378,557 of record NC_057844.1, on the reverse strand, counting down.
TTCTTTACCCTTCCCCTCTTTCCTTTCTTCCTCCTTTTTTCCTTCCCTCGTTACTTCCATCCCACCTTCCTTCCATCCTAGCATTCTTTCCATTTTCCTTCACCACTCCCTCTTTAAAAACCAGGGTATTTTTCTCATTTGAATGGCAAAGCAAAGTCAGCTACAAGATTGTGTTCCTTCTTAAAGCAAGAAGGATAGAATCATTTCTTCTTAGCTAGTGATGTTTACATCATACACATAATTTTTGCTTATTTTTCATCAGTAGTTACTTAGTCATATGATCATATTCAGAGGTTAATGAGTTTAAAATTTATTTTCCACCTAACAGCCATATACCTAGTTCAGTTCAGTTCAGTTCAGTTCAGTCGCTCAGTAGTGTCCGACTCTTTGCGACCCCATGAATCGCAGCAGGCCAGGCCTCCCTGTCCATTACCAACTCCAGGAGTTTACTCAAACTCATGTCCATTAAGTTGGTGATGCCATCCAACCATCTCATCTTCTGTTGCCCCCTTCTCCTCCTGCTCCCAATCCCTCCCAGCATCAGGGTCTTTTCCAGTGAGTCAACTCTTTGCATGAGGTGGCCAAAGTATTGGAGTTTCAGCCTCAGCATCAGTCCTTCCAATGAACACCCAGGACTGATCTCCTTTAGGATGGACTGGTTGGATCTCCTTGCAGTCCAGGGGACTCTCAAGAGTCTTCTCCAACACCACAGTTCAAAGCATCAATTCTTTGGTGCTCAGCTTTCTGCACAGTCCAACTCTCACATCCATACATGACCACTGGAAAAACCATAGCCTTGACTAGACGGACCTTTGTTGGCAAAGTAATGTCTCTGCTTTTTAATATGCTATCTAAGTTGGTCATAACTTTCCTTCCAAGAAGTAAGCGTCTTTTAATTTCATGGCTGCGATTATCTAGTTAACAGTAGACAACTGTGGATAAAAAGTAAATTGTATTTTGGGAGACAATTTGTTTGTCTTTGGAAATACAAATTTCCAAAATTTATTTGTGGAAGAAAGATAACTTGTATTTGGGAGACAAAATACAATTGTATTTTGGGAGAAATATGTTCACCATGTTTAATTTAAAAGAATATATTTTTTTATTTTATTTTAAAACCATATAGTTATAACAGTTACAAACTTTATTTGATTACAATTAATTATCATAAAGTATAAATTCTGAACTTACTCATCAGTATTTTGCCTATAGAGCATAAATATATGAAATATATATTTATACTTATTGATATATTATGTATGTATTAGATTATCAGAAAACATCAAAGAGATTGCTATTTAAATAATTAAATAAAAAACAATGGCTGCTTAACTGTTGGAAATTCATTTATTCTCACAATATGAGACTTTTCAGCTATAATCATTTATTATGTGTCAAATCATACAGGCTTGCATGTTCACTTATTTTTCTGCTTTTAGTGAAAAAAATGATATTTTACATTGTATGTATAATGTTGCCTTCATATGAATAAAATACTTCATAATGTAATTCTGTTTTATCTACTCAATGTAATTAATATATTATACCATTATACCAGTACAATATATACATGCATATTATACATGAAGTAAAATGATTAATAGGCCTTAAAAAAAATTCATTCAGTAAGAATTCTGCTCACAGAAATTTTGAGCTAACTTGTTTTGGAACAACTTGCCTGCTGGGATCATCTAACAAAATTGAATGATATTTAAGAACATCTATTTGAAACCATCAAATGCTATTAACTTAACAAGAATTGTAAAGCCAAAATCCTGGGAAGAGAGAAAACCCATTCCAAACATCAGCTTCATATTTGGCAACTCCTTTTCTCTTAAGGCATTTCAAACCTGTGACTCTGAGGATACTCCAATGGAGTAAAGAGCAGTAACTAAAAAGATGAAAATACCAGTAGAACACCCAGCAGTATCAAAATACTGGGTGACAAAAACTGAATATGAGGGACCGGAAAGGGCAGAATATTAAGTAGACACCTCAGGATCTCAGCTTCGACTCCACCATAGTGGTTACAGTAAATGACAAACAAACCAGATTCCCCATTGACTTCAGTGTTTTAAAATATGCTCAAAACACGTCAGTTTAATTGGAGTAAACTATTCTGTTTATTTTCTAACTTTTGTTTAGAAATCTTTCTTGAGGAATAGAGCATCACACAGAGCTGCAAATTATTCTTGTATGTTTTTTCACATTTAATATCTAACAGTAAATGAGATAATAAGCATATTTTAAAAAGAATCACCTAAATACAACATAAAAACACAGATTGCAAAAACAGATTCAGGAGATGCTATTGACAGTATCAAATGTCAGTACATTATCAAACTTAATAATACTTTGCCTAGTATGTTTGAAAATGAAAAAAATTGGTAAGGAACAACAATTTAAAATTAAAATCACATGGCAGTTCTAGAAGTCAAATTTGAAAATTGAAATTAAATACTTAGTCTTTAGTTTCAACAGCAAATTTGAAACAGCTCAAAGAAAGTTAGTGAGCTGGAAAACAGGTTAGTGAAAAATAGTCAACTGAGTCAGAGAACAGTAAAAGGACAGAAAATATAGGAAATTACATGAGATATTTTGTAAAAGTGAAAGATCTAATATACCTATATGTCCAGTGTGAGAGAATAGAGATGATAAAACCATAATTTGAAAAGTTAATGGAAAATGTTTCCAAAATTGTTAAATAATTTAAAACAGAAATTCAGGATAATCATAAAGCCTATCCAAAATAATTTCTTAATAAAACTTAAAAATCAAAGTTATAGACATTTAAAAATCAGTCAGAGGAAGGAAATTTTCAGCTATAAAATGAAATCACCATCAAAATTTAGCATACCTAACATAATACCTTGAAAGACCTGAAAGATTATATTTAAACATATATATATATATATGTAAGCATATATATATATATATACATGACATAACATACATATAATATAAATTTAGAATTATATATCCTATACTGGTATGTTTAATGATGAATGTGAGAAATATCTTTCTTGATAAATATAAGAGCTTGTGGTATATCAGTGCTCCTACTTCAACAATTAGAAAATAGGATTTATTTTAAAAATTATATTTTTAAAGACACTAGAAGAATGACAATGACATAAACTAAGGTTATGGAAAGGCTGAGTCATTTCCGTACCAACCATATTTATTAGCCATTTCTTCCCTGGGAGAACTTTCTAATTCTGAGCATAGAAAAGAATTCAGGATTGTTCTCATCAGAGAGATTTACTGCCAGATGGAGAACCCAGTGGAGATTTTGCCAGACCACAAATTTGACAGTCACATATCAGGGGCTGGGCTGTCATGATAGATAAGAAACTTGGAATGCTAAAGCACATGGGAATTGTCCCCACAGAACTTATGCTGACATTCAAGGTTATGTACAGACCTGGGGAAACTTAGCTGGCAGGCTTATAGAATTGTAGTAAATATCCTGCAGTCCCTTGGTATTTAAGAAAGTGAAAGTGTTAGTCACTCAGTCATGTTCAATTCTTTGGGACCCCATGGACTGTAGCCCCCTAGATCCCTCTGTCCTTGGGATTCTCCAGGCAAGAATACTGTAGAGGGTACTCCATTTCCTTCTCCAGAAGATCTTTCCAACCCAGGGATTGAAAGCTGAAAATCCAATACTTTGGCCACCTGATGTGAAGAGTTGACTCATTTGAAAAGACCCTGATGCTGGGAAAGATTGAGGGCAGGAGGAGAAGGGGATGACAGAGGATGAAATGGTTGGATGGCATCACCGACTCAATGGACATGAGTTTGGATAAACTCTGGGAGTTGGTGATGGACAGGGAGGCCTGGCATGTTGCGGTTCATGGGGTCACAAAGGGTCGGACATGACTGAGCAACTGAACTGAACATGGACAGCTGCAAAAACAAAAGATTATCAAATTACTTCTGGAATTATCTGCAAAAACTAGATACACCCTCTTTCCTTACAGTATGAAAGAAGCCTGAAATTCACTTGGAGAAGAGGGCTCTTTGGGACATGGATTTGACATTTTCAGGTTGGCTTGCTTTCAGAATAAAGTTGCAATTACTTTCCCCAAACCATGCCTCCACCCCCATTTACTGGCCTGCAAGCTAACACTACCAGTTCAGTTCAGTTAAGTTACTCAGTCATATCTAACTCTTTGTGACCCCAAGAACTGCCGCATGCCAGGCCTCTCTGTTCACTACCAACTCCCAGAGCTTACTCAAACTCATGTCCATCGAGTCAGTGATGCCATCCAACCATCTCATCCTCCATCGTCCCCTTCTCCTCCTGCCTTCAATTTTTCCCAGTATCAGGGTCTTTTCAAATGAGTCAGTTGTTTTCATCAGGTGGCCAAAGTATTGTAGTTTCAGCTTCAGCATCAGTCCTTCCAGTGAATATTCAGGACTGATTTCCTTTAGGAGGGACTGGTTGGATCTACTTGCAGTCCAAATGACTCTCAAGAGTCTTCTCCAACACCACAGTTCAAAAGCATCAATTCTTCAGCACTCAGATTTCTTTATATTCCAACTCTCACATCCATACATGACTACTGGAAAAACCAGAGCTTTGACTAGACGGACCTTTGTTGGCAAAGCAATGTCGTGGCTTTTTAATATACTCTATAGGTTGGTCATAACTTTTCTTCCAAAGAGCAAGTGTCTTTTAATTTCATGGCTGCAGTCACCATCTGCAGTGATTTGGGAAATCCACAAAATAAAGTCTGTCACTGTTTCCATTGTTTCCACATCTATTTCCATGAAGTGATGGGACTGGATGTCATGATCTTAGTTTTCTGAATGTTGAGTTTTAAGCCAACTTTTTCAGTCTCCTCTTTCACTTTCATCAAGAGGCTCTTTAGTTCTTCGCTTTCTGCTTTAAGGGTGGTGTCATCTGCATTTCTGAGGTTATTGATATTCCTCCCAGCAACCTTATTTCACTTGGGCTTCATCCAGCCCAGCATTCTGCATGATGTACTCTGCATAGAAGTTCAATAGGCAGGGTGACAACACGTAGTTTTGACACACTCCTTTCCCAATTTGGAACCAGTCTGTTTTTCCATGTCCGGTTCTAACTGTTGCCTCTTCACCTGCATACAGATTTCTCAAGAGACAGGTCAGGTAGTATGGTATTCCCATCTCTTCAAGAATTTTCCACTTTGTTGTGATCCACACCGTCAAAGGCTTTGGTGTAGTCAATACGCAAAAGTAGATATTTTTCTGGAACTCTGTTGTTTTTTGGATGAGCCACGGGATTTTGGCAATTTGATCTCTGGTTCTGTTGCATTTTCCAAATCCAACTTGATCATCTGAACATTCATGGTTCATGTACTGTTGAAGCCTGGCTTGGAGAATTTTGAACATTTTTTTTTTTTTTTTTGATAGTGTGTGAGATGAGTTCAATTGTGCGGTAGTTTGAACATTCTTTGGCATTACCTTTCTTTGGAATTGGAATGAAAACTGACCTTTTCCCAGTCCTGTGGCCACTGCTGAGTTTTCCAAATTGCTGGCATATTGAGTGCAGCACTTTCACAGAATCATCTTTTAGGTTTTGAAAGAGCTCAACTGGAATTCCATCACCTCCACTAGTCCATAGTGTTGCTTCCTAAGGCCCAATTTTACTTCTCATTCCAGTATATCTGGCTCTGGGTGAGGGATCACACCATCGTGATTATCTCTGTCATGAAGAATAGCAAGGAGAGAATGCCAAAGAATATCAAGGAGAGATAAGAAATCCTTCCTCAGTGATCAATGCTAAGAAATAGAGGAAAATGGTAGAATGGGAAAGACTGGAGATCTCTTCAGGAAAATTCAAGATACCAAGGGAATATTTCATGCAAAGATAGGTACAATAAAGAACAGAAATACTTTGGACCTAACAGAAGCAAATGACATTAAGAAGAGGTGGCAAGAACACACAGATATATTATACAAAAACAAATCCTTTTGCATAAGTTCTTTAATTATTTAAATAACTTCTTAAGTAAGTTTTTATTGAAAGAACTTATTTGGAAAATCTTTTTTGCCTTTTGTTTGAAATTTTAATCATGCCTATTTTAGCATTATTTCTTCTCTAGCTTTATAGTCACATGGGTTCCTATGACCAAGTGTTTTACCTTGCTTCTCTCAAGACTAAACTGTTTGAGTCTAACTCTGAATACACACTTCTGAACACAAGGTAGTGATTTAAGATCTTGATACCTAATTATTCCTTAAATCTACATACCAAAGTTGTTCATCAAGATAAAGAAATATATACAAATGAACACATGGACATTTGAAGGGTATATCTAATTTCTAAATTCATTATAATATCAAAACTGACAGTGATGACAATGCAGGGAGATAATAATTGCATACTTTTTTAAGTTTTTAGAAATGTCATTAAAGTTTTTTTTTTTTTTTTACTATTTCTATAGGCCATAAAGTGGAAAGATGGCCTATATAGAAAAAGAACCTTGAAGTCTATATCTCACAATTTATGTTATGATAAAATAATCATGCTGTACTCAATCTACCATTTTCCATTCTAGTGTTTAATGAAAAATGCAAATCATTTGGCCTGTAGCATTTTAATCATACCCATATTCCTTAACTTCAATTATCTCTTTACTCTGCAAGTGGGTAATAATAGGATAACATTTTTAAAAAGAGAGAGAGAACTAGTGAATTACTGGAAATGTAGAATATTGTGAACTATGAATGATTTTAAGTTCAAGATTGAGTCAAAAAACAATAGATGCCTGATTAAATGCATTTCTAAACTTTCTTTTAAATTACTCATATTATTAAGTTATGTCTGCTTAGTACTTTGGAAGAAGAGAGATTTCTGTCCTACAAAAATCTTAAATTTTGGAAAACAAAATTGCATTCATCTACATAATCATCCCTCTAGGTCTTTAGCAATTACTTTTATCTGAGATACATTATGTCTCTGTAATACAAATATTCATTTTCTTGATTCAAAGCCTTCTTGATTGCAAATGCCAGAGTTTGTTTATGATGGTTCAATACTTGGAACTGGCATATCACTATCAATTTGGTTGTCCTTCTGAGTAATAGTTTGTTACTTCCTAAATAGCTGAAACTTCTTTTTATTTTAGAGCAATAAAATGATACGTGCTGAGACTACTGGTTACAAAGCAGCTTTTGACTCTCATATGTGGCACTTTATATATTTATTACTAGTCTTTTGAAATCTACTAGACATGAGACATGTCTAGCCTTTCAGTGGAATAGCATTTAAATAAGCTAGCTTGTAAAATAGTAGAAAACTATGCATTATTATTTGTACAACAAAGTAAATAATATGATTAAAATAGTGAAATGATACAATTTTGAAATAACTCCTAACTATAAAATAATTCATGCCCATGCTTAGTTGTGTCCAACTCTTTGCAACCCCATGGACCAGGGTCATCTGACCCTAAAATTTTCAAGGCAAGGATACTGGAATGGGTTTCCATTTCCTATTCCAGGGAATCTTCCTGACCCAGGAATTGAACGTGAGTCTCTTGTGTCTCCTGCATTGGCAGTTGGATTTTTTTTTAACCACTATGCAACCTGGGAAGCCAGGTTAAGATATTACCTTAATAAATATTATGCTAAAATTAAAAATAATAAATACAGAAATTTCTAATGCAGGAATAATCAGATTTAAAATATGTAAATTAGACCAATCACTGATGCAGATGATTGTTTGCTTTGGTATATTTTTATTTGAAAAAGTTGAATAGCTTTCCTTGTAAACAATTGAAAAAGCAACTGTACCATTTCTGTTTAAATAAGTGAATTGCTAGTTGAAGCAAATATCTGTAAATATAGAAAAAACTGAAAATTGTTGATGGCCCAAGATGTTAATGCTTGACTTGTGCTTTGTAATAAGAAACTTAAAAGCACTCTAAATTTCAACAACACATAAATTAAGGACCCACTGATTTAAAACACATGGTAATTTATTTTGTTTGCAAAACCCTGTGTCAGGCCAGCAGTATGCTTCATCATATAATATGCTATATTAAATGTTATTGGTCATGTCATGACTAATTTTTTAAATATTAGCCATGCTGGTATTAAAATATCATATCTTATCCTATCTCTTTATGTCTTCTTCAAAATGACGTGGTAAGTAATTAGCACAGGAAAAAAGAGGCAAGTTTTGAATTTAGGATTTTAAAAACTGACTTTTTGTGGAACAGACCTGTTAAATTTGATGCAGTAGGAAAAAAAAAGGATACAAAGAAACCCTATTGATGCCTGCTAATCTCTTAGCATTAACTTTTTTGTGTTCCCAATATGATGCGGAGCAGCTGGAATCTGGAGATTTCAGTACTGAACACAATATAATTGATCTCTGATGATATAGAAATTAGAGAAAAGCAAAACAAAATATAGTGAGTGAACATTTACACAAACTGATCACTATTGTTCACTACTAAGTAAGGAAACTGAAGAGTGCTACCTGGGCATACAATTGTAGAACTCAAAGTAGACCATTCTTATGGTCTAGTGTTAGTCACTCAATTGTGTCAGACTCTTGAGACCCCATAGACTGCAGCCTGCGAGGCTCCTGTGTCCTTGGAATTTTCCAGGCAAGAATACTGGAGTGGGTTGCCATTCTCTTCTCCAGGGAATCTTCCTGACCCAGGGATTGAACCCAGGTATCCTGCATTGCAGATAGATTCTTAACTACTAGTGCCACCTGGGAGCCCTCTTATGGTGTAAGAGACCATCATTTGTGACAGGTGCAACTTGTGATAGATGGTATCGTGACAGGTGGTGTGAATAGGTGTGATAGGTGGTTGTAAAATTTCAAATAGCAGAACACATAACAAAACACAACCATATTTCATTTTAGAGTTTTTTTTTTCCAGTTTGTTTTTATTTATTTATTTTAAGTCATTTTGTAAATTGAGTTGTAGTTTATTTACAATGTCATGTTAGTTTCAGGTGTATAGCAAAGTTATTCAGTTATATATATACATATATCTATTTTTTTGATTCTTTCCCATTTAGGTCATTACGGAATACTGAGTAAAGATCCCTGTGTTATAAATTAGCTTATCTATTTTATATACAGTAATGGGTATATGTTAATCCCAAACTGCTAATTTATTCCTCCCACCACCTTTCCTCTTTGATAACCATAATTTTGTTTTTTTAAGTCTGTTTTATTGTCCATATCATTTGATACAGCTAACATTATATTCAATAGTGAAAATCTGAAAGCTTTTCCTGTAAGATCAAAAACAACACAAAGGTGTGCATTTTTATTTGACAAAGTTTTGGAAGTCCTAGCCATAGCAAGTAGTCAGAGAAGAAAAATAAGTAAAGGGAATCAAAGTTTAAAAAAGAAGTAAAAGAAACTGTCTGTGTTTTCGTATGACATGATACTATATATAGAAAATCCTGATTATGCTACTAGAAAACTACTATGTGTTCTTAGTAGCTCAGTCATGTCCGACTCTTGCGGCACCATAGACCTTAGCCTGCCATGCTCCTCTGTCTATGGGATTCTCCAGGGAAGAATACTGGAGTGGGTTGCCATTTCCTTTGCCAGGGGATATTCCCCACCCAGGAATCAAAGCCGGGTCTCTTGCATTGTAGGCAGACTCTTTACCAACTGAGGTATGAGGGAAGCCTCTAGAAAACTACTAGTGCCCATCAATGAAATCAGTAAAATTGCAGGGTACAAAATTACTACACAGAGATCTGCTGCATTTCTATACACTAACAACAACAACAAAAAGAAATTTAAAAAAAATACCATCACGTCAAAAAGAATAAAATTTCTAGGAATAAAACTACCTAAGGGAGCAAAAGACCTGTACAGTAAGTCCCATACGTGCCAACGAGTTATGTCCTGAGATTGTAAGTTCAATTTGTATGTAAGTCCAACAAAGGTAGCCTAGATACTTAACTGATACAATTGACTCTACTAATAGGGTTATAACTAACTAACTAGACATATAATAACTTTCACACAAATAACACACATATAAAAACACAAAACAGAAAACATTTACCATCTTACAGCATGGTGCCCTGAAAAGAACAGTGATGCTGCACAACAGCTGGCTTATACAGGTTGACATGAACATTTGAATCTTTGGAAGCTCTTAACTTCAGGGTTCATATGTAGGAGATTTACTGTACTTGAAAAATTCTAAGACACTTGATGAAAGAAAGCAAAGATGACACAAACAGATAGAAAGATAACCATGTTCTTGGAATGAAAGACTCAATACTGTCAAAATAGCTATGCTACCCAAGGGAATATGCAGATTCAATGCAATCTCTGTCAAATTACCAATGGCATTTTTCTCAAAACTAGAACAACAACAACAAGAAAATTAAATGTGTACAGAAACACAAAAGACCCGAAATATACAAAGCAATCTTGAAAAAGACAAATGGAGCTGGAGGAATCAGGGATCAGAAATCAGGGATCAGTATAGACCTCAGACTATACTACAAAGCTATAGCCATCAGAACAGTATGGTACTGACACAAAAACAGATATATCCATCAATGGAACAGGACAGACAGCCCGGACATAAACTTAAGCACCTTTGGTCAATTACTATATGATGAAGGAGGCAAGGATATACAAAGGAGAAAAGACAATTTTTTCAATAAATCATGTTAAGAAAGATGGAAAACTGCATCTAAAGAATGAAATTAGAATATTCTCTAACATCAAACAAAAAAATAATTTAAAATTCATTAAAGACCTAAAACATAATAATGGATACTATGAAGCTCTTGAAAACAGAAGCAAAACACCCTTTGACATAAATTGCAGCAATATCTTTTTTGATTCACCCCCTAGAATAATAAAAATAAAAATAAAAAATTAACAAATGGACCTAATTAAATTTGAAAGGTTTTGCACACCAAAGGAAACTATAAACATAATGAAAAGACAACTCACAGAATGGGAGAAAGCATTGCAAATAATATCACCTTGTTTTAAAGTTTCTATTTTATTGCTTTCATCGAAACTGTGGTGTTTTGGCATTGGTCCACTGTCAAGGTTGTTATATCACAGTAAAGGTTTTTATTCTACACTTAAGCTGACATAAGAGACAGAACTTAGCATTGGATCAACCAATCTTACCTTTTAAATCTCAAAAAATATGTAGCAACATCAACATTAACTTTTTTCCCCACAGATATTGTGAAATCTCTCCACAGCTAAATGCTTAGCCAAAACACTTAAAATATATAAATATTTTTAGTATGGTTATTTTCACCATCTATCTTATTAAATAGGTAACCAGAAACAAAACTATAAGAAATACCATGAGAGAATCTATAATTTCATTGGGATCATAAATCATCATTTTCTTCAGACAAGTTATTAAGTGGCAACTGAATAAAGCCTCTGTCAGTTACAGGCCATAATGTAACACTTTTGTCCTACCTTTATGTATTTTAATATAAATTTAATAGTTTACTAATTTTCCAGTTTTCATTCAATAGTTATTTACTGAAATCTACAGTCAGCAAGTTTATATATTCTGAAAACAATGGCAATTTAAACATTACTTACTTCATAGTAGGTAAAGTAAACTAATGCTCAAAATCTCCAAGTTAGCCTACGACAGTACATGAACCAAGAACTTCCAGAAGTTCAAGCTGGTTTAGAAAGAAGAACCAAAGATCAAATTGCAAACATCCATTGGATCATAGAGAAAGCAAGAGAATTCCAGGGAAACATCTACTTCTGCTTCATTGTCCACGCTAAAGCCTTTGACAGTGTGGATCACATCAAACTGTGGAAAATTCTTTAAGAGATGGAAATACCTGAGAAATGTATGCAGGTCAAGAAGCAACAGCTAGAACCAGACATGGAAGAACAGACTGGTTCCAAATTGGGAAAGGAGTATATTAAGGCTGTATATTGTCACCCTGCTTATTTAGCTTATATGCAGAGTACATCATGAGAAATGCCAAGCTGGATGAAGCACAAGCTGGAATCAGGATTGCTGGGAGAAATATCAATAACCTCAGATGCACAGATGACTCCACCCTTATGGAAGAAAGCAAAGAGGAACTAAAGAACTTCTTGATGAAGGTGAAAGAGAAGAGTGAAAAAGCTGGTTTAAAACTCAACATTGAAAAAACTAAGATGGTGGCATCCAGTCCCATCACTTCATGGCAAACAGATGGGGAAAAAATGGAAACAGTGACAGACTTTATTTTCTAGGGTTCCCAAATCACTGCAGATGGTGATCGCAGCCATGTAATTAAAAGACACTTACTCCTTGGAAGGAAAGTTATGACCAACCTAGATAGCATATTAAAAAGCAGAGACTCTATTTTGCTGACAAAAGTCCATCTAGTTAAAGCTGTGGTTTTTCCAGTGGTCATGTACAGATATAAGAGTTGGACTATAAAGAAAACTGAGCACCAAAGAATTGATGCTTTTGAACTATGGTATTGGAGAAGACATGAGAGTCCCTTCGACTGCAAGGAGATCCAACCAGTCCATCCCAAAGGAGATCAGTCCTGAATATTCATTGGAAGGACTGATGTTGAAGCTGAAGCTCCAATACTTTGCCCACCTGATGTGAAGTGCCGAGTTATTGGAAAAGATCCTGCTTCTGGGCAAGATTGAAGGCAGGAGGAGAAGAGGACAACAGAGGATGAGATGGTTGGATGCCATCACTGACTCAGTGGACATGAGTTTGAGCAAGCTTCAGGAGCTGATGATGGACAGGGAGGCCTGGTGTGCTGCACTCCACAGGGTCGCAAAGAGTCGGACACAACTGAGAGACTGAACAACAACAACTTTATATGTAATAAAACAATTCTAAAAACCTTAAGTAAAAATACTCCCCAAAATGAAAATTATGCTATGCATAATTAGTTGCTGTGCAGGCAGTCAGATCTCTTTGATGTGTCTTTTATTGATACCACACTTAGCAATTTTCTTCAACTCGTTTTCTCTGGATGAGTTTTTCAGTAAGTAGTTACACTGGACTTTCATTTAAATGTCACTATAATTAGAAGTTAAACTTGCAAATTGCAGAATGGACTCTGACTAGTTTAGAAGTAAGTATAAATATCAAGAATAGTTCAGTTAATCTCCATTAAAGCCCTGGCTGTCAAGCAGCCAGGTAGTGGCCAACCAAGGGGCCATTTCCCCCCTCTGCTGGTCACAGATACCAAAGCTTGCAAAGCTGGTGTAAAAAATGGATGTTAGTATTTCTGCCACACCTGCCATAGTTGCTCTAAGGGCTGGAGAATAGCTTCTCTGTGGCAGCATCATCCTCATTGTGTTTGTTTCTGTTTCTGATTGACAACTATGGATGAGTCCGACTGGCAAACCTTTAACCATATTTCTGTGACCTAAAGCAAGAAAGGCAGGGGAGATGAAATCCTAACAACAGTTTTTGGGACAGTGTCGTTTATTAGGCAATAAATTATCTTAACAGAATATTTCAAATAAAGCATACACCATGCATTTATGTATTCAAATGGTGAATGCTGATTTAATCACCTGTATAACTATATATAACTTACTCTCTATGGCAAGAGTCATTGTGATTGACACTTCTCAACACAACAGGGTTATTTTCTAGTCATAATTCCCAAAATGGAAAAATGCTATCATTACATAAATATCACATACATAGATATGGATTGTTTGTCAACACACAAATTTGGTATCCATGTTTATTATTTTTTCCTTCTTATTATGTATAGATGATTATTAAATTATGCATTTTTTCTGGTGTAAGATGGCCTATATTTAGGAAAACTAAGCTAAGAAAAAGGAAAACAGAAATCTCTAAACTCCTTGTTGTTATTCCATATTATGCTAAATAGAGTTTTGGCTTTTGAAGGTTATAGCAATGAAAAACTTAAAATTGCTACAAAGAGCTTTCACTTAACTCTTCTGGATAATATTTCCTGTCAAGAGAAAATATAGCTATTTTGGAGGTGTAAGTAACATCTGTCAATTACAATATGACAAAATTTCTTTATAAAATTGTTCTCAAAATTGAAATTTTCTTTCTCTTTTTCTATACTGATAATATTATACATTCAAAATATCTTTTGTTGACATAAGTTCTGCAAAATAAGAACCAAATTGACCACTGAGATTTCACTATTTTAAACGACCTTAAGCAATTCTAAAGAAAGTAAGATCCTGCTTGAAGAAAATCTTCGTCAACTCACTAAGGAGATGGTTAGGGACAGGGAGGCCTGGAGTGCTGCAGTCCATGGGGTCACAAAGAGTTGGACACAACTAGGTGACTGAAAAACAGACTCACAAATCTGTACAAAGATGTAATTGATTGATTGAAGGACTAATGAGCTCCTTATCACCAAAGTTCCTCAGAGTCTTTCTGATTGCTTCATGGGGATGTTGTAGACATAATGCAGGCATCAGTTGGCAAGATTCAGATCTATTTTGACCTTAGAGTGACAGAATTTAACTGCCTCACTGAGATAATATGAAAACTTTTTGAAAAGAAAAGCACAATAATTTACAAATTTAAATGCATTTGGTTCTTCTTCTTGTGATGCACAGCTCTAGATTAAGTTGATTTTATAGTGGCCTTAGAGACTTCTGTGAAAATTTCAAGATATGTGTGTGTGTGTGTTTTTTTTTTTCCCAGCAGTAGCAATTTCCTCTACTATACTATGCAGAAGCAGTAACACCCAGACAGTAGCAGAGCCATCAGCTTATATTTGGTCTTTTGCCTTCCGAACCTAGAATCTTTAATTATAAAGTATTCAGAAACTTAAGTGAATACTTCAGATATGCTGTTTTAAACTTAACATTTTAATTTCCGGATCTACTGACATTACAAAATTAGAGTACTATCCCATGAAGAAATATCTTTAGTAATTCATGGGCACTTCCTTTATTACTTATATAAATGAATATTGAATAACTAAAGCCATTTAGTATGTTGACATTTTTCCTACCTTCAACATAAGAGAAGTTTTAAAGCAGCATGAAAATGGGAAATCATTTAAACGAAGGTTAATCATATTTTTGCTAAATCTCAATGTAGTTTCATTTCTCTTTGGTTTGAAAAATGAACAGAGAAGCAATAAAGCTATTTTATCTAGATTATATATTTTTGAGAATATTAGCAAAAATGAGTACTGCTGTGCTTAAAATAATTATAAATACTGGTCATTTTGAGAGTAAAAAATAATGTTTTAGAAAAAAAGTAAAATTCATTATTTTTGTAAACACTGATCAATGATATCAGAGGTTTAAGTGGAAAAAAAATAGTTGAATGAGTATAGACCACTTGGGATACAGAAAAAAGTCTTAAATTTGGCCAAGTTAAAAAAAAAAAACCTATAAGACAGAAACTGACACCATTAAAAAAAAGTCAGAAGGCAGAAATACTACAAAGGAAACATCGGTGAATATTTAAGGAAAAGTGAAACAAAATCGTTCACAGTTATCATTTGTTTATGCTATCAGGAGAAAAAATGATCAACAAGAATGAATGAAATATTCAGATATCTTTAACATCCTCTTTTTATAATCTGCTAAGTACAAGCCAATATAGCATATTTACTAAACCATGGTGTAAATCAACTTTATTCAAAGCTAGTTCCTATACAACTCTTTATACTATAAGAATATGGCTTTTTTCCCTCATATAGAATTCCAAATCATAAATTTCTTAAATTTTTATCATCTCTCTACTCATATGATTTAAGAAGGGTCAAAATTTAATTGACTTCTCTGTTATCTACTTATATTGCACTTACTGGTAAGATTACAAAAGAATATATCTCCGTTAATATAGAAAACACTGTTCCATCTCTCTTACGGCAAACTATGCCAAAACCAGAGCAAATAAATCAAGCTGAAGATAGCTAAAATACCTGCTAATAAAAACAGGGTGGGGGTGGGGGGGAATGTGCTTCTAGGTCAGTTCTGATCATCTTCTCTCTTCTGACGAAACTATGAAAATGAATCAATGTGAAAAAAGAAATACTTTTGTACTTCACCTTAAACCTTCTAGTCAGAGAAAATTCTTACACTGTATCCATTATAACCCTTAAGAGGGGATCATCAACAAGGAATGAAACCTGTTTGAAAACATAGTAAATATTGTTTTTTGGAAAATCTTCCCTACCACCAATTAAAAAAAAAAAAAGACACTCGTTGTAATAGTATGAATACATACATTTTGAAAACCAAAAAGCAAACAGTTTTACTTCACTTATAAGTAAGGCTTCATAATTTGTCCAGAAGTTTAAGCAGTCTTTATAGAGAGTGAAAGTTGCTCAAGTCATGTCAGACTCTTTGCAACCCCATGGACTATACAGTTCATGGAATTCTCTAGGCCAGAATACTGGAGTGGGTAGCCTTTCCCTTCTCCAGGGTATCTTCCCCACCCAGAGATCAAACCCAGGTCATTTGCATTGCAGGCAGATTCTATACCAGCTGAGCCACAAAGGAAGCCCTAGAATACTGGAGTGGGTAACCTTTCCCTTCTCCAGAGGATCTTCCCGACCCAGGAATTGAACAGGGGTCTCCTGCATTGCAGTCTGATTCTTTACCAACTGAGCTATCAGGGAAGCCCAGTCTTTACAGCAAAGGACAAATGCAAGCGAAACATTTTTAAAGCCAATTACAACAAATATATTTTTACATTTTCATATACAGGCCCCCCATCCCCCTCCTCACCCACCATTCCTAAGACACACACACTTTTCTTGTCTTCTCATGGCTTAATCACATTCTGGTAGGATACAGAAAAAGGTAGCACCATGAGCTGTAAGGCTTAACTTAACAAAATTTTGAAAGATATATTTTGTTTCTGATTGACAGACTATTTCCTAAATGACTAACAGTGATACAGATAATGAAAAGCAAATCAAGTAGTTGGAATTCTGTATGGCAAAAACCATCACAATATTGTAAAGTAATTATCCTCAAATAAAATAATTAATTAAAAATTTTTTTTTAAATTAATTAACTGAAATCAAATCAAGAAAGAAGATTTAAGGGAACAATAACAAAAAGGGACAAAGACAAAACTGTAAAATATTTAAATAATTACATAAAATTCTGCTGAGCTGAACAGTAAAAATCTCTGATTGAAAGCTCAATTAGCCTAGTTTTTTTTTTTTTTACTTCTCAAATATTTTAGAGACTTAAAATAATAATAACAATAAAAAATTTTTACAAAAGTACTTTCATTTTAACCATTGTCAGGTATGTTTGTTTTTAAAAAGATGCAGGTTCTCGCTTCCCTCACGATGGTTCAAGAGGACTGAAGCAGCCTGCTCCAGCCAGCCTGCCTGTAACAGATAAACATCACAGGGCTGGAGCCAAGGGTGCAACTGGATGTGGCAGGGCTCTCTCCCCTTTCACTCCTCTCTAGAAACCTTGGACCACTGGACAAAACCCCGAGAGGGATTGTCAGAAGATCCTCTGATCAATCCTGAAGAAATCTGGTATACTGATGGAAGCAGCTTTGTCTTGGATGGAAAAAGAAGAGCTGGATATGCAGGAGTCTCCAATTTTGAGATCATAGAGGCTAAGCCTCTGCTGCCAGCGGTCAAGGTGCCAGGACATGACTCCTGGATTCACTACTCACGAGCCAAGCCGTGGAAGAAAACAGAAGAGGACACTCAATACACCTGTCAAGCTACGACATGAAGCACCAGTTCAGCAAAGATAAAACTACAGCCAACCACAGAAAACATCAGTCACCCTTAGATGGACACCGCTATAAGGACTCTGAGGCCTGAGACTAGCAAGAGGGGGAGGCCCAATGCCCCTCACCGTCCCAGTTCAGCAGGAAGTAGCCAGAGACCTCGACACCCCTATTCCCAAAGAATTGAGGCTCCCATCTCTTGAGGGATGTTAGGTAGTTAGAATAGGGAAAAAGAGTCCAAAATGGCGGTGGCTAAAAGACCTGGAAGGGAAAGCCTGCAAAAATAGAACAAAGGGAGGTCCGAGGACCGGAGTGAAAACCTCAGGTAAAACCAACAACACTCCTGGCCGGCCCAATTTACATAAGACAGGCCCAGGGACAGAAACATATAAAAAGAGGAGCCAAAGTCCTCTTCCCCTCCTTTTGCCCCCTCCCTCTCCCCCACGCGATGGGGTGATCGTCTCTTCGGGTCTTTGGATCAATGTGCCCTCATGCCTCAAAGACGGATTTTCCTGCTATTATCTAAATAAATAGAGCTGTAACACTGAAAAAAAAAAAAAAAAAAAAAAAGAAAAAAAAGAAAAAAAAAATAAAAAAGATGCAGGTTCTTTACTGATACTGTTATACTTCTGACAAAATATTTTCTTTTATTTTTTTGCTCCGAAGGTCTGATGGTAATAAATTTTCTCAATTTATATTTTTCTGGAACAGTCTTTATTTCTTATTTGTCTTTGAAATATATTGCCCCATGATTAGTCTTTTGTGTGCATGTATGAATGTGTCTCATTTTATATTTTTCAATATTCTGTATTTTTATATTCTTTAAATGAGAAATCTGCCATATTCATCTTTGTTTTTATCTATGTGGTATTCCTTTTTTATTTTATTGACTACAACAAAGATATTTATCTTGCCTTGGATTTTATTTGCTTGAGTATATTATATCTTTGTGTGATTTGGGTGAACATTTATTTTATTTGGGGTATCTGAGCTTCTTGAATTGTATTTTGAGGATTTTCATTGCTTTTGGAAAATCAAAATTGTTACATCTTCTGTCTTTTTAATTTTTTTTTAAATTTTTATTTTTGCTTTGTTTCTTGTTTTATGTTTGTTTGTTTGTTTTTTGGTTTGTTCATTTCTTTTTTGGGAGGATCCCCTGGAGAAGGGAAAGGTTACCCACTCCAGTATTCTGGTCTGGAGAATTCCATGGACTATACAATGGGGTCACAAGGAGTCAGACACAACTGAGGGACTTTCACTTTCCCTTTTTTTCTTTTTTAAATTTCTTATTTTTACTTATTTATTTTTTCTGCCCTTTTTATATTCTACTCTTGGGATTCCAATTTCATATATGCTAGAACATTTGACATCATTGCATTGCTATATCTTTGGAAACTCTGTGCTCCCTCTTTCTTTTCTTTTTTCCTTTTCATTCCTTTTAGTGCTCCTATTTGAATAATTTGTATTGTATTATCATTAAGTCCACTTAGTTTCTCCATAATTGTGTCAAGTCTACTGACAAACTCTTTCAAAGACTTCTTGTTGACTAAATTTTGTTTGAAGGACATGTTCTGTTTCTCTTTGCTGAAGTTCCCCACCTGCGAGTTGCAAAACTTATCCACTAGATTCTACACTCATATGTTAGTCCACTTTCAGTCTTCAGAAATTTGTTAAACTCTTTAACTGGATTCTTCTTACCTGCTTGTAGGAATGCTTCTGTTTTCTTCCACTGCCAAAGATCAGTCAGTGTTCATGCCCTGTCTTGTCTTGGATTTCCTTATATTTCAAGAGAGTTTATTGTCTCCTGAACACCTTAGTGAGTGCAAGAAAAGTTATGCTTTGTAAATTATCAAACTTATTCTTAGGGTGTTAGAAAATCTCTTTACAGATGTCTATTCCCTGGGGTAAAGCCAGAAACTATTTCTCTAAACATCTTAATGTTTGTCTTCCAGTTTATAAAACCTAAAATTAAATATCATCTCTATCATCCACTCATATAGTATAGGTACATATATTGATATCTGGCATTTATTCATGAGAAGTCTGTTTTATTTTTATTTTTTAATTTGCTTTCTTTTAAAATTTCTATTTTCTTTCTTGTTCCACACTTTTACTCTGATGATAGGTTTCAGTTTTGATTGGTATGCTGTATATCTGGGAATCAGTTGTGGGGCTTTAAGCTGAGAATATATATCTTTCATTAAGTCACAATTTATTATTATTTTCTGGTCAGTTGACTAGATGTTTTCTAGTGTTCTTTCAATTCTGCAGTTTTGTTTTATTTTGCTTTTTAGTTTCAAAATTCCAGGTTATTAGCTTTATACATAAAGGGAAACTATAAAAACTTTCAAGCTTTTATTAATCTAAAAGCCAAAGGTCCCATCCCTCTTGAACATCAAAAATTCTCATGTGTAGCTCTGAGGGTTAATTTTGGTTTTAGCTAAAAATTTTACTGTTCCATACTTAATGTTTCTACTTTAGTTCTTAATTTTGGAGAAATCAGGCTTGTTTTACTCAATTGCATATTAAAAGTTATTTAGCATTCTATAAGATCTTTCTCTGATTTTTAAAACAAGAGAAGATGTTGGCCTTTTCAGTTAAGTGAATTTTCCAGACATCAGTTTTGATAAATTATTAATCTATGCAATTGTAACTTTAATTTCTACATTTCCCAAAAGTTATCTTTGTGGATATAAGCATTTGTATACTCTGTATTTCCATATTTTTACGTGTTTGGTTTTTGATAGCATTATGTTAATTGTACATATTTATTTCATATTTTAAATTTTTCCAGAAAATATGTGGCTTTACTATTTTTGCTTTGATTTTTTACTGGAGATGTAAGGCATATGGAATGTTTGGAGTTATCTTTGTTGTTGTTCATTCTCTAAGCCATGTCCTACCCTTTGCGACCCAATGGACTGCAGCATGCCAGGCATCCCTATATTTCACTATCTCCCTGAGTTTGGTCAAATTCATGTCCATTGAGTTGGTAATGTCATCCAAATATATCATCCTCTGTTGCCTCCTTCTCTTGCCTTCAATCTTGCCCAGCATTAGGGTCTTTTCCTGAGAGGTTGCTCTTCTCATCAGTGGCCAAAGGATTGGAGTTTAGCTTCAGCTTTAGTACTTCCAATGAGGATTTAAGGTTGATTTCCTTTAAGATGGACTGATTTGATCTCCTTGTTGCCCAAGGGATTCTAAAGAGTCTTTTCCAGCACCACAATTCAAAAGCATCATATCGTCAATGCTCGGCCTTCCTTGTGATCCAACTCTCAGATCCCTACATGACTACCAGAGAAATTATAGCTTTGACCATACACAAGTTTGTCTGCAAAATGATGTCTCTGGTTTCTAATAGGCTGTCCAGGCTTGTCATAAATTTCCTTTCAAGGAGCATGTGTCTTAATTTTATGACTGCAGTCACCAGTCATCAAAATCCTCAGGGATTTTGGAGCCCAAGAAATTAGTCTGTCACTGTTACCATTTTTTCCCCTTATTTTTGCCATGAAGTCATTGGACTGGATGCCATGTTCTAAGTTCTTTGAATGCTGAGCTTTAAGTCTGCTTTTTCACTCTTCTCTTTCACCCTCATCAAGAGGCTCTTTAGTTCTCTTCAATATCTGGCATTAGAGTGGTGTCATCTACATATCTGAAGTTGTTGATCTTTCTCCCAACAATCTTGATTACAGCTTGTGATCCGTCCAACCTGGCATTTCACATAATGCATTCTGCTTGCTAAGTCACTTCAGTCATGTTGGACTCTTTGTGACCCTATGGACCATAGTCTGCCATGCTCCTCTGTCCTTGGGATTCTCCAGGCAAAAATACTGGATGGATTGCCATGCCCTCCTCCAGGGAATCTTCCTGATCCAGGGATTGAACC
Organism: Cervus elaphus; assembly: GCF_910594005.1. Taxonomy (NCBI): domain Eukaryota; kingdom Metazoa; phylum Chordata; class Mammalia; order Artiodactyla; family Cervidae; genus Cervus; species Cervus elaphus. Next base: position 8,357,005 of record NC_057844.1, on the reverse strand, counting down.
CACGTCTCTTATGTCTCCTGCATTGGCAGATGGGTTCTTTACTCCTACCACCACCTGGGAAGCCCCCAGGTATTCTTCATGTAAGTTAATTAAACCAGGTACAATACACAGCCTTGTCATACTCCTTCCCCAATTTGAAACCAGTCAATCATTCCATGTAATGTTCTAACAGTTGTTTCTTGACCTGCATACAGGTTTCTGGGGAGATAGGTAAGGGAGTCTGGTATTTAAATCTCTTTAAGAATTTTCCACAGTTTGTTGTGATCTACACTGTCAAATGAGGGAGACACAGGTTCAGTCCCTGGGTTGGGAAGATCCCCTGGAGAATTCCATGGGCAGAGGAGCCTCATGGCTACAGTCCATGAGGTCGCAGAGTTGAGCACCGTGAGGTGACTAACAACACACTGTCAAAAGCTTTAGCTTAGTCAATGAAGTAGATGTTTATCTGGAATTCTCTTGCTTTTTCTATGATCCAGTTGATGTTCGCACTTTGATCTCTGGTTCCTCTACTTTTCTAAACCCAACCTGTACACCTGGAAGTTCTCAGTTTATGTACAGTTGAAGCCTAGCTTGAAGGCTTCTGAGCATAACCTTACTGGCATGCAAAACGAACACAATTTTAAGGCAGTTTGAACATTCTTTGGTATTGCCTTTATTTGGGGTTGGAATGAAAACAGACCTTTTCCAGTCCTGTTGGCCACTGCTGAGTTTTCTAAATTTGCTGACATACTCAGTTCAGTTCAGTCGCTCAGTCATGCCCAACTCTTTGCAACCCCATGGGCTGCAGCACACCAGGCTTCCCTGTCCATCACTACTCCTGGAGCCTACTCAAACTCATGTCCATCACATTGGTGATGCCATCCAACCATCTCACCCTCTGCCATCCCCTTCTCCTGCCTTCAGTCTTTCCCAGCATCAGGGTGTTTTCCAATGAGTCAGTTCTTTGGATCAGGTGGCCAAAGTATCAGAGTTTCAGCCTCAGCATCAGTCCTGCTCAGTGCATCAATTTTTAGGATTTTAAATATCTTGGCTGGAATTCCATCACCTTCACTAGCTTTGTCTGTAGTTATCTTTATTTTTATTTACCTTAAAGAAATGTGTTTTCTGTATGGATTCAGTTATAATAATGTAATTTAGTAAGATAATGGGCTCTGTTTGGGGATCCTGGACTGACTTCTTGCTTCATAACTTTGTGCTGTATGATGGTTTGCTTAGCTGTATGCCTCAGTTTAGGGTATTAACTTTGAATTAATTTTTATTGCTGCCTTAACAAATTATCACAGATTTAGTGACTTCAACCAACACAAATATATTACCTTATAATTCTGTAGGTCAGAAGTTAGACTTGAATATAATTGGCTATAATCAAGGTACTGGCAGGGCTGCCTTTGCCTATAAATACTTAGCTATTCTAGTACAATGTAGGTTTTGAAAGCAGGAACCACTGTAGTGAATATCTCATTATTTACAACAGTGTCAGCACCATCACAGGCACTGAATGAAAGCTTGATGTTGAAAAAATAAATGCATCCAACAAAGCAACAAATCATTCATCACACTCAGTGAACTGAACGGAATTCTAAGATAAACATAGTGATAATTAAAAGGGAGCCTATGTATTCTTTGCCTAGGTTGATTCTTGGCTACTCAGTTCCAAATTTGGACTTTTCCAAAAAAAGCATCCCTTATATGACATGATGATTTCACTAGTACTTAAACTATAACTTTTCAGGAAAAAAAAAAAATCTAATGAATTTTCATTAGAACTGAAGTCAGTTGGGTCCTGGTAGGACTCCTAGGTATGGAGGCCTTTCTATCTCCCAGTTTCTTGAAGGCAAGACTCCAGCCTCCATGACCTTCCCTCAATTCCAAAGGATTCAAACAGTTGCTAATCGGGGAGGAGCAGCCAAGAGACCACTTGAGATAAGATTAAATGCACCAGAGAATCTCATCTACATCAGGAAACCAAACTCCAAAGATAAAATTAAGGGAATAGAAGCCATACTCACCCCCAATCTTATCAGAGACTCCACTTTGATACCCTGTTATAAAATCCTTCATCAAGTTCTCTGGTTTTGGGACACATAGTTTTTTGAGGCACAACCCTGGTATGTCTCCCTGTGCCTGGCAAAGCAGCGAAAGTCGCTCAGTCACGTCGGACTCTTTGCAGCCCTGCACAGTCCCTGGAATTCTCCAGATCAGAATACTGCAGTGCTTAGTCTTTCCCTTCTCCAGGGGACCTTCCCAACCCAGGGATTGAACCCAGGTTTCTCGCATTAGGGGCGGATTCTTTACCCGCTAAGCAACAAGGGAAGCCACAGCAAAGTTATGAAGCTGTCCTTTTCTGTTTAACTCAAAACCGTCTCCAGGATTTGATTCAGCACCAGTATATGTGGAGACTGAGCTTTCAGTAACAGTGTAAAGTGAAGTCGCTCAGTCGTGTCCGACTCTTTTCAACCCCGTGGACTATGGCCTACCAGGTTCCTCTGTCCATGGAATTTTCCAGGCAAGAATACTGGTGTGGGTTGCCATTTCCTTTTAATAGAAATTTAAAATCATATTGAAAGTGATTGTAAATTCTGTTGTTTCAATAAAACTTCAGTAACAAATTAGAGAATAAATGATAAAAAAGATAGCTTCAAAACTAATAGAATCATGGAAAAGATAAAATTTAGCTAGATAGGATAGCCAGATCAGTTTATTTATACATATATGCTAAATATGTCACTAAGACATCCTTAATTTATAAATTCACATCTTTCAACATGATACACATATAAAAAACAACTGAATGTAGACAAAACTTTGGACTACATTTTCTTTCATTCTATCATTGCTCTGCCAGTATATAGTTGAGTGGTTCAGTCAGGTTACATAGTCTATCCATTCATTAAGAGGTTTTTCCTAGTTAGCATTTATATTCTATAACAGTAGAATTCTTTCATTTCTGTAAGGAGTAATTTTTTTAATAAATCATCTTTTATTCAAATGGTACTTTGATGTATTAAATGAGGAACAAAAGTATGATTCATCTTTAAAGTAATATGTCAAACCATGACATTTCTAATGAATAAAAAATAAATGTTCTTTCTTATATCCTGTTGGTTGAAATTATATATAACTATATAAATAATAAGGATAAATATATATAATTTATCTAGACCATATGCTTATATCTGCTTTATTAAAACATCTCAATTTTATGAAATTGCATCTAGTAAAACAGCATAGAATACAGTGATCACTCACTTAAGGAGATACAGATATTCTTTAACCCTCATAATTCAGCAAGCTTTTAAATGTTTTATTAAAAAAAATATATATAAGTCAACAATTAGGAATTTTGTCTAATCATTAATTAAGGAAATTTTAATTTATAGACATGTCATTGCTATTTTTAATATTATACAAGTACATTTCTGTTATGTATTCTTTTCAATGATCAATATTATGACTTTCTATAATAATATATGCTTACTTTAATTTTTAAGAGCTACCTTGAATGACATGTTATTTTATAATATTAATTTTTTGGGGATGATTTGAAGCTTATATTTAGTAATCCTTTATTATAAATTTTTTCACAAAAATATTAACTCTTTCTTGATATAACTATTTGTTTCTTTACATCCTAGAAATTCTGAAAACACTGGGCCCTATATAGTAAAATAAAGTCAAATAATCTAACCCATCAGTTATTTTAATTACCATTTGAAATATTTCACTTGAAATAAGTATGAACTGGATTAATTTAATTCAATGTGTTTTTCTCTCCACTGAGGGTGATTTTAAATCAAATCCTGTAAGAAAATATGCCATTGTGAATAGGAAATATGAAGTCACAAGAGAGTTTTTCTTTCATCCTATTTCTAGTATATAATAAAAGCAAATTCATGGAGATCTACAAGGTTTACAAACAATATTGAAGGATAAACTTCAGCACTAGTATGCTGGTCAAAATAATTGGCTTACTAATTGTCTTCTTAACCTAAAGCTGCCTAATATAGTATTCCACATCTATTTCATATATATTACTTGTTCCACAGTAGATTGTCTCTAATCAAATTGATGGTATTTAGCAGATAGTCAAGACGATGCTTTTGTAACGAACATTGTTGAAGTCCCATCTCAATCACGTAACAGGTCCCTAACTTCGGATAGCTCATGTCTTTGTGTTTAGACCAGGCACATTAAAAAAAAAAAAAAGTGACTTGGCCTCCCTTGCTGGCTCAGTGGTAAAGAATCCACATGCCAAAGAAAAAGACCCGAGTTCAATCCCTGGTCCGGGGAGATCCCACGTGCCGGCTGAACCCATGCACGGGACTCCTGGGCCTGCTCTCCAGAGCCTCGGGGCCACAAGCACTGAGGCCACGCGCGGCAGCTGCCGAAGCCCAGGCGCTCTCGAGCCCGCGCTCTGGGCCGGAGAGGCCACCGTGGGAGAAGCCTGCGCCCTGCAGCTGGGGAGGGGTCTCCAGCGTCCTCAGCCAGGGCAAAGCCCACGCAGCGGCAAGGCCAGCATATCCGAAAAGAAAGAAATACAATTTAGCAGTGCCTCATATGAATTCAAAACTTTTAAATGCCTCATGAATAGTAAACATACTATTAATTTTATGTCCCATTTTGAATTTCAGAGTAGAAATCAGGAAAATAAAATGAGAAGCACTATGGGCCCCCATTGCGCAGTTGTTGTCGGCTAAATGTCCGTCTCAGTCAGTGAGTCACAAGGGAAAGTCTCGGACTGGTCATGGAATTTAATGCTAATTATAATTTGCCACAAAGAAGGAAATGGCAACCCACTCCAGTATTCTTGCCTGGGGAACCCCAGGGACCGAGGAGCCTAGCAGGCTACAGTCCACGGGGTCGCAAGAGTCATACACAACTTAGTGACTAAACCACCGCATTTGCAGTATTTAAGATTGTTGGCTCTTATTGACTACAATGTGGCTTGGAGAAGCGTCGTTTATACTTGGTTCTTCATGTGCGCATGCTCAGTTTGTTTGACTCTTTTGCAACACTATGGGCTGTAACCCATCCGATTCCTCTGTCCATGGGGTTTCCCAGGCAAGAATACTGGAATGGGTTGCTATTTCCTTCTCGAGGCATCAAACCCAAGTCCTGTGTCTCCTGCATTTGCAAGCGGGTTCTTTACCACCCAGCCGCCTGGGAAACCTCATGTTTGGTTCTTAGGAGGAAGTATTTTGTGAGGCAGGAATTATAGAGGCAGGCCATGAATTCTGAAGTTTTGTTAGAGTTTCTGTCCTCTGTTTTATCTTTTGAGAAAAGCAGACTTGGTTATTTTTTTCCATAAATTGTATGTAATATAGGTAAATAGAGATTACTCCTTTTAAAAACTCTATTGATGAAAGTAGGAATATATGCTTATGTACATTTCCTCAGAGACTCTGCTTCTTACAAGTACATATACAAAATTAAATATTCAAACAACTCTGTTTCAGTATACCACTTGAGTTCATGAGAATGGGAGCAATAGTGATGTTTATAAAAGTAAAATTTCAAATAATCTGACAAAAAGCAAAAGTAAGCATTTATACTCATTGACAAGATTTAGATATAAGGATATACTATCAATCATGTTATCAAACACTGTCCTTTTAAGTATGACAAGGCAATTAAGCCAATATAGATAATTGCCTATAATAATAAATAGCCCAGCTACTAATAAACATGTTTATGTGATCTATCATTTTTAACTCTGAGATGTAAACACTTGGTTTGTATTACACAAAAACATTCTGAACATGCACAGGGGAAAGCACACTCCACTTTCTCTAAGAGATTTAAGAATAGGCCATGGGCCTGACCTTAGGGATATCCCCATATCTCCTGTTGGGTGATCTAAAAAGTAACCCGACATCACCAGACTTCTGAGAAACTTCTCAATGAGTTTGTTTCCCTTTCCCTTCCTTCTTTAATAAAAGAAAGACAATTTCTTTAAACTTCTGGCATCTCTGAGATTTCACAAATGTTTTGAGTGTTTATTTGTAAATGTTGAAACATTGTAGGGCTTATTATCATTAGTTACAGGATTAGTGTGTTATCTAAGTATTCTTTGCAAAAAGTTAAGAACATGACTCTCAAATTTGTCATTTGTCAAAGATTCCTTTATCTCTTTAATGAGAAAATCAGTAAGATAATAAAGCTGGTTCCAAGGAGAATACAGAGACAGTCGGCTAAATGAGCCACTGACTTCTCTCTAGAGCCAGTGAAAGAAAAAAAAAATGCTGAAATACAATTCCTAAGTTGCATATTTAATTGTTTAGTTTCCTATAGAACAATAAAAACACAACATGATGCAATATTTCACACTTCTAAAAGTCTTTTAGAATTTAAATTTTAATGTCCAGGCTGACTTTGAAAGACACACAGTAATCTTTTGCCATATTTCTACATTAAATAATTTATCTTAATGGTATACTAAATTTCCACAGTTCTAAGATGTTTGCAAGTTTTCCTGCCTTCTGAGGTTTAAGAAGAAATGATGCATACCTATATTAGACATGCTACAGAAATACCAATTTCTTTTTAAAATCAAATATACTTCAACTGAAAAACCAAAAACAAAACAGAACTCCCACAGTTTTTCTTAATCATTTGATGTTTTTTGGAAAGAGATATTTAAGATACCAGTATCTACCTTTCTGTTGTTAGATTCCTATGGCTATTATTCCCTATCATTATTTCTATTCCTTATACCAGAGAATTACTCTCCAACTAAGTTATCTTCTTCAAACATTCACACATATGCAGTGTTCTCAATGGGAAATTTTGAAGTTTCTATTTTTACTGAAAAAGTGTTAAGTAGAAAAGTGCTAAAGATACTTCTTTTTCAGTGTTAGAAATACCTAACATCCTAGAATCATACTTGGTGTTGCTTTAGTTCCTAAGTCGTGTCTGACTCTTTTGCGATCCCAAGGACTGTAGCCCACCAGGATCCTCTGTCCATGTGATCTCCCAGACAAGAATACTGGGGTGGGTTGCCATTTCCTCCTCCAGGGGATCTTATCGGCTGAAGAAGCAAATCTCTTGCGTCTCCTACACTGGCAGGTGGATTCTTTACCACTGAGCCAGCAGGGATCTTATTTTTGTCCTCCAAATTTGTCACTGGCCATGATCTTACCTCTTACTCTAACCTTGAGGGCATCTCTTCCATAAACATCTTCAAAATTTTTTTTTTTTAATTTTAACTTGAAAAGGTTTTTCTCCCTTTCATGAAGGTCAAGAATTACATCAAATATTGGAAAAAGGGCAAATGGAGCAGAGTTCAACTCCTTTCCAAAAGCAACAGACACTAAGGTCAAAATGGTGCAAGCACTAAAGAGGAAAAACCCCACTACACCGAACCCTGCAGGACATTTTGCATCATTTTAGAGTTCTTAAAAATATTAAATGTGTCCAGCAGTGCATTGATTTCAACTGATATATTTCTTGTGCTTGATTAATGTCTTCAGATTTGGATTTGTTCGCATTGAGAGAGAAGCTTTCAGTGACAGTTTTTCTTTAAAAGTGTTTGCTCTTGGTAAAGGTTTTAAGTGAATTAACATAGTTAAAGGGCTTTCCTGGTGGCTCAGTGGATAAAGAATCCTCCTTCAGTGCAGGAGACCTAGGTTCAATCCTTATGTTGAGAAGATCCTTTGGAGAAGAAAATGGCAAGCCACTCCAGTATTCTTGCCTGGGATATCCCAGGGATAGAGGAACCTGGCAGGCTACAGTCCATGGGGTAGAAAAGGGTCAGACACTACTTAGTGAGGAAACCTCTACCACCACAACGTAGTTAAGGTCTTGGTGGAAGTGTTATGATTTTGGACTCTCAAATCTAAATGCCTGAGTTTGAATCAAGGCTTTGAAACAAGAAAAATTGCCCCTCACTTAGTTTGGTGTGTGGCTTTAATTAGTTAACAAATTAAAGACTTACGAAAGGTCACTAGTATAGATGTTGTTTGTTAATATTCTTAACATAGCAGTGGCATGTTAAAAATGTCTCACCATTATCCTAACATGTTTACAAAAATAATCTGAACGTTTATGCTACTCAAAATTAGAAATAAAGATTCTTTCACTTATTTTCATAGAACATAAATGGTGGTAGGTGACACTCTATTTACTGAATGGAAAGAAAAGGAAGACTGTGGCTTACTGTGGGCATTCATTGGGTTGAAAAGAGGAACTTATAAATATGCAAGGACTGTATACTGGGGAAGGCAAGAAAAGTGTGAAGATGTGAATTAAAAAAAAAAAAAAAAAGATGAAGACTGTCACAAAGCAATGGACACCCCTAGATAATTCTTCACAGAAATTTAAAATTTAGAATTTTATTCACATATTTGTATCTTGTCTTTTTCTCAGTACTTTCCTTCTTTCTTTTCTTTTTTTTTTTTTTTTTTTTGAGTAGCTGGTATAGTCAACAATAAGAAAGAAAAAATCAATTATAATGGTGACACAAACTAATAATTACAAAAATATTTATTCTTAAGCCAATCATGCTGATTTAAATATCTCTACTTTAAGAATAACATACCATTTTATGGTGGTCCTGCAGTAAAGAATCCACCTGCCACTGCAGGAGCCTTGGGTTCAGTCTCTGGATTGGGAAGATGCTCTGGAAAAGGAAATGGACCCACTCCAGTTTCCTGCCTGAGCATCCTGGAGGGCTGCAGTCCATGGGGTCACAAAAGAGTCAGACAGCAATGTTTGTTTAAACCGCAAAAGCTGTTGAATGACTAAATAGCAACAACAGTGGTAAGAATGAAGGTACATTTTTCCATAATCACTTTAGAAAATTTATTTTCTTGAAACTCTCTCTCTGAATTGTGCTCAAATTGAAAGTTTTGAGAGTATTTGACCACTGAGAAATTTGAATGTAGAAATAAATATTACTTTTTCTCCCATCCATTAAGATGGGGGATTTGCTTTAAAAAAAAAAAAAAAAAGAATAAATAAATAAATAAAATCTGTAACCTCAGAATCCACTCCATGGAAAGTAATGTCATTAGATCATTATCACAGTTCTTTTCACTGTGCTAAATGAGCTGAACTTTTCTGAACAAAAAAGGCTGTGTTCTTTAATAGTGCAGAACTGGGAAGCTGCAGCCACTGCCTGTTGCCTTTGCAGTGAGATGCCCTCATTGTGTTTTTTCATGTCATTATCAGATACTCGGATTTGCTCTCACTTCAGCATCCGGCAGAGGCAGTTGGGACTAATTTGCCATGTCAGTTTTATGAGCTTAACTTTCTTATTCAATATAATGTACCAAAATGGAAAATCCCTCAGTTTTATCTATTCTTTCTATCTGGATTTTGTACAATACTTGAATTAATTCATTGTTGAGGTTTCTTAGTAACATATAATAATAATATTCTAAAGCTCTACATAAGCAGTTAGCATAGGGTTTAACTGCACAACTATTGAAAAATAAACTCTGGGCATCAGAAGCATTGTGTCTGTTTTGTCACAAACACAGTAATATATTTTGCCATTTCAGCTGAAGGATCATCAAGTTCTCTTTTGCTTTAGTTTTAGTATTTATTTACTTGTAATCACTAAGCTAGATAAGATAGAGGAGTGTTTACGTTACCTGTGTAAATCTGTCTTGATTTTTAAGACTAAATCTATGTATTAAATATCATAATCAGTTTTCTCTGGAACTAAACAAGTAGTAGGCAACTAATCTTACAATATAAGATCATGCTGAAATGCATGGAACTGCCTTACCTTGCCATAGAGAACATGTTGCAATGGTACAGTACACTACATGCAATTTTTATGCATTGAATTACGAGATTTTCCCATGATCACTGTAAGGCATTATAGCAAGAATTATCTCCACTGTACAGAATACTGAGGCTTGTACTGGTTGTGACTTGACCTTACATTGAAATAATTGGAATAATCTAGAGAATGCTATGAAACGACAAATGCCTATCCAATCCTAAGGTTAACTGAATGGGAATCTCTGTAGAAAAGGACTGACTTTGAACCTTTAACTTATCTCGCTATTCTGTTTTCAGATAAGGTTGGCAACCACTCTTTATACTGTATGGCTTCAGACTGTCCAAACTGTGCTTATTCACTCCACCAGGCTCCCTTGTCCAAGGGATTCTCCAGGCAAGAATACTTGAGTGTTTTGTCATTTCCTCCTCTAGGGTATCTTCCTGACCCAGGGATCAAACCCCTGTCTCCTGCATTGCTGGCAGATTCTTTACTGCTGAGCCCCCAGGGGAAGCCCTTAGGCAGGCACTCTGCAATCATGGTGGGGCGGGGTCAACGGTGAACTTGTAGTTAGTGCCTTAGTAAGAGGAATCAGGCTCACCTTTTATGGAGAATACTTCAGTTAGACATCTTAGAAGTCAGCATTTGAGGACACCATGGACTTTGCTTGCATCCCTGCCAGAGAATCCCTTATTTTATGTTTCTTTACTGGTATTTTTGAAAAAGTAGAAAAGGAATGAGAGGGGGAAAGGGTCACTTCTGGGAAGTTGCACCAATATTCCCAAATTTCTCTCTCCCAAGAGCTTTTCTTTCATCTTTTTTTTTTTTGGCTTAGTGAAAAATTGTATAACCCCTGAAACTTTACTTAATCCAAAACCTGCCACAGTCAGAAAAAGCCTTCAAAGAATAACGATATCCTTGGGCCTGGTAGACCTTAAATACTGATAATGAGAATGTAGGTGGAAACTTCTTCCCCTTGGGGATTAAACACAGTCTTATTGGTGTAAGACTTTTATCTCTTATTGGTGTATTCTATTTTGCTTGCAGACAGAGATAATTTAGGTAATTGATAAAGGAAGTTAAAGAAATAAGATTCAATACTCTAGAGTAATATTTATTTCCAGATTGATTCAAGTTTGGATAAAATGTCAGGTTTTTAAAAGAATTGCTTACATTTATTTTGATGAAATATAAAATAAAGATACAGAATACATATACTAATCTCAGATGTCCTAGAGATGGCATGTCCTTTTTTCCTGCTTACTTTTCTATCCCTAGTACTTTGGAATTATAATAACTCAAAGCTTATTGTAAAAATCCCATTGCCACGTTCCAATGTGTTAGATACTGCATCTTGTATAAAGATTCCATTTATGGAGTCTGATTTTGATTTCAGATAAATGAGCACAGAGCATTACTGCTGCAACTGGAGATTTATAAGATAGCTCATAATGCATGCCTGGCTATCTGAATTCAAAATCTAAAACAGACAGATATCTTAATCACCTCACTTTGGCTTACAGCATTTCTATTTTTTTTTCCTTCTTTTTACATGAAAGCTCTCTGCATTTTCCCATCACATATTTAAGTGGATATTTTAATGTTGTCTTTAAACTATGCCTTAAGCTGGAGAAGATTGTCTTATTTCAGACAGTGAGCAAAAAATCTAGATCTATTTGATGCTACTGTATTCAGAATCAATGTACTTAGACTTTACAGTTTTCATGTTTTGACTTAGACTTTATTATCACAAGATATTTCACAAACTTAAATAAATTTGCAATGATAAAGATTCATGAGTACTGAATGCATGCTTTTCTAAGGAAACACAGAAAGGTACTATTGCTGTTTCTTAAGTAGTTCATGGGAGAAACCAGAGATGAGTAATTCTCCAGAAATACAGGAGTTTTATCTGTTAATGGTATACCCTTAACACATAGGAGATAATATATATTGATGAAAAAGTTATTGAATTATTGTGATCTTGGGGATATTATAAAGTTCATCTCCAAATGAATTATTTTGATCTCTCTTGAAGCATTGTGTGTTAAATGAGTTAGAATATACCTGGAAATGCACCATTCAAAATGTGTTATTATGTATATTATTATGAATATTTGTAATGGCTTTATTATGGAATAGCAGAATAAGCTAGTTACTATTTGAATGCACCTATATTTTAAAGATGAATCAAAAAATTTGTACAGAACATTAATCCTAGTAAAATGACAAATGTAAATCCATGATATTTACAAAAGGTATCTAGTTTCCCAAATTGCTAATTATACTTTGTGACATTAATCTGATAAAATTTTATAAATATGTGAAATATTGTACTCTATTTCATGAGCAGGCAAGCATCAACAAGAAATCATAATCTTGCTCTGACTAGATAAAGAGTGCTTTTTTTTTTTTTCTTGCATTGCTATTAATATTCTGTGGATGGGCAAGGAGGGCATTTTGCATTCTGAGAATGCTGAGTACCATCTCCTATCCCATTTTTACCCTGGGAGGCCAGGCTAACTCTAGTTCATACTATGGAGACTTGGTTTTTTCATATTAAGAATGAATATCTCAGTGGACATTTAAAGGTGCATACTATGGGAAAATGTAAAACTATCCATATAAAGGCAAATATCTTGGATACAAAATTACAAATGCATTTAATTTGGATGAACTAAAAATGTTTTGTCAACAGCCACAGTTTAGCATGTAAATTTAGCCTACTTTTCAAGTGTATCTGAGAGACTGCACCGAGTAAATAGGTCCCTTGATGTGGAAAGATACCAGATAATAAAAACAGTTAATACAATACACTAAGTTTCAGTTCTCCCAGGCACCTAAGTCTGACTCATGATTGGTTTATAGCACTTGCTGATGGGCAAATAATAGCCAGCCAAGAATTTTATTTTTTTAAAAAAAATATTATTTGCTTTTTTATTTTCTTTTGCTTTGCTTTAAATTTGCAATTGGAGGCTAGGGAGTCACTCTTGTTTCAGGTTTATTGATTTATGTTTAAGGTTTAGGAATCCTGAGAGAGATCATAATTCTATTCATATGGACTATCATAATGATAGCTGGGTTTAGCAAAAGTTTTTAAGACACAAAAAATCACTGCAAACTCAGTGTTACTATATGTTAACAGTGTTGGACCTACCCAATTATGAGGTATCAGAGCTTTTTATTTGCTTTAAGTTTTTTGTGTTTATAGGCATTCTCTTAACAGTTGCAAAAACCATCATTAGAGGAAAAAAGAGGAAGCCCCCTAGATCCATTGCTAAAAATTTAAGACAGAAAAAAGTGCATTTGTAGCAAGCGATTCCTTAATATCCTAAATCTATAGGGTCTAAAATCAGCAGTGAAAGTGAATTAGAAATTAGCAAGCATAATGTTTGGACTGTTAAAGAATTAATTAATTAATTACACAAGTACTTACCACTCGCTTATTAAGGCTAGGACTTCATGCTAGAAAATGGTAAAGTAGAGGTATACTGAATAAGAGGATGAAAAACTAAAGGCCCAAGATAAAAATCAGTATTTATCTGATTTTCTAACTTTTTATCATAGAGAGATATTTGTACAAATCTAAAATTTTATTTTAAACATATTTTAAAATAACTAAAACTTTGGTGTGTGACTGTGTGCATGCATGTTAGTCACTCAGTCGTGTCTGACTCTTTGCTACTCCATAGACTGTAGCTTGCCAGGCTTCTCTGCCCATTGGATTATCTAGGCAAGAATACTAGAGTTGGTTGCCATTTCCTACTACAGGGCCTCTTTTTGACCCAAGAATTGAACCCGAGTCTTCTGCAGTGCGGCAGATTTTTCACTGTCTGAGCCACCAGGCAAGCCCAACACTTTGGTAGAAATAGCTAAATTATTAACACTATAGTGCAAGAATAATAATGTCTTATAATGTTAAATGTTGGATTCACCTTTCTTTTTTTGTAGCTATTATTAGGGTACCAAATATTTTCAAGTCAAAGTAGATGCTTACAGTCAACTGTGTCTTGTACAGAAGCAAAATATTTTTTGATACCTCTGCAAGTAAAAAATAAGGAAGAGCATTTTTTTTCCTTATAAAAGTCATGACCTAAGTGAAATTAAATAGATAAACATGAAATATAGTCTCAGAAGGGGACAAGATGGCAGAGTAGAAATATCCTTGTCCTCCAAGGACACACCAAAACTACAACTGCACATTGCATAAATATCTCTGAGACTGTTCTGAGACAGTAAAAATATTTTCTACAATGAAAGTAACAGTGAAAGCCACTCAAACCTGTCCAACTCTTTGCGACCCCATGGATTGTAGCCTGCCAATCTCCTCTGTCCATGGAATTCTCTATGCAAGAATACTGGAGTGGGTAGCCGCTCCTTTCTCCAGGGGATCTTCCCAACTCAGGGATCGAACGCAGGTTTCCTGCATTGCAGTCAGATTCTTTACTGTCTGGATAGTAAAGGCGGAGACATGGTCTGGCCAAACCATGTCTGTTCAAACTCTGTCTGGGCAATGAGATGCTGGCAGGCACAAGGGTGATTTTTGTTTGTTTTTATGTCTGACTTACCTTCTACCTACCTGGCCAAGCACTGAGCGCACCATTTATGACTCACCCCATCTAACTAGCACCACTCACCACACTTTGGATTTTCCTGTAAATCTTCCCTAGTCGGTGCTTCCGTAAAACAACTTCTTATCCCACTACATCTGCAGGCAGCCTCGGCTGTCACTGGACACCACTAAAGTAGCTCCCGCCCCAGGGGGTGACCCGGCACATGAGACCACCTGAACAGATGCAACCAGGCTTTACAGCCGACTGTGTCAGGGACCAGCCCTGTACACCGGCAAACCTATAGCTATCATTGCCCAGTGAAAGCAGGAGGGTGCGCACAGCCCACCAGGGGGCATTTCTGGGGCAACTGGCTCTGCTGACAGGGAGCACTGAGCTGCTAGGCCCTGTAGTATATCTTTTATGAAAAAACCACTCTTTTAAGACTAGGGGATATAGCTAATCTACAAAATGTATAGACAAAATTACAGAGAGAAAAGAAAAATAAAGAGACAAAGCAGTATGTTCTAAACAAAATAATAAGACAAAACTTTGGGAAAAGAACAAAATGTGATGGATAAATCAATCAGATAAAGAGTTCAAAATACTGATCATAAACATACTCATTAAATTCAAAGGAAGAATTAAGGAACATGGAACATCAATAACGAGATAAAATATGTAGTAAAGAACCAATTTGAGCTAAAGAATACTGTATAGAAATGTAAAACACACTACAAGGGATCAACATAAGATTTGAAGGTTCAGAAGAATGGATAAGAGACCTGAAAGGCATGGTAGTGAAAAATCTCACAATTGAAACAGCAAAAAGAAAAAAGAAGCAAAAGCATGAGATAGCATACAATACCTCTGGGGCAATCTTGTCATTACTAACATTTGCGTTATAGGGTTCCCAGAAGGAGGAGAGAAAGGATCAGACAACTATTTTCAGGAATAATGACTCAAAACTTTCCTAATTTGGTGAAGGAAACTGATATCCAAGTTCAGGAATCCCAGAGTCCCAAGCAAGATTAACTCAAAAAAGATCCTCATTAAAACACATTATAATCAAAGTATCAAAAGCTATAAATTAGGAGAGAGAACTTAAAAAGAAACAAGAGAAAAGCAACTAGTTTCATATAAAGGAGCCTCCACAAGACCATCAATTAACTCTTCAGCAGAAACTCTACAACCCAGAAATGAGTAGCATAATATATTTAAAGTGCTGAAAGAAAAACTTGCAATCAAGGATATTCTATCAAGATTATTATTCAGAATTGAAGGAGATGTAAACAGTTTCTCATATAAGCAAAAGTTAAAAAAGTTCACCAATACATTGAAATGTTAAGCAGATTTCTTTCCTTTTTTTTTTTATTGGCCATGCTGCAAGGCTTATGGGATCTTAGTTCCCTAATCAGAGATAAAACCCAGGCCTTTTTCAGTTAAAGCACAGAGTTCTAACCTCTGGACTGTCAGGGAATTTCCTAGAGATTTCTTTAAACAACAACAACAACAACAACAAGCCATAACTAGAAAAACACAAAATTAAGAAAAAAAAAAATTCATTGTTAATGGCAAAACTAAAGAACAGGTAGTGTATCAACCACCTATATAGCTAGTATAAGTTAAAAGAACTAAATTATATCTAAAGTAATTAGTTAAGGGATACAGAAAACAAAAAAGTACAAAAAGTGTAAATGGTGATATTAAAAAGGGTAAATTTAGCAGAGGGAGTAAAATATAAAGCTTATAGAACTTACTTTAACTTAAAAATGAACTGGTATATACACAGATTGTTATAGAAGAACCTCAAGGTAACAACAAATCAAAAATCAATAATAGATGCAAACACAAAAAAGAAAGGAATCTGAAGAGCACTAAAAATCTCATCAAAGCAAGAGAAGAGAGAAAGAGAAGAAATAGAGGAGAACAAACACTAACAAAAACAACTAAGAAAATTATAATAAATACATACTAATAATTTAAGTGGAAATGGACTAAATCCTCCAATCAATAGACAGGCCAGCTGAATGGTTTTTTTAAAAAAAGATTAACTTGTACAGTGTCTACAGGAGACTTACTTCAGCTCTAAAGATGCACACAGGCTGAAAATAAGGGAATGGAAACAGGGTATTTTATTAGATTTAGGCACTCATTTAGTATTTTTAGGAACATGTATTGTTTCATAATAAATTTAATAGTCTACTTAAAATAATCTGTTATAATCAAAAACTTGAATTACCTACAAATGTGTATTTTCATATTTGATTATTTTTAGTGATATTTGGTCTTGGTAAGTAAAAGTAAGACAATGTATTTCTAAAACTTTGCTTTACATAGTCCAAGGGACTCTCAAGAGTATTCTCTAGAACCATAGTTCGAAAGCATCAATTCCTTGGTGCTCAACTTTCTTTATGGTCCAACTATCACATCCATACATGACCATGCAAAAACCATAGCTTTTATAATATGGACCTTTGCCAGCAAAGAATGTATCTGCTTTTTAATACACTGTCTAGATTTGCCCTAGCTTTCCTTCAAAGGAGCAAGCATCTTTTAATTTCATGGCTGCAGTGACTGTTAGTGACTTTGGAGCCTAAGAAAATAAAATCTGCTGCTGCTTCCATTTTTTCCTCATATTTGCCAAGAAGTGATGGGACCAGTTGCCATGATATTAGTTTTTTGAATGTTAAGTCACTAATTCTCAGATTTTCTTGTCACTAAACTGGTAATAGGGGTACATGAGGCATTAACTCCCAGGTAAGCAGTGATCTCCATTCCAGTTGAGATATTTCAAATTCTAAAAGATGATTCTGTGAAAGTGCTGCACTCAATATGCCAGCAAATTTGGAAAACTCAGCAGTGGCTACTGGAATGGAAAAGGTCAGTTTTCATTCCAATACCAAAGAAAGGCAATGACAAAGAATGCTCAAACTACTGCACAATTGCACTCATCTCACACGCTAGCAGAGTAATGCTCAAAGTTTTCCAAGCCAGGCTTCAACCATACATGAACTGTGAACTTCCAGATGGTCAAGCTGGTTTTAGAAGAGGCAGAGGAACCAAAAATCAAATTACCAATATCTTCTGGATCATCGAAAAAGCAAGAGAGTTCCAGAAAAACATCTGTTTCTGCTTTATTGACTATGTCAAAGCCTTTGACTGTGTGGATCACAATAAACTGTACAAGATCCAGAAAAACTTGCACAGACACTTGCCTCTTCCAAAGAATTAGTGAATATCTCATACTTGAGGCAAATTCTTCCTCTATATGGAATTGGTAACTGTGTGGCTTGTAACTTTGCTCACCAGGATTACTCTTTATTACTTGGGAGATTTGTAATTCACTTCAAATTAATTTCTGGTTCATGTCTCAGTAGGCTGGTATTTCCTCCTTGATGAAATAAGTTCTAACTCTATTTTAGTCCTTTTTGGTCTTCCTGAGGCTCTGGCAATAGCTGGAACATGTTGCCTTCAGTTATCTGGATCCCTTTCTCCCAAGTTTCTGAATATTTGATAACCACTTATTCAGATATCTGAGCTCAGCTTTATACGGATAATTCCTCTACACTGCTTAGTACTGATTCCCAATATCTTAACTTTGTATCTTCAGCTCTAAGTGTGTTAGCTACTTACACACTCAGCATCTGTATAACCTCAGTGTTTTGTTTTTTGCCTCTTCAATATTCTTAATATCTATTTAACATGCATCACTGGTGGCTCAGACAGTAAAGAATCTGCCTGCAATACAGAAGACTTAAGAAACAGACATTCCATCCTTGGGTGGGGAAGATCCTTTGGATAAGGGAATCACTACCCGCTCCAGTTTTCTTACCTGGAGAATTTCATGGACAGCGCGGAGGCTGGGAATCTGCAGTTCACAGGGTTTCAAAAAGACAGACACGGCTGAGCAACTGACACTTTCAACATGTTTCAAAGTTCTTTCTATAAAGTTTTTCTCTGTAAGAAATACTGGTCTGATTTATCTTCTTACTGGAGTCTGGCCAATAAACTAAATTAGCTCTAAGAGTAATGTCAGAAAACAGGCAAGCAATAAAGAATTTGAAATGGATGAAAATATCTTGTCAATGGGAAGTGGGATTCCACCAACCCTTAGCATACAGGAACATCACCATTTATCAAAGTTTCACCTGTGCTTGAGTGTTTGACTGTGGTTAAGTGTTCATAAGGCAAATGCCTTCAGGGACCAAGTTGCTGCTCACTCAACTGTTATGGAGATAATGATAATTATAAGGATTAGGAGACGGGATGGCTTCTTTTAAGTGCTCTGGAGTGCTTACATAACGAAAATGACAAGCACAGGTTTCTAATTTCTCAGCTTGAGTAGTGACATGAAACTAGAGACCTTCAAGGTGGCCTTAAAAGCATCTCTTATTTATTCAATATTATATGTCCAGGTAAAGGATGATGAAAATGAGATGCAAAATATAATCATACTGTTTGTACAATTACAATGTCAGTGGAGTTAACAATCTAACAAAATTTATTATGTGACATTTAGGATATTTTTTGTGAAAAAGTGAATCCCTCATATCTGGAATGGGAATATTCTTATGATCTCAAATAAAGATGGAGCAGTGTTTATACATCCCCATTTGGTAATACTGAGACCTACTTCTGTCCATAAATCTTGGGGCTAATGAGGGTGGTTGAAAGTGATATGTTTTGTGGAGACCAGTCTCCATTTTGAAAGAAACTTTCTCTATGCCAGTCATGACTCTTACCCTCTGAAATAGATTAAAAAGTTGTTCTTGGTAATTCTGACATTTCTGGATATTCTTTAATTCCACCAATGTCCTCCCTCAAGACCCCTGACTTCAAATGAGAAAATGTATAAAAACTATATGAAGTATAGTTTATAGGTTGCTATGACTCAGACACGACTTAGTGAGTATATAATAACAATGCTTATAATCAGATGCTGACTTACTTGAACCATTTATGAAAAGCAAAGTGTCACATTTTACAGAATTATAAACATGTACAGATTTATAAACATGTCATATGTTACTATGTGGTTATTGCTTCATGAGATGTGAAAAGATGTGACTCATTGCTTGATCATATAAGGTGCCTCTTGTACAGAAAAATCATGTATCAGAATTATCTTTTGAAGAGAGAAAAGAAAAAAAAAAACTTATTTGACAGGTCTCCTCTATCTTCTGTTTCCACTGATTATAATTTGTTTCAGAGACAGCCAATTCTCCAACACTTACAGATTGCTATTCCTTTTGAGAAGTTGCTGGGGAAGTCAGATTTGACACATTTTAGCATAGTGCTACATCTAAATATAAAAGGTATGGGAGGAGTGAAAGTTTCTTGGGTCTGTTTGGATCAGTCCCAAGCATTATTAGTATTATGAAAACCATGCAGATCCATAACATTAGCTCCTGTTAACAGACATTCTTGCTAGATGTAGCTTCAATAATTCTAGTGACTGAAGTGAGAAACGTGGTAACTGGTGATTGGGAAGACAGGTAAGGTTAAGATAATCTAAGTAATGCATAAAATGCATCTTATAAAAAGATTCATGAGAATTCTGTTGTTGTTTTTCTTTAGTCGTCAACTCACACCCAACCCTTCATGATCCCATGAATTGCAGCATGCTGCTCCTCTGTCCTCCACCATCTTCCAGAGTGCAAAAATTCATGTTCCTTGAGTGAATGATACTTGAATGCAATCTCAAAACCGACAGAATGATCTCTGTTCATTTCCAAGGCAAACCATTCAATATCACGGTAATCCAAGTCTATGCCCCGACCACTAACACTGAAGAAGCTGAAGTTGAACAGTTCTATGAAGACCTACAAGACCTAGAACTAACACCCCAAAAAGATATCCTTTTCATTATAGGGGACTGGAATGCAAAAGTAGGAAGCCAAGAAACACCTGGAGTAACAGGCAAATTTGGCCTTGGAGTACGGAATGAAGCAGAGCAAAGGTTAACAGAGTTTTGCCAAGAGAACACACTGGTCATAGCAAGCACCCTCTTCCAACAATACAAGAGAAGACTCTCTGCGTGGACATCACCAGATGGTCAACACTGAAATCAGATTGATTATATTCCTTGTAGCCAAAGATGGAGAAGTTCTATACAGTCAGCAAAAACAAGAATGGAAGCTGACTGTGGTTCAGATTATGAACTCCTTAATGCCAAATTCAGACTGAAATTTAAGAAAATGGAAAAAACCACTAGACCATTCAAGTATGACCTAAATAAAATCCCTTATGACTATACAGTGGAAGTGAGAAACAGATTTAAGGGACTAGATCTGATAGACAGAGTGCCTGATGGACTATGGACAGAGGTCTGTAACATTGTATGGAGACAGGAATTAAGATCATCCCCAATAAAAAGAAATCCAAAAAAAGCAAAATGGCTGTCTGAGGTGGCCTTACAAATATCTGTTCAAAGAAGGCAATTGAAAAGCAAAGGAGGAAAGAAGAGATATACATATTTGAGTGTTCCAAAGAATAGCAAGGAGAGATAAGAAAGCCTTGCTCAGTGATCAATGCAAAGAAATAGAGGAAAAGAATAGAATGGGAAAGACTAGAGATCTTTTCAAGAAAATTAGAGATACCAAGGGAACATTTCATGCAAACATGGGCTCAATAAAGGACAGAAATTGTAGGGACTTAACAGAAGCAGAAGATATTAAGAAGAGGTGACAAGAATACACAGAAGAACTGTACACAAAAGACCTTCAAGACCCAGATAATCACAACGGTGTGATCACCTAACTAGAGCCAAACATCCTGGAATGTGAAGTCAAGTAGGCCTTAGGAAGCATCACTACAAACAAGGCTAGTGGAGGTGATGGAATTCCAGTTGAGCTATTACAAATCCTAAAAGCTGATGCTGTGAAAGTGCTGCATTCAATATGTCAGCAAATTTGGAACAGTCAGCAGTGGCCACAGGACTGGAAAAAGTCAGTTTTCATTCCAATCCCAAAGAAAGGCAATCTCAAAGAATGTTCAAACTACCTCACAATTGCACTCATCTCACATGCTAGCAAAGTAATGCTCAAAATTCTCCAAGCCAGGCTTCAACAAAACATGAACTGTGAAGTTCCAGATGGTCAATCTCATTTTAGAAGAGGCAGAGGAACAAGAGATCAAATTGCCAACATCCTCTGGATCATCAAAAAAGCAACAGAGTTCCAGAAAAACATCTATTTCTGCTTTATTGGCTATGCCAAAGCATTTGACTGTGTGGATCACAATAAACTGTGGAAAATTCCAAAAGAGATGGGAATACCAGACCACCTGACCTGTCTCTTGAGAAATCTGTATGCAGGTCATGAAGCAACAGTTAGAAATGGACATGGAACAATAGACTGGTTCCAAATAGGAAAAGGAGTAGGTCAAGGCTGTATATTGTCACCCTACTTATTTAACTTATATGCAGAGTAAATCATGAGAAACGCTGGGCTGGATGAAGCTCAAGTTGGAATCAAGATTGTCAGGAGAAATATCTACAACCTGTGATATTCAGATGACTCCACCCTTACGGCACAAAGTGAAGAAGAACTAAAGAGCCTCATGATAAAAGTGAAAGAAGATATGCAAAACAGAAAAAGAGACACAGATATAGAGAACAGACTTTTGGACTCTGTGGGAGAAGGCGAGGGTGGGATGTTTCGAGATAGCAGCATCAAAACATGTATATTATCTAGGGTGAAATAGGTCACCAGCCCAGGTTGGATGCATGAGACAAGTGCTCGGGCCTGGTGCACTGGGAAGACCCAGAGGGATCGGGTGGAGAGGGAGGTGGGAGGGGGATCGGGGTGGGGAATACATGTAAATCCATGGCTGATTCATGTCAATGTATGACAAAAACCATTACAATATTGTAAAGTAATTAACCTCCAACTAATGAAAATAAATGGAAAAAAAAAAAGTGAAGGAAGAGAGTGAAAATTTTGGCTTAAAGCTCAACATTCAGAAAACTAAGATCATGGCATCTGGCCCCATCACTTCATGGCACATAGATGGGGAAACAGTGGAAACAGTGGCTTACTTTATTTTTCTGGGCTCCAAAATCACTGCAGAGGTTGATTGCAGCCATGAAATTAAAAGATGCTTACTCCTTGGAAAGAAAGTTATGACCAACCTAGATAGCATATTAAGAAGCAGAGATATTACTTTGTCAACAGAGGTCCGTCTAGTCGAGGCTATGTTTTTTCCAGTGGTCATGTATGGATGTTAGAGTTGGATTATAAAGAAAGCTGGGCGCTGAAGAATTGACGCTTTTGAACTGTGGTGTTGGAGAAGACTCTTGAGAGTCCCTTGGACTGCAAGGAGATCCAACCAGTCCATCCTAAAGGAGGTGAGTCCTGGGTGTTCATTGGAGGAACTGATGCTGAAGCTGAAACTCCAATACTTTGGCCACCTAATGTGAAGAGTTGACTCATTGGAAAAGCCCCTGATGCTGGGAAAGATTGAGGGCAGGAGGAGCAGGGGACGCCAGAGGATGAGATGGTTGGATGGCATCACCGACTCAATGGACATGGGTTTGGGTGGACTCTGGGAGTTGGTTATGGACAGGAAGGCCTGGGGTGTTGCGGTTCATGGGGTCGCAAAGAGTTGGTCACGACTGAGAGACTGAACTGAACTGAGTCAATGATGCTATCTAACCATCTCATACTCTGCCACTGCATTCTCCTTTTGCTTTCTATTTTTTCCCATTTTCAGGGTCTTTTTCAATGAGTCCGCTCTTTGGATCAGGTGGCCAAAGTATTGGAGCTTTGCCTTCAACATCAGCCCTTCAAATGTGGATTTAGGAATTATTTCCTTTAGGGTTGACTGGTTTGAACTCCTTGCAGCCCAAGGGTCTCTCAAGAGTATTCTCCAGAACTATAGTTTGAAAGCATCAATTCCTTGGTGTGCAACTTTCTTTATGGTCCAACTCTCACATCCACACATGACCATGGAAAAACCATAACTTTTACAGTATGGACCTTTGCCATAAAGAATGTATCTGCTTTTTAATACACTGTATAGATTTGTCCTAGCTTTCCTTCAAAGGAGCAAGTATCTTTTAATTTCATGGCTGCAGTGAATATTCTCAGTGATTTTGGAGCTCAAGAAATAAAATCGTCTGCTGCTTCCAGTTTTTCCCTCTTCTGTTTGCAAGTGATGAAACCAGCTGCCATGATATAAGATTTTTGAATGTTAAGTTTAAAGCCAGCTTTTTCACTCTCCTCTTTCACTTTCATCAAGAGGCTCTTTAGTTTCTCTTTGCTTTCTGCCATAAGGGTGGTGTCATCTACATATCACAGGGTATAGATATTTCTCCTGACACTCTTGATTCCAACTTGAGCTTCATTGATCTTGGCATTTCACATGATGTACTCTGCATATTAGTTAAATAAGCAGGGTGACAATACACATTCTTGTTTTACTCCCTTCACAATTTGGAACCAGTCCATTGTTCCATGTCTGGTTCTAACTGTTGCTTCTTCACCTGCATACAGGTTTCTCAGGAGATAGGTAAGGCAGTGTGGTATTCGCGTCTCTTTAAGAATTGTCTACAGTTGTGATCCACACAGTCAAAGGCTTTATCATAGTCAATAAAGCAGAAGTAGATATTTTTCTTGAATTCTCTTGCTTTCTCCATGACCCAGCAACACCTCTCTGGTTTCTCTGACTTTTCTAAAACCAGTTTGTATATCAGGAAGTTCTTAGTTCACATTCTGCTGAAGCCTAGCTTGAAGGATTTTGAGCATTACCTTGTTAGCATGTGAAATGAACAGAGCTCTGCAGTAGTTTGAACATTTTTTGACCTTTTCCTTCTTTGAGGTTGGAATGGAAACAGATCTTTTCTAGTCCTGTAGCCATTGTTCAGTTTTCCATATTTGCTGACTTGATGAGTGCAGCACTTTCACAGCATCATCTTCTAGGATTTTAAATAGCTCAGCTGGAATTCCATCAACTCCACTAGGCTTGTTCATAGTAATACTTCTTAAAGACCACTTGACTTCACATTTCAGGATGACTGACTTCAGATGAGTGACCACAGCATCATGGTTATCTAGGTCATTAAGACCTTTTTTGTTCTTCTGTGTACTCTTGCAACCTCTTCTTAATCTCTTCTGCTTATATTAGGTCCTTTCTGTTTCTCTCCTTTATCATGCCCTTCCTTGCATGAAATGTTCCCTTGATATCTCCAATCTTCTTAAAGGGATCTCTAGTCTTTGACATTCTATTCTTTTCCTCTATTTCTTTGCAATGCCGTTTTAAGAAGGCCTTTTTATTTCTCCTTGCTATTCTCAGGAATTTTGTATTCAGGTGATTATATCTTTCCTTTTTCCCTTCCCTTTCACTTCTTTTCTTTCCTCAGTTGTTTGTAAAGTCTACGCAGACAACCACTTTTCCTTCTTGCATCTGTTTTTCTTTAGGATGGTCTTGGTCACCACCTTCTGTACAGTGTTACAAAGCTCTGTCCATAGTTCTTAAGGCACTCTGTCTACCAGATCTAATCTCTTGAATCTATTTCTCACTTCCACTGCATAATCATATCTGATTATGTCATATGATCTGATTAATGTCATATCTGAATGGCTTATTTTCTCCTTTTTTTTTTTTTTTTTTTTTCAATTTAAGCCTAAATTTTGCAATAAGAAGCTCACCATTTGGGCCATAGTCAGTTCTAGGTCTTATTTTTGCTGACTGTGTAGAGCTTCTCCATCTTAGACCACAAAGAATGTAATCAATCTGATTTTAGTATCAACTATCTGATGATGTCTGTACATAGAGTCTTCTCTTGTTTTGGAAGAGGGTGTTTGCAATGACCAGTGCATTCTTTTGGCAAAACTCTGTTAACCTTTCCCCTGCTTAATTTTATACTTCAGGCCCAAAATTTTCTGTTACTCCAGGTATCTGTTGACTTCCTACTTTTGCATTTTAATCCCCTATAGTGAAAAAGAGATATCTTTTTGGTGTTAGTTTCACAAGTTCTTGTAGGTATGTCTTCATAGAACTGGTCAACTTCACCTCCTGTGGCATTAGTGGTTGGAGCATAGACTTGGGTGTAATGTTGAATGGTTTGCCTTGGAAATGAATTGAGGTCATTCTGTCATTATTGAGATTGTACTCAAGTACTGCATTTTGAGCTCTTTCGTTGACTATTAGGGTTACTCCATTTCTTCTAAAGGATTCTTGCCCAACGTAGTAGATATAATGGACATCTGAATTAAATGCATCCATTCTCATCTGTTTTAGTTCATCGATTCCTAAGATTTTGATGTTCACCCTGCTTGACTATATCCAATTTACATTGATTCATGGACTTAACACTCCAAGTTCCTATGTAGTACTTTTTTTTTTTTTTCCCACAGCATCAGTCTCTACTTTCACCACGAGCTACATCCACATGTTTGTCATTTGCTTTGGCCCAGGCCTTTGATTCTTTTTGAAGTTATTAGTAATGATCCTCCACTCTTCCCTAACAGCATATTGGACACCTTTCAACCATGGAGGACTCATCTTTGAATCATATATTTCTGCCTTTTCATATTGTCATGGGGTTCTTGTGGCAGGAATAATGGAGTGGTTGACCACTGCCTCCTCCAGTGGAGAATGTTTTGTCAGAACTCTTCACTATGACCCATCCATCTTTGGTTGTCCTGCATAGCATGGCTCATTAGTTCATTGACTTAAGTAAGCTCCTTCTTCATGACATAGCTGTGATCCATGAATTTATTTTTATTTGGAGAATAATTGCTTTATAACATCGTGTTGGTTTTGCCACATATCATCACAAATTAGCCATAGGTATATGTATGTCCCTCCCTGTTGAACCTTCCTCCCATCTCCCACCCTTTCCTACCCTTCTAAGTTGTCAAGAGTACCCTCTCCTTCCTTTCTGTGTCCACAAGGGGATCACAATATTAATTAAAGTAAATATCTTTCTCTAAAAATTGCCATACTCCTATGGTTTAATTAGGAGTATACTTATTTATGGCTTATTTAGGAGTATAGCTATGACTATAAAAGTTCTGAATGTGTGTTGCAAGAGTTATGATATTATTACTGCTGCTGCTACTGCTGCTAAGTCACTTCAGTTGTGATCAACTCTGTGTGATCCCATAGACGTCAGCCCACCAGGCTCCCCTGTCCCAGGGATTCTCCAGGCAAGAACACTGGAGTGGGGTGCCATTTCCTTCTCCAATGTGTGAAAGTGAAGTCGCTCAGTTGTGTCCAACTCTGTGCGACTCCATAGATGGCAGCCCACCAGGCTCCCCGGTCCCTGGGATTCTCCAGGCAAGAACACTGGAGTGGGTTGCCATTTCCTTCTCCAATGCATGAAAGTGGAAAGTGAAAGGAAGTTGCTCAGTCGTGTCCGACTCTTTGCGACCCCATGGACTGCAGCCTACCAGGCTCCTCCATTCATGGGATTTTCCAGGCAAGACTACTGGAGTGGGGTGCCATTGCCTTCTCCAGATATTATTACTAGTATCTACTTAAAAGTAAAATTTTAAAGGTAGAATTCACATTTGATATTGCTCTATGAGTTATTAGGAAAAATCATGTGTTTGCTTATGGCATGTGAGGGAAATACTGCTTTAGATAAGTTTTACAGTATTACAAAGTGGCCAAAATTATGTAATTAGAATTTAATCTAGCCTGATATATGCATAGATTTATAAATAACTGTAGTCTAACTTCATAAAAAGTAAAATGCTATGAATAGTGTATTTTCATGGGATAATTCTGGATAACCTGCAAAGTCTGAAAAATAATTCACTAGAGATATAATTGCTGTGATTCCATCACTCAGATAAACACCTGAGAAGCAATCCAAAGGTATATCATTAAGGAACCTTGAGATTAGTCTGATAGTAAAATCATAATAATTAGACATAAATAATTTAAACAAAGATTAAATAATATTATTAACATTTTCAAGATAATATGGGCCTCAGAAGTAGAAAAAAAAATCAGAAAAGGGCAAGTATTCAGGGTTAGTATTCAGTATATGAGTTCTCTAAATTTTCCACTAATTTGTTTCTGATAATGAATGATTTAGAATCCTTGTACAGGTATTAACAATACAAAAAGTTGACAAGATTCGTATGACATTATGTGTTCATTATGAGGGAAGAGAGAAAAATAAACTGAATTTCTAAAGACTATTGAAATTTTGCAGCAAACCACAAAATGACCTTTTACTGAGTATAATTTTTAAAATTAAATTAGTCATACCCGGACATAGTTCTAGTAAATATTTGACTTATTAAAGAATATTATAGGATACCAAGTTCCAATTCTCACCAATCCTATTTCAGAAAGGAGCTAGATTTAGTAAGTACACTCAAGGAAGCAGATGTTCAAGTGACCAAATAGGACAACAATCCAAGCTTAAAGTTGCAATCAAGATTTTATTCACTGAGATAGTGCATACAAGAGGCAAAAAGAGGCTTGGTGCCTCAGTGTTCAAATGCCTCCCACTAAATGGGACCAGGTGGATGCAATGCAGATGTGTCCAATCTCCTCAGGATGAAGGATCTCTGAATAAAGACTTTTTCTGTCTGTGTGTGTATATGGGATGAGGGAGAGGAGATGAGAGTCTCAGAATGAGAAGATACTGAGTCAAAGAAGAGAAGAACACATCAGCAAAAGTCTTCCCAAGGAGGCCGTCCACTGAGGACACCCAAGATGGGAATGTAGACATACATCTGAGAATGGTTGGTTTGAGGGAAAAGACTGAGCCTTTGACTGGAACTCTCTCCAGAAACTGCAATGTACTGTCTGCACACCACGTCTGATGTGAGGAAGTCTGATTCCCACCATGGAGTCTGCCAAACAAATCTAAATGGCTAGCTTCAGGTTTGAAATATCACACATAGATGTGCTAGAACTCCTCAGGTATGAGCAGCCTACCACCCACTCCTCTTCTAAGATAAATCCTGAATAATCTTAATCATAAAGAGTAACATTAATCATGCTCCACTTTTGTTCAATATATGTTCCAAAGTATACTTGTGGAGAAATTTGCTTTCAGAACATGAGTAGGTTCCCATTATAAAACCAAGACCCTCATGGCATTCATTCTCTGGGTTATGTTATGATCAGCATATGGGAAAAAATTCAGGAGGAAACAATTTTTTTTTAATGTTACAATAAAGTTATAAAAAGTATCTGCTTGTTTCAGTTATAATTGAATATGTTATTTGGTGATAGCATAATTAATTTGATATTCTAAAATTTAGATTCAAAAGATGAACTATCTTGAACTCACTGAATAAAAATCTGAGTAAATGAAGAAACACTAATGACTTTTCTTAAAGGAGGAGGAAGCTCTAATTGGTGGAGTTAAAGATAACAATGCTAATACAAGATTATTCCTTCCAAAAGGAAAGGTGGTGACCCTCAAAGTGAAATTCAAATTCCAATTATTTTTTCAATCATCTCAACTTCTGTTTGAGTGAATGTCTTTTTTATATTCTTCAGTTGCTTAGGTCATCTAGAGGTTTTCTGCTGAAGCAAAAAAGTACGCTGAGAGGAATATTTCAAAATACCTAAGTAAAGATGTCTGAAAATTTACTCATCCATGAAAGCAATGAGAACCCTGAAAAAAATGGCAAAAATGAAACTTTAAGAACTCTGAAATTTAATAAAATAATATAGACTTTTACAGAGTTAGTTAAGAAAAGCCCCTAGGAAAAATAATTAGTAACAACAACCAAGAACAAGCAAACTCAACACTGGAACGATTGGTTTTGATTTGTAGAGTTGGCATATCAGATTACTTAAAAAGTTCAGTTTTCAAAAATACATTATAAGATAAAAGTAAACACCAAAGTGTGACAAATAAAGGGGAAAAAAAATGAATCTGCAAAAACTCTCACTGAGGAAGATCATATATTGTACCTACTAGACAAAGAGATATGTACAAAATGTAAAGAATATTATTTTCAAAAAATAAAGGAAAAATGACAATGTTTGATCATCAAATAGAGAATGTCAATTAAGAGGTCACATTTTTTTAAGAGAAAAAACATTATTGAGCTAAAAATTGCAAAAATAAAATGACAAATTCTCTACAGGGGCTCAACCTCAGATTTAAGCAGAAAAAAGAAGGAATTAGTAAAACTGAAGATGGATCAACTGAAATTAGACTTTCTAAGTAGAAGAAATAATAAAGAATAAAGAAAAATTCTCAAACTTTTGGGACACTATCAAGTATACCCCCATACATGTAATGGAAATACCAGAGGAGAAGTAAGAGAGAAAGCCTCCAAAATATTTTTTTCTTTCTTTCTTTTTTTAATAATGGCAAAAACTCCCCCAAATTGAAAGTTTATTTGACTGCAAATAGGATAAAATAAAATAAAAAAAAGATCCATACCCAGATGTGTTATAATCAAACTGTCAAAAGTCAGGGACAAAGAGGGAGCTTAGAAAAGACCATGAGAAAAATGATGCACCACTAAAGAGTGATCTTCAGTAAGATAAACAGCTGATTTCTCATCAGAAACCACAGTAACAATGTCAGTGAAATGACAGATTCAAAGTCCTGAATGAAATGATAATTAACCAAGAATTCTATACCCAGAAAAATGGCCCTTCAAGAGTGTGGAAGAAATTCATACCATTCACAGGTAAGAAAAAACTGAAATATCACTAGTTTACCTGTCCTATGAGTAATACTGAAAGAAATTCTTCAAGCTGTAAAGAAAGAACTCTAAATAGTAAGTTGAATCCATGAGAACAAACAAAGAGCACAAGGAAATAACTAGTGAGCTAAATAGAATATATAAATGTATTTTCCTTTTGTTGGCTGATTAAAATGGCACATGAATAAAGCAAATACAAATCTGCACTGACAGGCCATGATGCACAAAGACATAACTTGTATGACAAGAAGGGCACACACAGTACAGACATCTTTGAGAAGGAAACACACTTTTACACAAACATAATTTTGGGAGCTGACTGAAATCGTTAGTGTACTAGTTTCCCATCTAGGTTGTAGCAAATTATCACAAACTTAATGACTTAAAGCACATTAATTTACCTTACAGTTAGGTAAGTAAGAATTTTCACTGTACTAAAATCAAGATATCAGAAGTTTTGCATTTTTCCAGAGGTTTTAAAAGAAAATCTTTTTTTTTTTTTCCTTTTCTAGTAACTGGAAATTGTAGCACCCCACTTTTAACAATGGATATGAAACTAGATAAAGATCAACAATAGAAGACTATCTACCTATCACTCCACTCAAACAAAAACTGAACACACACTCTTTTTGCATGTATGTGGAGCTCTTCCATAATATAGCATATATTAGATCATATGACAAGTTTTAATAAATTTAAAAGAATTTAAGGCATTCAAAGAATATTTTCTGACCACACTTGAAGGAAATTAGAAACCAGGAACAGAGGAATATTTAAGAAATTCATAAATGTGTGAAAATTAGACATACACAAATAATCAATGAGTCAGGGAAGAAATAACATGAAAATTGGAAATTACTTTAAGATGAATAAAAATGAAAATGCATCCTATGAAAATCTATGAGATGTCATTCCCCAAACCTCATTCCTACCATGATTTTAAAAAGAAAAGTAAACAATACAACAACGACAACAAAATCTTTCCATATTGGACTGATTTACGTGCTGAGACTATTTATTGGTGCCTCACTCCTGGTTTCAGTAATAGTTTCCTAGTATGGTATTTTGACTGTTCTTGTCTTAACAATTGTAGTTCTTGGAATATTAATACAGAACCAATAGATACTTTTTGGTGAAATATATGGAAAAAAAACCTTAAATATATGACCCTACATATTTATAATCACTGCTTGCCAGAACATAATTTATGGGCTTCATAATCAAACAATTGGGTTCTCATATTGTCAGTGCTAAAATTTGTTCTCTTCTTGTGAAATTTGTATGACAATAGTTAGCTATATAGGTATTTGTGAGACTGAAATAAGAACATGTCTATGCATTACTGGATTTAAAATAAATGATAAAAACTATTATGTATCAATTTATTTATTAATTAATAAGTTTTTAGTATAATTTGAAACTTTATTTTTCAAGCTTTATGTAGAAATTTTGGCTCTTTTTTCCCCCTGATATAACTAAAGTTCTAGAATAAAAGTAAAAATATGGCCAGCATGAGTGCTTTCTATTGAGATGTGATTATCAGATCCCCAGACAGTTGGAGTAAGGACCAATGAAAATTCCCAGAGAAGGAAAGGAGACGCTATATCTGTGAGTGTTCCATCTTCCCATCTTCTGTTATTTTGAAAGCTTTGTCTCCTAAGAGAGCAATTTAATACAAACTATAATATGAATTTCTTTCAGATTCTGAAGGGTTCTGATCATGTCCTTCAGTTTCATTGAGGTAGAATTCCAAAGTGATTTGTCTGTGGTAATATATGATTCTAAGTGAG
The DNA here is from genome assembly GCF_910594005.1 of Cervus elaphus. Classification (NCBI taxonomy): domain Eukaryota; kingdom Metazoa; phylum Chordata; class Mammalia; order Artiodactyla; family Cervidae; genus Cervus; species Cervus elaphus. The sequence continues at coordinate 8,325,297 of NC_057844.1, read as the reverse complement.
TATTTCATGATTATTTCATTTATCTTATGTCTAGTGGTGAGGGTTAAAACAGTCAGGTATATAACAGACACTTTAGATTCAAATATTTCCCCAAGTCTTTATCAGTCTTTTTGAATTTTGAGATGGAATAAAACATAGCAACCTAGAACCAAAGTCAAGACCTGCTGGAAAAATAGAAAAAAAGAAAAGGTTTTCAATTGCTTTACTTAGTAGATAAATTGCATTTTCTTCAATATTTTGGCATTTATTTACATAATTTTGTATCTTTACATATCCACAGAATTTATATCACATGAGTATAAACTCTAGGCTGTATTATATCACTCAGTTCAGTTCAGTTCAGTTCAGTTCAGTCGCTCAGTCATGTCTGACTCTTTGCTAGAATGTATTAAACTAAGAAGTCATTTTAGATTAATCTTATAAAATTTTACATAATGTCTTTATTTGTTTTAACCATCTCTTACATAGAGCTAGTGATATGAAATAGTTTAGGAATGATTGATGTATTAGAAAGCTTTGTTACAATACATAGTTTTTAAATCCGTGTCAAGAATGACTCACCAAGTACTCTGTGTTAAATGAGAGGTTGCTTGTTTATTACCTTTCTCTCATGGGTTTAGTAAGCTGATGGGTGATTGGACTCATTGTATACTGAAAGTAAGTCATCTTTTGGCACCCACTTAGAGATATTATTGTATATATAATAGTCATTTTGGTTCTTAGGAAAAACACTCCAAAATATTGATAAAATATCTTGAATTATTTTAAATAAATGTGAACATTAATTTGAATTTTTGGTAATGATAACATGATTTGCATTAAAAATATGTTTTAGGTTGTTGGGCTGAGAATTTTTAATCATTTTCCAACAATGATTAAAATAGAATTCAGTAACACAAAAATCTCTAATTACCCTTAATTCTCAATATAAAATTCCATTGTTGTATAATCGACAACATCTTTAAGAATTCCCTTCACAATTTTATTTACTCTCTATTTGACACTGGTTTTCCTCATGGTTGCATTTAATTTTCTTAATGTGTAGAGGTGGTAAGCTGTTAGACTATTCTCACATTCAGTAAAATAACAGAAATGCAAAGCTATATTCCTGAAGAATTTTATTTTAGTGTGATCATAAAAATATAGTTCCCTGTTCCAACTTCATTAAGTAATTTTTGTGACTATTAAATATGCTCAATTTGATAAAATAAGGTTTAAGATTCTAATCATATGGTTATTTAATTCACTTGTGATTTTACTGGACAGAGTCATATTATCTAAATAATATCTTCATTGATGTTCATTTTCTTTGTGGGAATAGACAGAAGAATAAGAAAAGCACAGGTTACAGCACTATTGTGACTACTCCTTCAACCACAGCAAGGTGATTTTAAACTTAGATTCAATTAGATCTAGTTTTACTTGCCTATAAATCATCACTTGAATTGACATTGTTTGTGTGACAGTTTACAAAGAGCAACTATTTTCAACTCTATTAATGAATAGCCTCATTTTTGGAAAAAAAAAAAACTTGAGCTCATATAATGAAAGCTATTCTAAAATAATTTTAATGCTCTTACATTTTCCAATTTTATCTTCAAAATTTTCTTAATAATAAAGATCACTTTAATTGGCATAGTGTTATAGAAACTCACATTGTGATTTTATATGGGTGTTCTAATTGAAAACTTCAAATATGTCAGAAAGATAATTTCTATTATACACATGTAAAAAATATAATCTATCTTAATAAAACAAGCACATTTGGGTACTTATGGTAAATGCCTAAACCTGATCTACTGCATTGTTTTCTTAAATCCTAGGATGTGAAGAAATACGTATGCTATGTGATTGCTGCTGTTGTTCACTCATGTCTGTATGCAACCCTATAAACTACAGCAAGCCACACTTCTGCCCTTCACTATCTCCTGGAGTTGGTCAAACTCATGTCCACTGATTCAGTGATGCTATCTAACCATCTCATACTCTGTTGCCTACTTTCCACCTGCTCTCAATTTCCCCAGCATCAGCATCTTTTCTAATGAATTGGCTTTGAGCATCAGGTGACTGAATTATTGGAACTTCAGCTTCAGTATCAGTCCTTCCAATGAATATTCACAGTTGATTTCTTCAGGATTGACTGGTTTGATCCCCTTGCTATCCAAGGATCCCTCAAAAGCCTTCTCTAGCACCCAGAGTTTGAAAGCATCCATTCTTTGGTGCTCAACCACTCTTTGTCATTCAACTCTCACATCTATACATGATTACTAGAAAACATGGACTTTTGTCGGCAAAGTGATGCTTCTGCCTTTTAAAACACTGTCTAGGTTTGTTATAACTTTCCTTCCAAGGCAAAAATCTTCTAACTTTATGGCTATAGTCACTGTTCACAGTGACTTTGGAGTCCAAGAAAATAAAATCTGTCACTATTTCCAGTTTTTCCCTTGTATTTGCCATAAAGTGATGGGACTAGGTGCCATGATCTTAGTTTTTTGAATGTTGAATTTTAAGCCAACTTTTCACTCTCCTCTTTCACTGTAATCAAGAGATTTGTTAGTTCCTCTTTACGTTCTGCCATTAGAGTGGTATCATTTGTTTATCTGAGGTTGCTGCTATTTCTCCTGTCGATCTTGATTCCAGTCTCTGATTAATCCAGCCCAGTATTTTGCATGATGTACTCTGCATAGAAGTTAAATAAGCAGGGTGACAATATACAACTTTTTTTTTATACCTTTCTCAATTTTGAACTGGTCAGGTGTTCCATGTAAGGTTCTAACTGTTGCTTCTTGACCTACAAATAATTGGTCACTCAGGAGATATGTAAGGTGGTCTGATATTCCCATCTCTTTAAGAATTTTCCATAGGTTGTTGTGATCCACACAGTCAAAGGCTTTCATGTAGTCAATGAGGCAGAAATAGATGTTATTTCTGGAATTCCCTTGTTTTCTTTATGGTCTAACAATTGTTAGCAATTTTATGCTATGTGATAACTATTTATAATAATAAACTGCATTTGAATAATATTTAGTTAATAAAAGTATAAACATAAACATAGAATAGTTAACATTAGAATGGTAATTCTAAATACATTAACAGTAAAAATAACAGTACAAATACTTAGTCTGCATTTTTTATGTATCAAGACTTTGCTATTCACGTTACATTTTTGTTCCTTATAGAAACCCTCCATATAAGGTAAGAATATATCCATTTACAGGGAAGAAATATCAGTTCTGGCAATTACTTAGCCTTTGCAAGGTTACAATACACTCCCATTAATTAGATAATACAAATAATACCACATTAAAGACCACAAGGGAGCCTTATGCCTTCTGACTAGGTGAGCTTCAGCTAGGTTTGAGTGAACATTGAAAAATGATCTATGACCCTTTAACTTGGGAGAGGGATCCACCTCATGAAAGGTGATTGGCTTCATTCCAGATCTCTGACATTTTTTTCCTCATTAAAGTTCTGCCATCCATTTTTCTAAACTTATCCAGTAAAGAAGTTATTTTAAGTGAAACAGAATAAATTAGAAGCCAATCTTAGGTCTCTCTCTCTCTCTCTCAAGCAAAAGATAAAGAGGTGTGTGTGTGTGTAAAATTGATATAGAACTCATGAGGTAACATATATCAACATAATAAAGGCCATGTATGAGAAACCCACAACTAATATACTCAGTGGTGGAAAATGGAAAGAATTTTCCTTAAAAATAGAAATAACACTATAACACTCTCACCACTCCTATTTAACATAGTACTAGAAGATCTAGCAAGAACAACTAGGCAAAACAAAGAAATAAAATTTATTCAATCAGAAAAGAGGAAATAAAATTGTTATTTTTTACAAATGACCTTGTCCTATATGATTAAGGACATTAAAATAGACGTAGTCTTGTTCGATCTTCAGAAGCGGGAGAGCAGCTTCTGACCAACCTCAACTTCTGACCTTACCTGGAACCTGCCTGGGCTACATGTCTTCCTGTAAGCACATCAGTTGCAACTAACAGGTCAATAGGAACCTTAGATCAGAGAGGGAGCGGGTCTTGGGATTTCCTGACCCCTGGGAGACCTGGCCAGCACCCCTTGAGGTCTGGAAAATCTTGTGATTCACAAGGTAAAACAAACAGCATTGTAGAAGTTAATGGAAAACCATAGCTGCATTTTTACATACAAACTGATGACAATATCAGTTTGCAGCCTGGTGTTATAAATGGAAGACCCCAGAACTGCAATTTGAAGTATCACCCATGGGGTGAGACCATTCCCCAGTTGGGACCATTTTCCAGCTAGGACTCTGGATTGCCATCATTCCGGACCTCTCAGCACTGTTCAACACTGGATGTAGGTCATCGTCCCAATTTGGTGATATTTATGAGTTGTTACTTCGCTCTGTTGCTTCTATTTCTTTTCTTTTAATGACTGCATATTGAAATTAACTCAAATAATCCTCTATTAAAAGTTAAAATTGTTTATTTGTGTGTAATGAGAGATTTCTTTTGTTGATTCATCCTTTGAACCCAAAATGAAAGTAAAACTTTCTGCAAAACATATATATTTAGAAAATCCTAACTCAATCAACTTGAACTAATCAATGAATTCAGTAAAGTTACAAGATATAAAATTAACATATAGAAATCAGTTAGCCACCCTGGGGCAGGTGGTGCTTTGGCCACCACTGGGACCAAGACAGAGAGGCTGATTGCCGGTGATGTGAGTGAAACTCGACATGAGCCCTGCCATGAGGATGGAGGGGCTTTTGTCCATTTTCCAGGGCCGCAGCTTTGAGGAGGTGATCTGCTCCCAGAAAGTCAGGGCTTCAGCTTTGACTGCAAATACTGTGAAAGGTTCTCTTGGTCCAGTTGTCTTGGACAAAATGTTAGTGGATGATATTAGTGATGAAACTATTATTAATGATGGTGCAACCATCTTGAAGCTACTGGAGATAGAGCATCCTACAGCCAAAGTTTCTTCAAAACAAAGAAGTGGGAGAAGGGGCCACCTCCATGGTTATTATTGCAGCTGAACTTCTAAAAAATACAGATGAACTGGTCAAACAGAAAATTTATCCCACATCAGTTATTAGTGGCTATTGAATTTCTTGCAAGGAAGCAGTGCATTATATCAGTGAAAATCTGATTATTAACACAGATGAGCTTGGAAGGAATTGCCTGATTAATACTGCCAAAATTATCAGAATAAATGGTAATTTCTTAGCAAATATGGTAGTAGATGCTTTGCTCTCTATTAAATACACAGATGTCAGAGTTCAGCCTCTCTCTCCAGTCAATGCCATTGATATTCTGAAAACCCATAGGAGGAGTCAGATGAAGAGTATGCTCATCAATGCTCAACTGTGTGGTAGGATCCCAGGACATGCCCACGAGAATAGTTAGTGTAAAAATTACTTGACTTGACTTCAGCCTGCAGAAAACAAAAATGAAGCTTGGTGTACAAGTGGTTATTACAGACCCTGTTTTTCCAGTGGTCATGTCTGGATGTAAGAGTTGGATTATAAAGAAAGCTGAGCACAGAAGAATTGATGCTTTTGAACTGTGGTGTTGGAGAAGACTCTTGAGAGTCCCTTGGACTGCAAGGAGATCCAACCAGTCCATCCTAAAGGAGATCAGGTCTGGGTGTTCATTGGAAGGACTCATGCTGAAGCTGAAACTCCAATGCTTTGGCCACCTGATGTGAAGAGCTGACTCATTGGAAAAGCCCCTGATGCTGGGAAAGATTGAGGGCAGGAGGAGCAGGGGACGCCAGAGGGTGAGATGGTTGGATGGCATCACCGACTTGATGGACATGGGTTTGGGTGGGCTCTGGGAGCTGGTGATGGACAGGGAGGCCTGGCGTGCTGTGGTTCATGGTGTCACAAAGAATCGGACACGACTGAGCGACTGAGCTGAACTGAACTGAACTGAGAAATTGGACCAGATTAGACAGAGAGGATCAAATATCACCAAGGAGTAAATACAGACGATCGTGGCAACTGGTGCCAATGTTATTCTAACCACTGGTGGAATTTGTGATATGTGTCTGAAGTATTTTGTGGAGACTGGTGCTATGGCAGTTGGAAGAGTTTTTAAAAGAGACCTTAAATGCGTTGCTAAAGCTTCCAGAGCAACTATTCTGTCAACCCAGCCAATTTGGAAGGTGAAGAAACGTTTGATGCTTCAGTGGTGGGACAAGTAGAAGAGGTGGTACAAGAGAGAATTTATGATGATGAACTGATCTTGATTATAAACACTAAGGCTCTTACCTCTGCATCAGTCATCTTACGTCGGGCAAATGATTCCACGTGTGATGAGATGGAACTCTCCTTACACAGTGCACTTTGTGTGGTAAAGAGAATTCTGGAGTCACAATCTGTGGTTCCAGGTGGGAGTGCTGTAGAGGCGGCCTTTTCAGTATGCCTCAAGAACTAGGCAACCATCATGGACACCTGGGAACAGCTAGCTACTGCAGAGTTTGCAAGATCTCTTCTTGTTATTCTTAATGCTCTGACAGTTAATGCTGCCCAAGACTCCACAGATCTGGTTGCAAAATTAAGAGTTTTTCATAACAAGGCTCAAGTTAACCCAGAATGCACAAATCTAAAATGAATTGGTCAATGGTATATCCCGTGACAATGAACAAGAAGAGGGGGAGGTTGAGCCAATCATAGTTAAAGTTAACAGTTTGAAATTTACAACTGAAACTGCAATTATCCTTCTTTAAATTGATGATCTTATTAAATTATACCCAGAAAATGAAGATTATGAGCATGGAGGTTATGGAGATGCTGTTCACTCTGGAGCCTTTGATGACTGATTTGATTTATTTATAACAATGCTAGATGCAGCCTTCTTGTACCTTAAGTATTACATATTAAAGTGCAATAGGCTGTCAACAACAACAACAAAAAAGTGAAGTTGCCTTTCTATGCACTAGCAACAAAGCATCTGAAAAAAAAAATTAATCTATTCACAGTAGATTTAAAAAAGTAAAATAGGAATAAATTTAATCAAGGAAATAAAAAAAAAACCTGTACAATAAAAATTAAAACCTTTGATGAAAGAAACAGAAGAAAACAAGAAAATGCAAAGATAGTGCATGTTTACGGATTGGAAGAATTATTACTGTTAAAATATCCATAATATGCAAAATCATTTACAAGTTAAATGCAATCTCTATCAAAATTCAAAGGAATTTTTCTTAGAAAAAGAAAAAAAAATCCTAATATTTGTATTTGTATTTGTATTTGTAAGGAACCACAAAAGACCCTGAATAGCCAAAACCGTTCAGAAAAAAGTGAAGCGAAGCCAGAGGCAACAAACACTACAAAGCTACAGTAATGTTTAACAGTACGATATTGGTTTTAAAACAGTTACTTAGATCCTTGAAGCAGATCTGCCCAGAAATAAGCCCACACATACATGTTCAAGTAGCATTTGACAAGGAAATCAAAGAACATTCAATGAGAATAATCTCTTCTACAAATGGTATTGAGAATAAAAGATAAACATATGCAGAAAAAAATGAAATCGGATCCCTATCTTACAAAACTCATAGAAATTAGAAATGTAAACATAAGATTTGATACCATAAAATTCCCAGAATTTTGCATTTTAAATTCCTAGAATTTCTTAGAAGGATTTTAGTTTCCACATATGGTAGAAGCTCTTTGACATTGGCCTGGGTAACGATTTTTTGGATGTAATACAAAACATACAGACAACACAAGGAAAACTAAGTAGGACTCTATATAGATAAAAGTTTCTACAGAGCGAAAGAAACAATAAAATGAAAAGGCAAGCTATAGAATGCATAAACTACTTATAAACCATGTTCTGATAGAAATAAATAACAACATATGTACACTATCAGGTGTAAGACGGAGAGCTAGTGAGAAGGGAAGGAGGGAGCTGGGGAGACCAGTCTGGTGCTCTGCGCTGACCTGGAGGGATGGGGAGGGGAGGGAAGCTAGGGAAGGAGGGGATGTACATATAATTATGGCTGATTTATGTTCTTGTGCAGCAGAAATCAACATAACATTGCAAAAATTAAAATATATAAATAAAAAATAGAAAAATAATTCATACAACTTAATATAAAAATTAATTTAAAATGACTGAGGAAACGCATAGGCAATTTTTTTCAATGACATACAAAAGAACCACAAGTACAAGAATATATGCTAAACATCATTAATCATCAGGGAAACAGAAATCAAAACACAGTGAAATATTACCTGACACCTGTTAGGATGGCTGTCATGAGGAAGACTAGGGATAGAAAGTATTGATGTGGATAGAGAGATAAGCGAAAGTGATTTTTCTTATTAAAATTTGAGAAGACTTCAGATAAATTGCCTTTTGAGAGCTCAAGAGTTAGCATAATGACATGTCAAACTAGGAAATTCTTCCTCTCTCTGGGAATCTTGGGTAAAAAGTTATAATATCTGCTTGCCTAGTCATATATTGATTGGATGGGAGATAACTGGGCAAATAGGATCACTTTAGAACAACTGTCATGGAATTTGAGCTTTGGACACATTTTTGCTTAGTAGTATGGTTTCCCCTGGTGGCTTAGTGGTAAAGAATCTGCCTGTAATGCAAGGGACTCAGGAGACATGGGTGCAATCTCTGGGCTGGGAAGATCCACTGAAGCTGGGCACTGGCAAACCGCTCCAGTCTTCTTTCCTGGAGAATCCCATGGACAGAGGAGTCTGGTGGGCTACAAGGGGTCTCAAAGAGTCTCAAAGAGTCAGACACGACTGAAATGACTGATCACAGCATGGCACATCCGGCCTGCCAGCTATGACCTCCTTGATTCTCGGCTCAGTTCTGGTTTACCTAGGTTGAACAGGACAACTATGAATGTAAAAAGAGTGCTAATCAGATGAACAATAGGAGAAATGGCATTAATCAGGACTGCTGATTTTAATTTTAGTCAACAAAACTAAAATTGGGACATACAGTGGTAAGATATCACAGTATTTCTTGCAGTTTATGCTTTTAAAATGAGATAATTAGCTCCCTGAAAGAACAAGCTTTCTCAAACTATTTTGTGTTCACTTTAGAATAGTATGAATTTAAGAACTATTTGCTGAATAAATTGATGAATAAATGAAAGAATGAATATTCTTAGTTTGTCTCTAAACCTTCTTTTCTTCAAAATTATCATATAAAAATATTTAAGGAAAATGAAAATATCTACAGAGACAGCAGAACACCACAATTATAATTCAAAAGATACTAGAGGAAAAATAGAAAATGCTTTATAATTTACACCTACATTAACTGTGAATGTTAACAGATTAGGTGTTCCATTTTTATTCACATAAATAAAAAATGACTTAAATTATTAATGATACTAAGATGAACTAAAAAAAGAATACTGATTTTACCTAAGTATAACGTTTTGACATAAAATGTAATAAAACTTCTAATAATTTCCATTTTCACATTATATAAAAATGAAACTTTAAAATAATGCCATAATAGTTATTAATTCCCTTGAAATTAATTATAGAATTACTTTTGCTAATATGACCCTCATTAGTAACACATTCGTTATAATTTCACATATACTATAACATTTGTTATCTTGAATGTTTAATTAATTGATGCAATTATATAACTTTTGACCCTTATCATCATAGAACAGAGTGAAAAGAGACATTATTGGTGGGTCTCTAGTTGCAATTGAATGCAGTTTTTAAAGAAAATCATGCAATATGAGAAAAAAACAAATCAATGGAGGTGAAAAATAAAAATTATTTTCTAAAGGGCTTCTGGAAGAAATTTGTATGTTATTTATATAGTCATATTATTTAAGATAATTTTTTTTTTGTTAAGAATTAACCAACCATAGAGGACTGTATTGTTCTTTCCACATAGGAATATGCCAAAATAGAATTTTCTGGGATACAATGTAATTAAATATGCAAGGGCTTCCTTGATAGCTCAACTGTTAAATAATACACATACAATACAGAAAACCTGGGCTTGATCCCTGGGTTGAGAAGGTCCCCTAGAGGAGGGGATGGCAACCCACTCCAGGATTTGTTCTTGCCTGGAGAATTCCCATGGACAGAGGAGTCTGGCAGGCTACAATCCATGGGTTTGCAAAGAGTTGGACATGTGTGAGCTACATAACAGATATAAGGAAAATCTGTATCAGTGATTTCTATTTAAGTAATCAGCATGTGTATTTGTGTGGCTAGATTAAGTAGCAGGAATAACTAAAGGATGGAAGAGCTTAAATTAGAAGGAAGGCAACAGTGTCAGGTCAATGTTGAAGTAGAAGTAAGATGAAGAAATAGAGATTAAAAAATGCACAATTAGTTCATGGTGAGGGATAATCTATGAGGCAATGAGACAACTTTGTGGTAGTTAAAGAGTAAAAATTAAATATATCATTTTGACTTTTGAATTATTATTTTAAAAGTTTTAATTATAATTATTTAGCTTAAGAGTTGGAAAAACAGCCCACTTTTATAATGTTATTTTTTAGTTGGGTACAAGTCACTGCTTATTTATAGTTTATCTCCACTGATATGGAAAGGAAATGATGAGATGAGAGAATAATTTTACTCCAGAAAACAGATGATGAAAGAGAAAAATATATTTAAAAATTGTTTCTATTTTCCAAAGTGTAAAGGCTTTGGAGTATTTAGGAGAGTTAGTAACAAGTATCACCAATTTAGATGAAATTAACTTCATTTTCTTTGCATGATGACATTAGGTATATCATATTGTTTTCATAAAGCTTATTTGACTTTTTTAGTGCAGTCAAATTAATTCATTATGCTCATTTAAAAAGGAATGATTTAGGCTGAATATCCTGTGGAGGGAATATTCATAGCACTAGAATGGTCGAAGATTAATTAATTTTAATCTAAAGTCTGTCTCTAGAGATGAGGCACGGTCCCTGACCTGTTCTACTGATTTATCAGCTTCTTGGACAAGGACATAAATAGCTTACCTCTGTAATGTGAAGGATATGCAAAGGAGAAAGAGAGAGACAGAGAGAGGATGTGTGAAGAGTATTGAGCCAAAAAAATATGCCAGCTGTGGGGAATGGTGTCTGATGGAACTGCTTTTTTTTTTTTCCCTCAGATATTTTAAAAGATACCAAAGAACTTACTTGGGTGTAAGTTCAAAGTACATTATCAGGGCGTCAAATTAGCCACACTAAAATACGTTGCATGAGGAAAATGATTGATTTCAGGGGAAAAAGAAAACTACCATTAGATAATTTGCAAATATCTGTATCTGAGGATTTGAATGCCGAAGTTTATTAAGAACATGATGAAATACAAAATATACAGAAGAGGTTAGGAGATAGAAATGTAAAAAGTGAAATGACAATTGCATTCAAATATAATATGAAAGAGGTTTACATTTATTGTGTTCATTCTAATATGAATAATAAGAAATAAGAATAAGAAGAAATAAGAATAAGAAGAAATAATAATAAATGATATAATATAATAATAAGAAATAATCATTGAAAATTAACAAAACACATTTCAACCACAGCACAAGGATCTACTAGAGTTGTTTCTGAGCAGGACACAACTCCTTATGACATAAAAAATTACCTGTGTGGAATCTTTTACAAACAGCTTCAATGTTTATGTGCCAAAGATATCATAGAGCAGATTCCTCCTTGGTAGGGCCATTTTGTCACGTTTATCTTTGCTTAATTAGACACAAATAGATAGAAATTATGTAATAATATTTGATTCCTTGAGATTTTTAGAATGCAAATTTTTATGGATGAAACATTCCTGAGGAAGAAGAAGGAAATAAGAGGAAGAGGAAAGGGAGAATAAAAACAACAAAGTTCATCTGTACTGTTTTTTTCTAGATTCCATATTCATGCATTAATATACAGTATTTGCTTTTTGACAGTCTATTTGAAGGTTAGGAATAGAGATCCAGACATAGAGAATGGACTTGTGAAATTAGCATGGGAAGGAGAAGGTAGGATGAACGGGGAGAGTAACAGTTCCATCTGTCGTGTGTAAATAGACAGCTTAGAGTGCGGCTGTTGCATAACAGAGCGCTCATTTCAGAGCTTTCTGATGACCTAGATCCTGGAGAATCCATGCTTTCAGGAGGCTTGTGTGCAGTGGATAACAGACCAGTTACATGCCTAATGTAGGTGGTCAGGAGGCCCATCTATAGGTTTGCTTCTCCACATTCTAGTACTATGAGCTAGTGGGAACAAGGTTTAGGGGGTCTTAGTATTCTAATATTAAGAAGAGGTAGCAAGAATACACATAAAAGATCTTCATGACCCAGATAATCACAAGGGTGTGATCACTCATCTAGAGCCAGACATCCTGGAATGAAGAGTCAAGTGGGCCTTAGGAAACATTACTGCAAACAAAGCTAGTGGAGGTGATGGAATTCCGGTTGAGCTATTTCAAATCCTAAAAGATGATGCTGTTAAAGTGCTGCACTCAATATGCCAGCAAATTTGGAAAACTCAGCAGTGGCCACAGGACTGGAAAAGGTCACTTTTCATTTCAATCCCAAAGAAAGGCAATGCCAAAGAATGTTGAAACTACCACACAATTGTACTCTACTCTCATGCTAGCAAAGTAATGCTCAAAATTCTCCAAGCCAGGCTTCCACAGTACATGAACTGTGAACTTCCAGATGTTCAAGCTGGATTTAGAAAAGGCAGAGGGACAAGAAATCAAACTGCCAACATCCATTTGATCATCAAAAAAACAAGAGAGTTACAGAAAAACATCTGCTTCTGCTTTATTGACTATGCCAAAGCCTTTGACTATGTGGATCACAACAAACTGTAGAAAATTCTGAAACAGATGGGAATACCAGACCACCTGACCTGTCTCCTGAGAAATCTGTATGCAGGTCAAGAAGCAGCAGTTAGAACTGGACATGGAACAACAGACTGGTTCCAAACTGGGGAAGGAGTATTGGGAAAGGTTGTGTATTGTCACTCTGTTTACGTAACTTACATACATCATGAGAAATACTGGGCTGGAGGAAGCACAAGCTGGAATCAAGATTGCCAGGAGAAATATCAATAACCTCAGATGCAGATGACACCACCCTTATGGCAGAAAGTGAAGAACTAAAGAGCCTCTTGACGAAAGTGAAAGAGGAGAGTGGAAAAAGTTGGCTTAAAGCTCAACCTTCAGAAAACTAAGATCATGACATCCAGTCCCATCACTTCATGGCAAATAGATGGAGAAACAATGAAAACAGTGACAGATTTTAATTTTTGGGTTCCAAAATCACTGCAGATGGTGACTGCAGCCATGAAATCAAAAGGTGCTTGCTCCTTGGAAGAAAAGTTATGACTAACCTGACAACATATTAAAAAGCAGAGACATTACTTTGCCAACCAAAGGTCCATATAGTCAAGGCTATGCTTTATCCAGTGGTCATGTATGGATGTGAGAGCTGGGCTATAAAGAAAGATGAGCACTGAAGAATTGATGCTTTTGAACGGTGGTGTCAGAGAAGACTTTTGAGAGTCCCTTGGACTGCAAGGAGATCCAACCAGTCCATCCTAAAGGAAATCAGTTCTGAATATTCATTGGAAGGACTGATGCTGAAGCTGAAGCTCCAATATTTTGGCCACTTGATGTGAAGAACTGACTCCTTGGAAAAGACCCTGATGCTGGGTAAGATTGAAGGCGGGAGGAGAAGGGGACAACAGAGGATGGGATGGTTGGATGGCATCATTGACTCAGTGGACATGGGTTTGAGTAAACTCCGGGAGTTGGTGATGGACAGGGAAGCCTGGTGTGCTGCAGTCCATGGGGTCACAAAGAGTCAGACACGACTGAGCGACTGAACTGAACTGAAGTGTGCTAATGGGCTTCCCAGGTAGCTCAGTGGGTAAAGAAGCTGCCTACAATGCAGGACACACTGGAGATATGGGTTCAATTTCTGGATTGGGAAGATCCCCTGGAGGATGGCATGGCAATCTCAAGTCTAATATTCTTGCCTGGAGAAGCGCAGGGACAGAGGAGCCCGGTGGGCTGCAGTCCATGGGGTCACAAAAGTCAGACGTGACTGAAGCGACCAAGCATTACAGGGAGTCTCTGGAGGCTGGGATGCATGTATATTTATAGCTGACTCATATTGTTTTATAACGGAAACTACCACAAAGCTGTAAATCAACTATCCTCCAATTAAAGTTAAAGAAAAAAGAAAACAAGAATATGACCAGGAAGATAAAATAAATCACATTGAAAATAGTCATAATTTTCTGTGTTATATAAAGTGCAACAGAAAAACAGGAAATGTAAATCTAGGCATAGAATTTTCTTGTTCAAAAACTGTGGTCAGAGAACTCAAAGGAGAATGAATCCATATTTGAATGTGGCAAGCCAAAACAAAGATAGTAATATTCCATTAGGTATTTAATTCTGTAAGCAGTGAACTGACTATGTTTGAATCTTGTCATCCAACTTGGAATAACTCACTTTAATAAGTTGCATGTATGGAGTGTTGTGTGGGGTGAAGATGGTTAGTAAGTTAGTTTGGGGTTTCTTTTTTGTACTGATGAAAGTGTGCCAAAATTGACTGTTGTGAAGATTGCATAGATCTTTGAATATACTAAACACCATTGAAATTGTATACCTTGAATGGATGAACTATATGGTATGAAAATATAGCTTAATAAATCTGTTAAAACAAATAAACTATATTTGTTAATGTGTTAGTCACTTAATCATGTCTGACTCTCTGAGACTCCATGGACTATAGCCCACCAGGCTCCTCTGTCCGTGGGATTTTCCAGGCAAGAATACTGGATTGGGATGCCATAAACTCCAAGGCATCTTCCTGATCTAGGAATTGAACCCAAGTCACCTGTGTTCTAGGCGGATTCACCGTGTGTGCCACCAGGGAAGCAGTAAATCTATTAAAACAAATAAATTATATTTACACATGCATATATTTTAACTTGTGTTTAATAACACTTGACTTTTGAAATAGAACTGCCATATGACTCAGCAATCCCACTCCTGGGCATACACACCGAGGAAACCAGATCTGAAAGAGACACGTGCACCCCAATGTTCATCGCAGCACTGTTTATAATTGCCAGGGCATGGAAGCAACCTAGATGCCCATCAGCAGACGAATGGATAAGGAAGCTATCGTACATATACACTATGGAATATTACTCAGCCATTAAAAAAAATTCATTTCAATCAGTTCTAATGAGATGGGTGAAACTGGAGCCCATTATACAGAGTGAAGGAAGCCAGAAAGATAAACACCAATACAGTATACTAACGCATATATATGGAATTTAAAAAGATGGTAACAATAACCCAATACGCAAAACAGAAAAAGAGACACAGATGTACAGAACAGACTTTGGAACTCTGTGGGAGAAGGCGAGGGTGGGATGTTCTGAGAGAATAGCATTGAAACAAGTATACTATCAAGGGTGAAACAGATCACCAGCCCAGGTTGGATGCATGAGACAAGTGCTCGGGGCTGGTGCACTGGGAAGACCCAGAGGGATGGGATGGGGAGGGAGGCCGGAGGGGGATCGGGATGGGGAACACATGTAAATCCATGGCTGATTCATGTCAGTGCATGTCAAAAACCACTACAATATTATAAAGTAATTAGCCTCCAACTAATAAAAATAAATGAAAAAAATTAAAAAAATAAATTAATCTCCACTACAAGATAAAAACTTAAGGAAGGAGAATGATGTATTTGTTGATGTGTGAAGAACAATGCCATGGTTTAGAAGGAAAAAACAAGTTATACCAGGATACAATGTCCTAGTATACCCATATTTCATATGTTTCAGTTTTATTTTGACTATATAAATATGCTTATATTATTCTTCACAAAAGAAGACATCTGCAGCATAAATGGCTATTAAAGGTCTAATATTTCTGAATACCCTTCCATATTTAAAAGAAAAAGGCAGATATTAGAATGAAAAAAATGGCAAAGGGTATGAAATAAGCATGTCAGAAAGAGGAACTTTTCAAATGATTAATGTGGAAATAAAATACAGAGGTTTAAACTACTAATCTTCAAGGAGGTAAGGATGACAATGTGAGACCACCATTTTTGTTGTTTATCAGATGTTTGATAACTTTCAGTCTGGCATGTGTGTGGTGAAATCAGCTGTTTTTGTGTGTTCTCAGTTGCTTAGTCATGTCTGACTCTTTGTGACCCCATGGACTGTAGCTGGCCAGACTTCCAGGAAAGAATACTGTGTTGCCACTTCCTTTGCCAGGGGATCTTCTTGACTCGGGAATCACAACTGCATCTTTTGCATCACCTGCATTGGCAGATAGATTCTTTATACTGCACAACTGGGGAAGCCTGAGCACTTGGTCACAGTTACTGCCCAACAAACTTGTGCTTGTTTCAAACTGGGAAAGAGATATACCAATAGTCATCTTTATCTTTAAAATTCACCTTCTGCCTTTTTATTCTTCCATGCATCCAGTCTGCTAATAGCAGCTATGTGAGTGGTAAAGGGGCCCCAATCAACTTACGTGATACTTTTCAGGAAACTCACTGTTTGTCTGTTGGAATCTATTCAAGTCCCATTTATTTTATTACTTAAATTCCCATGATTTTAGGCCTTCTATTTGCATTTGCAGAATCTCAGATCTCTAGGCAATCCCTTCAACTTTCAAAAGAAAGTAATTGGGTAATATTTATTTAAATTTAAAAATACATCTGCTTGGACTCACCTAAATATTAAGTAACTAGAAGTGAGAACCATGGGATTATTTGATATTTTTCCATATACTTTGCTACTTAAATTATTACAATGTTCTTGAGTAAGTTATTAAAGCTGAATAAATAATGACTCCTAAAAAGTGATTAATTTAAATTATATTGACTATAATTTAAATGAGGCCTTTTCCCCAATCAAGATGGGCCATGACACAGGCTAGGTAATGCATCACTCCCTGTAATTGTCATAACTACATAAAGGCAACATTAAGCATGTGTAATTTTACTTAAAACTGTGTGGTCAGTATAGGATGATATTAATATGTGACAACCAATAAATAATGGGATTTTACTACCAGGAAAAAAAAAAAATCTGACTTTTATAATTACTTGAATGCATAGTTTATTCCATCTCTTGAACTACATTTTTTTTTCCAAAAATGAGTCTTATCTTTTAAGCTATATTTTAAATTGTGAAAAATGCATCAGATAAGCTTATTACAGCCTTCAGAATGCTAATGTAATTATATATTTGCAAACATTTATGTTAAATGATATATGCTATGCTTCATGCTAGGGACTTCCCAGGTGGCACAATGGTAAAGAATCTGCCTGCCAATGCAGGAGACTTAAGAGATGTGGATTCAATCCCTGGATTGGAAAGATTCCCTGGCGTAGGAAAAGCCAACCTGTTCCAGTATTATTTTCTGGAAAATTCCAGGAACAGAGGAGCTTGATGGGTTACAGTTCATCGATCTCAGAGAGTCAGACATGACTGAGTAACTGAGTATACACACAACACACCACACATGTGCTTCATGCTGATATAAATATAGCAAAGAAAATTCATAAGAGGGAGTCATATGATTGAAATGGAGATAATGGCACTTTGAATGACTTTGAGAAAAGATAAATTTTTACATGTCTTAAGTTTGTGTCTTAATGGTGTATGCATTTATCAATGAGAATTTGATACAACATTTACATTTTAAAATATATTTTTCTTTAGTAACATCTTGATAGACTATATACAGTTACATATGTTTAGTCGCTCTGTCGTGTCTGACTCCTTTGTGACCCTATGGACTGTAGCCCACCAGGCTCCACTGTCCATGGGATTCTCCAGGCAAGAATACTGGAATGAGTTGCCATTTCCTCCTCCAAGGGATCCTCCAGACCCAGGGATTGAACTTGAATCTCTTATGTCTCCTGCATTGGCAGGCAAGTTCTTTACCATAGTGCCTCTTGAGAAGCTCATATGTACTTATATAGAAAGAGATTTATTTTGAAGGATTGGCTCACTTGATTTTGGAGATTGGGAAGTTCCATGATGTACCGTTTGCAATGTAGAGCCAGTGCTTACTTCAGTACAGAACCCAAAGACCTGAAAATGAGGAAAGTTAATGGTGTAAGTCCCAATCTGAACCCAATGGCCAGAGAACCAGGGGGCTAATGGTGTAGTGTCCAGGTCTGAGCCCAGAGACCCAAGAACCTGGAGAGCTTTTGTCCAAGGCAGGAGAAGATGGATATCCTGGTTCAAGCATAAGGCAGATTTGTCCTTTCCTCTGCCTTTTTATTTTATCCAGATCCTCAACTGATTGGATGATGCCCACGTGCATTGTTGTTGTCATGTTATTCGCTCAGTCTTGTCTGACTCTGTGACCCCATGGACTGTAGCCCACCAGGCTCCTCTGTCCATGGGATTCTCCAGACAAGAATATTGGAGTGGGTTGCCACTTCTTCCTCCAGGGGATTTTCCTGACCCAGGGGTTGAACTCCGGTCTCTGGCATTGCAGGCAAATTCTTTACTATTTGAGCCACCAGGAGTTCCCATCAGTTCAGTTCAGTTCAGTTCAGTTGCTCAGTCATGTCCAACTCTTTGCAACCCCATGAATCGCAGCATGCCAGGCCTCCCTGTACATCACAAACTCCTGGAGTTTACTCAAACTCATGACCATCGAGTCGGTGATGCCATCCAGCCATCTCATCCTCTGTCGTCCCCTTCTCCTCCTGCCCCCAATCCCTCCCAGCATCAGGGTCTTTTCCAATGAGTCAACTCTTCGCATGAGGTGGCCAAAGTATTGGAGTTTCAGCTTCAGCATCAGTCCTTCCAATGAACACCCAGGACTGATCTCCTTGCAGTCCAAGGGACTCTCAAGAGTCTTCTCTGATACCGTAGTTCAAAAGCATCAATTTTTCAGCGTTCAGCTTTCTTCACAGTCCAACTCTCACATCCATACATGACCACTGGAAAAACCATAGCCTTGATCAGACAGACCTTTGTTGGCAAAGTATGTCTCTGCTTTTTAATATGCTATCTAGGTTGGTCGTAACTTTCCTTCCAAGGAGTAAGCATCTTTTAATTTCATGGCTGCAGTCACCATCTGCAGTGATTTTGGAGCCCCCAAAAATAAAGCCTGACACTGTTTCCACTGTCTCCCCATCTATTTCCCATGAGGTGATGGGACCAGATGCCATGATCTTAGTTTTCTGAATGAGTTTTAAGCCAAATTTTTCACTCTTCTCTTTCACTTTCATCAAGAGGCTTTTTAGTTCCTCTTCACTTTCTGCCATAAGGGTGGTGTCATCTGCACATATCTGAGGTTATTGATATTTCTCCCGGCAATCTTGATTCCAGCTTGTGCTTCTTCCAGTCCAGCGTTTCTCATGATGTACTCTGCATATAAGTTAAATAAGCAGGGTGACAATATACAGCCTTGACATACTTCTTTTCCTGTTTGGAACCAGTCCCATATGCACTGGTAAAGGTGATTTTTAGTCTGTCTACCAGATCAAATGCTAATCTCTTCTGGCAACAATTGTCAAAGAAATGTTATGACCAGCTCTATGAGTGCCCTTTAGCTCAGTCAGGTTGGTACATATAATTAACCATCACAGTACGTGTACTTGTTATACCTTCTTGTTAGTAAGCAAATCAGCTTATGATCACCTGTCTTGAGATATCATTTTCATCCCCTGTTTCCATCCCCATTTCAGAATGTCTCAGATCCCCCTCTTTGGTCACCTCTTTGGAAACCACTTGTGTATGGGCTACAGCCTCTGCTCAGACCTATTCCATGGGCTTCTCATCCCCTCCCTCAACATTTCTCTGCCAACACAGTGGTCTAGGGTACTATAGGAACTTCCCTGCTCATTCATATACAATTTATAAGTGACAGGGAAGAAACATTTGAGATTTTTAAAAATTCTCAAACTTTTGAGTAGCCCAGTTCTGTAGCATTGGCCAACTGACCCTTGCAATGGTTTTCCCTCCTTCCTTCCTTTGCACTCTGTTCCTATTCTGTCACTCCTAGGTGTCACATTTCCCCCAACAAAATCACATCTAGATGCTTTTTCTGGTCCCAGTCTCTAGGAAATCAGGGCTAAAACAGTTGTTTTTCATACCTAACCTATTCAGGTTTATCACACTAACGTGGTTCTAAGGAAATTCATTCTAGTATCATATTCATTCAACATTCTATCCATTCTACTCTCTGATTAAAAAATAATGGCTATTTCCTAAGATTTTTCACATTACTTCTACATATAATAGGTGAATTTTTTTTTTAATTTTCTCATTTTTCTTCAGATTGATTGAGGTGTACTTCCCATGTAACATTATACTAGTTTCAGGTGTATAGCATACAGATTCAGTGTTTGAATTATTTTGCAAAATGATCAAGTGGCACTTTTTATAATATGCCCCTTGATATGAGAAATAGGCTTTGGAATGTAGCATTCTACCAGTGACAAAACTAAAAGCAATGGTCATTTTTTAGTAACTTTGTAATATCTACATAAGTATGTTTTTCCTGTTTACAATCTGTCAGAGAAATACTGTAAAATTTAATTACGAATAAGCAACAAATTCTTTTCCTTTTAGGAGAGCTATTTTTATAAAAGTTATTAGCTAGGAAAAGGTCACATATCTACAGTCACTTTATTTACTTATTTATGTACTTAGATGTTTACTTAGTCATGAGATATTTATGATGTACCTTCTATTTTCCAGAAATAGTCTCAAATGCTATCAATTTTTTGATGTACAAATGTAGAACTGTGATTTTCTTTAATATTATCATTGGAATAGGAAATACAATGTAAAGTGCATTGCTTTGTGCATAAATGTAACTAATGCCTTCCCTCTCACACTTCTTTGGCCACTGATTGACAAAAATATCTATACCAATATCTGATAGATGAATCCATGAATATAAGAATGGCACTTGCTCAGTTGAATAATTCCAGGTTTACAAATCCCTGACCTCTGAAAGAATTTACAAATTCTTTAAAGAAGATTGGTTCAAGAAATTCTGCAGTAATTACATACTTTATTTAGTATTTATGTTTCCAGTAGTAAACACTTTGGTATAATATGCGTCGACTCATTTGAATGGTTATATTGAGAATCTACAATGGTTTCAGCAATTTTTAACACCAATCTTTTTTTTTTCCCAGCATTTATTTTACTTTTTGAAATGCACATTTTGGCAAATTTTATAACTCATGGATTGAATTTGTTTGTATGGATTAGTGTTAAATAAACTCTACTGATTGAATTATTTAAATAAATGTTCAGTGTAAGGCTTATTGTTCATAAAATTAGGTTTTAGTGATACCTTAAACAATTTAGGGCTCAATTTTGATGTTCATCAATTGATGGAAAGTCAGGTCTCTTCCCTATCTTTGTTATTGTAAATAGTGCAGCTCTAAGCATTGAGGTATATATCTTTTTGAATTAATGTGTTCCTTTTCTTTGGATATATATCCAAAAATAGAATTGCTGATCATATAATAGCTGTATTTTTAGCCTTTAAAGGAAATGCCATACAGTTTTTCATAGTGACTGCACCAATGTACATTCCCACCAACAGTGTACAAGGATTCTCTTTTCTCCACATTGTCAGCAATATTTGTTATTGTAGACTTTTTGATTATACGATTTTGATAGGTGTGAGGTGATATCTCATTGTTGTTTTCATTTGCACTTGCATTTCTCTGATTAGTTTTTGAGCATCTTTTCATGTGCCTATTGACCATCTGTATACTTTGGAAAAACCTCTATTAATATTTTCTATTCATTTTTAATTGAGCTGTTTCATTTTGAATATTAAATTGTCTGAGTTGCTTATATTCTTTGGATATTTATTATACACTTGCAAATATTTTCTCTCGGTGATTTGCATTTTCATTTTTTTATGGTCTCATTTGCTATGCAAAAGCTTTTACTTTTAACTCGGCTCAACTTCCTTATTTTTTATTTTTGTATACTTTGCCTTAGGAGACAGATCCAAAAAACTATTGCTATAATTTATGTTAAATAATGTTCTGCCTATTATTTCTTCTAGGAGTTTTATGATTTCTGGTCTTGCATTTCAGTCTTAATCTTTAATTTGCATTTAATTTTTGTATGGTGTAAGAAAATGTTTTAAGTTCATTCTTTCTATGTAGCTATCAGATTTTCCCAGAACTGCTTTTTGAAGAGACTGTCTTTTCCCCATTGCGTATCCTTGCCTTCTTTGTCATGGATTAATTGACACAAGTGCATGTGTTTATTTACAGGCTCTCTATTCTGTTCCATTGATCTATGTGTCTGTTTTTCCGCCAGTACCATACTGTTTTGCTACTGGGTTTTGTTCATGTTCAGCTTCCACTGTGGGGGCATTCGCCAAGCTGGGCTCCTGGCTGACCTTGGCCTCCCCCTTATGGGGGCCGCACCGAGGTTGTTTCAGCCAGGTTAAATCTGAGTCATGGCACCATAGATGTCACGGAGTGTGTCACTTCCTAAGTTCTGTCTCATTGCAACAACAATTTGAAGCGATGGACAGACCGGTGTTACAGCTCTCGGATGGGCCAGTGTTACAGCTCCGTATTACAGCTCAGTTTTATTTAGAAAGCAAAGGAAATATATCCTTGAGGTGTGAAGGAATGCTGAACCAAAAGATGCAAAGAGAAGAGCGGCCCTGGCCCAATTTTGGCTCTTTTTTTTTTTTTTTTTTTTAAATGTTTTTTCTCCTCCCCCTGGGCCTGCCCTGTGTAAACTGGGCTAGCCAGGAGTGCTGATTGTTCTACCTGAGGTCCTCACTCTGGTCCTTGGACATTCCCTTGTTTTATTTTCATGGCTTTTCCCTTCTTTGTCTTTTAGCCACCACCATTCTGGACCCCTTTCTCCTATTCTAACTACCTGACACATGTCATTTTCCAGGCAAAAATGCCAGAGTAGGTTTCCATTTCAAACCTCAGGGGTAGTTTGACCCAAGATCAAAACTGCATCTCTTACGTCTCCAACATTGGCAGGTAGATTCCTTACCACTGTGCCATGTGGGACTTTATATATTAATAGAAATATCCAAGCTGTTGGAAATGTAGAAAACCAGATGCAGACACCACTGCTAAAGTTTGGGAGAAAGTGCTTGCAGCATTCTAATAAAACCTCTAGGATTGTTATGAACGTTAGGCAGTATGAACTGAAATTGAAAGGCATTATCCAAAGATCTGCAAAATATTGACATAAATTAAGAGTTCTATGGATAGCTATTATTTTATTTGCCTTAGTGGCAACACTGTCTCCCAGGAAGTCAGATGAGAAACCGCAGCTATTTTTTACTCCTCTTTATCCTCCTTACCCTTTCTCCACCATATTCAATATGCTCCAGTCATTTGTGTCTTTATGTAAAACATTCCTTAAACATCCTCTTCTATCCTTCTATTCTGAACACCACTGTTTTAACACATATTTGTAGCATTTAACACTTGAACAATTTTATTCTCTCCACAGTTTATCTGTTTTCAAATCCTTGTCCTCAAATCTATACTTGTAAAATAGTTAATATTTTAGAATAAAAAAAAAATCATGCCCCTTCATAGTTGAAAAAAAATTTATCTCCCTTTCAGTTAAGTTCAGTTTAGTCACTCAGTCATGTCTGACACTTACGACCCCATGTATCGCAGCAGGCCAGGCCTCCCTGTACATCACCAACTCCCAGGGTTTACTCAAACCCATGCCCATCGAGTCGGTGATGCCATCCAGCCATCTCATCCTCTGTCGTCCCCTTCTCCTCCTGCCCCCAACCCCTCCCAGCATCAGGGTCTTATCCAATGAGTCAACTCTTCACATGAGGTGGCCCAAGTATTGGAGTTTCAGCTTCAGACTCAGTCCTTCCAATGAACACCCAGGACTGATCTCCTTTAGATTGGGCTGGTTGGATCTCCTTGCAGTCCAAGGGACTCTCAAGAGTCTTCTCCAACACCACAGTTCAAAAGCATCAATATTTTGGCACTCACCTTTCTTCACAGTCCAACTCTCACATCCATAAATGACCACTGGAAAAACCATAGCCTTGACCAGATGGACCTTTGTTGGCAAAGTAATGTCTCTGCTTTTTAATATGCCATCTAGGTTGGTCATAACTTTCCTTCCAAGGAGTAAGCGTCTTTTAACTTCATGGCTGCAATCACCATCTGCAGTGATTTTGGAGCCTAAAAAAATAAAGTCTGCCACTGTTTCCACTGTCTCCCCATCTATTTCCCATGAAGTGATGGGGCCAGATGCCATGATCTTAGTTTTCTGAATGTTGAGCTTTAAGCCAACTTTTTCACTCTCCTCTTTCACTTTCATCAAGAGGCTTTTTAGTTCCGCTTCACTCTCTGCCAAAAGGGTGGTGTCATCTGCATATCTGAGGTTATTGATATTTCTCCTGGCAATCTTGATTCCAGCTTGTGCTTCCTCCAGCCCAGGGTTTCTCATGATGTACTCTGCATATAAGTTAAATAAGCAGGGTGACAATATACAGCCTTGATGTACTCCTTTTCCTATTTGGAACCAGTCTGTTGTTCACTGTCCAGTTCTAACTGTTGCTTCCTGACCTGCATACAGGTTTCACAAGAGGCAGGTCAGGTGGTCTGGTATTCCCATCTCTTTCAGAATTTTCCACAGTTTATTGTGATCCACACAGTCAAAGGCTTTGGCATAGTCAATAAAGCAGAAATAGATGTTTTTCTAAAACTCTCTTGCTTTTTCGATGATTCAGCAAATGTTGGCAATTGATCTCTGGTTCCTCTGACTTTTCTAAAACCAGTTTGAACATCTGGAAGTTCCTGGTTTACATATTGCAGAAGCCTGACTTGGAGAATTTTGAGCATTACTTGACTAGCGTGTGAGATGAGTGCAATTGTGCAGTAGTTTGAGCATTCTTTGGGATTGCCTTTCTTTGGGATTGGGAAGAAAACTGACGTTTTCCAGTCCTGTGGCCACTGCTGGGTTTTAAATTTGCTGATATATTGAGTGCAGCACTTTAACAGCATCATCTTTTAGGATGTGTAATAGCTCACCTGTAATTCCATCACCTCCACTAGCTTTGTTCATAGTGATGCTTCCTAAGGCCTACTTGACTTCACATTCCAGGATGTCTGGCTCTAGGTGAGTGATCACACCATCATGATTATCTGAGTCATGAAGGTTTTTTGTTTTTGTTTTTTTTTTTTACAGTTCTTCTGTGTATTCTTGCCACCTCTTCTTAATATCTTCTGCTTCTCTTAGGTCCATACCATTTCTCTCCTTTATCAAACCATCTTTGCATGAAATGTTCCCTTGGTATCTCTAATTTTCTTGAAGAGATCTCTAGTCTTTCCCATTCTATTGGTTTCCTCTATTTCTTTGCATTGATCGCTGAGGAAGGCTTTCTTATCTCTCCTTGTTATTCTTTAGAACTCTGTATTCGAATGGGAATATCTTTCCTTTTCTCCTTTGCTTTTCGCTTCTCTTCTTTTCACAGCTATTTGTAAGGCTTCCTCAGACAACCATTTTGCCTTTTTGCATTTCTTTTCCTTGGGGATGGTCTTGATCACTGTCTCCTGTACAATGTCACGAAACTCCATCATTAGTTCATCAGGCACTCTATCAGATCTAGTCCCTTAAATCTATTTCTCACTTCCACTGTATAGTCATAAGAGATTTTATTTAGGTCATACCTGAATAGTCTAGTGGTTTTCCCTACTTCCTTCAATTTAAGTCTGAATTTGGCAATAAGGAGTTCATGATCTGAGCCACAGTCAGCTCCTAGTCTTGTTTTTGCTGACTGTATAGAGCTTCTCTATCTTTGGCAGCAATGGATATAATCAATCTGATTTCAGTGTTGACCATCTGGTGATGTCCACGTGGAGAGTCTTCTCTTGTGTTGTTGGAAGAGGGTGCTTGCTATGACCAGTGCGTTCTCTTGGCGAAACTCTGTTAGCCTTTGCCCTGCTTCATTCCGTACTCGAAGGCCAAATTTGCCTGTTACTCCAGGTGTTTCTTGACTTCCTATTTTTGCATTCCAGTCCCCTATAATGAAAAGGACAATTTTACTGGGTGTTAGTTCTAGAAGGTCTTGTAGGTCTTCATAGAACCATTCAACCTCAGCTTCTTTAGGGTTACTGGTTGGGGCATAGGCTTGGATTACTGTGATATTGACTGGTTTGCCTTGGAAATGAACAAAGATCATTCTGTCATTTTTGAGATTACATCAAAATACTGCATTTTGGACTCTTTTCTTGACCATGATGGCTACTCCATTTCTTCTAAGGGATTCCTTCCCACAGTAGTAGATATAATGGTCATCTGAGTTAAATTCACCCATTCCAGTTCATTTTAGTTTGCTGATTCCTAGAATGTCGACATTCACTCTTGCCATCTCCTTTTTGACCAGTTCCAATTTGACTTGGTTCATGGACCTAACATTCCAGATTCCTATGCAATATTGCTCTTTACAGCATCAGACCTTGCTTCTATCACCAGTCACATCCACAACTGGGTACTGTTTTTGCTTTGGCTCCATCCCTTCAGTCTTTCTGGAGTTATTTCTCCACTGATCTCCAGTAGCATACTGGGGACCTACCAACCTGGGGAATTCCTCTTTCAGTGTCCTATCATTTTGTCTTCTCATACTGTTCATGGGGTTCTCAAGGCAAGAATACTGAAGTGGTTTGCCATTCCCTTCTCCAGTGGACCACATTCTGTCAGACCTCTCCACCATGACCCATCCATCTTGGGTGGCCCCACATGGCATGGCTTAGTTTCATTGAGTTAGATAAAACTGTGTTCCTGTGATCAGATTGGCTAGTTTTCTGTGATTATGGTTTTAGTGTGTCTGCCCTCTGATGCCCTCTCACAACACCTACCCTCTTACTTGGGTTTCTCTTACCTTGGACGTGGGGTCTCTCTTCACGGCTGCTCCAGCACAGCGCAGCCGCTGCTCCTTACCTTGGACGAGGGGAATCTCCTCACTGCCGCCCCTCCTGACCTTGAACGTGGAGTAGCTCCTCTCGGTCCTCCTGCAACCATGTAGCTGCCGCTCCTTGGACAGGGGGTTACTCCTCTTGGCCGCCGCCCCTGACCTTAGGCGAGGGGTAGCTCCTCATGGCCACGCTTCTGCGTGGTCTTATCTCCCTTTAGTCATTACAAAATAAAATACAATGTTCTTAGCATAATCTAAAACATTAACTGATGTGATCAAAGACCACTTCTTGACCAGCCTCTCATTCCATCCGGTGCATACGTACTAAGTCACTTCAGTTGTGTCTGACTCTTTGTGACTCTTTGGACTGTACCCTGCCAGATTCCTCTGTCTGTGGGGTTCTCCAGGCAAGAACACTGGAGTGGGTTGCTGTGGCCTCCTCCAGGGGATCCTCCCAACCCCAGATGGAACCCGGGTCTCTTATATCTCTTGCACTGGCTGGTGGGGTCTCCACACTAGCATCATCTGGGACGCTCCTCGTTCCATCTCATGGGTAATGTAAATTTTGGTTACAGCTGTCCTGCTCTCTTAGTATTCTTTCAGCTTGGAATATCTTGAGTCCCAGGTTAGAACTGTGAAATACTAGTGTATGGCACTCAGGTCAAATATCCACCTTTCTAATCTTCAAAGTAGCAGTCTACTTTGTCTAATAAATGGATTCTATTTTTATTTTCTTATATGATATATAGATATTTGGCTATTTAAAAACTGTGATGATCAAACTTGTTTGCCTAGTCCGTTCATACATCCTTCCTAAGTTCTTCAGCCATGTCTGACTCTTTGCAACCCTATGGGCTGTAGACCACCAGCATTTCCATATAATAGCAATGTTTAAATGTTGTTAGATAACTATTGAATAATAAACATTATTATTATTCTAAGATGATAAAAAAATAACTTTATTAATAATAACTGATTTGTATATTTCATACTATACAAATATTTTAAGCATTATATATATATGTTCAGTCATTGCAACAACACTGATGCTGCTGCTGCTAAGTCACTTCAGTCATGTCCGACTCTGTGCGACCCCATAGACGTCAGCCCACCAGGCTCCCCCGTCCCTGGGATTCTCCAGGCAAGAACACTGGAGGGGGTTGCCATTTCCTTCTCCAATGCATGAAAGTGAAAAGTGAAAGTGAAGTCACTCAGTCTTGCCCGACTCTTAGTGACCCCATGGACTGCAGCCTACCAGGCTCCATCCATGGGATTTTCCAGGTGAGAGTACTGGAGTGGGTTGCCATTGCCTTCTCCTGCAACAACACTAGGATAATATTATTATGGAAAATTGGAAACAAAGTTTACATGCTTTTCTGAAGTCTCAGATTAAGTGCTAGAGGGGTACTTGAACATTGACATTTACACTCTAGAAGCTATAGTCTCAATTATTATGGTTACTGGCAGACAGGTAATTTTTAAAAATTCTTATTTTGCAAGTAATATATATCAATTTGCTTTTCATAATTGGGCACTAAATGCTTTATTTTATCGCTTTCATTTTTTAAGATGAAGTACCAACATTTTTATTTTAAATTGTCTAGAATTATTGAAGAACATTTTCTGTTATCATAGATTCTCCATAGAACAAATTCTTGGCTCTTTCTATAATTGAAAATTGTTTTACAATGCTACATTAAATTCTCTATTTTTGAGTCCTAGTGCTCAAATATTTTAAATCTATTCTAGTCAGTTAAGATCTAAATAAGTGAACACTGACATTTGCTTTGGAATAGATCTTGTAGCATTCAAACACTGATGAGTTTCAGAAGAACAACATTGCCAACATTTAAATAAAGAGAATCACTCATTACCCATATGCTAGGAGCTCAGCTGAACTGGGAGAGAGAGAGAGAGCTGAACTGCCAGGCTTCAGAACAGCCAATTAAAGCAACAAGCCAAAAACAAAAGTGATAAGCCTTTAATCACTTACTGCTTTAGCCTAACCAAGTCTAAAACCTGAGAAGTGCAGACTCTCCCACATTCGCTTTTCCTGCATAGAATGGTGGAGGGTCAGGTGGATTATCACAGATGCGTGAATCATGTTGTGGTTGAGGGAGTAAAAGGGGGGATGTGAGGAGTGGGGAGCTAGGAGTGGGAAAGTACTAGTGCTGAGTAGGAGTAGGAAAAGTGTGCCCATGGTTTGCCCTTTCTTACCTTCAACGAGGATTTGGGCAGAGCTGCTTAAAAAAGACCTCTGAGCAGAAAAGAAGTGAGAGGAAAGAAAAAGAAAGGAAGGGGGAAAAAAAAAATCAAAACCTTTGCACAAAGCCTCAAATAGACAGAATCTTGAAGGCACCAGGCTAGGAGTGTGGGGAGCATGACCACACAGGGAGTCCTGATTCCTCGACTACAGAGGAGGGACAGTGCACCAAGCTTCATGTGGGAAAGGCTGTTTTCCCGTTGAAGCCTGGCAGGCAAAGTCTTTCTAATTGCTTATATTAATAGACCTGAAAAATCCCATGTAAGGTTTAACCAGGAGCTGAGTCCTTACGGAAGTCATGACAGTAATAATGGCATAAACTCATCACTGCTAATTATATTCCAGGTATTGCCTTAAGCATGCAATTATGCTAACTCCTTTAGTCCTTTTTACAATTTAACAAATGTGTTATTATTATTAATTCACTATTGCTAATGAGGAAATTGAAAACCTATGAAGAAAAGTAACTTGTTCAAGTCACACAGCTAGCAAATGGAGGCATGTAGGGGTCAGAGTTGAAACTTATACGTAAATTTTCCTCCAAGTGTTTCCTTCTCAATAGAGTTTGTTGAACTAAGAGCAACCTGAATGATGAAAGAAATTTTAAAAATAAATCAGTGCATCGTCAAGGCATTGTGTGCATGCAGACTCAGTTGCTTCAGTCAAGTCTGACTTTTTGTGATCCCATGAACTATAGCCCACCAGGCTCCTCTGTCCATGAGATTTTCCCACCAAGAATATTGGAGTGGGTTGTCATGCCCTCCTCCAGGAGATCTTCCCAATCCAAAGATCAAACCAGTGTCTCCCGCATAGCAAGTGGATTCTTTACCACTGAGCCACCGGGTAAGCCCTTTCAAAAGGATCATATTTCTTTTAATCTAAACAAATTTTATATTCGCAGAAACATGAGAAAGATACATATAGAAAATTGTATACGGTAAATTTGGAAAAGATGAATGAGCAACTTTTTCTGTTTATGATTCTTCTGTGTGTGTGTGTTAATGGCTCAGTCATGCCTGACTCTTTGTGACCCCATGGGCTGTGCCCACCAGTTTCCTCTGTCCATGGGATTCTCCAGGCTAGAATACAGGAGTGGGTAGCCATTTCCTTCTCCAAGGGATCTTCCTGACCCAGGGGTCGGACCTGGGTATCTCGCATTGCAGGCAGATTCTTTACCATTTGAGCCACAAGCAAAGCCCAGTTAAGTGATATATCTGATGTAATTTCTGATAAAAATTTCTAAATAATAGCCAAATATTTTCCCTGGTGATATGTATCTCCAATCATATTTTTGTCATATTGAGGTTACTAGATTTTTTAACCTCATCAAGTCTCATTGAATCAGGCAAAATTGGGCATATTATCCTGACCAAAAATCCAAGTAAGCTGAATGGCAGATATCAAAGGCAAAGGCAGATAATATTTCACTCAGAATAGCAAAGACTATAAGAAAATGGCACATGTCATATACCAGTTGTTAGGCTTAACAAAGTATAAACCAAAGGATAATATAAAAAGTAAATACTATTTTTTCTTCTGGAGGTCAGACGAGAATTCAGGTGAAAAGCATAGCAAAGATAAGTAAGAAAAAGTTTCTTCCTCTTCCCCCAAGAAACATGTGAATCATAATCAAAAACAAACAAACAAACAAAACCCTGGCGCTTGAAGAGTGTAAGTGAAGTAAAGCAATGTCAGAGGCATAGCTTCCAACCAGCAGGTTTGGTGTGAGGAGATGGCCAGGAAGAATGGCCTTGCTATTCCATCAAGTTCTTCAAAGATAAGAAAGAGCTTCTTATACATTCCTTATACAGGAACAAAACTATTGAAGGACTGAGATAATTTTCTCATAACAAAGTGAAATTATATAACATTATATAATAATGCTATTATATATAGCATTATATAATAATTATATAAGGTGACTTTCTCTTCCTCACAAATATCACATTGGGTTTTCTTTATCAATGTAAAAATGTACTTATGTGTTAACTAGTTTTATTGCTTTCAGATACTTAGAGAATTATTATTTGCATTTCCTAGGTAAGGAAATCAAATCAGACAAAATAATGTAGATGTATATATTCATGTACACATAGAAGCATAAATGTATTTTTCTTATTTTACCTTGATCATTGATAGTAATGTGTGTGTGTTAGTCACACAGTCCTGTCTGACTCTCTGCGACCCCATGGACCGTAGCCCGCCAGGCTGCTCTGTTAATGGGGTTCTTCAGGTAAGAATACTAGAGTGGGTTGCCATTCCCTTCTCCAGGGGATCTTCCTGACCCAGCGATTGAACGTGGGTCTCCCACATTGCAGGCAGATTCCTTACCATCTAAGCCAAGGGGAAAACGCTATTGAGAGTAAGATCACATTTTAAATCCAAGATTCTAAACATTTAGTTCCATATTTTAATAAGGATAGCAACATTTATTAAGCATCTATTATGAATTAGCCATTATATAAGTTGTTTAGTGTATGCGTCCTTGTTTAATTCTGCCCCCCCCCGCAAAAAACAAACAAACAAACAAACAAAAACAGTAAGATCTGAAACCAATATTACTCCCTAAACTTGTTACTTCCTAACTGTAAGACCAGGTATTCTCTTTGTCCATGTGTTACAAAATACTGAGACCAAGAAAAATTCACTTGGCTACTTGCTTCAGCAAATACTTGTGGCAAATGAGACAGCAAGCCAATTTAAAAAAAAATGTTCTGAATGCTAATCTCTTTCTCATCACAACATACTTCAAGATGATTGCCATACTACGGCCACTGATCTAAAATTATCATGTCATGAATTCTGGCCAACCTCTACCTCCTTTCATTAAATCCTTCTTAAAAGTAACAAGTCCAGGCCCCCAAACTCTGATAAGATTATCATCTAATTTCCCAAATTGAGGTCCTACTAAATTTCAGTCAAACTGATGCTCATAAAAATTCAGCTTTGCCTAATCAGTGTATTTTAATGACGATATTTTGGGAGTCAAGTATTACAACTATAAGATGGTTTAATTTATTTTAATTTGGAAACTCAAGGTTCAAAAAACTTTTAATGTACTTGCTCAGGGTCAAGTCTATAGTGAGTTGAAAAACCTGCATTGAAACTATGGTATTTCATTTTCCAATGGCCATTGCTTTTGCCTAACTTGGAATTGGCTTTGTACAGAAACACTTTAGCATTTGTTTTTTCCTGGTACAAATTCCACCATTTTTCTAAGACAGAATTTTTTTACATTTCTGAGAGTTAACACATTTTAGTTTCATAATATAGATTTTTTAAGGATCTTTTGATAGGTAGAACTATTAAGCTACATATTCAGATGTAATATTTGAATGGAAGTTATCTGAACCAAAACAAAATTAAAAATAAAGATATATGTATTAAACAAGAAGGATTTCAATGGTTGACAACTATGGAAGATAACTGGCTGTATTATGTGTCTTGGGCAACGCTTTATTTTAAAAACATATTATGAAAATTAATGTCATATTTGGAGATCTGAAGACATTAATTGACCTCAGTCTCAAGTTAAGAACTAGAATAACCCTTTTTAAAAAATATATTTATTTATTCAACTGGACTGGTTCTTAGTTGCAGCATGAAGATTCTTTTTATAGTTGCTGCATGTGAGAGCTAATTCCCCAACCAGGGATCGGACCCACTCCTCAATCAGGGAAGTCCCTAGAATAACCTTTTTACTGAAGCTTAAAGCATTCATATAAAGACTGAATAATTTCAATTTGTCTTTAACCACAACTTTTGCAGAATGAATACAAAATGCTCCCAAGCTCCCTTTCTTTGTCACGTAATGATTGACTTAAAGATCACATCATCACAAGCCTCAGAAGCAACCTTTAACTGAGTGGTGGGTAAAATGACTAAATATCTTCTGCTCAATTTTTATATTAAGTATGCAGAACTTTCATTGATTTCAGGGAATAAATGCATTATTAAAACTTTTATTTTACCGAAAAGGTGACTAAGAGATGGAGTAGATTCCATAAATGAGTACATAGGATTTTCCTTTTATCTGTGAAAATGTAACCTGTTTTCCTTGATTTTCAGATGCTAGTAAACTCTGATGACTATTTGATATAATAGAAATGCTATTTGATATAATAGAAATACTAATGTATACAAAATTAGACAATAACATATTGAGCATTGTGTATCTATAAATTTAAGATATATGTGTTAGATGTTTTCTACAATAAATATTTATGTATGTCCATCACTTCATGACAAAGAGATGGGAAAACAATGAAAACAGGGACATACTGTATTTTCTTGGGCTCCAAAATCACTGTGGATAGTGACTGCATCCATGAAATTAAGAGACACTTGCTTCTTGGAAGAAAATGTATGACAAACTTATACAGCATGTTAAAAAGCAGAGACATCACTTTCCTGAGAAAGGTCCGTCCAGACAACTAGTCATGTATTGATGTGAAAATTAGACCATAAAGTAGCCTGAGTGCCAAAGAATTGATGCTTTCGAACTATGGTGCTGGAGAAGACTCTTGAAAGTCTCTTGGGCAGCAAGGAGATCAAACCAGTCAATCCAAAGGAAATGAACCCTGAATATTCACTGGAAGGACTGATGCTGAGGATGAAGCTCCAATACTTTGGCCATCTAGTGTGAAAAGCCAACTCACTGGAAAAGACCCTGATGCTGGCAAAGACTGAAGGCAGGATGAGAAGGGGACGACAGAGGATGAGATGGTTGGATGGCGTCACCAATTCAATGGACATGAGTTTGAGCAAGCTCTGGGAGATGGTGAAGGACAGGGAACCCTGGTGTGCTGCAGACCGTGGGGTTGCAAAGAGTCGGACACGACTGAGTGACTGAACAGCAGCAACGATCATAATCTTCATAAAGCCAGTGATTCTGGTTCTTTTTATTTGTGAATTTATTTTTGTTGTTATTTGTTCACACTTGTTATGCCTGGTATGTAAATGATGTCTAAAACAGCATAGTTTTTTAGAAAAATAAACTCTAAATTGAATGGATTAATTAGAAAATGCACAACTGAGAGACTGAGCAACAATAACAAATGTAAAATTAGTTTATATCAGCAGAATAAAATGTGCAACATTGATTGAAGAAGACTTTACTCTTTCATTTTCCTTTTAGGCATCAAGAAAATTTGTCATTTTACTAGATTTTTATGAGACTCAACGTTAATATAGAACTTTCAGTTGAATATCAGAATCTAAATATAACTGCTTATTTTCCTAGGTGTAATTAATATTTAATACATTTTCTATCAGAGAAGATCAACTAAAATAAAATAAAAGGCATGTAATGTTCAACTTCAATATTTTGCAAGGAAATAAATGTGAAGAAGGAAAAATACAAAGAGATGGAAGTCTGCAAAGAGGTTAACATTGTTGAATTATAGAAGAATATGAAATTGTAGAGAACAAAGTCTGATTGATATGTTGAAACCTGTCTATGTGTCTGCTTAGTCACTTAGTCATGTCTGACTCTTGCGATCCAAAGACCTTAGCCCTCCAGGCTCCTCCATCCATGGGATTCTTCTGGCAAGAATACTGGAGTGGGTTGCCATTTCCTTCTCCAGGGGATTTTCCCCATCCAGAAATTGAACCCAGA
This sequence comes from Cervus elaphus, assembly GCF_910594005.1. Taxonomy (NCBI): domain Eukaryota; kingdom Metazoa; phylum Chordata; class Mammalia; order Artiodactyla; family Cervidae; genus Cervus; species Cervus elaphus. Next base: position 8,290,501 of record NC_057844.1, on the reverse strand, counting down.
TCTCTTGCATTGTAGGCAGACTCTTTACTGATTGAGCTATGAGGGAAGTCTCTAAGTTTCTTTCTTCTGAATGTAATTTGCTGAAAAGGATAAAACATTTTAATGTGTCTAGTTCAGTACTGTATTCATATCAGTTGTAATTTGTTTTTATTATATGAAACTGCTATTTAGATACACAGAATTTTTCATTGTGATAATGTAACTGATTATACTGGAAGTAACAATTTCACAGTATCATGCAGTAGCTGAAAATTTAGGAATTAAAACATTTAAAATCATCTTGGATTATATTATCAAGTACATAAAATCAGTTCTGAGAAATCTAAACATGTACCTCAAAGAAAAATGATCAGAAAAATTATCCACTTTCCATGGAATGATTTAGGGCTTTGAGAAACATTTTCATAATTATCTCTGAATAAAACTAAGTACAAAAAATGTTAGTTATATGAACTGCAAAAATATCAAAGTATATGTACATATATATTTGACTTTTCTAATGAGTTATGTATTCTTTATTAAGCTAACTTGAAATTTATATTGCCATTAGCCCTTGTTTGAAAAAGGTTGAACTTTCAAATAATTTCCCTTTGGGAAATATAATTTCAATGCTTTACTACTCTATTAAAACATATAAAAGAAGTTGCTTTTTTAATCATTTCTTCAGTTTTACAGATATCTTTATTGGAGAAAGAACATGTATTCATTTACATTTTGACACTCTTTGTTTCCAAAGGTGTTGTGTGGACTCTTGATATCCATGCTTAATGAATGAAAAATTGTTTTTTCTTGCCTGTGTCAATATAATGTTAAGTCACATAAAAAATGCAAGCAAACATAAATTGTTTTATTTTTACTATTAAGGTACTATCTTTAGAAGAAAAATGAGTAGTTTGTGTATGCTATGTGAGGGTATATAATAAAAGTTATAAGTACCTAGTTGATATATGCAAATGAAAAGGTGTGTGAATATCTCACATATTACCTATGTCATACATGTATGTGCTATCTATCCATACCCTCTAGTGTGTATATTGCACTAAAAAAGAAAACGTCTTCTTTTAAGTATACATGATGTATTTTAAATAACCATATCATAATTTTAAAAATAAAGCTTTTCACAGATATGAATAACTACTTAAGAAAAAAATCTTTGTAGCCTTCATTTAATAATTTTGGATTAAAAATTATAACAAATACTTATGGTATAAAAGTGATAATGCAAAGTATACACATTATTGGGTGCAGAAAAACTTGTGCTCTGAGGTAAAGTCAGTCTTTCTCTGAGTCAATAAAATGGTATTTTCATTTCTTTATTTTCTTGTAGTTCTCATCATATTTACACAATAGAAATGTTATATACTTCTACTATTGTTTTAATTAATTTTATTTCTTCTCTTTTATGCTCCTTTATTTAGTTTTTTAAAGTCTATAAATATAAGACATAGTACCTAATTCATTCGGTTATTTTCTGGACAAAATTAGGTAAGAAAATCCACACAGTGGAATGCCTGGGATATTTTAAGATTTCAATACATATTTGTATTATAATTTTAATTAAAATAGCATTTATGTACACATGATATATTTAGCCTCTTGCAATGCTGATTAAGGGGTTTCCCTGGTGGCTCATTGGTAAAGAATCTTCTTGCAATGCAGGAATTCCCAGGAAACCCTAGTTTGATTCCTGGGTCTGTTAGCGCCCCTGGAGGAGGGAATGGCTAACCACTCCAGACTCCAGTATTCTTGCCTGGAGAATCCCATGGACAGAGCCTGGAGGTGTCAGGGCTGAGTCCACGGGCCACAGAGTTGTACACGACTAAGCTACTGAGTGACTAAGCACAGCACAGAATGCTGATTAGATGATCTTCTATGTCATCTAAAATGTATCCTAAATCCTCTTGTAACTATAAATGTTTTTGCCTTCACGAATTAAATAAAAATTTAATAAAATGGGAGCTAATCTGTATCTTAAATATTTACTATGGCAATTCTGTAGGTATTATAATTGTATGAATATGCATATATATATATATATATACACACACAGACATACATATATATGTAAATATACACATACACACATAATGTCACAATGTTAGTTAGCCATTCAGGCCTTGATCTTTGTAAGTAATTAGGTTTTTATGTCTACATGCTTTTAAGATTTTTAAATGCATATTTTTATTCAAAATCATTTACGGTGTGTTTCAACATTAACTTTATCTTAATAACTTTTCTTTTATATAAGCAATTTTGTGTTTAGATTATACCTTTTTGTATATTAAGGTACAGGATGGTGATATAATGATGATAATGTAACTACCTTGTATTCATCTTTTTGTTTCAGTTTACCAAAAATGGTAATATCTATACTTTGGAATGTGTTCTCTGATATTCATATCTATTATTTTATTCACCATTAGTTTTGTTTCTACTGTTCCCAAGTTATCAGGAGAGCTTCTTTTGTTTTTCTATATATATTTTTTTCTTTTACACTTTTTAATTTAATTTATTTATTTTAATTGAAGGCTAATGACTTTACAGTATTAGTGGTGATTTTTGCCATACATCCACATGAATCAGCCACAGGTGTACCCCCATCCTGAACTCCTCGCCCACGTCCCTCCCCACTCCATCCCTCGGGGCTGTCCCAGAGCACTGTCTTTGAGTGCCCGGCTTCATGCATCAAACTTTCAATGCTCATCTATTTTACACAGGGTAATATACATGTTTCAGTGCTATTCTCTGAAATCATCCCATCCTCACCTTTTCCCACAGAGTCCAAAAGTCTGTTATTTACATCTGTGTATCTTTCACTGTCTTGCATGTATGGTTGTTATTACCATCTTCCTAAATTCCATATATGTGCGTTAATATATTGTATTGGTGTTTCACTTTCTGACTTACTTCAGTCTGTATAATAAGCTCTAGTTTCATCCACCTCACTAAAAGTGACTCAAATGCATTTTTTTACTAGCTGAGTAATATTCCGTTGTATATGGACCACAACTTCCTTATCCATTTGTCTGCCAGTGGACATCTGGTTGCTTCCATGTCTTAGTTATTATATATTGTTGATTTGAGCTTACCCTGAAACAAATTTGTTCTTCAATGGAGATTTAAAATACTAATATTAATAATGTTACTATTATAAAGATGTATAATTCTTTATATTATGAAATTTCCCTCAATTCAGATTTTTATTTTCTTATACCTTTTTAATTTTTAAATACCTTCTGCTACAGGAAGCACAGAGATATTTTTCCAAATGTATACCTCACTGATGTATACTAAAAAACAGCTTTTGCATGAACCTATTTTACTTGGTAAGCCAAGGAAATAATCTAATAATTATATTTAATGAAATAATTGGAAACACATTTCCATCATAAAATTTAATGCAGTGGCTTCTCACTCACTGAGAAAAACTAAAGAGGGATATGTCTCATCTTCTGCTTGTTGTTCTTATTCAGTTGCTCATTCATGTCTGATTCTTTGCAACCCTATGGACTACAGCATGCCAGTCTCCCCAGTCTTTCACCATCTCCTGGAGCTTGCTCAAACTCATGTCCATTGAGTAGGTGATGCCATCCAACCATCTCATCCTCTGTCGTCCCCTTCTCCTCCTGCCCTCAACCTTTCCCAGCATCAGGGTCCTTTCCAATAAGTCAGGTCTTCACATCAGGTGGTCAAAATGTTGGAGATTCAGCTACAGCACCAGTCCTTCCAACGAATATTCAGGACTGATTTCCTTTAGGACTGATTGGTTTGATCTCCTTGCAGTCCAAGGGACTCTCAAGAGTCTTCTCCAACACACAGTTCAAAAGCATCAATTATTTGGCTTATTGATAATAAATAAAATCTTAATTCCCAGTCACATTCATCATCTTCTCTTATGAAGCAATCCAGATTTCACAGCCAGTACTAGACACATTTCTTGCAGACATCTCTGTACTGTCCAGTGAAACATCTTTTTATCATCTATTCTAAATGACTGATGAATAATTATTGTTGAACAAAAGTGAATGGCAGCTTTATATTTCTGTGAAAATTTCTAAATGGGAAAAATGCATTGCAAGAGCATAAAAACTATATGACAATTATCCCCATTTTATGATAACTTTATTTTTTCCCCTGTATTGTGAAAGATGGTTGCCTGACATATGAGAATAGGTGATCCATTAGCTTCTCCCTGACCTATATGATTTGCTTACCGATATTGAATTCTTACTATAGCTTCCTACCCTTTGTATTAAATGAAATAAATCTCAAACTTTAAAAGTGACAGGTGGCTGGCAGTTTTACTCTTTTAGTTTTAGAAAATCTATAAAGAGAAAAAAAGTAAATCATGTGTTAAGAAAAGAGAAAATAGGTGAAACATTTAGGATAGGGCTATTAGCAAATAGTGAGGATTTAGTAGAAGACAATGCTCTTGAAAGATGACACTTCTGAGGTGCCAGAGTGATCAGTTACATCCTGATAAAATGAGAAATTTTAAAAATAGTTTTCTCTATTATATGCTTTCTGACTTGTTATTGTTTAATGCTATATTCCATTTCTTCTTTTTATCTACTCCCAGGCTTACTTTTTCATAAGCCCAGTATTGTGCAATGCAAGAGACTCTGGTTTGATTCCTGGATTAGGAAGTTCCCCAGAAGAAGGGATAGGCTACCCACCCCAGGATTTGGGCTTCCCTGGTGGCTCAGATGGTAAAGAATCTGCCTGCAATGCAGGAGACCTGGAATTGATCCCTGGGTTGGGAAGATCCCCTGGAGGAGGGCCTGGCAACCCTCTCTGTATTCTTACCTGGAGAATCCTCGTGGACCAAGGAACCTGTTGGGCCACAGTCCATGGGGTCGCAAAGAGTCGGACACGACTGAGTCACTAAACACAGCATAGCACATTATGTTTGTAGATTTTTTTTTTCTTTTATACTTCATTTTATTTTATTTTATTTTTATTTCTAAGAAAGGGGAATCTCCTGTCAAGGGTTCTTAACAGAGAAAATGTCCAACTATCTTTAATTGTGCTAACACTATAGAATTTCATTTTCTGATATACTTCTCAAAGTCAAATTCAAACACCTAGCTCAGAGTTCCCCTTTCAGTGTTAAGTAACATACATCTGATACTGGTGTAAGGAATTGTAGGCCTGTTTTCTACCCTGAAGTATCTGTCTGCCATAGTGAATAATGGGCTATTGATAAAATTATAACCCCAAGAATGTATTCCCTCCAGAATATCCATTTTTTGTTTTCTTCTCAGAATATTGTTTGGAGCCTCAATTTCTAGGTTAAAGAAAGTGTATTCCAATTCCTTATCACATATATACAACGCAGACATGTGATTTTATGTTTTGCTAATTGCTTTGCAAGAATGTAGGATGAGAGGTGTGTGAGATTATGGAGATATGTTTCTAAATAGTTATATAGGAGGATGGCTGAGAGAGAGAGTATAAGAGGAAATTTTCAAACACTAAAGTAGGTAATAATTAATCATGCCCTCCTTGTTACATTGATGATCCTGTGTGTATAATGCATAAAACTTCAGAAATATTAATATTGTTGCTTTTCTTGGCTTGCTATGTAGTGTGCAACTCTGCATGGACTGCAGCAAGCCAGGCTCCTCTGTCCTCCACTATCTTCCAGAGTTTGCTCAAGTTCATGTACACTGAGTCAGTGATGCTAATAATGTCATACTCTGCCATCCTCTTCAATCTTTTCCAGCATCAGGGTCTTTTCCACTGGGAGGGCCCTTCACATCAGGTGGCCAAAATATTAGAGCTTCAACTTCAGCATCAGTCCTTTCAATGAACGTAGGGATCATTTCCTTTAGGATTGACTGGTTTGATCTCCTCCTTACATTCTAAGGGACTCTGAAGAGTCTTCTCCAGCACCATAGCTTGAAAGCATCAATTCTTTGATGTTCAGCCTTCTTTACAATTCAACTCTCACATCCATACATGACTACTGGAAAAAGTATATCTTTAACTAGATAGACCTTTGTCAGCAAAGTGATATCTGCTTTTTATTATTGTTATTTTTATTTTTAGTTCTACCACTTTATTGCTACTAACCTATCTCCTTCCACCCTCATGCACACAGGCTCAGTCATGTAACCCCATGGACTGCAGCCCATCAGGTTCTTCTGTCCATGGACTTTTCCAGGCAAGAATACTGGAGTGGGTTGCCGTTTCCTTCTCCAGATATCTGCTTTTTAATATGCTGTCTAGGTTTGTCATATCTTTCCTTCCAAGGAGCACACGTTTTTTTTTCGTTTTTTTTTTTTTTTTTAATTTCACGTTTGCAGTCACTGTCTTCAGTGATTTTGGAGCCCAAGCAAATAAAATCTATCACTACTTCCACTTTTCCCCTTCTATTTGTTATGAAGTGATGGGGCAAAATGCAGTGATCTTTGTTTTTTAATGTTGAATTTCAAGCAGGCTTTTTCACTCACTTCTTTCACCCTCATCAAAAGGCTCTTTAGTTCCTCTTCACTTTCTGCCATTAGTTTGTATCATCTGTATACCTGAGATTGTTGATACTTCTCCCAGGAAACTTGATTCCAGCTTATGATTCATCCAGCCTAACATTTTGCATGATGTACTCTGTATATAAGTTAAATAAACAGCATGACCATATACAGCCTTGTCATACTCCTTTCCTAAATTTGAACTGATCAGTGGTTCCATGTAAAGTAAACCTTTCACTCTTAGAATCATTCCACTAACTTACTTTTTAATATGATAAAAAGCTAAATATTCATCTTTAATTGGGAGGCTGGGATTGATGTATACACACTACTATGTATAAAATAGATAACTATTAAGAACCTACTTTATAGCACAGGAAGCTCTACTCCATACTCTAATGATCTCTATGAAAAAAGAATCTTGAAAAGAGTAGATACATTCATATGTATAACTAATTCACTTTACTGTACTGCAGAAACTAACCAAATTTTTAAATCATCCCCACTTCAATAAAAATTAATCTAAAAATACATGATAAAAATAGATTTTTCACCATTTTTAGTCTCTTTAGCGATATAGCCACCTATTTAATTCAACTCAGTTGCCACTTTTAACTTGAAAGCTATATATTTGATTGTCTTTGTGTTTATGCCAGTAAAATTCATTCTAATTCAAATAGTAATATATTACAATAAATCTTATACATTACAAAATACTCGAATTTATAGGCATTTAATGATATTAATCTTAAAAACTCAGAATTTAATGCCAAATCACATAATCTATCTGATCTTATAAATAGCTTGAATAATGCTCCAGTTAATCTGTATTAAAAAGTATCTCGTACTACCTAAAAAGCCAATGATGTATAATATTTACTGATACATTGAAACAAAAGAGAAATGAAGATTTTTCATCAATATTTTTATCTGTCAAACAAAACTTTGAGTATATCAGAAATATAAAATATCTAAATGCACATTCAAATTTGTTCAGGATAAATTTTAATGAAGTTGATGAGAGAGATTTAAAACATTTCTGTGTTAGTATTCTATTCAAAATGTAATTGACAACACTTAGCTCTATTTATAACATTGTAATTTTAATAGTTGTGAAGAACACATAAAATATTATTGTCATATGAATCCTTTGTCCTAATGTTGGATTATCTGCACAGTGACGATGTATAAACAGCTGACAATACTTTGAAAGTTAAAAAAGGCATATTGACTCATTCCCATTTTCCCCTCCTGGTAAGTTCAGATGGTATATTCTCCAATACTTGTAGAAAAACCTCCTGCAGAAGAGAGATTCAAAATTTTTGTTGGCTATTGTTGCTCTGTTTTCTCAAATAAATGCTTGCTGTGATCTTCCTTTGAGGTAAGACTTTATTCAGTCAAAGGAAAAAAAAAAGTTTGGAGTCAGGGTGAGAAGAAGATTAAAAATGGAAGGTTCAAGGCAGTTTTCTCCAGTACACTTGTAGAAATAAAGGCTTGTCCAGCATATCTTGTGTGCTTATTGATTACTATTTCATCTGGAGCTTATTTCCAGTTGATTTGTTCCAACTTTTTCTTTACTTTTCCTTTGAATCTCTTGTTTTAACAGTTGTCTTCATATTTACCTGCTGAGTTTTCTGCTATTTTGTTTTTTACAGCTTCTTGAGATGTTCGTTATATACTAGCTCTTCCTGCTTTTGGCTTTACCAAACCTCCTACAACAGTGAATTCTCTGGGGAGACTTACCTAGGCTTATGTGCCCTGAGGCTGGACAAACTTTTGAACCAATAATATGTATCTGTGTGTGTGTCTAGGAAGAAATTAGCCGTTCAATATTTGCTGAGAAGAACAAGTAAAGCATTCCTCTTTACTCTTTCTACAACATTTAAGATGGCAAATGTTATGAAATGTGACAGAATGTCTTTGTTTTAGCATTATGTTGCTTAAAATCACCTGTTAGAATCCAATGGGTACTCACAGATATTTAAATAGTGCTTCTATTCCCAAACAAGCTTTACAGGCCTTATCTATTCCCTCATTGTGAAAACCATGTTCAATAGTTAGGGTTGGAAATTATAATATTACCTATGTTCTAAAGACAAGGAAATCAAGTCAGAAAGCAGTAAAAATGTATTCTGAGCATATCTGAGCAATTTAATGACAAGATTAGATTATAAAATATGTTTCTACTTCCAAAAACTTTGGTATGGTTGTAAATAACTGCATGGATTCAAAAATAATAAATGATAAAAGAATAATACTCAATTTTAAAACCATTTTGGACATATACATAATTTTAATTTTATTTAAAATGTAACTGAGAGCTGCCCTTTTTGAAAGAAAATTCCTTAAGAAGCATTTTGAAATCAAGAAAATAATATTAAATAAAACATATTTTTTTTGTACAAAAATTTTCCAACTATTTCTGCAAAATGATTAACTACCAAATACATTCTAAATGCAATTAATGATGAATTGAGTGAATATCCAGATCTCAAGTGAAAGTTTTTAGATAAAATATTTAGCATACATTGACTCAAAACTTGATAAATATGTGCAATATATTTTCATAACATTAATATATTTAAAGATCACCTAAATCTACTATATTTATTCTTAACTAAATAAACTCATAGCCATATAGACAAAGATAACAGATAGCTAGAAATGTGTAAGTTTCCTATTTGATTCTGTTACATGTAATCTTTTTCTCTTGAAGTGTCTTATCTATTCATCCATTATATGCATGTTTTCATTTACCATCATACTTTCTGGCAAATAGTTATGATAGCTGATTTATATTCCTTTTCTGATCATTTCAATATCTGTATTATCTTAGGAACAGCTTTTGCCATTAACCTTAAGCACGTATCATTTTGCTTTGTGTGTATTTGTGTATGTGTTATGCAATTTCAGCTTGCAACTAAATATTATTGTTACTTACTAGACCCTAGATTCTGTTACAGTCTTCTGAAGAAATATTTTTATTATTTTCAAATTGCACTTCTCTTTTTAAATTATTGAGGTATAATTGGTGTGTAACATTATAATAGTTTCAAGTGTACAATATAATGATTCAGCATCAGTATATGTTGGGAAATAATCACTACAATAAGTCTAGTTAACATCTGTTCCTGTACAGTTATGCAATATTTTTCTTGTGATGAGAACTTGGTTGTACATTACATCTCTATTACTTATTTTATAGCTGGAAGTTTGTATATTTTATGCCCTTCTCCCATTTTACCTACTCTTCACATCCTGCATCTGGCAACTATCAATCTCTTTTTTGTATCTATGAGCAATTTGTGTGTGTGTGTGTTTTATTACACATATAAGTGAAACAATGTACTATGTGTCTTTCTCTGTATGACTTATTTCTCTTAAATAATGTTCTCAAGTCCATCTGTATTTTTGAAAATGATGATTCCATGCCTTTTTGTGACCCAATAATAATATAATATTATATATATATATATATGTATATGTATATATGTATATGTATATATATATGTATATATATATGTATATATATATATACACACACACATACATATAATGGAATATTATTGGAAAGTTGAGCCTATTCCCTATCTTGGTTAAAGTAAATAACACCAATAATGTAAACAGCAAAGCAAAAAATAATTTATGTTTTGCAAAGCAATTAACCTGGTTGGAATCAAATGGCATTCTCTTTATGGTGGTTGGCCAGTCACAAATCAGTTCTGATTTTTGTTTTGTTCTTGTTGTTTAGTTTTCCTTAGTCATGAGCTATCTTGAGTTGGACCTGCTCATAGGTTTTTCTTGTGACTCAGATGGTAAAGATTCTCCCTGCAATGCAGGAGACCTGGGATTGATCCCAGGTCAGGAAGGTACCCTGGCTAAGGAAATAGCAACCCACTCCAGTATTCTTGCCTGGAGAATTCCATGGACAGAGGCTAGTCCATGACAGTCCATGGGGCTGAAAAGAATCCAGATGGCTGAGCTACTAACACTACTCCTAGGCAGTTCAGGGATCACCTAGAGACTTTGGCAGTATATGAAAAGAATTTGGGGTTCTTCTTATGTTTGTCCTCTTTTCCAGCATCTCCTTCTTCACTTTTCAATAGTTATAATTTCCCAGTCTCTGTCCTCTAGTTCTTCAGGTCAGTCAGAAATACTGTAATTTTCTATTATAAATTTTGCCACCATGTGACATGATATGATCTCATTCTAAAATCATAAATACAGGAAACTCATAAGAAAACTCTCTTCCAGTTTTTCTCACCCTGACAAAGCAAATGTCTACTTTATAATCCTTAATACCCTTCAAGTAGCCCTCCCATCTCCAGGTATGATCTTTGTCATCAGTGAGGAGTTTAGCCTGTTAATAAATGACTCAGGCATAGTGAAAGTAAAATTCATTGAAAATTCACATATCAATTTTATATTTCCACTAGCCTAGGATGTACATATTTGGGCTTCCCTGATAGCTCAGTTGGTAAAGAATCTGCCTGCAATGCAGGAGACCTGGGTTTGATCACTAGGTTGGAAAAATCCCCTGGAGAAAGGAAAGGCTACCCACTCCAGTATTCTGGTCTGGAGAATTCCATGGACTCTACAGCTGGACATGAATGAATGACTTCACTTTCAGGATGTATATATATACAAGAACTTTTTCTTGTATATTTGGTCACTATCATAGATCATAATTTTAGGATGAAGCATATACCCCAGGTGACAGAGTAGAAGAGAGAAATAAATGGATTTTTAGAGATTTCATTCAGCTTCTGAATCATACATGCAACACTAGCTTCTCCTACCTGGGCCATTCCTTTTACAGCAGATGTTGTATGTCTTTTATTGTTTTTCTTGTCATTTTATATTACAATATATTATATTTTGACTGACACAAGTTTTCTTAAAAGGTGAAGACAATAATAATACATCCTGCTATATGGTATTTTTATGTAGTCAAGAGTTTTTCTGAAATATTAAAAGTTATCTTGATCATAGAAAGACAGCTTCTTTGTTTGTTTTTCCTCACAACTAACATAATTTGCACTTATTAACTTCCATGTTACCATGCCTAATTACAATCCCTAGTGTATAGAGAGGGTCATAGAATATTCATTGCATGAACACTTAAACTGAGGAAGGACAAAAGTCAGAGAAAACAGCCATGAGAATGTGTTTTCTAGATGTAGTAGACTAAAGCTTTGTTCCCAAATATTCAGTTTCCCATTTGTGGGAGGATTACACAACACTGCCCTTTAAACGTTCCCTTAGTTGTGCGTCTTGCTCTGCCTGGAAAATATGTGGTCTCGTCTCTACACTCCAGGTAGAAGCTTCCGGAGCCAGAGTGTGCTCTGTTGTGTTGTTTCTTGCTGCTGTGATCATGGAAACACATGTGTAGATGGAATCATCATCAGCCTGGGTCCCTGAGAGACAAGGATGAGCCGAGGCCCCATTGGCACAACGTGCTGACCTTGTAGCATGAAGAAGAAACAATCTTGGTTATGCCACCCAATCGTATGCGGGGCTGTTTCATGACAGAAGCATGCCAAAAACAAGTCAGTGCCCAGTGAAGCTCTGATGAGGGCTATCGTTATTGAAAATTTATGGATAGTATTCACTTCTGTTAATTAAATGCTTAAAGTATTAATAATGCATATTCTTATATCAAATAAAATAGAAATATATCTAATATACTAATTTTTGTGTCCACCTAAATCTATTTTTTAATAATTGTTTGATTTATTTAATGATGGTTATCCTGTAGCAGGAATTTTCAGAAATATATTCTACAAAGTAGGAAGAAAATTCTGTACTGTAATTGATAGCAAAATTGTGCATTTTAGAGAGTCAAGGTTTCTCACATATCTGATATTTAGTCTTCAGTACACTTCTTTTTATTATTATTCATTCTAGTTTAGATAAAAATTTAGAATCTTGACTATCTAGAAACTTCAGTCCTTTCTCAGATTCTTGCTTTAACTACTAAAGTTAAAGATGTACAGAGAATTACCAGCTGCCAAGCTATAATAATAAAATCCTCAATTAAGTTTATAAACAGGTTTTGCTTTGTTGTCATTATGTTTACTTAATAAAATTTTATTAATTAATCATATATAAATGTCTGTTTAACTAGATGCTGAATTACAAAGCCATGCAACAAACATGTATGGATACATTTCCCCCTGCCATATATGTACATAAAGGTACTCTTGAAAATTGACTAGCCAGAAGGTATTTCAGATGTCTTCTTAAAAATCATGTTGTCTTTACTCAGAGCAGTTTATTTAAAATATGAGAGAAATCAAGGTGATAAGCTTGTAAAGACTCTGCAACTTACAGCACAGACTACATTAGAATACAAGGCAAGCATATCCAATGTCAGGTGAAGACTAGTATCTTAGAGATATGTAGGAGACAGGAAGAATAAAAGAAAAGCAGGCCCTGGCAAGGGCCACAATTATAATGATTAATAAACTGGATGCTATAAGGCATGAAACTCTTGGAACAAGCCCAGAGGGAACAGCTCATAGTCTTGAAAATAAGATATGATCCTGGAGTCTGAAAACTGACCCCATACTGTTTCCCAATTGGCGTCTCAGAGTCACACGTTTTATGTATCTGGAGGAAAATCTATAGATAAGAATATTAGTCTTCATTACTGATTTGTTATTGATTACTGTTTCTTAGTTACTCAATGGTTAATGATCACTTTGTTCTTTGACCCTGAAGCCCACATGAATTATAGCTTAACTCCCTGCATTTTCTTTCCTTCACGGCCGAGAGTGTAATAAAGCTGGCTTGGATTCAGGTTCGGGACCTTCCCCTTGGAACCGTGTTGGTTCCCTGATCATCGCCTTTCACTGAATTCTTGTGTCTTGTTTCTCCTTCTCCCGCCACATCGCGCTTTCCGAAACCCTGCTTGTCGAGCCTGCCTCGACAAGATACAAATTCAACAAGTGAACTATCATTATTATCTGGCAAATTATCTGGTATCCAGTGGAAGCACATGCTGAGTAGCCAGGTATTACCTGTGATCGTCAAGGTAGTAATCACTACAAAATTCCTACTAACACGATTTCTTCTAAGTTACACCACAGATATGTAACCCACAATTAATGTGAATGCCTCAATGTTATGCACAAGAGAGCTAATCAATATACAATATATAATCAATAATCAATATATAAAAGAGCTAATCAAAATACAACAGTTTATTTGAAAAATAGCTAGTATTAGAAAACTCAGGAAGGTTTGCATTTCAAGGAAGCGTTCTGTGGACTTAGATGAAGCTGTAGGTCCATAGTAAAAATTGAGATTGACATGTACACAATACTATATTAAAACAGATCACCGGCAAGGACTTACTGTAAATAAATAAACATTTTAAAAAATAAATTGAGCAAAAGTCATCAGTGAATCTCAGAATAAAACTGAAAAAAAAAAGATGAAGAAAAGACATTCTTTATAATACTTTTTAAGTTAAAATTTAAATAGATTTGGTTTCTCTATTTCTCATATCATGTTGCATATTTTATAACATTATATTAATTTCAGATGTACAGATAGTGATTTTATATTTGCATATACTGCAGTGTGGTCACAACACATAGTTGCAAATTTTTGTGTTGTATGTTAATTTCAAATCAATTGAATCAGATATTTGTGGATATAAACAATGATCTTCAAGAAATTACATAAAATATATTTATTGAAAAGATGAGGATACTAAAATGTAGTTTTAAAATAAAGTTAGAAGATTATCTGTCTAATTAGGAAGATTTAAATTCCAAAGCACTGATTTTCATGTCCAACTCCTTGCAACCCCATGGAGAGTCACCCATCACGCTCCTTTGTTCATGGAATTCTCTAAGCAAGAATACTGGAGTGGGTTTCCATGCCCTTCTTCAGGGATCAAAGCACATTACAGGCAGATTCTTTACCGTCTGAGCCACCAAGGAAGCCCCATGAAAAATACAGTAATTAAAAGCAAATAAAAGAATGAGCTATGATTGCATTATTTATTTATTTATTTTTAGAGTTGCAGGAAGGTAAAAAGAATCTTAGGAATATATGTTTGTTTGTATCCTTTCTACCTGTATCCTCACTGGCAGTAATGATATCTGAGGTGAGGCTCACCTTTCAAGATATCTACCAAAGGGCACTAATTCTGCTAACACTGATGATAAATAACCTTGCTAAGTCATCTAAAATCTACCAATAAGACATGTATCTCCTTTTTCCCCCCTTCCCAGTGGTTGCTAAATTGATTTTTTGTGATTAAAAGATAAGTTATTTCTTTTTACCTATTTCCTTTGGTGCTTATTTGTTTTTAGCTCACTTCACTTGATTTTATTCTTCACATTTTTAACAACTTTTAGATGTGAAGATCATAAAGTGACCAAGTAATTACAAAAATAATGAGAAGGTTTCATTACCCAAACAAGGCAACAAGTTGACTGTATTTTATCTTCTACTTAGCTCTGTAAAAATCCTTATAGTTTTTTCACTGTTCAGTCAATATCCCATTTAGTCTCAGGATAACTTCTTGTTAGTAATAACCTCCTAATAGGAGAGAATGTTAGAATTACCATAAATAAATCAGCAAATCTGGTGAAGCAGGGAAAACAGAAACAGAGTCTCTAATTCTATTCCAGGAAAGTAACAACCTGTCCATGATAATCCAGACAACATGTTGTCACAACTATTGTTGCTTGTTTTTTAAGAAATTCATTCTCTGTGGAAGAGGTAGGAAAATCAGCTCTTCAGCATATATACATAAACATAAGAAAATGCTCTAGAGGGGCTCACACATGGGAAGCAGAAGGAGGAAGATAGTAATCAAGGAAGCTTTCCCATTGTGTCCCAAAAGGTCCTAAACATGAACTCTCCAGACTGAGAAAAATTTCTCGTCATTTTATGAGGACAAATTAGCACTGACAGTGCAGCATATTATTAGAGATAATAAAGCAAAGATTTTCTGGTTTCTAACTTGGCTTTATTTACCTGTGAGTGGAGAGTTTCAGAAAAACATCTACTTCTGCTTCATTGACTATGCCAAAGCCTTTGACTGTGTGTATCACAACAAACTGGAAAATTCTTAAAGACATGGGAATACCAGACCACCTGACCTGACTCCTGAGAAATCTGTATGCAGGTCAGGAAGCAACAGTTAGAACCGGATATGGAACAACAGACTGGTTCCAAATAGGAAAAGGAGTACGTCAAGGCTGTATATTCTCACCCTGCTTACTTAACTTATATGCAGAGTACATCAGAAGAAATGCTGGGCTGGATGAAGCACAAGCTGGAATCAAGATTGCCAGAAGAAATATCAATAACCTCAGATATACAGATGGCCCCACCCTTATGGCAGAAATCAAAGGAACTAAAGAGCCTCTTGAGGAAAGTGAAAGAAGAGAGTGAAAAAGTTGGCTTAAAACTCAACATTCAGAAAACTAAGATCCTGGCATCTGTTCCCATCACTTCATGGCAAATAGATGGGGAAGCAGTGGAAGCAGTGGCTGACTTTATTTTTCTGGGCTCCAAAATCACTGCGGATGGTGATTGCAGCCATGAAATTAAAAGACGCTTACTCCTTGGAAGGAAAGTTATGACCAACCTAGACAACATATTAAAAAACACTCACATTACTTTGCCAACAAAGTCCATCTTTTCAAAGCTATGGTTTTTCCAGTAGTAGTGTACAGATGTGAGAGTTGGACTATAAAGAAGCTGAGCACCGAAGAGTTGATGCTTTTGAACTGTGGTGTTGGAGAAGACTCCTGGGTGTCCCCTGGACTTCAAGGAGATCCAACCAGTCCATCCTAAAAGAAATCAGTCCTGAATATTCATTGGAAGGACTGATATTAAAGCTGAAGCTCCAATACTTTGGCCACCTGATGCGAAGAACTACTCACTGGAAAAGACCCTGATGCTGGGAAACATTGAAGGCAGGAGGAAAAGGGGATGACAGAGGATGAGATGGTTGGATGGCATCACTGAGTGGACATGAGTTTGGGTGGACTCCGGGAGTTGGTGATGGACAGGAAGGCCGGGCATGCTGCAGTCCATGGGGTCGCAAAGAGTCAGACATGCCTGAGTGACTGAACTGAACTGAACCTGTGAGTGGACAAGAACAGGCAGTCATTACTGGCATTCCCAAAAAGGCAGGGACTGAAAAATGTCAGTAGCTGATGATCACAACACAGGCAGCTTAGATTATCTAAGGAGTGTTTACAATTTCAATTCAAATACTGATAACATGGCTCTTGAGGTGGTTTTAAAGACAGGTTCACAAGTTCTTTGATATCTCTCCTCCAAAGAGGTGGTGCTTAATTTCCTTCCTCTTGTGTGTTGTCTAGGTTACATGACTTGCCTCTAGTGAATAGAACATAGTAGAAATGACATATCCAACATTAGATTATCAAAGATTTCAACTTCCCTCGCTCTCTCCCCCATTCCTCCCTCTCTCTCTCTCTCCCTCCCTCTCTCTCTCTCTCTTTCTTATTTTCTTCATAATTCATTCTCAGGGCAGCCAGCTACCATGTTGCAAGGACACTCAGCCAACACAAAGTCCACATGACGAGGAACCACAGGTGGGTGAGTGAGTTTACATGTAGTTGCCTTTTTGCCTACCAACAAAAGTGTGAATGAACTTGGAAAAGTGTCCTTGAGATAACTGCAACAGGGACCAACAACTTCATTATAAACTTACAAGAAACCCAGTTCTAGAACAACCCAGCTGAGTTCATCCTGGATCTCTCATCACAGAATCTGGGAGATATTACTAACAAGATATAACTAAAAAGTAACTTGCTTTTACTTATTGATCTTTAAATATGTGACTTATATTCAATACCTTGTCTAATTTAGCATTTATGTGAAAGAAATATGCTTGAACAATGTACAGAGTATTATTTATAAATACACACATGTATATATATATAGCTAAAATACATTTATTAAATGTAAGGAATCCATTTGCATTTTCCTGGTCCTACAGAAAATTATGATTTTATCTTATTATAAACATTATTCCCTGTATTTTGTACATCTTTATTCCAATATCAAATTTTCCTTCATATTGAAGTCCTTTAGAAGAACTATGCAAAACTCTTAAATATCTACTCTTTCTTCATTTTTATCTTTAGACTAAGTGAATTTGGTTCTCAAGTAGAATATTGATTGATAATAAATCATAGTTTATTTCATTATAGTGAAAGGACTAGTTAGATTCTTTAAGGAGATGAATGAAAAATAAAAATTTTATTGCATTAAATTAGTGCAATAAATTTAGTGATATGGAGTCCTGAGTGTTAATTAAAATTTGATAGAAGGATTATTCAAGATAAAAATGCAAATACTACCTTAACTTTTATTTCATAAAACTAAATAAATATCCAAAGAAATCCCATTCTTAAACTCTATGTGTAGGGTTGTGTGCAGAGATGCTTATTAAGCAGAGCAGACTAAACAAGCATACAATCTGCTGGTCTCAAGAAGGATTTAAGAATGGAGAGCATCATTAAAAGAGAGAAGGTTTTGTAGCCGGAGTCCTTGAAGCATTGTGGGTGTTGATTTTCTGTTCACGAACCTTTCTTTTTCCATTCGTTCTGTGTGTCTGTGTTTTCTCCCCTCTTTTATGCCTTGTCAGTGTTGCTGACTGCTGATGAGACAATACTTGGTGTAAACATCCGCAGGAAATCTTTCTCAGATGATACATTTAAGATGTGAAAACTTAAGCCCTATTTTATGAGTGCAATTTGGGTCAGGATGCCCAATTACATATGGTAGCCGTGTGCCTCTGAGGATTTTTATGGAGGGAAACATCCATGTTCAGCCAAATTTAATGGGTTTAGGGGACTCTAATGACAAGAAGTCATTTAGAAAAATTCAGAGATAAGTTTCAAGTAATTTCTGGGAATTTTAGCAAAACACACACACAATGCTGTAATATTTTGTTTAATAGAAAGTAAAAGCTAAAGCAAGAGAAAGTAAATTGCTCTTTGTTTAACAGAGTGAGTTACACTGGAACATAAACAATATTAAACTGGAAATAAACCATATCAGTCACTGCAATTCATTAAATATGTCTTTGAAATGCCACCTACTTTCCAAATTATCTTCAGCATTAAAATGATGTTAACAATATCTGCCCTTGCTCAAGTTTGTTTAAAGGATCAAATTATATAATTTATAAAATACAAAATACTCTAAATTTTAAGTGACAGTATTAACTCATATGTCAGGTAAGGTCATTCAGTGCAGAAGCATTCAATTTTTTAAGTTACAATTAAAATGCTATATGCACATAGTTTAAAGACCATACTGAACAAAAAGACTGATGTTGAAAAAGGACAAAACTCTAATCTGGTACTTTCCTCCCCACTCTCCCTCCCTTATCTAAATACTTCTGAGTAACATAACATATTGCTATTTTGCCCTTTATTATTCTCAACATTATCTATTTACATCCTATACCACAGAATAAGATTGTCATCTTACAGTCTTTCTTCTCTGAAAACACATCCCCTCTTTTTATTCTTTCAATGTAGTTTTATCACAATTTTTAGTTAAATCAGTGGTCAATCTGTATCTTTTTAATATGATTATAGCTTCTTCTGAATTAAAAAATGTCATATTTGATGATTTTCTTCATTATATGTTAATTTTTTTCTAGAGATAGTAT
Source organism: Cervus elaphus (assembly GCF_910594005.1). Classification (NCBI taxonomy): domain Eukaryota; kingdom Metazoa; phylum Chordata; class Mammalia; order Artiodactyla; family Cervidae; genus Cervus; species Cervus elaphus. The sequence goes on along the minus strand of NC_057844.1, from coordinate 8,271,349 downwards.
TCTCCTTACATAACAGTTTTAGTCATAAAATTTACTTTGCTGTTTTATCTGTTTCACCAGATCTTTCAAACACCTACCAATATTTTTCAAATGCGCAAATGTGCAAATTCCATTTTTTCTTCTCCTGATTTCCTCTCTCTTGGAAACTTATCATATTCTGCTTCAACTTGGACTCTGTGACCTGGTACACTGCTAGTGCCATGAAATTGTCCTTTCCTTTTGGAATTTCTACCCATGCTCTCATCTGCTGGAGCTCTTATTCACTCTGCAATTTGTAGTACATTTTCTTGATTAATTTATTGTTTACTGCAGCCCAGTCTCCATTAGATTTCAAGAAAGAGTGCAAGGGAGGGGAATATTCTAGGATTTGATTTTATTAAAAAGGAAGCCCAAGTGTGTGTGTGTGTGTGTGTGTATATATATATATATAATATATATGTGTATATTATATATATAGCTTATATATATATACATAGCATATATACATTGACATATAGTTTGATAGGCATGGTGGACTAAATGGTGGTCCCCATAAAAAAAGATATGTCTGTGTCCTAACTCTCATAACCCATGAATGTGACCATTTTTAATAAAAGGGTCTTAACAGATTCAATTTAATGAAGGATCTTGAGATGAAATTATTTTGGATTTAATATGGTCTCTAATTTCAATGAGAAAGTGTCCTTCTAAAAGAAAGGAATAGGGAGATTTGAGATTAAGTCCTGGGGGAGAGAAAACCATGTCAAGATTGAAGCAGAGATTGGAGCCAAGCAATGCCAAACCAGGTATGCCTGGAGCCACTATAAAATAGAAAAGTCAGGGAAATATTCTACCCTAGAGTCACAGGAAGGAGTGTGCTCACAACTTGATTTTGTATTTCTTGGTCTCCACTCCCTCCACAGAGGGAATACATTTCTGTTGTTTTAAAAAGCCAAATTTGTACAATCCTAGGAAACTAATAAAGATGGATAAAGAATTTTATGCAGAAATCATTTTCACCCAGTGTTGTATTTTAAATTATTTCTCAAGTGTAATTTTCAACAACTTTCATATAACAAAGTTTGATTTATGCCTTTCTAAAAGCTTAAGATATGTTTAGAGATTTTATACTGATACCTTGGTATCACCTTCTTCAATATTTTATATTGGGATTCGCATTCACTGGATCTTTCAATAGCAGACTCATGTTCTTCAGTTTTAGAAAAATGTTGTTTGTTTTAATGCAATACATTCTCTAGCTTTTTCTTTTTTTTTTTTTTTTTTCCCCTAGCATTATAATTGATGGTTCAGTCGCTAAGTCTTACCTGACTCTTTGCAATCCAATGGGCTGTTATCCACCAGGGTCCTTTGTCCATTGGATTTCCCAGGCAAGAATACTAGAGCAGGTTGCCATTTCCTTCTCCAGGGGATTTGCCAAACCCAGGGATCAAACCTGAGTCTCCTATACTGCAGGCAAATTCTTTACCAACTGAGCCACCAGGGAAACCCAACATTTTAATCCTCAATGCTCATTACACTTTTTGAAACATAGCAGATTATGTATAAGTGCACAATGAACTGTTAAAATATAAAAATTTGTAATCCATAAGTCTTTAAACCAGAAAAAAAGTCTAATCATGATTTGTTTACTATTAATTAATCCTTATTTTTAATTAAATAATATATTGTTCTATGAGTAATTGATATAAAACAAAATAAAATGCATTTTAAGAACTAATTTTGAAGAAATAAATTTATCTAAACTTTTTCATAAGTAAGAAACACTGTGTATTATTTAGGTTCAAGATGGTTAAATAGATTTAAAACTTTGAAAAATGATTGGAGTCTCTATTATTGCACAATTATAAGTTCAATTTCCAAATAAACAGTCCTTGTGAATAGGTTAGAATCTGAAAGAAATTCAACCAAGTCTTAAATAAAATGGTTAAATCTACATAAAAAAAAGTATTTAAAGTGAATGTGAGTTAATAAGGATCAATAATGAAAGTCATGTGCACTGGCAAATTAATAAGTATCAGACTTGAAAAATCAATAATAAAGGAATTATGGAAAACAAATAATAAACACAAAATTATATGATGAAATTTGTTTCAGTGAATCTAGATATCATCTATATTTCAGTATGAAGAAAATTGTCAATAAAACAGTGTTGTTATTTTTGGAAAAAGGATATAGAATTAGAGAGAAACCTGCATTTAAAAAAGAAATTGGGGGGGGTGGGGTCTCAAAAATATAGAGTTGAATAAAGTACTAATATTGCACATAATTAAAGAAAAAGATTATAAGAAAAAAAATAACTGGGAACTTTTTTATTAAAGTAATTATAGCTCAAAATTCATAATTTTTAAATAATTCCAGGCTACTTCAACCACAGAGTAGCCAATGATATGCAATATATCTACTTAAGAATAGCAAATAAAATATTTCATGAAGTGTCAAGGAATAGTGATAAAAATTCAAATTGACTTGGATAGAAGTAGAGCCTTGTGAGTATAAAACTAGCTGAAGTATACCAAACAAAATGTCAATGTATTTAATGGAGTGTCACTGGGATCAGTGTGAGGGTTGATCTTGTTTAACAACTTAATTAATGATCTGGAAGATGGAGAAAACAGTGTGTTAATGAAATTTGTAGCAGATATGAAATTGGAGGCATTGCCAACACCAATTAACATAGCAAAATTATTTTTAAAGGAAAGTTGGAGAAGGTTAGATTTATCAAGAAGAAATAAATCATGTTTAATTTGTGAGAAATAGAATTATCAAAAATACTTTGAGGGGGAAAAAACAGAATAATGCTTGCATCTAAAATGGTTGGAACAGAAATATTACTCTTTATTAAATTACTGGTTGGTTATGAGCAAACTAGCATACTAGTATTCAGTAAGTTCCATGCATATGGACCTTCAAGTGCGAACTCTCAGACTTAAATTTCAGGCATGAAATGCACGCAGTTGTCTCATCTTCTACTGCTGCTGACCCTTCAGCTTTGCCATCTCCCACCGCCTCTCCCTCCTCCAGCTGGTGATTCTTCTTGCCTGCTCAGTGGAGGCCGGCCCCAGTAGGCTAGTTGTTGCACTCTCCTACTGTATTTTTTAAGACCCAGACCAAGACTGCCATGTGGTTGGAAGACCATCACCCTAGAGATGGGCCCTCAGATACAGAAAAACAAGTCTGGGATTTTTCTCCAAAAATCTTTTTGCTTCACCCTGATACACAAATGAATTACCCCAGAGTTCTACACTAATTTCAGAAGGAAAACGTTTCAGAGTAGGTATTACTCTTCTTCCACAACCTGAATCCTATTTTTGAGCAGTGCCACTTCCCAAGGACACAACTGATATTTACTAATTGGAAAAAAGTATATCTACATACTAGCTATAAACCAAATTGTGAGCATGTGACAAAATATTTTTGAAAAATTTATGCCTGAAATAAGGTTATTCTTTCTGAAAGTACCCATGTTGGTAGGAGGAGTTATGTTCAGTTCAGTTCATTTCAGTCGCTCAGTCACATCGGACTCTTTGCGACCCTATGAACCGCAGCACTCCAGGCCTCCCTGTCCATCACCAACTGCCGGAGGGCACCCAAACCCATGTCCATTGAGTCGGTGATGCCATCCAGCCATCTCATCCTCTGTCGTCCCCTTCTCCTCCTGCCCCCAATCCCTCCCAGCATCAGGGTCTTTTCCAGTGAGTCAGCTATTCACATCAGGTGGCCAAATATTGGAGTTTCAGCTTCAGCATCAGTTCTTCCAATGAACACCCAAGACTGATCTCCTTTAGGAGGAGGAGTTATGATCCCATGTCTATTTTATGACACTGAAATAACATTTTATTAAAAGGTTGGTATGTGTCAAAAAGTTGTTTAAAACAGTTAAAAGTATTAGAATATATTTTAGAAGTTAGAAGGGGGAGAGAAGTTGAGTTAAAACATATACTTTTATGCAATTCATAATTGTTTTCTGTCAGAAGGCCATTTCTGTTGATCATAAATGCTGTTTTCACTCACTAGGTCTTTAGGAGAATATTAATGTATATACTAAACTGATTCTTTCTCAGGATGGAATTTTTTCTCCATTTTTTATATAATTTAAACAGTTAACAGAGACTTAGATCAGAGAATAAGATCCCTGGCATCCTTATATTTCTGCTTGCAAATGTTCAAAGTAATTATGTGTTAGTTGCTTGTTTTGCTTAAATGGCTTCAATAAACCAAAATTTTCTGTTTCTTCATAAAAAATAAATAAAATGTGAGGAACAAATGTAAATATGAGAGATTTTTACAAACTATCCTACATAGTTAATAGAATTTGGACATTTTTAGAGAGTGCCAATACTCTAAAAATGTAATTTTTTAAATGCAAGATTGGCCTGAAAATTTTGATATTAAATTACAGAAAGCAATATTACTAAAGTTAATAGTAGAAATGATGATAAAGTGATGAAGCTTGATGGGCTTTATGTCTACATGATTAAAAACAATGAATTGGGAAATAAAAAACAAATTAATGGTTCAGTTTAATAGTCAATACACTGTGATCTGAAGTTGTTAAAAAACTATATTTCCATAAGTGAGTGATTTGATAGCCATATCAGTAAGTTGACTTCATAAATATCCTAATGATTATATTTGCTAGAATAGACTCCCTCCCCCAACCACTGGCTTAAAACAAAAGTTTATTTCTTGCTTATGGTGCATGAGTAAGAGATGGGCGAGGGGTTGCAGATGGTTTCTGCTTCATTACTTACTCAGGAATCCATGTGGCTGAGGCCCCATCACCCTGGAGCCACACTCTGTAAAACGCTGGTCTCCACTTTCCCCGTGGAGGAAGAAGAGAGTGGAAAATCCCACACATGCCTTTGCTCAGTCCAGAATTAATACACATCACTTTAGTTCACATTGCGTAGGGTTTCATCAACTTCCAAAGGCCTAAAAATATGTAGGGAAGAAGTGAAACATTTGGTGATCATTGCCTCTGCTCCATGGAGTGGACCATGTGTTACTGGGAAGACACTATAAGCAAGTAATGCATGATGCGGTGCATCTGTTGGGGGACCATCATTGAACTGATGGCTTTCCTCACTGTGTTCACTAAGTTGGGTCTGACTTGTGAGCCCATGGACTGTAGCCTGCCAGGTTCCTCTGTCCATGGGATTTCCCAGATAAGAATACTGGAGTGGGTTGCATAATTCAATGAAATCTTATAAAAAAGGTTAAAGACTTCAATTTAAGAGAACTGTGTTTCAATATGGAAGCTTGCTTACCTTTACAAAACATTATCTTCCTCTGTAAGTAGGATAAATACCCAACTTTGCAGAATTATTGCAGGAACTGAGACACACAGTTTTAAAGTACCAAACATCATGCCTGTCATATTGTAGCTGCTCAATAAATCTGATTTATTAAATTTCAAAGTTATCCCTTGCAGTGTTGTCAATGAACCTTATGCTTTGGAAACTGAGAAAATTACTTGTGTAAGCATGATGTGAATTAATTAAAACTTAAAAAGGCCTTTGGATATTACTGATGCATCTGATCCAAAGGAGCTTTAAATTCCATGGCCAAAAGTTAACTGTTTCCACTCATTAATAAAGACATATTTGCTACTTGTGTAGACAGAATATAGTGGTATAAGGCATATGACAAAACAAAGAATAGTTCTCCTTTCAGAGAGGCAGTGGAAGCAATTCTACAACTTCATCAACTAAGTCATACTTTAAAATGATATCATTTGGAAGAAGTTTCTCAAGAATAAATGTGTATCTGTTTATTCAACAAATAGTCATTAAGTGAATACTCAATATTGTTTCAGACACTGGAAAGTGCAAGGGAATGAAAAATCAAACTAAAAACAACCCTTGTCTTCCCATAACTTATATTTTGGAGAAAGAAAGCAGATATTTAAGTAAACAGGTTTAATAATTCAGGCTATATGTGCTACAAAGAAGGGGGATGATAAAACCAGGAAAGTGCGACGTGTGGAGGATGTTCAGGAAGATATTTGATAGAGGCTTGGAGTAAATAAGTGACTCTGCAAGCATTTGGAGAGTGCCACCCCAGGCGGGGAAGAACAGAAGGACCATGACCTGGAGATGGACATATGGCATTGTCTGTAACTGGTAAGCGGAGGAGGCAATGGCACCCCACTCGAGTACTCTTGCCTGGAAAATCCCATGGATGGAGGAGCCTGGTAGGCTGCAGTCCATGGGGTCCTTAAGGGTCGGACATGACTGAGAGACTTCACTTTCACTTTTCACTTTCATGCTTGGAGAAGGAAATGGCAACCCACTCCAGTGGTCTTGCCTGGAGAATCCCAGGGATGGCGGAGCCTGGTGGGCTGCCGTCTATGGGGTCGCACAGAGTCCGACACGACCGAAGTGACTTAGCAATAGCAGTAGCAGCAGTAACTGGCAAGAAGGCCAGTGTCCTGGAGCTCATGGAAATAGGAGGAGAGTAATGAGATGCGAGGTTGGAAAGCCTTTGCTAAAACTGATGACAATTAGCTATTAATGACAGTTTTTCTTACTGTTGATGATTAGGTATCATTTTGAAAAAAAAAATGGAAAGCCATTGGAAGATAATAAATGAAAGACTGAAATTGTTTACTTGATTTTCTTTAATGGAGGGCCTCAGCTGCCCTGTGGTGAATAATTGCAGAAGTGAAAGTTCTAGCCCAGGAAGCATTTATGAGTCAACCCCAGTAATGGAGGTGTCAGACAATGACGGAGGTACGGAAGAATGGTGAAACCTTGTAAACATCTTTTGGAGACAAAACTCAAATAATTTATCTGTTTAAATTTAGCCTCAGCAAATAAGGGGCAGAATTTATTTTTTGAGAATTGAATTAGGAAGCAAAAGGAGCAGGTCTGCTACTGAGAGAAGAGAAATCAGGACTTTGGTTTTGGATGCATTGATTTTTAAGTTACCCAACTAAATAAATAGGATAGGGAATAAGATATGCAACTCTGGAGTCCAGGAAAGAACAGGGCCTCCAGGTAGATGTGAAAGTCATTAGCACATAAGGAGCATCCAAGTCCTCCAGACAGGTTGGGCCTGGAGGGGTGAGAGGAGTCAGGCCCGGGGATACTCAGGGTGTGCCTGTGAAGAGCTGAGGAGGCCCCGGAGAGGGAATCACAGCGGTGAGAGAGCTTGACTTTATAAACATATATTTTCATTATAAATTATGATTAGAATTTGCAGTGCCTGGTAAAACATGGAGAAAGAAATGGTCGAATTTGTGGACTTAAGATAGAATTTGAGGAATGAAAGTATAGAGAGCAATTACACTACAATTTTTTAAAGGCTGATAGCCTATTTACTTATTTAATTTATTTATTTATCTATTTATTTACCGAAATATAATTGCTGTAAATATATATTATAGATGTATAATATAATGATTCACGATTTTTAAGCTTATACTGTTTTTACAGTTACTATAAAATATTGGCTACATTCCCTGTGTTGTGCAATATATTCTAGTAGCTTATTTTATACACAATAGTTGGAATCTATTAGTTCCCTACACTGATACTGCCCCAGCTTCTTTCCCTCTCTCCACTGGTAACTACTAGTTTGTCCTCTATATCTGTGAGTCTGCTTTTTTTTTCTTATGTTCTGTAGCTTATTGTACTTTTTAGATTCCACAAAAATTTAATATCATACAGTATGTATCTTTCTCTGACTTATTTCATTTGGCACAATGCCCTCCAAGTCCATCCATATTTGTTGATGCAAATAAAACTGTCTCATTCTTTGTGTGGCGGAGTGCTTTCCCATCGTGTATATATACCACATCTTCTTTATTCATTCATCTGTTGATGGGCACATATCTTGACTATTATAAATAACACTCCTCTGAACATCGGGGTACATACATCATTTTGAATTAACATTTTTAAATGCATTAATAATAGACTTGTAAATGATTTTGTGCTAAAAGGGAACAGGAAGGTGAAGGAGTAGCTAGAGGGTGTAAGGAGTCAAGCGAACTTTACAATATGTAGTGACATTGCTGAGTGTTGTATGATAAATGGAATGATTCCTCACAGAGGGCATATTTGATAATTTAGGTGAGAGAAGCTATAATTTGGGGAGCAGATATTTTATAGATGTGGGAGACAGAATTCAGGAGGATGTAGAGTAGGAAGGGGATGTAGGAAGTAGCATATTGGCTAAAAAATTCAAATTTGTGTGTAGATATGGAGATAAGAACATGTAGATATTATTATCAGAAAATGTGGCAAAGCGTTGGAGGTTTGAAGAGGGAGGAGGTGTAAAATCTCATCTAGAATAAGAATAATCTAAGGAAATGAGATGCAATTGTCTACCATGTAACACTTTACTTAGTGATACAAATTTAAGTTCCAATCAACATGGCTTTGTCATTTTTCTACGCTCTTGTTTAGCTGCCTGAGTGCAGATTCAGAGAGTGAGATTTAACCAGGAACGTATGGAGGGTGATAGAGGAATCTGAAATTAAGTACATATTCAGAGCAGTTTTTGTATTGTTGTGCCAGGAATTCTAAGCAACTTAAAAGAGAGGCATAAAGACAAGATATAGTGAGGCCTTTGTACCCTTAGCAAATCATATTTTTGTTACTGTACATGCACATCGGTGTGCAATCACAAATGCATAATAAATATTTTCAATGGTATTCAGGGTTGAATCATTTTTGGTAGGGCTTTATAACAATATCCCATAATTTATAATACTGTATATGTGCATATTATTAAGAAAAATAGCCAGAGCTCCCACAGGTATACTATTTTTACTACCACTACACAACCTCCCAACCTGATCTGCTCCAGACATGTAGGAGTTAATGTAGTGCTGAGAAAATAAATGGAGCCGCTTTATAACGCAGACGTCCAGTTTCACTGCTACCCTGAATTTCTTTACTCCTACTTCCCTTGTTGCTGTTCAGTCACTAATTCCTGTCCAACTCTTTTGCTACCCCATGGCCTGCAGCACACCAGGCCTCTGGTCCCTCTCTATCTCCTGGAATTTGCCTAAGTTCACATCCGTTGAGTTGGTGATGCTGTCCAACCACCTCAACCTCTGCCACCCTCTTCTCCTCCAGTGAGTTGGCTCTTCACATTAGGTTGCCAGAGTTTCAGCTTGGAGCTTCAACTTCTGCATCAATCCTTCCAATGAGTATTCAGAGTTGATTTCCTTTAGAATTGGCTGGTTTGATCTCCTTGCTGCCCAAGAGACTCTCAAGAGTCTTCTCCAACACCACAGTTCAAAAACATCAATTCTTCAGTGCTCAGCCTTCTGTATGGTCCAACTCTCATATCCATACATGATGACTGGAAAGACCATAGCTTTGAATGGATGAACCTTTGTCAGCAAAGTGATGTCTTTGCTTTTAATATGCTGTCTAGATTTGTCATAGCTTTCCTTCCAAGAGGCAAGAGTCTTCTAACTTTGTGGCTGCAGTCACCATCTGCAGTGATTTTAGAGCCCAGAGAAAATCTGTCACTGCTTCCATTTTTTTCCCTTCTATTTGTCATGAAGTGATGGGACCAGATGTCATGATCTTCATTTTTCAAATGTTGAGTTTTAAGCCATTTTTTTTTTTTTTTTTTACTTTCCTCTTTCACCCTCAGTAAGAGGCTCTTAGTTCCTCTTCACTACTAGAGTGGTATCATCTGCATATCTGAGGTTATTGATATTTCTCAGGGCAATCTTGATTCTAGCTTGTAACTCATCCAGCCTGGCATTCTGCATGATATATTCTGCATATAAGTTAAATAAACAGGGTGACAACATATGGTCTTGTGGTACTTCTTTCCCAATTTTGAACCGGGATATTGTTCTATTTAAGGTTCTAACCATTGCTTCTTGACCCGCATACAGGTTTCTCTGGAGACAGATAAGATGTCCTGATATTCCCATCTCTTTAAGAATTTTTCACATTTTGTTGTGATCCATACAGTCAATCTCTTGCTGTCAAATAAACCACATTTCAGAAACTTATTTGAGATTGTGTAAATCTTTTGTAACCTAAGGGATGAGCTGGAGTGACATAGAAACAATATAATTTCGCTGGTTCCATGAATTGGAGTTTCCTATGTGGTCAAATGATTGTGGGAATTGAGTAATGAGAGGGAACAGTTAGACAAGTGGCTTTGTAGGAAGAAAGGAAGACCAGGTTTGAAACTGAAAGGACACCATCACTGATAATGACAATTCTGCAATGTAACATAGGATCAGGTGGCAAAGAAGTGTGCAAGACTGTTGGATGTGAAAAATTCAAGAATGGAGAAGTGTTAAGTATAAAATGAAAACCAGATATGAAAATTCCCTGAGCAGATAAGATCATTTAATCTATGTAAACAAAATAAAATTTAGCTTATTCATGGACATAAGTGAAACTTACCTTAGATTATTTCTCATAAATACCTGCAATAACCATAAAATAAATCTGTCATCTTCCTACAATGGTGTAGCACACTTTTAAATAATCCCCTGATGTCTACAAAACTCCATTGTAATAGCCAATCACTGTAAAGGTTAAAAAATTTCCTCCCTTTCAATTTATAAGCCATCCTGTAATGTCAGGTCCCTGAGTCTCATATCAGTTTTGAATGTGAAAGCTCCCAGTTTGTGAACTTGTTTTATGCAAAATAAGTTTTTATGAAATATTATTTATTAATTTGGTGCTTTTAATGTTGCTATTTCTGGATTTTTGACAGAGCTTAGGTGATCATAGTAAATATCAATTATAAGGATATTGAAGTCACCGACATTTTGAGTGCAGCATTTTTGAGAGTAATAACAAACCATATTTTAGAACCATGAGAAAGAATGATATACTATTTATTTTTATGACTACAGCAAAAAAGAATAAGGAATAGAATCTAATAACATTAAATTTCATTTCTGGGGGTGAAGGTTGAATATAGAAAATAATTTAGAAATGGCAAAGACTAGAAGAGAGATCGTCTGTGGTATAAGGAAGGCTGCAGAGTAAACAGCTACCATTGGACAGAACTCTAGAGAAAAGAACACTCTAATTTTTTTAGTCAGAAAAGGAAATTTAAGGAACTGTTTAGAAAAGAACTTGAGAATATAGAGACTTTTGCTGCTGATAGTTCATGAATTACAAACAATTCAGGGGTGAGGAGTTGAATATGGTGAGTGATATGAAAGTTGTAGGGAATGCACAAACCTTATGATGAAGGGGAATCTCTTCAGTTTCTTATGATGACTTGAATTTACAAAAGGGCTTAAAAGTAATAATGGGGCTTCCCTGGTGGTTCAGATGGTAAAGAATCTGCCTGCAATGCAAGAGACCCGGGTTTGATCCCTGGGTTGGGAAGATCCCCTGGAGGAGGCATGCAACCCTCTCCGGTATTCTTGCCTGGAGAATCCCATGGACAGAGGAACCTGGTGGGCTACAGTCCATGGGGTTGCAAAGAGTCAGACATAACTGAGCAATTAATGTTTAAAGGTATGAAGGGATTAGACTGCTGGTCTCTTCTGTACTGATATTCAGTTACATGATAAAGTATATTGTATTTATAATATATATCATAGGTTAGATTATTTGAGAAGCCAACTCTGAGAAAGAGAACAGAGTGTATGACATTTCATCTCGAGGGGTCAAAACCTGTGGAAGTGAGGGGAAGGAAACAGGATTGGGCAAAAAGAGAAGTATGACTGCAGTATGGTCTGCCAAATATTGTACAGCTGTTGTCATTATTTAGTTAAATGTGTCCAACTCTTTTGCCACCCCATGGACTGCAGCCAACCAGGCTCTTCATTTCATGGGATTTCCTAGCCACAAATGCTGGAGTGGGATGCCATCCTCCTGACCCAAGGATCAAACCCAGGTCTCCTGCAGTGCAAGTGGATTCATTACTGCTCAGCCACCAGGGAAGCCCTTGCACAACTGAATAGCTCTATGGACCCTCAATATTATCTGAAGTTGGAAAAGAGGGTCAGGCTTTGATATCTGCCCCCTCTTGGTCAGTCTTCGGGCATAAGATCCAACGAGTCCATACTAAATGAAATCAGTCCTGAATATTCATTGGAAGGACTGATGCTGAAACTGAAACTCCAATACTTTGGCCACCTGGTGCGAAGAACTGACTCACTAGAAAAGGCCCTGATGCTGGGAAAGATTGAAGGCAGGAGGAGAAGGGGACAGCAGAGGATGAGATGGTTGGATGACATCCCCGACTCGATGGACATGAGTTTCAGTAAACTCCAGGAGTTGGTGATGGATAGGGAGGCCTGGCATGCTGCAGTCCATGGGGTCACAAAGAGTCAGACATGACTGAGTGAACTGAAATGAACAGGCCTCTAAGTTTCTCAACAAAATATTTTTATAATTAATGGAAAAGTGCAGAAGTTTAAAAACCATTGCCATATTATCTAAAAATTAAAAAAAAAAACTTCTAGAAATTCAGTCATCTATTAGCACAGACGGATGTAACACATGCTATGTATATATATTATAAATAAATATGTATTTATAATTCACATTTATTTTGCATACCTGTCAAATGTTTTCTTGTAACCATAAGGCCCTTCTGCTGCATCAAGTGACTTTCCACGTGGAGTAATGTCTGCAGCTGCTCTAGTTGTCAGGGCTAGTTTCAAAAGGTGTTTTCAGGGTGTCATTCGCTGACATTAACTTATGTTGTGATATTTTCTGCACGCTGACCTCACAACCTGCTTGATATGCATAATGTTTTGGTCTGTCTTCAGAATTTGTTGCTTAAGAATGCCCTTGTCTCCTGTCCTCTCGCTTCATACAGTGTTGGGATGGTAGGTGCATTATTCTTGTTGATAGGTTGCTGAATCTTTTGATAGGTGCTATGAATTTGAATGCTCATTTTGAAATATAGTCCAGTCCTCTCCACAGTCAGTGACTAAGCTCACTGATATACATTCTTGAGAGCAAAGGCTATGTATTTAAATGTGTATGCTTATTTGAATTGGTCAAATTGCTCCTGTTTTGTTGTTGTTGTTTTTACTTTAACTGGACACATTGCTGCCCTAGACACAATTGCTTGCTCACATTTAGAAAAAAATATGTTACTGGGAGGAAAGTACCTATATCTCTAAGATATTTTGATATATGATATTTGGTTATCCCATTGCTATGTGCTGCATCAAATCACTGAGTAATTCTTGGGATTTTCTGTCACTTTTTAAAATATGTACTTATTAATATTTTGTAATGTATCAAGGTTTTTCTTCATTTTATTCTAGCATGTTTTCTTCTTTTAAAACTTTACTATTGTCCACTCTGAATTTTCTTTAATGCTGTGGTATTTTTCCATTTGATCCAATTGTTTATATTCCACTTACCTGTTTTTTAAATGTGAATGATACCTGTAGGTAATGTAATGAGGTAAACTGGTGAAGAAATGGAATACGAATTAGTGACTCAATGAATTCAGTTAACTCCTTGAGTAGATAAGCTCTATATGTGTTTTTCTAATAAGAATTTGAATCAATATGACTTAATTCTACCTGTTTGCCATCTTTTTAATAAACAATATTCTGAAATGACTGCTATAAGTTACTTTAGGGGGAGCTTTGAAATAGAGGCAACATTTATTCTTTCCTTTTGAAGTTCAACAGGCATCTTTTTGGCTCTGAAGTCTCTTCCCTTTAAGGAGAAATGCGCTGGAATTCATGTATTAATAGCAGTTAATGTTGGCCACCACCAATTCAATTTGTTTAGCCACTTGAGTCCTGCTATATAAACCTACTACATGGGGTTAGTCACTTACCAGTGGGAAAGGATAAGATACGAGCAGAGGTGTAGCACTCTCGGTCCTTAGGTGAGAGTCTGAGTTATGGGCTCAGCCCTGCCCACTCGGTGGCAGAACCAGTGAAGCATTCAGCCATTGAATTTCCGGGTGGCTTAAGTGACTCAAGTGCTACTCAGGACAATCAGCCTTGAGGATTTCTGCTGCTGCCTTTTCTTAAATGAATGCTTCATTTTCAGATGGATTTTCTCCCAGATTTCTAAAGACACTCATTTTACTTTCTCCATTGTCCTTAAAAGAAAATAACAAAATGATTCTTGTTGAACTCTAGAGGAATGCTAAATAGGGCTTTTTCATTGTTATTTAACTCCTACTTGTCACCAAATGCAAATGTAGAACAATATATTTAAGTACCAGAAAACTACTGAAATTTCAAAACATTTGTTCAACTCTTTCTCACAATGCACCAGTTTTGGAAAATATGACAGATTCTTTATGTTCTCTAAAACATTCCTTTAAGTTTTGTGTGGTTAATTATGGAAGTCTCTAAACAAGGACTTAAGGTTACTTATGCTCACGGCAATAAGAAATAAAATGTTGATCAACTTCAGAACAGTTACCAGGTATAAATACTAACAGTGAGCCTAATATGATTAATTAAGAAAGATTGGCTTATATCTGATCACAGGAATTCTTCTAGCATTTTTAAATCTTTTGTTACAAAATGTATATTATTTTGAGTATGGATAAGAACTAATAAGCACAGGTGAGGACTTGAAGGAAATCATGAACTCTTAATTCTCACTAAGGTATGTGCGTGCTCAGTTGTATCCAACACTTTGTGACGCCATGGACTGTATCCAACCAGGCTCCTCTGTCCATGGAATTTTTCAGGCAGGAGACTGGAGTGGGTTGCCATTTCCTTCTCCAGGGGATTTTCATGACCAAGAAAGTGAAACCCTGTCTGTGCATTTCAGATAGTCTTCTGCATTGCAAGTGGATTCTTTATTGCAGAGCCAGGAAGGAAGCTCAATCAGTAACACAAAGCAAGCATCCTAATGGAGATATAGGAGATAATATTCGAAATTGAATTTTTTTCACATGAGTGCATTAGAGTATAAATATTTTAATATTCCATATTTAAGGTTCCTATGAAATTTTGAAACTTGGAAAATCTTTTGAATTATAGATTCTGTGTTGCATATTTATAATCATACATTTTTTAATTGACGCTATTAAGATATGTTAGTTTGACACAGTCTTTAAGCCACTATTTATATTTACATAAATATAAAACTTTGAAATATTGACAAAACATATTCAAGTGACTTAGAAAACTATCAGTCCTATAATGCTTTTATATGTCTCAAAGGAACATTAAGGAGGGGCTAGTAAGGATGCCATTGTTTCCATAAGTTAATTATGTCATATTTGAAAGTGTCTCGTGATAGGAGTTCTAAACACTTCAAAACATTTTCCATTTCTCATGCAGAGTTGTTCCATTTTATATATAATCTTTCTGGAAGATGTCACACATTTCTAGTTTTAATTACTATATCTATAAAATTGAAACCCTCTTTTATACCTTCCACATGGCTATTACCATGAGCTAAAGCTTCCTATCTCTTGCAGGACACTTCTGTTTGAATATTTTGCTGTCAAGTCAAATCATTTGAAATCTAACTTACAATTTTCATCCTAAAACCAAATTTATTCTCTTTTTAATATTCTTTTAACGTAGGGCAAAATCTCCATAAGAGTATTGTTGGATCTTGAAGTCTTATAGAGGTAAATCCTCCACTGCTTTTAATTTCTCCTTTAAGCAGTCAACAAATTATTTCATTGATTTTTTTTTCTTTTTAATGCTTCTTGAACTGTTCTCATGCCGCTAAGGAATGTAGCAATTTTAATATGCTATTTTATTTTGAGAGAAAGCCATTAATTACAATCTAGTGCATGTATAATAAAGCTCAAATTATAAAGCATTAATTTGCACCTGGTAGGATAATGAAAAGTAATTTTCCCCTTCAGTGTAAGTGAGAACCCCAAATCTGTGGTAAAAAATGTTTATGGACGTGACAGTTCAGTATAGCCCAAAATATAAATCATTGTTTAGGACAACATTCAGTTATTAGAGGTAGATATTGAGAATTGAAAGTTTAATTTGCATAAGTACATTCATTTTAGTTATTATGCATATGATGCATATTTATTTATTTATTTATTATCAAGATGAAAGTTGAAAGTGAAATTGCTCAGTCATGTCCAACTCTTTGCCACCTCATGGACTATACAGTCCATGGAATTCTCCAGGCCAGAATACTGGAGTTTATTCCAAATATAATTTTACTGAGTGAATTATATGCCAAACCCTTTCCTAAGTACTGGTGATGTTATCTAAACCGTGAAAGCATAAAATCTTTGCCTCTGTACAGATACATATTTCAAATTTCTTAAAATCAAGCACATTTTTAAAAACTCATAAATATGCATATTAAATTCATTCTCAAGTTTCTATAATATGAGGGTATTTCAAGGTCTAGTTCATATTTGTAATGAGAAATCAGGACCAGTAATAAACATCCATAAAACAACATGCACGTGCATATGTGTGTACATGTATTTACTTTTGTGTGTATTTCCTTCTTTGTATGGTTAAATTTTTATATCATTTAAGTTTATCTTATTTTAACTTTGCAATTTTGTATTGTGATGTGAATGAATTTCTATGGCTATAAACTTGCTTCCTAAATTATACACGTTTATACATTACAAACATCCTGAAAGTTTGTTCCTTTATAAAGTTGAATAGTATTAAGATTATATTTTAAAGTAGCATATTATTTTATAATCCCTTAGTTATGGTAGCTATGGTCTAGACATAATTTATGATAGTTATATTCTAAACAATTTTTGATAGTACTAAATAAAAAATAATGAAACATTTCTAATAGATCTATAGTAAATGATAGAGAAGAGATATCTCATCTCATTGTGTATTAATCCAATTTGTAAAATGATTCTGAATAACAGTCATTTTCACAAGAAATGAACTAAAAGCATAATTTGTAATATATTTTGTAGAGGAATATTCTTTCTTTAAAAAAAATAACTGTTTGCAGCAGTTTTAAGTTCACAGAAAAATTGAGAAAAAAATACAGATATTTACCACATATGCATGGCTTCCCTCACTATTAACGTCCCCCACTAGACTGGCACAGTTTTCAAAATTGATGAGCCTACTTTTGCACATTATAATCACCTGCAATCCATAGCTTACACCAGGCATCCCTCTTGGTACTGTACACTCTATGGGTTTGGATAAATGTATAAGGACACGTATCCATCATTTTAGTATCACATAGAATGCTTTTCTGTCCCAAGAGTTCTCTGTGCTCTGCCTATTTATTCCTCTCTCTTCCCCACAACCTTTGGCAATCACTGATCATAGTTTTGCCTTTTCTAGAATGTCATATTGTTGGAAGCACACAGTATGTAGCCTTTTCAGATTAGCTACTTTCTCTTAGTAGAATGCATTGAAGTTTGCTCATGTGTTTTCAAGGCTTAAGAGCTTATTTCTTTTTAGCACTGAATAATATTCCAATGTCTACATATATCAGAGTTTATTTATCCATCCACCTACTGAAGTCCATCTTGGTTGCTTCCAAGTTTTGGTAAATATGAATAAAGATCCTATAGACATCTACATGTAGGTTTTTGTGTGAATATAAGTTCATAAGTTTTCAGTTCCTTTGGGTAAATGCCAAGAACTCCAATGCCTGGATCATATGATAGGAATACATTTTGTTTTGTAAGAAATTGCCAACTATTTTCCAAAGTGTCTGTGCCATTTCGTATTTCCACAAACAGTGAATGAGGGTTTCTGTTGTTCTACATCCTTGTCAGAAATTGGTATTGTCAGTGTTCCAGAATTTAGTTTGTGTAGTGGTATTTTATTGTTTTGTCATTTCCCTGATGACGTATAATGTGGAACAATTTTTCATATGCTTATTTGCCAACTGTGCATCTTCTTTGGTGAGGGGTCTGTTAAACTACTCTGGTTCATCCTTTTAATTTAACTTAAACAAACCATGCAAAGGAAATTCCTTTAGTCAACTGATGTAAATCAAACAAACAAATCCTCAGTGATGTTCTTAAATGTACTAGTAAAAATAAAACTGTTTTAAAGACCTGGATTGAAAGTCTTTAAAAAATGGTGACAGTTTGGGGGTTTTGGCTTATGAGATTTTCTATATATTTAAACATTCTCACAGTTCTCACAGCTTCAACAGCCACATTGTATTAATATTGTTTTCTGAAATAAATGTCTAAAACAATTGTAATTCAATATTAGTGGTATTATTGATCCTCAAGTTTCTAAATTAAGCAGTTTTTCAAATTAAACAAAATAATTATAAAGTAATAAACTCCAAATTATATGAAGCTGGGAGGAGAAGGGGACGACAGAGGATGAGATGATTGGACGACATCACCGACTCAACGGACTTGAGTTTGAGTAAACTCCAGCAGTTGCTTATGGACAGGGAAGCCTGGCATGCTGCAATCCATTGGGTCATAAAGAGTCAGACACGACTGCAAGACTGAACTGAACTGAAATTCCATATAATTTAAAGTGAAAATAAATTAGAATGTCAGGCACTAAGAATTCAGATACTACGTAAAGAATAAATAGGAACAACAGAAGATAACATTTGCTGTAATAAATTTTTTTATATCTTAGTATATTGTGAATGAAGTAAAGTTTCTAAAATGTCATTTTAGTTTAATAAAGTAACTAGTGCACATTTTCTTATGGACTGAATGCTTTGATGCAGATATATTTCCCCAACTTCTGGGGTGCTCTCAGCAGACAAACTTCAGCAGCTAACCACCCTTTCAGAGTTTGTCTTGATTGAAAGTGTTATCTGACCCAAGGTACATCCTTCAAGGGGTGACTCACGTCTACTGAGTTAGATATTCATGTAAGACTAGGCTGAGGATGCTTGACCAGTGGTTAAGCACTTTTTGATCCCTGAATGCATAATTAGGATATCAGAACGGGTAGTTTATGTCACACTTCCACAACATCCTTGGTCTATCTGGTAAGGGCTTTCATACCAAGAAAAACCAAAGAAAACCCTCTGAAACCCTCACTGTCATGAAAGCCAAGGTGGTAAAAAGCAAGAACGGTATCTCTTCCTTGAGATAGGGGTGGGGATCATCCTTGCATATTTAAAGAACCTAAGACTAGTGGTTCTTGTCATACATTCATGTTTTTTGAGTTACTAAGCTTTTTATTTTATTTTTTAATTAATTTTTATGGAGGACAGTTGCTTTACAATGTTGTGTTGGTTTCTAGAGCAAAATGAATCAGCCATGGAATTGGAAGATTAGGATTGACATATAAACCCTATTGACACCATGTATAAAATAGATAACTAATGATAACATATGGTATAACACAAGGAACTCTATTCAATATACTATGAAAAGTGAAAGTGTTAGTCACTCAGTTGTGTCTGACTTTTTGCAACCCCATGGACTGTAGCCTGCCAGGCTCCTTTGTCCATGGAATTCTCCAGGCAAGAATACTGCAGTGGGTTGCCATTCCCTTCTCCAGGGGATTTTCCTGACCTAGGCATCAAACCCTGGCCTTGGAGGCAGATTCTTTATCGTCTGAGCTACCTGGGAAGATAATGCACTGTAGTGCCATATATTTAATTCATCAGTTAATGAAAAGCTATTGCCTTAGATACTGGGTGACTTGTTAAAAAATCCTTCAGCCATTCAGTCTCCACAGGTTTTGCACTAAATTCTGTGTTGACCTCTTGTAGAACATAATCTAAAACATTTGTGGATTAGAAAATTCTGAGAACAGGTGTGTGTCTATTCACATATAGATGAAATCTTAGTCTAGTTTTCAAGGTACAAACTTATCCACATATATAATAATTTATTTTAATTAAAATGTCACACAGGTGAATGTCAATGATGTCGTCGTCATCCATGTAATCCCATGAGTCAACTTCTTCAGACAGATGAGAAATCAAGTTTTTTTAAAATGTTTTTTCCTCCCCCTTTCTCTCTCTTTTCCCCTATGTCTCTCTCTCTTCCTCTCAACTAGCAAAACCCATTTCTCTAATAGACAAAAGTGTCCTACTTTATAACTAAATCTTATCCACACTCTTTTAACCAGCCACTCATGGTTCTTATTTGTGTTTTTATTAATGTAAACTGCTTTAGTTCTTAACCAACCATGATAAACTATTCATTTCCTCACTTCTGCTTGATCAGTTATGTTTCAGCAATAATAACAACACATATTTAATATTTACTGTATGTTCCAAATGCTATTCTAAACTATTTATATATATATATATATACATATATGTATATATATAAACTCATTAAATCTTTATAAATCTCTGTGAAGCAGTTACTCTCATCTACATTTTACAGATGAAGCTGAAGTGTATAATTTGTGGAGGGTCCCTCAGATAGTATTTGGTGAAACTCAAATTTTAAAATATGTAGATTGCACCAGAGTTTTTACCTATAACTGCTACAATACAGAGCACAAGTAAATTTTATCAATTAAAACAGATGCTGATACAACCTGTGACAGTTTTCTTATTTAAAAACCTCAGGAAAACAAACATTTCTTAAATGCACCTTAATTATCCATGACCTCTGTTTCTGTCTGCCTTCATTCCTAAGCTAATATGTATATAAAACATTCCATATAAAGGTCATCAATTATTTCCTCACTAATGTGTAGATAGAATGACATAGATCTAGGTAATATTCCTTATGTCACTAATTTATCAACTCTGTGATTATTACCCTTCAATTTTGTTTAAACTCATGAAGATCTTTTATTAAATGTCTCTGAATCAATCCCTTGGGCATGTTCTGATCTAGAAAATTATTTATGTCTAGAGCAGCATGCTAGATGGTGAAGAATTTAGGACATGTGATCTGTTAGTGTTCAGACTCTTTCCTACTGGAATAAACAAACAATCTTCCCGTGGTACAAACTTCAATTCAGTTCCCTGTCCATCACCAACTCCCAGAGCTTAATCAGACTCATGTCCATAGAGTCGGTGATGCCATCCAACCATCTCATTCTCTATTCTCCACTTCTCCTCTTGCCTTCAATCTTTTCCAGCATTAGGGTCTTTTCCAATGAGTCATTTCTTCACACCAAGTGGCCAAAGCATTGGAGTTTCAGCTTCAGCATCAGTCCTTTCAATGAATATTCAGGACTGATTTCATTTAGGGTTGACTGGTTTGATCTCCTTGCAGTCCAAGGGACTCTCAAGAGATTCCCCAAAGCCACAGTCCAAAAGCATCAATTCTTCGCTTGCTTTATAGTCCAGCTCTCACATCCATACGTGACTACTGGAAAAAACATAGCTTTGACTAGACGGACTTTTGTTGGCAAAGTGGTGTCTCTGCTTTTTAATGTGTTGTTCAGATTTGTCCTAACTTTTCTTCCAAGGAGCAAATGTCTTTTAATTTCATGGCTGCAGTCACCATCCACAGTGATTCTAGAGCCCAGGAAAATAGTCTGTCACTGCTTCCACTTTTTTCCCATCTATTTGCCATGAAGTGGTGGGACCAGAGGCCATGATCTTAGTGTTTTGAATGCTGAATTTTAAGCCAGCTTTTTCACTTTCCTCTTTCACTTTCATTAAGGCACTCTTTAGTTCCTCTTTGCTTTCTGCCATAAGGGTGGTGTCATCTGCATATCTGAGGTTACTGGTATTTCTCCTGGCAAACATGATTCCAGACTGTGCTTCATCCAGCCAGACATTTCCTGTGATGTACTCTGCATATATCTTAAATAAGCAGGGTGACAATACACAGCCTTGACATGCTCCTTTCCCAATTTTGAACCAGTCCATTGTTTCATGTCTGGTTCTAACTGTTGCTTCTTGACCTGCAAACAGATTTCTCAGCAGGCAGGTAAGGTGGTCTGGTATTCCCATCTTTAAGAATTTTCTACATTTTGTTGTGATCCACACAGTAAAAGGCTTTAGCATCGTCAATGAAGAAGTAGATGTTTCTCTCTGAAATTCTCTTGCTTTTTCTATGATCCAACAGACTAGAATGCATGAAATGGAAGTGGCTCACATAAAAAATGTCAGGAAATACACCCAAACATATTTGAAAGTCAGTGAAATGGAACATATGTCCCAAAACAAATGTACCCTCTGAGACTGGTTCTGATCATTTGAAAGTATGACAAATAAATTTTGTACCTTACCTCTGATCTAATAATATACATATTTGAAGCATGCTGCTAAAATGTAAATTACAATAAAGGCAGAGAAATGAAGGGCATTCTGATGTTAACTGACATTTTTAAATCATAAGTTAGAATCTTGAAAATCTAGGAATGTTCAATTTTTCTGTGACTTGCTTTGAAAAAAATTAAAACATCTGGATTCTGAAAATAATTGCCATGTGTTTTAACTCATGTATCTCTGTTTTGCTCATATAAGAAGGTTTGAATTATTTAAATCTTCCTAAATTTATTGAGACTTCTTAAAATTCCCAACAGTTGGTCTAACATGGTGAATTAACCATGTGCTTTTGAAAAGAATGTATATATTCTATTCTTGTTTCTTGTAGTGTTCTATAAATGCCAAGTCAAAAAAAAAAAAAAAAGATTTTCCGTTATGGAGTGAATGTTTGTCTTCTCACATTATTTCAAAAATTCATATGTTGAAACCTTAACCCTTAACATGATAGAATTTTAAGATGGGGAAATAATCAGAGTTAGATTAGGTCATGAGAGTGGGGCCCTCATAATTGAATCGGTGTCCTTGTAAGGAATTAAAAAGGGATTTGCTCTTTCCCTGCCATATTCATGAAATACCCACAATATCATCAATACAGATTAGTAGAAATTATTTCTGTTTCTATGAAACAGAAATTAATAATACTTTTTTTTTTTTTAATTTAGGTGATAATATAAATTTCAATCAACTGATGCTGAAATCAATAACATTTTCTCTCTGGTTTCTTACCAGAAGAATATCATTGTCCAAAAAAGAAAAAAAAAAATTCTAAAAAGGATTCTAAGAGAGAAATCTAAGATTCACACACGCTAATATGCAATTTACTAACTTCTAGGGGGCAAGTCACCAGATTATCAATTTTCTAACCTTCAAAGTGTAAAGTAATTATAATGTTACCCATCTCTGAGAGTACTAAGAAGGAATTAAAGATATATAATGAATAGTTGTAATAATAATCAAGCTATTGCTACCATTTTCCTAACTGTCCCTTTCCTTGATTTAGCTCAGTATTCATTGTTGCAGAGGTAAGTTTTCAAGTAGCAAGAATGCAATAGGAGAAAATAACTTTAATAAAGTTAACAATTTAAACAAACTGTGATCATACATGAAATTACATGCTGAGCATTTGCATTTTGCAGTCCAAGTGCATTATCCCTAGCTTCTAGCTGGTATTGATAAATTATAGAATGAGAAGATTTATACTGATTTCTCAGTGGGAGACAACTGGAAACAGCATTCTCCAATACTCAGAAACTATATTCAGAATGACACTGAAGCAGTGGAGTAATCCAGATTTCAGGAGGCAACGAGGTCTGAAAAATGGCAGGAATTTAATGGAAATGGGAAATCTTTTTTACCCAGAGAAGATCACGTAATTTGGGAGAAGGAGATCATGAGCATCACAAAGAAATCTCATGATAAAGACACCGTTGTGGCTGTTGTTCAGTCTCTCAGTCATGTCCACACTTGTGAAACCCCATGGAGTGCAGCATGCCAGCTTTCCTGCCCTTCACTGTCTCCCGAGTCTGAACAAGCTCGTGTCCATTGAGTCAATGATGTCATCCAAGCATCTCATCCTCTATTGTCCTCTTCTCTTCCTGTCTTCAATCTTTCCCGACATCAGGGTCTTTTCCAATGAGTGAGCTCTTCGTGTAAAGTGGCCAAAGTATTGGACCCTCAGCCTCAGCTCCACTCCTTCCAATGAATAGTCAAGGTTGATTTCCTTTAATTGACTGGTTTGATCTCCTTGCAGTCCAAGGAACTCCCAAAGTCTTCTCCAACACCACAGTTTGAAAGCATCAGTTCTTCAGTGCTCAGCCTTCTTTATGGTCCAGCTTTCATGACTACTGGAAAAACCATAGCTTTGACTATACAGACCTTTGTTGGCAAAGTGATGCCTCTTCTTTTTAATATGCTGTCTATGCTTGCCATAGTTTTTCTTCCAAGAAGCAAGCATCTTTCAATTTCATGGTTGTAGTCACCATTCACAGTTATTTCAGAGCCCAAGAAAAGAAAGTCTGTCACCGTTTCCATTTTTCCCCATCGATTTGCCATGAAGTGATGGAAATAGAAACCATGATCCTGCTTTTCTGAATGTTGAATTTTCAGCCAGCTTTTTCACTTTCTTCTTTCATTTTCATCAAATGGCTCTTTAGTTTCTCTTTGCATTCTGCCATTAGGGTGGTGCCAGTTGCATACCTAAGGTTATTGGTATTTATCCCAGCAATCTTGATCCAGCTTGTGCTTCATCCAGCTCAGCATTTCACATGATGTACTCTGCATTTCATACAGATGCATCATAAGAAGACATACATATGGTTTAAAAGGACATGAAAATATGATCAACTTCTCTAATTTTGGAGAAATGCAAATCAAAACTATAATGATATATCACTTCACACCAGTCAGAATGGTCATCATCTAGAAACAATAAATGCTGGAGAGGGTATAGAGAAAATAAAACTCTCCTACACACTGATGGAAATGCAAATTGGCACAGCCACTACAGAAAATGGTGTGGAGATTCCTTAAAAATCTAAAGCTAGAGCTGCTATATGATTCAGCATACATATTCAGAGCAAAAATATTTCAAAAGGGTACATATACCCCAGGGTTCATTGAAATCTTTGTTTACATAGTCAAGATATGAAAGTGACCTAAATGTATATCCACATATGAATGAATAAAGAAGACATAGTAAACATATATAATGAAATATTATGCAGACATTTAAAAAAATGAAATAATGCCATTTGAAATAACATGAGTGGACCTAGAGATTATCATACTAAATGAAGTCAGACACAGAAGACAAACATCATATATCAATTATATTTAGACTCATACAAATTATGCAAATTAACTTATTTACAAAACAGAAACAGACTCACACAGATTATGCAAATTAACTTATTTAAAAAACAGAAACAGACTTATAGAATTAGAGTATGAATTTATGGTTACCAAGGGGAAAGTGTGGGAATGAGGGTTAGGTTGGGAGTTTGGGACATGTGCACACTGCTATATTTAAAATAGATTCCCAACAAGGACTTACTTTACAAAATATATAAAGTAAAATATTAAATTTATATCCATTTTTGACATTTTAAAAAGTCTGGTTATGATGGTATTTTATTATTTATATTAAATTTAAACATTTAATTTTATCAAATAAAATTATATTTAGTTAATTATATATACATATGTATATATTTAGTTAGTTTTTTAGTTAAAAAGAAAAGATACAATTTTGATACTGTCTTGATTTTAGATGTCTGACTTCCAGAACTCTAAGAGAATAATTCTTTGTTGTTGTATGGTATTGTGCAGAGCAGCAGCCAGAAACTTATAGAGAAAGTTCACATATTTTAATATTTCCATAGTCTAACAATAACAGTGATAGTAATAATGATGTCATCCTGTTAAAATTTATTTTCTGTGTATAGTACACTACAATTAAACATTTAAAAAGGAAAATGACTAAAGCAATTATGGCAAAATTTGCAATGTCACCAAAGCTTTGTTGTAGCAAGTATAGTTTATTACACGGTTCTTTATTATTTTCATGGAATATTTTACAGTAAAGTGTGCAATTATGTATCAAATAATTTCTATTATGAGGAAAATGGAAGACTTCTTATAGAGAATAGAGAAAAGAATTTATGTATGGTTGTCAGTGTCAAAAATACCTCTCTGAAGAATGACAGTTAAATGGAAGAAAGAGTGGGAAAATTTTTCTTAAGCTAAAAAGAATGAAAGAAATTCAGTATTCATAGGGAATAAAGTGAAAAGCAAAGCATGACCAATATAAACATGGACACATTAGTCAGGGCTAGATATGGGCCTTGAAGACTATATTAAGGTATTTGCAGCTGCTGCTGCTAAGTCACTTCAGTCGTGTCCGACTCTGTGTGACCCCACGGACAGCAGCCCACCAGGCTCCTCTGTCCACAGGATTCTCCAGGCAAGAACACTGGAGTAGGTTGCCATTTCCTTCTCCACAGTAAGGTATTTGAGTGTATTTGAAATCTGCTGGGAAGTCACTGGAGAGTTTTAAGCAGGAAGAAGAGAGATAGTCTGATTTATGTTCTATAAATCATGGTACCTGATATGTGCCCTGCTGTGTATGAAGTGAGGTGAACCATGGATGGAATTTAGGAGTCTCTTGCAGCACTCTAATTAAAAGAAGATGGTGGTTGATTTAGGACTATGGCAATGATGAAAATGAAATCTGTGCACATGTGAAAAATTTGACAAGCTTTGCTGATGGATTAGCTGTGGGACTTAGGGAATGGACCAGGAATAATCTGTCTTTGCTGACAATCCTGTGCTGTTCCTTCTTTAATAAAAATATAAGTCAAGCATTTTGGTTTATTGTTATGTTTTTCACCTTAAATTAAAAAGAAGACTTTTACTTTTGTATTTGCTTTTTATTGTTTTAATTTAACTTGTTTGCATTTGCTGTATTTTAACCAGAACTTTTTCATGTGTTTTGCTCTTTCCATTGGTTCATTTCTAAAAAGTTTTTAATAAACAAATATTGATTGACTACAACTCTCCAGAAGACATAAAGATAAATACAAGACTTGGTCCCTGTCTTGTTGAACCATTCATCTTTGCTTAATGATTTTGTGAATCATTTGAAGACTTACTTTGATTGTAAAGTCAAATCTTTTACCATATGAGAGGTATGTAATACATAATATATATGAAAGCTTTATAACTAGATTTAATAACAAAATTGCTATTTTCCGGAGGAGTCTTAAGTTTTCCTGTTAGAATTAAAACTAATCAATGGATTATTTAAAAAGGCAAAAGCTAAAAATTCAAAAATGTTCCATGTAAACAAAATTTTTTATAAAATTTAAATAGTACATATGAAACTGTGATGATATATTATCAAAAAGTTTTAGATATAGCATATCTGTCATATTTCTATGACTTTTGTCTTTAGGATTTTTATATCACAAAAACTTTGTCACCAAATTATTAAAATGTATATTGTTTTTTTCATCACTAAGATGGTAGATTTTTGTCAGTTTTCCATATTTTTAAAGAAAAAATATTCTATCACCATAAGTGCCCATAAAATTAAAAGAAGCAATAATTTATGAATTGAAATATATTAATATAGGCTATTCTTATAAGTTTCTAATTCACATTAATGCTCTGACCCATTTTATGTGGGAAAAATGAAACTAAAGGTAAAAGTGTAGTTAAAATGGTAGCTCCAATTATGTAAAATAATTTTAAATGACTACATTGAAACCATCACAGTGTCGGGAAGTTGAACACAAACTTAACAAGCAAAAGTTCAAAAAGTTTGATGGAAAGTTTTTCAGTAACTATGTTTGATAATTCCAGATTGAGAAATAATGTTGAAATGCTAAAGATAATTTTCCCTACTTTACTACTGGTGATTCTGCCAATGAGAAATTACAAATAAAGATGTATCAAAGGTGCACATGTTCGTCTCTCCCACACAAGCCCTCGGAATTGAATTTTATTCTTCTGTGTTAACACTATTATTTGGTAAAAAGGCTTGCTTTCCTTTTGTTCCAGGAGCTAAGATCGTAAACTACTACTGATAATACTTAGATTTCCTTCTGCAAATAGGAAACAATAAAGGAATGAAAGAAAGGAGAGACAAGAAGAGGAGAGAAAGGAAGGAAAGAAGGAAAGCTAGGTTAAAAATCATTAAAATTATCAATATTACCAATCCTTTGCATTAGATTTATAAGGCAGTGAATAAACACAGTGTCATGATGACAGCATTATGTCTGAAGGACAGAAAGAGTCTACCTGCCATAGTTTCATGCAGGAGGCACAGAACTCCTGGATCAGAGACAAAAACTGTTACCCACAGCATAGCTGGCCGCCACTTTCTATTCCCAGCGGTTACTCATGTTTTTGTAGTCCTATGGGACTCAGGGAGATGCAGGCCAAGGTGGATGCTATGCACGTAGTACTTTGGCTTCACAGCATAAAACCCTGTGCTTCATAGACCCCAATCATAAAGTACTTTAAAAAATGCCTGAGATTTCCCTAGTGATCCAGTGGTTGAGAATCTGCCTTCCAGTGCAAGGGACGTGGGTTTGATCCTTGCTCGAAGGAACTAGGATCTCACATGCTGTAGGGCAACTAGAGAGCCTGCGCACAGTAACTAGAGAAGCCCCCAGCATTAATTATATTTAGAGAAAACCTCACATCTCAATGAAGACCCAGTGCAGCCAAAAAGAGAAAACCACAAAACAAAGCAAAACAAAACGAGCAAACAAAAAACCTTCTTAACCTTTGTCCCATAGGAAGACATCATCTTTTTTATATTTTGCATCAAAGAAATCTGTACCCTGCTTTAGATGAAGAGATTATCTTTCTCTTTCAGGGCTATTTGCTATATAAGTATTAAAAAAGATGGTCTAGAGCAAAACCTATCAATGTCTCTGTCTCACAGAAATGTGAGCTCCCTGGAGAAATTTTTCCTGTCGGACTTCCTGCTATCTGGAAAATGTGGACTATTAAATTTGTGCTTGTAACATAGGATTTGGAAAGATGTGTCTACAATCCTGTGTTGTATTAGTTCTATGGCATTAGGCCTGCGATTTTGAACCCTATTTTCTTCACATTTAAAGTGAAGAAAATTGTATATGTTTTACAAATCTTAATAAAAATCTTAATCTTACAAATCTTAATAAAAATCTTATGAAAATCCATTCTGATATTATTTGTGAATAAGCTATGTAAACCATAAAATAGGGCATAGTCTTTAGTTATCACATTAATCTGAATAAGGGAAGACTTGGTTTCATGTTTTTATAGTTAAAAGTCATTTATCATAATAAATCATAATAAATATATCAAATAAATAAACTTTCTTGTTTTGTATGATAATGATATTGAACTTTAACCTTTACATTTTGTTGTTTATAAGTATTTATAACAACACATTGTATCCTTATTCCTGTGTAAAAGATAATTTTAAAATATTGAACAATTTATTTCACAATAGTCCTTCACCATTATCCATTAATACTCTTCTCCAAACGTATAAGAATTTAACTGTCAGAAAGTTTTTCATGAATGTGTATATATACCTATGCTCTGTTTAATTAAATATATAATCTAATTTTACTACACTAAAGCTGAAGATTTGAATATCATCTAGGAATTTTCTTACCAGAAAAAAAAAAAAAAAGATTTCTAACATTTTTTCTTTAAATAAAAAAATCCTCTCAAATTAATAAAAACTGAAATTTGGAATGATGTGAAAGTGTATTTATACTAGTAGTTTTGATTTTTCCTTTTCCCATTTTTTTAAAATTTTAAGCCTATAAAAGTGTTACAAGCATTATGAATAATAACAAATACATTTTGTATATTTAACAATAGTTAGAATTGTGCCTCAAATCCTCTGCACCCACATAATTTTTAGAGTTCCTAGTACATTGATACAATACTTGTTATCTGACACTTACACCCTATGGAGAATGGCATTCTATTGCATAATGACAGCTATTGCATATTTATACAATCAGACAGTTTAGCATTTACATACTATTGTAATCTATTATACAATTCACATTTAGATTCCCCTAGTGAGGCCAATAATACATTTTGCGTTTCTTTTTTGTTTTTTATTTCATAATTTTATTTTTGTAATCTGGTAAACAAGCAAAGATTATGATGCTCTTTTTTTTTTTTCCTTCTGGATTTGTTTCTGTCTTCTAGAAGGAACGTTTGTGAGCTATCTGTAGCCGTGAAGTCTGTCATCATAGTGTACTCTGATCTTCCAACGTTATTTTCGTGAGCCCCTGAGTGTATGTTCTGCTGCTGCTGCTAAGTCGCTTCAGTCCTGTCCGACTCTGTGTGACCCCAAAGACGGCAGCCCACCAGGGTCCCGTCCCTGGGATTTTCCAGACAAGAACACTGGAGGGGGTTGCCATTTCCTTCTCCAATGCATGAAAGTGAAAAGTGAAAGTGAAGTCGCTCAGTCGTGTCCGACTTTTAGCCACCCCATGGACTGCAGCCTACCAGGCCCCTCTGGCCATTGGATTTTCCAGGCAAGAGTACTGGAGTGGGGTGCCATTGCCTTCTCCGAGTGTATGTTCCACACTCTGCCAAAAACCAGATCCCACTATTTATCAAAGATCTTTCTTTACAGGATTCCATTTAGAATGATTCTCTCTAATTTTGAGAGTATTTTTTGGCAATTTGTATTTCAGAATACCTGAGACTATCAGAATTTCTCTTTTCCTTTACATCACTATTGCTTCCAAGTTTCCTCTGCATACATTTTAAGTTGATCCTATTTTACCATCTTGCATGCTAACTCGCTTTAGTCGTGTCTGATTCTTTGCAAACCTTTCAACTGTAGCCCACCTGGCTCCTTTGTCCATCCGATTCTCCAGGCAAGAATACTGGAGTGGGTTGCCATTCCCTTCTCCAGGGAATGTTCCCAATCCAAGGATGGAATCCGCACCTCTTATTTCTTCTGCATTGGCAGGTGGGTTCTTTACCACTAACAGCCACCTGGAAAGCCCAATGCTGAGTTCACTTTCTAACATTATATTTTCATTTTTGACCTATGGTAATCCCTTTCTACTGTTTTTTATGGTAGTTGCAATTAAAGAATAGAATGTTTATAATTTATATTGCCATGTAACAAATACTTTTGAACATTTGAATATAGCTAAAAATTGAAAAAAATTAAAAACGTAAAATAATTGCAATTTTAAAATATAATGAGATATTGGAATAAAATAGGTGGACATGTAATACAGAAAAGCAACTGAGATTTAAAAATCTAAAATGAGTAACTGCAAAGTGTGAAATATCTAACTTTAATGCTGCTGGAAAAATTGTCTGGAGAAACTTGGAAATTCAACAAAATATTAATGTTTTATTCATAAACATGAAGGTAATTTAAAGGAAAAAGTTGAATGCTCTTTTATAGTCAGATTTAGCTAGCCCCTTTTGTCATAATTCATAATTTCAATTACAAAACTCAGAGGTTTCAGAAATACAATTCTATTTACAACTTACATTGTTTACATTGCAGATAATTACCTGGTTAAATAACTTACTGGTCACTTATAACTCCCTCCCTTGATTTGTGAACTATTATGTTAACTGGAATTATACTAGTACAAAGTAATATGTTTTGGGAAAAAAATATTCTTTTGTATTGCAAGTCTTGCTGGGAAGACTGATCTATAGTCCACTTTTCCTTTGGGTCCTTTCTCTTTCTCTCTCTGTTTCTTTCTCTCTTTTTCACAGGCACACACACACCCACCCACACCAGTAAAGGTCGTGTGTATAATTCTAATCTTCTAGCCCCCACACTAGACAAGGAAGGAACATTTTCTAGTCTTAAAAGAAAATTTTCATATCCATATTTATTCATTAACTTTTTCTTATCCTCCTTTGAACCAAGCTACTTTCTGATGTGTGTGTTTTAAAAATTGATAAACTTTATTCTTTATAAAAGTTTTATATTTACAGGAGAAAAAATAAAAAAAAAATAGTAAGAAAAATTTCATATACCCTATAATCAATTATTTCCAAATTTTTAACATCTTATATTAATACAGTTTTATTATTAATAATCTGGTATTTATACATTGCATTAATTAAAGTCCATAATCTGCTATAGTCATATATCCTGTTTTTCCATGCTATTTTTCTTAAAATTTCCAAATAGGATACCAAATTCCATTTGGTTTTCATATTCTTAGGCTCCTCATGGACGTGAGAGTTTTTCAGACTTGCCCTGTTTTTGATGACTTTGCCACTTCTGAGGAGTGTTTGTCAGATATTTTGTAGAAACTGCCTCCATTAAAATTTGTCTGGTGTCTTTCTTGTTATTGGTCTAGGTTAGTATATTTTTGGGAGGAACACCCCGGTGGAATAGACACTCTTATCATGACATGCGTAGGCTCCATACTATCAATATGACTTATTACTGTTGATATAAACCTTGATTATTTGGTTGAGGTAATATTTTCAGTGGAATTTTATCTCCCATTCCCTCTTTTCATACTGTAACATTTTGAAAGTCCCTGAGTATAGTCTACTTTTAAGGAATGGGGTGTTTGCTACCTCCTATTAAGGGCAGACCATGCAAAGTTTTTGAAATAATTTTGTGTGAGACTTTTCCCTTCCACATTTATCAATCATCTAGTTGGTGCTGGTGGCTTAGTCCCTAAGTCTTGTCTGACTCTACAATCCCGTGGAACATAGCCCACCAGGTTCCTCTGTCCATAGTATTTTCTAGGCAAGAATACTGGAATGAATTGCCATTTCTTTCTCCAGGTAATCTTCCTGACTCAAGGATCAAAGCTGCGTCTCCAGTATTGCAGGTGGTGTCCTGCACTGCAGACTAATTCTTTACCACTAAGCCACCGGGGGAGTCATATTTAATTTATACTTTGGGATATAATGCAATGCTCTTTATTTTATTTCTCAAATGGTTCTTTATGTGGTTACTGAAAATCTTTCATTTGACTGATGTATATTTTTGACATTGTCCCATCAATATAGTTTTTGTTTGTTGGCTTGTTTTACATTTTTGTGCTTAAAACAAACAAACAAACAAACAAAAAAAACTAAAACTTCCTAGCACTGCAAGATGCTCTGGACTCATATTGTATACTTCATGCCTCAGTTATAGATAAGTGCTTTCTCTTAGGGACTCTGGTCCCTTTTATTGGAGAATGGTGTTAGAAACCAACATCTGGATTCTGGATGTGTTCATTATTATTGATGGCTCATTTTAGGTTATCCCATCTAAAGTAGAAACACATATGTATATATTCTAAGCTATGTATAAACAAATATGTATATCCTTTCTGTATATAACCATCTGTAACTAAATAAAGGATAAACTTTATTTCACTGGTGTTTTCACTGCTAATCTACTTAAAAATGGATCATTTTATCCCTTCCCTTAAGGATCTGTAAGTTCCCACTCCAAAAGTAAGAAAGGTTATTCCCATTATGTGGTATCCATTTAATTGTTTATTTCTAGTATACATGTGTGGGATTGTTTAAAGAAACCTGCTTCCGTGGTGGCTCAGATAATAAAGAATCCACCTGCAATGCAGGAGACCTGAGTTCAATCCCTGTGTTGGGAAGTTCCCCTGCAGAAGCGAATGGCTATCCAGGCTAGCATTCTTGCTTGGAGAATCCCATGGACAGAGAAGCCTGGAGGGCTACAGTCCATGGGTTTTCAAAGAGCTGGACATGACTTAGCAACTAACACACAGCAAAACAAAGCTAAAATTAGAGTTAGGACATCCTGTTAAGGGAAGCTGTCGTAAACTGCCATGCATCATTAATTCCTATTTGAATATGAAGAAATATACATCTTTATCTCCAACAGGAGGATGATTCTACTTTATTATCCAGCCAGAAGAAAAATACTCTTCTCAGCAGCAGAAGAACCTACCTGGTCAGAGACTGTAACACCCCAACTGACCAGAGGCCTCCATACCATGGACTCCCAGTCCTTCCAATAAACTCTTTGGTTGTCCCAGCTCTGCCTAACTCCCACCCTTTTCCCTATGAAAGCAAGTCCCTCTTTGTTTTCACTATCTGCCTGTGGTTTATCTTATCTTGCACTTCCTGAATTGCAATTTTTCTGAAATTTTGGAATAAATCCTCTTGCTGGTAAAGTAGCTGGTATTATGTTATTAAAGTTGACACTAGTATAGCACTGTCAGAACTGTTAACCCACATCCCTGAAGGAAGCAACCTTTACGATGCATAAGTGTGTCTCCTTTTACTTTCAGTTTATAGGCTCCACTCATTCTTAGAATTGCTTAGATGACCACCTTTTCCCCCACACTGCCCTTATTGTTCTGTTTCATGCATTTGCAACACAGTTAAATTCCCTCAACATAGCGTGCATGCGTTCCTGAGATCCCCTCACTCATAAATTATATATATATATATATATGTATCTGTATATATATATGTATATAGAAAAATCCTATTAATTTTGAAAAATATGTAATATCATGTATCCACCATCACACTATCATAAAGACTATTTCCACTAACCTAAACCTCCTGAGCTTCACTTATGCATTCCTCTTCCCTCTCACTCCCTTGGAAGTTTCCAGTCTTTTATTGTTTCTATAGATTTGCTGTTTTCAAAATACTATATAATTGGAATCATACAATATGTGGACTTTTCATACTATTAATAGCTTCTTTCACTTAGCAATATATTTCTAAGATTCCTCCATATTTTTTGTGCATTGATAATTCACTCATTTTATCATTGAACATTATATAATTTGTACATACCAGTGTATTATTCCAGCTATTGTGGATATCTTATTTAATTTCATCTTTGAAAATTATGAATAAAGTTGCTATAAATATTCCTGTATAGGTTTTCAAGTCAGATGTATAAATATTTAGGAGTATGAAAACTCTATTGTAAGGTAAGACAAGTTCAACTTTGTAAAAATTTCCCAAACTGCCTTCCAAATTGCAATTATATTTCCACCAATGTTGAATGTGAGTTATCAATCCACACTCTCACAATTAGTATTGTCAGTTGTTTTTTTTTTTTTTTAATGTAGCATTGTTATGTGTGTGTAGTGGTGTTTTATTGCTGTTTTAGTTTGCAATTTCTCAATGAGCAACATGTCATATGCTTGTTTTTCATCTCACATTAGGATCTGATGGGAACGCTTCTCTCAGTTTCTCATCATTAATTCTTTTAGTTCTTGGATTTCTTTAACATTCTTTACCAAGTTGATGATGCTCTTCCATATTTATCCTTTGCTGAGCATTTTTATTATAACTGGATGATGCATTTTATCAAATGATTCTTCTGAATCAATGTGTTCATATGCTTTCTCTTCTTTATCCCATTGATAAGGTTGATTATAGTGATAGCTTACTGGTGTGGCCAGACTTGCATACCTAGAATAAATCCCAAGTTGTCACGGCATGAATAATAATTTATAAATTGTTAAATTAATTTTCCTAATATTTTGTTGAAGTAGGTTTCTTTGTTGTTTGTTTTTGAGTTTTTGTTTATTTCTTCTTGCATTTATTTTTCTGTTATTTGTATTTTATTTCTTTTTTGTCTCTGGTCATGAGAGGTATTGGTTTGTAGTTTTTCTTTCCTGTAATACCTCTATTTGATTTTAATATTAGGGTAATACTGGCCTCTTAGAATGATTTAGGAATTGTTTCCTCTATTTCTATTTTTTGGAAGAGATTGTGCAGTATTGGTATTAACTTTTTTCTATGCTTTTTTTTTTTAACAAAACAAAGTTTCCATCCTGACTATGCTCTTTTTTATGCCAGTGTTTGCCACTTGGAATCCCTGCCAGACATGCTAAGTTATATTAAAGAAAATTTATTTTTGTCCTTCATTATTTACATTTTAAAACACATCTCTGGACTCCTTACCTAATGGAAACATCAATATATTTTAAAAATCCTTTAACTTACACTTTTCTTATTTATTACTGTATCTCAGTGAAGAGCTCAGTGCATAGTAGATAGTCAGAGACTAGTTGTTGCCTAATCATGGAACATACACACAAAAAGGCATTTAGTAAAATGTTTTAAGAACTAAAAATCAAGTACATCACTTAGTATAAGAGGAATAATTTTATGACTTTTTAATATTTAATAACAGCAGTAGGAGATTACTACTTGCAGACAGATGAGGCATGGTGAAATATCTTATGTGAATTTGACTCCTGCAAGTGAACAGACTGAGGAAGTTATGAAACTGAGTTTCTCCCATACCTCATCCTATGGCATCTAAACTATACCGTTTTAAGATATCTCCTTATGCAAACCAGGTCATTGAAAATGATAGGTGCACATTGGCATATTAACACTACAAGAAGAGCACAGTTCTCAAATTGTTAAAATTCTCACTGTCATGCAAATAGATAATAGGCATGTGTCAATGTCACATTTAACTCATTAACGAGGGAACTAGCAGGATGGCAGAGCTCATTAAAACTGGATATAAGGAACTCGGACTTACATAGTCAGTGTGGAGAGAAATGCTGAAATAGGATTTCTAGTTTCAAGAACTGTAAAGAGTGTAATAATTGTGTCTTACTTGCAAGCTAACAACTTAGTTTTGCTACAGTATTATGGATGCTTGTAGAACACATGAGACTCCCGGGAAAAGACAGGGGACACAGATGATGGGCAATATGATGGGATTTGGATGTGTCAAAGAAAAACAGTACTCCGTAGGTTGAGCAGGCAGTGCAGGCTTTATTCAAGATGATTGCAAAAGGGGTATAAAGTGTGTTCTAGGCACAATCTCCATAAGTGAGCCAGAGGATTTCTTCTTTGTCATCCTTCTTGAGGAGCCAGAATAACCTCTGTACCCAATCCCAAGAAGGGGTGTTAGAGAAAAGAGCAAGTCTATTGCAATAAGGGAGAAAGATTGAACTCAACTGCATTGAAAGAAAAGGAACTAGAGTTTTTAAGTGTTGTAGTAGGTTAGTGGAAAAGTACTACAATACATTACCCTGGAGGTGGCAATATGATGAGGTCAACTGTGCTTGTTAACTGGCACATTTATAAGTCAGCTTTCTACCCCTCCACAGAGACTGGGGAGCTAGGGCTTTCAACTTTCTGATGATTCCATGTCAAAGGACCATTCCTAGGTCCTTGAGAAAGACGGTAGTAAGCCTGGCAAAAGACTAGAAGATTTATATCTCAATGGGGCAAAGAAAGAATTTACAGTAAGTGTTCTAAAACAAACTCTCGTAAAATGGAAAATCAGAGGCCTAGAGTCTGGAATAAGACTGTCTAAAGTTTAGCCAAGCTGAGGGGCACATTATGGCCAGTCTTAGATCCATACAGTGGGTTGCATGACAGAGAATTTTGAATATAAAGATTGCCCATCTTTTGATAGTGGTCTGTAATCATCCTCCTTTGCTGCAGAGGGACACATCACTACTTTTCAAAACAATCTCTTTCATTTTACTCCAGGAAAAAACACTATCTCTGTCTTCCAGTCTGTGTGCTAATAGAACTCCCTGGAAGAGAGTACGTCACAAAGAGTGACTTCCTTTCAAAGTGTGTAGAAATGGGAAAGACTAGATGTATAACAATCTTCCAAAGCTGATTTAGACACAAAGCTGGAAAATTTGCAATGGACGACAAAAACCTAATGTCTTGGTATCTTCTATATTAGGCTTCTCTGGTGGCTCAGACTGTAAAGAATCTGCCTGCAGTGTGGAAGAACAGGGTTCAGTCCCTGGGTCAGGAAGATACTCTGGAGAAGAGAACGGCTAATCACTCCAGTATTCCTGCCTGGAGAATTCCGCGGACAGGGAAGCCTGATGGGCTCATATAATATCTTTTGTATTAGACAGTAAAAAAACAAAAAGAGTAAATGTACTTACAAGCTCTCTTAAATTAATCTCTCTATATAGTTTAAAACACATACCCTATAATACCCAAAGTTACATTTCCTGAGAATCAGGTGGCCCTTACCGGGCTTAATAGAAAATGCTACATAATGATAAAAAGTCACATTTACATATTTGTCTTTTTTTGCATTAAATTTCATTTATCCTCAACAGTGAAACCTGTTATCTTAAACACACTGTTATCTTAAACACTCTTAAACATTTTCCAGTTTGTTGTGCTCTTGTGCTAAGATCATTTAAACATTTTTTGACTTGTTTACCATTCCTTCACCCGAATTTCATAGGTAATGAAAATTAGATATAGATTCATTTAAAAAATATTTGCATAAAAACTGATATTACACTAACTCAGCAGTGGTTACTTAAGGCAGTTTGTGAATTTAAGCAGTATATTCTGCTTCTTCTATTGTATCAGATCAACTCATTTCCACAGATGAAAAAGTTGTGTTAATATGCGTTATATTGTCAGTAAGTATAAAGTCATGGGATAAGAAAGATACAAGGTTAACACCTATCTTGTGGATTTAAAAAGCCATAATTAATTTTCTATTTTTAAAATAAAAATTTATGCAGGTCAGGAAGCAACAGTTAGAACTGGACATGGAACAACAGACTGGTTCCAAATAGGAAAAGGAGTGTGTCAAGGCTGTATATTGTCACCCTGCTTATTTAACTTATATGCAGAGTACATCATGAGAAACGCTGGGCTGGAGGAAGCACAAGCTGGAATCAAGATTGCCAGGAGAAATATCAATAACCTCACATATGCAGATGACACCACCCTTATAGCAGAAAGTGAAGAAGAACTAAAGAGCCTCTTGATGAAACTGAAAGAAGAGAGTGAAAAAGTTGGCTTAAAGCTCAACATTCAGAAAACTAAGATCATGGCATCTGGTCCCATAACTTCATGGCAAATAGATGGGGAAACAGTGGAAACAGTGGCTGACTTTTTTTCTGGGCTCCAAAATCACTGCAGATGGTGATTGCAGCCATGAAATTAAAAGACGCTTTACTTCTTGGAAGGAAAGTTATGACCAACTTAGACAGCATATTAAAAAGCAGAAACATTACTTTGTCAACAAAGGTCTGTCTAGTCAAGGCTATGGTTTCTCCAGTGGTCATGTATGGATGTGAGAGTTGGACTATAAAGAAAGCTGAGCACCGAAGAATTGATGCTTTTGAACTGTGGTGTTGGAGAAGACTCTTGAGAGTCCCTTGGACTGCAAGGAGATCCAACCAGTCCATCCTAAAGGAGATCAGTCCTGGGTGTTCATTGGAAGGACTGATGTTGAAGCTGAAGCTCCAATACTTTGGCCACCTGATGCGAAGAACTGGCTCATTGGAAAAGACCCTGATGCTGGGAGGGATTGGGGCAGGAGGAGAAGGGGACGACAGAGAATGAGATGGTTGGATGGCATCACCAACTCAATGGACATGGGTTTGGGTAACTCCAGGAGTTGACGATGAACAGGGAGGCCTGGTGTGCTGCGGTTCATGGGGTCGCAAAGAGTCGGACAGGACTGAGTGACTGAACTGAACTGAATTAATTTTATTACCACCTCTAAGGCTGCGGCTTGGTAAACAATAGAGCATGGTGGTAGAAATGAGGATTTGTCCTTTAAACATATGTAAATAACTCTATGCTCATGAAAATAAAGGGCCTGAGAAAAAGCTTTGTGTATTTTACTGGTCACTACTCAGTGCTGTGCTTAGTCGCTCAGACATGTCCAACTCTTTGTGACCCCATGGACTGTAGCTTGCCAGGCTCCTCTGTCCATGGAATTCTCCAGGCAAGAATACTGGAGTGGGTTGCCATACCCTCCTCCAGGGGATCTTCCCATCCCAGGGATTGACCCCAGGTCTCTAGCTTGCAGGCAGACTTTTTACCATCTGAGCCACCAGGCAAGTCCAAGAATACAAATAAGGCCAGTAAATCAATTCTATACACTCATTTCTTTATGTCCTTAGACATTTTTCTTTTATAATCTTAAGATTTTCCAAAGACATTTTCCATGAATCTTAAGATATTTGTTAAAATTGGATGGTATCCAAAGAAGATTTTACTCAAGGTTTCTGTTTCTATTATCTGTTAAATTGAGGTAGAAGATAGACACTAAATATTTTCCCCCAAATGTTCATTAGGGATTAGCGTATTACAAACCTATCTCATCTTTCCTTGGGTCTTTGCTTTCAAGATGAGGAAAAAAAAAACATAACAACAGTCATGCCAAAAAGTGCTTCTATGTGCCCAAAGAAAGGCCATTAAGAAATTCATCAATTGAAACATTTTAGAGGCCACAGGCATTAGGACTATTCCAAAATGAGTATCACTAAAATCTGTGTGCCTCCCAAACTGCCTGCAATGCTATCTTACTGCATCAATTGTGTCTTTCAAAGCAAGGTAACCAAGAACCAACTCCCA
Source organism: Cervus elaphus (assembly GCF_910594005.1). Classification (NCBI taxonomy): domain Eukaryota; kingdom Metazoa; phylum Chordata; class Mammalia; order Artiodactyla; family Cervidae; genus Cervus; species Cervus elaphus. The sequence continues at coordinate 8,231,453 of NC_057844.1, read as the reverse complement.
TCTCAACTTTCATCTTAAGGTGCTGTCCCACAACCTCTCCTGAAGCCCTGTGTAAGGAGCTGAGGCCTTGAAGATAGAAGAAAAAACTAGCTTCTGGGGGGAAGAAAAAAAAAAAAATATATATATATATATATATATAAAATGAAAATTATACTTTGTAGCAAAAAATGTGTATTTTTAAATAAATGATCATAGACCATTTCCTTAAAGAATCTCACTAACTCATGTATGATTAATCCAAATGCAATGGATCTTGTATCTTGGTTCTGCTTTCTTAAACTCATCTGTTTTCAGAGAAGAGTCCTAGAGGTCGTGACTTAGTTAGTTACTTCAGTAATACAGTTGGTGGCAATATTAATCAGCTTATACTAAAAACTGTTTTTTAGCTCCTTTCCAGTTTGTCCATTTCTGTTTTCCTTTAACCTTTGAAGAGTCTAATTATAGGAATGAGCTCACTAAGCAACTTGAAACTAATTCCCGACTTAATGCTCTCCCGGATGTCACCCTGCCTTGTCTAAATTGTTGATACTTTTCCTAGATAAAAGAAGGATGAAGAATTAAGCAGTTAAACAATGACTAGCTTTCTATCCCCACAGCCCCCTAAGCAATCCTGCAGCCAGAACAGTTGGGCAAGATAACATCTGAAGAAACTGCACACTGCAGAGAAGGATGCAGAACCCAACCTCCCGCCTTGATGATTCACTGAGATTCTCCCCACCCACCGAATTTTTCTTTAAAAACTATCCTCACTGAGCATGCTGTTTGTAGTTGGTCTATGGACATGAGTCCACCACCACCCTAGGTTGCCAACTTTTCTGATTAAAACAGCGTAACTTTCTACTGACACTTGCCTATTGAGTTACTGGCAAGCAGCCTAGCCTAGGTATGGCAGATACCAGGAATCTGTTTTTTGTAGTATAAATAATAAAGGACACTTGTTATAGTACTTTTCTCTGAAATTCTCTATTTCTATCCCCTCACCCTGGACACCCTGAGTCAGAAGGTAAAGCGACGCAACATAACAGGGAAACAGAAACAACCTGTTTATAAGACAAAAAAAAAAAAAAGTGACTGGTTGTTATTACGTTTTTCAGACCAACTCTTAATTAATATCAGTTTAGAGGAAAGTAGACTTCTGTGTGGTATAATAAATCACAATTTTTAAATTATTTGATCAATGGATACAGTGAGGCCCTTACAAAATCTCCTGGGTCTGTTAGTTAAAGCAATATATTCTTTTTAACATCGCTTTTTGTTTCTTTTTTTGATATAAAATTGATGTACTTTATAGGATGAGTTTATTTTTTTCTGATAACTTTTATTCCATCATGGCTTAAATAAGCAGTATGGATAATTAAGAATTTGAAACTATACCCGTATCTTTCTAATTTTCCTCTTGCTTCTGCATACCAAGCAAAGGTTTACAAATTAAAAAGCAAGCCCTTCATGTTCTGCACATTTGGGAGAACAAAAAATTACTTTTACTTTTGTTGTTAAAAGTACCCCCATCTCAGAACAGAAAGGGTGGAGTGCTGGTGAGTGGTTTGGCTTGGTAACCTCTTTAAAACAACATCAGCTCCTGCAGACTTGAGAAACTTCTATTCATGTTTTTCAAAAAGTACTTTGAAAACATGATAAATATAAACTTAAAGTCATCAAGCTTTTGGAATAAGATATTATAATGAGAAAAGCAAATTCTCCTATCTGGGAAGATTATACAGACGGTAAATAATTACTTTTTAAAATATTGTGATAAAATATACATAACAAAATTTACCACCACAATGATTATAAGTGCATTGTTCAATGAAAGTGAAAGTGAGGTCGCTCAGTCCTGTCTGACTCTTTGCTACCCCATGGACTGTAGCCTACCAGGCTCCTTGGTCCATGGGGTTTTCCAGGCAAGAGTACTGCAGTGAGTTGCCATTTCATTCCCAGGGGATCTTCCCGACCCAGGGATCGAAGCCGGGTCTCCCACATTGTAGGCAGACGCTTTACCATCTGAGCTACCAGGTAAGCATTGTTCAGTAGTGTTGAATAAATTTATGTAGTTGTGGAATAGATAGCTAGACATGTTTCATCTTGCAAATTGGAAACTCATGCCCATTAAATAAGAACCACCCATTCTCAGCTACTACCAGCCCCTGGCAATCGCCATTCAACCTTTTGCTTCTATGAATTTGACCACTCTAGATACCTCATGTAAGTGGATTCATAAAGGGTTTGTACTCTTGTGAATGGCTTAACTCACTTAGCCTACTTTCTACAAGTTCATATATGTGATAGTGTGTGTCATAGTTTCATTTCTTTTAATGTTCTATTGAATTAAAACATCATTTTGTGTTCATCCATTCATCTGTTGTGGACACTTAGCTACTGTGAATAATGCTGCTATCATCATGGGTGTACAAATATTTCTTAACAACCTTGCTTCAATTTTTTTTGGTGTACATTCATAAGTGAGATTGCTGGATGACATGATGTTAATAATTTTCTTTTTAATTTTTGAGGAACCACCATGCTGTTTTCCATAGCAGCTACACCATTTTCCATTCCCAACAGCAGTGCATATGGGTTCCAATTTCTTCATGTCCTTGCCAAAATTTGTCGCTTGCTGTCATGTTTTTGGTAGTGGCTATCCTAAAAGTTGTGAGCTGGTATTTCAATGAAACGATGATAATGCTTCACTAGCACTTATTAGCAGTAGATTAAATATTCAAAGCCAGAATCAAACTACACATCTTCTATTACACATACAATTTGTTAAATTATTAGCTTCAAAAAGCTTTTACATGTGTGTTGTAAACATACACAAATGTTGTTGGTCAGTCGACCAGTGATGTCTGACTGTTTGTCACCCCATGAACTGCAGCACGGTAGCCCTCGTGACCCTCACCATCTCCTGGAGTTTGCCCAAGTTCATGTTCATTGTTTCTGTGATGCCATCCAGGCATCTCATCCTCTGATGCCCTCTTCTCCTTCTGCCCTCAATCTTTCCCAGCATCAGGGACTTTTCCAATGAGTCGCTTGTTTGTGTCAGATGAACAACATACCAAAGCTTCAGCTTCAGCATCAGTCCTTCCAGTGAAAATCCAGGGTTAATCTCCGTTAAGACTGTCCGGTTTAATCTCCTTACTGTCCAAGGAACTTTCGGGAATCTTCTCCAGTACCAATTTTTTGAAGGCATCAATTCTTTATTGCTCTGCCTTTTTTAGGATCCAGCTGTCACAACCAAACATGACCACTGGAAAGACCATAGTCTTGACTCTACAGACCTCCATTGGCAGAGTAATGTCTCTGGTTTTCAACACTGTCTAAGTTTGTCATCACTTTCCTACCAAGAAGCAATAGTTTCTTGATTTCATGGCTGCAGTCACCATGCAGTGATTTTGGAGCCCAAGAAGAGGAAATCTGTCCCTCTTCCACCTTTTGTCTTTCTCTTTGCATGCAGTGATGGGGCTGGATGGCATGATCTTAGGTTTTTTTTTTTTTTTTTTTTTAATATTTAGTCTGAAGCTGATTTTTTCACTCTCCTCCATCTCCCTCTTCAAGATACCCTTTAGTTCTCTTTGCTTTCTGCCATTAGAGTGGTATCATCTTCATATCTGAGGTTGTTGATATTTCTCCCACCTATCTTGATTCCAGCTTATAATTCATGATGTGCTCGGTGTATAGGTTAAATAAACAGGATGAATGCAGACAGATCTGTTGTACTCCTTTATCTTGAACTAATCAGTGATTCCATACAGGGTTCTAACTGTTGCTTTTTGACCTGCATACAGCTTACTTAAAAGACAGGTAAGATGGTCTGGTATTCTCATCTCTCTGAGTTTTCCACAGTTTGTCATAATCCACAGTCAAAGGCTTTAGCATAGTCAATGAAACAGAGATAGATATTTTCCTGAAATTCCCTTGCTTTCTCTATAATGCAGCAAATGTTGACAACTTAAATCTCTAGTTCCTCTTTCTTTTCCAAACCCTGCTTGGACATCTGGAAGTTCTTGGTCTGCATAATGCTGAAGCCTAGCGTGCTACATTTTAAGCATGGCCTTACTAGCATGGGAATTTAGTGCAGTTGTCTGATAGTACATTCTTTGGTACTACCCTTCTTCCGGATCGGGATGAGGATTGACCTTTTCCAGTCCTGTGGCCACTGCTGGGTCTTCCAGATTTGCTGACATACCAGGGAGCTTCCCTGGTTCCTCAGCTGGTAAAGGATCTGCCTGCAATGCAGGAGAGCCCAGTTCGATTCCTGGGTCAGGAAGTTTCCCTGGAGAAAGGATAGTATTCCAGTATTCTTGGTCTCCCTTGGTGACTCAGATGATAAATAATCTCTCTAAAATGATGGAGACCTGGGTTCAATCCCTGGGTTGGGAAGACCCCCTGGAGGAGGGCATGGCAACTGACTCAGGTACCCCTTCTTGGATCACTGCCTTCTGGTGGTGAGGGGGCTTGAGTAATTCAATGAAGCTATGAGTCATGTTGTGCAGGGCCACCCGAGGTGGATGGGTCATAGCAGAGAGTTCAGACCAAATGTGACCCACTGGAGGAGAGAATGACAAACCACCCCCAGTGTGCAGTTCACCTCGTGAACAGTCCATGGGGTCACTAAGAGTCGGACACGACTGAGCGACTTCACTTTCACTTTTCACTTTCATGCACTGGAGAAGGAAATGGCAACCCACTCATGTTCTTGCCTGGAGAATCCCAGGGATGGTGGAGCCTGATGGGCTGCCATCTATGGGGTAGCACAGAGTTGGACACGACTGAAGTGACTTACTTAGCAGCAGCAGCAGCAGCAGCATGAACAGTATAAAAGGCAAAAAATATATGACACCAAAAGATGAACCCCACAGGTCTGAAGGTGCCCAGTGTGCTACTAGGATAGAGAATTGCCAATAGCCCCAGAATGAATGAAGTAGCTGGGCCAAAGTGGATAGGACGCTCAGTTATGGATGTGTCTGGTGATGAAAGTAAAATCCGATTCCTGTTGTATAGGAACCTAGAATGGTCCATGAATAGGTCCATGAATCAGGGAAAATTGGATGTGGTCAAGTAGGAGATGGTAAGAATATACATTCATTCAGTTCAGTTCAGTTCAGTCGCTCAGTCGTATCTGACTCTTTGCGATCCCATGAATTGCAGCAGGCCAGGCCTCCCTGTCCATCACCAACTCCCGGAGTTTACTCAAACTCATGTCCATCGAGTCGGTGATGCTATCCAGCCATCTCATCCTCTGTCGTCCTCTTCTCCTCCTGCCCCCAATCCCTCCCAGCATCAGGGTCTTTTCCAATGAGTCAACTCTTCGCATGAGGTGGCCAAAGTATTGGAGTTTCAGCTTCAGCATTATTAGTATAGTACAAATACAAATACAAGTACATATTTATAGGTATATTTATATATACAAATACATGCAAACATATATAGCTAGAAGGCAATATTATTTAAAGCTTCCAAAGTTAATTTCAAAATAGAATTGACCTTATTTTAGTAGTATAAAGAAACTCATTTTTATATGTGTCCTATCTAAAAAACCAAGTGAAGATCCTTCTCCCTGATCTCTTATTCTTATCTTTTTATGACTTTAAGTTAGTTTAAATGTTTTTTATCAAACAAAAGATGATTTATTAATTAACTCATTTCAAACATCCTTACAAGATCTTAAAGCAATTAAAGAATCTAGGATATTGTATTTAAGTTTACATTTTAGTACAACATGATTCTACTATATGTTTGTCACAAAAATAACTATGACAAATTTTTCCAAAAACAGCTCTTGAAGTGGTTAACCAGAAATAATCAGTTTGATACAAACATTGACCTTTTATAAGTCAGTTTATCTGAACACATATATTTACATTCCAATGACTTTAAATATTTTGTGGAAACACTGATAATTTCTCTGACCCATGAAGTCAATGGAGGAAACCAATAGAAAATTCAACACATTTAGGGTTTTATTAGGAAATAATCTCAAAATCTGATATAAAATTAAGTTCACTTAATAAAGTAATACTTTATTTTAAATTCTGATAATATTCAAGAAAAACAAACTTTTCAATTCAGTTTTATTCATCCAAAATTCATCAGTTTTAATATACTATATATTGTATCCAGATTATTACATTTCTGTCCCTCATTACATTTATATCCGTATATAAATCTTCATTTATTAATCATTAAAATTATTTTACAGAAATATAGCCCATTTTATTACTTCTAGTTGCTACCTTGGTACCCATTTGTATTTTTTTCTTTTTTATATTGAACAGTCTTTCAATTTAAGATAATTTGTTTCTGTGGTATGCAGGAATGACATATTTGAATGAATAAGTAATTTCCAAAAATGTCACTCAAATCTGTCCACAGTTACATATGGTTGCAATTATAAATATCCCATTGTAATTGGCTAATTACTCTGCTTTCTTGAGAAACTAGTAAAATTTTTTCTTCTTATAGACAAGCAGAGATCTGGCAGCAATTTCAACATAGACAGAATGTATATGTGTACTACACCTGTAAGAAAAAGATAATAAACAATTGTAAACAGAAAATATGGATAGTTTCCCAATGTTTTTGCATGAATTTCCTCCATTTGTCACATTTGTCATAAAGGAGTTGTAGATTTCTTAGATTTTATCTCTCACTCACTCTGGAACTTTGCAGTGCTCAGACTCTAGAATTTGAAATATTCTTCAAACAAGCTACAGTAAACACAGTGGTAAAGCTACAAGTCTATTATACTACTTCGATGTTTTTCAACTGGGGGTTGTTTTGCCCCAAATCCTCCTCCGAGGGCTATTTGGCTGAAGAAGTATTAGCTGCAAACATTAGCAGAACTGAGGAGTGGCCAGGTAGGTTACTATTGTCATCTAGAAGGTACGGGCCGGAGATGCCCTTAAACATCTTCCATTGTGCAAGACAACTTCCCTAACAAAGAATTATCCAGCCCAAAATATCAATAGTGCTGAAATTTGAAAATCCTCCTCTATGTAAAGTCAGTTTTCAAAATCTTCAAAGACATTCAGGAAGGTAAACTTTTTTTCTCACACACAAAGATGTAATGCCTGGTAGGCAGTAAGTAATTGAAAGACCAATGTCAGTACCTAAGACTCTCAGTTTTACCAATGGTGTCCAGATCTTATCAGTACCCAATTAGAATAAATATAAGAAATATATTTCTCAGTTCTTAATTTTGAAAGACAAAGAGACCTTAACCAGATCAGAGAGACACGTTGTGATCACTTTTTGATACAAGAGCTTCTGAAAATTATCTCATATTTCTGTGTCTCCACAAAAATGTCATCATTTGGTTATAGCAGTTCTGAAACAGGAGTGTCAGGGCAAGCCAGGATCTCAAGAATTTGTTCTTTGTTTCAGCATGTCGCAGTTGGTTAAGCCAGTTTTGCTCAAAATAGTCAGCCTTTTAACTTCTACACAAGACACAATGTGTAAGGATCCCAGAAAATGAAATCTTTCATACTAACTCATTATAAGTTTAATTATATTCATTATTATATTATTATATATAAGGGCAGGAGAAGAAGGAGACTTAAAATATAAAAACAATGGAATAGTAGAAAATACTATTCCAAGGGTAGAAAAAGCTATGGTGTTGCAGAAGCATAACTTAAATGTGCAAGTTTAATGGGAGAAACTGATAAGCAGAAGTTTTGATGACTTTGTTCTAGAAATTATTGGGTATGTCAAAAAATTGGCATAATATTTTTATGCAAGTTTAACTGAATTTTTCTCCTGAAAAACTGTGACTATATGCTTATTTTGCCCACATTGATAAAAATAATATGCTATATACACATTTAACTATACACTATATACACATTTAAATATAACACATACACCTTATTAGAGAAAATTCATAGTTACTTATGATTGGTCTTCCTGGGACTTTTAACATTATTTCCCATTTTTTATAATACAAATGGTCCATGAGCATAAAACACTTGTAATATGTTAAAATATTCTTTATGACTTTTACTGTGTGACAGAAGCTTAAATGTTAATCTGTCCCTATCTTTATTTGAGAATAAGAAAATAGACAGTATATCAACTATATGGTGAACTTAGTAAATACAGGAATTAACTTATTTTAGAAAAATTGATTTGTGAAATATTTTAAATGGTAAAAATTTGCAATTAATAGTAAAACATCTCTTATGCTAAGGTGACATAAACAAGAGTGCACTACAATGTTTAGCCGTCATCTGTACAGATTTCCTCACAATGATATTAAATGATATTAAATATAGTTCAAAATAATCTTTTTCAAATCAAAGATACACATTTTATTGTCATTAAATGTCTTTCAGTTAGGCTGAACTCTGCATACTCAGAATAGCAAAATACCTCATTTTCTATTCAGCTGAGCAGATCTTGAATATAGAAATTAAAATTTAAAGTGTGAGTAATGCACTCGATCCTTGATTCTGAGTCTCAGACACACTTCTCATCAATGTGCTTGAGATTTTTCATTTTTAAATATAGCTTTAAATGCATTATTTTTATTTGCAGAAACATTTACTACAAATATTCTATTTATTAAAATAAGGATAATTAATTATCCTTTCTTTGATCATTACTCTTAGGAATCTCTTTTTGGGGGGCACTATTGCAAGAAATGATTACATGATATGCAGTTAATAGGACTTTTAAGCAGTGAAAAAAACTACATTATCCTTCTGTTATTTTTCACGTGCAAAAGACAAAGAGAAACTTAAAGGGAAATTTTCTGTTGTTGTTGCTCGCATGCTTTTCCCCCAGTTCTTAAAAATGTCACTTAACTTTCAGTTTCAGCGTCACACCTTCTCTGGAACTTGCTGAGTCTGGCAGCCTTGGCAGAAGTCCTTGACAGCTTGTCAAGCCCAAGGCAAATGCATGTAATCTTTCTTCCCAGTAATTAATAATTAATTACTGCTCATTAATCTTTAATGAATGGTAGTGGGGGATAATCTAGTCTTTAAGACAAGAGGAAAAACACAAAGATATTGTTATTTCAAGAGGAACTTTTTAGTTCAGGACTTTTACAAGTCAAACGAATCCTGAGGCTAATTGTGAAAAATCAATGAGATAAAAAGGCATGCAAACATGTGCAAATGCAATCACACCAGGTCAAAGCACTTGTAAACTGTTTCTCTTGAGATAAACTCTCAACTCCTGAGGTCTAAACCACAAGGGCATACCTATCTTCCAAGGTACACAAGCCAACAGCAACTTTGTTTTCTAGAAAGGCAGGTCTTCTCTTAGAAGCTTAAAGAAGTGACTTTCTGGAACACTGGCTTGTGATTGTTATTATCTACCCTGTCAGATTTTTTTTTTTCTTCTGAACAATAGAAGGAGTTCTCTGGTAAAATAAAGAAGAAAATACTGATGAAATCATTTTAATAAACGTGGATCCTTAGATGTGATTTGTATTCAGCTTTGCTCTTCAGGTATTCACAGTGTCACCAGCTGTAATGACAACGTGTTGAGCACGCAGTTGATGCGTGAAAAGCTGAAACATCTTTTTTTGTTGACATCTGTAGAAATGATAAAAGGAAGGGGGAAAAAAAAAGTCCTTTAAAACTGGTTAAATTAACGATAGTTTCCAGTGCTGGGGTGGGGGTTGGGGGGTGGTTAGATGATGCTCCTGCTCCTATAGAAATCACTCCAGAATTTCTCAATGTGGGGGAAAAATAATCCCATCACAATCACTCTGTTAAAGTAACAGAAAAAACAAATAAGCCCATCACATATGTATGAATGTGGGTCAAAGCATGAAAACGTAAATATACTTCATCTGTATCTTCTCTTGGACTTCCCAGGGGACACAGAAGCAGAGGATCTACCTGCTAATACAGTAGACGCAGTAGACACGAGTTTGATCCCTGAGTCAGGGAGATGACCTGGAGGAGGTAATGGCAACTCACTCTAGTAGTCTTCCTTGGGATATCCCATTGACAGAGGAGCCTGAAAGGCTACAGTCCACGGGGTTGCAAATAATCAGACATGACTGAGCGTACACACAAATCTTTTCCTGCATCCTATACTATATATGTATATATGTGTGTGTGTGTGTTGTATATATATACGTAAATATATAGCATCTTATACAATGCTATATTGTGAGAGATAATTATCTCCAGTCATTTTTTTTTCCATCTTTAAAAATGTAACTAAGTAAGAAGAAGGTGAAAATATCCTATTACCTTGTTTGTGCTAATGCTCAGTGCTCACCAAGGTGGTCTGTTTATAGGCAACTGAAAATGTTTCAAGCTTTCCAAATGGATTGATGCTTCCCTGAGTTATAAGAACAATTATAACACAAAAATGAATGAACAAAAACTATCTTCAGTCGTGTTTCACTGAGTGAAAGTGATAAATCTTTCAGGCTCCCATTCATTGCTCCATGTCGCCTACCCGCCACGCCTACCTGTCAAATCTTAGTTCATTCGTTTACAGGGCCATGTTGACTCCCCCAGCTTTGACAAACTTGTTTTTGTCAATGCCCATCTTCAAACCCCCAACTCTGAGATTTTCTCTAAATTTTCTTATTTCCTTAAGATGAGATCAAAACTTTTTTTTTTATTTCTTCTCAGGTGAATTTAAGCATAGAAACTTATATTTTTATGGCTTTAGCATATAGTGAAGTAAATAATATATGATTTTTATGTTATATAACATATTGAATTTAACTTTTCTAGATAAGGTCATTTTATTTTAACAAGTATTGTAGTTTCTTCTTTGAGAAACCCCGTGTTGTACAGAGGCAAATAACAGATTTAAAAGGAAGTGAATCTGTTGTTGCTGCTTTCTTTTTATCTTAATGTCAGAAAATATTCCCTATTTTAGCAAATAAAAATCATAATCTTTATAAACATATCAACTTGTGGAATAACTATTTTTAATATGACATGAGTGATGAAATCACATAATGTATATAAAACATTTCATAGATGGAGAAGCAGGACAGAAATTATCATCACTATACATTTTAGCACACATCATTATCTGTTATATTATGTCAATACTTACTGGCTAAATTTCTATGAAGGTAGATAAAATCAAATTAAAAATACATATTTCTAAATTCAAACCAAATTATAGAAGATCTAACAAGGGAGACACTTAATTCACTTTAAAAATTTATCAAAGGCAGAAGAAGTATATTAGCAGTAATTCAAGTTTTAAGTGTACTTTCTATTATGATTGGGCTAAATAAGATTTCCAAATGTTTACTAGTATTTTACTTGGTTAATTTGATGTTTGGTTGAATAAACACAATATATCTATACTACAGATTAGTATGTAGTTATTCTAAAATTTTTGTGAGGTTATATATATATTGTACATATATATAATACTTGTACAAAACATTAGCAACTAATTTTAGGATTAAAAGTAGGCTAGGAAATAACATTTCCAATGTAAATATGTTGTTGTAAATTGTATCTCTATTTTTAAACATTATAAAATATGTTAATCAGGATGGTAATATTATTTTCATGTCTTATTTTGCATCTGCATTTATAATTTCTGCATAATTATTTATAATCACAAACACAAGTTAGAAATAGGATTTTGATTTTTATTATACATATTTCCAGTAGGCATATTATGTATACAGAAACAAAAATGCATAGAAACATTGCAATAAATTATCCTTGTTTCTTGGTCATTCTCATGATCTAGTATGAACTTTTCTGGCAGCATGATGTTTGATTTTTTTTAAATATTAAAACTAATTATTTAAAACAGTTTTAGGCTTCAGTTCAGTTCAGTCACTCAGTCATGTCCGACTCTTTACGACCCCATGAACTGCAGCACGCCAGGCCTCCCTGTCTATCGCCAACTCCCAGAGTTTGCTCAAACTCATGTCCATTGAGTCAGTGATGCCATCCAGCCATCTCATCCTCTGTCCTCCCCTTCTCCTCCTGCCCTCAATCTTTCCCAGCATCAGGGATTTTTTCCAGTGAGTCAGTTCTTCACATGAGGTGGCCAAAGTATTGGAGTTTCAGCTTCAGCATCAGTCCTTCCAATGAATTTTCAGGACGGATTTCCTTCAGGATGGACTGGTTGGATCGCCTTGCTGTCCAAGGGACTCTCAAGAGTCTTCTCCAACACTGCAGTTCAAAAGCATCAATTCTTTGGTGGACAGCTTTCTTTAAAGTCCAACTCTCACATCCATACATGACTACTAGAAAAACCATAGCTTTGACTAGATGGACCTTTGTTGGCAAAGTAATGTCTCTGCTTTTTAATGTTTGATATATTAAAATAAGAAAAATCAACAATTATGTTTTAAATGGAGCTTATGGGTTTAAGAAGTGTAAAAGATTGGGAGATTATAAATCTCCCAAATTCAGTTGTTAAATTGAAAGTTGTAAATTCAGTTGTTAAAAATTGAAAGCTTTGAAATGAGACCGAGAATTGGAAATACAAGCAGAGTTCTAACCTATCAATATTTGCATACACAATGTGCATATAAAATATACATTCATCAATAGCAATGAAAATAGCAATCAAGTCACTAGAGAAAGAATGATTAAAGGAACCATTCTAAATTAAAGAATTTAAGGAAATGGTTCTATTTTTTTTTTCACTTGTGCATTAGTCCTTATTCTAAAGTACAAGCTTTTTAGAAACATCATACCTACTCAGTGCTTGACATCTAGAATGTTCAGTTGTTTGTCCTCTTGTGATTTCTTCTTTTATAAATTCTCACATAGATTCTGTCACATGAATATAATTGAAATAAAAGTAATTTTAAATTTGTCTCTGAGGTTATCACATTCACATTTAATCCTTTATGATCTAGACAGGACAAGTGTTACCAGCTCAATTGTGTTTTGGTGAGAAAATATATAGAGATTATGTGATTGAAACACAATATGAGTGCTTAACTCATATCACTCATAAGAAATTAGAAGTTATTTCCTTTCCCTTTAATATCTAATAGCCAATATATGTTACTTGTGCCAGTATTCCCAAAGGTTTGCATTCCAATATTCACTCTCAATTAATATTAAAATTAAGTACAGGGATCATGTTATAAGATAAATTGAATATTATTTTTACATTATACTTAAATGACTATTTGAATTGAGAGGCTTATCGTTAATGAAATTAGAAACAAAACACACTGATTGTTTTGTAAGGTAAAGAACTATATTCAATAGCAACACCTCATTAAATCTCATAATGAAAACTCAACTGAGGAAATGAAGGGGACATTGCAAATAGTATAATCAAAATAATATTTTACTTTCTATTTATATAATATGAAGTTCATCCTGCAAATCATATTTACAAATCTACTTTCTAAAGAACTGATGTATTGGAAGAGTGAATGAATATTGGTATTCAGAAAAACAAAAACTTCCATCATCAGAAGTTAAAAAGTGATAAGACTGATTTCTCTCTCAATAGATAGATCATTTTTTAGAATATGGTGAATACTTTTTAAGCACAAGGAAAATTAAAAATATTAAATACTTCAGATTTATATCTTCTATTTATAAATTTGTTAAGCCAAATAAGGTGTTTTTCCTTTGTTAAACTGGAAGATAAAATCAAAATAATAGCTTAAATCTACAAAACACATAGAACAATAAAGAAATGTGATATATTATGAAATAATATTAAATTTCCCAATGGATTAAGAAAGTTAATTATTTAGCTCATATGATCTTATGAACTATATTTGTTTTATATATATATGTGTGTGTGTGTATATATATATATATATATGTATATATGTATGTAAACTTTCCCTAAATTTAGATGGGCAAAAAAGTTGTCTTTAAAAAATTGCTCCTTATAAGATTTTGTCATACCAGTCTGTTACATTTTCAGTTATTTTTTATGTGATCATGTTATTTTATGTAAAATATTAGAATATGATATAAATTTTTCTTTTTATTTTCATAAGTGGTATTAATCTTAAAAAAAAAAAGAGGAAGAGCCCTCTTCAGTACCTGCTGGGACATGGACAGGTGGTCAGAAACCCAGGCATTAGGCAGGTGCAGGTGGACACCTATTTCAGGGCGTGGCTGGCTAAAGATTCCTCTGCAGTCCCCAAAACTGGATACATCCCCAATAGTAACCAGGTGAAAGGAACTGTTCTCCCTGCCTAATCTTAACAACCTACGAGAGTGACGGTTTCCTGTGAAGATGTTCTGCCTACGGAAGCACACGTTTGCATAGGACACAGGGCATTCTGCCCAACGACATTTCCTGGGAGTCAATCACAACAATCACCGCACCGAAGAATCGTTTCGCCTTGACCTGAACTGATGGGTCAGGATCATTCAAGTGAAACCAGACGACCTGCCCTCTCATTTTGACACTTAAAAGACAAGAGCAAGGGGCAGGAGAGGAAGGAGACGGGGCCCTCCCGGAAATGCCTTTCCTCTGCTGATCTTCCAGCCGCGTCATCGCTCATGGAGGCGAGTCTGCAGGTCACCGAAGGACTGTTTTCTGATCTGTGGAGCCTCTGGCGTCAAAGTACACTGTTACATCAGGTTCAAGTGTTCCTGCTGCAAAAAAAGCTTCAAGCTTCAAACTGCTGGGTTCACTGATGCTAAGTCAACTTTACCTGCAAAGAGTCAAATTTCAATATGACTGCACTAAAGTGAAAACAGTGCCCCACTCCAAGAATGTAGTTATTCTTTCTTGTTCAAAAAGATTTTGTGAAAAAATTGACAGTTAAAAAATGAATGAATTGCTATGGCCCTAAGGGAACATTGTAGTTTTTCAAATATTTTTTTTTTCTTGTAACTTAGATAGCTATGATAATTATAGTAATTTTAGTTTACTTTTTAACTTTTAATTTTGGCACAATTATAGACGCAGAAGAAGTTGTGGAAACGGTGCAGAGAGGTGTCTTTCATCCTTTACCTACTTTCTACTAAAGGTAATATCTTAGCTAATTATTGTATAGTACCAAAACCAGGCTGGTTGAGTTACAAGTGGTAACAAGCTAAGCAGGAGAAACATAAACAACCTCAAATATGTGGATGATATCACTCTAATGGCAAAAAGGAAAGAGGAACTAAAGAGCCTCTTGATGAAGGTGAAGGACAGTGAAAAAAGCAGGCTTAAAGCTAAATACTAAAAAAAAAGAATAATAATAATAAGATTATGGCATCCGCTCCCACTACTTCATGGCAAATAGAAGGGGGCAATGTGGAAACAGTGACACATTTCTTCTTCTTGGGCTCTAAAATCACTGTGGATGGCGAGTGCAGCAATAAAATCAGAAGATGATTGCTTCATGGTTGGAAAGCTATGACAAACCTAGACAGTGTGTTTAAAAGCAGGGGTGTTACTCTGCCAATAAAGCTCTGTATAGTCAAGGCTGTGGTCTTCCCAATGGTCACCTATGGTTGTGAAAGCTGCACCATAAAAAAGGGAGAATGCCAAAAAATTGATGAATTTGAACTGTGGTGCTGGAGAAGACTCCTGAAAGTCCCTTGGACAGCAAGGAGATCAAACCAGTCAATCTTTAGAGAAATCAACCCTGAATACTCATTGGAAGGACTGATGCTGAAGCTCCAGTATTTTGGTCATATGATGTAAACAGCTGACTCTCTGGATAAGTCCTTGATGCTGGGAAACATTGAGGGCAGAAGGAGAAGAGGGTGTCAGAGAATGAGATCCCTGGATGGCATCACCGATGCAATGGATCTAAACTTGGGCAAACTCCAAGAAATGGTAAGGGACAAGGAGGCCTGTCGTGCTCAGAGTCAGACACGACTGGGCAACCGAAAAACAAGCAAAACCAGAAAATTCATACTGGTACAATGCAATTAACAGGGGGATAGACCTTACTTCTATTTCACCAGTTTTTACATGCACTATTCCTGTGTGTGTGTGTAGAATAGTTAAAGTTTGAAAGTGATTACATTTCACAGCACTATATTTTTTTTAGAGATTTTTAATGCAGTTAGCCATAGTTTTTCTGTTTTTAATTGGAGGATAATTGCTTTACTCTTAAATAATAAAATAAAATAAACTGTTAAGAATAATTATTTTAAATTATAATTTGAAGTTCAATTTAAATTTTAGAGAAATATTCTAATGACCAATAATTACGATGAAAACAGGTTTTTGTTTATTTTTGTGTGACCTGCAAGTTATATTTAATGTTTCAATAGACTACAATTACCTTTAATAGCATAGCTACTCTATTGCATTAAGAAATAAAGCACTAATTTTTGTTGCTGTAAATATGGTTGCTGATTACAATTGAAGCAGTTCAGAAATAATGAAGAAGATAATTTTGTACAACAGAAATATGTTGAGATGTTAAAAATTTTGCATATTTTCTCATCCTTTCTCAAATCTATTGAACAATCAGAGAAGAAATATTAAACCCTAGGTCTCATTTCATAACTTATTAGGGGAAAATATATTGATTTGTCTTACAAATTAGTAGCTTAAACATTTTGAAAGATAAAGAGTTTAAGGTGGATAACTGTGTAGCAAATGATTATAAACTACCAGAGATTTTAAATTGTTCTGAAATAAGTACTAGATTTGCCAAAGGTATGTGTTTTGGATAAAAAAAAAATGCACTTTTCTCTAACTATAGTCATTTATTACTTTGTTTTTGCAAAGGGTAACATCAAAGATAAATATTTTAGTGCCTATTATTCATATGTATACCTGAGACTAAGAGTCAACTCTATTTCAAAATTCATGCAATTTTATGGTAGTTCTGTAAGTAAATATGTATTTATTTTTTAACCTTCATTTTTATGTTGATATATCTCTGTCTGATCATTAAAAGCAAATTTCATTTTACATTTTTCAGAATAACTCATTATTCCCTGACTTCTTGAATCTTTATAAGATTCAAGTTTCATTATTAGAGACTGTCTGTAGCTTTTATATTGTTGATAAATATAAAATCATTGGCTTCTTGATTTTTTTGCTGGAGACGAAAGAAAAGTTGATTTTATTTTAAAATTCAAAAATTTTATCATTGTATTTTAAACTATTGCCCTTCTGGGTAAGTTTTATCCAATTATAAGATACTGCTTAAATATACAGCATATGTAATCTTTTATTTCAGGATTTTTCTTAAATCATAATTTATAGTACTTGCTATCTCCCATTCCATTGGTTTCTTCATTGAACAAATTTACATAAACATATATATTATATTCTATTTTGTATGTATATTATTTTTTTCAAAATATTTTGTCTTTGTACATTTCTTTTTGAAATATGCATAGTGGAATCAGTGATGAGAAAAGATGGGGGAAATAAGAATCAAATGATGGGAAAAACTTATGAATTAGAAGATATCTGTGTATATAAGGGAATGAAACGGTTACCAGACAAGGAGAAGTTGAAGACACAGGAGAAAGACAAAATAACTATGCAAGTCAAATTTCTGCTTGTGATAGCAGGAGGTGAGCACCAGATTTTAGGATTAGAAGCTGTTTGTTTAACAGGAAGAGAATCTAACATATCTGAGACTAAAGAGGCAATACTAAGAATGTGTACACATGTACATAAGTCTGTAGAAAAGGTCAATACTTGGAAACAGTTTACACTTAATGGCCAGGAGATAAGGCCATCTAATAGTGTGATAATAAAGTAGGATGGATGGATTACTTAAAGGGAATAGAGAAGATTTTGACTATCTAATGAGTAAATAGGTAGAGCATTTAGATGAAGGAAAAGCAAAATAGCTTTCAAGTAGCAATAAGGACTTTTCTGCAATTCAAGACGATTGCTTTGTCCTAGAACTAGCCTATATGATCAAGGGGTTAATGTAAGCATCACTCAAAAGCTTAGGTGTGGCACCAAAGAAAGCAGAGTGAAGGCCTGATGTATGTATGGAATTAAATGCACATATGGTCATGATAGGAATAAATAAGTAACTGCATCTTAAATATATTTTAAAATACTTTTTTTGCATTTGTGCCACTGTTCACAGTTTATTTTAAAGCTATACTCATATTTCTTTTTAATCTGGTTTATTTTATTAGCATATTATTCTAGTCAAAATGACTTAGACACATGCATATTAATACTATATTTTATTTCCTGAAGAAAGGAAATTGTCTAAGTCATTAATCATATGCCTTTATATAGCTTTG
Organism: Cervus elaphus; assembly: GCF_910594005.1. Classification (NCBI taxonomy): domain Eukaryota; kingdom Metazoa; phylum Chordata; class Mammalia; order Artiodactyla; family Cervidae; genus Cervus; species Cervus elaphus. The sequence continues at coordinate 8,213,343 of NC_057844.1, read as the reverse complement.
TAGGCTAATTATCAAGTGAATCTCTCAGAATTACTTCATTACATCTTCAATTTTTAACTGTAAAAGTATTTTTTAAGGTTAGACATAAGTACAAGTTATGATTATATAGATAATACCACTGTATTTATCTATAGAACTATAAATATCTTACTTTATGGTATTAGGTCAATGACGCTTCCTTAAGGATAAGTGTAGAAATGTTCATTTAGTCTTTAATTAACCAATAAATATGACAGAAGACCATTTCTTTTGAGTGTCAATAATTAGTAATTTTTATTTGTATGATTTAGTGAATGAAACAAAGTCTCTTACTGCTAGTGATAATTTCATTCTACAAATTGGGCAAATTTAGAATTTTATAGCTCCTTCAGAGTCACTAGATTCTATAGTTTATCACTTTAAGTGATAATGTGAACACCGTAATGAGAGGATCTAAATCTCGGTTAATAAGTCTAGGACAAAGAAGAACTTACTTGGTTACTCTTTTCACCTAAGTCTCTCAGGTTCAATTCTATCAGGAAAAGAAAATGTGCACTGATCTTAAGACTGATGATTCTCTATATATCACAATATTTTTCATTTCTGCCCATTTTCTAGACAGAAAGTCTGAGAACTATATGAGTGGCCTTGACTTCAAAAATAAATATATCCTCTATGTTATACGGGTTATTTTGCACATTCAACATCTTTGTCAACCTAAATGTATTATATTAATCTAGGAGATAATGGTGCCCAATTATTCAACTAAAAATAGTAAAGGGAATGATTCAAAGCTACCGAAAGTTTATGTTTTCCTCTGAGTTACAGGTGTTTTTCTCTCATAAAGTGTTCACTATATAGGTGTATAACATCTTCAATTGTAAAATAATTCAATTTGGACTCATATTTTGCAGCATCTCTTTGAACTTAACATCTCCAGCCTTAATCTCTTCACTTGTAATGAGAATGTGACTTTTACTCACTATATTGACTTGTGAAAAGTTTTAATTCTCATGCCTAACTCAAAAATGTTAACATGTTAACATTAAATGTTATCCATGTTAACTCAAAAAATGTTAACAATAGGTATTAGTATACATGCCAGTCAATATATGACATTTTATGTTGTTAAAACAGCAATTTCCTCTTCATCTCTATTCAGTGTTATTTATTTTATTCCCATATAAGCACTTTGAATCACACGTGGATAAGAGATGTCTTGAAGGACAATAAGTGGCCAGTTTTCTTTTCTATAAATTTAGATGAATTCCCATATACTTTCCACACATTCTTCTATTGTCTGCACAATATAGAGTTTAAAATGATTAAAAGAACTTCTCCCACAAGCTGATTCAGTAAGATGGAATATATATTCCTGTGTAGCAATCAGTAGAATGTTGTCCCAGTGTGGAAATGAGCCCTTAACGAAAATGTAGAAGGAGCTGGCAAGTGAAACTTTGGAAAGGGAGTGAGGTGAATTGAACTGAAAGTCACTAGATCTGCCTGAAGCATCAGCAGTGGTGGATAAAGTGGAACTTGTAGGAAAGTCTGAGAAACCTTGTATATCTGGAAGCTGAAATGGAACCGTGAAAGTTAGTTTGTGAATATCTAGAACTTTTAAGAAAGTTTTAAGAAACCACTTTTACATTCTCTTCCATTAGAGGTTATTGCAAGATATTGAGCATAGTTACATATAAGTCATTATTGGCTATATATTTTATATTTGGTAGTATGAGTATGTTAATTTTAAACGCCTAATGTATCCCTCTTTCTTGTTCCCCTTTGGTAACCAGAGTTTGGTTTCTATGTCTGTGAGTCTTTTCCTGTTATGTAACTAAGTTTATTTGTATCATTTTTTTTTAATTCCACATATAAGCAATATCATATACATATCTTTGTGTGACTTGCTTCACTTAGTTTAGTAACCTTGAGGTCCATCTATGTTGCTGCAAATGGCATTATTTCATTACTTTTTATGGCTGAGTAAGTTTTCATTGTAGACATACATACATATGTATGTATATATATATATATATATATATATATATATATATATGTATGTGTGTGTGTGTATATATATATTTACCACATCATGTTCATCCATTCATCTGTCAATGGCCACCTGAAACTAACATAACATTATAAATCAACTATATTGCAATAAAATTTTTAAAAATAATTGAAAGAGAGAAATCACCTTTAAGAAAGCTCCTTCCTCTGTGAAGGCCACTACCTCTAGGTGAAGTGTCACTTTTATAATTTTAGGTGATGGGCTTTGTGCTGTTGTTGCTTAGCTGCTAATTCATACCCGACTCTTTTGTGGTGACATCGTGGACTGTAGCCCGCCAGGCTCCTCTGTCCACGGGATTTCCCAGGCAAGAATACTGGAGTGAGTTACCATTTCCTCTTCCAGGGGACACTGCTCAGCTCTAATGCAAGCAGGAGGAAATATTGTGAACTTGCCCCAATTTATGATTGTGTCTGTGTATCACAACCTATCAAGAGGAAGGATTTTTGTTTCCTTTCTGCCTTCTAAATCTTGCTGGTATCCTTTTTTTGGTCAAGTCTCACTTCGAACAATATAGGGAGGATGTTACAGAAAACAATTTCACTGACATTGAGTGGGAGGAGTAGTACCAAACTGACAACTTGTCATCAAACATATTCCATAAAGAGGAAGAGTCATCTACCTTCAAACTTCTGACTATAGATATCCTAAAAATAAAAGGAAGTCACTTTCCTAAAGCAATGGAAAGTATACATCCTTTCCCAAAAGCCTATAGAAAATACCTAAAAAGAGCATAGTTTATATGAAGTAATAGAATCATTTAAAAAGCCATTAGTCTTCATAAGATATTGACAGAGCCAAATCTGTCTTATGCATAACACTGATGAAAATTATATTTGATTTTTAATAATTACATTGTGTATCTGATAGTTCAGTGGTAAAGAATCTGCTTGCCAATGCAGGAGACATAGGTTTGATCCCTTGATTCAAAAGAACATCTCAAAAAGGAAATGACAACCCACTCCAGTACTCTTGCCTGAGAAATCCCATGGACAGAGGAGCTTGGGAGGCTACAGTACATAGGTTTGCAAAAGAGTCAGACACGACTCAGTGACCAAGCAACAGCAAACAGCAGCAGCAATTACATAAGCAGAAACTGAATTTTATGGTCTTGTTTAAAAATGACATCCACACATAATTTATCTTCATCTTAGAAATATAATTAGAAATAAGATATGTAGTTTATTACAGCACACTAGTATGAGATAAGAATGGTCTAGAGACAGAATAAGACCAGTAGTAATTTTAAAATTATAACCACACTATATGAAAAGAGATTCTATTCTTATGTCATAAGATTTATTCACCTTAAAAGTAAATTTCAATTATTTATATGTAAATGTGTTATATTAGTATTTATATATGTACAAATGCTAGTATAAAATGCAATATTATATAGATGTATCTCCTTATAAAATGTTGTTTAACTGATTCTCAGAAAAAAAAAAAATAATTAACCCATGGAACATACCCACACTGTGCTTGTGTGGGTCACAATCATTTCTTTTCAGAGTTATTGAAATATCCTCCTAACCTTTCTTCTTGTTTTTACTTCTGTGTCTACTGCATGCTTATTTTCAGCACATCAGTCAAAGCAATCTTAGTAACTTTAGACAGATCATGTTGTTTTTCTCCTCATATTCATGCCATGTGTTCCATTTCACTCATAGTAAAAGACAAACTATTTACAATGACCTATTTTGTCCTCTTCTATCTAACCAATTGTCCCTCAGAGTTATTTTCCTAATAATCTTCCACTCGGTGAGCACAACAGTTGCCTTTTTGCGTTTTTCTCTAACATTGCCAGCATGTTCAGATTTCAGGAACTCTTGCAGGTCTTACTTAAATGTCTTACTTAAATATTAGTTATTTACTTAAATATTACCTCTTCTCATGCAATCTAATCTGGATCCAGTAACAAAAGTGACGACCAAACACCCCAATTGCTCATGACTACCTGTGTTTCCCTGATTTATTTCTCTCATTCACTCATGTCACTGGCTAACTTGCTTTATTATTTTGGTGCTTATTTTGCAGATCCCACCTCTAAAAATAAATACCCTGAATCTGTACTCATTTTTCTTTTGGTCATTCTTGTATTTCCAGCTGTTAGAAAAGTGCCTGGAACACAGCAGATGCCAACTGAAAATTTGTTGAATGAAAGAATAAATAAAAATTGAAATGCACAATATCTTGAAATTTTGGTAACATTTAATATCATCTAAATATTTTAAACAGTTTAATAGCAAAATCTTTAAGGATGAATTTGGTGCATAGATTGTCAACAAATATTGAACACAAAAAAGAGTCAATAAAATTATACAATAATGATTTCTTCACCATCATGTTAATAATGAAATTCAATGGTTATTAGGGGGAAAAAAAAAAAAAAAACCTACTCCCACACACACTCTTATCACAATCTGATTTAACCAGATTGAAATAATCATATTCATTCTGCACCCTTACAGAGATAGACATTTCTTCCTCATGAACATTTACAAAAAAATATTGTATTTGTCTTAGTAAAATGTTCAAATATATTTCTGTTAACAATCTCATACAAAGGCAAATGTGGATAAGCCTTCAACTCAAAAGCAAAATGAACAAATTGAGCAAGAATGGTTTTCTGACAGAAATAAATATTATCAGTGCTAAATTCAGTGGAAATTTTCTATTCAAAGCATTGAATTTTGATGTATAAATTATATGATAATTAAAATAACTTTGGTTGCTAAATTAAATAATAAAGTATAGATAAAAGAGTATGTATTACCTTAGTACTAAACACTAAATGAGATAAAAATGTACCTCAACTTACTTTATTCTGTTGTAAAAGACATCAATATATTGTTAAAGCAAAAACTTATTGCACATTTTATGTCTATTTTATAGACAAGCATTCTACAATCCAAAGAAAGCATTATATTCTAACTCTAAGTAAAAAATTATAACATAAAATGAAATTTAAAAATTGCTCATAAAAGACATATGTCTGTCTCTTTGGCAAATATATATATATATATATAATTGCTGTATAAGATATGAATTTACTTATGTATTTAAGAGCCTCTTGAAGGAGGTGAAAGGCAAGAGTGAAAAAGCTGGCTTAAAACTCAACTTTCAATAAACTAATATGGCATCTAGTCCCATCACTTCATGGCAAATAGATGGGGAAAAAATGGAAATAGTTGCAGACTTTATTTCTTGGGCTCCAAAACCACTGTAGGTGGTAACTGCAGCTATGCAATTAAAAGATGCTTAAAGTTAAAGTCGCTCAGTCGTGTCTGACTCTTTGTGACCCCACGGACTGTTGCTTACCAGGCTTCTCTGTCCATGGGATTTTCCAGGCAAGAGTACTGGAGTGGGTTGCCATTTCCTTATCCAGGAGATCTTCCCGACCCAGAAATTGAACCCGGGTCTCCCACACTGTAGGCAGATGCTTTACCGTCTGAGCCACCAGGGAACTCTTGCTCCTTGGGAAAAAAAAGCTGTGACAAATAGTGACAGCATATTAAAAAGCAGAGACATCACTTTGCTGACAAAGGTCCATCTAGTCAAGGCTATGGTTTTTCCAGTAGTCATATACGGATGTGAGAATTGGACCATGAAGAAGGCTGAGTGCCAAAGAATTGATGCTTTCTAACAGTGGTGCTGAAGAAGACTCTTGAGAGTCCCTTGAACAGCAAGGAGATCAAACCAGTCAATTTTAAAGGAAATCAGTCCTGAATATTCATTAGAAGGACTGATGCTGAAGCTGAAGCTCTATTACTTTGGCCCCTGATATGAAGGACTGACTGATTGGAAATGACCCTGATGCTAGGAAAGATTGAAGGCAGGAGAAGGGGATGAAAGAGGATGAAATAGTTGGATGGCATCACTGCCTTGATGGAGATGAATTTAAACAAGCTCTGGGTTTTGGTGATGGACATGAAAGCCTGGTGCACTGCAGTCCATGGGATTGCAAATAGCTGGACATGACTGAGTGACTGAACAACAGCAAATGTGTTTAAGATGACTGGACATCTTCAAAGATAAATATTTATTTATGAAGAAAATGTTTTTAATCTAAACATCAGCAACTGAACAACAGCATAGTAATTGAATATCACTTTCATATTAGTGTTCCAGATTTTAAAAAACACTTTATTGAAAAAAATTTAAAAAATGAAATGTAATAAAGATAATTTTTAAAAAGTCACTTTTATCATATACTCTTGAACAAAAATTTCATAAATCATAAATAAGTATGGAAAAGTGTTTACTTTTACAAAAAGAAAAAGAAGAAACTGTAAATGGGACCAAACTTACTTTTAAAGCTTCTGTTAATTTATGTAGTAGTTGTTGTAGATAAGAGATTACTTATCTGTACATAAATAAAGCTGCATCAGAATCAAGTTCCCAAGTACCTAGCCCCCATACATGCAAAGCCTTCCTCACTATCAACATCTCATACAAGCAGTATAAATGATGATAGTAAGAGAGTTTGCACACTTTTTTATGTGTGTGTGTAGCTACGTGGTGATATATGGGAAACTTGTACTTTTAAGCTCAATTTTCTGTGAAAGTAAAACTGTTCTAAAAAACAACGTTCATTTAAATGAGGGGGAATCAATGGCTAATGGTAACACACTAATCATAGACTAATAAAGTATATAAATTAGTGACAAAAGCTGAAACCTTGGGTTTATACAAGAATTTTTTTTTTCTTTTGTTGAATACTTATCCTAACTTAAATATCTGATCTCTATTAATGTTACTGCTGCTGCTGCTGCTAAGTCCCTTCAGTAGTGTCCGACTCTATGCGACTCCGTAAATGGCAGTTCACCAGGCTCCCTGCTCCCTGGGATTTTCCAGGCGAGAGTACTGGAGTGGGTTGCCATTTCCTTCTCCAATGCATGCAAGTGAAAAGTGAAAGTGAAGTTGTTCAGTCGTGTCCTACTCTTTGTGACCCCATGGACTGCAGCCTACCAGGCTCCTCCGTCCACGGGATTTTCCAGGCGAGAGTACTGGAGTGGGGTGCCATTGCCTTCTCCTATTAATGTTGATAGAGTAACAAAAATTACTATATGTACTTTATACATGGCCTTCGTTAACACCGTAAATTTATTTGGTGAATTATTGAGCTTGACTTATATAAGTTATATCTAGGTGAATGATTTAATTTCCTTCTAATGCTTGGATGGTTTAGAGAATTATTTGGCACTTGACAAGCTACATTATGTCATGTTATCAGCCATGTACTATATAGAAAACTAATTATTTCAAAGAATAACTACATGGGAAAATAATATAAAGGGTTGTGATTTCAGGGGTGGTAGTAGAGGAAAAACAGGAGATTTGGTAATAGAGAAAATGTAAGTTTAAAAGTTCAAAATAAGTTTAAACTTTCTCTTGCTGATTGTTTGCTTTATATTGCTATAGTATAGTTATAAAGAAAATAAATACAATTCAAGAGGTGTACTCAGAATTAGAACTTGCATGAATTAAGTATATTTGATGTCAACATCTATATTTTGGAATTATGATTCCAAATATTTTTAAAAAGTGATTTTAAATGATTTTTTAAAAGGTGGTAAGGATAATCATATAACTAGTGGATATGAATTGAAGCAAAGGATTTGGAATGTTTACCCATAATTTTGTTTCATCCTAGTTCCTTAACTTCTTCTATTATAAATAGCTCTCTAAAATGAAATCATATTTTGCTATTTCCAAACTTTATACCTAGAACCAGACAGTGCATTGTACTTATTTAAAGGCTATAAAAAGAGTGCTATTTTTTTTTCCCACTTGAAAGTAAAAATCACAATGTATTTGATTGGTTAGTTTATTGTTATAGCTGCCTGGTGAATCTAGTTTTTTTTTGCCACATGTTTTAATATAAAACATCTTTTTTTTTTTTTTTCCCCAGCCCAGGGTTTTATTTTATTTTTTTTTCCATTTATTTGTTTTAGTTGGAGGCTAGTTACTTTACATCATTAAAATATTAAATACATCACATTAGATTTCATTCTGCTTTTCTGCTAGGCTCCTGATTTTAATATACTGCCCTATTTGCTAATTTGCAAAACTCCAATAAAATAGTGATGTTTAGGAAGTGGAAATTCATATTAAATGGAGTCAGAATTTTTCTGCATTATATAATACAAACAAAATAGGAAAATATTTGAGTTTGGCTGTTGAAGATTATCCAAGATTATAAGTTCCAGAGTTTTTCTCCCAGAGACCAGTAAAGGCTCACATCGATTTATTTCCCCATATACTGCTTAATTATGAACTTCTTCAAGGGCATGCTTCATTCCTCATTTCATTCCCAATAACTGGCTCAAATTCTGATAGAATAGCTATTGAACTAAATGCTTTCTAGATAAAATTGAATGACTCATTTTCTTTGGGAAATAATTTTTATTTCAATGATAAATGTCTGAAACTGAAGGTAGATTAGAAATGTTTAGAACTTCCAAATACACATGTTTAAATATTCTAAACAGCAGAATGGAGAAAATATTGGAGGTGAGAAACAGCAAAATCAAAAAAGTATATTGATTTAATGTATACTTACATGAAAAAATAATAATAATACATTTGTGTGTGCTTTAAAAAAACAAGAGGTTGAAAAGATTGGAGTGGTTCATGATATGTATATATTTGTATATATATATGCAATTACATTTCCATAGGTAGATTTTGAAATAATTGCAAAATAGAGAATAACATTTTCTTGATAATTCTTTTTGCTTTCAACATGTATATTTTTAAACAAATGCATTAAAGGAAATACACCAATAGTGATTATAGTTTACCATTTTTTGAATGCACTTTTAAAATGCATGTGTGGTGTGATGAATGTCAGTGAAAATGGTGATATAGGTAGCTCCAAAGTCATGATTCTTCATGTACAACTGAACAGTCAAGCAGTAACTCTCAAAATTAACTTTCAGGAACTCGGAAAATAGTCAAAGGTAATAGCGACCAAGAGAATGTTAATCAGAAAATGATAACTTAAAAACATTAGGAAACTTTGTGATATTTTTACTTGTTCTTATACCACCACCATCCTTGTCTCAAGCTGTCTTGAAGGAGGCAAACCCTGTTCCCAGTGTAGAGTTCTCATTAATTGTTGTGGAGAGAAAAGTGAAAACCTTATTATCAAAGAATTGTGCTTATCTCTTTTAACCTGTTTAGGAGATACCTTAGGGATGATATAAAGTGCTTCTCTTTGTTTCACTTAATTTAGAAATCTATTAGAGCAGGATGGCAGCTTTGAAGATGGCGGGCGTCTTCTGAAAATATTGTGAGTCAGGTGAACTATTCGCTGTCCACTAAGATAAAATATAGCAGCTATAGTAAACTAGAAAATCCCTAGGAGGACCCTGAACATATCCAGTCAAAGAACAGAAAGAAGAGATAATAGTTAAAAGAACCTGAAAGGCCCAAAGAGCAGAATCAAGCCTACAAAACTACCCACTAGAATGACTATAATAACAATAACGCATTTAAAAAAATAATAAGTGTTGGCATGCGTATGGAGAAATTAGGAGCCTTGTATTGAATACATTGATGGTAGGAATAAAAATAGCATACTCATTGTGGAAGAATGTTTTGTGGTTCCTCAAAAAGTTAATAAGTAAACTTATTAATAAATAAAGTAAAAGAGTAATAACAGGACCAAGCATTCTATTATTTATATATACCCCAAATAAGAAGGAGAAGGAAATGGCAACCCACTCCAGTACCCCTGCCTGGAAAATCCCATGAACGGAGGAGCCTGATAGGCTACAGTCCACGGGGTCGCAAAGAGTCGGACACGACTGAGTGACTTCACTTTCCTTTTCCCATCCCAAATAATTAAATATATGTTCAAACCAAAACATATTGACTATTGGTAATAGAAACTTATTTACAACATTTGAAAGTTGGAAACAACTAAAATGTCTCACAATAGATCATGGATAATTAAATTTAGTATGTCCATACAATGGAATATTAAACTGCTATACACATGAATGGAGTCTTAATACATGTTACAATGGAGAAAAGCCTTAAAAGCATCATGGAAAAAAAAAAAAAAACTCAAAAGGTCACATGTCATATAATTCCATTTGTATGAAATATCTAGAATAGGTAAATCCATAGAGACAAAAATCATTTGATGGTTGCCAGGTGCATTTGAGTAGGTGCATATAAGAAGTGATTATTTAATATCTGTTTTTTTAAGAGCAATAAAAATGTTTTTTAAAGTTATCTGGTGTTGCTTGTATACATTGTGAATGTCATTGAATTTTAAATTTTAAAATAATTTTATGTTATGTGAATTTCATCTCAATTTTAAAAATGCATTCATTATTCTTATATTAAAATTGTAAGATTGTATCTAAATGTAGATCTGACCATTGGGCATAGACATTTTAAAAAGATTATAGTTTATTGTTGTCTAATCGATAGATCAGGTCACCTAATACAGACCTAAGTTTTTCCACATGTTCTCAACAAAATAGTAGTTTCATTGAGTAAAGCTGTATACTTCCAAATACCTGGAAATATTAACAACTGACACTATTCCATACCTGTCATGGTACTGTTAAGCTCTTCTCAGAATCCCTGGTTCTCAGCCACTATCACAAAACTATAGTCCATTGCAATAGAACAAGAGTTGGTTCATCCTCATTCTTCCAAACTTGCTCACTGGTGTTTGTACTGACAGCCTCTCTAGGATTTACTATACAAGTTCACTCTGCTATGCACACCTAGTGCAAACTGTGTCTAACACCAATATTGACTCTAATTAGCAGTGTCTGTGTATTCAAGATACCGAGTGACAACTTCCAGGGTAATCCAGATCAAGGATTTATTAAAAGACATATTTTAGGATTGCTTCTGGTAAAGGAGTTCGAAAGTCTATCTATGAAATTTGTCATCATTAACATTTCTCAGTACATTGGAACACAGATTATTTATATATGGCAACAGTGCAAAAATGGTGAATAATGGTTTCAAACATAAAAGACATCCAGTACTCTGAAATTTGGGTCCAAAGCTAGCAGTAAGAATAAAGCATAGTTTATGAATATGATTCTTTGTATTTGGTAAAATATAAACTCACTGGATGTAATTTCATGTGGAAAGCAAACAAAATACTAGAAAATTAGGTTTACCTAAAGTATAAGTAGAAATATCAGTTGACAGTAAACATAATAGAAAAGAAGAATATGATATTATTTCTTAAAAAATAGTAAAAAAAAAAAAAAGAAGAAAGGCTTGCACACAGTTTTTATCACATTCCTAGAAAAAACTGTTGCTGTCTCAATCCCAATCAAGAGTATTTCTAAGGGCTTTATGGCTGGAATCACAAAGCTTTGCAAATAGTTTTGATCTCTACAGCAGATAATGGGGATTGAAGAACACACTTTTTTTTTCAGTGACAGAATTGTTTGATAATGAAATTACTTCAAAAATGGCTTTCTTACTATGCATATTTTTAAACAGCTTACACATGGGGTGCCCAGGCCTTAAAATAATAATGTGACTTTTTCTTTGAGATGTTTGATGGAAATTTAGAATTTGAAAGGAACAGAAAAGATAAAACTCTATTGAATACCTAATGTTAAATACTTAAGGTGTGTGTTTACTTGAAATATTCTCTGATTAAATTAAAGGAAGATGACTATTCTGATATAAACTAGTCATCAATAGAATATTGGTTATGTAATTTGTGTTAGAAAAGGAGAAAAAAACAAGGCAATACGGCTAAAATAAATTAAGTGCACTATTGTTTGAGAAATGTCATTATCATCATTATTACTAGAGAGTTATTATGTAGAATAATGAAATTTCCTCTAAGGTTCTATCTAAGACTGATGAATCCAAATCCATAATCAATTGTTTTAATTGGGACTGAGGTAGAAGTGCAAAACTAGGGGAATCTGGTTCTGAAATCTGGTATTCGTAGGGTCAATTACCTGGTTGAACAAATAATCTAAAAGTTTTGCTTTTGCAAAGATTTTATATTAATATATTGTCATAAATGTTTTAAAATCTAAAGAGACTCATAGATATAGAAAATAAATTTATGGTTACCAAAGAAAAAAGGGGTTGAAGGGGGGATAAATTAGGAGTTGAGAATTAGCAGATAAAAATTACTATACATAAAATACTTAAACAGCAAGGTCTTACTGTATAGCACAGATAACTATATTCAATATCTTGTAATAAACCATAGTGGAAGCAATAGAAATATATATATAGCTGAATCACTTTGCTGTACACCAGAAACAAACACAACCTTGTAAATCAACTAGACTTCAACTTAAAAAAAAATAAAACATTAGCAGTAATTAATTAAGCTAGTGGAGTTTATTTTTGTTTTTATCAAATTTTCACAGTTCTTCCTCCAACATTTTCTGGGAGATGTAAGCGTGCTTTACACACTCTGACGCAAACTGTTTTTTAATAGAGATGCTAGAAATAACTTTATTATATTCTTTGAGAGGCAAGTAGTAAGCCTTGGTTGTAGCTGGTCATAATATTTTTATCTGATTTGAGGCAAGCTCAAAGGACTACTCTCCGACAACATTAAAAGAATAAGCAAGTAAGCAAGCAATACATGCTGTATCACTCACAATACGTGCAAGCTATATTCTTGGGGAAATGCACAGATGTCTTGCTGTTACTTTGGCCAAAGTGTTTCAATTTTACCTTTTTTTTTTCCCTCAAAAACAATAACAGTTTAAGTAGGAGATTCATAATGGGAGATTTTAGCATGAAATGTCCAAGATGAAGCTGATAGAAACAAAAAGAGGCAAAAGAAAGAGAAAACACAGAGATGTGAAAATGTTGAACATCAAATTTGAAGACAGAATAGCAATGTCTTCCATGGGTCTAGAGAATGCAACAGAAAAATAAGTTCACTTAAAAGTGGAAATCCGGATGTGTAATTGACATTGCTGCTTCCTATTTTAATTTTATTTTCATCCTTATTATTCTAGATCTTTATCTATTTCATTAAATCCTCTATCAAATTAGCTTTAGCCTCCATACATGAACTATATTTCTCATTTTCAGAATGAGTGATGAAATAAGAATTCCCTGATTTTTCTTCTTCTTCCCATATTAATTTACAAATAATTTTTCTGATATCCCCTACCTCCAGTCACAGAACTGATGGGTTGTATAAATTTAGAATTGATCAGTGAACTGGATATCATTCCTCACTGAAACCTTCTGGACAAATAACTATCAAATATATTCAGTTCAATTCAGGTCAGTTTCTCAGTCATGTCCGACTCTTTGCGACCCCATGAATCACAGCACGCCAGGCCTCCCTGTCCATCACCAACTCCCGGAGTTTACTCAAACTCATGCCCATCGAGTCGGTGATGCCATCCAGCCATCTCATCCTCTGTCGTCCCCTTCTCCTCCTGCCCCCAATCCCTTCCTGCATCAGGGTCTTTTCCAATGAGTCAATTCTTCACATGAGGTGGCCAAAGTATTGGAGTTTCAGCTTCAGCATCAGTCCTTCCAATGAACACACAGGACTAGTCTCTTTTAGCACGGACTGGTTGGATCTCCTTGCAGTCCAAGGAACTCTCAAGAGTCTTCTCCAACATCACAGTTCAAAAGCATCAATTTTTCAGCACTCAGCTTTCTTCACAGTCCAACTCTCACATCCATACATGACCATTGGAAAAACCATAGCCTTGACTAGATGGACCTTTGTTGTCAAAGTAATGTCTCTGCTTTTCAATATGCTGTCATAACTTTGCTTCCAAGGAGTAAGCATCTTTTAATTTCATGATATTAGCTATTTCTTATATTTTGCAATACTTTCTCCTTACTGACTCAATAGATACTCAGACTGCAAGCAAAATAAAAAACTATCCATAGCCTAAAATATGTTGGATTTTATTTTATTTCTGGATTGGATTGGATTTTATTTCTGTCATTTTTTTTGTACTTTCATATTGTTCTATTTATTTTTGGTTTAACCCTAATTTTAAAAGTTCATATATGTCTATTACTTTGCTGACAAAGGCCCGTCTAGTCAAAGCTATGGTTTTTCCAGTAGCTATGTATGGATATGAAAGTTGGACTATAAAGAAAGCTGAGCACCAAAGAATTGATGCTTTTAAACTGTGGTGCTGGAGAAGACTCTTGAGAGTTCATTGGAGTGCAAGGAGATCCAACCAGTCCATCCTAAAGGAAATCAGTCCTGAATATTCATTGGAAGAACTGATGCTGAGGCTGAAACTCTAATCCTTTGGCAACCTAATGCGAAGAACTAACTCATTGGAAAAGTTCCTGATGCTGGAAAAGATTGAAGGCGGGAGGAGAACGGGATGACAGAGGATGGTATGTTTGGATGGCATCATCAACTGGATGGAGGTGAGTTTGAGCAAGCTCCAGGAGTTGGTGATGGACAGGGAAGCCCGGCGTGCTGCAGTTCAAGGGGTTGCAAAGAGTCAAACATGAGTGATTGACTGAATTGAACTGAACTGAACTGAATTTTGAAAATTCATACATTTTTATTAATTAAATGTCAAATCAAAAACAACAAATCAAAAACAGCAAATAGAGAAATTCTATTTTGAAAGAATTTATTGGCAGTCTATTGTTAATGGTAATTGGAATTAATAGTTTGGTATATATTTCCAGATATTTTTTATGCATATTCAAACATGAAATACATATTTGTTTCAATGTATTTTATTATTTAATACATACTGGTCATTTTCTCTATATAATTAAAAGTATATATAACCCATTTTTCTGTCATTAGTCTTTTAAATATATTCAAAATTTTTAATAATTTTTAAAGCATTTGAATATAAAGACTATGGTTCTCTTTTTTTCATCTATCCAGCAGAGAGAGCTACTTTTCTAAATGTATGTCATTACTATGTCTTCATTGCTTTTATTCCCCTGCTTCTGACTTTGGCAATGGAGTACATTTTTCATGATTAAAAATAATAAAGCAAGAGGGAAATAGGAAGGTGAGTAAATGACATTATAACGTGATTTCTTACATTATGTATGAAATAAATCAATGTTAATTCAAGGTAGACTGTGATAAATTAAGAATACTTATTATGCTGTCTGAAGTAACCACTGTTATATACAAAGAGGCATAATTATAAAGCTAATAGAAGAGACTGCATGAAGTCCTAAAAAATATTTGATCATCTCAATAGAAGTCACAAAGGGGACTTCCCTGGTGGTCCAGTGTCTAAGATACTGCACTCCCAATGCAGGGGGCCAGAGTTCGATCCCGGGTCAGGTAATTAAATCTCACATGCTTCAAATAAGAGCCTGCACAGCCATATAAATAAATAAATACTAAAAAATAAAAGAAGTCACAAAAGAATAGAGGACACATGAAGAGCAAATAGCAAGATGAAAAACTTAAAACCAATTTCATCACAATTACATTATATGTAAATAAACACTAGTTATAAGGAAATGATTATTACCTTGGAGTTTTTAAAGGTATTTTATTATTATGCCCTGTTAATATTAGATTTACTGTAAATGTAAAGACCGACTGGTTGAAAGAAAGAAGATAGCTAAATCTCAAATTAGGCATAAAAAATCAGGTGTGTTTTATGTCCAACTAAGTAGACAAGGAGTATCACCAGAGATAAATAAAGAACAATCAAATTGGTAAAACTATCAAAACTTTGAAAAAAAAAAACATTGCAATCATGCATATATATGCAACTATTAACATAAAGATACACAATGAAGTTCATAAAGTAAAGAGATGAATAAACTAAAAAATACAGTAAAAGTTTACCAAATTTTTCTCAAAAGTAGAAGAGAACAATTGGTAAAAAAAAAAAAAAAAAAAAAAAAAATAGAAGAAATATAGTAAATCTAAACAACATATCTGAATGATCTAATTTCTATTTATAGGATAAAACATTCAAAGTATGTGGCTTGCTGCTAATAGTCTGCAGTGTGAAATTTATACTTGTATACATTTAAGTACTTACATTAGAATCAAAGAGAAGTTAAAGATGATCAAATTGCCAACTCTGAGAAACCCAGAGAAAATGAAACAGAAAGAGCAGTTTAATGGTTTAACAAGGAAATCAGTGAAATACAAAACAAAAAATAATATAGAATATCAATAAAACAATATTGGTTCTTTGAAAAGACAATTGCAATTGACAAATGTTTACCAAATACAATAAGAAAAAGAAAGAACACAATCAGTGTAAAAGAATGAACAAGGTACCATTACTGATCTTAGACATTGAAAGCATAGTAAATACTTATTATGAGCAACATTATGAAAATAAATTCACCAAATTAGATGAAATCCAACGATTCTTTGAAAAATACACCATACAAAGTTAAACAATAAGAAATCAATATTATTAATAAGTATACACATGAAAAGATAGAATAATTGACATAAAGCATCTCTGTAAGTTTCATGTGTACAGTACAATGATTTGACTTACATATACTGTACAATGATATAACAGTAAATTAACATATACTATGACATATAAATACTAAGACAACAGGAAAGAAGAAAAAAACATTTTCTTATGATGAGTACTCTTAGGATTTACTCAATAAATTTCCTGTATACCGTAGAGCCGTGTTAATAATCATTATATTATACATAACGTCCTTCACACCCAGATAATCACGATGGTATGATCACTTACCTAGAGCCAGACATCCTGGAATGTGAAGTCAAGTGGGCCTTAAGAAGCATCACTATGAACAAAGCTAGTGGAGGTGATGGATTTCCAGTTGAACTATTACAAATCCTGAAAGATGATGCTGTGAAAGTGCTGCACTCAATATGCCAGCAAATTTGGAAAACTCAGCAGAGGCCATGGGACTGGGAAAGGTCAGTTTTCATTCCAATCCCAAAGAAAGGCAATCCCAAAGAATGTTCAAACTACTGCACAACTGCACTCATCTCACACACTAGTAAAGTAATGCTCAAAATTCTCCAAGTCAGGCTTCAGCATTATGTGAACTGTGAACTTCTAGATGTTCAAGCTGGTTTTAGAAAAGGCAGAGGAACCAGAGATCAAATTGCCAACATCCTCTGGATCTTCGAAAAAGCAAGAGAGTTCCAGAAAAACATCTATTTCTATTTTATTGACTATGACAAAGCCTTTGACTGTGTGGATCACAATAAACTGTGGAGAATTCTTAAAGAAATGGGAATACCAGACCACTTGACCTGCCTCTTAAGAAACCTATATGCAGGTCAGGAAGCAACAGTTAACAAGACATGGAACAACAGATTGGTTCCAAATAGGAAAAGGAGCACGTCAAGGCTGTATAATGTCAGCCTACTTATTTAACCTATAGGCAGAGTACGTCATAAGAAATATTGGGCTGGAGGAAGCACAAGGTGGAATCAAGATTGCGGGAGAAATATCAATAACCTCAGATATGCAGATGACACCACCTTTATGGCAGAAAGTGAAGAAGAACTAAAGAGCCTCTTGATGAAAGTGAGAGAAGAGAGTGAAAAAGTTGTCTTAAAGCTCAACATTCAGAATACAAAGATCATGGCATCCAGTCCCATCCCTTCATGGCAAATAGATGGGGGAGACAGTGGAAACAGTGGCTGACTTTATTTTTCTGGGCTCCAAAATCACTGCAGATGGTGATTGCAGCCATGAAATTAAAGGACGCCTAAATCTTGGAAGGAAAGTTATGACCAACCCAGACAGCATATTAAAAAGCAGAGACATTACTTTGCCAACAAAGGTCTGTCTAGTCAAGGCTATGGTTTTTCCAGTGGTGTATGGATGTGAGAGTTGGATTATTAAGAAAGCTGATTGCCAAAGAATTGATGCTTTTGAACTGCAGTGTTGGAGAAGACTCTTGAGAGTCCCTTACACTACAAGGAGATCCAACCAGTCCATGCTAAAAAGATCAGTCCTGGGTGTTCATTAGAAGGACTGATTCTGAAGCTGAAACTCCAATACTTGGCCACCTGATGCAAATAACTGACTCATTGGAAAAGACCCTGATGCTGGGAGGGATTTGGGGGCAGGAGGAGAAGGGGACTACAGAGGATGAGATGGTTGGATGGTATCACTGACTCAATGGACATGGGTTGGGTGGATTCCAGGAGTTGGTGATGGACAGGGAGGCCTGGCGTGCTGTGGTTCATGGGGTCACAAGGAGTTGGACATGACTGAGCGACTGAACTAAACTGAATACATTACATTCAGAGTACTTCATTTTTTTTTTTTTTCTTGCACCATGAAACATATGGTATCTTTGTTCCCCAACTAGGGATAGAACCCAGATCCATGGCAGTCAGAGTCCAGGTCTTAACCACTGGACTGCCAGAGATTTCCAAGTACTTAATTCTACACCTGGAATTTGCACCTTTGGACCTCTTTCTGAAAATGTTAAACAACGAAGTCTCCACTCCACTACATCCTTGGTGAATTCTAAGCATTTAAGGACAGTTACACAGGACTTTAAGACAATAGAGGAGGAAACATATCCAAATCTGTGACTCCTGGTATTCACTTGTCTGGACAGTCTTAGGGACAGCAGTTTTCTCTGTCCTCTTTTATCTTACAGATACCCAAAATGTTGTTCATTTTTCAGTTGATTCAGTTTTGACTTGCTTGAACAGATGGAGAGATGACTTCCAAGTGCCTTACATGAGGAACCAGAAACCTGAAATTCTTTCTTTCCTTTTTATATCATTTTTTTTCACTCTTTAGAAAAAATGGAGTATATTTGATTTAAAATGTTTTGTTAGTTTCAGGTGTACAGCAAAACGAACCAGTTATACATATAGAAATATTCACTCTTTTTGATTATTTTCCCATATGGGCCATTACAGAGTATTGGGTAGAGTTTCCTGTGCTATATTAGTTATCTACTTTACATATTGTGGTGAGTATATGTCCATCTCAATCTCCCAATTTACCGCCCCCCCCCCCTTACTCTCTGGTATCCATAAGTTTGGTTTTTGCACCTGCAAATCTATTTCTGTTTGGTAAGTAAGTTCATCTTAGATTCCACATATAAGTGATACCATATATTTGTCTTTCTCTGTCGCACTTACTTCACTCAGTATGGCAATTTCTAGGTCCATTCTTGTTGCTACAGATGGCGTTTATTTTTTATGGCTGACTAATATTCCATTGTTTATATGTACCACAACTTCTTTACTCATGCCTCAGGGGAACAGGATAGAAGGTTCAGAGGTAAATTCACAAGTGTGTGGTCACCTAACCTATAAGAACAAGACAAAAACATACGATGGAGAATAGAGAGTCTCTTCAATAAACAGTGATGAGAAAACTGGACAGCTGCATGCTAATGAATGAAATTGGAACACTCCCTGACATGATACACAAAACTCAAAATGGATTAAAGACCTAAATATAAGACTGCATACTTTAAATTCTTAGAGGAAAACATAGACAGAACACTGTTTGACATAAATCACATTCAAGATGGCAGAAGAGGAGGATGAGGAATTCATCTCTCCTCATCACTTCATCAAGAATGCATCTACAAATGGAATATTTCTCACAGAGCTCTTGCTGAACACTAGCTGAGGACTTCAGACACCTAAAAGACAAGAAAAATCCCTTTGCAACCAGACAGGATGAAATAAAGAAAAGAGGAATCAGAAAAAGGACCAGCAACCCGGCAGGAAGCTGACGATGAAGAAAGCTCCCTCCCTCACTCAAACAAACAAACAAACAAAAAAGCCCAACATAATAACACCCTGATTGTGGGGAAATCAGCTGCGACAGAAAAAGATTTCCAGGAGAGCAACGGATAACACAGCTGATGGTCTTTTGAAGGCAGGACAAAGTGAAAATTGAACACATTGTCTGTGCTGCAGCCCTGCACATCCCAGCCTACGTCTCCTGTTGTGGAGGTGGACTGGTTGCTGAAAAGTGAGGTTGGGAGCACCGATCCAGGGAAGGAACAACTGTTCCTTGGTAGAACTGTTCCTGGTGGAACTGTTCCTAATGGAACTGGAGTAAGGAGCTCCACAAGTAAGAAAGTTTGTGGGAAAAGCCTGGAACGCCATAGAAACAAGGTGTCGATGCTAGGTGCAGTACAATCGCAACCCCTTTCCCACCATCTGTCTCCAAGGGCACTGGGAGGGGAAGCCATCAGAGCCGACTTGCCTGCCCCTCAAGCCAAGTATTCCTCCGCCCGCATGGACCCCAGTGTCCGCACCACCCACCCCAAAGTCTCCTTGGGAATCAACTCTGGGTCCCCTTTCTGAGATGGAAATCCACCAATACTGACAAGGGTTGAGTCCTAAAGCATGGAGTTAAGAGAGTGGATCAGTGAGGGACCTCTGTTGGCTGCATGGATACAGCAGAGTAGAAAGGAATTAGGGGTTTTGTGGCTGGGAATGCCCCTAGAGGAAGCATGGCCTACCCAGGAAAGAAACTCCACTGTTGAGAGGTGTGCAAGGGGGGTGGTCACCACTGCCTCCATATACCAGCCCATCCTACAGTACTATGTATAAGACAGATAGCCAAGGAGAACTCACTGTATAGCCCAAGTAACCCTATTCAATATTCTGCAATAACCTAAATGGGAAAATAATCTGGAATAGAATGGATGTATGTATATACTCTTGAGAGTTATTTGGACAGAAAGGTGATAAAGTCAGGCAATCCTAAAGGAAATCAACCTTGAATAATCATTGGAAGGACTGATGCTGAAGCTGAAGCTCTAATTCTTTGGTCACCTGATGAGAACTGACTCACTGGGAAAGACCCTGATTCTAGGAAAGATTGAAGGTGGGAGGAGAAGGGGGCGGCAGTAGATGTAATGGTTGGATGCCATCACTGACTCGATGGACATGAGTTTGAGCAAACTCTGGGAGGTAGTCAAGGACAGGGAAGGCTGGCATGCTGCAGTCCATGGGGTCACAAAGAGTCAGACATAACCTAGCCACCGAACAGTATGTCTGTTGTAAATATAATGCAATGTTGTAAATGAACTATATTCCAATATAATAAACAAAAATTTAGTTAAAAGATTATGGCAAGATCTTTTTTGATCCACCACCTACTATAATGGAAATAAAAACCAAAGTAAACAAATGGGATCTAATTAAATTTAAAAGCTTTTACATAGCAAAAGAAAACCATCAACAAACAAACAGAAAAAGACAACCCTCAGAATAGGAGAAAATATTTGAAAACAAAGCAAATGACAGGGGGTTAATCTCCAAAATATGCAAACAGCTTAATATAAATATAATTCAATATAAAATATATTTTATATGTTTATTAAGCTCAATATAAAATATAGCTCAAAAGATAGCTCTATATAAAAAAAAAAATAACAACACTTCAATCAAAAATATGTGGAAGAGCTAAATAGACATTTTTCCTAAGAAGACAAACAGATGGTTAAAATACAGATGAAAAGATGCTCAATATTACTAATTATTAGAGAAATGCAAATCAAAAATATGGTATCCCCTCCCACCCATCAGAATGGCCATCATTAAAAAAATCTACAAACAATAAATACTGGAGAGAGTGTGGAGAAAGGGAACCTTCCTACACTGTTGGTGGGTATATAAATGGGTAGAACCACTATGAAAAACTGTATGCATGTTCTTTAAAAAACTGAAAATAGAGCTACCACAAGATTCAACAATTCCACTCCTGGTCCTATACGTGGAGAAAAGAATAATTTGAAGAGATGACATGCACCCCTATGTCCTCTGCAGCACTCTTTGCAATAGTTAGGACAGAGAAGCAAACTAAATGTCCTTTCCATAATATTTTCTTGCATCTGCACTTATTCTCATATCTCTAACCTGAGACACGTAGAATGGTTCGGTGTTAACCTGGAACAGATTAAGGAAAGAGTGTTTCAAACAGAAAAGGGAGTGCAAGCTTTAGAGGTAAATAACTGGGGGGCATGCTCAAGGACATAAAGGTGGTTCATATGTCTGGGGTGTAGAAGTGAAATATTAGGTGTGAAAAGATGAAACTAGTAATGTTAGCTAGGAGGCAAGGTGAATGATGATAGATTGGGGTAGGAAGAAAAAAAAGGAAAAGTGAATTGTATCCCAAGAGCACGGGTGATCCACGGAGGGCTCTTATCTGTTGGGGTGGAAGCTAGTGATACTGGCTAGAAAAAACACTCTAGCTGCAATACAGAGAAATAAGAGAAGAGACTGGAAAGAACTAAGCCTAGAAGTGCAGAGTCATGGAGGAGGCTATAACAGGAGTGGAGAGAGGCAAATGGGTTTTAAATAGATTAATGAATTGGAGTTCACAAGACATAAGGACTTGTTTTTATTCAACAAATAGTTATTGAGAAAGTAAAATTGGCAGATCTTGTGCCAAGTACCCAGAAGAAATGTAATTAGATATGATATCATCTGATAGAGCCTCTAATCCAGTGGGAAGCAGAGACAAACACACAATAGTGACAAAAAAGCTCTAAAAGCAGTTTTACATTGCACATCACAGGAAGACAATAAAAATCTCACTCGTGGCCTCTCTGATTGTGCATGTGGGAAGGATAATTCAAGTGTGCCAATCAAGCTACCGATTGAGTCTTAAGAATGATGGTATCCCATTAACAGAGACAGAAATCTGATTGCAAGAATCAGAGTTGGAAGCAATTTTCTCTTGCAAAAAAATCAGAGAGCATTTACAGAGGGTTAAAATAGAAATGAAAGTGCAGTCCTTATTTTTGTCATAAATTCCTGAAAATTTGCTACAGCTTTAAGATGAATTGATCATATGATGTACCCGAAAAATAGTTATGTATAGATGACTTTCAAAGAATCATTTCTTCTTAGACCACCAGCATTCTTCTTTAATAGAATAGCATCCACAAGTGGATCTCTACTATTTAGAAATCAAAGTCATAATTTTTGTCAGGTGCCCATCAACACGGGTTATGTACGGTTATGGTTAATAACACCATATACACTTATACATGTATACACATGTAAATTATATAATAATAGCACTTATTATTTCCTTACCTAGATCAATATTTTTCAAATTCTTTTATTTAAAGAGTACCATGGAACATTACATTGTTTACAGATTTATGTTTTATGAAAACTTTAGTATCAGTTATTAACATCTGATTTTATTTTTTAATTATACATGTCGTCTTATACTTCCAGAATAAATTCTTTTCTCCATGCTCTATGACATAGAAATCAAAGGTATTAGCATTCCATGTGTCTTAATTGTAAGTAAACATGCAAACATGTTTGGATAAAAATTTAATATTCACAACATTTATCTATTTCTAAGTAGATATATGTCTTTTATTACTCTTTAATTTTTACAAGAAGATTATCAACTTCATATAAGTTCATTGTTCATTCTATGAAAGGACAACATAGACTAATTTTATTATAGGACTTGTTAGGTTTATATTCTCTAAATTGTTATCTCCCAATGACTTTCAAACTAAAGGCAAAGGAGAAAAGGAAAGATACACCCATCTGAATGCAGAGTTCTAAAGAGTAGCAAGAAGATAAAACAAAGCTTTTCTCAGTGATCAATGCAAAGAAATAGAAGAAAACAATAGAATGGGAAAGACTAGCAATCTCATCAAGAAAATTAGAGATTCCAAGGGAACATTTCATGCAAAGATGGGCTCAATAAAGGACAGAAATGGTGTGGACCTAACAGAAGCAGAAGATATTAAGAAGAGGTGGCAAGAATACACAGGACTATACAAAGATCTTCATGGCCAAGATAACCATGATGGTATGATCACTAAACTAGAGCCAGACATCCTGGAATGAGGAGTCAAGTGAGTCTTAGGAAGCACCACTATGAACAAAGCTAGTGGAGGTTATGGAATTACAACTGAGCTATTTCAAATATTAAAAGTTGATGCTGTGAAAGTGATGCACTCAATATGCTAGCAAATTTGGAAAACTCAGCAGTGGCCACAGGACTGGAAAAGGTCAGTTTTCATTCCAATCCCAAAGAAAGGCAATGCCAAAGAATGCTCAAACTACTGCACAATTGCACTCATCTCACACTCTAGCTAAGTAATGCTCAAAATTCTCCAAGTGAGACCTCAACAGTACTTGAACCAAGAATTTCCAGATGTTGAAGCTGGATTTAGAAAAGGCAGAGGAACCAGAGATCTAATTGCCAACATTTGCTGGATCATTGAAAAAACAAGAGAGTTTCAGAAAAAAAACATCTACTTCTGCTTCATTGACCAGCAAAGCCATTGACTGTGTGAATCACAACAAACTGGAAAATTCTTAAAGAGATGAGCATACCAGACCACACTCCCTTACCTGCTTCTTGAGAAAGCTGTATACAGGTCAGGAAGCAGTTAGACCTGGCTTAGAAAAACAGGCTGGTTCAATATTTGGAAAGGAGTCTGTCAAGGCTGTATATTGTTACCCTGTTTATTTAACTTTTATGCTGAGTACATCATGTGAAATGCCTGGATGGATGAAGCACAAGCTGGAATCAAGATTCCAGGGAGAAATATCAATAACCTCACCTCAGGCATCCAAATGACACAAGCTTTATGGACAAAAGCTAAGAGGAACTAAAAAGTCTCTTGATGAAAAAAGAAAAGAGGAGCGTGAAAAAGCTGGCTTAAAACTCAACATTCAAAAAATGAAGATCATGGCATCCAGTCCCATCACTTCATGGAAAATTGATGGAGAAAAATGCAAACAGTGACAGGCTTTATTTTCTTGGGCTCCAAAATTACTCCAGATGGTGACTGCAGCCATGAAATTAAAAGACACTTACTCCTTGGAAGAGAAGCTATGACCGTCTAGAGAACACATTAAAAAGCAAGGACAATACTTTACTGACAAAGGCCCATCTAGTCAAAGCCATGGCTTTTCCAGTAGTCATATATGGATGTGAGAGTTGGACCATAAAGTTGAGCACCAAAGAACTGATGCTTTTGAACTGTGGTGTTTGAAAAGACTCTTGAGAGTCCCTTGGACTACAAGGAAATCAAGCCAGTCCATCCTTAAGGACATCAGTCCTGGAAATTCATTGGAAAGACTGATGCTGAAGCTGTAGCTCCCATATTTTGGCCACCTGATTTGAAGAAAGGAGTCATTGGAAAAGACCCTGATGCTGGGCAAGAATGAAGGCAGGAAGAGAAGGGGAAGACAGAGGATGAGATGGTTGGATGACATCACCAACTCGATGGATATGAGTTTGAGCAAGATCCAGGTGTTGGTGATGGATGAAAGCCTGGCGTGCTGCAGTCCGTGGAGTTGCAAAGAGCCAGACACGAGTGAGCTACTGAACTGAACTTCATGCCTTTCAAAAGCAATACCGAGAGAACTGGTATTAAGAGAAGATTACATAAAATGTTAAGTCCAGCCATTTTTCCTTATATTCTAAGATCTATTGCTACATTCACCCAACTTATGTAAAGCAAATGATTAGTCCAATTCATATGGACTTTTGGATAAATAGTTTTGGCTGAATGGTACTTTGAAGTAATATAATACACCTATATGCTAAAAATCTGTAAAAATTGTCTTATAAAAGTTGTCATTGTGTTACTTGCAAGAATGGATATAAAAATATATTTTTATATGACACAAATCTCGATTTATCAATACTGATAGAATCTTTTCCACTGGTTTTTGCATCAAAAATAAATGAACTCTAGAGAAAATACTATGTGTTTATACATGTAGCTTTTTGAAAGACATAAAACATTTAATACTTTATATACAAATATGATGCACACACCTATTTTATGAATATATGCTATGCTCTCTTCTTGATCTCAATTTCTTAAGCATTTAAAAATTGACAGTTTGATTTATTCCATTTATTATTAATGGAAGAAGCATATGAGATACATATATAGCTATATTCTGTATTCTATTTGAGAGTTTAGATACATGTCACATTTTATCTTGTTTTTTCTCTCTAAAATTAATGTGTATGTAAATCATTTTAACTCATTTGAAATTTATATCTATTTTCTTAAATAAAGTTTTAAAATCTAATTTAAATCCTATATGATATTTAATAAGATGACAGACATTAAGTTATATTTTTGATATTTACAATGAAAGATAATTGGTTCATAATTTAAACTATTCTATAATCATATCTGCTTATGTTTTGATTGTACTTCTATGCTACAGGCTTATAAAATCCATTCTTTTACATTTATTTGGTTATGTTTTCAATAAATATTGCTTGAGCAACAAGCTTTGTATTATGTTAAGTAATGAAATGTAAGGTTTGAAAATACATCCTTCTTAGATCTTGAGTCATTTCTAATGAGGTGAATGAAACTAGAGCTTATTAAATAGAGTGAACTAAGTCAGAAAGAGAAAAAAAAATGTATATATATATATAATCCAGAAAGATGGTACTGATGAACCTATTTGCAGGGCATCAAAGGATACACAAAGAACAGACTTGTGGACAGTGGGGGAAGGAGAAGGTGGGATGAATTGCGAGAGTAGCATTGAAGCATATACATCACCAGATGTAGAAGAGATGACTGGTGGAAATTCAGTGTGTGACACGGGGAGCTCAGATCTGGTGCTCTGCAACAGCCTAGAGCGTGGGATAGGTTAGGAGTTAGGAGAAAGGTTTAAGAGGGAGGACACACACACACATATATATATACCTATGGCTGATTCATGTCGATATATGCCAGAAACAAACACAATATTATAAATTAATTTTCCTCCAATTAAAAATAAATTAAGAAAAGAATATCATATACTAGTTAAAGCAATACACACATATATACAATACAAAGCAAATGTGGGTAATGCAGTGATGGAAACCTGGAAAAGATTATTAATGGAATAGAGATATCAAATAAATAATTATGTTCTGCATTTGATTTCAGAGGTTATGTATATGTATATCACTTTCCTTCTAAAATTAAAGTGCACATAAACCACTTTAATTCAGTAGAAGCATATTTTGCTTTATTTTCTTATACAAAATTTTAAACATCTAAATTATTTCTATAATAATATCTTACATTTATATATTGATATTTAATAGCAGCACATTAAAATATTTTGACATTTATGTTAATACTTTTATAAACAGTTTTATTGGAAGGAAAGTTATCACCAACCTAGACAGCATGTTAAAAAGCAGAGACATTACTTTCTCAACAAAGATCCATCTAGTCAAGGCTATGGTTTTTCCCCTAGTCATGTATAGATGTGAGAGTTGGACTATAAAGAAAGCTGAGCACCAAAGAATTGATGCTTTTGAACTGTGGTGTTGGAGAAGACTCTTGAGAGTCCCTTGGACTGCAAGGAGATCCATCCAGTCCATGCTAAAGGAGATCAGTCCTGGGTGTTCATTGGAAGGACTGATGCTGAAGCTGAAGCTCCAATACTTGGCCACCTGATACGAAGAGCTGACTCATTTGAAAAGACCCTGATGCTGGGAGGGATTGAAGGCAGGAGGAGAAGGGGATGACAGAAGATGAGATGGTTGGATGGCATCACCGACTCAATGGACATGGGTTTGGGTAAACTCCTGGAGTTGGTGATGGACAGGGAGGCCTGGCGTGCTGTGCTTCATGGGGTCGCAAAGAGTTGGACATGACTGAGTGACTGAACTGAGAACAGTTTTAAATTTATAAAATTATTCCAAAGATAACACAGATTTGATGCATTCCCATATCCAGTCTCCCTTATTTTTAGCATCTTTCCTTGGCATGATACTTTTGTTCTGCTAGTGAATAAAAATTTGATAACTGTTACCAACTGAAGCTGATTCATTCTTCAGACTCTTGTTTTTTCCCCTAATGTCTTTATCTGTTTCAAGATCCCATTGAGGTTAACACACTTCATTTATTATTCATGCATCATCAGGAAAGTTCTCTGTGATGGTTTCTCTGATGTTTCCTGTTTGTAATGACCTTGACTTTACAGAAGTACTGTTGTTACTCAGTCGCTCAGTCATGTCTGACTCTTTGCAACCCCAAGGACACACGCCAGGCTTCCCTGTCCATCACCATTCCCAAAGCTTGCTGAAACTCATATCCATTGAGTTGGTGATGCCATCCAACCATCTCATCCTCTGTCGTCTCCTTCTCCTCCTGCCTTCAATCTTCCCAGCATCAAGGTCTTTTTCAGTGAGTCAGTTTTTTGCATCAGGTGGCGAAAGCATTGAAGTTTCAGCCTCAGCATCAGTCCTTCCAATGAATATTCAGGATTGAATTATTTTTAGGATTGAGAAGTTTGATCTCCTTGCAGTCCAAGGGACTCTCAAGAGTCTTCTCCAACACCACAGGTCAAAAGTGTCAATTTTTCAGGGCTCAGCCTTCTTTATGGTACAAACTTCACATCCACACATGACTAATGGAAAAACCATAGCTCTGACTACACAGACCTTGTTGGGAAATAATATCTCTACTTTTTAATATGCTGTCTAGGTTGGTCACAGATTTTCTTCCAAGGAGCAAGGGTCTTTTTGCTTTATGGCTGCAGTCACCATCTGCAGTGATTTTGGAGCCCAAGAAAATAAAGTCTTTCAACTGTTTGCATTTTTCCCCATCTATTTGCCATGAAGTGATGGGACCAGATGCCATGATCTTCATTTCTTGAATGGAGAGTTTCAACCCAGCTTTTTCAGTCTCCTGTTTACCTTCATCGTAAGGCTTTTAGTTTCTCTTGGCTTTCTGCTATCAGGGTGGTGTCATCTGCATATGTGAAGTCGTTGATATTTCTCCCAGCAATCTTGATTCCAGCTTGTGCTTCATCTAGCCTGGCATTTCACATAATGTACTCTGCATATACATTAAATAATCAGGGTGTCAATATACAGCCTTGATGTACTCCTTGCCCAATCTGGAACCAGTCCCTTGTTCCACGTACGTTTCTAACTGTTGCTTCTTGACCTGCATACAGGTTTCTCTGGGAGCAGATAAGGTGGTCTGGAATACCCATCTCTTGAATGATTTTCCAGTTTGTTGTTGTGATACACACAGTCAAAACTTTTGGCATAGTCAATGAAGAAGTAGATGTTTTCATGGAATTTTCTTGCTTTTTCTATGATCCAACAGAAACACATTGAGAAGTACTAACATGATAGTTCTTTTGCAGACTGTTTTTCAATTGGATTTTGCTTTTTTTTTTTTTTTTTCTATTACTAGACTGGGGCAACAGATATTGGAGAGGATAATCATGGAGTAAATTACAAGGGAGCACAGTCCCCAAATAATTCACTCTAAACGTTAATTACCTGGTATAGGTAGTGCTTGTTAACTTTTACTACTGTAAACTTACTGCCGTTTACTAATTTTCCATCCTATACTCGAAGAAAGTCAGTATGCACAGTCGACACTTAAGGAGTAGGAAATTATGCTTCACCATTTAATGGTAGAGTATACACAGGTTCAGAATATAAAGAATCTGCCTCAAAAGCCAGGCTTGGGTTTGATTCCTGGGTTATTAAGATCCTCTGGAGGAGGAAATGGCAACCCACTCCAGGAGTTTTGCCTGAAAAATCCCATGGACAGAGGAGCCTGACAGGCTACAGTCCATGGTGTTGCACAAAGTTGGACACAACTGAGATAAAAACACTTTCACTATATACATAAAATATTTGGAATTCTTCTCTAAGGGGGATTTGTTTTTTCACTCTCAGTTATTTATTTGTTTAATCAGTTGTTGATGTCAGTGTGGACTCATGATATTTATATGATACTTTGAGTTATAATACCATACAATTTTATTTTATCACTCAAGTCATTCAGAGTTCATATTGGGACTAATTGATTGGTTTCTGTATCACTTTAATGTAACCCCTTTAATATAAGGAGTTTTAAGATGTGTTTTTTTGAGTATGTTCTTGTATTAGACAATGTACTATGCTCATTTGTTTATTTCCTGCTACGGTCCTAGGACCATCCATTTCTTTTAAAGATAAATGGTATTAAAAACACATGTCTGGATGATAGAAATTCTCAAGGCTAATAGAATGTTGCTGTTTCAAGGCCCTTCAATTGACAAAACATAGAAATACATGTCTATATTCTAACCTGTGTTTATCCTGTGTGTTTAGACATATCTATTAATGTTTTATATGTATTCATCTGTATCATTATTGCACTTAATATGGATTTATGATTCTTTACCATATGGTTTATTCTAACTTCATTCTGTAACTTACTTGTAACATTCCACTCCAACAGTGAAAAATCTTAATCACAACATGTCCACTTATTTACTTAATCATTCAGCTCCATCATAGACTAGGGCTTCCCTGGTGGCTTAGAGGGTCAAGAATTTGCCCATAATGCAGGTGGCCCAGGTTCGATACCTGAGTCGAAAGATCCCTTGGAGAAGGGAATGGCAAGTCACTTCAGTATTCGGGCCTGGAAGATCCCATGCACAGAGGAGCCTGGCAGGCTACACTTCATGGGATTGCAGAGTCAGACATGAGTGAGTGACTAACTCTTGGCTCCATCATGCATATATAGTAGTTTCAGAACTATTACCTTCTATCCCCACAGTATGGAGGGCAGACTTTTTCAATGAGACTCGGTGCTTTTCTACAGGTCCTTTTACTTTGGCTTTACAGACTCCAATCACTTTGACATTTCTATAATTTAGTGCTTTATTTGGCCATTCCCTTCAGTGAAGTTGTTTCACACATTTTTAACATATTTAGATTCCTTTGTCAGATTCTACCTTCCATTCTGAGATCCTGCTGGATTCCTACCTGATATTTTTATTAGTTTTCATGTTTTAAAATTACTGTACATGCTGTGAAGTTCTCTGAATTTTGATTAGTGTTTAATGCCTTGTACTTACCATTATAGTACTGTATAAAATGTTCTCACCACCCTAAACATAACCCTTGTGCTCCATCTATTCACTGCCCTTTGGCAGCCACTAACCTGTTTACCGTCTCTATTGCTTATCATTTCCCAAAGCTTCATATTACTTTAATCACACAATAGGTGACTCTCAGACTGGCTTCTTTCACCTGGAGCTATACACTTATGATTCATTCACATCTTTTTGTTACTTGAAAATGAATTTATTTTTATTGCTGAATAATATTCTACTGCATGCATTCACTAACTTTATTTACCTATTGGCAGATATCTTTAGTGTTTTGATTTGAATAATTCTGAATAAAATTTATATAAAATATTTATGTGCAGGTTTCTGTGTAGATATGGGTTTTAAAATCTAGCTAAGAGAACATTTTGCTGGATGACGGGCAAAGAGTATGTTTAACTTTGGGATAAATGATAGATTCTGTTACAAAATGGCTTCTCTGCTTGAATTTCCATAATAAGAATTCCTGTTTCCCTGGATCCTCACTAGCAGTTAATGTAGTTAGAATCTGGACTTTGATTCTATGAATAGAGTGTAGCAGTATCTCATTATTTTAATTTAACTATTTTAACATAAATCAAATTTTATTCTTTTCAAACTTCACTAATGAAAAAAAAGCTTATTGAGCATGTCTTTGCTTATTTCTTGTTTGTATATTTTTTGGGTGAGGCAACAGTTTGTATTTTTCCCCCGTTTTTAAAGTGAGTTGCTTGTTTTCAAATGGTTGAGTCTTAAGGGTTTTTGTTATTTTGGATTAAAATGTTCTGATGGAAGCATGATTTTTTTTTATTTTAATAAAATCATATTATAAATTTTTTCATAAATAATATCATTTTATTCTTGTGTTTTAAAATGTATCCTCAAATGGAGGTCACATGGATTTTTTTTCTATTCTTTATTCTTGAAATTTTATAGTTTCACATTTTCATTTAGCTCTAAATCTATTATGAGTTACTTTTTGTTTAAGAAATATGGTCTATATGGAGATTTCATTTTTGCTAAAATGAAAATGGTGTCCAGTTTCCCCAGCATGATTTCTTGAAAAGATTATCCTTTCCCCATTGAATTATCTTTACTCTTTTGCAAAAATTTAAGTTTATTATATTTATTATATTTCTCTTATAGTTTCCCTGTTCTATTTATTTGGACAATATGTCTGCTTTCTCACCAATATCAAGTTGTCTTGATTAATATAGTCCTAGAGTAAATCTTGAAACAGTATCAGTTCTCTAATGTTATGCTTCTTCAGTACTGTTTTGATTTTTTTCAATGTGATGTTGAAAGGGGTGCCAAGAGCAAGACATTTTCATTTTTCTTGATCTTAAAGGAAAAGTGTCTATTTCTCACCATTAAGTATGAAGTTAGCTATAACAGTTTTTATAGTACTTCATCAGCAGGTTAAGGATGTCCCCATATATGCCTAATTTGCTAGGAGTTTTTATTAAAAATGGCACTGTATTTTGTAAAAAATTTTTTTCTTTTTTTTCTGATCCAATTTATAATATCATATGAGTTTTCCTATTTCATATGGTGGATGATATTGATTGATTTTTATTTAGCTAGTTATCTTTTTCACAATTTAAAAGCTGTTTATACAGTTTTAAAGAATTTTTCCACTTACAGTTATTACACAATGCTGACTATATTCCCCAAGTTGTACAATACACCTTGAGCCTGTCTTACAGCCAGTACTTTGCACCTCCCACCCTCCCATTCCTGTTACTGCCCTTCACACCCATCTGTTTGTTTGTTCTCTATACCGGTGAATCTGTTTCTCTTGTGTTATATTCATCAACTTGTTGTATTTTCAAAGTTTTTTTTTAAAGTTGATCGAGATCCAGTTTTGCATACCTGAAATAAACTCCTCTTATTCAGGGTGTGTAATTCTTTTATACATGGTGTTTCAAATTCACTAATATTTGATTGAAAGTTTTTACATTTGCATTCATGAGAGATATTGATTTATAATTGTCCTATAAATGTGTAATGGATTCTTTTTTTGTTTGTTTCTTAACTGAAAACAAACTTTCAATAATTCTTTGGCAGCCTACTTGTAGAAAGTGTTGGAGTTGTTATATAGAACAAAGTTCCTGGGGAAGGAACTTTGCCTTGAAAACGGGCTCCTTTCTAGGCTAAACTTTGCTTCCACTAACTGTCTGATTTGGGATATTTGCTTAATATCTCTGTCATTTTTAATGACTATGATAAAATGAAACTTGATCTTTAGTTATTAGCAATAAATGTTTCTATATATATAAAACACCTAGCATTATGTCCGATGAAAAGTGAATACCATCAGTTCAGTTCAGTCATTCAGTCATTTCTGACTCTTTGTGACCCCATGGACTGCAGCATGCCAGCTCCAACTCCTGGAGCTCATTCAAATTCATGTCCATCAAGTTGGTGATGCCATCCAACCATCTCATCCCCTTCTCCTCCTGCCTTCAATCTTTCCCAGCACCAGGGGCTTTTCCAGTGAGTCTGTTCTTTGCATCAGGTGGCCAAAGTATTGGAGTTTCAGCGTCAGCATCAGTCCTTCCAATGAATATTCAGAATTGATTTCTTTTAGGATTGACTGATTGGATCTCCTTACAGCCCAAGGGACTCTCAAGAGCCTTCTCTAACACCACAGTTCAAAAGCACAGCTCTTCAGTGCTCATCTTTCTTTATAGTCCAACTCTCACATACATACCTGACTACTGGAAAAACCATAGCTTTGACTAGATGGATCTTTGTTGGCAAAGTAATGCCTCTGCTTTTTAATATGCTGTCTAGGTTGGTCATAGCTTTTCTTCCAAGGAGCAAAGTCTTTTAATTTCAAGGTTGCAGTCACCATCTGCAGTGATTTTGGAGACCTCCCCCCCACCAAAAATAAAGATTCTCACTGTTTGCATTTTTCCCCATCTATTTGCCATGAAGTGATGGGACTGAATGCCATGATCTTCATTTTTTGAACGTTGAATTTTAAGCCAACTTTTCTTCTCTTCTTTCACTTTTATCAAGAGACTCTTTAGTTTCTCTTTGCTTTCTGCCATTAGGGTGGTATACCATAATTATCTCAGTTTTCTTAACTTTTATTGACACAGGAGATACTGGGGTTATGGTAGCTACTATAATGTAACTTCAGTTTATTTAAAACTTTGTTTGATGCTAGAGTGTACTTCTTGTAGTAGCAGACTCTTATTTCAGTTGAAATTGCAGTCAATTATGGAGTACAAAGATTATAATGCTACATGAAATATTAGAATGCTTATAGTTTACACATATGGATGAATCATAAGCTGGAATCAAGACTTCTGGGAGAAATATCAACAACTCTGATATGCAGATGATCCCCTCTAATAGAAAGTGAAGGGGAACTAAAGAGCCTCTTGATGAGGGTGAAAGAGGAGAGTGAAAAAAGCTGGTTAAAACTCAATACTCAAAAAACTAATATGATATCTCAGTCCATTACTTCACAGGAAATAGAAGGGGAAAAGGTGGAAGCAGTGGCAAATTTCATTTTCTTGGGCTCCAAAACCACTGCAGACAGTGACTGCAGCCATGAAATTAAAAGACATTTGCTCCTTGGAAGAAAAGCTATGACAAACTAGACAGAATACTAGAAAGCAAAGACATAACTTTGCTGACAAAATAGTTCTTATAATCAAAGCTATGTAAGAATTGGACCATAAAGAAGGCTGGGCATCAGAGAATGGATGCTTTTGGATTGTGGTGCTGGAATAGACTCTTGAAAGTCCCTTGGACTGCAAGAAGATCAAGACAGTCAATCCTAAAATAAATCAACCCTGAATATTCATTGGAAGGACTGATGATGAAGTTCCAATACTTTCACCACCTGATGAGAAGAGCTGACTCATTGTAAAAGACTGATGCTGGGAAAGATTGAAGGCAAAAGGGGAAGGGGCAGCAGAGAATGAGATGGTTGGATGGCATCACCGACTCAATGGACATGGACCTGAGCAAACTGCGGGAGATAAAGAAAAGAGGAGCCTGGCGTGTTGCAGTCCATGGATTCAGACGTGACTTAGGGACAGATCAAGAACAACATCTATATATATATATATATGTGTGTGTGTGTACATTTTTTTTTCTGAAGTTTATTAGTGGTAATGAAACTAAAACCCCTGATGATTCAATAGCATTATTACGGCACTTGATGTTCATATTATTTTACCAATATTTTTCAGTTATTTGAGAAACCAGAAAATCTCAGTGGAAGATCTATAATGCCCATTATTTCACCAATGGTAATTTCTGTATGTTTTTCAGCTTTTAAAAATTGATGTATTATAGTATATGTAGTATATGGAGAGTTTAAAATAAAACTATGTGTGCCTAGATTATATTTAAATATATTTAGTTGTAAAACATCTTGCTATGTCAATTTGTAAGATAAAATAACTGTCTTTAAGTTAGAGAAATACTATAAGTTACAGTAAAGTAAGATTATTTTTCCTAAATGTTATAATTCTCCTGAGGAGTATAGAAGTTTTACTATTCAGAAACATCATGTGAAATTTGGCTCCATAATCATTTCTTATATGTAAGCCGCTTCTTTTTCTATGTTAAAAATCTCTTAATGCTAAATAGAAAACAGACTAAGGTGTGTTCTCTAGGTAAATGATTATAGACAAAATTGTGATGACAGAAAAATTATGCACTAAATTTGATTTAGCGTCTATGTGGTATTACAGAAGGTATTCTTCTTCTTCTTCTTCTTTTTATTTTTGGCTGTACTAAGCAGCTTGTGAAATCTTAGCTCCTGGTCAAGATTTGAATCCAGGCCGGGCAGTGAAAGCATTGAATCCTAACCTCTGTACAGGACCATCAAGGAATTTTCCAGAAGGTGTTCTTCTTATAAAGCTATTACAAACTCAGTGTTGACAATAGAGTGGTTAATTGACAAGGATACCAAAGGATTGAAGCGGAAAAAAAGAAGTTTATTTAACTATGACTTAGTATTTAACGAACGTGTGATGCACGGGGCCCCAACCTCCGAGCCGCGGACCCCGTCAGATCAGTGCGTGGCACGAGATTAGAAATAAAGTGCACATTAAATATAATGCACTTGAATCACCATAAAATCATCCCCCCACCCTTGTCCTTGGAAAAATTGTCTTTCATGAAATCACTCCCTGGTGCCAAAAAGTTTGGGGATTGCTGGTAAGGCTAAAGTAAAAAAAACAACTTTGACAAAACAGATTATCATTAAATTAGTTTAACTATAATTTTAATATATTTCATTTAGAAAGATGGAAAAAAGTGTTTACTTTTGATTTATTACTAGTTACTACTATAATAATAGTACAAGTGAGCATGTGGTATGTATGTATATAGAAAAGCCTTACTCAAAGAAGCTGCTTTTCTCAACTCTCTGCAGAGTCTCAGATCTAGATTTTCTTATCTACAGCTGCTATCTTTTTCTAGGCTAGTGAGTTCAGTCTCAGTATTCATCTAAGACTTGGTTTCTTAACTGAGTCTCCCAGAAACGATATCAATTAGTTACAAACATCATGGTCATTTTTCAGTGACCATCTGCCCACTTAGAACTTGAATCTGATGAAAAACTTATTTCACAAAGGCTGGCACACAGCTGCCAGATGGCAGCAACTTGTGATCACCATGACCCAGCCTAAATTTAAACAATAGGACTAATAATAAAAGTTGGCTTATCGAAATTTATAAATTTCAATTCAGAATGAAGTGTGAGGATTGCAGGCTTCTGACCAAAGGTCAGCAGTTGAGTTATATTCTGAGATATATAGTTAGACAAGTGATGATGAACCACAATTATCTCTTTGTGTCCCCATAGTCTAATTTTAATAACTGTAAGAACTTTATCTTTAGCAATTGCACATTCTTGAGTTTTTAATATGTATAATATTTACCTCATAATTTAGCTGTTGCATATTTTATTTTCCTTTCATATTTAAGCACAGACTTCAGAGCATAAAGACTATGTAAATACCACAGAAAAAATAAAACACTTTATATTCTGTATGTGTATGTAAAACACATAATAAGCTTTGGGAAACATATGATAGACATTATTATTCATATTTTTCAATAGACAAAATGGGGTTTTGCAAAAGTTAATAGATTTTTCATATGATATTTATTTACTAATGTAAGTGCTAGATCAGGGACATTAGCCACCTATCACTCCAATCTCTGTACAATTTTCAATAAACTACTATCTTAATAGAAAATTATAAAAATGATATTATTTAGCTGTTTTCTTACACTCCTGTTCGTTTCAGTCGCTCAGTCGTGTCCTACTCTTTGCAACCCCATGGACTGCAGCACACCAGATCTCCCTGTCCATCATCAATTCCTGGAGTTTACTCAAACTCACATCCATTGAATTGGTGATGCTATCCAGCCATCTCATCCTCTGCCCTCCCCTTTTCCTCCCACCTTCAATCTTTCCCAGCATTAGGGTCTTTTCAAATGAGTCAGTTCTTCGCATCAGATGGCTGAAGTATTGTAGTCTCAGCTTCAGCATCAGTCCTTCCAATGAATATTCAGGACTGATTTCCTTACACTTCATTGGAAATTAATTATTTCTTAACAGTATTGATGATGATAATGATGATGAGTTGTGCTTACTCAGTTATTATTAAATTGAAGGCTTTATTATAATTTAACAATGTTAAAGCATTATTTTAATACAAAAATTCTGTTATTATCATCTCCAGTTTTCCATGGACTTTAAACAGAATGTTAAATGGAATACTATCTTCTGGCATCAAAGGGCCTGTGTGTTTTTGTGTTGAGGGCCTTGTTTTATCTAACCTGGGTATAGGTTTCATTGGTTCTTTGTTGATATCAGCTCCATAGTAAGCTTGTTTCCTCAGCTAACTCTTTTTTAGACTACTCATCAAGGAAAACATTCACTTAAGCAACCCATGACCTTACTCAATGTGAAAAAAATAACAAGCTTAACATTTTCTAGTTCATTTGTCTTCTTCTAATC
This sequence comes from Cervus elaphus, assembly GCF_910594005.1. Classification (NCBI taxonomy): domain Eukaryota; kingdom Metazoa; phylum Chordata; class Mammalia; order Artiodactyla; family Cervidae; genus Cervus; species Cervus elaphus. Next base: position 8,175,498 of record NC_057844.1, on the reverse strand, counting down.
AGCTGTGAGAACCAGGTATAATGGAAGAACAATGTGATTTGCAAGTGCATAGTTTATTTCCTGTGATAGGTCTCCTCTCTGACTGATATAGATGTGTCCTTTATAATAATCTTTTTCTAGTAATTGCAGGTTGATTATAGCCCCTGTTAGTGACAGCTAACCTCAAGCTTCTCCTTATCTTGTTATTTGATATAATAAAAATAACTGCTCTTAAGATATTAACCAAAATAACGATAGTCTAACATCACTGTAGTCGTTTGAAAGATACCACAACTTGTGCAAATGAAAGTGGTGGCCCTGTAGCTGCGTCTCAGTTAGTGTAAGGACAACTCTTCCTGGCCTATCACACTGTTACAGCCGCAAAAATGCAAATATCCGATGGCCACCACCAACTTCCCAAATTAGATGTTGCTCCAAAGCTGTGTCCTGAATCACACTTAAACTATTCAGGGCTTTCCTGGTGGTTCAGCTTGTAAAGAATCCACATGCAATGTGGGATACCTGGGTTCAATCCCTGGGTTGGGAAGATCCCCTGGAGAAAGGAACAGCTCCAGTATTCTGACCTGGAGATGTCTATGGTCTTTTTTGTCCATGAGGTTGCAAAGAGTCAGATACAACTGAGCGACTTTCACTATTTTTATAATATATTTAAAACTGTGTTTTCCTGAGATAGTATGTTCATCCTCTAATCAACACAGGCTGACCTGTTACTTCTACATGTCCAGCTAGCAGAGTTTCTTGCCAGTAGTAAGGATCAGTTTATATCAAAAGCACATTATTGAGTGTTTATTATACTCCAGGAGCAGAGGGGGGAAAAAACAAAAACAAAAAACTGTAAGTATATTTTCCAAATTCAGAAAGTGTGATGTCCTTTAGGAAGTAAATACTGACAGGCAATTTGATCAATACCCCACTAATGGTGAAGCAAGAATAAGTATGTAATAATACAAAAGGATAGTATTTAGTCAAGATTTTCAAAGAAGAGTGAAGCTTGAAATTAGTTGTGCCTGGTAAGGGGACAAAAATATTTGGGAGTATTCTTGGCAGAAGGAAGTGCATAGTTAAAGGCATAGGGGTGTAGCATAGTATGTTGTATGCCAGGATCTGCAGTACCCTGATGTGTAGGGAGAGGTAAGTGTGAGACCACAGTGGAAGGATATCTTAATGGCTCATTCATATCAAGGTATGACAAAAACCACTACAATATTGTAAAGTAATTAGCCTCCAACTAATATAAGTAAATGACAAATAAATAAATAAGTAAAAAGAAAGGTGGTATAGTGGGTGTCCTGAATTGCATATTATAACTTTAGGGATTCTGTAAACAATGGGAAATTGCTGAAGTGTCTTTAGTAGAGGGCATGTAAAATCAAAATTATACTTTAAACTTTCTGACTGCAAAGGCAGAGGATGTGTTCAAGGAGGGGAAAACTGAAGTTAGGAAAAAAAGTTTAGGCTTTGTTCTAAGTTAACTCTTGAACAAGGCAAGTGTTTGAAAGCTTAAAAAAAGGACATATATTTTATAAATGCTTAGATTATGAAAGGCCAGGTCATGGGTAGGTTTCCCTGAATAAGCCTGTAAGACAAGAACGTATAGTCAGATTTGAAAAATCACATAGATGATATTGTTGTGGAGCCAGACTCTTCATTAGTGATAAAAGTTGCTTTCATATGTCTGAAATTTTCTCTATCTTTATCTGTGAAAGATATTTCACTAGATATTATTTTTCAAATCTTTTTCAGCACTGAGTCATTGCTCCGTTTCTTTCTCATGTGCATATTTTCCGGTAAAGATGCTGTCATCTATATTTTTATTTCTCTTTACTTATTCCCCCCCCACCCTGTCTACTTTTAACATTTTTCTCTTCATACATTTCCACTGTTTTATAAACAATTCAATTAAGATGTGCTTGCGGTTAGTTTTACTCACATTTCCTATGATTGGATCTTACTGACCTTCATGAATCTCAGGGTTTATTGTTCTCTGAGAATCTGGAACATGTTCAGCCATTATACCTTCAAATATTTTGTATATATGCATATACATTTTGATATGTTTTTAATATTTGATGTTATTGTTCTCATGTTTCCATCCTTTAGGAATAGCAATTCAATAAATTCAATATAAATAGGATCATTTGAAGTGCTATGTGTCATTAAAGATCTATTCATTTTTAAATCTCTCTTTTGTTCTCTTTGTGTTTTATTTTCCATAATTCTTATCACAGCTTTTTTCACTGACTAATCTTTTCTTCTAACCGTAACCCTAACTGCCATATTGCACTACTTTCATAAAGGAATAGCAAATCTACAAGGAATAAGACTTTGCTCATTTTTTTTGTTTTCTAGTACATCATGGAAATTTGAACTGTGTTTTATAATATATTTTATATAATTGGTATGGTTGCACTAATAAAAATGAGAAATTAAAATAGATTGCTTACAATATCAGTGATATATTAGGTAGTGTCCCTGAAGAGCTTTTCTGTGGAAGTTCACTGGCTATATCATATTGAACTTAAGCTTGAGCTATTTAATTTTATAGAAAGACATTTCCAAATGTGCTGACTTCTTTAGTGATAATAACTCACTGTCAGTATAGACTACTTAGCAGATTTTTTAAAAAGGGTTGAGCAATATGTACTTTTAAGCTAAAGAAGACAATAAAAAGAGTTGAACTGCTTTCAAAACAAGTCCGTTACTGCAGAAGAATGCTGAAAATATGTTTTTAATATTTTCCTTTTTTCAGAAATGTGCTGTTTAATTTGCATCTTTGAATCTGTGTATCATTTTTAGGTTTGATCACCATTAAAATTAAATATAGAAGGAATTGATTGATGTATCACAAAGAATTAAATTCAGATTTTCAAAAATTAATATATCATTGTATGATGGTACTCAAATAAAATAAATTAAATGTGAAATAATAATTACAAATTATAATCCTTATTTCACCTTTCCCTTTTTATGAGTTCTATTTAGAATACATACAATATTAATACAGAAGTACGAACAGTTTATAAATATGTGCATGACTGAAATCACATCAAGGTACCAACTCACTCTTTTCTTTACCATTATGCATCAAAGATAAAAACAATACAGGTCATTTCTCTTCAAGAATTACCTCTGTTAATTTGCCTAAAAGAAATAAAGTCCTTCTTTTAGAACTGTCTCTAGTTTTCACAGTTGCCACAAATATAATTGTAACTCTTCAATGACCTCCAAAATTCAGAAGTATGATTCTATCTAAAAGGAAAAATATTAATTTCTTTTTTAAGAGAATTGACATTTACTTTATATGTTTAATCTTTCTGCATAAGTATTTACTATGTTCATTTAAGTTAATGGAGTTCTGATAGAGATATTTTATATGGAAAGATCTAGATCTGGGAGTAAGACAACATAGTATCCAATATGCACAAACTCAGAAAAATAAAATCATTGATTTTAAATTATCCATTACATTCATGATGTTTATCAGTAGCAAATTATACATTAGTTTTCAGTTATTTTTCAGTATATCCTTTCATATTCACCGTTTTCTTTTTCCGATTGTAAAACAATTGGTTGACATTTTGAAGAGATTTTTCTAATGTTAGGAAGCAAAACCAAAACAACTCATTTTAAACTTATCCAGTATTTCAAAGGAACATGAGTATATACTTGAATCACTTAAATACATGCAGTTTTTCTATTTACTTTGCTTTATGGGTTATTTTTATTATCATAAAGTTAGCACAATCCTTTAATGGCTCTTCTCAGAGTCCTCATATGTGTAAAAGAAGCCTATTATACTCTCAAATAATAAAACACATTGGAATAAATTCACCTGCACTTTATATGCTTTATAAATTAGAAACATAAAAACAAAAGTGGTAGTTTCAATACAGGCTTTCAGACATATCATTATGGGATCTGCAAAATGCTACTCTAGGCAATGACTTACTATGAAGAAATGCATACCTACCTAGAAAGAAGTCATGTTTTTCCTAATCAAATTCAAATAGAATCTTACTGGAATTTAGCTTGTTATTATATGAAATCAGATATTCAAGTGACAAAACATGAGACTGAAATGCAAACATGTTTCCTAAATTCTATGAAAAGAATTTTTTTTAAAATTTTTTAGCGTCTATCAACCACGTTTACATACCCTTACATAAAGTTTTAAAGGCAGATATAATTCTGCCTAATTGTCCTCATTTTCCTATTGAAGAAAACTGAGGCTTACTCCACTCAACAAAGTCCAAGGTAAACAAGATCACATAGCTTGCATGAGGCAAACAATACCTCTTATTTAGGTCTTATATCCAAATTAGCTGTCTTTTCACCACTTTGTCACACAGATTCAAAAATGATAAATAAATAGCAAATCTGGGACATAGCTGCAATTACACAAATCACAGAAAAGATATACAGGAGTACCACCAAATGTGCTTGTCATCCAAATCAAGAAACTGAGAATCATTTCTCAGTATTCTGTTCTTAAATCTCTTCTTTTTAACTTCAACATGGTTAGGCTAGCCATTCAATAATTTCCTTTTGCTCTTACATTCATTAATATTAAGTCACATATGTTAAGTAAGTTAAGAATTAGCAAAGATAAGTAGAGAAAAGAATAGTCTAAGCTCATATATTTGAACCATGTTTGTTAGCTGATGAAGACTTGGAGGTACAATACCTCTAAGTAGAGTATGTTAAAATTTGTAGAAAAAGAGGATGAGTGAGAGGAAGCCCAAGCAAACTTATTTCTATTATCATATATCACAGCTGGGACTAAGAATAAACAGGTGGAGAACCAATGTAGAATAAAATAATCCATTTACTAGATCGATTCAAAATGTTGTGTAATAGATTACTGTCTCTGTCGTTTGTGCCATTCTACACATGATAACATTTAGCCCTATTGAATGATAATCTGCATCAGGTCACATTTTAATAAAAGTATAAATGCATAAGACTTCCCAGGTGACTTAGTGGTACAGAATCTGTCTGCCTACCGGAGACACAGGAGACGCAGGTTTGATCCCTGAGTTGGGAAGATCATTTAGAGGAGGAAGTGGCAACTACTTCAGTATTCTTGCATGGAAAATTCCATGGACAGAGGAGCCTGGTGTACTACAGTCCATGGAGTCACAGAGTTGGACACAGCTGATCATGCACACGTATGCACACACATACACACATGCATAAATTCATAATTTTTATGACTTCATTCCAAAACATAAGGTGTTTTTTTTTTTTTAAGTTTCAAGGAAAATATTTGAGTCTTGATGCTATAGTTATCTAATCTTTTCTAAGTGTTCATATGAACATATCAAACGATACATAGTTTTATATTTGAGCAAACTAGCTTCTCTTTGCTTCCCTCATCGCTCTCTAGTTTCTCAAGAAAACTTTGTTACATAATCTTCATTTTTCTAATCTCTGTATGTTATCATGCCACAAGGCCCATTATCTGTGTGGAACTCACATCCCAGACCTACTCACCCAAGACAATAATATCAAATATTATCTAGATAAAGATGACTCTTCCCATATCTGTCTTTTCATTTCCAACTTCTTCCATGATCTCAACACTTGTATAAACTTAGCATGGGCAAAAATCTAACTTCCTATCCTTCTCCTGAATCTGCTCTGTAAGTAATATTCCTTGATTCATTGAATGCTAACTCCACTCACTCAGTGGCTCAGACCTCTAAACTTGGAGTCGTCTATAACTTTTCTCTTTCTCTCATTTTTATGTTTCATTCAACAGTACAGCCTATATGGTCCATCTATAGCATGCATCTTTCTCCATCTCAGTTCCTATCTCTTCTACATTAACCATCATCTGTCACCAGGACAGCTAAGATAACTGAATATTTTGATTACCTGTTTCTGTTATTTTCCTTCTACATTATTCAGTACATAAAAAACACTGTCGTTATTTAAATACATGTTACTAATCACCTCACATCTCCACTTAAAAGTTCTCAAAGTCTTTTTATTAGTTAAAATAATAATTCAAATTTCTCACAGAGAAATTTCTAAAAGGTTCTTGTGAATCTCTTGCCATCATCTCACATACTCTTGTTTCTCATTCCATTCAAGGAACATTTAGCTTCTCAACAGTATACTTGCTCTGGTCTCTGCACCTTGCAGTTGATCCCTCCATCTGGAATGATTGCCTAAAGAAATCCTTGTTGCTCTCTCCTTCAGTTCTTTAACTGCTCAATTTTTACCACTTAAGAAAGGCTTTATCTGAACTCTCAATATAATATGCAAGGTTGAACCATACAAGATTGCCAACAGTCATCTGGTTTTGATCTAAGGTCTGTCAACACATGACAATCTTTGCTCTCCATCTCCCTCTGTCTCCTCCCATATGCTTTCACTGACATTGAAGCACCTAATAATTGCCTGATCTTATGGTGACTTTTCATTTGTTTATACATTGACCATCTGTCTTTCCCCACTATATATAAATATAAGCTGCATAAGACCAAAAAATTAGTTTTTTCTTTGAGCAATATTTAGTATAGGAAGCAGTCAATGAGTGTTCATTCACTATATGAATTGATTCCCATTTTATAAATTGACAATAATAAACAATTTAACTCTCATTTTGGGGGAGCAAAAAGTAGAATATGTGTAACAAAATTACTAATTTGTATGATTATAGATTTTATGCTTTATAATAATTTTCATGTTTCATATTTGCCTTTTATTTCAGTTTCTGTTATTGTATATGTGGACTCAGTGGCTCAGTCATGTCTGACTCTCTGACCCCATGGGCTGCGGCCCCCCAGGCTCCTCTCTCCATGGCATTTTCCCTGCAAGAATACTGGAATGGGTTGTCTTTTTCTCCTCAAAGGGATCTTCTTGAGCCAAGGATCAAATCTGCATCACCTGCATCTCCTGCATCTCTTGCATAGCAGGGGAATTCTTTACCACTGAGCCACAGGAGAGGCTGTAATTGCATATATTGGTGTTTAAATATGAAATTAATATTTATTCTATAAAATATATGAAATAGGATAAAGCAAATCTAGCTATGAACAATTACGTGTTTCTATATTTTCTTTGTAAATCATAATGTGTATGAAGCACACTGTACTGGAATCTGGATGGGAAAATAAAACATTCTTCATCTGGGTGAAATAGCTTCTTAGCATTTCAAAAGCTCTATTTTCATAGTAATTTTGAATTCATAATCCAAGAATAAAAGCAGAGAGTGCAAAGGGTCATTTATCTAATCTTACGTAACCTTCTGAATAAGTCATAACACACACACACTTTCTTTTTTCTTTTTTTCTGTTTCTCTATTCCTGTATTTGTTCCTGTATTTATTACACCCTCTTTATTTCCATGGTTCCAGTATTGGGATTTAAAATTAAAATTTTAAGTGGATATGTAAATTGTGAATGAAGTTTTGTATTAGTAAGTTAAAAATTTGAAGATTTACTATTTTAACCTTATACATACAGCTTCCTATTACACTCCTCAATCATTTTTTAAAAATTACATATGAAGTTATTGCAGAGAATTCATTGTCTGTTATTAAATTGCAGATGCAAAAATGAAAAGAGATTACCAAGTAGTTCTAGAGGAATAACATATTTTGATTTAATCTGAGACTGTATATATCACTTTAAAATGTAACGCTTTACATTTATATTCTCAATTAAAGATCTAGTGTCAGTTTTCTCCTCCTTACTTAATGTCAATTTTTCTCTAATAAAATTTGTGTTTTCCAAACGTCTAATAAATGTCACTGTCCCCTTTTACTTTTGTATCTGTCCTAAACTCACATCCTGTAGATCTTCTGTGTTGTGCTATTATTTTTAAAAGGACTCTGGACAGACAGGGTGAGAAATTGATGTGTGTCATTTCAATCTCTTTTTCTAACACTGTTCCTCACTATACTCCATTAAAGTCCTAGACAAAGTCATGTGGGCAAATCGAACTAGACTGAAAGGTGTAGAAAATTAAACATGTCTTCCCTATTCTTCAATCTTCTGTAGGCATTTGAAGACAGAAAAATGCCCATATACTAGGACAAATATGGAAAGAAATATCTGAGCCTAAAACATGACATACCCACATCTCTTTCAGACATTTGGATATATAAAGGGAAAACAATGTCAGCACATATCAAATATTTTTTAGTATTATCAGGAGTTGATATATTTTAATATCTTCTAAAGGAAAATCTCAAACATTAACAAAAGCAGTGAAAGTAGCAAAAAGAAGTTCCATGACAATATCAACCAGCTTTGATAATCACCAACCATGACCAAGCTGTTTCTATCTCTGTGTTCCAGTCATCACTTGCTTGCCCTGCTGGATAATTTTGAATCAATTCTCAAATCCTAGATCTTATAGCATTTATTTTATATAAGTAAATTTTAGCAACACATAGAGAATGTACACTACACATTAACCTGTACATATTAGAAAATTAACAGAGAAGAAAACTGAATTAATGTGAATAAATACTTGAATTTGCCATTTCAGAATGATTATAGATACCTAGATAATAATTTAAACATAGTTCTGCCCTTGACAATATTTCTATCCTTAAAATATATTATGAATTGGATTAACCAAGTAGTTCACTTCTCCTGAATTTGTTGAATGGATGATTATGTTTCTCTCACTGCTTCTTTGCCTCTTATATGGAATAATACTAAATCATATACAGAAAATAATGAAATAATTTTAAGAAAAGAATGAAATAATTGAAAAGTTTTGGTGGACAGGATCACCATTGAATTTTCAAAACAAATGCCATTAAAAAGATAAATTGCGGAGGCATTAATTCAGTTGTTCATTTGTATATACTTTCTTTATATATATATATAGACACACACATGTATACACACACATATACACTAAATATATATACACACTCTAGGCTTATATACCACAGGTCAGAGTCTGTGCAATGAAGTGGGAAAGAGAAATACAAAATGTTTCAGATTATGAGAGAGTCTGATGTAAATGTATACTTTTAACACAAAATAAAGAATGCCAAAAGAGACATTTTACATGCTCTTAATAAGTTAACAGGAACAACTTATTAATATTAGAAACTCTATTTTATAATTTTATAACTGATAGTTATTCTTGATTATGGCTTCTGAAGTAATTCTTGATTATGATCTGGTTATAAAAGCAAACTTCTATAATTTTTTAAAACAGGTTACCATCAGTCTAAAGATATTTGGTTCCTGTACATCAGTAAAATTTTACTTTTTATTTTTAAACAGGCAAGCTTCTTTCTTAAGCATGTGGTGAAAAAGTAGTATCAAAAATAGTATCAGATCGAATCTGTCAGCCATAAAGTTTGGGTTGGCCTAGTAGTAGGGAATGGAGAAGGCAATGGCACCCCACTCCAGTTCTCTTGCCTGGAAAATCCCATGGACGGAGGAGCCTGGTGGGCTGCAGTCCATGGGGTCGCGAAGAGTCGGACAGGAATGAGCGACTTCACTTTCACTTTTCACTTTCATGCATTGGAGAAGGAAATGGCAACCCACTCCAGTGTTCTTGTCTGGAGAATCCCAGGGATGGGGGAACCTAGTGGGCTGCTGTCTATGGGGTCACACAGGGTCAGACACGACTGAAGCGACTTAGCAGCAGCAGCAACAGTAATAAGGAATGTATTCAGAGAGACAAATATGAATAGTTACATAATGCATGGTATTTATTTCTCTGTTTGTGGGTTCACTGCTGTATCCCTGGTGCCTTGAAGAGTCCTGCATTGTGTGTTCATTGGCAATGCGGTGTTTTGGTCTATTCAATAGACCTGCAGGAGGGACAGGATGTTACTTACAAGAGGTGGTCACGTAAAACATCTAAAAAACAGAAACAGAAAACCAAACCTTTCATGTAACATGATTTAGAGATAATGACAAAGAAAGGTTTCTCTCTTGCTTTAGGATTACAAATTAAAAAAAAAGAAAAGAAAAGAAAAGTAGTCTTGAAACTTGTCAAAATCTATCCCTAAAACCCCAATCATCAGTAGAATGGAAAGTACATAAGCCAACATAAAGGCAGATGTTTGAGAGAAGGAGAGAGAAAGAGATGGGGCCATAGAGAGAGAAGGATAGATATTCCTGAGTACAAAGCAACAGGCAGGGATGAAGTGTTTATATACATATTCAGGTGCAATGTCCAAATGAACTTCACAGTGTTCAAATAGGTTAACAAAAAATGTTCCAGCTGGTTAACATGAATGTTTAAATCATCTTCATTTTTTTTTCATCAAATAGTTATCACAGAAATTTGCAAATTTCTAATTTTACTCCTGCAATTTACTATTTGAATCTTTGATAGTATCAAGCAAAGAATTTAAAAATAGATGCCATTTCTTTTTTATTTTAATTTTTGTTTTCCAAATGTCTAATTTGTTCTTATGGATTTATGTCTAATTTTGTCTTCTCAATTTCCATTTTTTTTTTCTTTCTCAAAATTACTGTTTGGTTAAAATTAATCTCAAGATGTCATATTTTCTCTTTGAAAATATAAACAGTTTAATTAATCACATATAAATACATTGTTTATGTATCAAAATATCATTCACGTTATTGATTCATTCCTGTCTTTCATAGTAGCATTTTTAATTTTTTTGTTTACTGAGTAGTAAATGTTTACTTGCAAACCCAGTTTTGATTGGGAGTTTCTCTCTCCTCCTTGCTTCAACACCATCCTCCTTTCCCATTTTCTATACACTCTCCCCTAGCTAGCAGTTTTGCCATCGCTCCTGTCCCACAATTCCTAGATGGTAACATAGAACCAGGTCCCTGCTTTCCAGGGATGTGGATGATTCTGCAGATACTGCATGAGAAGAATGCACAGAATGACTCCCGTACTGGTCTCCTGACTGTCTTTCTTTGTTATCTCCTTTGGCCCATATTTTTTGATGCACTCTTAACCTAAGTCAGTATATTGTTAACTTTCCAACAGTTTTTCATCACAAGAAAAACTTCACTCCTGCCTTTCATTTCCTAATCTTATGTGGATAGTCCTTCTTCCTTTTCCCTGGGGAGTCATATTGTCTGCTACCACTGCCTATTTATTAACCAGAGGTCAGTACCATGCAACATTTGCTGATTGTGATTTTTCCTTTCATAAAGTTGTTTTGGTATATTTAAAGTTAGTTATGTCTTCTTGTTTTCTACTTTTCATATTTTCTTCCCTCATTGCTATGTATTTGGAGCAGTGGGTGTCTCTCAGTATAAATACTCTGGGGCATGTTAGTAAGAAGCTAAGCTTGTTTTATCCAACAGTGTTAAAATTTAACAATAATGGCAATGTATATTGTTAGTGTGTGTGTGTGTGTGTGTGTGTGGAATGTCAAATATTAAAAAAAAATAGGTGAGCTAGTATTTCAAAATAGTTAGTCATCTTACAGCCTTATTGATGCAAATACTTTCCTGGTTAGACTTTCCTTACAAGCTCTGTTACACTTGTTTAACTCAACCCGGTGGGATTTTCAGAATTCACAGGTGATAGCAGTCAAATAAATGCACCTGGAGAGAAAGAAAGAACCATATGACAGCTGTTGGAGACAGATTTCGACCATCTGTTATAGAGTGACTACGAAAAAGAAAAATATGGACATTTGAAAATGCGGATTACATGAGAATATCATAGTATAATATGCAGATTTATAAGAAATACATATTTAGTCATTCAGATGAACAAAATATATAGTCCATAGTTCCTGACTAACAACTCCCAACATTCTTGGAATTTCCTGAGTGATAAGAGCATGATTTGTTATAATATTTTGTCTACTGTCTTTGGTTCCTCAAATTGCTTCAGAGCCATAAAAGGTGAAGTTAGTGTCTTGTTATTCACTGTTTCTGCTGTCTTGTCTGGAGAAGGAAATGGCAACCCACTCCAGTATTCTTGCCTGGAGAATCCTGTGGATGGAGGAGCCTGGTGGGCTGCTGTCCATAGGGTCGCACAGAGTTGGACGTGACTGAGGTGACTTAGCATGCATGCATGCATTGGAGAAGGAAACGGCAACCCACTCCAATGTTCTTGCCTGGAGAATCCCAAGGACAGAGGAGCCTGGTGGGCTGCCGTCTATGGGGTCGCACAGAGTCGGACACGACTGGAGGGACTTAGCAGAACAGCAGCAGCTGTCTTATCAACCATAGGTTTATGGTAGTAAGGTAACTTTTGGAAAGCACCTAAGGATGGGGACTGGTTGCCAAGACAATTAATCATGAATTCAAGGGTGGAACTTTGTCCATCCCCTGATGGACCTTTTTCCATCTCCTCTCCAGGAGGGGAGATAGGCCGGATGTTGAATCAGTAACCAGAAGCCAATGATTTAATAAAACACACTGATGTGATGAAGCCTCCAGAAAAACCCAAAAAGACTATTTTTGAGAGATTCTGAGTTGGTGAACACATGGAGATTGAGCTTTCATGTCCTTTGTTCATAACTTGTCCAATGCATCTTTTGCATTTCTCTTTCCATGTTATATCCTTTTATAAAAGACAGGGAATCTAGTAAGTGACATGCTTCTCTGAATAGTGTGAGCGCTCTCTTAAGTGAATTGAGGCCAAAGAGGAGTCACTGGAATGCCCAAGCTATATAGCTGGTTGGTACGAAGCACAGTGGCAAACAGGAATCCAAGTGATGTCAAAAGTGAGAGAGGGACAGTCTGTGGGACTGAGGTCTTGCCTTGTAGGATCTGATGCTATCTTCAGGTCCATAGTGGAATAGTTGAACTGAATTGTAGGAAGTCCACCTGGTGTTCAAGAACTGCTTGGTCACGTGAGGACTCCCCCACCACCACCATGTTGAAATTGAGACTAGAACCCAAAATATATAGCAATAATATATTAATAGAAAATAGGTAGGAATGGACAAAACAAAATGAACCTGAAGAGAACAGTTTTGCTTTTAGAATAATTAATACCACCATAATTATGCAGGATTTTTTTAAATCAGAAATCAACAAAGTGAAGAAAATACTCAAAGCATTTATGTTGAATTATAAATGGTTGGGCATAGAAAAATGAATATTTAATATTAATGTGGGATAAAGAAACAAGCATCTTTGGAAGAAAATACAGCAATACCAATACACTGACTACTACTAAATATGTCAGCAAGTGAATGACTAGGAAAACAAAAACAAATGGGTCTTTACTAAATAGAATGTCTACAATGACTCATTCAATTTTAAGTACATTTTTGTTTTCAGGGTTTTAAAAGTGGAAAAATACTTCAGAAATTACTTTTACTATGTTTCACATGCTCAGGAATTTTTTCAGTATTCTATTCTTTTTTTTTTTAATTAAAGAGAGTCTGAATATTTTGAAGCCTTGAATGAAGTGATATACAATATATGTAGAGTAATTTCTGCCAGAGAGTTAATATAAGGCCCAACTTTAGTGTCCTGATTCAATCACACATTTGCCTTCCAAGAAAACAGCATAATGGTATAATATGGCAGATGCTTATAAAGGAGCTACTTTCATAGTATACCACAAAACCCTGAAGAATGGCAGGACTCTATTTTGACAAAACCTTCCAAAATTTTCTATTATAAATATATCTAAAATTAAAGGAGCATGTTCTTTAACAAAAGTATGCTTCATAAACATGCCCAACAAAAGCAATAAAAATGAAGCAAAAAAGGAAAAATATAGTGTTAAAAAGTTAACCGGTGCATATTAAATTTGAATCATTTCTTCGAGCAAACATTGATTTGAACTGAATAGCATCAAGCCAAAGTTGTAAGGAGTGCTCCACCAGTAGGGACTGGGGATGGACGCTTTATCTAGAAGAGACGAAAGGACAGCAAATAAATTATTTGATTACTTATGACTTAAGTGATTACCTTATTTGGGAAAGCCTCATTGGTTGTTTGTGATGGACTTTTCCTAACCTTTGCTTTCTCAGATATGGATGCATTCACTCTGGCTTAGGTTTGGTTTGTTTACATAGGCTAATGAGGCATTAGGGCCACCACAGTCTAAAGGTCACTTTGTTAAAATACTTTAACAATGAATAGATAGATAATACTTAGAGTTTTGGTGAGGAGTCTCTTCCTGGCTGCAAATTGCCATCTTCATGTTGTATCTGTATATGTTAGCTCCCTGGCATCTTCTCAAGAGGGCGATAATTCAATTTATGAGGACCCCACTCTAATGACCTAACTACCTCTCAAATGGCCCCACTTCTTAATTACTTTGGAGATTTGATTTTAATGTATGAAATTTGGAAGAACACAAACATTCCATCTATAACACACATCCACTACTGTAATATTTGTCTGTCCTGCTCAAAATAATTTACTATTAGTTTTCTTTATCTTAATATACAAATCTAGAGGTGAAACCTCCAAGACAAATCAGTGAGATGCCCTCAAATATATTTTAGATTAGTAAGAGGGAGAAAATAATGAAATGGATGCTAAAGAAGCCAATTACTTCATGAATGCTATAATGATAGTAAAAATTGTTCAAGGTGAACTAATTATGCTTCCCGATCTTACAGGTTGTTGTTGAAGACATACAAGATGTTACTGACTATATCCAAGTTCACTTACCCAAACTGTATGAATCACACTGTGTATTGAGTGAAATTAGCAGTAAGTTTTCCCTAAACAGTCATAGAAAAATAATGTATGAACTATATATATAAATTTTAATGCAGGCTGTGCCTACCCACTTATGAAATATTCTCAATGAATATGAGATTCTGACAAAACCGATTAGAAGACTAGAAAAATGTCAAGAAAAGAAATTCTACATAAAAGGAATATAATTAAAATATGAGTGGAGAGGAGCAGTGTTACATCAAAAGGAGGGACAATAAAGGTATCTTATCTCTGAAAGTGAAAGTGTTACTCAGTCTTGTCTGGCTCTTTGCGACTCCATGGTCTGCCCATGGAATTTTCCAAGCAAGGATACTGGAGTGGATTGCCATTCTCTTCTCCAGGGGATCTTCCCAACCCAGAGGTCAAACCCAGGTCTTCTGCATTGCAGGCAGATTAAAATGGTTGGATGCATGAGACGGGTGCTCAGGGCTGGTGCACTGGGAAGACCCGGAGGAATGGGATGGAGAGGGAGGCGGGAGAGGGGATTGGTATGGGGAACATGTGTAAATCCATGGCTGTTTCATGTCAATGTATGGCAAGAACCACTACAATATGGTAAAGTGATTAGCCTCCAATGAATAAAAATAAATGGAAAAAAAATACCAACATTAAGAATGAGGCAAACAATACTACAAATCAACAATAAAATTTTATAATATTTCAAAATAATAATAAAAAAAGTAAAAAAAGTCTGAGTACAACTTATTAATATTTTCATCAGTACTGTGTGCTGGGACTTCTAAGTAATGTCTCATTTTGGTAATCCACTGAATGGAAAAAAAAAAAATCTGCATCATTCCTCACATTTTCAGTCTGTTTTTAACCTAGTACTGAGCTAACCAATCTATAGACAATCCGGGAGTGTATGGCCCTCAGAGATAAAGACTAATGCATCCTTCTTGAACTGCTAAGCCTGTGATATTTTTATCAGGTAGAAAGAAAGCTAGCTTAGTATCCCAAGAGTCATTTCAAACATTCCAAAGTTCATGTATTTTACTCTTGCAAAATGTCTAAGGAAAAAATAAGCAACTTAAGAATGCTGCTGCATCTATCTCATTTCCGCAAAACCATTGAATTAAAAACAATTTCAACAGCTGTTATAGCCATCCTGCTTCTTAGCAAAATTCGGTGTCATCAAGAGGAAAGATGATAGACTAGAAAGTTAACAAAATAAGAAATATTGATTTATTTTTATTCCATCAGTAATTTAATCAGTGTGAGATTTGTCAACCATTTACCAACTTTAATTATTTGGGAGGATTCACCTAGGAATTTGTGGCATTGAACTGTCAATTTCCTGGGGGAAATTCCACCTACTTATATCATTCTATCTCTCAGAGGTTAAAATACAAAGTGCTCTTTGTATTTTTCAAATTTAGAAATGTCCTCTAGCAGGTGATACTATCCAAAAGTATGCCTTTCTATGCTTATGAATTTTTCATGTTTTCAGTACTAACAGTGAAAACAATCCTTTCTTCTGTATCCTGTAATGTGGCATTGGGACCTGACTATTTTTTTTTCTTTTTCTCTCTTTCTTTTGTAGAGTCGTGCTGAATCTTTAACAATTTTAAGATTGGTGCTATTATTCCCCTTCTCTACTTTTCGATCCTAATTTTATTTTTCTCTGGGGATTTTTTCTTCCTCATATTTCATCTCTTTTTAGAGTCCCAAATGTATTTTCCTAGGATTCCACCAGAAGCATCCACTGGTCTTCATACCTAGCTATTGCACTATTTGCTTTCAAATCTTAATAATTGGATGCTTTACTAAATCAACCTCAGGAATCCCCTGGCAGTCCAGGGATTAGGACTGTGCTTTCATTGCTGAGGACATGGTTTCAGTCCCCGGTCAGGGAACTAAGATCTTACATGGCATGCAGCATGGCCATAGATAAATACATAAACTTGAAAATGAAATAAAAATTGAGAAAAATAAATCAATCTGTTCCCAGGCTAGAAAAGTTGGATCAGCTCAGTCATACCTTTGTTACCATGTTTCTGTCACTTGAAAAAGTGGAGCTTGCCTTTTTCCTCTTGTTTTAACAGTGGAGGAAAATAATTTTAATTTGAACTAATACAAACATTTTGAAAAGTGATACAGATGTATTGCAAGTTATTTATATACCATAAGTGTGTAAACTACCAGCTAATCTCTGAAGTGCTTCAAAAAGACTTTTTTTTTGGTTTTTTTTTTTTTCGTTTTATTTATTTTTTCCATTTATTTTCATTTGTTGGAGGCTAATTACTTTACAATGCATGAAAAAGACTATTTTGAATAAGATTGTCTGACCCACTCACTGCCATTTGTTTTCAGATAATACAGTTATTATTGATGCATAGCTATCATCTATTGAAAAATTTTTGATAGGATAAGATGAAATGAATTTTTGAAAGAATAATTATGACAGCAAAAACTTGAACATTGGAGAATGCCACTTTCTTCAACCCCCACACCATCACTTCTGTTTATTATATGCTTTGCTTCCATAATCCCTTATTACTGGCTTCCTTCATACTTTCTTCATCAGGCTAATCATTATTTTTTTAAACTGATGTTATATCCACTTGGGGAAGAAGAAAAAACAAAATCCCCAAAACATCAGCTACTAAACCCACCACAAAATGAGATTAGATATCCCTACACTATTCATATAGTACATTACCCATACATTGATTGCACCAGTAAACACAATTAAGGATTTAGATTTCTTCACTTAGTGTTTCTCCCCCTAATATCACAAATACCTTGAGTACTCACATTTTTGTCTCAGTATTCCTAAAACATAACCATGTACCTCTCTTGAGTTATAAGTTCAAAGAATCTTGGTTAAATGAGTAACTGCCCAAATGTGTTGTATTCTGAATAGTAAAAGCTACTCAAGTATTTTGAAAGAATTCTAGAAATAAGAACCATCCTACGTGGTCAATAGGTGATGAAACTATGTATAACTTCAATATTCCTATATATACATAAACTTAACTTGAGCATAAACTTGAATCTGCCCATTGGTGTGCCTTTTATCATAGTAGGCAAGAACTGAAAACATCAGTTGTGTTCCTGGCGTGATAAATAAGATCATCAGTATATAGCTTAAATACAGCAAGAAAAAGGTTAAAAAGACACAGAGCTGTTTTATGTGCACTTTTTAAAAACATTCTGCATTGTAATTTTTAAAAAGCACTGAAAAATTGTCCTCAGAACAGTTGTGAAATATCTACTATGGTTTTCCAGGATTTTGCTTTAGAAATTAAGTGAAGGGTCATCATTAGGTGCCTTTTATTTGTAGTCAAATTAATTTTATTTTATAAATATTAATTTTCTATTTACAGTAGTTTATGTTACCTAACTAAATTTGGAGGAATTAAGTCATGAAGCCACAGTAGCAAGAACATTAAAGAGTAGCAGGAGGATAGAACAGATAAATATGGAAGTCCTACTGGATGAACATGGTTGGTGCTTACAGCTCGGCTTCTCACAGAAGCCATAACCCTTTAAGAGAGGGTAGCCTGAGTGGGAGAAACAGCCCTCTCTATCTCTAAAGCTTTCTGTGTTCATCGAATGTACATGTTTAACTTCCTATGCACACTGTGGACTTGTGTATCTAACGTTTTCAGAACAACTTTATATTTCCCTAGTGACTGACTGTACTCACTGGCTATATATTTGGACATGCTGTCACTAACTGCTCTCACCGAAACATTTTTTTTTTTTAACCCAGGTTTAAATTAGAACATTTAAAAGATAATGCTTTCCCCATCCACAATTAAGTAAAAATTTAAAGTATTCAATTAAAGTAACTCTAAACAATAAGAAATGTATGTAAAGAAGCAAAATAATGGCAGAAGGTTGTTAATTATAGTTTTTATTTCACAGCACATTATTACCTAGAATACTTAAACAAGAGGATTATGTGTGCTTTAAGGATGAGTCCATATAACTTGTAAAATTTATTAATAAATATTTAATTTTAATATTAAGTAAATATTTAATATTAATATTAAATAAATAATACAAAGTACAGTTATTAAATATGTACTTAAGTTTCCATAGTGAATATAGTTGTGATATACCAAACCATCCCCCAAATAAATTCTTTTGCATTTTCACTTTCACAAGTTTAACAGTTACACACAGGATATTTTAGCTCATTAATCAACCATCCAAAGACCCATTATTGTCTCTTTCACTCTATGCTGCATTTTATTCAGCCTTCCTTTATAGTCTTAATTCCAGACATTCCTTGACCACATTTCTTAGGGTATAAAAATGATTCCTGTGACCTCACCCACAGTGAAATTGTTACACTGTAGTTTATCAAGCAGTTTTTAAAGATAAGGCTGGTGTTCTGAATCTTTTCCCCTGAAATGTCTCTAGATTGATTATACATATTTTAATCTTTTATATATACCCCTGTTCCTCTTCCTCTGGGTTTTTCAGTTCTTGCTTTAAGAGAGCCACTCTACTTAATTTCCTGCCATCGGGTCACTTCTGAATGCATCATTTCTGTCAGCTCTCTGACTTGCCTCTTGCTTGGTCTGATTTCCTTAGGACCCATTAGCTTATGGTCTAATAACATCTAAGGCAGCCTTCTTAATAACAGTAAGATAGATTTAGACCATTTTATTTTTTCTTTTACATATTTCTTTTCGGACCTTTCAGATCTCATTTTTCCCTTCATATCTGAGGAGCTTCTCTTCTAAGGTAGGATGTGTTATCTCAAGGAAAGCTTAATGTCTTTCTTCCAGCTTAATTCACATACGCTTTGAAAATTTTGTCTTTGGTTTATCACTGCATATATCATCAACCTAGTCCATGTTCTTGTTGGATCTGTAGAAAACCTGATTCCTAAAGACAGGCTATTCCAAACAGAGATTTTAAAATTACCCAAAGCAGAAAATGACCAGTTCTGCATATCTAGGCCTGACACAAATAGCTTAAAGTCAAAAGTCACAGTCTTGTATTGCTTATCTCACATTGGACTTAACATGCATTCTAAAATTTAGATATGGATAGAAAAATAGTGAAAATATGGAAAATTGATTCTTATCCCCTTTTATGTACAAATGCACCATCTATAGAAACATTTCTTTCCCCAATAGTTGAATCATTACTACTTGCAGGGAAAATAACACCTGAATGTTTTGAGATTCCCACAAAGCCTCATGAAGCTGGTGTATGCTTTCTCACATACGACTTGGTCCTGAGGAACCCAGGTCCCTGTGTTTCTAGGTGACCCAAACATTGGCTGAAAGATGTCTTCGTAAACTGCAATTTCAAGCTAAGATCAACATACTCTTGGCCTAAGCCCTATGGCCTCAGATACGCAGCAGCCAGAACTACTCAATTTTACCTACTCAGTTACAGTAAATGCTATCCAGTCTCCTTCCCTGATGAAATCATTTGATTCAGTTCAGTCACTCAGTTGTGTCCGACTCTTTGCGACCCCATGGACTGCAGCACGCCAGGCCTCCCTGTCCATCACCAACTCCTGGAGTCCACCCAAACCCATGTCCATTGAGTTGGTGATGCCATCCAACCCTCTCTTCCTCTGTCGTCTCCTTCTCCTCCCACCTTCAATCTCTCCCAGCATCAGGATCTTTTCAAATGAGTTACTTCTTCGCATCAGGTGGCCAAAGTATTGGAGTTTCAACTTCAACATCAGTGCTTCCAATGAATATTCAGGACTGATTTCCTTTAGGATGGACTGGTTGGATGTCCTTGCAGTGCAAGGGACTCTCAAGAGTCTTCAACACCACAGTTCAAAAGTATCAATTCTTCGGTGCTCAGCTTTCTTTATAGTCCAACTCTCACATCCACACATGACTACAGAAAAACCATAGCCTTGACTAGATGGACCTTTGTTGGCAACGTAATGTGCCTGCTTTTTGATATGTTGTCTAGGTTGGTCATAAGTTTCCTTCCAAGGAGTAAGTGTCTTTTAATTTCATGGCTGCAGTCACCATCTGAAGTGATTTTGGAACCCCCAAAAATAAAGTCTGCCACTGTTTCCATCCCCATAAAGAATCATTATGCTCCTCAAATTCCACTCCTTCTTTCTTTCTCAATATCTTCAGCCTAAATAAACAGCAACTGAGTTTTACTTTATCTAATAAAAAATGGACCTTTTTATCTTGGCCAAGTTCTGAACATTGGTACCTAGAACATAAAATCTCAACAGTTAAAGACCAAAACAACACCATTTTGACAAAAGCTAAGTTCAAACATGTGGCTTTAAGTCTAGTAGTTAAGGAGCTAGCTGGCATTGTATACTAGAATTCAGTGGATAGAGAGGCCTGGCAAGCTACAGACCATGGGGTCACAAAGAGTTGGACATGACTGAGTGACTAAGCACTTCTTCAGGCCAGAATGTGAAGGGCTAATTTATGATCCCCCTTATAGGGGCCTATTTCTGCAAAATTTTTAAATTGAGATGAGAATGTGGACTTTAATGGATAGTTCTTTAAGCAGGAAAGAGGAAAGAAGTAAAGGGCTGAAAAGGGTCCTTCCCCAGTAGAAATAAACCACAGCATGCAGGACAACAGCTGACTGTGAGAGGCATGGTCTTAAGATCAGCAGCACATTCTTTCCTTCCAAAGATGACTGAGGTTGATATCTATCTCACATCTACTTTGATTAGCAACACAGAATTATGTTCTATTACATGCAAATATCATGCCCATAAAAAAAATGTTTTCTTTCAAGTTATTTGGAACATTAGAAAATGACTTGTGTGTTTTTTTTTCTTTTTTTTTGATTTTCAAAAAATATTGACACACTCAGCATTAATATTGCATTTTTAACATATCTGCATATGTTATATTTGTTCCCTGCAGAGGATTTTCCAAACATGAAGATTGTAAGCTATGCCTGTGTGTTCGGGACTAGATTATGCAGTTTTATCATCATAAGTTAAGTTTTTGGAAGTCCAGAAATTGACAGTAGCAATAAGGTGAGGCAGATTTACTTCAAATATTGTTTTCATGATTTCTAAAACAAACAAAGGGGTATTAACATGGAAAATATCTTTGCTTAAATATTTCAAAACACAAACTTCATACCATTAATGAGGTGGGAACCAACTTATTTTCCTGATTTTATAACCAATACATAGTTAGCAAGAGGAAAGAGAATTGAGATGATAAAAAAAAAAGTTTAATAGATTAGATACAAAAGAATACATGTAATGAATTAAATGGAAGAAAAAGTAGGGTAAACTACAAAAGAGAAGCAGACAAAAAAGAAGCCACTGTAAGTGGATACCTTGGGGCAAAACGAGAATGAAATGTGTCTTCAATATTAATGTTCTAAGAAAATAAGTATTTGATTTTGTTTCTATGACCACAGGTGTTAGAACTAATTGCAAAGATTCAATTGCAAAGGGGAGAGGCTGACATCCCTTTAAAACTCGATCATAACTTGGTGGCGGAGTAGGAAATGGCAACCCACACCAGTGTTCTTGCGTGGAGAGTCCTGGGGATGGAAGAGCCTGGTGGGCTGCTGTCCATGGGGTTGCATACAGTCGGACATGACTGAAAAAACTTAGCATGCATGCATGCATTGGAAAAGGAAATGGCAACCCACTCCAGTGTTCTTGCCTGGAGAATCCCAGGGATGGAGGAGACTGGTGGGCTGCCATCTATGGGGTCGCACAGAGTTGGACATGACTGAAACGACTTAGCAGCAGCAGCAGCAGCATAACTCAGTGGAATTTATGAAGAAGTCTTGAAAAAACGTTCAGATCTTGAATATACAAATTATATCTATGAATAGTAATTGGGTTATTCATATATTGTTATATTGTGTATGGGCATATGTATTCACTAAATTAATTTGTAAAGAATATTAAAAGTAAGTTTCTTGAAAAACTTCCCTATTATTAAAGTTTAATAGTATTTTTGATTAGCTTCTGATTTAAATTTAGACCCTGTCCTCTTCAGAGAACTTCCTTGTTCATTTCCCTTCTCTGTCTCTATGAAACAGTGAAACTAGCCTAACTTTGCTTTCTGATGTGTTCATTTTTCCTCTAGCTTCTAGATCTTCTTTTAAAGGGAAGTTAGTTCCTCCTTCCAGCAGTGAGATTTTCAAATATTTAATTTTATTTAGTCTTAATTATTGTAGTAAAGTGATATGCAGCAACTTTACATTTTCTCTCTTCTTATATAATGTATGAATATGACATTTATCCATTCATATCCACTGGTTATTGAATATTAAGTTTTATGTATCAGGCTTAATAGATAATTTTCAACTTGCTACATCCAAAGAAAATGGTTAAAACATAATTAATTGCACAAACAAGTAATTAAAATATAATTGACTATGATTATATATAAAAGACAAAAAAGGTTTCTAAACTTCAATTATTGGTTCACCTTGAATATTTGATTTCTATTTGTTTATCTTCTAATTGGAGAAGGCAATGGCAGCCCACTCCAGTACTCTTGCCTGAAGAACCCCAGGGACGGTGGAGCCTGGTCGGTTACGGTCCACAGGATCGTGAAGAGTAGGGGACAACTGAAGTGACAGCGGCAGAAGCATCTTCTAATTATTAAAATATTTTATTTATTTTTTATATGGATTTAGCTCAACTAAATGTTCTTTAAAATCAATTTTTAACTTACAGCTAAAATTACATTTTTTGGGACTATCCAATACTTCTGTTTTTATAATAAAATTATTTATATATAACATAATGAATTAAACAAATTTTGTTAGGATGTAAAAATCAGTGAGCCAAAACATTCTTGATACTGGTAAAATGACACGTTTTTCAAACTATAATTCATTATAGAATGCAACTGAAATTTTATGAGTTAACGGATATAAGTGAATAAGAAATGAACATTCTTTAGAAAATAATGCCTGTCTTATAATAAAAGGAACTTAAGTGTCAGTCAAATTTTCCAAAAGCATTATGATGGCATAGGTATATTTAGAAAATATTTCCATACTTTTATGTACAAAAACTTTCTAATTCACTTTATGTTTCAAAATAATCTTTCACATATCTCTTCTTGTCTAATGTTATATGTGAGCCTAAAATTTGAGTTTTTAGTACTATCACTATAAATACTCCAATTTTAAGCTCTTAAGTATTATATAAGAAAATTTTTAAGCTACGAGATCTTATGAATGAGCTTAAGCATAAGATGGTTTTAAAATCAATGTCATAAAATTAATTTCTAAATATTTAATGATATTTCAAGTAAAAGGATTAATAAGTAATATTGAAAATATTAATTGAACAACTTATTGTATAAATTATTTGGAGTATTTATTACTTTTTAAAATGTTTTTACATTCTAATTTGTATTTAAAATCTCCTTAGGCAGTTAATAACTTCTCAAGATACTTTAAATTTATGGGGAGACAAAGGTCCTCTAGAAAATGAAATTAATGTTTCATTATGTTACAACGGGTATGAATAAATTATTTATTTAATCTGGGCAAGGAGAAATGTAAGGAGTTTGTTAATTGGCATAAGTGTACTCAAAAAGGAAAATAAAAGTGAAATTTGGAAAAGAGTAACTAGTTAAAGAACGGTAGCATTATACCTAAAAGTGTTATTATAAAGCTGTATTATTTCACATTATATTACAAATTTAAGTAAAAACAAAAAAATTGTGCATATTTACATTTAAGAGTAAGAATGGCTATTTAATTGAATAAGATGATCAAATATTTGTTAGTGCAAATAGATTATAGAAGTTTATAGTCTACATGCACACTCTGAAATTTATGTTGATTTTTATTTGCTCACACAGGGTCAAGTAGTAAATTGCATGCTATAGGTACAAGAATGTAACAAAATATATATATATAATATTAATATTTCTGAGAAAAAATAAAAACAAAATCCCCAACATCTGTATTTATCTCTATTTCTAATGCATTTGAATCTCATTCTTGTGAATTTTTCTTTTATTTGCAATTTTACCTTGGACCTGTCTTGGAATTGCATGTGTCCTTCTATACCTGCCAGTCTACTATTGTTACAAGATCACAAGTTATATTTGTCTTGTTGATTCAATGATACACAGTTTGTCACGGTCTCTGTAGACCGGGACCTGGGGACTGCAGTCGAAGAGAAGAGGGACGCAGGGGACCCAAGTCTCGAGTGAAACAAGGGTGATTCATTTGCAGAAATACCTGTTTATATATCTTCATACAAGGCAGCTTTACGCAGTAAAAAAAATTGAACAAGAACAAAGCCAAACAAATAACAATCTTCAAAGGGCCAGAAAGCATTCAATATCTTGAGTAAGAGGGGCGTAACTGAATAGATTACATTTAAGTAAGGTCACTGAAGGGAGCCACTGAAGGGAATCCATGCAGGTGCCCTCTCTCACGATCTCAGTCCTGAGAACTGCATGTAGCTCTGCTTGCTCCTGTTTTCCAGGAACTGATGAGGAACAGAGAGTCCTTGAGAAACAGCACACAAAAGAAAAGAATAACATATTGGATCCCTTAAAGCTGAACATCCCCCGACAACAGTTCAGTTATCCAGTATTTGGTCTCTCTTATGTAGTTAGTCCTGGAATCTTATGCAAATTATGTAACATCTCTAAATCTTAGTTCTTATTTGTATAGTGGGCTTATTATAGATAATCCATGTAAAGTGCTCAACTTTCTGTCACATAACTCTTAACAGATGAGTAACTTAAAACCAAAGATGAACAAACTGAACATTTACCTATCAATCATAAAGATACATACCATATTTTTGTTTTTGACATAAAACATAAAGATACAACATAAAATATAACAGCATTATAGTATTTCATGGAAGAAACTAAATGCAAATGGAAGGTCAAATTAAAATAACAGTGAAAGGAAACCTGCAAATAAAGTGGTAGCTGTGTCTTTCTTAAAGTCTGAATTAAACCGGAGTCAAAGGGTCCTATGATCTTGTTGAATCCATAAGCAAAATAAAAGCAAAAACTAATTAAAGAATAAAAGAGAATAAAAGTTACTATCTCATCTATTTCATCAAGGAGACAATTTTGTCCATGCACGTGAACGCATGTGAAGTGGTTCAGAGCTGTCAAATTCTTTGCAACCCTATGGACTGTAGCCCACCAGGCTCTTCTCTCCATGGGATTCTCCAGGCAAGAATACTGGAGTGGGTAGCCATGCCTTCCTCCAGAGGATCTTCCCAACCCAGGGATCCAACCAGCATCGCTTATGTTTCCTGCATTGGCAGGTGGGTTCTTTACCACTAGCGTCACCTGGGAAGTCCTGTCCTGCACAGCTTGGGTCAAAATAATGTATCAGAAATGGCAATCACCCAAATCTGTGGCTCAGTGTGTATGGAACTGTTTAAAGTGGTTAATTATTTTATCATCTGCAACTATTTAATTTAATTATCAGAAACTAAGTACTTACCCACTTAAACTTTTAGTCATTATAATCTCAATGGTCAGAACTCATTCAGCATAAAAGCCAAAGATAGAGAAAACATCAACATTCAAGAAAATTGTGACCATGATCTCATATCACAGGTTTTAAGCCAGTAAATAAAAAATCTCACAAGGTACCTCTTTCTATCACTGAGGTCGACAGCAAAGGGCAGAGCATAGGAAGTTAGACTTCTCTCTAGATATACTAATAATTATCTGACAGTGTATGAAAAATTGAATGAATATCTCAAGTCTTGTAGTGGAATATTGACATTCTATAATTACATCATTTTAGCTTTGTATAATAGTTTTAATATATCTATTATTATTGAAGCAAAATAATGGTACAGAGTTGCTTATTGGTCATACACAGGTCACTGTGAAATAGGAAAGATGATAGAATTTTTTTGTTTCTTATTAAAACTTTAGTTCTAGTAAGAAAATGGCATAATTCTATCCTTTTAATTTCAATGTCTTGACCATAAATAATCAAATAGTGTATAATATAAAAACTATAATGTATACCCACAGTTCTACCTGGTTTTGCATTACTTGAATTCATGAATGGCTAGGTAATTAAAGGCATACAAATCTATGCAGCTTTAACGTATACTACAATTTGTTCTTTAAATTAAAAAAATGGTCATGTGGATAAAAATTATTGCATTTAACTTGCAATTGTCTTTACCAGCGAAGAAGTTACTTCAGTTTCTTTCAAGACCAAATATGTTTATTTAGATTAAAAGTAAAATGTGTAAGCTAATAAATTTTTCAGAGGCAATATGCTTATAAACTAAATATGAATAGCATATCTATAACATTGGAAACATCTGTCATGCAGCAGTTGTGTGCCCTATTGCCACTCAAATAACTTGCGCTTTCTTTTAAATTAAAACATAAATCATTGAATTTAAGAGAGGGTACAGCCATCACATGGAAGTCACTAGTAAATATCAGGAAGCATTCATTGGGTTAAACTTTATGGACCATGATTAAAAACTCTCTCAAACTTCATGTATTGGAGTCTTCAACCTGTCATAGATAAGCAAGATACCCTTCAAACCTTTTTGCAAAGGTGCTTCAAGTCCTTAAGAAAGGGTTTCTATACTTCAACCTTCTCTGTCATCTCCTTTATACACCTTTTTCTTGTGCCGATAAAATGCTTAGATAAAGAAAATTACTATCCACTTTCAAAATGGCTTAGACTATTGTTTATATGTTTGTACATTTTATTTACTAAATGTCCTGTAGATTAAAAAAAAAAAAAAAGTGAACATACCTCAGAGAAAACCACCTAATGAATTATAATAAAGTCCAGTCGGTTCTGTTTTACAAACATGGAAGCATATTCCAACACTCTTTTTTTGGTGGGGGGACACTTAAGAAAAAAATAAATAAATAAAAACCTCAGATTTAAGGAAATTCACCTTCTACTTAATGGGTTGAATTTTGGAGCAAAAAGTTCTTTCTCATAGGAGATGGCACTATATCTTCTATTAATATATATGTGTATGTGTGTTGTTGTTGTTATGTGTGTGCTCAGTCATGTCTGACTCTTTGCAACCCCATGGACTGTAGCCCTGCAGGGTCCTCTGTCCATGGGATCCACCAGGCAAGAATACTGGAGTGGTTTGACATTTCCTACTTCATGAGATCTTCCTGACCCAGGGCTTGAGCTCATGTCTCCTGTGTCTCCTGCATTGGCAGGTGGATTCTTTACCACTAGCAACAACTGGGAAGCCAATATGTACATATGATGAAGGGAATGGCTATCCACTTCAGTATTCTTGTCTGGAGAATTCTGTGGACAGAGGAGCCTGGTGGGCTGCAGTCCATGAGGTTGCAGAGTCAGACATGACTGAGTGACAAACACTTACACTTTTCATGATAAAGATTAACCAAAGAATGTCCCCTGATGCAAAAATGAAAGAGATAAATTTTATGAATAACTTTTGGAAAATGGAGTCTAATGATATGACCACATCAACAAGGTAAGAATATAAATGGAGTATAATTTGCTTTGAATGTGAAAGTGTAGTCAGTCGTGTCTGACTCTTTGCAACCCCATGGACTGTAGCCTGTCAGGCTCCTCTGTCCATGGAATTCTCCAGGCAAGAATACTGGAGTGGATTGCCATTCCCTTCTACAGGGCATCTTCCTGACACAGAGACTGAACCTGAGTTTTCCACATTGCAAGCAGATTCTTTAATGTCTGAGCCACCAAGGAATTTGACAAATCTATATTTATTAAAAAAGGTTTCATGTTCAAAATTATTAGGGATTTTAATCTTTCCCTCTTCATGCTACTATCCCAGATAAATTGCTTTTATGATGATTACAAAATGGTGAAAAGGCTCTCAGGTGCTCAGTTTAGATGGAATACCATTTCTACTTCCATTCTCAAGCCCAGAAGCCCAATCTGATTCTGCTGTTATTAGCACACACTTTTGGTAGTATCTACTCACGCCATCTCTCCAGGGTGTTGCTAATATGACTTTAATCTTCCCCTCAGCTTGACTAGAATTTCTCAATATAAGTACCTATTCTTAGATCATACATTCATAAAATTTGGAATTATAACTCTTTTTCTGCCAGGTGATATGTAAATTTCTCCCAGTCATTGCCAATTTTGCAACCCAGGAATGCTTTTACAAGGAACTGTGATGCATCCCATTGAAAAGTAATCTCACATGGAGGGTAGGACACTTGTTTTGATAAGTACCGGTTAGTCAGTTAGTAAAAACAGATGATATAATCACTATAGTCAAAGTTCCTCCTAGTGTTCTCAGTGCTTTTCAGAGGAGTTCACTCTCTGAAGTTACTTCTCTACAGAAGTTTCTATCCCCTATTGCAGTAGTCTGAATAAAATGTGCTTTTCTCCTTTCTTTATAAGTATTAAGAAACTGAAATCTTTCTTTGGCTTAATTTGATTTTATATTATACTCACCTATAGATTATTTTTCATAACCATGTAGCAGCTCAGAGTAGTTAGGATACTATTTACATACATATGCATGAGACCTAGATAAAATTTTATAAAGAAAATATTGGTGAATTGCTTTATCTTTATTTGGGTTCAGTGGGTTTTTAAAATATTTTATTTTATTTTCAAAGTACATTTTATGTTCACCGGTGTATTATCACAGAGGAGGAAGAGAAAAATTCTGACAATGAGATTTGTCTTAATAGTAAGTTGGATGGAAGGAATGCTATTATCGGGGGTGGGGGGGACGGGGGGTGGATCTCAGTAAGGTATGTTGGAAAGGCCACTGTACCTGCATTTCTCTTTTAAATCCAAAGCCATGTTAGTGCAATATGTATATCTTAAGTGAAGAAAATTTAGTTGCTCAGTCGTGTCCAACTGTTTGAGACCCCATGGATTGTAGACTACTAGGCTCCTCTGTCCATGGGATTTTCCAGGCAAGAGTACTGGAGTGGGCTGCCATCTTAAGTCAGACAGCCAGGAAGAGAGAGTTAGACATTATCTTTCAGGTTGAGGAAAGTAAAATTTATAAGAAGAAATAATCTTCCAGCTTTGTTCAGTTCAGTTCAGTTCAGTCGCTCAGTCATGTCTGACTCTTTGCGACCCCGTGAATTGCAGCACACCAGGCCTCTCTGTCCATCACCAACTCCCAGAGTTTACTCAAACTCGTGGCCAGCTTCATTACATTCATGTAATTAATACAGAAGAGTAAGTTGGACATAGGATATTACTTAATCTGGGAGTAACTTCATTAACTGACAATGTAAAAGAAATTATGAAACAAAATATGTGGAAATACTTGATTAAATAAAATAAGAAATATGATAATGATCATAACAATCAGTTCAGTTCAGTCGCTTAGTCGTATCCGACTCTTTGCAACACCCTGTATTGCAGCATGCCTGGCCTCCCTGTCCATCACAAAATCCTGGAGTTTACTCAAACTCATGTCCATCGAGTCAGTGATGCCATCCAGCCATCTCATCCTCTGTCATCCCCTTCTCCTCCTGCCCCCAATCCCTCCCAGCATCAGGCTCTTTTCCAATGAGTCAACTCTTTGCATGAGGTGGCCAAAGTGTTGGAGTTTCAGCTTCAGCATCAGCCCTTCCAATGAATACCCAGGACTGATCTCCTTTAGGATGGACTGGTTAGATCTCCTTGCAGTCCAAGGGACTCTCAAGAGTCTTCTCCAACACCACAGTTCAAAAGCATCAATTTTTCAGTGCTCAGCTTTCTTCACAGTCCAACTCTCACATCCTCACATGACCACTGGAAAAACCACATCTTTGACTAGATGGACCTTTTTTGGCAAAGTAATTTCTCTGCTTTTTAATATAACAATAATCATATATTAATGATGATTTTAATAATAGTAAACATGTCCTTGGAAGAAAAGCTATGACAAACCTAGACAGCATATTAGAAAGCAGAAACAACACTTTGCTGACAAAGATTCATATAATCAAAGCTATGGGTTTTCTAGTAGTCACGTACAGATGTGAGAGTTGGGCCATAAAGAAGGCTGAGCCCTGAAGAATTGATTCTTTCAAGTTGTGGTGCTGGAGAAAACTCTTGAGAGCCCCTTGGACTGCAAGGAGACTGAGTAAGCTAATTCTAAAGTAAATCAACCCTGAATATTATTGAAAAGACTGATGCTGAAGCTAAAGCTTCAATATTTTGGTGAAGAGCTGATTCATTGGAAAAGACCCTGATGCTGGGAAAGATTGAAGGTAGGAGAAGGGGATAACAGAGGATGAGATGGTTGAATGGCATCACTGACTTAATGGACATGAGTTTGAGCAAACTCTGGGAGACAGTGAAGGATAGGGAAACCTGACATGCTGTAGTTCATGGGTTCACAATGAGTCAGACACAACTTAGAGACTGAACAGCAATGATGTGCATTGTTTTTTTTTTTTTTTTAACTGCAGAAATGTGAAAATGTAGGTACTGTCCCATTAACACTTTTTATCTGAAAAGTCTTTTGTTAATCTAGCTTTAGACTTAAAGGAATGCAATGTGCAGACTACTTTGAGTGAAATCTCTGCCTTCTGGTCTCCAGAATGAAACACTATAATATAATAACTGGAAGTTTGTCAATACAATAAAACTACTGACATATTTTTCTCCATAGGTAAAAGCCTGTTCTTGACTTGGTGTGAGTAAGTATTTTAATATACTGGCAAGTGAATGCTATTTTGGTCCACATAAATTCTCTTCTGATTTGTTTGAGTAATTCATGGATTTATTAAACTCTAAGATAAATTATAAAAGTAATAAACAAAAAACTTTAAAACAACAGTATATAGAAATATTTTTTAGACCTGTGAGACTTCCTGACTTGTTTAAATTCATATTTTAATAATAATCTGTAATTTATTATGTTTGTTATTGTGTAATATTTTTCCTGATGGCGAGATATGGATATTTTTTGCTACTCGTGTTTTATTAATGCTACAGATATTCAAAACAAGTACATTTTATTTGCATTTCTCTGATACTTAATAATATTGAGTATCTTTTTATGTACTTGTTAGTCTTATGTCTTCTCTGGAAAAGTTTCTATTCAGAGTTTTGGTTCATTTTTAATTTTTCTTTTTTTGCTATTGAGTTCTTTGTATATTTTGGGCATTAATCCATAATCTAATTTTTGATTTGCAAATATTTCCTCCCATCCTATATATTGCCTTTTCATTTTGTTCATCTCTTCAGAAACATTTTAGTTTGCTCTACTGTAGTTCTATTTTTTTGCTTTGTCACCTTTGATTTTGCTTTGACACCTTTGGCGTCAAGTCCAAAAGATCCTTGCCAAGACCAAGGTCAAAGAGCTTATTTCTTGTGTTTTCTTCTAGAATTTTTATGTTTTCAAGTGTTTCATTCAAGTCTTTAATCCATTTTTTAGTTTATTTTATGTATGGTATAAGTTAGTGGTTCAGTTTCATTCTCTTGCATGTGACTGTCCAGTTTTTTCATCATCATTTCTTGCAAACTTGATCCTTTCCCCAATGCACATTCTTGGTTTTTTGTCATCCATTAAGTAACATATCTGCATAATTAACCACATATGCATGCTTTTCTATCATGTTCCATTAATCTGTATGTCTGTATTTATGCCAATATTATACTGTTTTAACATAGCTTTGATATATCATTTCACAACTGTTAGGCTGTCTATCACTAGAAAAGATAGATAACAAATTCCTATGTAGATATGGAGAAAAAGAAACTCATACACTGTTGGCTGGAATGTAAACTTGTAAAGTCACATTGGAAAACAGTACGGAAATTCCTCAAGAAACTAAAAAACACAACTATCATATCGTCCTGCGACTGGACTTCTGAATTTAAATCCAAAGGAAATGAAACTTCCTACAGTAAGTTCCCTACACACGAACTTTCAAGTTTCAAATTATCACAGATGTGAACATGTGTTCTAATGTCCAATCACATAAATTAGTTCACGTGTCTGACCTACACATTCGCATGTGTGCACCCCCTGCAGGTGGCTGTGCTTTTGTGTGCTTTACTGTCCAGAACTGTCCAGAGTACAGTAGTGGGGGACCTTTATTTCAAGCCTAGAGTGTCTAGAAGCAAGTGTAAAGTGGCAGCAATAGAGCTGGTAGTGCTAGGCAATTCCAAGTGATAACGACAGAAACAAAAGTGAAAATAAATGACAGTGGAACAGGGCGGAAAGATGATAGACCACACGCAATCAGTAACGGAAGAACCAAAGAGACTCACAACGCAGAGAGTGATAGGGGGTGTTCTCTATCTGAAGACGCACTGTTAATTGTGAGTCACAAGACCAGAGCATAGGACAGTACACAAGTGTTGAGTAGCCGTTCAGAATACAATCCTGTGCTATAGTGTCACCTATGACGAGACAAAAAAGAGATACTACCCAGATATCACTGGGTCATATTTTCAAGATAAAATTGAATCCAGAAAGCAATCAGAATCTGTGCCATCAACCTCAGGCTTGAGTGAAACTGCAACTAGCCCTCTGTCTCCTATTGCTAGCGACACTTCAGCTCTATCATATCCACATCCTCCTCCAGGCAGTAACACTTCTAGTCTGCTCACTCGTTTGTTTTTGGGTCGTTCAGTCACAAATGAGTCTTTGTGACCCTGTGGATTGTCGCAGTCCTTCACCCTCTCAAGGAACTTGCTCAAATTCATGTCCATTGAGTCAGTGATGCCATCCAACCATCTCATCCTCTGTCTTCCCCTTCTCCTCCAGCCTTCAATCTTTCCCAGCATCAGGGTCTTTTCTAATGAGTCATCTCTTCGCATCAGATGTCCAGAGTCCTGGAGCTTCAGTTTCACCAGCAGTCCTTCCAATGAATATTTAGTGTTGATTTCCTTTAGGATTGACTTGTTTGATCTTGCTGTCCACTGAACTCTCAAGAGTCTTATCCAACATCACAGTTTGAAAGCATCAATTTTTTGGCGCTCAGCTTTCTTTATAGTCCATCTTTCTCATCCACACATGATTACTGGAAAAACCATAGCTTTGACTATACAGAACTTTGTCAGCAAAGTAATGTCTCTGCTTTTTTTTTTTTTTCTTCCCATTTATTTTTATTAGTTGGGGGCTAATTACTTTACAATATTGTAGTGGTTTTTGCCATACATTGACATGAATCAGGCATGGATTTACATGTGTTCCCCATCCTGATCCCCCCCTCCCGCCTAACTCTCCATCCCATCCCTCTGGGTCTTCCCAGTGCACCAGCCCTGAGTACTTGTCTCATGCATCCAACCTGGGCTGGTGATCTGTTTCACCCTTGATAGTATACTTATTTCAATGCTATTCTCTCAGAACATCCCACCCTCACCTTCTCCCACAGAGTCTAAAAGTCTGTTCTGTACATCTGTGTCTCTTTTTCTGTTTTGCATATAGGGTTATCATTGCCATCTTTCTAAATTCCATATATATATATATATTAGCATATTGTATTGGTCTTTATCTTTCTGGCTTACTTCACTCTGTATAATGGGCTCCAGTTTCATCCATCTCATTAGAGCCGATTCAAATGAATTCTTTTTAATGGCTGAGTAATATTCTATAGTATATATGTACCACAGCTTCCTTATCCATTCATCTGCTGATGGGCATCTAGGTTGCTTCCATGTCCTGGCTATTATAAACAGTGCTGCAATGAACATTGGGGTACATGTGTCTCTTTCAGATCTGGTTTCCTCAGTGTGTATGCCCAGAAGTGGGATTGCTGGGTCATATGGCAGTTCTATTTCCAGTTTTTTAAGGAATCTCCACACTGTTCTCCATAGTGGCTGTACTGGTTTGCATTCCCACCAACAGTGTAAGAAGGTTCCCTTTTCTTCACACTGGGACACTGTAAAAGCAGTGCTAAGGGGAAGGTTCATAGCATTACAGGCTTATCCCAAGAAACAAGAAAAATGTCAATAAATAACCTAGCTCTACACCTAAAGCAACTAGAGATGGAAGAAATGAAGAACCCCAGGGTTAGTAGAAGGAAAGAAATCCTTAAAAATTAGGGCAGAAATAAATGCAAGAGAAACAAAAGAGACCATAGCAAAAATCAACAAAGCTAAAAGCTGTTTTTTTGAAAAGATAAACAAAATTGACAAACCGTTAGCAAGACTCATTAAGAAATAAAGGGAGAAGAACCAAATCAACAAAATTAGAAATGAAAATGGAGAGATCACAACAGACAACACTAAAATACAAAGGATCATAAGAGACTACCACCAGCAGCTCTATGCCAATAAAATGGACAACTTGGAAGAAATGGACAAATTCCTAGAAAAGTATAACTTTCCAAAACTGAACCAGGAAGAAATAGAAGATCTTAACAGACCCATCACAAGCAAGGAAATCGAAACTGTAATCAAAAATCTTCCAGCAAACAAAAGCCCAGGACCAGAAGGCTTCACAGCTGAATTCCACCAAAAATTTAGAGAAGAGCTAACACCTATCTTACTCAAACTCTTCCAGAAAATTGAAGAAGGTAAACTTCCAAACTCATTCTATGAGACCACCATCACCCTAATTCTAAAACCAGACAAAGATGCCACAACAAAAAGACAATTACAGGCCAATATCACTGATGAACATAGATGCAAAAATCCTTAACAAAATTCTAGCAAACAGAATCCAATAACATATTAAAAAATTATTCATCATGACCAAGTGGGCTTTATCCCAGGAATGCAAGGATTCTTTAATATCCACAAATCAATCAATGTAATACACCACATTAACAAATTGAAAGATAAAAACCATATGATTATCTCAATAGATGCAGAAAAAGCCTTTGACAAAATTCTACATCCATTTATGATAAAAACTCTCCAGAAAACAGGCATAGAAGGAACATACCTCAACATAATAAAAGCTATATATGACAAACCCACAGCAAACATTATCCTCAATGGTGAAAAATTGAAAGCATTTCCCCTAAAATCAGGAACAAGACAAGGGTGTCCGCTCTCACTACTACTATTCAACATAGTTTTGGAAGTTTTGACCACAGCAATCAGAGCAGAAAAAGAAATAAAAGGAATCCAGATAGGAAAAGAAGAAGTGAAACTCTCACTGTTTGCAGATGACATGATCCTCGACATAGAAAACCCTAAAGACTCTACCAGAAAATTACTAGAGCTAATCAACGAATATAGTAAAGTTGCAGGATATAAAATTAACACACAGAAATCCCTTGCATTCCTATACACTAACAATGAGAAAACAGAAAGATAAATTAAGGAAACAATACCATTCACCATTGCAACAAAAAGAATAAAATACTCAGGAGTATGTCTCTGCTTTTTAATATGCTGTCTATGTTGGTAACAGCTTTTCTTCAAATAAGCAAGCATCTTTTAATTTCATGGCTGCAATCACCATCTGCAGGGCTTTTGGAGTGCAAGAAAATAAACTGCCACTGTATCCATTGTTTCCCCATCTATTTGCCATGAAGTGATGGGACTGGATGCCATGATCTTAGTTTTTTGAATGTTGAGTTTAAGCCAGCTTTTTTACTCTCCTCCTTCACTTTCATGAAGAGGTTCTATTTCCTTTTCACTTTCTGCCATAAGGGTGGTGTCATCTTCATATCTGGGGTTGTTGATCTTTCTCCTGGAAATCTTGATTCCAGCTTGTGCTTCATCCAGCCTGGATTTCTCATGATGTCCTCTGCATGAAAATTAAATAAGCAGGGTGACAATATACAGTCTTGATGTATTCCTTTCCTTTCTAGCTTGTCTCCTATTGCTAACGATCCTTCAGTTCTATCACCTCCACATCCTCCTCCAGCCACTAACTCTTCTTGTCCCTTCACTTGACTCCAGCCCCTGTATGCCAGCTGTTGTACTGTACTACCATACTTTTCAAGGTAATACATTATAAGATTAAAGCATAGTCTTTTTTGTGTTTGTTTTATATCTACCATTTTATGAAAAGCACTATAAACTTAATACTGTATAGTACTATATAGCTGATTGTGTTAGTTGGGTACCTAACTTTGTTGGATTTATAAACAAATTGGACTTAGAAATGCTTTCTTGGAATGGCTCTCATTTGTATGTGGGTGACTTTACTAGATATCTGTACTCTCATTTTCATTGCAGCATTAGTCACATAATCCAAGATATGGAAGCAAATACTCTAAGTTTCTGTCAATGGATGAAAGAACAGAGAAACAGTGGTAAATATGTATACCCCAAATTATTATTCACCCTTACAAAAGAAGAACATTCTACCCTTTGTGACAACAAGAATGAACTCGGAAGGCAATATCCTAAGTGAAATAAGACAGACAGTAAAATAAATACCACACGGTATCACTTACATGGGGAATCAAAAAAAAAAAAAAAGAGAACAAGATGGCAGAGGAGTAGGTGAACATGGAGTCCATATCTCTCCACACTTACATCAGGAATGCATCTTCAGACACAGAAGTGCCTGCAGAACACTACCTGAGTGCATACAGGAGTACGTGGCCAGTGAAAAATACTATATAGAACCACGCAGAACTTCAGTAGGAAAAAGGAACTAGGGGGGAAAAACAGGAGTGTTAGTAGGACTGGACCTGCCCTTGGCAGGAGGGGGAACTGAAGCAGGGGTCCAATCCCCACATCAAGGCAATTGTCTGAGCCAGAGGGGAAACATTTAAGGCTGGCGGCTGGGGGCAGGAAACAGCTGATTTGTGGTAGTCTAAATGGAATGAGAATCAGACAGTCCTTGCTGCAGCCATACATACCCTGGACAGGGATGCAGGCCCCCTGGAAGGTGCAGAGGCTGGGAGCTGGAGTTAATAGGTATTATAGAGCAATCCCCAGGGTGAGGGCTGCTGTTGACTACATACAGACAGATCAAGGGGATGTGAGGGAGGAGATTGTGGTGGGAAATGCCTGTGGAGGAAAGCCCGGCAGCCTCGGAAGCAAGGTGATACTGCTAAGTCACATGTAGGGGGTGGAGCCATCACCATGGCTGTCTCTCCCCACATGCCAGCATTGGCAGCTGAACAGTAGAGCGGCTGGCCCATCAAATGCCTGATTGCACTGAACTACAGAGCAGGACCCCATCCAGGGTGCTTCTTTAAGTGACTGATGCACCGATTTACAGGGTAGGACCCCAGCGAGGGGGGCCGCTCTGTGTGCCTGACATGCTGAAAAACATATAAGGAGCCCAGGCAAGGGAGCGCTCTATGTGCCTAAGTGGGCAGAGCTACTGGCCAAAGAGGCCTTCTGAGCACCATCTACAAAAGGCTAGACAAAAGACTCTGGTGGGGCCATAACTCTTGCGGTGGAGGCAGTCCATGTCCCTTCACACTTGGCCCTTCCTGGGTCCCCTCAAACCAAGTAGCTGCACCACCTTCACACTCCACTCTCACTGGGGCAGAGCTGCCACAGGCAAGAAAACTCTTACATCAATGCGCGCAGGGTCGCTTCAGTCATGTCCAACTCTTTGTGACCCTGTAGACTGTGGCCTGACAGGCTCCTCTGTCAGGAGGGTTCTCCAGGCAAGAATACTGGGCCGTTTTGGCCAATACTGGTTGCCATACCCTTCTAGAGCACTATATTTCCTGCTACCCTGATCGCCAACTCCCCTGAGAACCTGGTGCTGCCAGAACCCCTACAACCCAAGTGGCCGCACCACCTCCACACCTGGCCCTCACAGGGCAAACCCAAGGCCTCCAGGGCAGCCTCAGGAGCAAATCCCAGTGGATGACCCACATGCATGTGGAAATACAACCACAATTGAAACCCAGGGGCAGTATGTTTAAGGAAGAAGACCCCAAACCTTCCCACTAGTTGTACAAGCTGCAGATTAAATCCACACAACCAGCTAGACAGACTGTGTCTATGGAATATATAAAAGGACATAGAGAGCTCCAACAACAGAAAACACACTAGTTCTAATAGCCATGAACATTGGAGGCAAGAACACACAGGAGGAGGATCAGATTAGAATCTGAGCTGTCCCCACAGCAGGTCCAGAGACCAGCACAATGTTGGAGGGCGTCCTCCAGCACTTACTGTGACTCCCAGCAAGGGAAAGGACCCTGACAGCAGTGACTCAAGAAAAACATTTATCATTCTTATGTTTTAACTTGTTCTATAGATTCTTTTGGATTTTTTTCTCATTTTCTCCCCCACTCTGTTGTAATTGTCAATTTTATTGGCACTATGAAATCTAATTAAGCTTTTGAGTTTTTGTTTCTTTTTGTTCTTAGTCACATTTATTAATGTTGTTATAAATCTACCTCTAAGTTGGGTTTTTGCAATTCTGTGGAGTTTGCC
Source organism: Cervus elaphus (assembly GCF_910594005.1). NCBI lineage: Eukaryota > Metazoa > Chordata > Mammalia > Artiodactyla > Cervidae > Cervus > Cervus elaphus. The sequence goes on along the minus strand of NC_057844.1, from coordinate 8,136,715 downwards.
TTTCTCTCTCTCTTTTTCTTTAATTTTTTAAACTGATTATTATTTTTCTTATTTATTTCTTTGCTTGATTTTCCTACTACACTTTTCTCCTCGCAGTTAATCTTTAATGTATATACATCATCTTCATCTTCCTCTATTTAACATTGCCTATCTTTTCTTTCTTTCTTTTACTTTCAACATATTTGTTAGTTTTATCTTCATTGCTTTATTCCCCAGTTGGCACTTGCTGTAGTTTTGTTTTCCAGTTTGTGCTTTATTTAGTCTTGTTCTTTACTTGTAGATATACTTTTTGATTTCTTTTGTTCTCCAGGTCAATCTGTTGTGCTTTATTTTTGTCAGAGAGTTTTGAATTTGCTTATGGATGTATACATATATGTGAATATTTAGTCACACTCCTTACTGTTTTTATAAACCTCTGCCCCTACATTGGGCTTTTGCCATTCTGTGGAGTTTGCCTTTCTCTCTCTCTCTCTCTCTTGTTTTTTTTTTTTTTTTGTCTTTTTATAATTTTAATTTTTTAGACATATTATATTTGTTTACATTTATTCCTTTATTTGGCTTTCCTACTGTTGTTTTCCCCTTGCAGTTAATCTTCAATGTATATACCTCTTCTTCATCTACCTCTATTTAACTTTGCTTATCTATTCTTTCTTTCTTTTCTTTCTTTCCTTTCCTCTCAACATATTTTTTAGTTTTGTTTTAATTGCTTTATTCCTCACTTGTCACCTTGCTTGAGTTGTGTTTTCCAGTTTGTGATTTGGTTATTCTTGTTTTTAACAGATAAATATAATTTTTGACATCCTTTGTTCACCAGGTCAATCTACTGTACTTTATTTTTGTTGGACTGTTTTGACTTTGATGATGGATGTATATTTATATGTGTATATTCCATTATTTTAATTATTATTTGTCTGATTTTGTAACTGACATTTGTCTGGGGTTGATCTTTGTTGTCTCGGTTTTGTGTATTTGTTTTAATCTCACTTAATGCTATAAAAAACCACTTGTGAAATCTTCATTGCTGACCAGAGGTCAAACCTTGAGTTTTGGAGTGGGAGCACTGACTCCAAGACCCTAGACTACCAGAGAACTAACCCTAGAGAGGATCAAATACTGAGAACTCACATACAGGAAACCTCTTGAATACAAAATGTGACATCACCCAACCACCAGTAGCACCCTGTGCAAGATGCCTCATCTAAACAACAAGCAAAACAAAAATACAAACCAAATCACCAGCAGACAGGATTACAACCTCATTCAGTCTTCACCATCAGGGAAAGAACAAACAAGCAAAGGAAAAAAAAAAAAAAAAGCTGAGCACAAATCTCACCCTATATGAAGCTTATACAAACCACTGTACCAACCTTAGGAAGACAGAAACCAAAAGGAAGAAAGAATTCAACTTTGAACCCTGGGAAAAGGATATCTCAAACACAATAAATTAAAATAAAAAGAAATTGAAAAGATAGAAATGCTACACAAATGAAGGAACTAACTAGAAACACAGATGTCCAAATAAATGAAAAAATAGGCAAATTAACTGAAAAAGAATTCAGAATGATTACAGTAAAGATGATCAGAAACCTTGAACACACATGGAGAAAATGCAAGAATCAATTAACAAAGACCTAGAAGAATTAAAGAATAGACATACAAAGACAAACAGCACAATTATTGAAATTAAAAATACTCTGGAAGGAATCAATACCAGAATACCTGAAGCAGAAGAACGAATCAGTGAGCTGGAAGATAAAATGGTGGAAATAGCTTCTGAAGAAAAGAATAAAGTAAAAAGAATGAAAAAAACTGAGGATAGTCCCAGAGACCTCTGTAACAATATCAGATGCACCAACATTTGAATTATAGGGGTCCCAGAAGAAGAGTATAAGAAAATGGTATGAGAAAATTTTTGAAGAGATTATAGTTGAAAATTTTCCCACCATGGAAAATGTCAACCAAGTCCAAGAGGCATAATGAGTCCCATACAGGATAAACTCAAGGAGAAACACACCAAGACACAGATTAATCAAACTAAGAAAGACTAAACACAAAGAAAGAATAATAAAAGCAGCAAGGGAGAAGCAACAAGTAACATACAAGGGAAACCCCATATGCGTTTTAACAGCTGAACTTTCAGTAGAAACTCTGCAGGCCAGAAGGGAATGGCAGGAGGTCTTAAAAATACTGAAAGGGAAAAATCTGCAACCACAATTACTGTATCCAACAAGGATCTCATTCAAAATTGATGGAGAAACAAAAAACTTTCAGACAAACAAAAGTTAAGCAAATTCAGCACCACCAAACCAGGTTACAACAAATGTTAAAGGGACTTACATAGTCAAGAAATACAAGAGAAGAAAAAAGATCTACAAAATGAACCCCAAACAATTAAGAAAATGGCAATAGGAACATATATATCAGTAATTACTTTAAATGTAAACTGATTAAATGCTTCATCCAAAAGACACAGACTGGCTGAATGGATGCAAAAACAATACGCATATGAATACTGTCTACAGGAAACCCACTTCAGACCTAAACACACATATAGACTGAAAGTGAGAGGATAGAAAAATATATTCAATGCAAATGGAAAGCAAAATAAAGCTGGAGTAGCAGTCCTCATAGACAAAATAGGCCTTAAAATAAAGAATACTACAAGAGATAAGGAAGGACGCTACATAATGATCAAGGGGTCAATCCAAGAAGAAGACATAACAACTGTAAATATCTATGCATCCAACATAGGAGCACCTCAATACATAAGACAAATACTAATAGACATAAAAGGAGAAATTGACAGTAACACAATAATAGTAGAATACATTAACAGCCCACTGACACCAATGAACAGATCATCAAAACAAAAAATTAATAAGGAAACACAAGTCTTAAATGATACTTCAGATGAGATGGATTTCATTGATATCTTCAGTACATTCCACCCAAATGAAGAAAAATACACCTTCTTCTCAAGCTCATGTGGAACATTCTCTGGGATAAACCACATCTTGGGTCACAAATCAAATCTCAGTAAATTTAGGAAAATTGAAATCATATCAACCATCTTCTCTGACCTCAACTCTATGAGATCAGATATCAAGTACAAGAAAAAATCTGTAAGAAACACAAACACATGGATATTTAACAAAATAACCAACAGCTTACTGAAAAAAAATCAAAGGGAAACAAAATATTTCTAGAAACAAATGACAATGAAAACATGACAACTCAAAACCTATGGGATGCGGCAAAAGCAGCTCTAAGAGGAAAGTTTATAGCAAGACAACCCTACCTCAAGAAACTAGAAACTCATTGAATAGATAACCTAACTTTACACCAAAATGACTAGAAAAAGAACAAACAAACAAAAAAAAAAAAAGTTCAAAATTAGTAGAAGGTAAATCTTAAAATTCAGAACAGAAATAAATGAAAAACTAATGAAAGAAACAATAGTAAAGATTAATAAAACTAAAAGTTGGTTCTTTGAGAAGATAAACAAATTTTACAAGCTTTTAGGCAGACTCATCAAGAGAAAAAGAGAGAAAAATCAAATAAACAAAATTAGAAATGAAAAAGGAGAGGTTACAACAGACAATGCATAAAAACAATGGCTTATAAGAGATCATTATGAACATTTATATGACAATAAAATGGATAACCTGGAAGAAATGGAGATATTCTTAGAAAAAAAGTCAATCTTCCAAGACTGAACCAAGGAGAAATAGAAATTATGAACAATCCAATTGCAAGCACTGAAATTGAAGCTGTGATCAAAAATCTCCCCAAAAACAAAAAGCTAAGGGTTCACAGGAGAATTTCATCAGACAATCTGAGCTAGACAGTCAGACAAGAGTTAATGCCTATCCTTGTAAAACTCTTTCAAAAAACTGCAGAGGAAGGAAAACATCCAAATTCATTCTATGAGGCAACCATGATACCTCAATACCCTGATACCAAAACCAGACAAGGAGAACACACACACACACACACACACACACACACACACACACACAAGAAAACTACAGGCCAGGAATAGAAGGAACATACCTCAACATAATAAAAGCTATATATGACAAACCCACAGCAAACATTATCTTCAATGGTGAAAAATTAAAAGCATTTCTGCTAAAGTCAGGAACAAGACAAGGGTGCCCACTCTCGCCACTACTATTCAACATAGTGTTGGAAGTTTTAGCCACAGCAATCAAAGAAGAATAAGAAATAAAAGGAATCCAGATAGGAAAAGAAGAAGTAAAACTCTCACTGTTTGCAGGTGACATGATCTTCTACATAGAAAACCCTAAACACTCCACCAGAAAATTACTAGAGCTAATCAATGAATATTTTAAAGTTGCAGGATATAAAATTAACACACAGAAATCCCTTGCATTCCTATACACAAACAATGAGAAAACAGAAAAAGAAATTAAGGAAAAAAATTCCATTCACCATTGCAACGAAAAGAATAAAACACTTAGGAATAAATCTACCTAAAGAAACAAAAGACCTATATATAGAAAACTATAAAGCACTGATGAAAGAAATCAAAGAGGACACAAATAGTTGAAGAAATATACCATGTTCATGAATTGGAAGAATCAATAGAGTGAAAATGAGTAGACTACCTAAAACAATCTATATATTTAATGCAATCCCTATCAAGCTACCAACGGTAGCTCAATTTTTCACAGAACTAGGACAAATATTTTCACAATTTGTATGGAAATACAAAAAACCTCGAATAGCCAAAGTAATCTTGAGAAAGAAGAATGGAACTTGAGGAATCAACCTGCCTGATTTCAGGCTATACTACAAAGCTACAGTAATCACGACAGTATGGTACTGGCACAAAGACAGAAATATAGATCAATAAAACAAAATAGAAAGCCCAGAGATAAATCCATGCACCTATGGACACCTTATCTTTGACAACGGAGGCAAAAATATACAATGGAGAAAAGACAATCTCTTTAACAAGTGGTGCTGGGAAAACTGGTCAACCACTTGTAAAAGAATGAAACTAAAACACTTTCTAACATCATACACAAAAATAAACTCAAAATGGATTAAAGATCTAAATGTAATACCAGAAACTATAAAACTCCTAGAGGAAAACATAGGCAAAACACTCTCCGACATAAATCACAGCAGGATCCTCTATGACCCACCCTCCCAGAGTAATGGAAATAAAAACAAAAAATAAACAAATGGGGCCTAATTAAATTTAAGCTTTTGCACAATGAAGGAAACTATAAGCAAGGTGAAAAGATAGCCTTCAGAATGGCAGAAAATAATAACAAACAAAGCAACTGACAAAGAATTAATCTCAAAGGTATACAAACAGCTCCTGCAGCACAATTTCAGAAAAATAAATGACCCAATCAAAAATTAGGCCAAAGAACTAAACAGACAATTCTCCAAAGACACACAGATGGCTAACAAACACATGAAAAGAGGATCAAAATCACTCATTATCAGAGAAATACAAATTAAAACCACAATGAGGTACCATCTCATGCCGGTCAGAATATCTGCTATCCAAAAGCCTGCAAACAATGAATGCTGGAGAGGGTATGGAGAAAAGGGAGCCCCCTTATACTGTTGGTGAGAATGCAAACTAGTAGAGCCACTATGGATAACAGTGTGGAGATTCCTAAAAAACTGGAAATAGAACTCCCATATGACTCAGCAACACCACTGCTGGGCATACACACCAAGGAAGCCAGAATTGAAAGAGACATGTGTACCCCAATGTTCGTCACAGCACTGTTATAATAGCCAGGTCATGGAAGCAACCTAGAGGTCCATTGGCAGACAAATGAATAAGAAACCTGTGGTACATATACACAATGGAACATTACTCAGACTTTAAAAATAATACATTTGAATTGGTTCTAATGAGATGGATGAAACTGGAGCCTATTATACAGAGTGAAGTAAGTCAGAAAGAAAAACACCAATACAAGATACTAATGCATATATATAGAATTTAGAAAGATGGTAATGATGACCCTATATGCAAGAAAGCAAAAGAGACACAGATGTATAGAACAGTCTTTTAGACTCTGTCGGAGAAGGCAAGGGTAGGATGATTTGAGAGAATGGCATTGAAACATATATAATATCATGTGAAACAGATCGCCAGTTCAGGTTCAAAGCATGAAACAGGGCGCTCTTGTGTTGAGGACTTAATTCTAGAATGGCTGCTCAAACTCCATAAAATGGCAAAGACTTGGGTTGGATTATGGCTTATAAGTTTTTGAAAAGAATTTAGGAGAATTTAGAAGAAATAGAACTAGACCTGGCAGAGATGGCTAAGTGGAAGAAATGAAAGGTAGATAGGAAATAAAGCAAATATTTCATTCACTGACATTTCTTAAGAATGGCAGTAAAAGGTAGACTTCTAAAAGAAGAGGCTAATATCAATTCTAGGGCTTCCCAGGCAGTGCAGTGGCTAAGAATTCATCTGTCAGTGCAGGAGATGGAAAAGACGGGTTCAATCCATGAATTGGGAAGATCCCCTGGAGTAGGAACTGTCAATCCATTCCTGTATTATTCCCTGGAAAATCCCATGGACAAAAGAACCTTGTGGGCTATGGTCCATGGGGTTGCAAAGAGTTGGACATGACTAAGTAACTCAGTACACAACCAGAGATACCTTTAGGGAACACTTTATTTTCTTTCTGACTGTATCCACTCATTTTTATATCTTTTGTCTTACATTCAATTGAATCAGTTTGAGATAAGACACTATGCCTTTATTTTTTTATATATAAATTTATTTATTTTAATTGGAGGCTAATTACTTTACAATATTGTAGTGGTTTTTGCCATACATTGACATGAATCCGCCAAGGGTGTACATGTATTCCCCAACCTGAACCCCCCTCCCACCTCCCTCCCCATCCCATCCCTAGGGTCATCCCAGTGCACCAGCCCCGAGCACCCTGTCTCATGCATCGAACCTGGACTGGTGATCTGTTTCACATAGGTAATATACATGTTTCAATGTCATTCTCCCAAATCATCCCGCCCTCGCCCTCTCCCACAGAGTCCAAAAGTCTGGCACTCTGCATTTAGAAGAATTAATGAAAGTAATGGGAAGAGGGAGATAAGTATAGCCACAACTTTGTGAAAGATGGCCTCATATGTGCATGGTGCAAATCTAAAGCAGCTCTTTCAGGCTTCTCTTTGTTTACATTCTTCTCTTTTACATTCTAACAGTCCACTTGTTTTCTAGAACTGTTTCAAAGGTGAACTATCTAATTTCTGAAATGTGAGTTTCAGTACTCTTTTAATTCTGTGTCCCCATGTTGTAGAAGAACTGACTCATTAGGAAAGACCTTGATGCTGGGAAAGAATGAATGCAGGAGGAGAAGGGGGGCGGCAGAGGATAAGATGATTAGATGGCATCACTGACTGGATGGACATAAGTTTGAGCAAGCTCCGGGAGTTGTTGATGGACAGGGAAGCCTGGTGTGCTGCAGGCCATGCAGTAGCAAAGAATCAGACACAACTGAGCAACTGAAATGAACTGATGTTGTAGAAAATGAGAATTACTATGCTTACATTGCTAGCAGTTGAAAATATCATATTTATGAAGTGTTCAGTTCTTTTTCCCTAGAAAAGCTCTAGAGAATTTACAATGCCAGATCTGTCAATCAACTCCAATGAGATGATGATCCCCTAAGGCTGAAAATTTGGCTACAAATTAGCAAGGTTGAAAAATGATTAGGGAATGGTTTGTTACTATCGATGGGAAAAGGGACTCCTGATTTCTTTAATTTTGAAAAGCCTTTCAGAATTTCTTTTGATGTAACATTATCACAGCTGGGAAACTAGGGTGAAGGAAGGATTTATTATGTCATCAGTGTCACTGAGAAGGAATGCCTGGTTCTTACTTCAGGACATAATTTTCCTCTATTAATATCCTAGACATTAGATTAAGTTTTTTTTCTGTAATAATTCACAGAAGACTTATGAGTGACACATTTTAATATTAAATTAGTTGAAATGTTGCCTTAAAAACAAACTAACCATGAAATTATGAAGTTTTTTATACCAATGTAAATTATTAACGTCTTGCTTTGTTTTATACTTTTTTAGAGATTGTTCATAGGGTAAACTACAAGTTCATCACAGATAGACATCCACATCCATACCCACATTTATGTATATTTTGCATACTGTGTTACGTTGTTGTGTTTATTAGCTTGTCTTTCACTGACTACTTTTAATGTCAGTTTATATCTGCTTTCTTTTTATGACATGTCAGATTAAGCCAGAAATGATTTTATCTGTTTGCTTTGTGAACATTGAATCAGAAAAAAAAATGTGTTAATAAATTGTTTAATGGCAAGTGACCAAAATGTGATGTTTATAAATTTATACCCAATAATGGATATTATATTGTCCTACTTCATGTATAGTATTTGATTGGACTTTTAATACTTTTTCTGTTTTTATAACCCTTATTTTAAAATAATTCATTGACTAATAAATATCTAAGATACTGTTTTATTTTTTGTTCTCATTCTTTGAGACAAATGATTTAGATAGGTGAGGATGCCTTTATATGATTATAATCAAATCCTACTGCAAAAGAATCAAATTTTAGCTTTAACTTTTCTCTGGTTTATTTCATCACTTGCTAATTGTATAATTTAATTTTCAGAGGGCCATCATTTATCCTTTATTGTATAGTTTTTTCACAATAAGTAGTTTTATAATTTTATATTCCAAATATCATGCTACATTTCATTTTGTCTTTTAAGATAATTCATAAAAACCATTTCCCCTCCAAACATTTAATGTCATATTCAATGAAAGCACCAGCTTTAATTCAAATTTACATGTTCTCTCCTGAACTTTTGATAAATTCTGAAATTAAAGATCCACATGGAAGATACTTATAATGAATATAAGAGATAATACTAAGACAGACCAAGAAAAAAGGCAGAAGTTGTATGTGCATATACGTAAAAATATATCTATGTCTGCCAAAGATGCAAATTATTTTATCCTGTTTGCATCTATGAAATATTTATTGACTGATCATTGATGTATATAAGATATATTAATGCATATTAAATATATAAAAAAGTGTGAAATGGATCCCTAATTACAGTACATAGAATGGTTGCATTTATTTTTATAGAAAGCAACATCTGTATCTATTTTTATTACATTACATAATGCAAATAAAAAAACAAAATTATAAAACATCTAAATATAGAAGAAAAGTTAAAGTTAGCATTGTGAGTTTATATACGATAAAGAACCTTTGCATTATTCAGTGAGGAGAGATCTAATGAGTCATCCTAATGTTTGTTAAAACATTTACTTCTCATAATCTTCCTCAAAATGTATAAAATAAAAGAAAATGAATACCATGGTTTAACTGAAAAAAAGCATCTATTTTGGAGAATGAAAGTCTGGGTTAAAAAAGTCCATCCTATCCATTTCTTGGAGCTCCATACATAATATTTTGAGTCTCAGTTTATGATGCTTAAAAGGTCATCATTATATTTAGCCCAAAGCTTCACCATGATTAGATAGCATTTATGTTCAAGCTAAGTGTAGATTATTCATCTTTTAAATGGACAAAACTCCATAACAGCAGTGGAAATTGAATGAAATTTAATTTTCTACTAAGTTTGAGAAATACTTCTTAATTTGCACACTGATTTGAAACAAGCCATATTAAGAGGAAATATTTTATTTAAAAAAAATCTGAGTCCTGTCTTGAATTATATTTGATCATGTTCTGACACTCCCTCAGATCTGATACTGAAAAGATTTATAAGTCATAGTGCTCTGCTAGGATGTTGTTTACTGAAGGAAAATATTTCTTTATTGTTTCAGCAATAATGAACTCAAAGTAAACAAACAAATCAATGAGGGATAGATATGTAAAGGCTGTTCATGTCAATGCATGGCAAAAACCACCACAATTTTGTAAAGTAATTAGCCTCCAATTAAAATAAATTAATGATAATAAAAGATCAGAAAAGGAAGCCACCAAGGGGGAAAAAGTCATTCTAGTGACTAGTTTTTCTGTAAATTCATCCTAAAAAAATCTTCATAATATCTTCATTCTGTCTGTATTGCAGTAGGGGTGACATAGGGAACACCATCACAATCCATTAAAGGCAAGTGAAAATAATTTCTAATTGACCCTAGAAATTAGACCATGGATTGTGGGTGATTACCTTCCCTTCTCTTTGTTTCAGATTGAAAGACTCCAATTAAGTCAGTGTGAACACCGAGACTAGATAAGCTGCCTTAAGTGATAGGCCTAGAGAGATGTCTTGGCTTCTGTCAAGTTGTTTAACAGCTATGTGCCTCTGATTCTCATTTTCTTTTTTTATAAGGATTTAATGTAATGTCTTCAGAACATGCTCATGCTCAGTCACTTCAGTCATGTCCAACTCTTTGAGGATCCATGGACTGCAGCTCACCAGGGTCCTCCATCCATGTCCATGGGATTCTCCAGGCAAGAATACCGGAGTGGGCTGCCACGCCCTCCTCCAGGGGATCTTCCATATCCAGCGATCAAACCTGCATTGCTTAAGTCTCCTACATTGACAGGCAAGTTCTTTATCACTGGTGCCACCTGGGAAGCCCAAATTCTTCAGAATAGTGTCATATATAAAATGTTATTTTTTTAGTCTAATTATCACTCTTCTTCTTATAATAAAAAAAAATTATATTCTATAGATGATTCACACTGTGTCCTCTAAGCCAAATAGAGCATGCAGATGGATTTAACATAGTCTACAAAGTTAGCCACACATAATGCTTTTAGATAGTATTTAATGTCATTGTTAAAATTGGGATATTCACTCACATACACACACACACACACACACAAAACATATATTCTGTTGAAATATTGGATTGCATTTTAATTGCATGCTCATATTCTTGTTTGCTAATAAAGTAGGCCAGATTTAAGTAAAAGTCACTCCCAATCTAGACAGAGATTCACAACCTCCAGGCCTATATAGATCTAACATTCACTGTTATTCTACTTTGAGGTTGTTTGTCTATAATGTCCCCTGCAACCTGCTCTGATAGTGTTATGTGTCTTTTTCTATGTTACTATGTTACTTTTACTTTTCTATGTTACTATGTTACTTTTACTATGTTACTATTTCTGGTTCCTAGCAGCAGCCAAAATTGAGGACTGCTGCAAACACTTCACTTACAAGGCCCATCTTTAAACACTTATGCTTTGTCTAGGATATCCCCTCCCACTTTTTTAACCTCTTGTTCTCTATTGTTTACAATTTTACATGTTGGGAACTAGTTTGTTTGTACTACAGGAGGGGCTAGTAGGGAATGAGTTAAGAATTCTGGCTCTGATAGGCTCAAAATATATTTTTTTATATTATTTTAGGGGGAAATCCACCTGTTGTTTTTCTTTCTTATGCATTTCTTGGGAGGGAAGAAATTTTGTTTTTATTTTCATCTTTGCAGGCTCTGAACTCTGGATTTATGCATAGATAATTGGTGGAGTCATTACGTCAGTCTCTTTTTAGTTCTGTCTGTTCTGGTTAAGCATATGGCATACAATGAGTAATCAAGACTGTATTCTAAATTCAATCTTTTCTATCATTCATTTAGTGGAAAACTTCTCCAAAGCAAGAGCAAACATTTGGTGTTGTTGCCAGACTTTGATTTTTCTGTATTCTCAAGGATATTTTAAAGGAAAATGGAAAAAAAGTTTTGTATTTAGAACAGAAAAAAAAAAAGCCAGAAATTATCTGTTTACCTGTCTGTCTGTACTACTCTTTCTTAAAATCTTTGAATCCCTAAAGCTTAGAACAGTTACTCACATACAATAGCCACTCAGTAAATATTTACTGAATGAAATTTACCTCTGAAAATCACACCTGCTCTGAATTGACTCAATGTCTATCTCCATGATGCAAGTGTTAGTCTATAAAAGCAGTGAATATCTTAGATCTTCCAGATCAGTATCCCCAGGGTGATGCTTGATTTTGCTTTATAAACATAAATAAAAGTTAAAAGATGTACAAGAAAACAGAGATGGGAGGAATAATCAATGACTCCTTTCACATAGAGGAGCTTGTATTTCCCTTGTCAAAGTGTTAATCGGAGTCAAAATCACCAAGTTCCTTTCCTAGAACATTGCATTGGTGCAATTGGCAATGTTTCCATAATGCAATGAATTCCCTAAACTACTGGTAGAATACTTTTAACAATTCTTGGGGAGATGGAAATAAAATTACTTCTGAAATAAATTGAACTAATGTTCTCTTGTTACTTTCTAAGACTAAAGATGTACATTTGAAATTTATAAATGAATAAATGTGTCAAATTCTTCCCAAAAAACTGAGAGTAAATTGGATATTTAGTCAGAAGATAAAATTGGTAAATTAAAAATCCAGAAATCTTGCAATATATACCAAATATATTCCATTTATAAAGTAATTTAGCCTGTTGCTTTGGAACACATGACACACTAATTCCACACTTTTAAAGGAATGTTTGTGGAAACATTACAGCAAAACCTATTACCTTGGTAATGCTGTTATGAAAATTCTTTGCAAATTACACATAATTTGGGGTGAAATTTTCCTGGGTAAAAAAAAATGTCAAATTAAATCAAATCATGATTTTGATCTAAACCTTGTTATTGTTCAGTTTATTTAATCAAAATAGTTTTTCTTCTTTTTAATGTCATTTAATATTAATATATTTGAGAGAAAATAAGCCTATATCCCAATGGTCAGAAGTGTTCTTTAAGTTATCCCTCACAAATGTCAGCCTGAAAATTAAAAAAAAAAAAAAAAAAAAGGATATCATATTCACAACATGAGTAATTCAAGTCTAAGCCCCAACTACTGATGACAAAGAAGCTGAGGTTGACCAGTTCTATGAAGACCTATATATGAGTCATTCTCATTATAGGAGATTGGAGTGCAAGTGTGGGATGTCAAGAGATACCTGGAGTAACAAGCAAGTTTGACCTTGGAGTACAAAAGGAACCAGGGCAAAGGATAACAGAATTCGGCCAAGAGAGCACACCGGTCATAGAAAACACCCTCTCCAACAGCGCAAGAGACAGCTTTACACACGGACGTCACCAAATGGCCAATGTAAAAATCAGATTGATTGCATTCTCTGCACCCGAAAATAGAGAAATTCTATACAGTAAGCATAAACAAGACTGGGAGGTTACTCTAGCTCAGATCATCAGCAATTTAGGGAAAAATTCAGGCTTAAACTAAAGAAAGTGGGGAAAACCACTAAGCCATTCAGCTATGACCTAAATCAAATCCTTATACAGTGGAAGTGACAAATAGATTCAAGGGATTAGATCTGGCAATCAGAGTGCCTGAAGAACTATGGCCAGAGGTTTGTAACATTGTACAGGAGGCAATGACCAAAATCATCCCAAAGGAAAAGAAATACAAAAAGGAAAAGTGGCTGTCTGAGGAGGTTTTACAAATAGCTGAGGGAAGAAGAGAAGCAAAAAAGCAAGGGGGAAAAGGAAAGGTATACCCAACTGAATGCTGCATTCCAGAGAATTGCTAGGTGAGATAAGAAGGTCTTCTTCAATGAACAATGCAAAGAAATAGAGGAAAACAATAAATGGGGAAAGACTAGAGATTCTTCAAGAAAATTAGAGATAATATTTCATACAAAGATGGGAACAATAAAGGACAGAAATGGTAAAGATCTAATAGAAGCAGAAGAGACCAAGAAGAGGTGGCAAGAATACACAGAACTGTACAAAAAAGGTCTTATGGATAAACATGATGGTGTGGACACTCACCTAGAGCCAGACACCCTGGAGTTGAATTCAACAGGGCCTTACGAAGCGTTGCTGCCAATGAAGTTAGTGAAGGTGATGGAATTCCAGCTGAGCTTTTTAAAATTCTAAAAGATAATGTTGTGAAAGTGTTGCGCTCAATATGTCAGCAAATTTGGAAAACCCAGCAGTGGACACAGGACTGGAAAATATCAATCTTCCTTCTCATTCCCTGGAAGGGCAGTACTAAAGAATGTTCAAACTGCCAGACAATTGCACTCACTTCCCATGCTAGTAAGGTTATGCACAAAATCCTTCAAACTAGACTTTAGCAGTACCTGAATCAAGAATTCCAGATGTACAAGATATATTTAGAAAAGGCAGAGGAACCAAGATCAAATTGCCAACATTCGCTGAATCATAAAGCAAGGGAATTCCAGAAAAAAACATCTAGTTCTGTTTCATTGACTATGGTAGAGCCTTTGACTGTGGATTACAACAAACTGGAACTCTCAAAGAAATGGGAATAGTGGACCACCTTACCTGTCTCCTGTGAACCCTGTGTGTGGGTCAAGAAGCAACAGTTATAACCTTATTCAACTTGTGTGCAGAGTATGTCATGCAAAATGCTGGGCTGGATGAAGCACAAGCTGGAATAAAGATTGCCGGAAGAAATATTGCCAATATTGCCACTCCACTGCCACAAAGCAAAGAGGAATTAAAGTGCCTGCTGATGAAGGTGAAAGGGGAAAGTGAAAAAATTGGCTTAAAACTCAACATTCAAAAAACTGAGATCATGGAATCCAGTCCCATCATTTCATGGCAAATAGAAGGGGGAAAGGTGGAAGCAGTGACAGATTTTATTTTCTTGGGCTCACACTGAAGAATCGATGCTTTTGAGCTGTGATGTTGGAGAAGACTCTTGAGAGTCCCTTGGACAGCAAGGAGATCCAACCAATCCATCCTAAAGGAAATCAGTCTTGAATATTCATTGGAAGGACTGATGCTGAAGCTGAAACTCCAATACTTTGGCCACCTGATTGGAAGAACTGACTCACTTGGAAAGACCCTGATGCTGGGAAAGATTGAAAGTGGGAGACGAAGGGAACGACAGAGGATGAGATGGTTGGATGACATCACTGACTTGATGGACATGAGTTTGAGTAAGCTCCAGGAGGCCTGGTGTGCTGCAGTCCATGGGGTTCCAAAGAGTCGAACACCACTGTGTGACTGAACTGATTGACTGCCTGAGAATCACTGTGGATGGTGACTGCAGCCATGGAATTAGAAGATGCTTGCTTCTTAGAAGAAAACCGATTGCAAATATAGTGAACGTGAAAGTGAAATTTACTCAGTTGTGTCTGACTCTTTGTGACCCCATGAACTGTACAGTACATGGAATTCTCCAAGCCAGAATACCAGAGTGGGTAGACTTTCCCTTCTCCAGGGGATTTTTCCAACCAGGGATTGAACCCAGGTCTCCCACATTGCAGGTGGATTCTTTACCAGCTGAGCTATCACAGTGTATTAAAAAACAGAGGCATCATTTTGCTGACAAAAGTCCGTCTAGTCAAAGCTATGGTTTTTCCAGTAGTCATGTACGGATGTGAGAGCTGGGCCATAGAGCAGGATGAGCACCAAAGAACTGATGCTTTCAAACTGTGGTGCAGGAGAAAACTCTTGAAAGTCCCTTGGACAATAAGGAGATCAAACCAGCCCATCCTAAAGAAAATCAACCCTGAATAGGTTGGAAGGACTTATGCTGAAGCCGAAGCTCTAATACTTTGGCCACATGATGCAAACAGCCAACTTAGTGGAAAAATCCTGATGCTGGGAAAGATTGAGGGCAGGAGAAGAAGGTGGCAACAGAGGATGAGATGGTTAGATACTTGGGCAAACTCTGGGAGATAGTGAGGGATAGGGAGGCATGGCATGCTGCCATCATGGGGTTGCAAAGAGTTGGACACAACTTAGCAACTGAACCACAAAAACAACAATAGAGAGCTGCAGAGTCTTCAGATATTCTAAGTTTTTAATTTTACTAAGAAAAACTGATCAAATCTCTGATTTTCCTTCCATATTCATAAAGACATTTAGTTCTCTAAAAGCAACACACATAACTACTTTATAAAATAAGCTAAATTTTATGACAATTTTAAATATGTTAGTTTTCAGAATCTAAAATGTTTATTCTCTGTCTTTTTTTTTTTTTTTTTAAATGAGAATGTTTATAGTGATCTTTTACCAATAGTCTAACACCTAGTATATTTGTATATTTGGGTGATGGGGAACATACACTATTCTTCAGGTCCTTTTATTCTCTTATCCTCCTTATCATGTGTTTCCCCTTGTGCAGAGACTATTACTCTGCATTTAATTTTGCATTGTTTGGAAGTCATTTGTTTATCTCACATACACGGATGTGCAATCCCTCTCTACTAACAAGAAAAAATAAAAAATAAGAAAGAGATCTATATCTTATAATATATGCAGATATAGATCTTAAATAGCAGAAAAGATAGAAGTATTTTCTCTGTTTTGCATTTTGCTTTGTTGCATCATTGGCCATTTCTTCTGCAGTATGTTTTCCATATCTGCTTTCTAAGAATTTTTTTCTCAATTTCATTTATATGTCAGAAATATTCCAAAGACCATTTATTCTTAATCTATTAAACATGATCCCTGTTTTAAAATGCATTTTTACCTTATTTATATGTTTAACACAAATCTATGTATATTTACTATACTCCAGACTTGAGATGCTTTTCTGATAATAACTGAATCAATCCTTATGACAACATATAAACAGCTACTTCTTTTAACTAAGTGACTTCAGCTGTGTCTGACTCTGTGTGATCCTGTGGACTGTAATTTGCCAGGCTCCTATTGGAGTGGGTTGCCATTTTCTACACCAGGGGATCTTCCCAACCCTGGGATTCAACCCACTTCCTTTATGTTTCTTACATTGGGAGGAGTGTCCATATAATCAAGGCTATAGTCTTTCCAGTGGTCATGTATGGCTGTGAGAGCTGGACTGTAAAGAAGGCAGAGCACTGAAGAATTGATGCTTTCCAACTAGTGGTGCTGGGGAAGACTCCGGAGAGTCTCTTGGACAGCAAGGAGATCAAACCAGTCAATCTTAAAGAAAATCAAGCCTGAGTAACTTATTGGAAGGATCGATGAAGCTGAAGCTCCAATATTTTGGTCACCCGATGCAAACAGCTCACTCATTGTAAAAGACCCTGATGTTGAAAAAAATTGACAGCAGAAGAAGAGGGCATTAGAGGATGAGATGGCTGGGTGGCATCACTGATGCAATGGACATGCACTTGGGCAAACTCTGGGAGATGGTGAGGGACAGGGAGGCCTGGTGTGTTACAGTCTTTGGGGTCTCAAAGAGTTGGACACAACTGGGTGACTGAACAACAACAACAAAGCTGATGTTCATGTGTGCTAAGCTGTTCCAATCGTGGCCAACTCTATGTGACCTGATGGACAGACATATAGCCTGCCAGACTCCTCTGTCCATGGGATTCTCCAGGAAAGAATACAGAAGTGGGTTGCCTTCCCCTTCTCCATAGGATCATCCCAACCCAGGGATGGAACCAAAGTCTCAAGTTTCCTACATTTGCAGACAAATTCTTTACCACTATCGCCACCTGACCACGTTTATTAATGTGATAATTTAAAAAAAACACATTTTATATAAAATGTGATAAAAATAAATCCTTGGGAGCAGTTAATCTCAAGAAATATATATTTCTAATGGTTTGCTGTGAAAACATTCTTCTAAGTAAGCATCTAACAGTACCCACATAATTAAAAGTAGACCCAATTATTAGATTGGTTGACACTTTCATGATGTCCTCTTGTAAGTTCTCTGTCCTGTCAAAGCATGTATCTTTTGATTTTTAATTGTGCAACTCATTTATGCTTGTTATTCTTTCCTATTTTAAGAGTTATGTAGCTCATGAAGTGTGTTGAAGATGCTTAAATAAAACTTCTAACAATGATGTTATGTACTATTTTTCTGGCTTGCTGCTGTGAAATGCAATTTTTTATGACATTTTAGTTTGAGTTAGTACACAGAAATTGCTGTTTCCATCCCCCTGGAAACAATGACATCTGATACTATTACATTGTGCAATATCCCAAGACCTGACTTATTTTCTCTCATTTATTTATACCCAAATTCACATATCCATGAAGTAAAATAGTTATTTTGTTATGCCTCTTTCAAGCCAAATATATTGCCTATTAATTCTAATTTCAGCAGTGTACAAGCAGCTATTGTGGAAAAGTACCTAAGTAAAAATAATCCTTTCTCAAAATAATGAGAGTTTCAATTGTTTTTTGAACCCAGAGTATTGAGGATTTATCAAAATCTCCAGACTAATTAAACAAGATACCTACCATAGGGATTCTGATTTTCTGTCTCATGCACACATACTCACAGTTTTATGTTAAAGAAAGCTGACTTGTTTTAGCAGGAGATTCAATTTGCAAGGCAGAAGACAGCAGAGACTGCAAAGCAACAGTGGTTTTGCAAAAGATACATGATTAAAATGGGAAACAGCTCTGTTCAAAATAAATAAAACTCACACTATATGTCATTACTTATTTACTAGAAGAAAAAAATCCACTATATTATGCTAAGTTTTGGGGGTTTCTTCTTATGTTTATGCTAACTGAAATAAGTAAGAAAAATTGATATATTAAAATTGACTAATATTTATCATTACCTTTCAACAGTAAATGGAGTTTCTCTATTTAAAAAAAAAAAAAAAACTGACTGTTTTTATACCAGTTTTCAGGAGAAATCAGCATTGATCTTACATGAACAGTAAAAAAAAAAAAAAGCATAGAATAAATGAGTAGCTAAAGCTTAAATGCTATTCTTGTAGAAATTCATGAAAGCTTGAACCTTTAAATGTTTTATTGATTTTCGACAAATATAGTATTTATTTTTTAACGTCTACATCTTAATTTGCTAGCCAAAAAATATTTTTTAAAAAACTCTTTTAAGTTATGCTTTTATTTGTGGAAGACAAGTGCTTTGGGTCCATTAACAGGAAAGGAGAACTTTGAGATATTTTTGAGTGTTTTAAATTAGCTTATGCTTATAAGGATATTATCTTATGAATTTTAAGTATGTGAATACTATCTTGAATTAATACCAAAAATAAATTTTTCATAAATATGCTTTTAAGCTTTGCTTTCTCTCTCAGGGAGAGTCCAAATAGAAAACCACTGGGTTGCAGATGGACAGATGATACTTAAAAAGCTGAAGTTTAAATTAAACTGTTGCTTTAAGTAAATTCATATTATAAAAAAATGTATTATGTCTAAATCATATTATACTATGTATTAAATTTATAAAAAATGAAATGCATGTGCAGAATGCAGAAGTTCTGAAATCTATATTATAAGCAATTACAAATTAATATGTCTTTGTCAGAAGTGAAATTTCACAGTGTAATTACTGCATTTCTTGATGAAAGCCATAAAAAATTATGGAAATAATTACTTCAATAATGAATGGTTTTTTTTTCCCTTCTTATTCTGTGTATTTAAATGAAAAAAAGTAAAACTGTGAATCAGTGAACATTAGAGTGATCCCCAAATAGTATTTATTTACTTCAAGATAAGATTTGTCATTTTTTTTCCTGCTTGTGTTTGTTGTAGGTCAGTATCATGTGTTCAAGTAAATATACTATGCTGCTATATGTGCTTATAGTTACTAATTTCCAAAACTTCTATATGTATAAAGTCAAATTTTAATTTTTATATCAAACATTGTGTGTTTATTTTAGTCACAATCTTTATATTTCCATGCATCTTACTGAATTATTTGAGATAATTCAGATGCACATTTAAAAATATTCCACTGAAAAAATAAAACTATCTTAAAAGTATAAAGCTTCTGAGAGCATCCAGTGTTTGTAGGAAAAATATTGTTTTCATGCAGTCATAAATGCATTTCTGGAAGCCTTCTGTATACAATTATATGTGTCTTAACCTACCAGTAAAAATTGCAATGATCTTTAAAAAAACAACAAAAAGAAAACCCTCTCATAAAATAAAGATTTAAATAAATTATCTTGGTTTTGGCTAGATAGAAATTATTAAATTTAAGGAAATATTCTCATTGTTAAGTAGCTAGAATAGAAAAAAGGAGTCAAAAATGGCAGCAGCTAAAAGACAGGCAAAAGAAGAGAAATAGCCCATGAAAAGAGAACAAAGGAAAAATCCTAGGACCACAGTGGGACCCTGTATGCAGGTCAAGAAACAACAGTTAGAACTGGGTATGGGACAATAGGCTGGTTCAAAATTGAGAAACAAGTATGTGAAGTCTGTGTATAGTCACCCTGCTTATTTAACTTATATGCACAGTGCATCATGTGAAATGCCGGGCTGATTGAAGCACAACTGAAGTCAAGATTGCCGGGAGAAATATCAATAACCTTAGATATACAGATGACACCACCGTTATTGCAGAAAGTGAAGAAGAACTAAAGAGCCTCTTGATGAAAGTTAAAGAGGAGAGTGAAAAAGCTGGTTTAAAACTCAATGTTCAAAAAACTAAGATCATGGCATATGATCCCATCACTTCATGGCAAACAGATAGGGAAACAATGGAAACAGTGACAGACTTTATTTTGGGGGGGGGGGCTCCAAAATCACTGCAGATGTTGACTGCAGCTAATAAATTAAAAGACACTTGCTTCTTGGAAGAAAAGTTGTGACCAATCTTGTTGCTGTTCAGTTGCTCAGTCATGTCTGACTCTTTGCAACCCCGTGGGCTGCACACGCCAGGCTTCCCTGTCCTTCACCATCTCCCAGAGCTTGCTCAAACTCAAATATTACATGTTGGAAAAGTAATGTCTCTTCTTTGAATTGTCAGTGTATTAAAAAACAGAGACATCACTTTGCCAAGAAAGGGCCTTATTGTCAAAGCTATGGTTTTTACAGTAGTCATGAATGGGTGTGACAGTTGGACCATAAAGAAGGCTGAGAGATGAATAATGAATGATTTTGAACTGTGGTGTTGGAGAAGACTCTTCTTGGACTGCAAGGGGATCAAATCAGTAAATCCTAAAGGATATCAACCCTGAATATTCATTAGAAGTACTGATACTGAGCTGAAGCTCCAACACTTTGGCCACCTGATGGGAATAGCCGACTTGCAGGAAAAGACCCTAATGCTGGCAAAGATTGAAGGCAGGAGGAGAAGAGGACGGCAGAGGATGAGATGGTTGGATGACATCAGCAACTCGATGGACATTAATTTGAGCAAGCTTTGGGAGAGGGTGAAGGACAGGGAAGCCTGGTGTGCTGCAGCCCGTGGAGTTGCAAAGAGCCAGACATGATGAGTGACTGAAGAGCAAAGAATGGGTATCTTAGGTGAAACAAACATGTCCCCTTCCTGATGGATAATGGGTGCTAGCCCTAATTTGCTTAGGGCACCCTGGGGATGGAGGTAGGAGGCAAAACGCTTAAAATGAGGGAGCCAAGAAGGGTTGAGGCCTGTCCTTTGGAGTCAGCTCACCCTCATGCCTTGGGGTTGTACTATTCTTTATTTACAGAATAAAACTCTGAGATATAATCAAACTGTAACACTTGTCTGCCATTTCAAATCTTTGCTGCGATGAGACTGAACTGAGGAAATTATGCACTCTCACAACGTATCTGGTTCTGTGACCCAGATGTAACCTTCCTGTGGCAACCTTGGCTTGACTCAAGAGAGGCAGAGGCCAAGCACAGCAGAAGCCCAACTTGGGGAAAGTTCACACAGTGGAAGATGTGAAGAGCAGAAACCCAGACCAGCATCATCCAAACATGGCAGAAACCCAGCACAGAAGAAATGATGCGTCAAGAATGGGCATAGCAAAACCTGATATGATGGAAAGCTCATGAGATTCAGTCTCAGAAGACCTCTACTTAAGGTAGGGAGGTCTCGTCTGTATGGCTGGAAGGACCATGTAGCTAACAAAATCTTAATTCCTTAACAGTTTCTCTTTTCTTGTCTCCTCAAACCCCTTGTGAACAGGGGAGCAGCTGGGGATGTAATTGAGGGATCCTGGCAGGGGCTATTCCCTGGAGTGTCCTCAAGGCTCCACTGTCCACTGCACCCCAGTAGCTGCTGTCCAAGAAGGTAAGAGTTCTTCTGTCCTTAATTTTCCTTGTGCCAAGGATCAGAGCAAAGAAAGCTATGCAGACACAGGTCAGGCATTGAGCCGCTTTCCCGGCAAGTTATGAAGGGGATTCCTTCGTACATTCTTCCCACTCCTTTTCCCTCCCATCCTCTAGTCTCACCCCCCACCTATGCCACTGTCTGCAAAGTATTGGGACAGTCATCAGCTTTCTAGCTCCAGAAGGTGTGCTCGTTTTGTGAGCCCTGTCTGAGTCCACAATGTTGTCTGCACCTTTGTGGCTGGACAACCAAAAAATGGCTGGCCCTTGGGAAATATTGTATAGTATCCAATCCCTCTGGAGATTCAGACCTTGTCTCCTGTTTCCTATGACATACATGACAACAGCATCAGTCAGTGGACTTGCTAGGGCAGGCGGCAGGCACACAATGCCTACTAGAAATCCATCTGTTGGTGGTATCCGTTCAAGAGCAATTGGGTCTCCACTGATGAAGTTTGCCAATTTGGGAGTTATCTTTACAGACCATTTGGGCCCAAACACTTACCACTCTTCTTCTAAAGCTGGTAACATACCCCCTGGATCAACTCTCCACTTCACTTTATTGAACATCTGGTCTGCTTCCTCTTGACATTTTCTGTAAGTTTAGCTGTCCCTGGCCCTTAAGCCACTTTATGCGTCAACTCTTACAACCACAACCCTGTCCCCTCTGCAGGCAACCTTGCTCCACCCAGCCCATTATTAAAATACTCTTAATGCCCCTACCTGATAGCCCACTCCTTTATCATTACTTCTTTTGTTACCTAAAGTGGACCTATGACAATGAAATGTTTAAAATTGGAGACATCCTAAATTGCTCTTATGGAGGACTAGGGGAGGAAATCTGTGATATACCTTTCATCAGGGTGAAAGAGAATTAGGTCTTTTGCTATTTTTTTCCAGGTTCCCAGTCTCAGGACACAGACTTGGATTGCTTTCCATTATGCTATCTATTACCATCTGGGGTGGATAAACCAGAAATCAATCAGGACCATCCAACACCCCTCTGCTGGAATCCCTGGGGACACCCAACTCCCACGCCAGGGATGCCTGGCTCTCTGATTACAACCACTTAATCCAACCCAGCAGTAGTCATGCTGGAGACCTTGAGGACACCCAACTCCAGTATGAGGGTCTCAGGAGGCTGACTTGCCTCAGCCTGCCTGGGAATCTGCTACCTGACCTGGGGATGCCCATCTCTCAAGTTGCAACTGTACTAGATAAGAAAAGCTTTAAAAAGACTCACCCTAAGTTCACCCATGGAAATAGAAGGAAGTCTGTTGTGGTGCTGTAGCGCTGTGTGCAGGTTTCAGCAATAATGCAGGAGCCCAACAAGAACCCCACTGCCTTTCTGGAAAGACTAGAAGGGGACCCTCCAAAGGCTTACCAATCTAGACTTAGACCCGTATGTGGGACAGGTGATTTTAAAAGACAAATTTCTGTCCCAATGTGCATCAGACATCAGGATAAAGTTGCAACAGCTACAGCATTAGGACCCTGCTGCCTCTTTTCACAAAGTGGTCCAGACAGCCACCAATACCTTTTATAACAGAATAGGAGAGGGTGGCAAAGGCCCAGGAAAAGGAGAGAAGGAAAGAGACAAGGCATGCCCAGATGCTGGCTGCCCTCCAGGGAAGCCCTATGGCAAACCCTGAGTCCTTGAAGGACAAGGACAAATGCCTAATCTGTAGACAGGCGGGGCATTGGGCCAAAAAGTGTTGAAACCACGCCTCCTAAAACAGTCTGCTACAAATGCCATCAATTGGATGGCATTCTGCCCTTAGGACCCAGGAGCCTCAAGATCAAGTGCCAAGCCTTCCCTCATGATAGTTCAGCAGGACTGAAGTGCCCCATTCCAGTCAACCCCCCTGTCACAGATTACCATCATGGGGCTGGGGCCAAGGGTGTAGCTAGATAAGGCAGGTAGGTCTGAAAATTTTTTGCTTGATGCAGGGGATACTTACTGTATTCTGACTTCATACTCTGGAGACTTCTTTCCCCAGACCTGTACCCTTTTGGGTGCTATAGGGAAAACAGCTACAAAAAGATTCACCTGAGCACTTCTTTGTTGCAGGGATGGATAGATATTTTCCTATGAGTTTCTGGTGGTCACTGAGTATACTATGACCTGATTGAGAAGATACATATTCACTAAGGGCTTCCCTGGTGGCTCAGATGGTAAAGAATCTGCCTGCAATGCAGGAGACCTGGGTTAATTTCCTGGGTTGGGAAGATCCCCTGGAGAAGGGAAAGGCAACCCACTCCAGTATTCTTGCCTGGAGAATTCTATGAATAGAGGAGCCTGATGAGCTATAGTCCCTGGGGTCTCAAAAAGTTGGAGACGACTGCATGCCTGAGCAATTCATACACACACACACACACACACACACACACACACACACACACACACACACACACACACACACTAAGCTGGGGACCATCCTTGTGATGGTAAGCTTCTCATCTCCTAGAGCCCCACAGCTCCTGTTTACCACTGAGGAGTTCATTACAGCCTCTCCAAAAGCAAAAACTATGGGAGGTTCCAGGAGAAAAACAATACATGACCTGGACAGTGTTGCTTCAAGGGTTTAGAGATAGCCCCCATCTCTTTGGACAGACTCTTAGTTGGGATGGATCTCTTAGATCTGGACCTTGGACCTAATGGGAAAATATTACAATATGTAGATGACCTATTAATATGCTCTGTAGATGAGGAAAATGTCTAGAAACACGTGATTCAGATTCTAAACTTTTTGGCAGAGAGGGAATAAAAAGTCTCCCTTGCTAAGGCACAGATGGTCCAGGCAAAGCCATCACCTGGGAGTTCAGATTACTCATGCATCCAAGAAGCTATCCTCTTACTGACTACAAGGACTCCTCCAGCTGCCTTCTCCAACTATGGCCCAATCGCCCAGCCCTTATATGAAAAGTTAAAGGGATGGGAAGATGCAATCCCATTGATGTGGAGATCTCCTCAAAAGGAGGTAGAGGCTACACTAAAACAAGCCTTAACGCAATCACCCGCCTTGAGGTTGCCAGACCCAGAAAAAGCATTCCAACTATGTGAAGTGAAAGTTACTTAGTCGTGTCCAACTTTTGCAGCTCCAAGGACTATACAGTCCATGGAATTCTCCAGACCAGAATACTGGAGTGGGTAGCCTTTCCTCTATCCTGGGGATCTTCCCAACCCAGGGATCAAACCCAGGTCTCCCACATTGCAGGCAGATTCTTTAGCAACTGAGCTGTCAGGAAAGCCCACTCCAACTACCTGTCCACAAAAAGGAAGGAATAGCCTTGGAAGTGTTAACTGAAAAGTTGGGGCCTGAGACCCAGCCAATAGCTTACTCTCCAAGAGACTCAACTCGACCATCCGTGGTCGGCCTCCCTGCCTTTGAAACTTTGCAGCTATTGCAGTCCTAGAAGAAGATGCTTTAAAACTCTCTCTTGAGGCCAAACTATTTTTACAAGCTACCAAGTGAAACAAATCCTGAATGGGAGAGGCCATTTATGGATGTCTGGTCAAGGGATCCTCAATTACTAGGTAATGCTGATGAAAAATTCAGGACTGACAGTATACCCTTTTGAGCTTCTTAACCCAGCTACCCGCCTGCCTACCCCAAAGGGCTTGCTCCCCTTTCATTCCTGTCTAGACACTTTGGACCATTGAACAAAACTCCGAGAGGGATTGTCAGAAGATCCTCTGACCAATCTTGAGGGATTCTGGTACACTGATGGAGGCAGCTTTGTCTTAGATGGAAAAGGGAGAGCCAGATATGCAATAGTCTCCAATTTCCAGACCATAGAGGCTAAACCTTTGCCACCAGATATTTTGACCCAGCTGGCTGAGTTCATAGCTCTGACTTGAGATTTAGAGCTGGGAAAATGAAAAGAGTTGCCATTTACACTGACTCCAAGTGTGCCTTTCTGGTGCTACATGCGCATGCTGCTATTTGGAAAGAAAGAGGCCAGTAGGCCACGTAAAGTTCCCCAGTCAATTATGGTGATAGGCTCTTGGGCAGTCCATCTGCCCGCTGAGGTTTCAGTCTCCCACTGTAAAGGACACCAAAAATGGAGCACAGAAGTGGTACGAGGGAACCAAGCAGCTGATCAGGCAGCTAAGAGGGCAGCAGTACAGAGCAATGACCTAATAGGGGTTGCCTGCCTAGTTTCACAGGCTAATTTGTCAGAAACTCCTTCACATACTGAAGGTGAGACTCTTAAAACTAAGAGTGAGGGCTTTCAGGAATATTATATGTGGTTGTTCCAAAAACTCTTTCAGTTTGGGACCCTCCAGTGGAAGTTGGTTAACTCCTTACTTGCCACCACTCGTAAAGGGAACAAGGCACTCTAAAGATCAGTAGAAAAGTCCTTCAGAGGAGCAGGCCTCCAAATGACTATAAGGCAAGGAGTCTCCTGGTGTCTCACTTGCCAACTGAATGACCCCCAGGGAACTCAAAGATCCCAGCTGGCCCAGCCTGTCCAACAGCATGGGACCTACCCAGGGGAAGACTGGCAGGTGGACTTTACCTCGATGCCAGTTTCTCAAGGATATAAATACCTATTAATCATGATAGATACTTTCACAGGTTAGATTGAAGGCTTTCCCACTCAGACTGAGAAGACTGATGAGGTGGTAAGAAAACTGATTCATGAAATCATCCTGAGATTTGGCCTGCCCAGGTCACTACAGAGTGACAATGGGACATCATTTACTTCTAAAATCACCCAAGGGGTTTCTAAAGCGTTGGGCATTACTTATTACCTCCATTGTGCCTGGAGGCCTCAGTTTTCAGGAAAGGTAGAGAGCCAACCAATTCTTAAAATCAGTGACAAAAAAGATAACCCAGGAGACCTCCCTCGGAAGGAAGAAGTTTTTACCAGGAGCTCTCCTCTATACCCACATTGCACCCAAGGAACAGGTCACTTTTAACCCATATAAGATGCTGTATGGGAGACATTTTATTTAAGTCAATGACCTCTTCCTAGATCCAGAGACCTAGACCCTGTGGTCTTACACCATGGCTGTTGGGCAATTCCAACAAGATATTTGTTTATGGGGTGTCAAGCATGACCCAAAAGATTCTGAATGGCCACCACTATATGCCCCAGGGACTCAAGTCCTTATTAAGATCTGAAAGGATGGGTCCCCAAGAGCTCAACTCCGGCCCACATGGATGGGCCCTACCCTATAATACATTCTACCCCCACAGCAGTCAAGCTACCAGGGCATGGTTCCTAGATTCACTACTCATGAATCAAGCCATGGAAGAAACCAGAAGAGGACACTCAGTACACCTGTGAGCCTCTGGGAGATCTCCAATACCTATTCAGGACTAAAAATAAGTGCCATTCTAAGGATTGCCCCCAAAATTAAATTTCTGAGGTTAAGCTTTCTCAGGATAACTCTTGCATTCCATCTGTGCTACACTGCTGTTTCTCTCTTGGTTTGTCTTAGCCAAGGGAATTCACTCGCCCACAGATGGACACCACTGTAAGGACTCTGAAGCTTGAGACTAGCAAGAGGGGGAGGCCCAATACCCCTTGCCATCTCAGCCCAGCAGGAAGTAGCCAGAGAGACCTTGACACCCCTATTCCCAAAGAACTGGGGCCCCCCATCTCTTGATGTTAGGTAGTTAGAATAAGAAAAGGGGTCCAAAATGGCAGCGGCTAAAAGACAAAGAAAAGAAAACAGACTGAGAAAAGGGAACAGAGGAAAAATTGCTGGACTGGAGTTGGAAGCTCAGGTGAAAGAAACGCGCACCCTTCCAGCTTGATGATAGGTGCTAGCCCTAACTTGCACAGGGCAGGCTTGGGAGGAGGAGACAAAAAGTATAAAAAGAGGGAGCGAGGAGGGGTTGAGGCTTCTCCTTTGGGGTTGGCCCACCCTCATGCCTCGGGGACAGGCTATCCTTTGTTTACCGAATAAAATGCTGAGTTGTAACTGAGCTGTAACACTTGTCCGTCTTTTCAAATATTTGTTGCATTGAGACTAAATCAAGGAAATTATGCACTCTCCTGACATTGCCATCTTGAATAAAATCACACTAGTGAAATCCAATTTACTGTTTAAAATAAAAATATTTTTCTTGGTTCCTGCTGAGTAAATTACTGAGTAAATATGATTCTACAACACCCTACTAAAATGCCTTTGATCTCTTCTATTCTTACAAGTATGGCTTCTATAAGTTGAAAGCTGCAAAGGTAAAGTACCTTTACTAGAAATTCAGCACATAATTTGGTAACTGTGTAACTGAGCAGGACTCTACAGACCCTTCCCTGAACAGACCATTCCCTTCCAATGCCCATTGTGGAAAAACTTAAGGCTTCTAGGCCTCCCCCATGTTACACATTAAATTTAATCAGAGAAGTGAGAAAACACAGAAAGAAAGGGAAACAGTCAGGCAAAACAAAATAAAGATACTTTAGTCATTAAACAAAGTCAGTGAATTTTACTTCCTCCTCAAGAGCTATAGATACTATTCTGAGCCATAACCTCTGAACTGTTTTACAGATATGAAACCTCTGTCAGGTGAAAAATGTAAATTGTAAGCTTCCCACAAGGAGTTAAATCCCAGATCATCTGGAACCAGGAGGCTGATGATGTCGATTCCCAATTACCTCCCCACTGAAGAATCAGAAGAATCTCCATAAGCTCATCTCACACACTACAATTCCCCTCCTTCACCAAGTTTTTAAAAACCTTTTCCTGAAAGTCTTTGGGAGAGGTCAGACCTTTTAAGTACTAGACTCACTGCTCAGCACCCTGCAATAACCACTACGCTTTCCTTCACCTCAGCTGAGAGTCAGCAGATACGCTTTACTGTACATGGGCAAGGGGACCCCAGTCTGGCTCAGTAACAACTGCTGCAAATTTATCCCTCACTTAAAAAAATTAAAGGAAATAGAATCAGAATAATTTACATTTACCAGTAAATAACTTACATTTGAGTAGTTTGACTTAAGAAGAGTAAAGGTATAGTTTGAATATAAAATGCTTTCCTCACCTATGTGTAAAGACTCCTCAGATAATCACTTTGCCTTCTTGCATTTCTTTTCCTTTGGAATGATTTTGGTCACTGACTGCTGTAAAATTATAGCTCTGTCCATAGATTTTCAGGCACTCTGTCTACCAGATTTTTTTTTTTTTTTTGTCTACCAGATCTAATCCCTTGAATCTATTCATCACCTCCACTGTATAATCGTAAGGGATTTAACTTAGGTCATACTTGAATGGCCTAATAGTTTTCCCTACTTTCTTCAATTTATGCCTGAATTTTGCAATAAGGAGCTCATGATTTTGCAAGAAAGGAACCACAATCAGCTCCCAATCTTGTTTTTCCTGACTGTAAAGAGCTTCTCCATCTTTGGCTGCAAATAATATTTTGATATTGACCATTTGGTGTTGTCCATGTGTAGAGCTGGCTTTGGTGTTGTTGGAAAAAGGGGGTTTGTTGTGATCAGTATGTTTTCTTGACAAAATCTGTTAGCCTTTGCCCTGCTTCATTTGGTATTTCAAGGTCAAACTTGCCTATTACTCCAGGTATCTTTTGACTTCCTACATTTGCATTCCAATCCCTTATAATGAAAAGGACTTTTTTTTTTTTTTTGGTGTTAGTTTTAGAAGGTCTTGTAGGTCTTTATAGAAACATTCAGCTTCTTCAGCATCAGTGGTTGGGTATAGACTTATATTACTGTGTGATGTTGAATGGTTTGCCTTGGAAATGAACCAAGATCATTCTGTCATTTTTGAGACGTGTTCTAGGTATAGAATCTTCTCAATTTTCCTGGTTCATGTGAGCAAACAGTTATGCTGTCCTGCTTTTCCTCATTCAATTGTCAATTTTTCCTCATTCAATTGTCAGATTTACACTGTGGACAAATCTTCCGGTGTTCACTTCACAGCACAAATAATTCTACTTTTTGTATGCTAAATTGCTATTTTCTGTTAAATGTGTAGGTGACTTAGGGAAAATTTGACCAAGCTATCACACACTTCCAGTTTTAAAGGCTAACTATCCTCCAAAACATGTGAGATTGAAAGGACTGTAATCAAGGTTTTTAAATATAAAATATAATAGTTATTATTTTCATATCTGCATAAAGTATTGTTTCTACCATATCCTTAAAGCATGATTATTTTAGTATTTGTTAATTTCCTTTAAAATCATACTCCACAAAGAGATATTTGGATATCAAAGAAGTTATTTTTTCCTAAATTCATCTAAAATATTTGTAGAAATATTTTGGTAATAGGTTAGATTAATATAAATTATATGCCAAAATAAAATCAGCTTGTTAAAACTTTCCTGATGAAAGAGAAATTGCATTGAAGTAGAAGAAATACATATAGATAGGTAAATTCCAAACATACATCTATTTAAGAATGGAAATTGGGATGTTGCCTCCCTCATAGATTTGTCCACAGTAAAGCACACAGAATCATATTTGGCTTATGTTAACACTCTGAAATTTTCCAGTACTGTATAATTTTTTTATGTAAAATGCTTTGAAGAAATTATGTAAGTAATGGCAGATATACTAGACAGTTATTTAAAATTTAAACTGCAATTGCAGAATGTTAATGCCGTTGAGGCTGGAATATTTCTCATCTTACATAGTGCTGGCTTAGGTCCTATATCATGACGAAAACATCATTGATTATTCATTAGCTTGCTCAATAATTCTTGTGCTATTGATTTCTTAATAACCCACATCAATCTATATAGGAACTGACCTTATCAAATCTAGGCATTTTACATTTGAGCTAAGACACAGCTCAAGTGACTTGATTATTCTTGTATTATATAATCAAAGAGTGTCTTTATTCAGTTGACTTTTTTTTTTTTAGACTCAATAAGGTCTAGCAATTTAGTTTAGTAGTGCAGTCAAGATCTGTCATTATCTTTGTGTTGGCACATTAAATGAACATCACTAAAATAGCTATTTGGAGATCATTCAACGGATAAGCTCTGTTCTTTACATTAGTGAAAATGGTTCTCATCTTTTGTTGGCCAAGTACTCTTCTGAAAAACATGATGGAAACTGAGACACCACATCACCCAAAAAATGTACAAACATTTACTATATGTTTGTAGAGTTTTGCATAAAATGAACTCCAAGTATTAAAAAATCCTGAGATGGATATTTTATTTTTGCATCAATTCATTTTGCAATTTAGACACACTTACTACTTGAAATAGTGGATTTTTATATAACTATTAAGATTATTTCACAGTTAATTAAAATCATCATCATCATCTCCCCTGTATAATGAGTAAGGATAACTGAAAAAAGAAAATTTGCAATTCTCCCTAACATGTCATTAAATGTATTTTTAATATTAGATTTAGATGTTTACTGATAATTTTTTTCTGATCTCTGCATTCTTTAAAGAGTAAGCATAGTGACTGAACGTATTTACTTTGGAGCTAGAGCCATACATTAACCACCACACTATATACTAGTTGTACAAACTCGGGCAAATTAATTTTTCCATAATTGACTTTTCACTCATAATTTATTGGATAACTTAAGCTATTTCATGTAAACAGAAAATAATAAAAAGAGGAGGAAATATATCACTGGGTTATTTTAAGAAACATGGATTAAAACCTGTAAAATTCTTAGAATAACACTGACATAAGAAAATAAATCAGTCAATGTGAGTTATTATAATTTTTCATTTCCCAGAGATAATTAAAGTCTTAATATAACAATAAAAAATATATTTCCAATATCACAGTAGACACACTTTTGGCACTTTTCTTTGTTTTAATAATCCATCCAAGTTCTGATACTATAGTTTTAATATGAAGTTAAGATGATGAATTTATCAAAGAGCTGCCATCATAAACAAAACCTCCCAGATATCTCCCGTGTGCATCACAGTTTACAACTAGAGAGAAATTTTATAGAAAATATGTTAAATAAATTACCTGCATTCTTTTAAACTACCTATGTTTTAATTTGCCGTTTATTTGGAAAAAAAAATATTGTCTCTATGTCCAATGCCATATTTTCTCACTAAGAAAAATTCAAATTTTAAAGATCAAGCAATTTTTCTGTCTTAATTTCTATACTTCTCAGCTTAAAATGCAGTTTTCCTATATTGATATCAATGATTTTTAGGTTTCAAGCATTTTCAATGTCCTTTGCTGATATTTCAAAAAGCTATAATATAGCTATCCACCTCTGCTCTTCATGAAAATTCACATATAAATGCATTAACATTTTAAAATTAAATGAATGAAATTGTTCTGGGATTTAAAGCAACTATCTAAGTTACTTCATACCTACCAAGGAAATTGATCTAGTTCATTTCATATCCTCTAAAACATGTCATCCAGAAAGACATATTGACTTATTTTTAGGAGTTGCTAATCAGCATTTTACTTCAGTTCAGTTCAATTCAGTTCAGTTCAGTCATTCAGTTGTGTCCGACTCTACAACCCCATGAACCACAGCACGTCAAGCCTCCCTGTCCATCAACAACTCCCAGAGTCCACCCAAACCCAGGTCCATTGAGTCAGTGATGCCATCCAACCATCTCATCCTCTGTCGTCCCCTTCTCCTCCTGCCCCCAATCCCTCCCAGCATCAGGGTCTTTTACAATGAGTCAGCTCTTTGCATCAGGTGGCCAAAGTATTGGAGTTTCAGCTTCAACATCAGTCCTTCCAATGAACACCCAGGACTGATTTCCTTTAGGATGGACTGGTTGGATTTTCTTGCAGTCCAAGGAACTCTCAAGAATCTTCTCCAACATCACAGTTCAAAAGCATCAATTCATCTGGGCTCAGCTTTCTTTATAGCCCAACTCTCACATCCATACATGACCACTGGAAAAACCATAGCCTTGAGTAGACGGACCTTTGTAGACAAAGTATTGTCTCTGCTTTTTAATAAGCTGTCTAGGTTGGTCATAACTTTCCTTCCAAGGAGTAAGCGTCTTTTAATTTCATGGCTGCATTTTACTTATAGCTACTTTATTCAAGGGCTCAATGTGAAGTCATTTAATATTTCATGTGCTGAGTGATGAGGTAGTTATGCCTCTCTGTCCTCAGCAAACTAGTTTCATTAGGCCTTTTGAGCTCACTCATTTTAAAATAATTTTTATTTGGAGTAAAATTGCTTTACAATGTTGTGTTAATTTCTACTGTATAGCAATTAAATCAACTATCCATAAACATATCCTCCTGTTTTTTTAATTCCCTTCCCACTTAGGTCATCACAGAGCTGGGCAGAATTCCCTATGCTATAGAGTAGGTTCTCACTAGTTAACTACTTTATAGAACCTATCACTCAGTCATGTCCGACTCTTTGCGGTCCCATGGACTGTAGCATACCAGACTCCCCCGTCCATGGGATTTTCCAGGCAAGCATACTGGAGTGGGTTGCCATTTCCTTCTCTGTATCTACTTTATACATTGTATCAAAGCGTATATATGTCAGTTGAAATCACCCAGTTCATCCCATCCCACATCACCCCCTTGGGTTCCATATGTTTGTTCCCTACATCTGTCTCTATTTCTGCTCTGTAAATAAGATAGTCTATACCAGTTTTTTTCTTTTTTTCAGATTCTACGCATATATGATAGGATACAGTCTTTGTTTTTCCCTGTTTGACTTATTTCACTCTGTATGGTAGTCTCTAGGTCCATTCTCATCTTTGCTAGTGACCTGATTTAATTTCTGTTTATGGCTGAGTAATAAACTCCGGGAGTTGGTGATGGACAGGGAGGCCTGACGTGCTGCGATTCATGGGGTCGCAAAGAGTCGGACACGACTGAGTGACTGAACTGAACTGAACTGAACTGAATATTCCATTATATATATATATATATATATATATATTTAAAGTTGTAAAATACTTTTTATTGTAAAAACAGAGTCAATAGAGGTTGATAACATAAATGTTATCGCAGAACATTTCCCCTTGGTTCTTGGATTTCCTAGGTTCTTAAGCACCAGCAAGTCTCCATTAGCACATGTCAGGTTTTATGGTTCTTTTCAGATATGTTTATTGATTATGTGTAAATATTGCTTAAAAACAAAAGTCCATATGATATTAAAACAAACAAAATACTTGCTGTACCTTTCTTTCACATTTCCTACAGGGAGACCTATCTCAGGTGCTTAACCAAACCAAAGAATCCTCTGTCACAAATTATTAAATCAAACCTCTCATGACATTTGCCATACATCCAGATTTAAAGATTTTAAAACAAAGGATTTAGAATTTAAAACAAACTTCAGGCTGATTTTTCATATTTGAAAGACTATTTGCAGCATACAAATGGAGAGAGCAGTGCAAAACGCATCAAGTTTTATATGATAAATATACTTTCAACCTAATGGCTGCCTCAAAAGCAAAGAGTGAAAAATTATCTGTTCTCAAAAGCAAAATAGACGGACTCAATAAAGTTCACAATTTAGAAAGATCAACTGCTACTCTATTTCCATAGATTGCAAAATGATTTCAGAAACATATTAAACATATTTTATTAAATATTATGTTTTAATATGTTTATTAAAAAATTTAATATGTTTAACATTTAAACATATTAAATGTAAAACATTGTTTTACAAAAATAGAAATATTATTTGGGATTTTACAAAATTTTATAAAATATAACACTATATTTGTAAATTCGAGATAGTTTCACACTGAAATAGAAAATACTTCCACAGATATAAAGTCTATCAAACTTAACTGGTCTGTACTAACCATCCTCCTACATTATTTCTTCCAAATCTTTAACTATTATCTGTGCTCTAGCATGAGATTTTTTTAAAGCGATTGTTTATATTTTGAGAAATTGTACAAGATTTTTCATTTTAGAAATAATGTTAAAGCAGATGAATTTATACCTAAAAATATGTCAGTGGAAATAATGCAATGACCATTTGTCCTTGGTACATTTCAAACCAAACTCCTAAGAATGGCAATTATAATTTGGTACCTATAAAAAGTAAAAATATAATAACAATAATATTTTATGAAAAAAGTATTCATACAGAATGAAGGACCTCAAAATTTAGTTACTTGTAGGTGTCAAATGAGAAGTATTTCCTAATTACACCCATCTATAGCATTCATTTTATCACCTTAGAAAGCACCAGTATACTTTTAAAACAAGACTAAAAAGTGAGAAGGTAGGGGCTTATTTCATGCAACAGTGCTATTATGATAAGGCACCACCTGGTATATGAAAAAGCCAAAGTATTTCCAAAACATGTATTTCTGTTACTGGTATCTTAACCTTTAGATAGGATGGTTAGAAGAAATCTAATAACATAATTCACTAACCACATCTTACTCCTTTCTCCATCATTCTTTGCTTTTAGTTTTTCCATATAACAGAGCATATAATAAACAACAATGCAGCACGTGATATGTTAAACATCTCTTCCCAACCATCCAAGAAAGTAGTCTAGAATTAAAACAAGAAGCCAAACATTTGTCTGATACATTTGCAATATCCTATCCCTGTAGAAGAATAGGGAGCTGGGGGAGGTGAGGAGAGGTTTGGTGGGGAGGGGGATAATAACAGGACCTATTTTCTATAGAGTATACTGAGGCACATAGGTTGAAAGTTTCTCAGGCAAATTCATGGCAAGAGCAAAATTAAGAGAAAGCTCAGAATTTTACATTCCCCCAGAGCTGATTTCTCAGATAGTCACACCGGATTAAATATTTCAAAAAATGCCCTTAGTCACTGCTATCGTCATCAGATACATCATTTAAAGGAGGCTTCAGTGACTGACTGTAAGAGTCTGATCTAGCAGGCTGGCACGTGGCCATGTCCCCAGTAGAAAGCAGGTCATAGCAGAAGTCACAAATCCGCACAGGCTTAGAGGACTGGCTGGGAAGAAGAAATCTCTTTTCAGAGCAGGGCCCACAGACAACAAAACCACATTTGCGGCAGTGGTGACGACGATTAACAGGTGTGAATTTTGCTTTCTGACAACGCATACATACAGTTGCCTCAGAGTCAGGAACTCAGACGGCTGCATGTTCGTTACTGGGTGTCTTCCCACTTTTGGAGAGTAAATCAGTGACACACTTATTTATAGGATTCATCCATTCTGATTTCTCAGTGGCAGTGGCAGCATAAACTGCCAATGATTTCGTAGGTGTCTTGATCAGCCATCCATTCCTCAAGTCTCCCTCATCTTTGATGGAATCAATTGTGACGTTTTCCAGGGGAATAATATGCTGTTTGTTATATTTTTTCTTCTGGATGACAATATTGCCATGTACAAGAATATCATTAAATAAGAAAAACGGCCTTGCTTTGGGCTTTTTCTTGCACAACTCAGTCAATACGCCTTCGCCAATAAGAACACGTCCAGGTACAGTTAAGGGTTGACCAGCTGCTCCAAAACTGTGTTCTACTATATTTATACGTCTAGTATTTGCTTCACTCTTTGCCAAGGGATCCACCATCTTTTGCTAATAGCCCAGCCGGACGCGAACGGCTGCAGCGGCAAAGGTCCGACTTCTCGTCCAGGGCGCCGCGCACGGACCCTCCTTGCTTCCCCGCCCCAGCTTCGCAGGCGGTGCAGCCAGCGGCCCTGCGCAGCCGGCGCGATCTGAACGTGGCAGGCGGGCGTTGCAGACGCTTGCAGGTGACCCTCCCGCCCCTCCAGTCCCATTATACATATTTTGAACTATGTGTGCATACACACATGTTTCCCTTTTATCTTCATATTCTATGCACATTCAGTTTTCCTCATAGGAAACTATGCTAATGTATTTAACACATACTTTATTTGAATGTGTTCTTTATTTTCCTATTTTAATCGAATTAAAGGCTATCTGCATCAATATGACATCACAGAAATAAAGAGGGGACAATGCTTCAGAAGCAATGATCAGCCATCTGTTACAGTCTCCTGAAAAGCAAAGTGAACTGAAGAACAAATTTTGTTCATCATGTTTAGAATTATGTAAATGAGTTGTTGGCTTATCAAGTATCTTAGTGGTAAGGAAGCTGCCTACTAATGCTGGAGACTTGAGTTTGAGCCCTGAGTCAGGAGGATCTCTTGGAGAAGGAAATGGCAACCCTCTCTAGTATTCCTGCCTGGGAAATCCAATGGATAGAGGAGCTTGGCAGGCTCCAGTCCAAGGGGTCGCAAAAGAGTCAGACATGACTTAGCGACTAAACAACAAATGAGTTTTATAACAGCATGTTCATTGGAGTTGCAAGTCTTTATCATAGTCATGTTATTAATAATAAGGAGATGAAGAAAGTAAGTGTAAATAGCTACTTCTTGAAACTTGGAGAACAGGAAGTTTATCTTGATTAGTTGGTTAGCTGATTTTAATTGAAAAACTGCATTGGTATAATATTTATGCCAAAAAGTCAGTAGAGAAGGAAAAATAAAAATGGAAGATGGTAAGAAGATAGCAAAGGTAATTAAAAATATATTATCCCTGAGAAATTTGGCAAAAATGAGATTCATGAAAAAGGTGAAGAATTCAACAGTTGATATACAATTTAATTTGGAGATGGTAGGTTCAAGGCAAGTAATTTTAAATTAATGAAATTTTGAGAGTTTATATCATATAAATGCACTTATTAATAATTTTGAACTGACATAGAAAGAAGTTTACTTGGATCATGATGGAGAAAGCGGAAAAGGTTAAAACATCCTTTACTGAAAATGCGAGAAGGATCTGATTCAAAGAAAGGGAAATATTTATTAAGATCTTTAAGAACTCACAGCCAATCAATTTAAAATGATTATTATACTGACAGCTTGCATGTTTTTCAGTAATAGTAATGACCTATTTGTGTGTACATAATAAATGACATAGTGTGTCCTGGAATCTAAGAAATTCATGATAGGAAAGGAAGAAAGAAAAGGATAGATGAATAGGAAAAAAAATATCAAGGAACATTTATCTTTGGATGTTTGAATAGGCATTTTGAATCAATGCTTGATTTCAACTTAGAAGGGAGAGCATTTCTTTACTTAAATTTATTTATTTATTTTAATTGAAGGATAATTGCAATATTGTGATGGCATCTGCCATACATGACCGTAGTCATACATCTGATCCTTCCCGCCGGGTGAACCCATTTCTTGTGATAAGTTAAAGTGTGTGACTGTAGAATCTGCTGGGCAGATTATGTAAAGAATATAGTTTGTAAGAAGTCAAGGAACCGAGTGATAAAGGGTTTGGATATGCTGTCCTTGAGAATCCTGAAGTGAGTGATTTGGCAGCACTTGAACTGGTTAGAAAAATCATATGAAATAGGGGAAATATTCAGTGAATATGAGTGAGTTTCTTAAATGGCAATGGACTATAAACAAATTACAAGAAATGGATAGGAGAGATGGAAGAAATGAGACATAAAGAAGCAGATGACAAGTGTGTAGAAGAAAAATAAAGAGATGGAATTGGAGAGGCAGTGAGCCTTGTAATCTCACTTTCTGATACTGGAGGAGACGGCATATGAAACTGAACGCCTGCAGTGAGAGCACTATTCTTAGTTGGTGTATACATTTTAGTTCAGGACAGAAGACATAAGAAATATTCAAAAAGTTATTCTTGGCTGGTAGATTTGGGGAGAGGGAATATTGTTAAGGAGAATGTTGGTCAAGTGCCAGACATTAGTGGAAAAGTTTGCAATGCAGGAAAGGGGTAATAATTTGGATCAGGAGAGGGAAAACAGAGAGCATCCTGGGAAGGACAGAGATCATCTAAGCAGTTTGCATTTTGTTGATTGTCCAAAAACAAACCAAAAAAACACAAAAAGCATCACTATAAGAGAAGACAGACTTAGATTTGAATGACAGTTGAAAAAGTCTGACCAATCATGCCAAAGACACGAAACAGACACAGATATTTTATTTTAAACATAGTTTTTAAGTAGGGATTTTATTCAGTTTGAAGAGACATGATTCTTAATGATCATAGAATGAGGGGAAAGATGAACATTGAAATAGTTTATCCTGTATAGTGTGGCTAAACATGTTAATAGAAACTTAAAAATGTATTTAAAACTATAGAAGAGTTTCAGTCATAAATATTTTTGATGCCAAAATCCAAAATAAAATATCAACAAATACATTTTAATAATGCATTTAGCATAAAAAGCATTTTATTATGAAAGATACACCCTAGAACTCTGAGGTTGATTAATATTAGGAAATGCATTGGCTAAATAAGAAAACCATCCTGTAGTCCCAGTAGATATTACAATGGCCTTGATTGTATTCAACATGCCTTAATCATAAACTCTGGGTAAACCAGGGATACAAAAATATTTCTCAAAGTAATTAAGAATATTAGTCTCGTAAAGCAAAAACATATTCAGCAAAGTATTATATATGTTTTCATAAAAACTTTCTATTTAAGCATTTCAATTGCTTCCATTATACCAAAGAATAAACTTAATAATCCATAATGCAGCCTTCAAACCCTTTAATTGAGTTTTAATTATCTCTTCAGTGTCATCCCAGACACTCTTTTCATTGCTTTCTTCACTCTGCTTTAGAATCAGTACTTGTGTTGGTTTCTTTTCATATAATGCTTAGCTTTTCCTGTTGATAAAATGTAAACATGTTCTGTTTCCAGAGAAATGGTGTGTGGCCAC
This sequence comes from Cervus elaphus, assembly GCF_910594005.1. Classification (NCBI taxonomy): domain Eukaryota; kingdom Metazoa; phylum Chordata; class Mammalia; order Artiodactyla; family Cervidae; genus Cervus; species Cervus elaphus. The sequence continues at coordinate 8,097,130 of NC_057844.1, read as the reverse complement.
CCAGATTAGTGAGATATTCAGTTATTTTCTAGTATATCACCAAAGCCATCACCTTCTACTAGTAATTTCTCTATTTCCTTTAAACTGATATGTCTATAAGGAGATAAAAGTTGTTAGCTCTATTCTACATTGCAGGTTTAGAGCTTAGTGTTTACATCTATTTCTCTAACTGGAGATTCTCTGTAGTATAATTATTCAAGGGAGACAGGGCCTGCTTTCCATGGCAAAGGAGAAATATATAAATGTTAATTTTTTCCTATTAAATTTTCCTCTCTTTTATAGGCAAACATGTGATTTAGGCTCAATCAAACAAACATCTCTACTAAGATTCTGAATCTAGAGAGAATGACAATTAAAAAAGAGAGAGAGAGGTGTGGATTCCTTTGTCTAACAGTCGTGGTAATGACCACGGGATGAGGATGATGATGGCAATTGCAATGGAAGCAGTCTTCAACTGATCATTTCCATGATATGAAATTGGTTGAGGTTGTAGCTATCCAAAACTCAAGGTTTAATCCTATTTTTAAGCCTGCATTATCAACTTTACCACAGATTATGTGAGCTATTTAGCTTACTTCCTTAAATGCATTGGTAAAAGATCTTTTTGTTGTAAAACAAGGCATAGATTAGGCCTAATACATACGGTTAACTTAATGGACTTTTACATGTTGAACAAGTAACCACCACTACTATCAATAAACAGACTTCCAGGTCATTACAGACGCTGTCCAGTTGCCCAAAATCCCACAGCCCTGATGTGACTGCTATTTAATTTAATGGCAGGTATGTCCTTGCTTCACTTTATAATTTTACAACTGGCATGCTGCAGTCCATGGGGTCGCAAAGAGTAGGACACGACTGAGTGACTGAACTGAACTGGTTAATTCATTCATGAATATTCAGATAGTGTTGGTCCTTTAATGGACTGGAACCTGGTGGTCCAGAGTCGATGATGAGAAAGTGAAAGAAGGAAAGAGGCTAGTATTCCCTGGTTATGCAGCCGGCTTTCACGCTCCAGGGAATCAGCCAGAAATAGAGAGAGAGAGAGAAAGAAAGAAAGACAGCCAGCCAGCCAGCCAGACATGGGGACCCAAGCTCCGATGGAGCAAAGGCATTTTAATTAACATGGCATGGGCATATATACTGTCTTACAAGGTAGTTATTCTCAGCAAAGATGAAGATTAAAAATCCAGACTTAACAAAACACAAGGCGATCCCTATTAAAGAGAGAAGAGGGTACTTATCACCATAATGAGAAACTAATAAAGGAAATGCCTGGCTTCCTCAGCCCCGGGAAAGATCTGCCTCTCCTCTTAATTCCTGAATATTCAGGAATTAATAAGGGCCAGAGGATTCATGACAAGATAGTAAACTTTATCGGTCACTTTTTAACTCTGGACAGAGTGATAGTTCCTAGGCAAGTGGAGATGTTAAGACATCCTATTTTCAAGGTCACAGTCTATTCAAAAACAGAATAATAGTGCAAAATAAGCAAATGCCACTTCAGTTTAGTACCTCAGAAAACATCAATAATTAAATTGTATTTATCATCAAGCAGGAGAAAATGAAACCTTGATAGAATGTATTTAAAGACTCTTCTACTTGAAAATGTAAGCTTCAATGTTTACTGATACTTTTTTTTTTCTTATGAATACATCTGCTTTAAAGGAATAGGAGGCCTTTCTGATGTTGCAAAGATCTATTTCTCATATAATTTCTTTAACTACCAGGTGCCACTTTAATCACAATTCCAAGGGTATTGTTTTTTTTTTTTTTAATTTTATGCTGATTTGTTTTATCATCTGAAAAAGTTATCTTTATAAGTAATTTCCAAATAGCTTCTTTTGAATAAAGGGTTATACACAGAAATTAAATTTTATGTGAATAAAAAGTATCTATATGTATTTCAAAGATACCAAAAGAGGTTATGCATCAGGGATAACATTTTAAACTGGTATTCTAATAGTATCTGCAACAAAGAATAGCTGTTTCCAGTTTACCACTTAAAATTTTAACTACATTTGATGAGATTGATAATACTAACTCACATATTTGAATTTATTTTTTATACAATATTGAGCAAATATTTTCATATAAGCAATTCAATATTAATTCACTGTTTAGGAAATTTCATGGATTATTAAATTTGTTGCTAATTTGCAAATATAAGATAGTTTCAAAGAAATACTGTTCTGTGATTTGAATACTTATATTTTAATATAGATAGCTTTTCTTCCCCCAGCTATCTGCATTTATTTAGATGATGGAGGAAAATTCACTTATCAAATGATATAAAGCAAGATTGGGTCAAAGGAGTGAGTGATTGTGTGAGCTGTTTCTAAGTTTCCTCTTTGGTGTTTCTATGATTTATCTTTTTCCCTGCAAACACACACTCAGTTCAGTTCAGTTCAGTTCATTCGCTCAGTTGTGTCCGACTCTTTGTGACCCCATGAATCGCAGCACACCAGGCCTCCCTGGCCATCACAAACTCCTGGAGTTTACTCAAAGCAATGTCCATCATGTCAGTGATTCCATCCAGTCATCTCATCCTCTGTCATCCCCTTCTCCTCCCTCCTTCAATTTTTTCCCAGCATCAGGGTCTTTTCCAATGAGTCAACTCTTCACATCAGGTGGCCAAAGTATTGGAGTTTCAGCTTCAGCATCAGTCCTTCCAATGAACACCCAGGACTGAACTCCTTTAAGATGGACTGGTTGGATCTCCTTGCAGTCCAAGGGACTCTCAAGAGTCTTCTCCAACACCACAGTTCAAAAGCATCAATTTTTCAGTGCTCACCTTTCTTCACGGTCCAATTCTCACATCCATACATGACCACTGGAAAAACCATAGCCTTGACTAGACAGACCTTTGTTGGCAAAGTAATGTTTCTGCTTTTTAATATGCTATCTAGGTTGGTCATAACTTTCCTTCCAAGGAGTAAGTGTCTTTTAATTTCATGGCTGCAGTCACCATCCGCAGTGATTTTGGAGTCCAAAAAAATAAAGTCTGACACTGTTTCCACTGTCTCCCCATCTATTTCCCATGAGGCGATGGAACCAGATGCCATAATCTTAGTTTTCTGAATGTTAAGCTTTAAGCCAACTTTTTCACTCTCCTCTTTCACTTTCATCAAGAGGCATTTCAGTTCCTCTTCATTCTCTGCCATAAGGGTGGTGTCATCTGCATATTTGAGGTTACTGATATTTCTCCTGGCAATCTTGATTCCAGCTTGTGCTTCTTCCAACCCAGTGTTTCTCATGATGTACTCTGCATATAAGTTAAATAAGCAGGGTGACAATATACAGCCTTGACGTACTCCTTTTCCTATTTGGAACCAGTCTGTTGCTCCATGTCCAGTTCTAACTGTTGCTTCCTGACCTGCATACAGATTTCTCAAGAGGCAAGTCAGGTGGCCTGGTATTCCCATCTCTTTCAGAATTTTCCACAGTTTATTGTGATCCACACAGTCAAAGGCTTTGGCATAGTCAATAAAGCAGAAATAGATGTTTTTCTGGAACTCTCTTGCTTTTTTGATGATCCAGCGGATATTGGTGATTTGATCTCTGGTTTCTCTGCCTTTTCTAAAACCAGCTTGAATATCTGGAAGTTCTCAGTTCATGTATTGCTGAAGCCTGGCCTGGAGAATTTTGAGTATTACTTTACTAGCATGTGAGACGAGTGCAATTGTGTGGTAGTTTGTCCTATTCAAATTACTTAGAAGAAGATGAAATAATTCAGATTCTAAAGGTATTAATTAGTAACTTTAGCACCCTTCAGTAAAGGAAGTTATGAAGTGGAGCATTTTGTTTTCAAGCTTATTCTGGTTTTATGTCCTTCTTTAGTATAGGGCTGCCTTCTCTCATTGAACAAATATGGTAATCAAAAAACATGAAGACATTATGCAACAAGATAAGCCTTTTCATCTTTATTAAAAGTACAGTGAAAATCATAAGAATTCTAGATTTTCCCCAGTATAAGATATATAGAGAATATTTTAGTCATGTATACACCAGATTTAGGATTTTAGTCACCAATGAATCAAGAAATTTCAGCACTTCGGTTACATGGTAAACAAACACACAAACGGGATCACTGAGAAAAATGTCCACTAAAAGTGTAAAAACTGTGAAAACTGTGTTAGACTGCAAACAAGCAAAATTAACAAAATTAACTGTATTCTATTCTCAGCCATTATCTTACTACAATATAAATTTCTGTTGCAAACAAAATCCATTTTCTGAAATCCATTTCTTCACTATATTGTGTTGTTTGAAAGTTATTTTGATGAAGTTCAGTGTGCAAAGCCAAGATTAAGAAAACAATGGTTTAAAAAGAAAAAAAAAGTCATGTCAAACTTGTAAAAGAAGTTCACAGGTAAGAAATCTGTAACTAATATTTTCAAGAACAAAAACCTGTATTATTTTGGACTATTTCTCTACTATCTTTGGCTTTCATTCTCAAGGTTATTTTATTATTTTTTTTAAATATGGATTTTCCCATTCCAATCTTTGCATTTGAGTTCCAGACAGTAAGCACAAAGGAAAGAAGAAATATCTTATGTCTTTTGTTTAAAGAGTCTTCCTGAAATCACTTACTAATCTTCTGTTCATAGTTCATTAGTCAAAAATTTGTCAGATGGCCAAAACTATCTACAAATAGGACCTAAAATATGTCTTTAAGCCACAGTGGCAAGTTACCGTAGCAAAATTAGAGTTCATGTATCGAAATGAGAAGATGAGAAAAGATAACTAGAGGAAATAAAGCATTTCTGGATAATTGGTACTCAGAAAATTGTTCCATTTTTGACATTGACAGCGACAAGCACCTTTTACAAAATCTTGATTAGATACAATGGTTTGTCAGGTTCTTTGAGATTGCTGGGTATGGAATAACATATTTTGATCCCCTGGAGAAGAAACTGGCAATCTGCTACAATATTCTTGCCTAGAAAATTCCGTGGACAGAGGATTCTGGCGGGCTACAGTCAGTCTACGGAGCCACAAAAAGTCAGACACGATTGAGCCTGCAAACACACAACTAAAAAATGTTTTATGGGGGAGGAGCCAAGATGGCGGAGGAGTAGAACGGGGAGACCACTTTCTCTCCTACAAATTCATCAAAAGAATAACTGAACGCAGAGCAAACTTCGCAAAACAACTTCCGATCGCTAGCTGAGGTCATCAGGCGCCCAGAAAAGCAGCCCATTGTCTTCGAAAGGAGGTAGGACAAAATATAAAAGATAAAAAGTGAGACAAAAGAGCTAAGGACGGAGATCCGTCCCGGGAGCTCTTAGGCGGCATTGCTTGGGGTAGGGTCCGGGCCCGAGTGCCCTGAGGACAATCGGAGGGAACTTCTGTGAGTTTCCAACTTGAACTGTGGGAGACCAAAAGAGAGAGAGTAAATTAACCGGCCCGAACACACTGCCGGCCGTTCGCAGAACAAAGAGACCGAGAGGGTCCAGAGAGGAGCTCGCAGGCTGCGGACCGGCCCAGCCCCGCCGGAGGCAGGGGGGAGGGGAAGGTCGCGGCGAGACACAGGCCGCAGGCACCCGACCGGCGCGGGCGGGGACTGGGGCTGGGGACGCGGAGGGCGGAAGGCGCGCGCGACCGACTGGCGCCAGCGGAAACTGAGTCTGGGTCCGCGGAAGGGAGGGGGCGCGCCACACCTGGGTAGAGTGCGCCCACCAAGCCCCTGGCTGCCTGGACCGCTCTGACGGGGAAGGCACAGAGAGCAGGCGCAGATTTTCCTTCCGCGCTTTTGTGGAACACCCGAGGGCTGGAACCTCGCGCAGCGCGGGGCGCGCTCCATATAGAACAGCCGGGAGCCTGAGCAGCACAGACGGAGAAAGCAGCGTCAGTCCCTCCCGGCAGCCCCAGCCCATCCCCGCGGCGCAAGCCTGTCCCCACAGCGCAAGCCCCTCCCTGCCCCGCAGAGCGACGGAACTAGCTACCTGAGTAAGAGTCCACCTCTGCCCGCCTGTGTCAGGGCGGAAATGAGGCTCTGAAGAGACCGGCAAACAGAAGCCAAATAAACAAAGGGAACCGCTTCAGAAGGGACTGGTGCAACAGATTAAAATCCCTCTAGGAAACGCTGACTACACCGGAGGGGCCTGTAGATATCGAGAAGCGTAAGCTGGAACGAGGAGCTATCTGAAACTGAGCCGAACCCACACTGACCGCAACAGCTCCAGAGAAACTCCTAGATATAATTTTACTATTTTCTTTCTTTTTTTTTTTTAATTTTTTTTATTTTTTAAATTTTTTTCTTTTTTTTCTTTTTTCTTTCTTCTCTTTTATTTTCCTTTAAAATCCCCTATTACTCCCCCATTACTCCTTAACTTTCATTTCCACAGACTTTTACGATTTTTTAATTAGGGGGAAAAAAAAAATATTTTTTTTTCTTTTTCTTTCTTTTTTTTTCTTTTTTTTCTTTCCTTTTTCTCTTCTATTTTCTATTTTTCTTTTTCTCTTATTTCTTTTAAAGTCCTCTAGTACTCCTCTACTACTCCTTAATTTTCATTTTCAATACACTATAACCTTACAAAAAAAAAAAAAAAGAAGAGAAGCCCTATTTTTAAACCGAAGATTATTCTTTCCCAATCTTGACTCTCTGTTTTCTACCTCAGAACACCTCTATTTCCTCCTTTCCCCTTCTCTTCCCAATCCAATTCTGTGAATCCTTGTAGGTGACTGGGCTACGGAGAACACTCTGGGAACAGACAGCTGCGTAGATCTGTCTCTCTCCTCTTGAGTCCCCCTTTTTCTCCTCCTGTTCATCTCTATCTCCCTCCTCCCTCTCCTCTTCTTCATGTAACTCTGTGAACCTCTCTGGGTGTCCCTAATGGGGGAGAATCTTTTAGCCATTAACCTAGAAGTTTTCTTATCAGGGCTGTATAGTTGGAGAAGTCCTGAGACTACAGGAAGAATAAAACTGAAATCCAGAGGCAGGAGACTTAAGCCCAAAACCTGAGAATACCAGAAAACTCCTGACTACATGGAACTTTAAGTAATAAGTGACCGTCCAAAAGCCTCCATACCTACACTGAAACCAACCACCACCCAAGAGCCAATAAGTTTTAGAGCAAGACATACCACGCAAATTCTCCAGCAACGCAGGAACATAGCCCTGAACATCAACATACAGGCTGCCCAAGGACACACCTAACACATAGACCCATCTCAAAACTCATTACTGGGCACTCCATTGCTCTCCAAAGAGAAGAAATCAAGTTCCACGCACCAGAACACTGACGCAAGCTCCCCTAACCAGGAAATCTTGACAAGCCAATCATCTAACCCCACCCACTGGGTTAATCCTCCACAATAAAAAGGAACCACAGACCTCCAGAATACAGAAAGCCCACTCAAGACACAGCAATCTAAACAAGATGAAAAGGCAAAGAAATACCCAACAGGTAAAGGAACATGAAAAATGCCCACCAACTCAAACAAAAGAGGAGGAGATAGGGAATCTACCTGAAAAAGAATTTAGAATAATGATAATAAAAATGATCCAAAATCTTGAAAACAAAATGGAGTTACAGATAAATAGCCTGGAAACAAAGATTGAAAAGATGCAAGAACTGTTTAATAAAGACCTAGAAGAAATAAAAAAGAGTCAATTAAAAATGAATAATGCAATGAATGAGATCAAAAACACTTTGGAGGGAACCAAGAGTAGAATAACGGAGGCAGAAGATAGGATAAGTGAGGTAGAAGATAAAATGGTGGAAAGAAATGAAGCAGAGAGGAAAAAAGAAAAAAGGATCAAAAGAAATGAGGACAACCTCAGGGACCTCTGGGACACTGTGAAACGCCCCAACATTCGAATCATAGGAGTTCCAGAAGAAGAAGACAAAAAGAAAGGCCATGAGAAAATACTCGAGGAGATAATAGCTGAAAACTTCCCTAAAATGGGGAAGGAAATAGCCACCCAAGTCCAAGAAACCCAGAGAGTCCCAAACAGGATAAACCCAAGGCGAAACACCCCAAGACACATATTAATCAAATTAACAAAGATCAAACACAAAGAACAAATATTAAAAGCAGCAAGGGAAAAACAACAAATAACACACAAAGGGATTCCCATAAGGATAACAGCTGATCTATCAATAGAAACCCTCCAGGCCAGAAGGGAATGGCAGGACGTCCTGAAAGTAATGAAAGAGAATAACCTACAACCTAGATTACTGTACCCAGCAAGGATCTCATTCAGATATGAAGGAGAATTCAAAAGCTTTACAGATAAGCAAAAGCTGAGAGAATTCAGCAACACCAAACCAGCTCTTCAACAAATGCTAAAGGATCTTCTCTAGACAGGAAATGTAGAAAGGTTGTATAAACGTGAACCCAAAACAACAAAGTAAATGGCAACGGGACCACACCTATCAATAATTACCCTAAATGTAAATGGGTTGAATGCCCCAACCAAGAGACAAAGATTGGCTGAATGGATACAAAAACAAGACCCCTATATATGCTGTCTACAAGAGACCCACCTCAAAACGAGAGACACGTACAGACTAAAAGTGAAGGGCTGGAAAAAAATATTTCATCCAAACGGAGACCAAAAGAAAGCAGGAGTCGCAATACTCATATCAGATAAAATAGACTTTCAAAAAAGGATGTGAAAAGAGACAAAGAAGGACACTACATAATGATCAAAGGATCAATCAAAGAAGAAGATATAACAATTATAAATATATATGCACCCAACATAGGAGCACCGCAATATGTACGGCAAACGCTCACGAGTATGAAAGAGGAAATTAATAGTAACACAATAATAGTGGGAGACTTTAATACCCCACTCACAACTATGGATAGATCAACTAAACAGAAAATTAACAAGGAAACACAAACCTTAAATGACACAATGGACCAGCTAGACCTAATTGATATCTATAGGACATTTCACCCCAAAACAATCAACTTCACCTTTTTCTCAAGTGCACACGGAACCTTCTCCAGAATAGATCACATCCTGGGCCATAAATCTGGTCTTGGAAAATTCAAAAAAATTGAAATCATTCCAGTCATCTTTTCTGACCACAGCACAGTAAGATTAGATCTCAATTACAGGAAAAAAATTGTTAAAACTTCAAACATATGGAGGCTAAATAACACGCTTCTGAATAACCAACAAATCATAGAAGAAATCAAAAAAGAAATCAAAATATGTATAGAAATGAATGAAAATGAAAACACAACAACCCAAAACCTATGGGACACTGTAAAAGCAGTGCTAAGGGGAAGGTTCATAGCATTACAGGCTTACATCAAGAAACAAGAAAAAAACCAAATAAATAACCTAACTCTACACCTAAAGCAATTAGAGAAGGAAGAAATGAAGAACCCCAGAGTTAGCAGAAGGAAAGAAATCTTAAAAATCAGGGCAGAAATAAATGCAAAAGAAACTAAAGAGACCATAGCAAAAATCAACAAAGCTAAAAGCTGGTTTTTTGAAAAAATAAACAAAATTGACAAACCATTAGCAAGACTCATTAAGAAACAAAGAGAGAAAAACCAAATTAACAAAATTAGAAATGAAAATGGAGAGATCACAACAGACAACACTGAAATACAAAGGATCATAAGAGACTACTACCAGCAGCTCTATGCCAATAAAATGGACAACTTGGATGAAATGGACAAATTCTTAGAAAAGTATAACTTTCCAAAACTGAACCAGGAAGAAATAGAAGATCTTAACAGACCCATCACAAGCAAGGAAATCGAAACTGTCATCAAAAATCTTCCAGCAAACAAAAGCCCAGGACCAGATGGCTTCACAGCTGAATTCTACCAAAAATTTAGAGAAGAGCTAACACCTATCTTACTCAAACTCTTCCAGAAAATTGCAGATGAAGGTAAGCTTCCAAACTCATTCTATGAGGCCACCATCACCCTAATTCCAAAACCAGACAAAGATGCCACAAAAAAAGAAAACTACAGACCAATATCACTGATGAACATAGATGCAAAAATCCTTAACAAAATTCTAGCAAACAGAATCCAACAACATATTAAAAAAATCATACACCATGACCAAGTGGGCTTTATCCCAGGAATGCAAGGATTCTTTAATATCTGCAAATCAATCAATGTAATACACCACATTAACAAATTGAAAGATAAAAACCATATGATTATCTCAATAGATGCAGAGAAATCCTTTGACAAAATTCAACACTCATTTATGATTAAAACTCTCCAAAAAGCAGGAATAGAAGGAACATACCTCAACATAATAAAAGCTATATATGACAAACCCACAGCAAGCATCACCCTCAATGGTGAAAAATTGAAGGCATTTCCCCTGAAATCAGGAACAAGACAAGGGTGCCCACTCTCACCACTACTATTTAACATAGTGTTGGAAGTTCTGGCCACAGCAATCAGAGCAGAAAAAGAAGTAAAAGGAATCCAGATAGGAAAAGAAGAAGTAAAACTCTCACTGTTTGCAGATGACATGATCCTCTATATAGAAAACCCTAAAGACTCTACCAGAAAATTACTAGAGCTAATCAACGAATATAGTAAAGTTGCAGGATATAAAATTAACACACAGAAATCCCTTGCATTCCTATATACTAACAATGAGAAAACAGAAAGAGAAATTAAGGAAACAATACCATTCACCATTGCAACAAAAAGAATAAAATACTTAGGAGTATGTCTACCTAAAGAAACAAAGGACCTATACATAGAAAACTATAAAACACTGATGAAAGAAATCAAAGAGGACACAAACAGATGGAGAAACATACCGTGTTCATGGATTGGAAGAATCAATATTGTCAAAATGGCTATTCTACCCAAAGCAGTCTATAGATTCAATGCAATCCCTATCAAGCTACCAACGGTATTTTTCACAGAACTAGACCAAAGAATTTCACAATGTGTATGGAAATACAAAAAACCTCGAATAGCCAAAATAATCTTGAGAAAGAAGAATGGAACTGGAGGAATCAACCTGCCTGACTTCAGACTCTACTACAAAGCCACAGTCATCAAGACAGTATGGTACTGGCACAAAGACAGAAATATAGATCAATGGAACAGAATAGAAAGCCCAGAGATAAATCCACGAACCTATGGACACCTTATCTTTGACAAAGGAGGCAAGGATATACAATGGAAAAAAGACAACCTCTTTAACAAGTGGTGCTGGGAAAACTGGTCAACCACTTGTAAAAGAATGAAACTAGAACACTTTCTAACACCATACACAAAAATAAACTCAAAATGGATTAAAGATCTAAATGTAAGACCAGAAACTATAAAACTCCTAGAGGAGAACATAGGCAAAACACTCTCCGACATACATCACAGCAAGATCCTCTATGACCCACCTCCCAGAATACTGGAAATAAAAGCAAAACTAAACAAATGGGACCTAATGAAACTTAAAAGCTTTTGCACTACAAAGGAAACTATAAGCAAGGTGAAAAGACAGCCCTCAGATTGGGAGAAAATAATAGCAAATGAAGCAACAGACAAAGGATTAATCTCAAAAATATACAAGCAACTCCTGCAGCTCAATTCCAGAAAAATAAATGACCCAATCAAAAAATGGGCCAAAGAACTAAACAGACATTTCTCCAAAGAAGACATACAGATGGCTAACAAACACATGAAAAGATGCTCCACATCACTCATTATTAGAGAAATGCAAATCAAAACCACAATGAGGTACCATTACACCCCAGTCAGGATGGCTGCTATCCAAAAGTCTACAAGCAATAAATGCTGGGGAGGGTGTGGAGAAAAGGGAACCCTCTTACACTGTTGGTGGGAATGCAAACTAGTACAGCCGCTATGGAAAACAGTGTGGAGATTTCTTAAAAAACTGGAAATAGAACTGCCATATGACCCAGCAATCCCACTTCTGGGCATACACACTGAGGAAACCAGATCTGAAAGAGACACGTGCACCCCAATGTTCATCGCAGCACTGTTTATAATAGCCAGGACATGGAAGCAACCTAGATGCCCATCAGCAGACGAATGGATAAGGAAGCAGTGGTACATATACACCATGGAATATTACTCAGCCATTAAAAAGAATTCATTTGAACCAGTCCTAATGAGATGGATGAAGCTGGAGCCCATTATACAGAGTGAAGTAAGCCAGAAAGATAAAGAACATTACAGCATACTAACACATATATATGGAATTTAGAAAGGTGATAACGATAACCCTAAATGCAAAACAGAAAAAGAGACACAGAAATACAGAACAGACTTTTGAACTTTGTGGGAGAATGTGAGGGTGGGATATTTCAAAAGAACAGCATGTATACTATCTATGGTGAAACAGATCACCAGCCCAGGTGGGATGCATGAGACAAGTGCTCTGGCCTGGTGCACTGGGAAGACCCAGAGGAATCGGGTGGAGAGGGAGGTGGGAGGGGGGATAGGGATTGGGAATACATGTAAATCCATGGCTGATTCATATCAATGTATGACAAAACCCACTGGAAAAAAAGAAATAAATAAAAAAAATAAAAAAAAAAAAAGAAAAATAAGAGGAAGGAAAAAAAAAAAAAAAAGTTGAACGAATTGGGCTACAAAGTTTTGCCCCATTTGCCATATTCACCTGATCTCTCACCAACTGACTACCACTTCTTCAAGCATCTCAACAACTTTGCAGGCAAAATGCTTCCACAGGAAGCAGAAAATATTTTCCAAGGGTTTGTCAAATCCCCAAGCATGGATTTTTACACTACAGGAATAAAAAACTTATTTCTCATTGGCAAAAAAATAAAAAATGTTTTATATCTTCCTGGTGATTCTTCTACATTTATATTTTTATTTACCTTAATGAATTGAGTACCTTTGCCAGTAAAATGTTAAAATAATAACTTTAAGCAACATAATTAAATTTTGAGATTTAATGCTAATGCTTCAAATAGTTTGCTATCTAGCACATGTCTTAAGGATAAAAAACCATTTATTTAGCTTGTTAATTGTTCTAAAATCTTCATATTTTTTCTATTTAATAAGTTAATATGAAGATTTAGATTAATATAGTTCCTAATTGTTAATCTATTTCAAGTTGCTGAGCCAAAATAAATTAATGTTTGTGGTACTTGTATTTTTGCTTTTAAACATTTTACTAATGTTTTCTCATATTTTTATATACAGTTCACACTGTGCTTATATTTAATGTTTATATATATATATATATATATATATATATATATATAATTATACACGTATACATTTTTGGCTTTCTTTGGATGTTAAATTGTGACATTGTGTTGGGTAATGATGGTGGTGTAGCATGCTGTCAGGTCTGACTCTAGGACCCCATGGACTGTAGTCCATCGGATTCCTCTCTCCATGGGATTTTCCAGGCAAGAATATTGAAACAATCTTCCCGTTTGTTCTCCAGGGGATCTTCCCAACCCAGGGATCAAACCCATATATTTTACACCTCTCGAATTAGTAAGCAGATTCTTTATTATCTGGGAAGCCCTGAGTTGTGTGCATTACTTCAAATATATTTTCCTATAGTTTTAGATAGTGTTTATAAAATGGAAATAATCTGCTCTTTGAAGGTTTACTAAAACTCATCATCATGTAAGTCATATGATATTTTAGAAAGAATTCCTCAATGACAGAATGTGTGTGAAATTCTATTTTAGTGTTTCAGTAGAAAATAAGAGGGAAAGAATTAGAAATGACAAAGACAAACTTTAAAGATATGTCACTGTAAAAGCTTTCATGGTGCAGTAATGCAATGGGATTTTGAATAACATATAATAAATACCTAGAATAATAGTACCCAAGTCATATTATCTGAGGATTTATTTCTGGAAGAACTGACTGGCCCAAGGTCAAATTCCTGCAAATTCCGTTTTTTTTTTTTTTTTTAATTGTTTCCTTTGTTATAATATGAATAGACAGTTAAATCTCACCAGATTCTTGGATAAAGTCTCTAACATGACAGAGTGAAACTGAAATTAATAAATGAATAAAAAAGACACTTGTCAAAATTTTCATACTACATGAAATGTACTGTTTAGATGTAAAAGAAGATATTCTGTTCTTGTACAAGTATATCAAGATTTTTTCAGGTTGTCTGAGTTCCTGTGTATTAAATACATCATGGAGCGGTGCTTGGTGAGGGGGCCAATGGAGGGACTTGAGAGTAAGAAACAAATTTCAAAAAAAAAAAAAAAAATTGTATAATATGAGAAAACATAAGGATCAGTTAGTGCAGAACACCACAAAAAAATACTAATAGTACACTCAGAAGGATAAAGAGAAGAAACTGAGGTGAGAGAACTAACAAAAAGTGATCCAAATTTACCTCATGTGAGTGAAAAACATGTTTCCTCAGCAAAACGCCCTTGAGTGATAAAATGACTAAAGCAAGGTCCAGTGAAAGCCATTCCATTGATGGCTACAGAATAACACTAAACAACACTATAGATAAATGTTAGTTGTGTGTTCATTGATGGCATTCAAAGATAGAGAGGGGAAGGATGTCTTAAAGATAAAATTAAAGCTTTGGTGTACACAGGACATGAGGTTTTTCAAGAACAAGGGTCTGATACTCAAAAGAAAATAGAATCTTTTAATTTTGGTAGTATTAGATTTTCACTCTGGAATCCTAAATAAAACTAAATATCAATAAACAGCAATTGTTTAGAGATATTTTAAACATCTAAAGTATCAAATTATTTACATTTCACACACTAACTTACAGGATGCTACTGAAGATTGTGACAATTTTAAAGAAGGCAAAATAGAAATATACTGAAGACATGGAATCCAGGAGGGGAAAAAAGTGGTATTCAACTTTTTTGTAATATTCATTTCAAAGTGGTAGTCATTTCAAAGGAAAAAGACAGAATTTAAAAATCAGCACGGAAGTGAAAGAATTTCACAGAACAGTTGTACAGCCTTTGTATGGGGAAAACTATCCAGCAATATTATTCAGCACTCTACCGAGGTACCTCTCAGGGGGGATATGCTGTCAAAAGAGAAAATGCAACTAAGACCGAAAGACAAATTCTAATTTTACAGCTGAAATTATCAAAAGTGAGTATACCTGCGTGATCACTATCCTGGTTAAGAAGTTATCAGTAACCCAAAATTGCCCCATTATATACCACTTCAGTCAATATGACAAGCATCCCATCTTACCATTTTGTTTTTCTTTTTATTTGTCTTTCTGGCTAAAATGCCATGCCTTTGAACTTATTGATTCTTTCATTGGCTTGAGTCTGCTGCTGAAGCTCTTTATTGAATGCTCAGTTCTGTCATTGTATTCTTCAGAGCCAGGATTAGTGTTTGGTTTTTTTTGTATTGTTTCTAGTTCTTTGGTTTTCTTCTTACAGAGGATGAGATGACATCACAGACTCAATGGACATGAGTTTGAGCAAACTCTGGGAGATGGTGAAGGACAGCGAAGCCTGGCGTGCTGAAGTCCATGGGGTCGCAAAGAGTCAGACACGATGAGCAAGTGAACAACAAAATTTCTTTGTTAATCTTATTTTGTTCATTTATTGCTTTCCTGATTTGTTTACTTATCTAAGTTACTTTGCATTTCATTGCATAAGATGAAATAACCATTCTGTAAGATGATTATTTTTGAATTCTTTTTCAGGTGATTCATAAATATCCATTTCTTTGATAGGGTCGTATATGCCTGACTATTCATGATACCTGTAGGCTGTTATTGGTGTCTAGGTATGTGAAGGAGCAAGTACCTCCTTTGACCTTGTAGACAGGTTTCAGCAAGCAAAGACTTTCTGTCAGTTCCCAGGGCTGGTATTATTATGTCCAGAGTCACAGTTACGTTGTTTTGGAGCTGGATCACCAAATCTAAGTTACAGCAGCACTAGAGGCTTCTGCAGGTCCACAGCGGGTTCTGCAGCTGGTAGGTCTGTTACCAGGGACTTGGGGATGCATGGGTCCTGTCCGGAGTTTAGGTGGACGCTACTGCCTCCAGAACCTTGTTCAGTAGAGTAGTAGTATGACAAGCGTCTGTTTCAGTCTCTGCAGCTAGGTCTGCTGACACTGGGTCTGTTAAGAGGTGTGTGGTTTCTAAAAGATGTATGGATTCTAGCAGGTCCCTGAGAAGGCTCCTGCCGGTTCTCTCGGTGAGTCCCTGGGAGGGCAGAACTGTCCCCAGGCCATGGCTGAGAGGAGCTGGAGCTCAGCCCAGGGCTGCCTCAGGGTTCACAACCAGGGCTGAGGTCCACAGGTCTGGCTCTCCAGGCCCCGGGTGGCGTGCCTCCTGTCACGCTCCTGGGCAGACAAAATGGCTGCCTGGCTGTGGCGTTACAGCATCCGCAGTGGGACCCAGGTTGGTAAGCTGACCTCAGGAGACACAGATGGGAGTGTCTCTTAGTGAGTGCTGGGGCAAGCAGAACTGCTCTTATGCTGCACTTATGAGGGCCTGGAACCAAGTCATAGGGCTGTTTCAGGATCTGCCAGATGAGCTTTGGCTGGCCTGCCTCCCAGGGCATTAATGAACAATTTTCCTACTGGGCCCCTGGGCTGGCAGGACTGCTCATGAACTTTGCTGGGAGTGGTTTAAGCCAAATACATGGGTTGTTTAGGTCCATTTTAGCTATTCTGAAGGAAAAAAAAAGTGGAAGTGCAACCTACCAGGTCTTAGAGCCAGCAGAATTGATCATGGCTTGTGGCTGGGAGGGGTAGGGATACAGTTAAAGTCACACCAAATTCTGAAGACCTGCATCCAAGGGCTCTGAGGCAACTGAGAGGGGCTAGAGCCAGGTCAAGAGCCTGTAATATAATTTAAATATATACCTATATATATTTATAGTATACATTTTTTATATATAATAAGTTTGCATGATGGTTTCTGGCAGTTAACTTTAAAAATGGAAATATGGTTGCTATATATAAGATAGAAACACATAGCTACTCTTACCTGTCATTTCACCGCCATGGGTCTTCTTTCTTCTGCTTAAGCAAAGCTAAAGGGAGAAAATTAAATGAGATTTTTGAGGTTGTGTAAGGGTGTTTTTCACAAAGGTATCATCAAAATGCCATGACAGAAATATTTGTGAGTATAAATCACTGAAGTCAAATTACTGACTTCTATACCCAAAGCAGACCTAGGGAGCTGAGTGAGACATTAGCTCTTCTCCCATTCAAAAGTGTGGTCATTAGGAGGAGATGGAAGACAGTGAAACCAGAAAATGTGGAATGAGTTGTTTGTCTGGGCCCTATGACATTTTAAAGGGAAGAAATGCAAGAATTTTTCTACTTTGCATCTATTCTTCATTTTCAAGCTGAATGTCAGTGATAATATATAGGGAATGCAATTTAATGATAAAGTATTAACTATGCTAAAAGAAAGCATGACTCAGAGTAGATGAGTGGCATCAAAATGCTGAGGGTTGACTTCAGCTGCTCTAAGAGCTGTTATGAGGGGTTGACCTCCAGTGTTCTCTAACTGAAAAAAATCACCAAGATAGAGAAGAGTAGTGATAAATAGTGATTGATTTGGAAGTGTCCTTTAAGAAAATAAGTATTGCTAATTAACATATCATTGCATTTTCAACAGAAAAAGCGTAACAAAGTTGCATCAGTTGGTGTAAGGATTATTTAGGTAACATTGCATGCTAAGTTACTTCAGTTGTGTCCAACTCTTTGTGACCCTGTGGATTGTAATCTGCCAGGCTCCTCTGTCCATGAGATTCTCCAGCTAAGAGTACTGGAGTGGGTTGCCATGCCCTCCTCCTAGGTATCTTTCCTACCCAGAGATCAAATCTGAGTCTTGTATGTCTTCTACATTAGCCGGTCAGTTCTTTATCACTATCACCCGGGAAGCCCAAACATTGTTACTACTTATTTAATTTCTACCACCTCTGTAGAATTAATTATAGCAAATATGTTAACGTATTATGACCTCTGTGCTGAGGCTAAATTGTGATAAATGTGCACAACATGGAACTTTAAAGCAGAAGGTGACCTTTTAATTGTAGATTTATAAACTTATCAAATTAAAAAGCTCTATTCTATTTCAAGTTCTGGGAACACAGATTGTGTGCTGTGTTCTTAGTCATTCAGTTGTGTCCGACTCTTTGCAACCCCATGGACTGTAGCCCATCAGGCTCCTCTCTGTCCATGGAAATTCTCCAGGCTAGAATACTGGAGGGGGTTCCCATTCCCCCTCCCTTCCAGGAGATCTTTCCAACCCAGGGATGGAACCCAGGTCTCCTGCATTGTAGATGGTTTCTTTACCAGCTGAGCCACCAGGAAGGCCAGATTAGGTGATCAAATAAAAATTTAATTTTAAAATGAAATTTGAACATATTAAATTTCTAATGACTAGCCCCATGAAGAAATTAGGAAAGAAAGTGACATAGTAGCAGCAGCAAATACACCTTAATATTTAGAAAAAATACATTTAGATCATAATATGTAGCTCATAGACAATATATGATTCAAAATATATATACATTCTTATGTCAAAAATGTGAACGTTTCTTGAAAGGCCTCAACCTAAATGTCAACAGATCTGTCTTTAAATATTGAAAGTAAAGTTATTTTTGGGCTTTCTAGGTGGCGCAGTGGTTAAGAAGCTGCCCACCAACACAGGAGACACAGGAGACACAAGTTCTATCTGTGGGTCAGGAAGATCCTCCGGAGAAGGAAATGGTAACCTGCTCCACTGTTCTTGCTTAGAAAATTCCATGGATAAAGGAGCCTGATGGGCTGTAGTCCATGGGGTTGCAAAGAGTTGGATATGACTGAGCACACATACACACACACACACAAATTTACTTCAACATAGAAAGCTAAAAGTATCTATCAGTAAAATCTACCTTAATCAAGAGGAATAGTCCTCTGTTATTTGTCAAATTGTTTTAATAAATTATCAAGCCTTATGCTAAACACAGGATTAAGTTAGAAAATGTGGCCCACAGAACTATGAACAGTTGTAATGATACAATTGTTGTTCATGTTCTTTATCTTATTATATATTTGCAGGCTATCTGAGAATAAATCAGTCTTTATCAAAAAAGTTTATAAAATGGAATTTATTTTTACTAATTTGGAGATTCCTTTTTTTAAATTTAAAGTCAATAGTTTTGTTGATTTAGTAGCTTGAGCTCAAAAAGAAATTTTCAATAGATTTGAATTGATATCCCTTCCTTTTCAATATCATTTTTTATTTATTTTTTATTTCTATAGAATATGCTTTCTTCCATTTGCTTCTACTGTGTGGTGCTACTTATTTTTCATGGTTTTTAAAGATAATTTTTAGAGTAGTTTTAGCTCTACAACTCAACTGAGAGAAAAATACAGAAATATTCCATATTTCTCTTATTCCAATACATGCATAGCTTCATCCATAACCAACATCACTCACCATAATGGTACATTGTTTTGTTTTGTTTTTTAACTAACAATTAGCAACACTACACAAATACATCAAAACTACCTTTCATACTTTACAGCAGCGTTAATTTGCACATTCTATGGTGTTAGTCAGTCATATCTGATTCTTTCAGACCCCATGGACTGAAGCCTACCAGGCTCCTCTATCCATGGCATTATCCAGGCAAGAATACAGAAGTTGGTAGCCATTCATTTCTCTGGGGGATCTTCCTGATTGGGATCGAACCCAGGTCTCCTGCATTGCAGGCAGATTCTTTACCATCTGAGCCACCAGGAAAACCCTGTATAAAGATGTGTATCCATCAATTTAGTTTCACCCAGAATATTTTAAAAACACTTAAATTAAAATTTTCTGTACTCTATTTATACCCCCCATCCCAACTCTGGCAACCACTGATTTTTTTATTGTCTTCATAGTTTTGCCATTTCCAGAATGTCATATAGTTGGGATTATACAGTATTTAGCCTTTTTAGGCTGGTTTTGTTCACTTACTAGTATGAATTTAAGGATCCTCTATGTCTTTTAATAGTTTGAGAGCTCATTTCTTTAAAGTGCTGAATAATATTCAAATGTCTGAATGTACAACAGTTCATCTGTTTATCACTGAAGGACATCTTAGTTACTTCCAAGTTTTGGCAATTATGCACAAAGCTGCTATAAACATCTGTTTGAAGGTTTTTTTGTGGACAAAGTTTCCTATTCATTTGGTAAATAACAAGGAGCATGAAAGCTGGATCTTATGATAAGAATTCATTTAATTTTGTAACAAACCATCACTATGTCCTCCAAAATGAGATTAACAGTTTGCATTTCCACCAGCAATGTATGAAAATTCCTGTTGTTTCCCATCCCAACCAGCTTTTTGTGTTGTCAGTGTTTCAAATTTTAGTCAGGTTGTATAATGGTATCTCATTTGAACTTGCAGTTTTTTGATGGCATGTGATATGGAGCATCATTGTGTATGCTTATCTGCCACTGCATATCTTTGGTGAAATGTTAGATAAGGTGTTTGGTCTATTTTTTAACTGGGTTGCTGTCTTGTTATTGTTTAGTTTTAAGAGCCCCTTGTCCATTTGTGTATTAGCCTCTTCTCAAATGTGTCTCTTGCAAACGTTTTCTATTCTGTGGTGTGTCTTCTTATTCTCTTGACATTGCACTTCATAGAGTAGAATGTTTTTTGTTTTTTGTTTTTTTCTGTTTGTTTGCTTTTAATTTTAATTAAGTCCAGCTTATTTATTTATTGTTGGAGTCAAACCAAGAAAACCATTGCCTTAATCAAGGTCATCGAGGTTTTCCAGACTCCTTTAATTCTTTTGTACACTTAGGTCTGTCATATATTTTGAGTTAATTTCTGTGAGGTGTGTAAATTCTGTCTAGATTGATTTTTTTCACACGTGAATATTCACTCATTCCAGCACTTTGTGTTCAAGAGATTATTTTTGTTCTATTGTATTGCATTTTCTCCTTTATAAAAGATCAGTTGATTATATTTAGGGTAGTCTATTTCTGGGATCTTTTTTCTGTTCCACTGATCTATATTGTCTATTTGTTTATCAATACCTTACTCTCCTAATTACTTTAGCTTTTTGTTAAGTCTGAAGTCAGGTAATGTCAGCCCTCCAACTTAGTTGTTTTGCTTTAATATTTTGTTGGCTATTCTGGGTTGTTTGCCTCTCCATGTATACTTTAGAATCAGTCTACTGATATACATTAAATAACTTGCTTGCATTTTGGTTGGGATTCCCTTAAATATATAAATTTGGGAAGAACTGACATCTTGACAATATTAAATATTCTTAACCACTAACATGGGCTATCTCTTTATTTATTCAGTTCAATTGTGTTCATCTCATCAGCATTTTTCCTTCTGGAAGTTTTGTACATATTTTTCTAAATTTGCATCTAAGTATTTTCTTTTTGTGAGTGCTAATGCAAATGGTATTTGCTTTTAATTTGTTCATTGTTGATATCTGGTAAAACAGTTGACTTTTACATTTATTTCAATATTATTTATGCCTTTTTAACATTAGGTTGAGAGGGCAATATGTTAACCTAATGCAAAGTAACCTCTATGAGTATCTTTTAAGTTTTAGTATTTGCCATGGTATAAATACTAGGCTTCCAGGTGACTCAGTGGGTAAAGAATCCACCTGCAATGCAGGAGATGCAGGAGACATGGGTTCAGTCCCTAGATCGGAAAAATCCCCTGGAGAAGGGAGTGGTAACACACTCCAGTATTCTTGCCTGGCGGATCCCATGGACCTAGGAGTCTGGCAGGCTACAATCCACGGGGTCGCAAAGAGTCAGACATGATTGAAGTGACGGAGCAAGCAAGCAAGCATGGTATAAATAATATATTGCCTTGCCCCAACCACTCCAAAACTTAGTATCTTAAAACAATAACCGATTATCTGGCTTGCAATTTTGAGAATCTGCAGTTGGGTTTGGACTACTTTAGATGGATTATCTGCAGATCTCAGTTGAGTTCACTTATACAAGAATTTACATGTTAACAGAAGTCAAGCCGACAGACAATGGCAGAAAATTAAGTTGTTTAGACCTTATAGCCCTTGGGTGGGAAGATTTGGATAACTGAGACATTGTCTTCAATCAGGACAGCCCAGCTTTCTGTGTTTTTCACATTACTAGTTATAGGTTCCTAAGAACAGTATTAGAGAGGACAAATATCTTCTCACATCACAATTGTTAACATTATACTGGTCAAAACAAGTCACATAACTGCTCCCAGAAAGGAAGTTGGATGCCACAAGCAACAAGTATTTGAAGAGAATTTGTGGCCATATTTGCTATCACCTCTGTGTTTGGTTTCTGTGTCTATGCTTCCTTGGGGCTTCCCGAGCGGCACTGGTCATGAAGAACCTACCTGCCAATGCAGGAGACAAAAGAGATGCTGTTTGGGTTTCTGGGTTGTAATGATCCCTGGAGGAAGACATGGCAACACAGTCCAGGATTCCTGCCAAGAGAATCCCAAGGACAGAGAGTGGCCTGGTGGGCTACAGGCCATAGGATTGCAATGAGTTGGACATGACTGAAGGGACTTAGCACTCATGCACACGCTTCCTTATCCTCAAACTGAAGTATTAACAAAGCTTCTATATAAGGTTCTTATGTTATTTCAATTAATCAATATTTTAACTTACTTACAACAAAGTCTAGCAAATGTTAAGACCTATATTTTTTGTTACTATTATTGATGTTATTACTAAATATAGACACTGAGGAACTATAAGTCCCATGATGATAAATAACATATTATACAAATTTACATAAAATCAGTGTCTCCTATCAACTATGTTCAGTTCAGTTGCTCAGTCGTATCCGACTCTGTGACTGCATGTACTGCAGCACACCAGCCCCACCTGTCCATCACCAACTCCCAGAGCTTGCTCAAAGTCATGTCCATTGAGTCGGTGATGCCATCCAACCATCTCATCCTCTGTCATCCCCTTTTCCTCCCTCCTTCAATCTTTGCCAGCATCAGGGACTTTTCAAATGAGTCAGCTCTTCGCATCAGGTGGCCAAAGTATTCCAGTTTCAGCTTCAACATCAGTCCTTCCAATGAGTAATCAGGACCAATTTCATTTAGGATGGACTGGTTGGATCTCCTTGCAGTCCAAGGGACTCTCGAGAGTTTTCTCAACACCACAGTTCAAAAGCATCAGTTCTTTGGCACTCAGCTTTCTTTATAGTCCAACTCTCATATTCATACATGACTACTGGAAAAACCATAGCCTTGACTAGACAGACCTTTGTTGACAAAGTAATGTCTCTGGTTTTTAATATACTCTCTAGGTTGGTCCTAATTTTCCTTCCAAGGAGTAAGCATCTTTTAATTTCATGGCTGCAGTCACCATCTGAAGTGATTTTGGAGCCCAAAAAAGAGTCTACCACTGTTTCCATTGTTTTCCCATCTATTTGCAATGAAGTGATGGGACCGGATGCCATGATCTTAGTTTTCTGAATGTTGAGCTTTAAGTAAACTTTTTCACTCTCTTCTTGCACTTTCATCAAGAGGCTCTTTAGTTCCTCTTCACTTTCTGCCATAAGGGTGGTGTCATCTGCATATCTGAGGTTATTGATATTTCTCCTGGCAGTCTTGATTCCAGCTTGTGCTTCTTCCATTCCAGTGTTTCTCATGCTGGACTCTTCATATAAGTTAAATAAGCAGGGTGACAATATACAGCCTTGACAATACTCCTTTCCCGATTTGGAACCAGTCTGTTGTCCCATGTCCAGTTCTAACTGTTGCTTCCTGACCTGCATCCAGGTTTCTCAAGAGGCAGGTCAGGTGGTCTGGTATTCTCATGTCTTTCATAATTTTCCACATAGGCTTTGGCATAGGCAATAAAGCAAAAATAGATGCTTTTCTGGAACTTCTTGCTTTTTCGATTATCCAACAGATGTTGGCAATTTGATCTGTGATTCCTCTGCCTTTTCTAAAACCAGCTTGAACATCTGGAAGTTCACGGGAGTTCCCTGCAGTTCCTATCAATTACATGGACCATAATGAGTGATCTATACATATACTTTCTATGAGTAAATGAATTTATTAAAGTGACATCTTTCAGCTATCTTTTTAAATGCTAACTGAAGAGTCTGGCTCCTTGTTAAAAACCTGTATGTGATATTTTAGGCTTGAGTGTAGGCAATTCTAAAGGCTTTTCCTGCCGGGCCTCACAGGGAAAAGCTGCCCTCCCCACACCAGACTTGGTGAACAGCCAGTGAGCTGCAGTTTCTGAAGAGAGTAGCCATCAAGGACACTTGCCCCTCTGGCCAGCCATGCTCTTATGCATTATTTTCATTTCTAACCGTGGGCCATTTCCTTTGAGGCTTTCTTTATGAAAGCCTTAGATAGAGGACTTTCTCAAGTGCCTCCGCTGACATCACTTTATTGGAGAAAGGGGGGATACCTGACACTCTTTACCACTCTGACTCATGGCTCAGCACTTTTCCCAGTCCTGGCTCTTCTCTCCTACCCCTTGCTTTCAGGGTTCATAAAACTGCAAATGGAGAAGCCTCAAGGTTCCCTGTCAATGAGATAACTTCCACATCTGCGCTCAGCCACCTGACCCTGTGTGTGGGGATGTGGTGATGGAGTGGGCGTAGACATTTCTCCAGTTTAGCATGTTCTGCAACCCACTCCAGTGTTCTTGCCTGGAGAATCCCAGGGATGGAGGAGCCTGGTGGGCTGCCATCTATGGGGTCGCATAGAGTCAGACACGACTGAAGCGACTTAGCAGCAGCAACATGTTCTTCTTAATCACTGTAAGTGATTAAATACTTGACTGCTACTTCCACTTTTGGTCTGTTGCTTTTACAACTCCCGAGAGCGAGCTGAGCAGACAGGTGTCAGAGTAACCAATGAAAGCAATAAATTGTATTATATACAATTAGACCAAGCATAAATTAAAAAAAAAAAAAAAGTAAAACAAGTGTGAATTTTGGAGGCACTGTTTTTGTGAGCTTAGTCAGTAAAGGCCCCTCTAAGCAGGGAGAGTCAGAAACTCATTATATATTACACACCCACTGATTTATTTGTTTACTTTCTGTCTCCCCACTTTGATTGCAAGCAATGTGTGCAAAGGGATTTTGTCTTGTTCTCAGTTGTATCCTCAGTGTCTAGAAGAATGTCAGGTATTATATATGCCCTATAAAAATGTGTATATTTACTATATTAATGATGAATGTTTGTATTAACAGTAATTGAGATTTTATTTCTATCAAAATTATAATAAAGAAGGAGAATTTATGAAGCTCAGTATAATGAGATTGTTTCTTATGTATTTGTTGCATTGTGTGAGGTCCATGTGGCAAAAAAAAAAAAAAAAATCCATTGTAATGTACTAATAAATGTTAGATGTTTAACACTGCAAGTAAAATAAACTAATGGCAGAACAATTTAGTGTCCATATTTGCTTCCCTTCTCCTCCAATATAGTTGATATGTCTTCCTGGTATTTAATGATGATTTATTTGCAATAAGACTTTCTTTATTCCAAACTGATTACCATGATCCATCCTTGTCCACATTATGTATTCTTATGCTTCTCTTGCAGTGGTCTTTAGCTGTTTTTGGCAGGAGAAATATATCTATGAAATACTCAACTTTTCAATATATGAAGGTAGCCATCTGGGAATATTTTAAATAATAAAGTATTCCAGTAAGTAAGCAATATTTAGGTATGACTTTAAATTTAAAAACTTTACTAGTGGTGCTATTTTTCATTCCCTTAATGGACAAGAAAACATGTCCCCACAAGCTAACAAATTTACATTGGTTGGTGGAGAGTTCAGAGGATTTGAAACAGAGAAAGGACCCCCCAAAAATCTTACAATGTTAGCATTTTAAGACCTTTGTGAAAATCTCCCAATTTTGATATATATCCTGTGTTTCTAAGGAGTGTACTGGCCTCCAGAATTTAATAGGATCATTAAGCTTCATTACTTTTTTCCTTTTCTTACTTACTTCTGACCCTTAAGAGACTACAAGTCCTGGAGGAAAGTATCTTCTACTGATATTTACAAATAACATATTATATGTATGTATTTATATATAATATGTGTATATATACACATAATATATTATATATACTTATATTTTATATATGTGCATGTGTTCATGTATATATACTATGTTCAACATTCATATACATTCCAAGTTCATTGTTTGTTCACCTATTTTTTTCCTTTCCATTTAATCTTCATCTCCTGATACATCAACAGCAGGGAGCTTTCATTTGTTATTTGGTTAAATCACAAATCTCCTGCAACATCATGTTTAATGGCATTAATTTCAGCTTCAGTTAGCAAGTTTCTTTTCACGATGGCTTGTCTCCAACCTGTTATATTTTGTTCATTTATTTAATCTAGTTGTCAGCTCAGGATATTTGTTGATAAATTGCTAGAATATTTTCTGTCTCTATATAACTGTAATATTTTCTGATTGAATACCTTCTCTAAAACAGCACTTTAATCTTATGCTTAAAAATTCCAATTACTAGGATTTTTAGGTATACAATTCTGATGATTGCACTTCTTGCATCTGCCAAAACAATTTAACCACTTACGTTAAAATGTTCTAGTCCTTAAAATTTTCAGTATGTTATTTGTGGAGCTTCTGAGTAATTGGGTAAATAATGAATTCTGTCCTTAGATTTGTTTGACACTTCTGAAAGCTACATCTACCTTCCCCATGGCTATCTTTATCATTTTATTTGAGTTATTGTTCAACAGACTTCTCTAATCACTTACACATATAAGCATGAGAGAAAATACATACATGAAATGCAAAGTTTTGACAAGTGTATAATGTTTAGAACTTAAGTATATATCACACTTAAAATGAATTAACTTATTTTGTCACAGGCTTCTGAATAAGTTTGATATGTTTGTTATCATTAAAAAAAATATATATCACCTAACACATTTATTTCACATTCCTGGTATATTCATACATATTTCATTATATATACATGCATATATATGTATATACATAATATATACACACACATATATATAAACTACTGATCCATGCAACAGGAGTGGTTGAGTCTCAAAAGTTTTATGCTAAATGAAAGATGACAGACACATGACAGTTAATTCTATGTGTTTCTATTTCTATAAAATGCACACTAAACTATACTGAGAAAAGAAGATCAGTGCATGCCTGAAATCAGAGATGGAAGGAGGAATGGATTGAAAATTTTCATAGGAACTTCTGGAAGAAATAAAAATGATCTGTATCGTAAGTGTGGTAGTAAATTTCATGAATGAGTACAACTACTAAATCTCAAGTTGTACCTGTTAAATTATTGCTCATTATTTTCATTATAGGTAAACTATTACCTATATTCAACTTGATGGATTTTTCAGGAAATGTACATTCTTAATAAACCTTAAATCTTCACTTTATAATTCCACTAACATCCTAGTACAAGTCACAATAACATTTTCTTTGAATAATAATATTAGCACTGTTATCCTTATATTCACTTCTACTCAATAGCAAATATTTTGCACACAGAACTAAGATAATCTTTCAAATTGATGATGCCAGTCCTGTTTTTAAAATAGAAAATACACTTTCTGAGAATTCATGGTGAATTTCAAAATTCTTACTGCGGCCTGAAGGGTCCTGAACCTTCTTGCACAGAGCTTTCCAACCTAAACTGCGTCCCTCTGCCCTTAATACTACAAGCTGTACAGTAGGTATTTAATGTTATTTAAATATACAAGGCTCCTCTACATCAGGGACTACTTCTAAATCCATACGCATTGCGCTGTGATTCCTCCTTAGGCTTCCCTGGAAGCTGAGATGGTAAAAAAAAAAGTGAAGTGAAAGTGAAAGTCGCTCAGTCGTGTCCGACTCTTTGGGACCCCATGGATTACACAGTCCATGGAATTCTCCAGGCCAGGATACTGGAGTTGGTAGCCTTTTCCCTTCTCCAGGGGATCTTCCCAACCTGGGGTTCGAACCCAGGTTTTCTGCATTGCAGGTGGGTTCTTTACCAGCTGAGCCACAAGGGAAGTCCAAGAATACTGGAGCGGGTAGCCTATCTCTTCTCAAGTGGATCTTCCTGACCCAGGAATCGAACCGGGGTCTCCTGCATTGCAGGCAAATTCTTTACCAACTGAGCTATCAAGGAAACCCCAGATGAGTCTGCCTGCAATGCGGGAGACCTGGGTTCGATCCCTGAGTTGGGAAGATTCCCTGACGGCTTGCATGACAACCCACTCCAGTATCCCTGCCTGGAGAATCCTCATGGGCAGCAGCGCCTGGCGGGCTACAGTCCATGGCTGCAAAGAGTCAGGCGTGACTGAGCAGCTAAGCACAGCACACAGTGATTCCTCCAGCTCAACTCAGAAATGAGATTAACGGCACACTAGTGATCACACTGGGTTGATATGAAACTCTCATGACTCTGTGCACTGTTCTGCTTTAGTAGTTACCATGCTGATACCAAATGAACCTCTGCGGTGTCATTGTCTCACTTCATGTTGTTATATGCATTTTTATTTAATGCCAATGCTATTGAGATATCATTGATATATAATATTGTTTATAATGTGCAACATAATTTGGTCTTCGTATATATTGCCAAAAGATTATCAGAGATTTTTAAACAAGAATCATCATGATCTACATTAGGTCCGCAAAGGTTGCTCATTTTATAACTGAAAATATGTACCTTTTCACAAGTATCCCCTCATTTCCCCCAAGCACTCCCTCTAGCAATGGTGTTTCTGCTGGCTTTCTGAGTTAATGTTTTTTAGATTCACATAAAAATGAGATCATACAGTACTTGTCTTTCTTTGTCTGACTTAACTTCACATGGCAGAATGGCCTCATCGTCCACCAAAATTGTACCAAATAGGAGAATTTCTTTCTTTCTATGACTGAATAATATTCTATCATATATATGTATGATATATATATTTATAATAGATATATTTATCCATTTATTATATATATTTATATTTATACATGTATATGTATATTTGTATGTATTTATATATATAATATTTATATATATTCTTATATATTTATATTTAAAATAAATTTATTTTATTTTATTTTAAATATGTATTTAAAATTTAATATTTTAAATAAATATATTTATATATATTTATATATATATTTATCCATTTATTCATCATGAGACATGTCAATGTCTTTGCTATTATGAATAATGCTCCAATGAACATAGGAATGCAGATATTACTTCAGTATAGTGATTTTATTTCCTTTAGATATACACACAAAAGTGGGGTTTCTGGACCATGTGTTAGTCCTATTATATATTTTTTGAGGAACCAAAATCACACAAGGATTCCCTTTTCTTCACATCCTCACCAGCATTTGCAAATTCTTATCTTTAGGTGATAGCCATTCTAATAGATACGATGTGATATCTCATTGGGACTGTCTGATATGTTGCTGATGTTTAGTTGTTAAGTCATGGTTAACTTTTTGTGATCTCATGGACTATATCCCGGACTGTAATCTTCTGTTCCTGGGATTTCCCAGGCAAAAATACTGGGTGAGTTGACATTTTCTTCTCCAGGGGATCTTCCTGACCCAGAGGTTGAACCTGTGTCATTGGCAGGTAGATCCTTTACCTCTGAGTCATCAAGGAAGCCCATCTTGTTTGAAAGTGAAAGTGAAGTCACTCGGTCATGTCTGACTCTTTGACCCTATGGACTGTAGCCCACCAGGCTCTTCCATCCATGGGATTTTTTCAGGCAAGAATACTAGAGTGAATTGCCATTCCCTTCTCAAGGGGATCTTCCAGACCCAGGGATTGAACTTGGGTCTTCTGAATTGCAGGCAGACTCTACCATCTAAGCCACCAAGGAATCCCCATCTTGTTATAGTTTGTAGATATTCTGCCATCATTTTAAATTTAATAATAATAATATCCCTTGCTGTGCAAAAGTTCTTTAATTTGATGTAGTCCTAGTTTTTAAATTTTTTCTTATGTTGCTGATGCATTTGATGTTATAGCCAAAAAAAAAAAAAAATGTTGCCAATGTCAAGTAAATTCTTCACTATGTTTTATTATAGGCAGTTTAGAATTTCAGGTCTATATTTAATATTTTGTCCATGTCGAGTTAACTTTTGTGAATAGTATGATAAGAGGGTCCATTTTCACTCTTTTATAGTTGAATAACCAGTTGTTTTAATGTGACTTATTGAAGTAATTGCCATATTGCAACTGAATATTCTTGACTCCTTGTTAAATAAATTGATCATATATGTATAGATTTTATTCCAGGCTCTTGATTCTGTTCCACTTTTCTATGTGTTTATTTGATTCCAGTACCACATTGTGTTGATTGCTATAGATTTTTAATACAATTTAAATCTTGGTGTGATCCCTCTATTTGTATTCTTTACTTATTTTGAGTTATTTTCTAATTGAAGGATAATTACTTTATAATGTTTTGCAGTGTTAGTTTCTGATGTACTACAAAGTGAATAAGCTAAACATGTTTTATAACATATAAAACTTTGCCTTGAGATTTCCCCATCCCATCCCTCTAGACAATCACAGAGCACTGACTTGAGTTCCCTATGTTATATGGCAGCTTTTCACTAGCTATCTATTTTACACATGATAGGGTATATATGTCAATGCTACTCTCCCCATTTGCCCCACAGTCTTCTTTGCCAACTGTCTCCACAAGTCCTTTCTCTACATCCGTGTCTCTATTCCTTTCCTGAAAATATATTCATCAATATCGTTTTTCTAGAGCCCATTCAGCTCAGTTCAGTCATTTAGTCTTGTCCGACTCTTTGCGACCCCATGAACCGCAGCATGCCAGGCCTCCCAGTCCATCATCAACTCCCGGAGTCCACCCAAACCCATGTCCATTGAGACTGTGATACCATCCAACCATCTTATCCTCTGTCGTCCACTTCTCCTGCCCTCAATCATTCCCAGCATCAGGGTCTTTTCAAATGAGTCAGCTGCATCAGATGGCCAAAGTATTGGAGTTTCAGCTTCAGCACCTGTCCTTCCAATGAATATTTAGGACTGATTTCCTTTAGGATGGACTGGTTGGATCTTCTTACTATCCAAGGGACTCTCAAGAGTCTTCTCCAACACCACATTTCAAAAGTATCAATTCTGGTCCTTGGCTAAGAGGAGACTCTGCCTTGGGCCCTCCGGCATAATAAACTGCACTCCACTATCTGCATTGTCCTTCTGAGCGAGTCTGTTTCCCGGAAAGCGTGGCTATAACATTTGGTGCATGGGCCGGGAAACTCCTCACTTTGAGGAGACAGGTGTCATTTGAGGCCACCCCGAGGCTTTGTGGCTTGAATCTCCTAGAGGGGGGAAGGCGCCTCGCCCCTCTGGAAGGATTCTGCTTCTCAACGCCCGGACCTTTCACGTCAGCAGGTAGTGGACGGCAGCAGGGGACCTGAGCGCTCAGTTAAAGTTGCAGGTATTGTCCCTTGATCCATCACACCAGAGCAAAGAAGACATACCACGCTGACCCGGAGGACGCCGAGTGGACCACCCAGAAGGACCCCACCGACCCACGGGAAACCAAGATCATTCTGAGGAGGAAGAAGAAAACTAGGTCCCAGAAGAGCCCTCTACAGGATGGAGCTGGGTAAACGACTCCTGCTGCTCGGCCTCACCAATGCAATTTTGAACTTGGGTATGTGGGGCTATGCCCCTGTCAGTAATAGACAGACTCTCCTGGTGGGTATCGTCACTCCGTTATGGGGACTTTAACAACAGAAAGGAACTTTCCTCTCTCTCACCAACCATAACCTTTCTTTGCCCTCTGGTGTTAGAAGAAGCCATCAATGGGCCGGGGACATAGGGTTACATTTAACATGAACACCAGCCTTACGGAGATAACAAAGGCTTATACCTCATATATGAGAATTAAAGAGGAAAAGGGCTCCCTTACAAAAGGGGGGACAGGCCTCCCGGTGCCTTGAGCAATACTACCAGGTCTGGGATGAATATTTCTGGATGACTCCTGAGAAAGGACAGTTGATTGCCCCTGCTACTATTTGCTGGGAACAAAAAGAACAGAAAGTTGGATTTGGAGACCATCCCCTAGACCCAAAAGAATTGTTATTTGTCCCCTGAACAAAGTAAACAAATCTTGGAAGTTACCTATCACCCCAATCAGTCTGCTCAGTGGCCCGGTTCCGACTGGAAATATAATCCTGGAATCCGCTGGGTAGCCCCCAATGGGACCCAGTGGCTCTGTGGGCTTAACTTATGGCCATGGTTACCAGTTGGCTGGGTGGGGCGTTGCACATTAGGATTTGCTTTCGCCCATGGCAGAATTAAGCCTAGCCTACAGCAGCCTCCAGTAAACCTGCTTATCTGCATGCAAGATGGACACGATCTGTGTTCCAATGGTATGACTATCTTGCTGCCTTGTTTATACCCTCTGTAGGGACAACGGATATCATGGTTAAGGTAGAGGCCTTAACTAATTTCATTAAACAGGCCCTCTTAGACAGTACTAAAGCCATTCAAGCTTTGAACGAAGAAGAGATTCAGATGAGGAAGGCAGTAATTCAAAATAGGATGGCATTATAGACATACTCACAGCAGCCCAAGGAGGGACTTTGGCGAATGGTGTGTACATCCCTGACCTGTCTGAAGATGTATCTGCTGCCTTGGAGGATATGCAAAATCAAGTGAAAGCCATGTCTAATGAACTGTTGTTATAGTAATCTTGATCATACTGCTCTGTGGACCCTGCTTCCTACAATGCCTTGTGAATTTTGTAACCCAGAGGTTGATAGCATTCTCTCATGTGGGTGGCAGGAGGGCTAAGGTACAATATATCTCAATAAATGATGCTCGTTATGGAAACTAAGAGCATCAAGAGGGGGGAATGAAGAAGGAATTCATAGGGCCTGGACTCCATCTCAGGCCTGTCTGTGCTGATCATGCGCGGCCACCTCTCCAGTGGACTCTGAACTCTGTGCTTAGCGCCTGTGGGAATGACAATGGAAGGATAAGACCCCCGTCTGGGCAGGGGAATCTTGAAGAACAGACACTAATCACCCCTGCCTCCGGACACTAGCTATCAGAATGTAAGCACAGGCTTATCAGTTATTAACTATTTGTTATGTAACTGCAGGCTTATTGATTACTGACTGTTTGAACACATAACACGTGAATGATGGGGTTATTGTAGTTGTATTTACCCTTCCTTTATTTATGTAAGTCTCAAGGGAATTGGGGTAGTGGGTTTGGACGTGTACACATGGGGTATAAAAGATTTTCACAAATGCTGGTCGGGGTCCTTGGCTAAGAGGAGACTCTGCCTTGGGCCCGCCGGCGTAATAAACTGCACTTCACTATCAAAAAAAAAAAAAAAAAAAAAGTATCAATTCTTCTGTGCTCAGCTTTCTTTATAGTCCAACTCTGACATCCATTCATGACCACTGGAAAAACCATAGCCTTGACCAGACGGACTTTTGTTGGCAAAGTAATGTCTCTGCTTTTTAATGTACTAGATCCCATATATATGTGTTAATGTACATCAGTTCATTTCAGTCACTCAGCCATGTCTGACTCTTTGCGACCCCATGGACTGCAAGATTCCAGGCTTCTCTGTCCATCACAAACTCCCAGAGCTTGCTCAAACTCATGTCCATTGAACTGGTGATGCCATCCAACCATCTCATCCTGTCATCCTCTTCTCCTCCTGCCTTCAATCCTTCTGAGCATCAGGGTCTTTCCAATGAATCAGCTCTTTGCATCAGGTGGCCAAAGTATTGGAGTTTCAGCTTCAGCATCAGTCCTTCCAATGAATATTCAGGACTGATTTCCTTTAGGATTGACTGGTCCAGTCAAGCCAAGGGACTCTTCAGTAGTCTTCTCCAACACCACAGTTCAAAAGCATCAATTCTTCGGCACTCAGCTTTCTTGATGGTCCAAACCTCACATCCATAAATGATAACTAGAAAAACCATAGCTTTGACTATATGGACATTGTTGGCAAAGTAATGTCTCTGCTTTTTAATATGCTGTCTATGTTGATCATAACTTTTCTTCCAAGGAGCAAGCATCTTTTAATTTCATGGCTGCAGTCACCACCTGCAGTGATTTTGGAGCACCACCCCTGCCAAAAAAAAAATAAGTCTCTCACTGTTTCCATTGTTTCCCCATCTATTTGCCATGAAGTGATGGGACCAGATGCCATTATCATAGGTTTTGGAATGCTGAGTTTTAAGCCAGCATTTTCACTCTCTTCTTTCACTTTCATCAAGAAGCTCTGTAGATCTTCTTCACTTTCTGCCATAAGGGTGGTGTCATCTGCATATCTGAGGTTATTGATATTTCCCTGGCAATCTTGATTCCAACTTTTGCTTCATTCAACATTTTGCATAATGTGCTCTGCATATAAGTTAAATAAGCAGGGTGACAATATACAGCCTTGACATACTCCTTTCCCAATTTGGAACCAATCTGTTGTTCCATGTCCAGTTCTAACTGCTCCTTCTTGTCTTGTACACAGATTTCTCAGGAGGTAGGTAAGGTGTTCTGGTATTCCCATCTCTAAGAATTTTCCACAGTTTGTTGTGATCCACACAGTCAAAGGATTTGGCAAAGTCAATAAAGCAGAAATAGATGTTTTTCTGGAACTCTCTTGCTTTTATGATGATCTAATGGATGTTGGCAATTTGATTTCTGGTTAATCTGCCTTTTCTAAAACCAGCTTGAACATTTGGAAGTTCATGGCTCATGTATGCCTGGCTTGGAGAATTTTGAGCATTACTTTGCTAGCAGGTAATATGAGCAAAATTTTGCGGTAGTTTGAACATTCTTTGTGGAGAAGGAAATGGCAACCCACTCCAGTATTCTTGCCCAGAGAATTCTGTGGACAGAGAAGCCTGATGGGCTGCCATCTACAGGGTCGCACAGAGTCGGACATGAATGAAGCGACTTAGCATGCATGCATACATTGGAGAAGGAAATGGCGACCTACTCTAGTATCCTTGTCTGGAGAATCCCAGAGACAGAGGAGCCTGGTGGGCCGCCGTCTATAGGGCTGCACAGAGTCGGACATGACTGAACCTACTTAGCAGCACCAGCAGCAGATCATTCTTTGGCATTACCCTTCTTTGGGATGGGATTGAAAACCGACATTTTCCAGTCCTGTGGCCACTCCTGAGTTTTCCAAATTTGCTGGCATATTCGATGCAGCATTTTCACAGCATCATCTTTTAGGATTTGAAATAGCTCAACTGAAATTTCATCATCTCCCCTAGCTTTTTTCATAGGCATGCTGCCTAAGGCCCACTTCGCATTCCAAAATGTCGGGCACTAGGTGAGTGATCACACCATCGTGGTTATCTGGGTTATAAAGATCTTTTTTGTAAAGTCTTCTGTGTATTCTTGCTACCTCTTCTTAATATCTTCTTCTTCTGTTAGGTCCACACCATTTTTGTCCTTTATTGTGCCCATTTTGCATGAAATATTCCCTTGGTATCTCTGATTTTCTTGAAAAGATCTCTAGTCTTTCCTATATTGTTGTTTTCCTCTATTTCTTTGCACTGATCCCTGAGGAAGGCTTTCTTACCTCTTTGTGCTATTCTTTGGAACTTTGCATTCAAATGGGTATATCTTTCCTTTTTTCCTTTGCCTTTAGCTGCTTATCTTTTCTCAGCTATTTGTAAGTCTTCCTCAGACAAACATTTTACCTTTCTGCATTTCTTTTTCTTGAGGATGGTCTTGATCACTGCCTCCTGTAAATTTTCATGAACCTCCATCCATAGTTCTTCAGGCACTCTGTCTATCAGATCTAATCCTTTGAATATATTTGTCTATTTCATTGTGTAATTGTAAGGGATTTGATTTAGGTCCTACCTGAATGGTCTAGTGGTTTTCCCTACTTTCTTCAATTTAAGTCTGAATTTTGCAATAAGGAGGTTAATGCAATAATAGGTGAATGTGCATAGATTTTTATTATTTTATACATGATATTTGTTTTTCTCTCTCTGAATTACTTCACTCCATATGACCAATTCTAGGTTCATCCACATCAGTATGAATGACCCGATTTCATCCCTTTTTATGGCTGAGTAATATTCCATTACATACATATACCACATCTTCTTTATCAATGCGTCTGCTCATGAACATTTAGGTTGCTTCAGTTTCCTGGCTATTGAAAATAGTGTTGCATTGAGCTTTGAGTTGCATGTGTATTTTAAATTATGTTTTTCTCAGGATATATACTCAGCAGTGGAATTGTTGTATCATATAGTGGCTCTATTTTTAGGTTTTAAAGAACCTACAAACAGTTTTCCATAGTGATTGTAAAATTTACATTCCCACCAACAGTTTCAGAGAATTCCCTTTTCCCACACCCTCTGTAGCATTTATTGCTTTAATTTTTTTTGGGGGGGGGGGCGGGGATGGCCCTTCTGACTGGTGTAAGGTGATACTTCATGTAGTTTTGATTTGATTTCTCTAATAATGAGCAATATCGAGCACCCTT
Source organism: Cervus elaphus (assembly GCF_910594005.1). Taxonomy (NCBI): domain Eukaryota; kingdom Metazoa; phylum Chordata; class Mammalia; order Artiodactyla; family Cervidae; genus Cervus; species Cervus elaphus. The sequence continues at coordinate 8,060,725 of NC_057844.1, read as the reverse complement.
TTGATATTGAGATATACATGAATTGCTTGTATATTTTGGAGATGAATTCTTTCTAAATTTCTTCATTTGCAAATATTTTCTTCATTTGCAAATATATTCTAAGGGCTGTTTTTTGGCTTGTTTATGGTTTTCCTTGCTGTGTAAAGGCATTTAAGTTTAGTTATGTCTCATTTGTTTATCTTTGCTTTTATTTACATTATTCTAGATGGTGGATCAAAAAGAGATCTTGCTGAAATTGATATTCAAGAGTATTCTGCTTGTGTTTTCCACGGACTTCACAGTGTGTCATTTTACATTTATGTCTTTAATGCATTTTAAGTTTATTTTTGTTCTTTGCATTAGGAAGTATTCTAAATTAAATCTTTTCATAAAGTGCCCCATTTTCCCAGAACCAATTATTGAAGAGACTCTCTTTTCTCCATTATATTCTTGCCTACTTTATCAAAGATAAGTTGACAATAGGTGTGTGGGTTTATTTCTGGGCTTTTCTAATCCATTCCATTTAGCTATATTTCTGTTCTGGTGCCAGTAACATACTGTCTTGCTTACTATAGATTGGTGTTATTGTCTGAAATCAGGGACCCTGATTCCTCCAGCTCTAGTTTTCTTTCCCAGCATTGTTTTGGCCACTTGAGGTCTTCTGTGGTTTCATACGAGTTGTTGTTGTTGTTGTTCATTCGTTAAGTCACAGCCAACTCTTTCCCCTCCCTGAAATGCAGTGTGCCAGGCTTCCCTGTCCTTATTTCCTTACTTGTCCTAACTCAGGATTCCTTTCTTCCTCTATCTACTTTCTTCATGTGTAAATTTTACTTGTTTTTGAGAGATTTCTTTTTTCCTTAATGTAGTCATTTATTGCTGCAAATCTTTCCCATATAACTGCTTTTGCAGCAACACATGAGTTTTCATATATTGTATCCATTTTCATTTGCTCAAGCGTTTTTTTTTTTTTTTAATTTCTTGACTCATTACTTTTTCTGGAGGATATTGTTTATTTCCATGTATTTCAGAATTTTCTATTTTGGTATCCTTTTATCTCTTGTCTTTATTCTTTATGTCCCTACTATAGGCTTTTGTTTAATGTTTATTATGAAATTTGGAGGTGACTTATTGCTTCATTATTGGTAGCCAAATCGCTCCAGAAAAATTTGATCTTATCAATCTTTATTTTTAGATGAGCTCATACACCTCTCTCCTGCTCTGCTCCATCTGGGATGCCAATAACGTGCAGATTTTTTGATGGTAAACTGTAGTTCATGTAGGCTTTTTACACCTTTTTTCTGTTCTCTGATTAGGTAATTTCAAATGACATCTTCTACTTCACAGATTATTTCTTCTTCTTGACCTAGTCTACTATTTGTGCTCACTATTGCATTTTTAGTTCAGCTCCATAATTTGCATGTATTTTTAAAATAAATTCTAACTCTGCTAAACTCATTTTGTTTGTATTTTGTTTTCTGATTTTATTAAGCTGCTTATTTTCTTGTGGCTCACTGAGCTTTCTTAAAATCATCACTTTGAAGTCTTTATTAAACAAAGTGCAATTCTGTATTTCTTTGGGGTCACTTGCTGGAAGTTTTTGAAGTCCTTTAGTGGTATCATACTTTCTTGGTTTTTTTGTACTCCCTAATGTTCATTCTTGTTTCGTTGAAAACTAAGTCACCTTCTCGTGTTTTTACTGATGGCTTCAGCCTTGCTTGAGATTTTGAGACTTTTTATATCCTCTCAATGAGTATACCTGCTCCATACTTTGTTGCCCTTTTGTGGAAGAATTCTTAATTTGTATGTCTTTTCTCAATCCTCTCTTTTGCTTTCTCTAGTTTGAGGCTGAAAATTCACGTGTGTGGTTTCTCCCAGGAATACACGGTAGGGGAAATTCTGAATAGGTTCACTAGCCATCTGCAAAAGTTTGCTCTTGTTGCTTTGGAAACACACAGGGGAAAATGGCCAGAGTGGCGTGTGTGTGTGAACGAGGCAGCAGAACTGAGGATGCCCATGGGCCCCTTGGAGGATCTGCAGGTGAGGATCTCCAGGAGCTCACAAGAAGTCTTAGGATGACTAGTAGGGTTGCCTTCCTTTTTATGACCTCAAAGAGTCCTATTTATTGTTCCTCTGACAACTCCTTGTCACTCAGTTTCACGAAACATCTCAGTATTCTGAATGGCCGAGAAACAAAGTCCAGGGCACTTTGGGAGAATCCTGTGAAAACGGGGCAGCCAGGTGCCCACTCACATGCTCTCACTTTCCCCAGTACCAGAAATCACAGGGAGGAATGTCGTTCTTGCCACTGAGCGGTGCAGTCTTGGGAGAAGCTGAGGGTAATCCAATTTTGGATTTTTGTTGTTGTTGTTCCAGTTATACATTGGGAATTATAAGCTGTATTCCTCAACTTCCACAAAATATCATTTCTGAGTGGTTTTATAAATTGGTATTCTTTGAGGAGAAAACCATGGAAAATTGTTATTCTGCAATTATGATGATGCCACTCTCCTCTGTATGTTTCATGCCTTGAATTCTCTATAGATTAAACATCTCAGCTTTACAAACGTCCTAATTCTCCAGCATATGGTGCAATGGCTATTGCATGGGATATGTTTACCTAGTCTGTGTGGAATGATTTTATTAATATACTCAAATAATAATTGTGTAAATATTGCTTCTGATGAACTATGTTAGAACCAATGAAAGTAAATATAAAAGACAGAAATACCTACTCTAGTACTGTTTAAATTTTGCTTTGGAAATTAGGCAATAAATAAGAGGAATACAATACTGCTTGCTCTTAATGGCAATTAAAATCTATGAAGAAATATAAATCATTAAGGGTATTAAAATTTTAAATAGGGTAATCTAAAATTTCATGGTATATTGGAACGTGAAGAAAAGATGTGAATGAACTGATAGATTAAGTAGCACAGATTCAGAGTTCTGAGGAAATGTCATTCCAATAAGAAATTTCAAAATTTATAACAGCCCTGAGGCACTTGCTATACTGGAAGAAGAACAAGGAAGTTAGTGTGGGTAGAGTGGAAAGAATAGGAAGAAAGACATAAAAGATAATATAAGAGCAATAAGGAGAGAGCAGATGATTCATAGACATCCAGGACAATGGAAGAAAAACTTTCTGTTTTATTATAAGTGAGATGGGAGGCCAATGAAGTTATTTAGAAAAAGGAAAGTGACAGTCAGAATTATGTTTTAAAAGCATCACCTTTGTTCCTGTTTGGACAGTAGTCTGTAATGAAGAGACAAGAGGAAATGGAGGGAGTAAGGTTAGAGTTAAAGGTGTTGTTAAAAACTCAAGTGAGAAAAATAAGTGTATTTAAGCAGGGTAGCCCATATGAAGTCTAGATATTGTCAAATCCTGAATATATATTTTAAAGTAGACTAAAAAGATTTTACTAATTCCTGAAGAGCATGGAAGTTCAGAATTTGTGTTGTTGAATATTGCATTAATATGTATTCTACTTTGTGGAATAATCAGGTATTTGCCTCTAAGTTGTGACATAAAATTATTTATGCAATTAAAGTGCACAGTAATTTGGATAACCAAACAAATATTTGGAGATTATTGGGAGGTCTTGCTAAAATTTATTCCTAGTGGTTCTTTGAAAAAAAAAAAAAAAGTATTTGAGACAGAATATGGAGGAAATACCTTTGAACTTTTCTTTTATTCTCTCTCTAATCTAAGATAAAATGAGGACTGGGACTAGACAGAATAAATTAGTATAGGACACAATTGTCTTTAATATCACAGATTTTCTCTACTGGCCACTTTTGCCCTTGTGGAAAGAAATTTGACTGCAAGAAACCCATTCATAAGGTAGATGCATGATCACATTTAAGACTCACACTCGTTTCAATGTAATAAATCAAAAAAATATGTTTGAAAATAATACTCACTTGATGGGTGATTTCTTCTTCATAAAATTTTGCTTTACATGAGTCAATAATTTAGGTTATAAACAGTTCTGCCAGTCTTAATTTTAGCATATTAAATCACAGCTCACCATAAAATTTTATTACAAATATTTTTCTCAGTAACAAGTTTGGCTGTTTTTACAACCTTCAAGTTTTATAAAATGTCATTGCTTGAACGATACTTGACTAATCATTATCAAAAAGAATGACACATTTTTAATTTGTCTTTCTGCCTTGTAGTCTTCTACATTTTTAAGACAAAATTGATGCTTTCCAACATATATTTGCATGTTTGTGTGAAGCAGGAGTTGTGTATTTCTTTTATAAGTATTTAAATGATTGTAATATGAAAAATATAATGTTATAATTGAATATATTTTACATTGGATAATATATTTTTAGATATAACAAGTATACATACAGAATTAATAGTTTTTTACAAAAATGATTAATTTGCACTTTCCTTGATTAGGGCATAACATAGAATATGTCTCACCTTAATCTCTCTGGTGTGATATACCAGAGCTTACAAGCACATCTTATTAAAAAAGGTACATGGTAAACATTTCAAGGATGAAACTATGAATGAAATAATTATAATTATTAGATATGTGTTGAGGATACAGAAGAGAAAAATAACACAAAGGAAAATAGGAAATCCATATTTCCAAAGGAAAATGACAGTTAACCTGAGTTTTAAATATTTATATTTTGGCAGGTAGAATCGAGTAGAGGATATTTTAGGTGAAGTAGTAGGAAAAAATAATTGAAAAAATTTAGGGTAAAGAAAACATTGCCAAAGAAGATATAGTTTGAAAAATGATTTAATTATCATCTTCTATGTCTGCATGTCTGTTCCTGCCTTAGAAACAGTTTCATTTGTAACATTTTTCTAGATTTCACATATATGTGTTAATTATCAAAAACTGCATGTTTTAAATCTTAATAAATTAAACATTTATATAGGCATATACACATTTTGTGTTATGATTATATATATTTTGTTTTGCATTATAGTTATATGTTTTACACATGAGTACTTGGCATATCTCTGGAGATATTTTATGCTTAAATCCATTTTACAGTACTAACTTCCTTCTAAATAATACATATATAATCTCTCATTTTCTTGATTATTTCTCATTCCCAAAAAAACAGTTAAATTATCTGAAATACAGTAAGTTTTCTTAATATGGCAAGAGTGTAAATATAGCATAGAGCTCCTAGTAAGAGTAATGTTTATCAGGATAACAAAAGGAGAAGATTTGAATAATATGCAGTAAATCCATCAATCTCATTGAGTAAAATTGGGGGAGGGGGCTGTCATTATGACATGTTACTATGTAATAGATAGCAGCATTCTACCTTGCTAGGCAATGAACATCTACATATTGAATGCTTAAAGTAATGCAAACATATGTACTGGAAAGGAAAATCCTTTCATGGTTACTTTCATGGTTGCATGCTGAATATAGACTAACAATAAAGGTTGTACATAGCAACATGCCAGTGTATGTGCATTTGGTCTATCCTTAAAAATCTGGTGGTAATGCAACTCAAATTTTCTACTTTAGTTATGTAATTTCTGTAGGCAGAGTTAACTTTTTCATTAGCCTCTTGAATTTAAATGGGAATCTACAAGAGCCTAGATTTAATTTGCAATTAAAGTAAAATTGAATTTTCAATTATGATAATTTCAAAAATAAGAATAGGACCTAATAACATCAACCAAAGAGTTGCTAATATTAAACTAAAAAAAAAAAAATAATAATAAAATTCTACCAACGGATGTTTTTAACATTGAAAATGAAAGTGAAAGCATCCCACATTTTGCAAACCCATGGACTATAACCCACCAAGCTCCTCTGTCCGTGAAATTTTCCAAGCAAGAATACTGTAGTGGATAGCCTTATTTCCAGGGGATCTTCCTGACCTATGGATGGAACCGGGGTTTCTCTCATTGCAGGGGGGTTCTTTACTGTCTGAGCCACCAGGAAGGTCTTTTTAAACACTATTTATTTCAAAAATTATTATAAAACATCTTTAAAATATGGGTTGTTGCTTTGCTAATATCTTATTTTTAAACCTTTTTAACAGAGTCAATATTTAAGTAAAATATTTAAACAGTATATTCTTTCCTTGTCCAATTATGAAAAACTAAATGGCGTCTTGCTCAATATGATATCTAAACATGGTTATCTGTGATGGGATGTATTAATTCCCTATTGCTGCTGCTGCAAAAAAACCCAAAAAACAAAAAACAACTTGGAACCTAAAATAATGTAAATTTATTGTAAGTCTAGAGATCAGAAGTCTGAAATCAGGGCCTCCTTGGGCAAAAAAGCTGGCGGGAATGTTTTCCTTCTGGAGACTTGAGGGCAGAATACACTTCCTTGTATTTTCCAGTTTTTATATTTTACTCACAGTTTTTGATTCATGACTATTTCTGTCTTCTAGACTTCTATGGCCAGTCTAGTCTTTCTTAGGTTTCGTCTCTCTGGTGCTGAGTTTTTCTTTTTTTTTTTTTTTTTTCAGTATTTTACTCGTAAAGACCATTGTAATTACACTGGGCCCATCAGGATAACCAAGAATGTATTCCCCAAATTTTGCATTTAATTACATCTGCAAAGTTGCCTATGCCATGTAACTTAAGATCTGAAGATAAAGGCATAGTTATTTATTTATTTTTTTGAGGGTTGTATTAGTTTATCACAGGAGTCCCTGAGCAATTTTGCAAATTTAAATGACTTACACTTTCAAAATATAAAATTAAGCCTAAACAAGTTTAGGGAATAAGGAATTTAGAATAAGATATTATAATTATTTCCCTGTAGAACAATATAATATCTCTGCAGTACAAGATAATATAATTAAGAATCTTCACTATATCCAAGTTTAAAAAAAATAACTTTATATGTGAGTAGGAAAATGTAATCTATTAAAAAAAAAAGGACAAGTGAATAAAAGTACACTAAAAGAGACCTGAAATACTACAATTGTTAAATTGTTAAAGGAATTATTATAAATATTCTTAAGAACTTAAAGGAAAATATGGTCACAATGATTTAATTGTATACAGAATTTCAGAAAAGACATGGAGACTTTAAAAAAGAAACAAAATAGACTAAAAATCTGAAAATTGCAATATTTGTAATAAAAAAATGATGATGACAAAAAGGAATCAGAGTGGCATAAAAAAGAATTGTCAGATACAAATAAATCTGAAAAATAAAACCCATGGAAAAATTAAAACTAAAAAATAAAAGAACAGGGCCTCAAGAAATTGTGAGGCAAAGTCAAATTGTCTAATATGTGTAATTTCATAGAATATATTCCAAACAATAGGAAAGAAACATATGTGAAGGAATGATTGTTAAAACATTTCCACATCTGATGAAAAATCCCCAAATTTCAAGGAATTCCAAGTATGCTAATGTAGAAATACAGGAAAATAAAATAAACTCATATAAGCATATAGAAGTTAAGATGCTAAAAGAAAAAGACAGAGAAAATTAGAAACCTAATAAAGAAAAAAGAATCATTACATAAACATTACATAAAGCAGAATAATGATACAGATTGGAAAGGCATATGCCACCTCATTAAAGGGCAGAAAGCAGTCAACTGATATTTTTAAAGTGCTGATAGAAAACAATAAACTATCAACGTGATTTTTATATCAGCTAAAAATCCTTCAAAAACTGTATCAACATAATGATATCAAATCAACAAAAATTATAAAAATAGTACTAATACAAAGCTCAGTACTTGGTTAGTTTCTTTCACACCTTGGATGAAATCATACAGTCTCATTAGTTTATATTATTTAAATATTCATTATGGCAAAATTAATAGAGTCAACTCAGACAACTTTCCTGTTCTACAATCTTGTCTGTCCAAATGCCACTTTGGAAATTCTGTGGTGGTTCAGGGTCCAGTGTTTGGTACTCTAGGCTTCCACTGAAGGGGATGAGGGTTCAATCCCTGATCCTGGAACTAAGATCTCCTAAGCCTTGCAGTGCAGCCAAAAATACACAAGTAAATAAGTAAAATAAATGTCACTTTAGCAACTATGTTTAGATAACTCAAAATTTATTACATCTGAATGTGCTTCCTGATCTCTCCTTTGAAACTAGGTCTTGTAAAATTCTTTCCCTTTTCACATTATGGCAGTGTTGTTCTTTTAGGTGCTCATGTCAAAATAAAAACTAAGATAAAATAGTAAAAAAAAAAAAAAAGAATTAGCTTTACTTATCTGTTTACATTTGAAATCTTAAATTTAAACAATCAGGAAATTCTATTATATTCAAAATCTAACCACTTCTCAGTTTTGTTTTGTTTTTTTTTCTTTATTTTTACCATGTGGGATCCTAGTTCTCTGACCAGGGATCAAACCAATTCCCTGTGCATTGGAAATGTGGAGTCTTAACCACTGTACTGTCAGGGAAGTCCCTGCCTGTGTTCTTATTATACTCTGATTTACTTTCTAGCTTTTAAAGTAGTTTCATCTAGTCTGTTTGCAATAACAGAAAACCAAGTCACTTTTTAATAAATTAAGCTTAATCATTTGAGTTCTTTGCTCACAATCCATCAATCCAACTCTTCTGAAGAGTCTAAGTAAAAGAAAATACCCTTACAGTGATCTCCAATACTCTACCTTACTTGTACTCTTTTAATTTTCAGACATGATTGTCTACTACCCCATCTCTCATCTATTTTTTTTCTTGATATGTATCTCTTGATATTCCTAAAAGTCCCCAATCAAATTCCAGCTCATGGATTTTTAGAGTGATTGCTCCCTCAGTCTGACTTATTTCACTCAGTATGAAATGACACAAATGAACTTACTTACAAAGCAGAAATAGACTCTCAGACTTAGAAAATGAACTTATGGTTACTGAAGGGGAAGTGATAGTCAGGGACTTTGGAAGGTTATGTGCACTCTGCTATATTTAAAATGGATACCAACAAGACCTATTATGTAGCATGTGGAACTCTGCTCAATGTTATGTGCCAGCCTGGATAGGAGGGAGTTTGAAGGACAATGGATACATGTATATGTATGGTCAAGTCCTTTTGCCATTCACCTGATACTACCATGATATTGTTAATTGTCTATACCCCAATTAAAATTTTTTAAAAAGTTTAAAGTTTTGGGGAAAATATTCCAGAAGGAAAAAAAAACAGAAGAAAGATTGATCCCTATGACTCAAATAAATTTTTCAGTATAGCTATATAATTACCACAGCACATCATTCATATCTTTAGTAATTATCACTTTCTTAGTGAGACTCATCCATTACTACCCTACTTACCAATACAGTTTTATACTTTTCAAAATTTTTATTGTTCATTTTTTATTGTGTCTTCTCACTCCATCCCTAGTTCTGATGAAGCACTAAAACTAGAATGATAGGAATAGTTGTCTCCTTGATCACTGATGTATCCACTGAACCTAGAACAGTGTTTGACACATCACCATTATCTAATATAAATGTGCTGAGTTAGTGAATACTGAATGTACAAGTATAATTATCAATAGTATTCCTCTCTACATACAAAATTTTCAAAATTTAAAAGAAAACGGGTATTCATAATTATAAAAATAAATGTAGAATATTAAAATGAACAACATAGAAAGTATAAGATTTCTGAAGGTAAAAGTAAATGCACCATTTTTTATGGCTGAGTAATATTTCATTGCATATACACATCATATCTTCTTTATCCATGCATCTGTTAATGGACACTTAAGTTACTTCTATATCTTGACCATTGTGAATCATGCTGCTATGAATATTGAAGTGGATGTATATTTATGAATATTAATTCAGAAGTGGGTTATTAATTATGAATATTAATTCAGAATTGGAATTATCCAGAAGTGAAATTGATGAATCATATCATAGTTCTATTATTAGGTTTTGAGAAACGCCCACACTGTTTCTCACAGCAGCTGCATTGATTTACATTCACACCAACAATGTATGAATTAGTGTCCATTTTCACCACATACTCATCGACATTTGTCATTTGTGGTCTTTTTGATAATAGTCATTCTGATAGGTGTGAGGTGATATGCCATCATGGTGTCAATCTGTGTTTCCCTGATGATTGGTGATGTTGTGTTTCCTTGATGATTGATGATATTGATCGTCTTTTCATGTGTCTGTTGGTCATCGGCATAACTTCTTTGAAAAAAATACCTATTCAGGTCTTTTGCACATTTTTAAATCAAGTTGTTTTTGTTTTTTCTTTCTTTTTCTGATGTTGAGTTGTTTGAACTGTCTATGTATTTTTGGGTCCCTTATCAGTTATATTATTTGCAAATATTTCCTCTCACTCAGCAGGTTGTCTTTTCATTTTGTCAATGGTTTCCTTTGTTGTGCAAAAAATATTTGAGATTAATTAAGCATTGTAACAACATGGATGGACTTGGAGGGTATTATGTTAAGTGAAATAAGTCAGGTGGAGAAAGGCAAATACTATATGATATAACTAAAATGGAGAATCTAAAACATAAAACAAACCAGTGAATATAACAATAGCAACAAAATGATGCATGGTTATAGAGAATAAACCACTAGTTACCAGTGAGGAGAAGAAAGAGGAGGCAGGCAATATGGAAGTAAGGGGTTAAGGGGTAAAAAGTACTATGCATAAGATAAAATAAGCTATGAAGATATATTATATAACAGGTATATTTTATGGGCATAACTGCATACATAAGTATATCATATATAAGCACATGCTATATATATAAGTATAAGTATATAGTATATAGTATATATAAGTATATAGTATATAATACATATATACTGTATATGATATATATTGTTGCTTAGTCACTCAGTCGTGTCTGACTCTATGCAATCCCATGGACTATAGCCAACCAGGCTCCTTCGTCCTTGGGGATTCTGTAGGCAAGATTACTGGAGTGGGTTGCCTCCAGGGAATCTTCCCAACCCAGGGATTGAACCCAGGTCTCCCTCATTTCAGGCAGACTATTTACCATCTAAATCACCAGGGAAGCCCATGAATACTAGAGTGGGTAGCCTATCCCTTCTTCAGGGGATCTTCCTGACCCAGGAATCAAACCAGGGTCTTCTGCATCGCAGGCAGATTCTTTATCAGCTAAGCTACCAGAGGAGCCCATGATATAATGCTACACCTAATAAAAAATTATAATTTTTTATTAGGTGTGGCATTATTCCTTTTAATCTAGAAGTATTATATAATCTCAATCAAAATTTCAGCTGGAGTCTTTGAGTTAGTGTCAGGTAAAACTCTGTAATTAATGCATAAAATAAAATAGGAAAAATCAATGCTGAAAAAAAAAGCATATGGTTTATCTTATATTAATATATTAATAAATAATTTGTTGACAGCACAATGCATAAAGTGCTATACAAAAATAAATTGTACTAGTTACCCAAGAAAATAATATGCAGCATTTACTATATTTAATTATACACATGGTTTTTGATGCATACATTATTGGTTGTGCTTCATAGAAAAATGTATGCATCAATAATGAATGAAAAAAGTGTATTAACTTTTAACATTTCTCATGCAATGGGCAGTTGAAGGCAACCCAGAAGATCATTAATGAGGGACTTCAATAAAAGTGGATACAATCAGACACAAAAATTGATGTTAACAATAGGACAAATTCTCAAAAAAAAAAAATTTGACTAAGAAAAGTATTAAATAATGTTAGGATTACAAATGAATGAAAAATACCCTTTTGTACAAAACTGATAATACCTATTTTTCAAAACTACATACATATGCATATATGCATTAAAGCAATTATCTATATATGTAAATGTAATATATATAGTGTTATACAATTTTAAGTGATGGAAAATAAAACCATTCCAATTTATTAGTTTTAGACCGGTATAGGGTGGATGATATAACCAAATCAGTGATCTCTGTATTGGTAGAATTGGAAATATCAACTGCAAAATTAGCAGAAATGAAAGAAAAGTCATAAAATTTAGAGACTGGATGTATCAATTTATAAAAAGCCATCAGGTATTTATAGGATGAAAAAGAATTGGCTGAAGTGTTCAAGCCTGAAATTCTAGAGGCTATGGATTTTCTTCTTTTTATATTTCTGTTAATATAGAAGATTTACCACCTCCCAATAGAGAAAATGCTTTTTGCAACCTTCTTTGTGATACCATAAGAATTTTTTTTTGATAGTGTAAAATCAATATGAATATCTTAAATTGGGTTGTGTTGTATTACGTAAATCAAACATTTGGGAATTAGGCACATTGATTTAATTTTATCAACATTTAGCAGATTTACCATGGAATTGTTATATAACATCTCTTCATAGCTTGCAATAGAAATTCATAAGCATCGTAAATGTGCAACAAATGACAGATCCTATTTTCATGTTTATAATCAATGTTGTGTGAATAACTTTGGCCTTCATCTTGAAGTTTATGTCTAAATTTTAAAATTTAATGAAATTATTTCTAATTAATATTTTCTTCATTCTTATTTATACATTCTTTGTTCATTCCCTAATAAATCATAGTAACTTTTTTTGAGTAATTCTCAGTACTATACCTGTAAAAACTTAATCATTAAAAATAGTAAACTTTTTTATAAATTATGACCATTTCAATATTTAAATAAAATTGCAAATAGCTAACTAGATTCATTTATAAAACAAGTGAAAATTAGAACTGCTTATGAAGCTATATTATAATTGGAAAAGGCTTCAAATTAATTTTAGTATAAATGCTTGATATGAAAATTGAATTTAGGTTTTATTGTATAATTATGTATTTCATTTTATATTCATTTTATTGAAAATTAATATGAGGTAAATAAGTGACTTACCTTGCACACCAATCATTTTCTGTAAAGTCATGGTCTCATGAGTTAGGCAGTCAGTTTGGCAGAGTTTCTGTGATTTGAAACTTCATTAATAAGACATTACTTACTTTTAAGCAAAAGGAAATTTCTTAGAATATAGGCATTATCTCTTATAAATTTAATAGACAGGGATACTCCAAATCAATAAAATGAACTATCAGAAGCTAACCAGTTCAGATAACATAAAGCGAAAGTTGCACAGTTGTGTCCGACTCTTTGAGACCCCATGGACTCTACAGTCCATGGAATTATCCAAGCCAGAATATTGGAGTGGGTAGCCTTTCCTTCTCCAGGGGATCTTCTGAACCCAGGTCTCCCGCATTGCAGGCGGTTTCTTTACCAGCTGAGCCACAAGGCAAACCCAAACCACAAAAGGTACTTTTAAAAGAGTTCAGATTAAATGCTTAACTTTTTTTTTTTTTTTTTAGCGTAGTGATGTGAATTAAAAATAAATCAGAGAGGTATGCTTTTGGTTTGAATGTGTAGAAAGTTGAAAAGATTGCCACTTACAAAGTTTGAAAAACTAGATAAAAAGCAAATAAACAACTATTTAAAAAATCCCATCAAAAAACTAAGATCCCTGGACAATCAAATTCAAATCTTGGGACATAAAACTACAGAAATACGTAACCTCATAACTTGCCTACCTTCAACCCATGACTCTGGATGCCATATAAGCAGGTAGAACAAATAATCCAGAATGTTTTAACAAGTCACTATAGGCCATGTGTGAGTTAAAGAGACAGAAAGAAACTCTGAGGCTTGCAGGCATAGAAAACCAAGCATTTTCTTTCAGGATTTTCTTCCCAAAATGTTGCCATTTGAAAACAGAAAATATTACGGAGAAAAATAGCAGCCATGGCCAAAACTGCCACCAATCCAATCCATGTTTATCTCCCCTGTGGAAAAAAGTCATTGATATCCTGGGCACTCTTTGAAATCCCTGGTCACTTGGAAAGAGGATAGCAGCCACCACCAAAATTATACACCACCAAAATATACTCTTACATCCCCTAAGGTATAAGAACCTTATACTTCAGGAGGACATCAATACTTGGAAAAGGGCAGGAAAACATGTTAGGTCCAGAACTGTGTGATGGACACTCCTCTCCAATCTCCTTCAGCTAAGAACACAGGCCTTCTCTTTCCCCAGTTCACTGAGAAGCTTTCCTTCCAGGAGAAGCAGGATTTCTGCATTTCTCATCTTTCCTCCAGTTCTCTGTTGATGAGAGTATGCTCCTAATAAATGAAGTCAAGAGGTGGGACCCACTCTTCCAGTAAGCTCCGCAGTATGAAATAGAAGATCTACCTTGGGCGTGGCATGCTGAGAATTCTGAGGACCTGGTAATCCTTCCCCAGGTTTGAAGGAGTGGTTCCATACCCAGGGAAGTTAGCCAAAACCATGCGTGTTGTTTTAGTTGTTTAGTCACTCAGTCGTGTCCAACTCTTTGTGACCCTGTGGACTGTAAACCATCAGGTTCCTCTGGCCATGGGATTTCCCAGACAAGAATACTGGACTGGCTTGCCATTCCCTTCTTGAAGGTACCTTCCTGACCCAGGGATTAAGCCTAAGTATCCTACAATAGCCGATGGATTCTTAAAATCCCCATCAAGCACTCAGTTTTTAGAGGGAAATGTCATGAATAGAGAAGCATACTGTTGTGCACCCTTTCAGCTCCAGAGCCCTAGCTCAGTTACTTTATCTAGATGGAAAAGCAAGCCATAAAATAGATAGCTCCATTTTTCTCAAAAGAAATGACTTCATTTACAACAGAGCGGGGAGATATTTAAGGCATCAGAAAGCTCCTAAGAACAGTAGAGATTATGGTGAGGGCAATTCTGAGAAAATTTATAGATCAAATGAAAACAGAGTCTTAGATTATAGGTTAAGATAGAGTTTAGGCTATAGGATTTCTATTAAAAAAAAAAAAGAGAGAGAAAAAATATATACCATTCCACAAAGGATAAATAAAATTCTGTATATTCAAACAATGGAATATTATTCACCAATAAATAAATGATAAATTTTCCTGGATTTGTCTTTAACACAATGCTTCTTATAAATTATCACATATCTAATCATGAAAACTTTGTTAAAGGGAAAATAAAGGTAAATATTAATAGAAAGTAATGCACATATAAATACATGCAAGAAATAATAAGCACACAATTCTGAGCCATGTAGACCATGTGTGGAGAGGATAAGATAGAAAACAAACATTCATGCAGATATACATTTCTTTATATTCTAATTTTGTTACTGTTGTGTGATTGTTTCACAAATGTTTTCTATAACAAAATTATGAGAAGTTTAAAATGAATTATCTAATCAAAACCAAAAGAAGACCATAGGTGGCCTAATTATTATTTGTGCCATAGCATTATAATCTAGCCAATTATGTGTATATGGGACTAATGTAAAATCAAAGGTAAAGCATAACAAACAAAACAACCAAATGTTAAGTGGTATTTTTCCTTCAATATTCATTTTAGCATGAATATTTCTATGTAAGTGAGAGTTGGACTATAAAGGTTGAGCCTCGAAGAATTGATGGTTTTGGACTGGGGTATTGGAGAAGACTCTTGAGAGTCCCTTGGGCAAGGAGATCAAACTAGTCAATCCTAAAGAAAATCAACCCTGAATATTCATTGGAAGGACTGTTGCTGAAACTGAAGCTCTAATACTTTGGACATCTTATGCAAAAAGCTGACTCATTGGAAAAGACCCTGATGCTGGGAAAGATTGAAGGCAGGAGGAGAAGGGGACGACAGAGGATAAGATAGTTGAATGGTATCACCGACTCAATGGACAAAAGTTTGAGCAAGTTCTGGGAGATGGTGAAGGACAGGGAGGCCTGGCATGCTGTGGTTCACGGGGTTGCAAAGAGTCGGACGTGACCGAGTGACTAAACAACAGCATTTATATCACTGATGTGATTTTTCCTAGGCATCATATATTCACATCATTCAGTTATTCCTAAGCTTAAATGTCTTTATGTTATATAATTTAGTATGAGGCATACAAAGAAAGATATGCATATTAACTATGAATTCCACATATTTATAGTATGTTAAAAGGAATTCCTAGGGACTTAGCTAAATATTTGAAACAAATAGAAGAAATTATTGGAAAGACAAGAAAATTGTTTTATTGATTTATTCTAAAATAGCAAATCCCACGATGTATTATATTGCACAGCATAATGTAGTTAAGGGGTCATAATTATTTTTATAGGGAGAATAGCTACAATTATTAAAAAGTGAATTGAAATATGGAAGAGTTTAAATGTAAATTCCCTTCTAACCATTTGGTGAATTAAATCATTTTGTTGGAATAAGAATTTAATATATCAAGATTGCTTACATATGAACACTCCATCACAATGAAATATTTTCCTTTGAAAATTTTTAAATTATTTTATTATCTAAAAGGATTTTTTAATTATTAGATTATTAAATAAATAAATAATAATAAATAATAAAAATAATAAATTATTATTTAATTATTGATGATTAAACTATGGCGAACATATGTTTCTTTAGGAAGTCCTGTTTCTCTCAGATAGCTGTATTATATATAATAGTGACAATGAAAACTGTTCTGTTGTAAGGTAATGTTCTGTTCAAATGAATTTGAGAATTGGATGAAGTCTATCAGATAAATTAATTAATCAATGAAAAGAACTATTAAGAGTTCAGTAATAGAAACTATATTAGTAAGAATGAAATATAAGACATATATAAAATAAGATATAAGATAATGAGACTAGCATTATCTATAACACATTATCTTATTATGTATAACACATCTTATAGTTACATGGAAAAAATAAGAAAAATGAATCATTTGAAATCTAATGTTTTCTATGTATTAAGTATATTAAATACTTATTATATACCTATTTAGATGTATTAATTAAAAAGAACTTTAAAATTATACTTACTGAAAAATAGTTTCTCTTTTATTACTAAACAGTATAATTAACTATATTTCATTATTATCCAATAATAACATGACAGCCTTTCCAGGTTGCTTTTACAAAACAATATATATCTGAATTATCCTTTGGAAATGTTAAAAATTTGATAGCATTTGCAAAATTACTAGAATTCATAATATTCTATTTGTATTTTGCATTAACATTTCAATAAATAAAATTTTATAAGTTTGCTTTTATTCTTGTGTTTTCAGTACTTAAGTTGGATAAGAAAAATCTGATGGGAAACCAGAACTGAAAGAAACATATGTACCCCAATGTTCATTGCAGCACTGTTTATAATAGCCAGGACATGGAAGCAACCTAGATGCCCATCAGCAGACGAATGGATAAGAAAGCTGTGGTACATATACACCATGGAATATTACTCAGCCATTAAAAAGAATACATTTGAATCAGGTCTAATGAGATGGATAAAACTGGAGCCCATTATACAGAGTGAAGGAAGCCAGAAAGATAAACACCAATACAGTATACTAACACATATATATAGAATTTATAAACATGGCAATGATAACTATATATACAAGACAGAAAAATAGACACAGATGTACAGAACAGACTTTTGGACTCTATGGGAGAAGGCGAGGGTGGGATTATCTGACAAAACAGCATCGAAACATGTATATTATCAAGTGTGAAACAGATCGCCAGTCCAGGTTGGATGCATGAGACAAGTGCTTGGGGCTGGTGCACTGGAATGACCCAGAGGGATGGGATGGGGAGGGCGGTGGGAAGGGGGTTCAGGATGGGGAACACATGTAAATCCATGACTGATTCATGTCAATGTATGGCAAAACCCACTAAATATTATAAAGTAATTAGCCTCCAACTAATAAAAATAATTGAAAAATAATAAAGTCTAGAAGCTTAGAAAAAAAAAAATCCTGATAAAGCAGGAAAGTACAGTTTTAAAGATCCTGGGACCATTCCACTTGCATTGCATATTTAAATCTATCTCATATAGCTCATTATAATTTCTTTAAAAATCCACAACAAATCTTTGGTTTTTCATTTATTTGCCTGCAACATGTTGCTTAACATTCTCTGACTATTATGAGAACAAAGGAAGCTTCACTAAGAAACAGAACTTGGCACTGTGTCAATTTAAAATAAATCTTCCACTATGTAATATTTTCTAGCATAAATATGTTAATTGAATCAGTATGAGATAATAAAAGTTCCTTTTGAAGTGATTGATTGTGGGTTAATTAAGCTACCCATAATGACTTCATCTTCACATATATTTCAGTTGCACATTCTCTTGTCCATATCTTAACTGACAGCAGTCAAATGTAACGTTGGCATGTATAACAATAAATTATGTTACAAACTGCAGACTCATTCTTCTAAGTAAGAATAACAATATACAGTCTCAGTACCTTTAAGATACCATATGCTTCAAACAAGTAAGATTCACAATTTACACTAATGGAAAACGCCTTGATTCTGGCATGGATTGGGAATGAACATAGAATTAGAACATTCTTTTAATAATGGTTCACTGTAAAACACCTGTGTAAAACATTTTTTCTTGTAACTCTGGTTTAAAAAAAAAAAGAAAGAAAACTATTGATAAAACAACTGAAGCTCAATTAGCAGAATTATTGAGTATGTACAATTATATGCAATTATACAGTGGAAATGAAAAAATAGATTCAAGGGATTAGATCTGATAGAGTGCCTGAAGAACTATGGACGGAGGTTTATGACACTGTACAGGAGACAGGAATCAAGACCATCCCCAAGAAAAAGAAATGCTAAAAGGCAAAATTGTTCTCTGAAGAGGCCTTACAAATAGCTGTGAAAAGAAGAGGAGCAAAAGGCAAAGGAGAAAAGAAATGATAAACCCATTTGAATGCAGAGTTCCAAAGAATAGCAAGGAGAGATAAGAAAGACATCTTCACTGATCAGTGCAAAGAAATAGAGGAAAACAATAGAATGGGAAAGACTAGAGATCTCTTCAAGAAAATTAGAGCTACCAAAGGAACATTTCATGCAAAGATGGGCACAATAAAAGACAGAAATGGAAGCAGAAGATATGAAGAATACATGAAGAACTATACAAAAGAGATCTTCATGACCCAGATGATCACGATCGTGTGATCACTCATCTAGGGCCAGACATCCTGGAATGCACAGTCAAGTGGGCCTTAGGAAGCATCACTGCAAACAAAGCTAGTGGAGGTGATGGAATTACAGTTGAACTATATCAAATCCTAAAAGATGATGCTGTGAAAGTGCTGCACTCAATAAGCCACAAATTTGGAAAATGCAGCAGTGGTCACAGGACTGGAAAAGGTCAGTATTCATTACCATCCCAAACAAGGGTAATGTCGAAAAATGCTCAAACCACCATACAATTGCACTCATGTCACACGCTAGCAAAGAAATGCTCAAAATTCTTCAAGCCAGGCTTCAATAGTATATGAACCGTGACCTTCCAGATGTTCAAGCTTAGAAAAGGCAGTGGAACCAGAGATCAAATTGCCAATATCTGCCGGATCATTGAAAAAGCAAGAGAGTTCCAGAAAAATATCTGCTTCTGCTTTATTGACTATGCCAAAGCCTTTGACTGTGTGGATCATGACAAACTGTAGAAAATTCTTAAAGAAATGGGAATACCAGACCACCTGATCTCTCTCTCTTGAGAAATCAGGAAGCAACAGTTAGAACTGGACATGGAATGACAGACTGGTTCCAAATCGGGAAAGAAGTACGTCAAGTCTGTATATTGTCACACTGCTTATTTAACTTATATGCAGAGTACATCATGAGAAATGCTGGATTGGATGAAGCACAAGTTGGAATCAAGATTGCCAGGAGAAATATCAGTAACCTCATACATGCAGATGACACCACCCTTATGGCAGAAAGTGAAGAAGAACTAAAGAGCCTCTTGAGGAAAGTGAAAGAGGTGAGTGAAAAAGCTGGCTTAAAGCTCAGCATTCAGAAAGCTTAGATCATGGCTCTGATCCTATTACTTCATGGCAAATAGACTGGGGAAACAGTGGAAACAGTGACAGACTTTATTTTGGGGGGCTCCAAAATCACTGCAGATGGTGACTGCAGCCATGAAATTAAAAGACACTTGCTCTTTGCAAGAAAAGTTATGACCAACCAAGACAGCATATTAAAAAGCAGAGACATTACTTTGTCAACAAATGTTTGTGTAGTCAAAGCTTTATTTTTTCCAGTAGTCATGTATGGATGTGAGAGTTGGACTGTAAAGAAAGCTGAGCACTGAAGAGTTGACACTTTTGAACTGTGGTGTTGGAGAAAACTCTTGAGTCCCTTGAACCACAAGGAGTTCCAATGAGTCCATCCGAAAGGAAATCAGTCCTGAATATTCATTGGAAGGGCTTATGCTAAAACTGAAACTCCAATACTTTGGCCACCGGATATGAAGAACTGACTCATTTGAAAAGACCCTGTGCTGGGAAAGATTGAAGGCGGAAGGAGAAGGGGATGACAGAAGATGAGATGGTTGGATGGCATCACCGACTCAATGGACATGAGTTTGACTAAACTCCTGGAGTTGGTGATGGACAGGTAGGCCTGGCATGCTGCAGTCCATGGGGTCACAAAGAGTTGGACATGACTGAGCGACTGAACTGAAATTAATTGATTAAGGATGTGGACCTTTGTAAACAGTGTAGAGACAAAGAACTTCTTTCAAGTTTTAAAATTTGAGCCTCTTGCAAGCATTGCCAAACTTGGAAAGAATAAGAAATGCACTTGATTCTGTTGAAAGATAATAAGCTGTTGAAATATATACATCGACATCCTAGAAACTTGAATATATGCACTAATAAAATAGTCTTAATAGTCTTAACACTACTATAACACTGTAAAAGATGAAATCTTTAGCAATGAAATTGTCAGAAATTATTAAACTAGATCCTATAATGGCCAAGTCTCAGTTCCAAAATTAATCAGATATTTCTTTCTGAGCCACATAGGATTTCTTGTTTTTCACTTATTTTCATACTTTTTATGGTTCTTTAGGATGTTCATTCTTATCAAAATTTCAGAAAGTGAATTCTTATCCAACTGCCAGATGGTGACTAGTCAAATGAAAAATGTCAACAACATTTTGGAAATAATAAGACAGACCAGCAAGAAGAGTTTTCAATATGGAATAACATTATTAATGGTTTTTTGTGACATTTCAGACAACAGAGAGATCACTCTGGAAATTATGAAAACAGAATCTTTTTATTGCAGAGGAATAAACCTTCATTTATTATTTAACGTGCCAATTTTTAAATATTTATTTTTATTTTATTTATTTTCGGCTTTGCTGGGCCTTTGTTGCTATGTATAGGCTTTCTCTAGCTGCGGAGAGTGGCAATTACCAGTAGTTGCAGTGTGCGGGCTTCTCTTCACGTGGAACACAGGCTCGAGGTGCACAGACCTCAACAGTTGCTTCACATGGGCTCCATACTTGTGCTCATGGGCTCAGTTGCCCTGAAGCATCTGGGATCCTCCCAGAGCAGCGATTGAACTAGACTCCCCTGCATTGCAAGGCAGATTCTCAACCACTGGACCACCAGGGAAGCCCTAATGTGTTTGGTTAATAGCATTAGTTGAAAGTTATGTGTTCTGTAAATTAGTACCAGAAGAAGCTTTTGGGGTAAAATATTTAAAGTAATAATGTTTAAAATCAAATTAGAATTTATGAAATCTTTGTATGCATTTTGTATTCATGGCATCAGTTATGGAGCTGCATATATATATATATATAAGAGAACATATGCAAACATTTTTTTTTTTAATTTTATTTTATTTTTTTTATTCTTTGAATCAGCCATGGATTTACATGTATTCCCAATCCCGATCCCCCCTCCCACCTCCCTCTCCACCCGATTCCTCTGGGTCTTCCCAGTGCACCAGGCCGGAGCACTTGTCTCATGCATCCCACCTGGGCTGGTGATCTGTTTCACCATAGATAGTATACATGCTGTTCTTCTGAAATATCCCACCCTCACCTTCTCCCACAGAGTTCAAAAGTCTGTTCTGTATTTCTGTGTCTCTTTTTCTGTTTTGCATATAGGGTTATCGTTATCACCTTTCTAAATTCCATATATATGTGTTAGTATGCTATAATGTTCTTTATCTTTCTGGCTTACTTCACTCTGTATAATGGGCTCCAGCTTCATCCATCTCATTAGGACTGGTTCAAATGAATTGTTTTTAATGGCTGAGTAATATTCCATGGTGTATATGTACCACAGCTTCCTTATCCATTCATCTGCTGATGGGCATCTAGGTTGCTTCCATGTCCTGGCTATTATAAACAGTGCTGCGATGAACATTGGGGTGCACGTGTCTCTTTCAGATCTGGTTTCCTCAGTGTGTATGCCCAGAAGTGGGATTGCTGGGTCATATGGCAGTTCTATTTCCAGTTTTTTAAGAAATCTCCACACTGTTTTCCATAGCGGCTGTACTAGTTTGCATTCCCACCAACAGTGTAAGAGGGTTCCCTTTTCTACACACCCTCTCCAGCATTTATTGCTTGTAGACTTTTGGATAGCAGCCATCCTGACTGGCGTGTAATGGTACCTCATTGTGGTTTTGATTTGCATTTCTCTAATAATGAGTGATGTTGAGCATCGTTTCATGTGTTTGTTAGCCATCTGTATGTCTTCTTTGGAGAAATGTCTGTTTAGTTCTTTGGCCCATTTTTTGATTGGGTCATTTATTTTTCTGGAATTGAGCTTCAGGAGTTGCTTGTATATTTTTGAGATTAATCCTTTGTCTGTTTCTTCATTTGCTATTATTTTCTCCCAATCTGAGGGCTGTCTTTTCACCTTACTTATAGTTTCCTTTGTAGTGCAAAAGCTTTTAAGTTTCATTAGGTCCCATTTGTTTATTTTTGCTTTTATTTCCAATATTCTGGGAGGTGGGTCATAGATATGCAAACATTTAAATCTAGAATTATTCTGACAATAAACTGTCCATTACAACCAGGAGTGGAGCTGCTAGACCATTCTTTCCTCTAAAATCAGGAATAAGAAAAGGATGCACACTCTCACCTCTTTAACTTAAATAAATATTGGAAATCAGTCACAGCAATCAGACAAGAAAATAAAATAAAAATCATCCAAATTGGAAGAGAAGAAGAAAAACTGTCACTAACTGCAGATGATACAATACCGTTTTAGAAAATTCTAAAGTCTCCAAAAAAAAAGCAAAAAGAAAAAAAAAGAAACTATTAGAACTAACAAATGAATTCAGTGAAGTTGCAAGAGAGAATAGTACATGGAAACTATTGATTTTCGTTACATCAATAATGAACTATCAGAAAGAGAAAGAAAGAAACAACTTTGTTTAAAAGCACATAGAAAATAAAATACCTAGGAATCAAAGATGTGAAAAAATTACACTCTGGAAACTGTCAAACATTGATGAAGGAAATTGAAAATGATAGAAATAATGAAAACGTACCTGATGTTCTTGGACTTGAAAAATTAATATTATTAAAATATCCATAGTATCCAAAACAATCTATAAAGTAATGCATCCCCATCAAAATATTCATGACATTTTTCACAGAAATAGTACAAACAATCCTAAAATTTAATAGAACCAAAAAAGACTTCTAATTGCCAAAGCAATCTTGAGAAAAAAGAACAAAGCTAGAATTATCACACTCCCTGACTTCAACCTATGCTACAAAGCTACAGTAATCAAAACAGCATAATACTACAACAAAGATGCATAGATCAATGGTACAGAATAAAGAGTCTAGAAGCCAAGCAAAGTACCTATGGTCAAATTAATCTATGACAAATGGGGCAAGAATAAACAATGGAGAAAAGACAGTCTCTCCAATAAGTGGTTCTAGGAAAACTGGACAACTACATGTCAAAGAATGAAATTAGAACATTTCCTCAAAGACAAACTAAAAATGAATTAGACTAAATGTGAGATCTGAAACCATAAAGCTCCTAGAAGAAAAAAATAGGCAGAACACACTTTGACATAAATTGTAGCAATACTTTTGATTCTGTCTCCTGAGGAAAAAGAAATAAAAGCAAAAATAAACAAATGAGACCTAATTAGACATAAGTGCTTTTGCAAAGCAAAGGAAACCATCCCCTAAATGCTAAGACAACTTACTGAATGAGGGAAAACATTTGCAAATGATAAGGGATTAACATCCAAATATAAAATAGCTCATACAATTCAATATCTAAAACCCAAGCAGCTCAAATAAAAGCTTTACACAAGACCTAAATAAACATTTTTCCAAAGGAGGCATACAGATAGCTAATAGTATGTGAAAAGATGCTCAATGTTGCCAATCATCAGAGAAATGAAAACCAAAACCACAATGAGATATCACCTCATACCTGTCAGAATGGTTCTTATCAAAAAGACCAAAAATAACAAATGTTGGCAGGGGTATGGAAAAAGGGACCTCATATGCTGTTGATGGGAGTGTAAATTGGTGCAGCCATTATGGAAACAGCATGGAGGTTTCTCAAAAAAACTAAAACAGAACGATGATATGATGCAATAATTTCACTCTTGGGTATGTACCTGAAGAAAATGAAAACAATAATCTGAAGATATACCATGCACCCCAATATTCACAGCAGCATTATTTACAATAGCTAAGGTACAGAAGCAACCTATGTACTCATCAACAGAGGAATGAATCAAGAAGACTTGTCATATAATAAAGTATTACTCAGCCATAAAAAGAATAAAATTTTACTGTTTGCAACAACATGGACGTACCTTGAGAATATTATGCTTAGTGAAATGTCAGACAAAGTCAAATATTCTATTATCACCTGTATGTGAAATCTAAGAAGTAAAACAAATGAATATATAAAATAAAACAGATACAGATTTATAGATATAAAGAGCAAACTAGTAATTATCATAGGGAAAGAGAAGAGGGTAGGACATGATAGGGTATGGAATTAAAATATACAAACTACAATTTATAAAAAATAAGCAATACAGGTATGTTGTGCAGCATAGGGAATATAGCTATTATTTTGTGATAACTTCAAATGAAGCATGATTATAAAAATATTGTACCACTATGTTGTATACTGAAAGTAATATAATGTTGTAAATCAATGATACTTCCATAAAAGAAATTCAATTAAAAAATACTGAGATTTCCTTTAGTACTTTGGTAGGCACATGAATTAATCCATAAAACAGTTTGAAAGATGGTGGTTTGCTTCATCAGAGAAAGCGAGTAACAAGAAACAGAAGTAACAGTATTTTATAATGAAATCTCAGAAGTGATAAATTCAATTTTGGCCATATCATTTACAAGGGGCAATTCATTAGCTTTTTTAATACACTCCCGAGGGAACAAATTTCACACTGACATGAAACTAAAAGATGGGATGAATATATACACAAGGGATAAGAAAAATTAAGACATTCATAAGAGAGAGTGATGTTAAAACATTTAAACTCTCACATGTTGACTGATTATAAAATTCCAATAATTAAAATTGCAGACTGGATCGAGGATTGGAAAATACACCAATGGAACAGAATAAATAGAAGAATATAAAGAATAACCCATTCATTAATCTACTTGATTATATATAGACATTTCTTCTAAGAGAGGAAATTTTTACTTTCTCATCAAAATTTCACAATTGCTTTTCCTATAGGAGTCTCCTTTGGAGCCCTGTTATGTCAAAGAAAACTATACCCCTAGTTCAGTGTTTTCCTGTGCTACTGTTTCATTTATTTCAATTTATTGAACAAATACTTAAAAATTGCTATTGAGATTGTTGTTCAGTCGCTAAGTCATGTCTGACTGTGACCCTAGGGACTGCAGTACCCCAGGCTTACCTGTCCTTCATTATCTCCCTGAGTTTGCTCAAACTAACGTCCATTGAGTCAGTGATGTCATCGAATCATTTGATGCTCTGTTGCCCTCTTCTCCACCTGCCCTCCAACTTTCCCAATATCAATGAGTCAGCTGGTCACATCAGTTGTCCAAAGTATTGAAGCTTCAGCTTCAGTCCTTCTAATTAATATTCAGGGTTGATTTCTTTCAGGATTGGCTGGTTTGATCTCCTTGCAGTCTAAGGGACTCTCAAGAGTCTTCTCCAACACCACAGTTCAAAAGCATCTATTCTTTGGTGCTCAGCCTTCTTTATGGTCCACCTGTCACATCTGCACATTACTACTGGAAAAACTGTAGCTTTAACAGGATCTTTGTTGGCAAAGTGATGTCTCTGCTTTTTAATATGCTGTCTAGGTTTGTCATAGCTTTTCTTCCAAGGAGCAAACGTCTTTCAGTTTCATTGCTGCTGTCCCTGTTGGCAGTGATTCAAGTCTGTCACTGTTCATTGTTGCCCCATCTACATGCCATGAAGTGATGGGATTGGATGCCATGATCTTAGTTTTTTGAATGTTGAGTTTTAAGCCAGCTTTTTTCACTCTCCTCTTTCACTCTCATCAAGAGATTCTTTAGTTTCTCTTTGCTTTCTGCCATTAAAGTGGTATCATCTGCATATCTGAGGCTGTTGATATTTTTCCCAGCAATCTTGATTTCAGCTTGTGATTCATCCAGCCTGGCATTTTTCACGAAGTACTCTGCATATAAGTTAAATAAGCAGGATTACAATATACAGCCTTGACATGCTCCTTTCCCAATTTTGAACCCAGTCCTTTGTTTCATATTTGGTTTTGTTACTTACTGACCTTCATACAGGTTTCTTAGGTGACAGGTCAGGAGGTCTGGTGTTCCCATTTCCTTGAGAATTTTCCACATTTTGTTGTGATCCAAACAGTCAAAGGCTTTAGTGTAGCCAATGAAGCAGAAGTAGATGTTTTGTGAAATTCCCTTGCTTTTATTAGATCTGAAAAATGTTGGCAGATTGATCTCTGGTTCCACTGCTTTTTCTAAATGGATGGACCACTTTAAAAAAAAAAATGTCTTGGATATGGTAAAGTAACTGGTTGGAACCAATTAAGGAGACCTGGGTTATAGGAAGAACAGTTGTAGATTTCTGACTATCAGGCATCCCATCTCAACCTCAAACCAGAGGAAAATTACACATGCTTGTTATAACAGGACTCTAACAATTTGAAAATCCCATCAAATACATAATAATGAACTCTGCTGCCATATTTGGTCAATTGCCAGTACAATACAGCAAACATACAAGTGCAATTTGCAGTAACTCACTGTGAATAGACTGGTTTATATATTTGTGCTACAACTTTTACGAGTGCATTTTCTTCCATGGGCAAATTCTATTTTGATAAAAATAGACCCCTTTTGTACTTTGTTAATTTCTATAAAGAAACTGAGGATGGTAGAATTTTTTTTTTTTTGCTCTTTAGCAAGATCAATGAAGAAAATAGTTTCTAATTAGCATATTTATTACTGAGCTTTTTTCCAAAAATAGGCACTCTTAGATGAATTAAACTTCCTTAGATATTTCCAGCTAATCATTTACCCTAAATTGTTATGCATAAGCTTTCATAAATTTCAATACATTATTTTAGATAAGGCCACGTATCAAAATGCTCTCATGTCACCAGTTTTCTTAAGTTGTAACAGCATGTACATGTCAGCATAGATAATAATTTCACACTGCTACTCCTTTTTCCCATCTCATCTGCATATTAAATCTCTCCTTCCCACTTGCACTATATACCAACACATCTATGCTCACTTACACTGACCTCTTGTTTGCTATAAGCAGACTGTCCAATAATAAGATTAAGATATTCCATCTCTCTCTTACCTACAAGCCTCACACAAGCAAAAAACCAGACTTAAAAATATATTTTTAAAGTGTTAGTAAAAGTATAAAGACATCGTGTAATTTAAGTTTGCAGTTAGTAAATTACAGAGATTCTCAATGTAATATTTTAAAAATGATATTATATGTGATTCAACTTTTTATTCTTAATATTTAACTAATTTATTAATTTCACAAAATAATATTTTAATGCATTTAAAACAATTTTACATTTTTTAGGATGTTTGAACTTCCATGATATTTTAATTTTCAAAATTAATGTTAAACAAAGAAATAAAACAGCATATCAGTTCTGTCACAAAAATGAAATTGGCATACAGAAAAGAGAATAAGTTGCTCACAATTAATCTGGCTGCCTATAATCCCTGACTCTCATTTTCAAATCAGAATTTATTCCACTAAACAGTACTGGCTTCTCTGAAGCTATGTAACTATTTTAAATAAATAGGTGGCTTTATTGCCACAGGAAAAGGTGTTGAACATGCTAGGTGGGTTTTAACTCTTTTCTATATGCCCAGCAAAATACAACTGATTATTAAATACTTTATTTTGATCTTGGAAATTACCTCACATATTATGCTGCTTTAATCATTTTATAAATTAAAAATGATTCCATGGAACACACAAAATTATGAATCTGAAATTTCAGTCTAGAATACTCCAACAATGTAGTGCTGTTTTCAGTACTGCACTAATTGCAGATCAAAAATGACTACATTGCATTGTATGAGACTGAGGATAAAACTCTCGAAGCTTTGGTGGGGAGAGTCAGGTAAGAAGCCATGTACTGGATATTTGGCAGTACTTTGTGTATGTGTGTGTGTGTGTTGTGCAATTATGTTTAGTCATTTTCATTCAGAACAGACTGTCTAGATCTGGTAGCAGTTTTCTTTCTCAATACCAGTATTTTAATCCAATGCTCTAGTTTGATGTTTTGCATGTTGTTTTTTTTTCATGCATAAAAAGGATTTATTTCTATTTTATTGAGATATCGGGATATAATATTGTATACATTCAAGGTATACAATATAATAATTTGATATACATATATTGTGAAACTTTTGACACAATAAATTTTAGTTGACGCATTTTTTACCCTTTTGGTATTACTGTAAGAACATTTAAGATCTACTTTCATGACAATTTTCAAGTGCATGTTACAGTATTGTTATCTATAGTCACCATGCTCTATATTACAGCTAAAAACTTATTCACCTGATAAATGGTAATTTGTACTCCTTGACTAACATCTCATTTTCCCCACTCTTTTTTCTGGTAGCCATCAATATTCTGTCTGTCTGAGTTCAGTGTTCATTATCAAAGGTATTTTAGATATGATACCAAAAATGGGACTCACAGTACTGTGCCAAAATCCTTCCGCTGAAAAGCCCATTCAAAAATAAACTTCATTATAAATGGGAAAATGCATTTTCACATTTTCTTTTCTCTTTTGACATGAATACATGTCACCTGGCTAAATGTTCTCCATACTTCTCATACTTCTAAAACTTTAGCTTCTTTCATTTTCGTCTATTATCTACATTTACTTTTTATTTTCTTTAATTTACTTAATTTATTTAAATTTATTTAATTTACTTTTTAACTTATTTTCATTGAATCACAATTGATTTACAATGTTGTGCTCTTCTCTGCTGTTCACCACAATGAATCATTTATAAAGAACATATATCCACACTTTTTTGTAGCATAAGAATTTTATTTATAATTTTGGTTGTAAATATTAGAAGAAAATTAAATGAATTGAAGGTAATTACCTCTTGGGAACAAGATGGCACTAGAAGAGTCAGGTAGGGGACTTCTGCTTTTTATTAAAATCTTATACTATTATTCACTTTATAAAATGTATGTACAAGTATGATTTTAACAATAATGATTAATGTAAAATATAAATGCTCTTTTCATATATACATATACAGTGGTTGTCACAGGAAATGCTCATTCAGTTCAGTTCAGTCGCTCAGTTGTGTCCAAGTCTTTGTGACCCCAAGGGCTGCAGCACACCAGGCTTCCCTGTTCATCACCAACTCCCAGAGCTTGCTCAAACTCATGTCTATAGAGTCAGTGATGCCATCTAACCATCTCATCATCTGCCGTCCCCTTCTCCTCCTGCCTTCAATCTTGCCCAGCATCAGGGCTTTTTCGAATGAGTCAGTTCTTCTCATTAGGTGACCAAAGTATTGGAGTTTCAGCTTTGGCATCAGTCCTTCCAATGAATGTTCAGGACGGATCTCCTTTAGGATGGACTGGTTGGATCTCCTCATAGTCCAAGAGACTCTCAAGAGTCTTCTCCAACACCACAGTTCAAGAGCATCAATTCTTCTGCGCTCAGCTCTCTTTATAGTCCAACTCTCACATCCATGCATGACTACTGGAAAAGTTACGTCTATGCTTTTCAATATGCTGTCTAGGTTTGTAATAGCTTTTCTTCCGAGGAAATGTTTATTAGTTGTTTTTGTTTTTGTTTTTTCTTTTCTTTTGGCCATACACACTGCATGGCATGCAGGATCTTAGTTCCCAGACGAGGGATCACACTCATGCCCTCTATATTGACGGGAAGATTCTTAACCAATGGACCATCAGGGAGGTCCTCTCATTCTTTTATTTTTATATTTATTTTTAATTGGGAGATAATTGCTTTACAGAATGGTGTTGACTTCTGCCATACAACAATATGAATCAGCCATAAGTACATATAAGTAATAGTAGAGTAGAGTCAGGTCTTGGTGTTGAGATACAGAACCTTGGGGTACCTCACTCTGATTAATATTCCCAGAAACCTGACATTCTCTGTCATTCCTGCAATTCAGACTGTGCTTCTGCCACAGGGATTCAGGCCTGATCTCTGGGCTATGAACTGGGATCCCACAAGCCAAGGGATATGCATAGGGGACAAAAATAGGGAAAAAAAGAAAAAACATAACAAAAAGTATTAAAAATAAATTTATAATAGTACCAGATACATTAGAAAATATGAGTATATTTGAAATAACCCCTAGAGGGTAAAACTGGACTCCAATAATAAACAGAGAAGAAAACAAAAAGGAAACAATTATATATGTATATGTGTGGGCGCCGTGCTTAGTTGCTCAGCCATGCCCGACTATTTGCCGCCTCATGGACTGTAGCTCAGTCATGTTGAGCTCTTTCTGACCCCATGGACTGTAGCTTGCTAGGATCCTTTGTCCATGGGATTCTCCAGGCAAGAATACTGGAGAGGGTTATCACACCCTCCTCCAGGAGCTTCCCAACCCAGGGATCAAAACCAGGTCTCCTGCATTTCAGGCAGATTCTTTACTATCTGATCCACCAGGGAATCACAAGAATAATGAGGTGGGTGGCCGATTCCTTCTCCATGGGATCTTCCCAAACCAGGAATTGAACAGGGGTCTCCTGCACTGCAGGCAGATTCTTTACCAGTGAAGCCCATATATATCTATAGCTATTCATATCTATATCTATATAATTAAAAATAAGAGAGAACAGAATAGTAATGAAGAATAAGAAAGTAAAATGTTTAGAAAACTAATAGAAATAGTAGAAAATATAAGAATAGTAGAAAAAATGAAAATAGTGGGAAAAAAAATAAGAACTGGAGGTTAAAACTAAATTCCAGTGACAAATAGTAAAACAAAGCAAAAGAAAATAAACAAACAAAAAAACTAAACAAACAAAAAAAAATCCCTCTCAAAACAACAATAGAACAATACCTAAAGGCAGGAAAAAACCTTGGCTGTGAAGGGTGGGGCTGAGGTGGAGAAGGGCTTGGCAGGGGCAGCGTTCAGGTGGAGGCGGGGTCTGAGTCAGGACCTACGGCTCAGAAAAGGTCCAGGGTCGAGGGGGAAGGACTGCTTTGGCTCAACCCAGCCCTGGGGTCTTCTTCACTGCCCCACTCCCACCCAGGACCTTTTCTGCAGCCGTGGGTTCTGTTCTCTACCTCGGTGACTCACTTCCTGTTTTCAGAAGTGTTTAGTCCGTAAGTTCTACCAGATGGAAACTGAGGGTGTCGTGTGCCTTGTTATACTTTCCTTGCTTCACACGTCAGAATTTTCTTACAAATACTCTTGAGAAGTATCAAACACACTGTTCTGTGAATTCAATCTGTGTCAGTCAATTTTCTTTAACATTCCCAAAGGAAACACAATTCTAACCATGTAGTGGCAGAAGGAAAATGTGTTTTAATATTGATTTGTTAGTGGCAATTCAGCCATACGTAACAGCATATACGGAATGCAGTAAAATCATATGATACAACATGTAGAGGTTGTGTTAGATAAGTTGTCCTCACTTATTTTACCTGTCACTGACTTTCTTCTGTTGATTGATTTCCAAACTTTTTTTTTTTAAACAACACCATATAAACCAGTATTGTATGCATTTCATTGTGCACATGTGTAATAGCCTCTCTAATGAACATACTTAAGGGAAGTATATCACTGTATAATATTATACATCTATATAAAGAATTTATGTTTTTTCTATAAATTCATAGATAGTGGAACTAATATCATACAAGGGAAAGTGGTGTATATCAGATCTGGAGCAATGGAATCCAGTCAATTTTTCCTGAGGTGCTACTTATACTTTTAAGTATCCCAGTGTTAGTCATTTGTCCTCTTCATTACCTAGTGCCAATTTACAGTTGACAGCATCTCATTCATTACTATTCACTGTTCAGTGACAGATATTAGCTGTCGATCGTGTAAGAAACTTTTGCTTGATCATCGATCATCAGAGTCATACAGATAAGGAAATGAAAGGACAGGTCAATAAATAAATGGTAACAAAGAACAAGTGACAATACTGGACTTTGGCTTTATTATTTTTTAAATTAATTAATTTATTTTAATTGGAGCTAATTACTTTACAATATTGTGGTGGTTTTTGCCATACATTGACATGGATTAGCCATGGGTGTACATGTGTCCCCATCCTGAAACCCCCCTGCTCCTCCATCCCCATCCCATCCCTCAGGGTCATCCCAGTGTACCAGCCCTGAGCACCCTGTCTCATGCATTGAACCTGGACTGGTGATCTGTTTCACAAATGGTAATATACATGCTTCAGTGCTACGCTCTCAAATCATCCCACCCTCGCCTTCTTCCACAGAGTCCAAAAGTCAATAATCTGACCATCTAAATCCTCTGCTAGATTAAATATGGCCACAAAATCTTTGGTACTATGTATACTTCCATTAAGAAGAAAAGGCAGTTTCCACATCCTCTCATTTGATGTTGCAATTTGCTCTGCAGCACTAATGATAATGCCATGAGACTCCTGAGGCTCATTCTCAGGAGGACTTGCAGTTTTTGTTCTCACATTCTGTAAACTGGAGACCTTCAGATTATTTAGAAGACAAGGATAAAATAATACGTGGAGAGAAACCCAGTTACTCCACCAAATCATGCCACCCCAGCTTCGTCACTAGATAACCTTAAGTGTGTGAGTAAGTTCAGCAAGACCAGCAAAAGAATCATTTAGGCAACTGGTTGATAGAATCAAAAGAAATAATATATTATTGCTTTAAACCCCTATGTGTTGGAGTAGTTTGCTACAGAGCCATAGATAACTCCAATTCTTCCTCGTAACGTTATGGAAATCAAAGATAATATTTATCTGGTAAATTTCCTCCATATTTGTCCAGTCTCTTTGCTAAAACTTTATTCCATTTCTAGGTTTATTCCCCTGTAACACGTTGCCCTCTTCCCATGATTACTGGCCAATTTTTAAACAACTTTACTACTTGTAAATTAATAGTGTGCATAAATTCCACTGTTATTAAATAAAATTTATGAATAACAACAATTTAATTCACTTTACCTATTAATCTAGATATTATGATTTTTTTTATTTTGAAAAAACATTAATCTGTATTTTTTACATATGTATTCAGGTTAAATCATTCAAATATGGATTTATAATTTTTGTTATTTTATCTGAATTTAGTTCCGTTTTAGAACAACTGAACCACATGCAGATGGCACACTGGGACATTGTTGTCACTGCACACAGTCCCAGCTTTTCTCCTGTTGGCCTGAGATATGATTCACATCATGCTATGCTTTTCTAAAGGTATCAAAATCCAGTGGAGAGCCATATATTTAACTCCCTTTCATGTAGCTACTCTGTTAAACTTGATACATTCAGCAAATGGCATCCACAGAAGCTGACATTTAAGCACACTGCAATATGCATAAGTGAGCAAGACCCTCCTGGGTTGATGATAACAGAAGTTCCACTTGTGGCTCAGTTTTGGAAAGCAAAATTACAAAGTAATTATATCCAAGCTTAGGCATTTTCACATTGTCTCTTCAGATCACATCACAGTCTATTCAAGAGGCACTACGCCAAAGATCTATCACTTCTATGCTAATGAAATAGGAGGAATGCTCTTTTTCTTGATCCAATGATTAAAAATCCAATGTTCCATGGGAAAATTGTTTGTTTATTAGAAGTTTCTTGTTTTTGTCATTTATCCAAGTGGCTTTAAATCTTACAGCATTGGAACAAATCTGTGGCGTGAAACAACTGAATCCCCACCTGGGATTCTCAGGCTTAGCAATAGTCCCGATTTGGCACAGGTATTTGAAGCTATGGGATTAAAAACATTATCTAAACCTGTCATTGGCCACTGCTTAGGTAAGCTCTCTAAAACTGGAATGGATTATAACAATTGCAATAATAATAGCAGTTGAATTACTCTTTCCCATTTCATAAAGAAATAAACTAAGATTTAAATACCTCCTTATCCAATGTTGCATTGCTTTAAAAAGGCAGAATTATAAAATTAACTCAATTCCACTGCCTCCAAAACTATTGTTTCCTACTATATCTTGACAACCTTTGACCAAACTTTTTTTAAGTCTGACATATTTATATGAGCAATTTTTTTGAGAAAATATATTGTAACTTTATTTGTGAACCAAATATCCTATAAAGGCATATTTATGGACACTCTCACATTAGACCTGTTATACTGGGGAATTAAAATCTTAAAAAATTTAAATGATCTATTTTCTCATACATTTGCTCCATTCATGAAGATGCTGTATATGAGCTATTACTTCAGTATCCCATAAACATCCATTTTGAATTTAGAGATTTGTAATAAATTTTATTCTACACATACAGTTATAGCTGCACAAAGTAAATCACTCTGGCAGACAGAACCCTGGGGCAAGGGGAATGGAAAAGATTTTCCTTACATGTAAACCTCTCTTGTGGTCCCTAGAGAAGACTGGAAAATAAAACCCAGCATTTCAAGTACTTATAATTCCTTGAATCAAAGTATATACAGAATACTTATTATTATAATTCAATGCTCATGGGCCCTTAATAAAGCATTTAATTGAAATTGTATTTTAAATTAGATGTGACACTTACAAATTTGTTAAAAGCATTTAACATTTCATAACTTTAAAAATATTTCCATAAAGCTTGCATATAGTTTCTTTCTAAATGCATCACTCATCATGTTAATAATTCAGTCACATAAAGAAGCCTGAAGTACAAGTTTCTTTGCTAAATTCTGCATTCTATGTAGGGAGCTATTTGCAAAGAACATCATGTTACTACAGAATGAAAGACATTTAAAGTTATTTCATCTATATTAGGAACAAATTTTAAGTATAATTTGATTCTCATAGTAGAATTTAATTTAATGACACTGACCCTGATGTCTAATACAGAAGAGACGACTGTGTGTGTGTTTGTGTGTGTGTGTGAGTGTGTGTTTGTGCAGAAAGTCTGAATTAGGTTTGCAAATATCTTTTTTAAAATATTTCCCAAATTTATTTTTAACTGGAGGATGATTGCTTTGTAATACGTGTTGTCGTCTTCCATATGACAATGTGAGTCAGTCATAAGCATACTTATGTCACGTCCGGCTTGAACCTCACGGCCAGCCGCCACCCGCCCCCATTTCCCTATGTTACCACGTTGAACTCTCTGTGTTATATAGCAACTGCTCAGTAGCTATCTATTTTTAATACGGTAATGCATGCATTTCAATTCTACTCTCCCAATTGGTCCCACCCTCTCCTTCCCCTGCTGTCCAAAGTCTGTTCTCTATGTCTACGTCTCTATCCTTGTCCTGCAAATAGGTTCACCAGGACCATTTTTCTAGATTCCATATATACCATTAATATATCATACTATGTTTGTTTTTCTCTTTCTGACTTACTTCACTCTGTATAAAGGGCCCCAGGTTCATCCACCTCACTAGAATGACTCAAATGAGTTCCCTTTTATGGCTGAATACTAGTCCATTTTATATATTCACCACAACTTCTTTGTCTATTAATCCATCATGGACATCTATCCAGATATCTTTTAATACATTAGAAATATAAGTAAAAAGTGGTGAATTACTTGCATTTATAGCTCAAAAAATCCTTATGGAAGGAAATTCATTTTTGGAAGACTTTCTTCTCACACGGAATCCAATTTAGTCAGCTTGCTTGATTACCTCTTCAATTTCTTGGCCAGAATGGTAAGTGTTTTTCCCTAGAGGTAGAGTCTCAAGATCCTTACTAAGAGTTTATTCCGTCTGTAGAGTCACCAGTTATTCACAACATTGCGTGTGTGTGCGTGTGTGTCTGTGTATGTGCACTTAGTTGCTCACTCAGGTGCAGCTCTTCACAATCCCATGGACTGTATCCCACCAGGTTCCTCTGTCCATAGAATTATCCCAGCAAGAATATTGGCATCGATTCACATCTCCTTCTCCAGGAGATATTCTCAACCCATGGATCAAACCCAAGTCTCTTGCATCTCCTGCACTGGCAGATGAATTCTTTACCACTGTGTCACCTGGGAAACCTTCACAGCATTAGAAGAACATTTAAAGAATGCATGCTTTCCTGTTTTTCTAGCCCAAATTTCATTAAGTGTACTCTAATGGCACAGTGCTAGGTTAGTCTTCAACAGGGTACTCTCCATCTCCATGTTTTAGTTCATGACCTGGGCTCCTGTCTAGTATTCCTTCCACTCCAGGACCATGCCTTGGCTTGGATTTGCTGATTTTTTACCAGGAATTGGAGTTCTGTTCTTGGACCACAGTCTCATAGGATTGCTATCAAACTCCTATAAATACAGATTTGTCCCAATTTGTTGTACTAAACTACCTGACATTCTCATAAACTGATCTTCATATCATTTATTACCCAGTACTATCATATATTGGAGAAGGAATTGGCAATCCACTCCAGTATTCTTGCCTGGAGAATCGCATGGACAGAGGAGCCTGACAGGCTACAACCCGTGGGGTCACAGGAATCGGACACAACTGAGCTACTAAACCACCACCACCACTATTATCATGTATAAATAATACATATATCATGTTATTTATACACCTGTATGTTTTATTACTATATATATTTAACACACATACAGTACATGCATTCATGTCAATATTTATGTCAATAAGTAATAATTGAATAGCTGTTTTTACTGTATTGCAATATCCAAAGAAATTTTCATATGTTGATTCATAACACTAGTATTATTCCACATATTTTTTTGTATGAAAAAACAAAAGTAAAAAACACATGGCATTTAAATCATTTTCTTAGTTTCATGTAGCTAAAAAATTACAGAATACTTTCCAATCCAAACAAACTGGACTTTCTAAAGGAAATATTTTATTAGATATACATAATTACTAAGAAAAATTCAGACCCCTTAAAACCATACATTAGAAGATAGTGTTCTTAAAACCATACATTAGAAGATGGTGTTCTATGGGCCTGTCCTAAGAAATAAGATCATACCTTTGTCAGCAAGGTTCCTGACAGTGCCTCAAGGGAATGCAGTATCTCTCTCATCACACCACAGTCAGACTTTAGCCAAATGAGTTGGAAGAGAAGATTGCTCTTGACAGCACTGAAAATTACCTATAGCCAGCTATAAGGCTTCAGAAAGTGAAAGTGAGAGTGAGAGTCACTCAGCCGTGTCCAGCTCTTGATGACCCCATGGACAGTACAGTCCATGGAATTCTCCAGGCCTGAATAAGGCTTCTAGGAGATGGGAAAACACTAAACACTTCATATGTCCTTTACCTTCCAGGGAAGGCTAGGAGCTGTGTAGTAATTCATGAAAATTTGGGACTGAACTCCCAGTGTCTACTGAGGTTGGTCAATCTCCACAATCATATAATGATGTCAGATTAAGAACAGTGAAGGAGTAACTGTGGCTTTGAAAATAATTTTCCTTAATATGATTCTGTTTAGAAAATGGCCTAAGTAACTGCACACTTTATTATAATTGTATAGATGCTACAAAGTACATATTATTTTATAGAAATATAATCACAATGGTGTGTAATGATCATAACCATATTACAATATTACAATTTAGTTTCAATATAGGTATTTCTGATTCTGAACAAAATATATTTCTTTCAAACTCATGATATATATGAAAAAGTGACAAATGTGAATTCCGACATTAACAAAATCCTATATCATTGATATTCTAGTAGGTATCACATAGACATTCACTGTAAAATTTTGAATTCAAAATTCCAAAATTTGGAATTTTGGTTTCTAAGTATTTAATTTATTATGTGGCTGTATTTACAGTTTTGGTATCAATT
Source organism: Cervus elaphus (assembly GCF_910594005.1). NCBI lineage: Eukaryota > Metazoa > Chordata > Mammalia > Artiodactyla > Cervidae > Cervus > Cervus elaphus. Next base: position 8,022,530 of record NC_057844.1, on the reverse strand, counting down.
TACCATGAGAGCTGTATGTCATAATCATGAGGGATGAATTTCTTTGCCTTAACATAATGTCTCCAAGGTGTGTGTCTCTGAGTATTATAATTTCTTTATATTTATGTATTTACTATTTGCATATAACTATATAGTACACAGTGAACTAAAATGGACTGGAGTGGGCTAATTTAAGTTAGATGATCATAATATCTACTACTGTGGGCAAGAATCTCTTAGAAGGAATGGAGTAGCATTCAGAGTTGTTTTTTTTTTTTTTAAAAAGAGTCCAATTTGGTGCAGTCTCAAAAATGACAGAATGATTTTGGCTTGTTTCCAAGGCAAACTATTCAGCATCACAGTAGTCCAAGTCTATGCCCCCAACTATTAATGCTGAAGAAGATGAAGTTGAACAATTCTATGAAGATCTACAAGAACTCCTAGAACTAACATAAAAAAAGAAAAAAAAAAAAAGATGTCCTTTCCATGATAGAGAACTAGAATGAAAGTAGGAAGTCAAGAGATACCTGGATTAACAAACAAGATTGGCCTTGGAGTACAAAATGAATCAGGGCAAAGGCTAACAGAGCTTTCTCTTTCTACCAAGAGAAAGCATTGGTCATAGCAAACATTCTCTTGCACCAACACACAAGAGATCACTCTACATATGGACATCACAAGATGATCATTGCCAAAATCAGATTGATTATATTATTTGCAGCCAAAGAAGGAGAAGCTCTATATAGTCAGCAAAAACAAGACCAAGAACTCACTGTGACTCAGCTCTTGAACTCTTATTGCAAAATGCAGGCTCAAAATTGAAGAAAGTTGGGAAAACCACTAGGCCATTCAGGTATGACCTAAATCAAATCCCTTATGATTAAACAGTGAAGGTGATGAATAGATTCAAGGTGCTAGATATAGTAGACAGAGTGCTTGAAGAACTATGGCCTGAGGTTTGTAACATTGTATAGGAGGTGATGACCAAAACCATTCCTATGAAAAAGAAATCCAAGAAGGCAACTGGTTATCTGAGGAGGCCTTATAAATAGCTGAGAAAAGAAGAGAAGCTAAAGGCAAAGGAGAAAGGGAAAGATATACTCAACTGAATGCAGAGTTCCAGAGAATAGCAAAGAGAGATAAGAAAGCCTTCTTAAGTAAACAATGCAAAGAAATAGAAGGAAACAATAGAATAGGAAAGACTAAAGGTGTCTTTAAGAAAATTGGAGATACCAAGATAACATTTCATGCAAAGATAAAGGCATGATAAAGGACAAATCAGCAAGGAACTAACAGAAGCAGAAGAGATTAAGAATAGATGGCAAGAATACAGAGAAGAACTGTACAAAAAAGCTCTCATGATGGTGTGGTCACTCACCTAGAGCCAGACATCCTGGAGTGTGAAGTCAAGTGGGCCTTAAGAAGTGTTTCTATGAATAAAGCTAATAATAAAGCTAATGGAAGTGATGGAATTCCAGCTGAGCTATTTTGAATCTTAAAAGATGATGCTGTTAATGTGCTACAATCAATATGTCAGCAAATTTGGAAAACTCAGCAGTAACCACCGGACTGGAAAAGGTCAGTTTTCCTTCCAATCTCAAAGAAAGGCAATGCCAACGAATCTTCAAATTACGGTACAATTGCACTCATTTCACACAGTAGTATGATTATGCTCAAAATCCTTCAAACTAGTCTTCAGCAGTAGGTAAACTGAATACTTCCAGATGTACAAGCTGGATTTCGAAAAGGCAGAGGAACCAGAGATCAAATTGCCAACATCCATTGGATCATAGAAAATGCAAGGTAATTCCAGAAAGACAATTACTTCATTAACCATGTTAAAGACTTTGACTGTGTGGATCACAAAAAACAGTATCATTTTCTTGAAGAGATGAGATTACCAAACCTCATTACCTGCCTTCTGAGAAACCTGTATGCGGGTCAAAAAGCATCAGTTGGAAACAGACATGGGACAAAAGACTGGTTCAAAATTAGGAAGAGAGTATGTCTAGGCTGTATATTGTCACTGTGCTTATTTAACTTATATACAAAGTACATCATGTAAAATGCTGAGCTGGATAACTCACAAACTGGAGTCCTGGAATCATTGCTGGGAGAAATATCAACAACTTCAGATATGCAGATGATACCATTTTAATGGTAAAAAGTGAAGAGGAACAAAAGAGCCTTTTGGTGAAGGTGAAAGAGGAGAATGAAAAATCTGGCTTAAAATTCAGCATTCAAAAAATGAAGTTCACAGCATCCAGTTTCATCACTTCATGGAAAAAACAGAAGGGGAAAAGTGGAAACAGTGTCACATCTTATTTTATTGGCCTCCAAAATCACCGCATATGGTGACTGAAGTCACAAAATTAAAAGACACTTGCTCTTTGGAAGAAGAGCTATGACAATCCCAGACATTATTGAAACAAACAAACAACAACAACAAAAAAAACCAGACATCACTTTGCCTTCAAAGGTCCATATAGTCAAAGCTATGGTTTTTCCACTAGCCATGTACGGATGTGAGAATTGGACCCTAAAGAAGTCTGAGTGCCAAATAATTGATGCTTTCAAATAGTGATGCTAGGGAAGACTCTTGAGAGTCCCCTGGACAGTAAGGATATGAAGCCAGTCAATCCTAAAAGAAATCAACCTGAATATTCACTGGAAGTACTGATTCTGAAACTCCAATACTTTGGCTACTTGACATGAAGAGCCAGCTCTTTAGAAAAGACCCTGATGCTGGGAAAGATTGGGGGCAGGAAGAGAATGGGACAACAGAGGATGAGATTATTGGAAGGCATCACCAACATAATGGACATGAGTTTGCACAAACTCTGGGAGATGGGTTGCAAAGAGTCAGACATGACTCACAGACTGAACAACAAGAATATATTGTTTTCAGTTCAGTTCAGTTCAGTTCAGTTGCTCAGTCGTTTCTGACTCTTTGTGACCCCATGAATCGCAGCACGCCAGGCCTCCCTGTCCATCACCAACTCCTGGAGTTTACTCAAACTCATGTCCATCGAGTCGGTGATGCCATCCAGCCGTCTCATCTTCTGTCGTCCCCTTCTCCTCCTGCCCCCAATCCCTCCCAGCGTCAGTGTCTTTTCCAATGAGTCAACTCTTCGCATGAGGTAGCCAAAGTATTGGAGTTTCAGCTTCAACATCAGTCCTTCCAATGAACACACAGGACTGATCGCCTTTAAGATGGACTGGTTGGATCTCCTTGCAGTCCAAGGGACTCTCAAGTGTCTTCTCCAACACCATAGTTCAAAAGCATCAATTCTTCAGCGCTCAGCTTTCTTCACAGTCCAATTCTCATATCCATACATGACCACAGGAAAAACCATAGCCTTAACTAGACAGACCTTTGTTGGCAAAGTAATGTCTCTGCTTTTTAATATGCTGTCTAAGTTGGTCATAACTTTCCTTCCAAGGAGTAAGTGTCTTTTAATTTCATGGCTGCAATCACCATCTGCAGTGATTTTGGAGCCCCCCCCCCCCAAAATGAAGTCTGCCACTGTTTCCACTGTTTCCCCATCTATTTTCCATGAGATGATGGGACCAGATGCCATGATCTTAGTTTTCTGAATGTTAACCTTTAAGCCAACTTTTTCACTCTCCTCTTTCACTTTCATCAAGAGGCTTTTTGGTTCCTCTTCACTTTCTGCCATAAAGGTGGTGTCATCTGCATATCTGAGGTTATTGATCTTCCTCCTGGCAATCTTGATTCCAGCTTGTGCTTGTTCCAGCCCAGCGTTTCTCATGATGTACTCTGCATATAAGTTAAATAAGCAGAGTGACAATATACAGCCTTGATGTACTCCTTTTCCTATTTGGAACCAGTCTGTTGTTCCATGTCCAGTTCTAACCGTTGCTTCCTGACCTGCATATATTGTTTACCTACCCTCAAATATTGCTGTTATTTTTATGCCATCATCCTAAAGCTACTGGTAATAACTTTGTTCTCAACTTTTAATTTATCATCTACTTTAAGGAAAGAAAAAAAATCCTCTTTTTCTCATGTGAGATAAAATAATGTGCTTTTTATTCTGGGATCATTTTGCTATTTCTTTTAATTTTTGTGTGTCTTTTTGGCAAAATATTGAATAACTATTCATATTAACTGATACTGAATAATTACTAATTTTTCAATATTGTTCCACTAAAGTAAATCTCTTAGCTCCTATCTTGATGTAATCCCATTGGATGTTCTCGTAGCATTTAATTTTATGTTTCTCATATTTTTAAAAGTTAGTTTTGTAAATGTGGCTAAAATTCTGAAGCAATTACAACTCCTAGTTTATATATGCTTGTAAATTTAAATAGCGTATATATTTGAGTGGCATGACCAAATTGTATCTTATTTATGACTTTTTCAAAATATTTTTTATTAAATATTTGCTGAAAAATTATATAACATATGGGACAGCAGATTCTGTCTATGAACAAATGTCCAGTAATGGTTTGACAGATTTTTTTTCTCCAAGTAATTTCAAGATTTTTTAATCTTTCATGATGTAGTGCATATTATTCAAAAGTTTACTTCTTGCATTGTAGATCTGAATGTTTAGTGTTACATAATGAACGGCTAACATCGTAAGATGCACAAGAAATTATTGTTTGATTAGTCAGACGGATTCCAATCTTTCAAATGAATAGGTGTTTTATATATATATTTCTTTTCTTTTTTGAGGGAACAAAGTAATCTGTGAGGTATAAATACCACTGGACAAAAAAGACTGTGATGTAAAAACAGATGTACCTGAGGGACAATAAGAAATGTTATGAAGTATATATGAGACCATTTTATAACATATAAAATTAGGTAAATGGGATGTCTTGCTAAGAAGTAAGAAACAGAGAAAGGCAGTTTGTGTTTGTGGAATGTGAAGAATATCTGTTGGTGAAAGCAGAAAGAGGATGAATTCTCAGGAGATAATCCTGAGACTCTATATTCTTACACTCTAGGACAATATTTGCTATTTCTTGGAAAAAAAATTATTTCTCTTGTATGTCCAAGGCTGGTTCCCATTTCAGTTCCTTAGAGTGTTTGTTTAAAATGGAACACATGTACACCTGTGGTGGAGTCATGCCAATGTATGGCAAAACCAATACAATATTGTAAAGTAATTAACCTCCAATTAAAATAAATAAATTCATATTAAAAATAATACTTCTGAAAAATAAAAATCCCTTCCAGCACTGCATGATCCATTATATGTTTCTTGATTGTTTCTGTAACTATTTGTTCCTTTTATTCATCATACATGTCTCAAGTACAGTAATTGACTTTTTTCAAATTAGTTGGTCGTTTGTCTTTCTCTGAGAAGTTCTGTCGAGGTCAAAATGATTCCTGTGTTCTATGAGGTATTCTCTGTATCTAACATGAAATATAGTAGGCAGTCAATAAATATTTGCTGACAAGACCGAAAAAGTCATCTTCCAAGTGACTGTTCTTCAAATTCCTGGAAACTCTTTTATTTACTGGTTTTTCTTTCTTCTCCAGGCGAATCGTCTCCAAACTTCCTCATATCACTTGGTTTTGTGACCTTTCTCCATTCTTATGGCTTCCTGAACATATTCCAGAAAGTCTAAATGCCTTTAAGTTGTGATTCCCAGAAATGAATGAAATTGATTTCATTAATGTATGTCCTTTTCCAGTGAAATGTACCAAAAAGCTAATGCTTTGACTATTGAACTAACACTTCAGGTTAGTTTCAAACATTTTGAGGCTGCTGTCTCTTCTCCCATGAGTCTATGTTTCTTAACTGATGGCTATACAAACTGATACTCAAATATAGTATTCTGGAACATTCCTTCAAAGTTTCTGCCCAATTTTCCAAAATAAGTGGTCTTTAACTGTCTTCTGAAGAACTCTAATATGAGATTCATGAACACCTCACAGACTGATGGTTAAAATACATCCATGAATACTTTTGACACTACCCCTTCAATTCAACCAGAGCATAACTTTCTAAACCACCTACTCGATAAAAGATTTCATATGGAGAAATAAAGATAAGCTCACTCCTAACAAATAAAGGGAACTAGTGTGTTCCCAAATTATCCTACTTTTTTTTATTTGCTTTGTTATGAATGATGATAGGTATGTGGGGTGAGACTGGCCTTGATGAGTTCACTTTTGGGTTCCATCTGCCTGTCCAGATATTTGAACTATGTGAGATATTTTTCTTTCATTTGTAAGCATCTGGCAATCATCAGCATGAAATGAAACATTTGCAATGAACTGTTTATAGCTATTGTAGAAAATGTCTAGGGTATAATACATGAAGGTTTGTTTGTTACTGTACTGTTTCCATGTATCCTTTTTTTGTCATTTACTGATATTATCCAAACACTTGAACAATAAGATGATGTGGGCACAGTGTTAGCACTCGTGATACTCTTTAAAGCTGACAGTGTATTCAAACTGCATTTAGATAAATCATTCCAAAAGAAGAGCCTTTATTTTGCAATATTAAATAGCTACTTCAACCCATAGCCACTCAATACTTTCTTACTTTCAAGATGTTTTGCTGTAAAACCATCCAAGGATAAATAACTAAAGACTATGGAGCAATTAAGCATTTAAACCAATGTTAATTGTTTTGAAGTGTCATTATACGCATTTTTTTTTTAACCATAATGAGGTTCCTACATTTTTTTCTTCTTTTTTTGATTTAAAATAAAGGATAACAAAAAACTGAGGTATGACCAAAAAAAAAAAAAAAAGACCCCCCCCCCATTTATATATTGGTATTTAGTAATTCATACTAATATCACTGAGTGAACTAAAAAAATCAAAGTTCTAATTGCTGTATAGCCTCAGTGAAAGAGAGGATACATGTGTTCATTGATTATAATGTCAGAACTGTGTTTCTAGAAGAGACTAGAATATTACAGATCCATGTCTCATAGGGAAAATGGAAGAAAAGTAAAAACCCACAGATCAATTTAAATAACGACTTGCTATTCATCCACAAATATTCACATTTGTTTATTGATTTCTTGCTGTGATTTCTATTTTAAATATTCCAGTTTGTGAAATGTTGCATATTTTTCTTCCTTCTGGGACTAGGAAATTTAGACTGAACAATACTTCTCTTTGAATAAACAGATTTACATTTGTATTAGTGGATCATGCCAGTAAGCCTCTAGCTGCACCAGGAATCAGTGTACAGAAATTTGATGCTCCTCAAATTTCCCCCTGTGGAATTTATGCTGTCCTCAGGATTTGCCTCATAGAATCCCACAAATTGCGTTCTCAGTTTGACTTGAGGGGTCTACCATTTTCTTCTCCTGCTTTGGATTTCTATGCTGAGATCTGTGCTTACTCTGCCTCCTTTACTGCAAAGTCATCAAGGCACCAAGCCAGCACCAAGGAAGAGCCTGCATTTTAGTTTTTCCTCTTATCTGGAATACTGACTCATCACTCAATACCTTTGTCATTTTCGTGAACCAATGTATTCTACAACTCCTTAGCCAAGAAATTGTCATTCATTCTTTTCTGTCCTGTAACAAATGCAAAACAAGTTTTTATTTTTATTTTTTTCTTAATTTTCCTTACAATTTTCTGAGAGATTATAGAAGCAGTTTTAATTTTAAATTGATCTTTGTAACAGTTCCTCCTTTCTGATACTCTGAAATGAGCACAGTCTGAGTGGCAAATTCTTACTTTTAGATTATTTCTCTACCCTGACACTTCTAAGCTGCTCTTTCGATCAAACTTGGACAGTTCAGCTTCCTCTACACTGAATGTGACTTGTTTTTCAGGAAGTTCCTAAACTATTATACGATACTGCCATACTGGATGTCCAGATACAATCAGATGTATTTGTATATCAAAGATGATCTTTACTTAGCTGCCTACCTTGGATCTTTAAGCCACTAGAAAGTTAGCAATATGACTGCATTGTGTACAAAATTGACCATAATTCCTATAGTCAGAAAACCATTAGATCTGTATAGAAAACTGTACATTTTCTTTATTAACAAATGCTTGTCTATGCAAATTAATTTCATTCCCAAGTAAACATTCCTAAATGACCCAATAAGTTGTATTTCTGGCAGCATATTATTATAGATTTAAAAAAAAAAAAAAAGGTTTGTTCAAGCATGTTTCCTTGCATTAAGTCAGGAGCTATGTCTATGTTACTCATTAGCTAGATGGTGACTGGCACATAATAAGAGCTTAAACTTCTTTTAAAAAAAAATTACTTTTGAAATAAAAGTAACATTTAAGAAAAAAAGCTGAAAAAGTAGTAAGACAGTTTATATATATCCTTTACCAGATTTTCTTAAGGTTGGCATCTAACGTAAGAGTGCAACGTTTATCAACATTTAGAAAATAAGTAACATTGGAGAGTACTATTAGACTATAGGCTTATTTTAAATCTCATCAGTTTTCTTAGTAATGTTTTGTTGTTGTTTCAAAATCCAATTCAGGATATCACATAGCATTTAAGAGTTATCCAATGTGACAGGTTCACAGAATTTCCTTTTCTTTAAAGACTTGAAATTTGAGGAGTACAAATCAGGCCAGGTAGATTGGCTGGTCATATATATATACATATGTGTGTGTGTGTGTGTGTGTGTATACATACATACATATATATATATATGTAATATATATATACCTTCTTTAATTTAATTTTGATATGCTTTAGTATAATTTCTTTATGTTTCTCTTGCTTGAGGCTGAGATTCTTGAATCTGTGAATTTATGACTTTATTTGAGCTTGTAAACTTAACAGTCATTATTTATTCAAACATTTTTCTATGCCCATCCTTGTCCTTTTTGGGACTTCAATGACAGGCACTTGAAGTTGTTCTGTAGTTCCTTTGGCTTTCTGTTGATTTTTGTTGATTCTTATTTCCAACTGTTATTTTCTGTTAGTTTTATTTCTGTGACTTCAGTTTATTATTATTTTTTTTCAACAATGACTGCTTGACTACTAGTCCCATTTAAGATATATCTTTCATCTCAGACATTACATTTTATGTCAATAAGTTTCTGTTTATCTTATCCATATCATCCATGTCTCTATGTAAGTTTTGAACATTTATATATTAAATTGTAATTCCAATATCTGTCAATTCTCTGTTTCTATTGATTGATTTCTATTTTCCTCCTGTTTTGAGTCTTATTTTCCTGTTTCTATGCATGCTTGATAATTTTTGTGTTTGTATTTGCAATTTAATTTGCAATTAAATTTGCAATTTAAATATATTGAGTAAAGTATTTCTCGATTACTATAAAGATTGTTGTTTTGTTTGTGATGTTAATTTACTAGGAAATGGTTTAATATTTTATGATCTTAGATTTAAGATTTATTAGTCAAAACTGAAGAAGTGTTTACTACAGTATAAATTATTTATCATATCTGAGACATGGCTTTTGTGTGTGTGTGTGTATTCAGCCCAATTCTTCATGAATGTCATTTTTCACTCTGACTGGTGACAGCTGAGATCGATTCCCTTCTGCCGTATATTGCTAACTCTAATCCTCTGGGACTGTTTGTCCCACCACTGGGTACTTTCCTCAGATTCTTGTGTAGATCAATACTCAGCTGAATACTTGATGGGAATTTTCTGCAAATTTCTGGTATGCTGTTTCTGTGCTAACCCCTCCTCTCAGATGTTCTGTCCTGTGAACTCTCTCTGCCTTTATATCCCTTACCTCTCAGTTTTATCTCCTGAACTCAGCAAGTAAATCAGTCCAAATGGGTTTCCTCCCTTTATGCCATAACTTGGAACCTCCTTCAAGGCAGTTCATGGGTGCAATCTTGTTTCCCATCTCTAAGAATTATTTCCATTACTTGTCTGATATTCACTGCCTTACATATCATTTTCTCATCTATTATGTCCATTTTTTGTTGTGTCCAACTGAGTGTTAAATGTGGTTCTGGTTGCTTTAACTTAAATGGACCAATAAACATAAAATTGCTTTTGATTTAAAAACTCCCTAGCTCTTAAATATTCATGTGTGAAATAATTGATGAAATTATATACATATATTCAGAATAATATATTAATATATGATAGATATAATGTACTATTATTTTAATAGTAATTTTAATATTCAACCATTTTAAGTTTATTAAATTGTCAGTTTTTTCTAATTAACAAATTTTGAGTAATATTTGCAACACATATTACACTACACGATCAGAAATATATTCACTTTTCTTTTCTCCTTAAATTTATTTTTACTTTTGACATTTCCATCTTTGATAAAATGAATTTGATAAATAACTTTGTTCATATTCTCCAATATTATTTAAAATTTGTTAAACATATGTCCATTTTTCCTGATATAATTTAAGAGTCTGAATTTATTTAAAGTTAAAAATCTGAAGTATTTAGAAATCAGAGATTTTTCCAAAGAAGACACAGAGATAAACCAACAAAACCTGAAAAGATGCTCAGCATCTCTCATTATAAGAGAAATACAAATCAAAACTGCAAAATGTGACACCTCCTCACACCAGTCTGAATCATAAAGAAATCTACAAACAATAAAAGCAGGAGAAGATGTGCAGAAAAGTAAATTCTCTTGCTCTGTTGGTGGGAATGTAAATTGATATGGCCACTGTGGAGAACAATATGGAGATTCCTTAAAAAAACTAGGAATAAGACTACCATATGATCCAACAATTCCACTACTAAGAATATACCTTGAGAAAATCATAATGCAAAAAGACACATATACTCCAATGTTCACTGAAGCACTCTTTACAGTAGCCAGGACATGGAAGCAACCTAGATGTCCAAGAGATGAATGAATGAAGAAGTTGACGTACATATATACATTGGAATTGAGGCTTCCCTGGTAGCTCAGATGGTAAAACAATCTGCCTGAAATGCAGGACACCCAAGTTCTACCCCAGGTTGGGAAGATCCCCTAGAGAAAGGAATGGTTACCCACTCTAATATTCGTGCCTGGAGAATTCCGTGGATAGAGGAACCTGGTTGGGGTTTGCAAAGAGTCAGACACTACTGGGTGACTAACACACATAAAAAGGAATGAATTTGGGTCAGTTCTAGTGAGATGGATGAACCTGTTATACAGAGTACAGTAAGTGAGAAAGAGAAAAGTAAATATATAGGAACACATATATATGGAATATAAAAAAATGGTACTTACGAACCTATTTGCATGGCAGGAATAGAGTTGCAGATGTAGAGAATGGACTTGTAGACACAGTGGGGGAAGGAGAGGCTGGGATGAGTTGAGAGAGCAGCCCTGACATATATACACGACAGTGTGTAAAATAGTGGGAACCTGCTGTATAGCACAGGAAACTCAACCCAGTGGTCTGTGATGACGGAAAGCAGGGGGAGAGGGAGGTCAGAGGGAGATCCAAGAGGGAGAGGAGAAATGCATAGTTGTGGCGGATTCATGTTGTTGTGCAGCAGAAACCAACACGATATTGTAAAGCAATTACTCTTCAATTAAAACTGAATTAAAAATAAAAAGCACATTCTTATGTGCCTGTCTTAGTTCATAAATTTATATACTTTTCAAAGTGAAATTTGATTTTAGGAGAATGAAAAAACAAATGTGATGGGAAATAGAAAAATAAGAAGTCATATATTTCATTTTATTTTTCTGATGAGGAAATTGAGGTTTGTTGATGGTAAATCACTCAGGAAAATTCATACTCATAGTTTTTGGTAAGACTTAGGAACACATCTTTTTCTCTAAGTTACTACCCTTTTCTACTGTTATCCTCAATTGAAGCAAGAAGTAAGAGTTTGAATAAAGCTGTTTTCTTAATTTTATCTTAGTGACACAAAATATTATAGTTACATGCAAAGGTAGAGATTTTCTTCATTGATAGAAGAAATAAAGATAATTCTCCTCAAAAGTAATAAATGAAGTCAATGAAGTACTGCAAAACTGGTATTAAAATTTAGTTAATCCTGAATATATTTGATTCTTCTACATTGATCAGCTTTAAGAAACCCTAGAAAATGATTTGAACTGTCATATAAGAGATTAATTTAGACACACCATCTCAGTGAACATCTCAGACACATGAATCTCAGTGAATTTATAAAATAAGTATAAATATTGAAGATGGTTATTACTTTACTGAACTTATTTAGTAGTAAAATAATCAGAACATTCTATAAAATCTTATAAGTTGAGGCTAATAAAACACACACACAAAAACATGATGAAATTCAATCATCAAATCTACATATTTATTCTTAATACATTCAGATAATAGCAGCTGATATAATAATTATGCTAATTATTACTTCAGATACAGTCTTCTAAATATCATGATATATCTTAATAACCTTTACTCTATAAATGAATAGAGCAAAAAAATTTAAATAAACAAATTTGGCTGCATTAAAAAAAATAGAGATGGCCATCCATTAATTTAGGTCTCTTAAAATGACTTGGAGAAGGAAATGGCAACCCACTCCAGCATTCTTGCCTGGAAAATGCCATGGACGGAGGAGCCTGGCAGGCAGGCTATAGTCAGTCCGTGGGGTCGCAAAGAGTCGGACGTGACTGAGCGACTTCACTTTCACTTAAAATGACTAATGAAAAAAAAAAAAAGAAAGAAAAAAAAAAAATGACTAATGAAGCAATGCCTCCCTGATATAATTTGCAGAGGAGCAGCATTAGAAATACCTGGTTGAAAATGCAAACTATTCAATTTTCTCCAGACCTACTGAGTTGTTGATTCCAAAGAGAGCATCCATGTGACATTGTACCAGAGCAGAGGCTGCTCTGTGAGTTGGCCTACGTGGTCTTCTCTAACCCAACTGGGTTATCATTCTCCAAAGAAATGTTTTACGCCTGCACATTTGAAGCCTACAAAGTATGGTCTCTGTGCTACCTTAGAGAACCATCTGAAATCCCATACTGGACATCTCGGTGTTACTTATATTATTTTGTAACATTCATTTCATTTGTAACATGCATAAAAATCCCCAAATAAATTATTATTTGTGCAAAAAAAAAGTTGCAATAACCATTTGTTATTCATGCATTACTAAATTTTTATTCATATATATATTATGTGATATATATGTATATGCTTAATGTGACACAGAGATTTCTCCCAGTAAAGTTGATCATAATTATAGAATGTAACAATATTTAAAATACAAGAAAACATTAGTATAAATAAAACATTTATTGGGAGTGATTATGATTAAGAGATGTGGATATTAAAAGTCAAATATGATATTAATATCAAAATAATAAATAAAAAAGGTAAAATCCTACAGAATGTGTTTAAAAAGGCAAAATGAAAAAAAATCGTAGAAATAGTCTACTATAAAATTTAATAAAGGGGAAAAAGATAATATGGATAACATCTCTATATTCAACTCTTCTTATGGGTTGAGTGATTTGTATCACAATAAAAAATTTATCAAAACACTGAAATTCCTATGGAAATCTTGCATTATTTGATTATAGTACATTCAAGAATATACAATTAAATTTTAAAATAAAATGTCTTATTTGAAAATACTTAATGTTATATCAGGCTTACACAAAATTAAATTTTCTGGTAAAAATACATTTGTTTTTTAATGAATGTTCTGCTAAATGATTTACGATAATTTTTTGTCCATCAGTTTTTATAGTTTATTTCAATAAATTAATAAAAATGAGTTTTATTTTCACTGTAAAAGAAATTGTGAACATTGCCTTTTAAATTTTGTTTGACAATGATTTCTGTACTATTATAAGTGGACTAAAATGTAATTCCAAGTTTAAAATTGTGGGTAAATTTAAATTCCCTGAGCTGATTCCTCAGAATATAAGGCTGATGAGGCTCAGTGCTCAAAACACAATAGATTCTCTGTAAATAATATTTATGCATTTTTTTCAACATGTGTGTATTGAATAACAATACAAAGCTAGAGGAGGTAATGGAATATCAGCTAAACTATGTAAGATCCTTAAAAGCTGTTAAAGTGCTGCACTCCATATGTCAGCAAATCTGGGAAACTCAGCAGTGGCTACAGGAGTGGAAAAGATCAGTTTTTCATTTCAGTTCTAAAGTAGGGCAATGCAAAAATATTCCAATACAATTGTTCTCATTTCACATGCTAGCAAGCTTTTGCTCAAAATTCTTCAAGCTACACTAAAACAGTATGTGAAACAAGAACTTCAAGATGTACAAGCTGGGTTTCAAAGAGGCAGAGGAACCAGAAATCTGTCAACATTCCTAAGATCATGGAGAAAACAAAGAAATTCCAGAAAAACATCTACTTCTACTTCACTGACAATGCTAAAGCCTTTGACTGTGTGGATCACAGGGAACTGTGGAATATTCTTAAGGAGAAGAGAGTACCAGACTACCATACAAAAAAGAAACCTGCATGTGGATCAAGAAGCAGCATTAAGAACCAGATGTGGAATGACTGACTGATTCAAAATTGGAAAAAGAGTATGACAAGCCTGTATATTGCTTCTCTGCTTTAACATATGCCGAGTACATCATGTGGAATGCCAGGAATGATGAATCACAAGCTGGAATCAATATTGCTGGGGAAAATATCAACAATATCAGATATGCAGATAATACCACGTAATGGCAACAGTGAAGAGGAACGAAAGAATCTCTTGATGAGGGTGAAAGAGGAGAATGGGAAAACCTGGTCTGAAACTCAACAATAAAAACTAATCATAGCATCCAACCCCATCATTTCATGGCAAATAGATGGGAAAAAGTGGAAGCAGTGGCAGATTTTCTTTTCTTGGGCTGCAAAATCACTGTCGACTGTGATTGCAGACATAAAATTAAAAGATGCTTGCTCCTTGGAATGAGAACTATGACAACCTAAACAATGTGTTAAAAAGACAGAGACATCACATTGCCAGCAAAGGCTCCTGTAATCAAAGCTATGATTTTTTCCAGATTTGAACATTAAAGAAAGCTGTTCTTGCTCTTTGGTGGTGAAATCATTTACAACTCTGCGAACCCATGAACTACAGCATGGCAGGCCCCTCTGTCTTCCAATATCCCCCAGAGTTTGCTCAAATTCATGTCCACTGAGCTAGTGATGTTATCTTACCATCACATATTCTGGCACTTCTTTTGCCTTCAATCATTCCCAGCATCAGGGTCTTTTCTAATGAGTTGTCTCTTTGCCTCATGTTGTCAAAGTACTGGAGATTCAGGGTCAGCAACAATATTCCAATGAATATTCAGATATGATTTCCTTAGATTGAGGTTTGATCTCCTTGCATTCCAAGTGATTTTCAAGAATCTTCTCCAGCACCACAATTTGAAAATATAAATTCTTCAGCACTAGACCTACTTTATGGTCCAATTCTCACTTTTGAACATGAATATTGTAAAAGCAACAGCTTTGACTATATAAACATTTCTCAGAAAAGTGATGCCTCTGATTATTAATACGCTTGCTTAGATTTGCCATGGCTTTCTTTTCAAGGAGAAAATATCATTTAATTTGATGGCTACAATCACCATCCACAGTGATTTTCAGTTCAGTTCAGTTCAGTTGCTAAGTCATGTCCGACTTTTTGTGACCCCATAGAGTGCAGCACACAAGGCCTCCCTGTCCATCACCAACTCCAGGTAATTACTCAAACTCATGTCCATTGAGTCAGTGATGCCATCCAACCATCTCATCCTCTGTTGTCCCCTTCTCCTCCTGCCTTCAACCTTTCCCAGCATCAGGGTCTTTTCAAATGAGTCAGCTCTTTGCATCAGGTGGCCAAAGTATTGGAGTTTCAGCTTCAGCACCTGTCCTTCCAATGAAGATTCAGGACTGATTTCCTTTAGGATGAACTGGATGAATCTCCTTGCAGTCCAAGGGACTCTCAAGAGTCTTCTCCAACACCACAATTCAAAACCATCAGTTCTTCAGCACTCAGCTTTCTTTAGAGTCCAACTCTCACATCCATAGATGACTACTAGATAAACCATAGCCTTGACTAGACAGAACTTTGTTGACAAAGTAAAGTCTCTGCTTTTTAATATGTTGTCTAGGTTGGTCATAACTTTCCTTCCACAGAGTAAGTGTCTTTTAATTTCATGGCTGCAATTTGGAGTCCAAAAAAGTAAAGTTGGCCACTGTTTTCCCTGTTTCTCCACCTATATGCCATGAAATGATGGGACTGGATGCCATGATCTTAGTTTTCTGAATGTTGAGCTTTAAGCCAACTTTTTTACTTTCCTCTTTCACTTTCATCAAGAGGCCCTTTAGTTCTTCGCTTTCTGCCATGAAGTGGAAGTCGCTCAGTCGTGTCTGACTCTTTGCGACTCCATGGACTGTAGCCAACCAGGCTCCTCCATCCATGAGATTTTCTAGGCAAGAGTACTGGAGTAGGTTGCCATTTCCTTCTCCAGAGGATCTTCCTGACCCAGAGATCAAACTCGGGTCTCCTGCATTGTAGGCAGATGCTTTACTGTCTGAGCCACAAGGGAAATCCTTAGTTTCTGCCATAAGGGTGGTGTCATCTGCATATTTGAGATTATTGGTCTTCCTCCTGGCAATCTTGATTCCAGCTTGTGCTTCCTCCAGCCCAGTGTTTCTCATGATGTACTCTGCCTATAAGTTAAATAAGCAGGGTGACAATATACAGCCTGGATATATCCTTTCCCTATTTGGAACCAGTCTGTTGTTCCATGTCCAGTTCTAACTGTTGCTTACTGACCTGCATACAGATTTCTCAAGAGACAGGCCAGGTGGTCTAGTATTCCCATCTCTTTCAGAATTTTCCACAGTTTATTGTGATCCACACAGTCAAAGGTTTTGGCATAGTCAATAAAGCAGAAATAGATGCTTTTCTGGAACTCTCTTGCTTTTAAGATGAGCCAATGGATTTTGGCAATTTGATTTCTGGTCCCTCTGCCTTTTCTAAAACCAATTGAACATCTGAGAGTTCACAGTTCACATAAGGTTGAAGTCTGGCTTGGAGAATTTTGAGCATTACTGTGCTAGTGTGTGAGAAGAGTGAAATTGTGTGGTAGTTTGAGAACTCTTTGGCATTGCATTTCTTTGGGATTGGAATGAAAACTGACCTTTTCCAGTCCTGTGGTCACTGCTGGGTTTTCCAAATTTGTTGGCATATTGAGTGCAGCACTTTCATGGCATCATCTTTTGGGATTTGAAATAACTGGAATTCCATTACCTCCAATGGCTTTGTTTGTAGTGATGTTTCCTAAGGTCCACTTGACTTCACATTCCAGAATGTCAGGCTCTAGGTGTGTGATCATATCATTGTGATTACCTGGGTCATGAAGATCTTTTTGGTACACTTCTTCTTTGTATACTTGCCACCTCTTCTTAATATCTTCTGCTTCTCTTAGGTTCATACCATTTCTGTCCTTTATTGAGCCCATCTTTGCATGATATTTTCCCTTGGTATCTCTAATTTTGGTACTGCATTTTGGACTCTTTTGCTGCCTATGATGGCGTCTCTATTTCTTCTAAGGAATTCTTGCCCACAGTAGTAGATATAATGTTCATCTCAATTAAAGTCACCCATTCCCATCCATTTTAGTCCACTGATTCCTAAAATGTCTATGTTCACTCTTGCCATCTCCTGTTTGATCACTTCCAATTTGCCTTGATTCATGGACCTAATATTCCAGGTTCCTATGCAATATTGCTCTTTCCAGCATCAGACCTTGCTTCTATCACCAGTCACATCCACAACTGGTTTTTTATTTATTTATTTTTTTTCCTTTGGCTCCATCTCTCCATTCTTTCTGGAGTTATTTCTCCACTGCTCTGCAGTAGCATATTGGACACCTACCGACCTGAGAAGTTTATCTTTCAGTGTCCCATCTTTTTGTCTTTTTATACTGTTCATGGGGTTCTCAAGGCAGGAATACTTAAGTGGTGTGCCATTCCCTTCTCCAGTGGACCACGTTTTGTCAGAACCATCCCATGACCTGTCAGTCTTGGGTGGCCCTATAGGGCATGGCTCATAGCTTCATTGATTTAGACAAGGCTGTGGCCCTTGTGATTAGATTGGTTAGTTTTCTGTGATCATGGTTTTCAGTCTGTCTGTCCTCTGACGGAGAAGGATAAGAGGCTTATGGAAGCTTCCTGATGGGAGAGACTGACTGTGGGGGATACTAGGTCTTTTTCTGATGTATGGGGCCATGCTCAGTAAATCTTTAATCCAATTTTCTGTTGATGGGTGGAGCTGTGTCCCCTCCCTGCTATTTACCTGGAGCCAAAGTGTGGTGGAGGTAATGAAGATAAAGGTGAGCTCCCTCAAAAGATCCCATGCATGCACTGCTACACTCGGTGCCCCCAACCGTGCAGCAGGCCACCGCTGATCCACACCTCCTCTGGAGACTCCTGGACACTCACAGGCAAGTCTGAGTCAGTCTCTTGTGGGGTCACTGCTCCTTTCTCCTGGGTCCTGGTGCACACAAGGTTCTGTTTGTGCCCTCCAAGAGTCTGTTTCCCCAGTCCTGTGTAAGTTCTGGCAGCTCTATGGTGGGGTCAATGGCAACCTCCTCCAACAGGGCTTATGCCACACCCAGGTCTGCTGCACCCAGAGCTCCTGCCCCTGAGGCAGACCACTGCTGACACGTACCTCCTCAGGAGATACTCAAACATAGTGCTGTCTCAGTCTCTGTGGGATCTCTGGGTCCTGGTGTGAAGATTTGTTTGTGCCTTCTGAACGTCTCTGTCAGGAATGGGGTTTGATTCTAAATGTGAATTCACCCCTCCTACCATCTTGCTGGGACATCTCCTTTGACCTTGGAAGTGGGGTATGTTCTCATAGCCACTCCAGCACCTACTGTCTTGCTAGGGTTTCCCTGACCTTGGAAGTGGGATATCTCTTCACAGCTGCTCCATCGCCAGGCAGCTGCCACAGTGATTTTAGATCCTGACAAAATAAAATCTGTCACTGCTTCAACTTTTTCTCTTTCTATTTTCCATGAAATGATGGGAATGGATACCATTGTCTTAGTTGTTTGAATGTTGAGTTTCAAGCCAACTTTTTCACTCTCTTCTTTCATGCTCATCAAGAGGCTCTTTAGTTCTCCTTCACTTTCTACCATTGAAGTAGTTTTATTTGCATATCTGAGGTTGTTGACATTTCTCCCAGCAGTCTTGATTCCAGCTTGTGGTTCATCCAGCTCAGCATTTTGAATGATGTATTCTCCATAAAATTTAAATGAGAAGAGGTGACTATATACAGCCTTGACACACTATTTTCCCAATTTGGATCCAGTCCATTGTTTCATGTTCAGTTCTAACTGTTGTTTCTTGACCTGCATACAGGTCTCTTAGGAGGCAGGTAATGGGTCTTGTATTTCCATCTCTTGTAGAGTTTTCCACAGTTTTTGTGACCTCCACAGTAAATAGCGTTAGTGTAGTCAATGAAGCAGAAGTAGATGTTTTTCTGACATTCCCTTGCTTTCTTTCTGATCCAATAAATGTTGGCAATTTGACCTCTGGTTCCTCTGCCTATTCTAAATACATCTTGTACATCTAGAATTTCTTGGTTCACATAGCTGATGTCTAACTTGAAGGATTTTGATCATTACCTTCCTGTCATGTGAAATGAGCACAATTGTACAGTAATTTGAACATTCTTTGGCCTTGCCTTTCTTTGGGATTGGAATGAAAACAAACCTTTTTAAGTTCTGTGGCCACTGCTGAGTTTTCCAAATTTACTGACATAATAAATGCAGCATTTTAATAGCATTGGCTTTTAGGATTTTAAATAGTTTAGCTGGAGTTCCATCACCTCCACCAGCTCTGTTCATAATCATGCCTCCTAAAGCCCACTTGGGGCTTCTCCAGGGTCTCAGCAGTAAATCAGCCTGCAATGCAGGGGCTGCAAAAGTTGTGGGTTTGATCCTTGGGTCAGCAAGATCCCCAGGGGGAGGGCATGACAACCCACTCCAGTATTCTTGCCTGGAGAATCCCATGGATAGAGGAGCCTAGCGGGCTAAAGCCCATAGGGTTACAAAGAGTAGAACATGACTGAAGCAGCTTAGCATGCACTCATACACATGACTCAAATATATGGGGAAAAAAAAAAAATCTCCAATTGGTTTCTCCACCTCATGTGTCTCTTCATTGAGCTCTTTTATTTTTATTATTTCTTTCACTTTATGAGTATTAAAACTGTAGTTTGCATCCAATCTCAGTATAAGCTCTTGAATATAGGTTAAAATTCAGATACAAATCTTACACCTAAAACTTGTAATCAACCAGCATTTAGTTAATCTTTTGTCCTGAGATCTCCTTATTTATAGCTAGTTGTTACATTTAAGACTTAGATTAATTGATTAATTTACCATAACTCTGTGGATGTATTTCTGGGCTGTCCATTGTGTTTCATTGATCTATGTGTCTGTTTTTTACATCATTGCCATATTGTTTTGATTGTTGCAACTTTTTAGTACAGTCTGAAATGAAGAAGAATGATTCCTCCATCTTTGTTTTTTCTTTCTCAAGATTGTTTTGGGTATTCTGTGTCTTGTGTGCTTCCACACTAATTTTAGAATTATTTCCTCTAGTTCAATAAAAATTGCCATAGGGATTGCATTGAATCTGTAGATCACCTAGGTATTATGGGGATTTTAATAGTCAGCCATAGAAAAGAATAAAATGTTGTCACTTTCAGCAGCATGGATTGAATTTGAGGGTATTATCTTAAGTGAAATAAGTCAGGCATAGGCAAATACTGTATGATATTGCTTATATATGGAAATCTCAAAAAAAAAACAGCCACCTAGTGAATATAACAAAAAAGAAATAGGCACAGATTTAGGGAACAAACTAGTGATTACCAATGGTGAGAAGCAAGGGCAAGGGACATTCTAGGTATAGTGGGGTTAACAGATACAAACTATTATGTATAAAATAAGTTATGAATCTATATTACAAAGAGAAGGAAATGGCAACCCACTCCAGTATTCTTGCCTGGAAAAGCCCATGGAAGAGGAGCCTGGTAGGATATAGTACATAGGGTCACAAAGAGTCAGACATATTTGAAGCAACTTAGTACACACACACATATTGTGCAAGGCAGGGAATATACACAATATCTTATAATGATTATGAATGGAGTATAACTCTAAAAATTATGAATCACTATATTGTACACCTCTAACATATAATATTGTACATCAACCAAAACTCAGTTAAAAAAAAATAAAAATAAAGTCAAAAAAGTTCATTCAGAATTTTTCAGTTTCTTTTTAAAATTAGAATATATATTAGGTTATGTAATCAGATATATGATACAGTATCAAAGAGTGCCTTCACACTGTAAGATGTAAGAAGAGGGACCTCAGAGACTCAAAACATACAACTGGCACAACTATATCTGTCATTCTAATCAGCTTCTCAAAATTATCAAACAATAAAATTTTAAAGGATTTTTTTTTGAAAAATTATTACTTAAAAAAAATCTGTACTGGTATATAATAAAGAAACCTATTGAAAAAGTTTTAGAAAGCAGGAGAAAAATAATACATATTTTCTTTTTCCAATTATTGATTGCCATTTTTAAAGATGAAACTATTTTCTGGAGTCCTGTGGGTAAACATAACAACACATATCATATAGACTATAGAAATAAAATGGTAGAGTCTAGCAAATTTTAAAATGAGAAAGAATGTAAAATAAAGTTTTACAAAATAAAGTTTTGCAAAACAATTCAAAATTGTTAAAATGAGAACACTGTGGGTAAAATAGAAAATAAAAGTTTACATCATTAGTGAAGACAAAAAAAAAAAAGCAATGGTTATTTTTAATAGAAAACTTTTTTCAAGAGGTTTCTGAAATAGTAAGCAAGCAAAAAAGGAGAAAATAAAATATTGAAGATGTTCAAATTGAGGTTTTAAAATCAGAAACTTGTTCATTCAAGAACATTTTCTGGGAAATTACTACATAATTACAGAGTCAAATATGAGTCAAAACAGATGTGTCATGCTCTAAATCCATTGCATCAAACCAAATCAAATCAAACAAATAAAAAAAGATGCAGAATTGCAAAATGAGAAATATAGTATAAAATGAATATAAATGAACAAGATAAATGACCCAACATTATGAAAGTTATTTAAAGGTCTTAAATAATTTAAACCATCAGAAAACAAGCTACCTTTACAAAATTCAGTAACAAATATTTTATGTCCTTCAAAAGTGTTAAATGTCAAGTTATTCCTAACAATACTTACTCATTTAAAATGTTATATGGTTCTCAGTTACTGCTGGAGGTATTTCTGGCCTCCTTCAAAAGTATCTATTAATATACACGCAATGATAAAAGCAGTCGTTTCCAATAAAAATCAGGACTGATGCACACAGAATGGAGGAAAGATCTTATCTAAAGGTAAAATAGTAAAGCACATTGAAAAATCACTTTAATAAGATATAGCCATAAAAATATCAATAGAATTAGATTACCTATCTCAAGTTAGGGAGGCATTCCATCTAACCTTGCTTTACAAGTCTGCCTTACAAACATTGGTCTACCACAAAAACGCACTTCTTTGAGAATTTTAATCAAATGTTCTTACTCCAGTATTATTTATCTTCACACATTTGTTTGAAAACCAGATATCCAAAAAAGAGCTGAATATATATATCTTTCTAACATACTTTGTAATATACCTTGAAAATTCTATCATAGCTTAACACAGAGAACAAGAGCAATAAAAATTTCAAAATATTTTTAGATAGAAAAAAATAATAATAATGTAAGGTGTTAAATCCATAGATGAATTTTGGAATGGCTTCAACATACCACACAATCAGAGTATCTCTCACTCCTCTAACAAAAATGGAGTTGGAAAATCCATAAACTACCACTCAAATCAGTTCAACAACATCTCCTTCCAGGGTGATCAGAAATAAGAAAGCAGGAATCAGAAAGACACAAACACTACTAGAACAATTGCTTCCACTTTCGTTCTAAAAGTGATGTCACTATACCACTATTGCAAATAATAATGAATCTCCAAATATCAGCAGTCTTGTTTGCCAGCCAGTTAATTCAAATAATTAAATGCACTCATAATTAGGACCTAAGGTGCCATCATACACTGTATCCTCCTTTTCATGTTATTTTCTAACTCAAAGTTAACAAAATATTTGAGTCATATTCTGAAGAATACATTAAAAGTTAGCCACCATGGATTTGCAATTCCAGCTAAGATGAACTAACGAGGACAGAATTTGACCTCCTTTCTGAAGCAATAAAACAATGCAATAGTTCTCAAACTGAATTTCAAGGGAGAGTGATCCTTGAGAAAAAAAAAAAAAATTGTAAACAAAAGTGTTGAAGCCTCCAACTTCCCCCGTTTAACTACTTTAGAGCATTTTCAGACTATTGGGCATGTAGAGGTAATTGAGATGAACTTGGAAAACTCGATAAGTTGAAACATCTTAACTGAGAGTCCAAGGAGACTGAAAAAGTAAAAGTCCATAGAAGATTTTTCCAGAGAGAAGACTGCTGGACAGTGAGAATACTAAATATATGCACAGGATCTCAGTTGACTATTCAACTCATCTCAACATACATATGAGGAAACCACTCAAAATGTCTTGCAAATAGGGGAGTATGTCTCCTTTGAGGGGTTCTTTAAGGATCACTCCAACTTGGTCCTGAAAATTGTACTCAGAGAGCCGTATACATTTTTTTTAAATCACACAGTTTCTAAAAGGAGATGCTTGACACATCCAGAAGGTCTCCTGAAGTCACTCAAAAGCCTAAAGTTAGCTCAGGGCAGCCATTGATAAGGCAGAGCAAGGACTTGTAGGCAAGTTCCTTTATTGAAGGTCATGGATGGATAAGCCACAGAGCTTGTGGCTCATAAGAAACATTGTTTTTAGGTAATTGGATTTAGCTGGATCAACATGGAAAAGAGGGAAAGAGCAAAACTGGGATGCTATCATAGGCATATTGTTTAAATACATGCATACACACACGCACATATGAATGAGAGAGAGAGAGAATGGATACCCAGAAATAAACAATAACCAAGTAAAAGTTCAAAAAAGTCAGGGAAAGTGTTGGCACTCAGGGAGCTGTGAGGCAACAAATAGCAGCTTTATACTACACAGAGTTAGAGAAAAACTCCATCTAAATGAGTTATAACTAGCATCTTTGACACTCACACAGAGGTGAAGACAATGCCTATCCCTATGAGCTAGAATGAGAAAAAAAAAAATAATAATTTACATAACATTGGGATAGTGTTGCTTCGCTGAAGTTTGGTTCATTGAACTGAAGAGAAAGTGACTACGGGACTTTCTAGGTTAGCTCAGAATAAAAGATAGTTTCTTCCTGTGTTGATTTCTTAGATTTGCCTTCAAAGCCTTAAGCCTTCATGTAAGGATTCTAGTTTATCTGAAGCTGCCATACTGAATGGAGATCATGTAGAGGGAACAAGAATTGACTTCCCAAGCAGTTGTAGCCTCCAGCTATTTGAATCTTCCCAGCTCAGACTTCAGATATCTGAGTGAATAGACATGCAAGATGGCCCCAGTCCTTTCAATCACCTGACAGAACCCCTGTGAGACCTTGAGAAAATCATCAGTCAAGTTGACTCCAAAAATCTAACCTCCTGAAACACAAGAAATATTCAATAATTGTTTTAAGCCACTAACTTCTGTGGTGATTTGGCATGCAAAAGTAGATAACTGACATAGGCTTTATTTATGTATTTTAATTTTCTTTAGAAATTCCACTCTAAATTTGTTGACTACTTCTTGGAAACATTTGAGAGGGTAACAGGCAGGAGGGCCAGGAGTCTCCAAATGGAGGAAATAGGCTGCAAGTGTCAGACATTTTTATCTCTCTTAAGCAGCAGGAAGAAACAAACCAGCGATTTTTTTTCTTCTCTATACAAATTTAAAAGGAGGTTTCTCTTAAAATGCTGTGTTGCCGTGACACCTGGTTTCACCTGAAGCTAACTATTCTCAAACCTTGAGTTAACCAATACATTTCTTTTTCTTATGGAAATGTCTTAAGCTATGTTAATGTACCCCAGACTCTATCTTCAAGTTGGTTCTACCAACCGGCCTAACCTACTTACTCAGATATTGTTCCCTAATCTATGTAAATGAAACTATTTGTTGGTAATCTGGCCTTCTACAAGATTCAAGTCAATCGTTTTATGGCCAGGGATGAATTATCTGGTGCCATTCTAAATTCTAAGACATTCCTTTCGAAAAGAACAATGAAAAATGTTAATGAAAAATTAACAGACTGTGAGTGACTATATAACTTACAGCTAAAGACTAGGAGGGGGGTACTCTTTTGCCCCCTTCTGATGCCTATGTCAGAAACTTTCTCTATCTCCTTTATACTTTAATAAAACTTTATTACACAAAAGCTCTGAGTGATCCAGCCTCATCTCTGGCCCCGGATTGAATTCATCTCCTCCGGAGGCCAAGAATCCCGGCGTCTTATTGTTCTGCAACAACCTTTCAGAAGCACTGATGCTGAAACTTCAATACTTTGGAAAACTGATGGGAAGAGATGACTCATTGGAAAAGACCCTGATGCTGGAAAAGATTGAAAGCAGGAGGAGAAGGGGGCGCCCAAGGATGAGATAATTAGACAGGATCACTGACTTAATGGACATGAATCTGAGCAACACATTCCAGAAAATAGTGAAGAACAGGGGAACCTGATGTGCTGCAGTCCATGGGGGTGCAAAGAGTCAGATGTGACTTAGTGACTGAACAACAACTTCAGGGAACACATGAATGATATGAAAGTGAACCAGCCTCCTTGCAAATATGGAGAAAGTTTCCCTTAAGCCAAAGCCTAATCCAGAGCAAAACCCTAACTTTCTCCAATTCCATGAAGGCTGAGAGAGGCAAGGAAGCTTCAGAAGAGAAGTTTGAAGTATGGAGAGTTTGGTTCATGAAGTTGAAGGAAAGAAGCCTTCTCTTTAACATAAATGTGCAAGATGAAGCAGCAGCTGCTGATACAGAATATGTAGCAACTGTCTCAGAAGATCTAGCTAACATAATTAATGAAGGTGGCTAGTTGAAACAAATGGCTTCCCTGATGACTCAGATGGTGAAGTATCTGCCCGCAATGCGGGAGACCTGGATTTGTTCCCTGGGTGAGGAAGATCCCCTGGAGAAGGGAATATCTACCCACTCCTGTATTTTGGCCTGGAGAGCTCCATGGACAGAGGAGCCTGGTAGGCTACAATCCACGGGGTCACAGAATTGGACATGACTGAGAAACTAACACTTTCACTTGTTTCAGTTGAAACAACAGCTGTTTGGTGTAGCCCTGTCTTGGAAGGAGATGTTACATAGCTAGAGAGGAGAAGTTAGTGCCTGGCTTCAAAGTTTCAAAGAACAGGCTGACTCTTAGCTGCTGATGCAGCTGGTGACTGGGAGGTGAAACCAATGATCATTTGCTATCCTGAAAATCCTAGAACCCTTAAGAATTATGGTAATTCCACTCAAACTGTGCTTTATAAACTGGACCAAAAAAAAAAAAAAAGCCTGAATGACAGCAAATATGTTTACTATGTGGCTTACAGAATATTGTAGTCCACTGCTGAGATCTGCTATTTATGAAAACAAAGCAAAACAAAACATTTCTCAAAAGAGTCCTGCATAATGACAATGTATCTGGTTATCTTAGAGTTCTGATGGAAACAGACAGTGAGATTAATGTTGTTTTCATGCCTATCAACACAACATTTATTCTTCATCTCATGGATCAAAAATTAATTTTTACTTTCAAGAGTTTTTATTTAATAAATACATTTTGTAAGTCCATAGCTGCACTAGATGTTGATTACAATGATGGATCTGGACAAAGTGAAAAACTTCTGGAAATGGTTCACCATTCTAGATACCATTAAGAATATGTGTGATTTGTAGGAAGATGTCAAAATACCAACATTAGCAGTTCATTTCAGATCTCATGGATAATTCTGAGGGGCTCAAGGCTTTACTGAAAGAAGTATCAGTAAAAGTGATAAAAATAGCACAAGAATTACAATTAGGAATGGAGCCTAAAGATGTGCCTGCAATGCTGCAGTCTCATGATAAAGCATTCACAGATGAGAAACTGCTTCTTATGGGTGAGCAAGGAGAGTAGTTTCTTGAAATGGAAACTAGACTTGGTGAAGATGCTGTGAAAATCGTTGAAATGACAGCAATGGTCATGGAATATTAAATCAACTTAGTTGGTAAAATGCTGGCAAATTTTGAGAGGATTGCCTCTAATTTTGAAAGTTTTACTACAGGTGAAATGCTTTCATACAGCATTGCAGACTACAGAGAATTGTTTATGATAGGAAGAGAGTCAACATTCTATTGTCTTATTTTAAGAAATGGCTACAGTTATCCCAGTCTTCAGCAACCAACACACTGATCAGTCAGTAGCCATAATCATCAAGGAAAAATCTTTCACCAGCAAAAATATTATTAAATGAAAGCTCATTTAAAGGTTATATTTTTTAGCAATAAGGTTTTAGTGAAGGTAGGTATGTATTTTACACAGAATGCTACTGCACACTTAATAAACTACCATATAGTATAAATATAATTTTTATATACCTTTGGAAATGAAAAACAGCGTGACTTGTTTTAACCGCAATATTTGCTTTATTGTGGTGGGCTGGAAATGAACACACATATCTCCAAGGTGTATCTCAGTTTCTGACAAATTTTGTTTTACAATTGTTTCTTGTTTTGAACAAAAGCCTTGACATAATTAACATGAGGGGGTCTCAAAGGGCACCAATATAATACATTTAAAAATTTTATTCAATAGGTAATTTTCATTTTATACCAGAAAAATAGTTTTACTATTTGCTCCATAAACTTATTTTAGATCATATCTTGATTTTTAATTTTGCTTTATTATATTTGGTTTTGTTCTAAGGAAAGTTGATTTCTATATATGTTTATTTCTTACACATTGACATATATTTTTTTCTTTCTGTTAAATAAATCATGTTTTCTTTATTCTTTTTTAGGACTTCCCTGGTAACTCAGTTGTTAAAGAATCTGCTTGCAATGTAGGACACCCAGTTTCGATCCCAGGGTCAGGAAGAGTCCCTGGAGATTATAATGGCAGCCCACTCCAGTAATCTTGCCTGGGGAATTCCATGGACAGAGGATTCTGACAGGCTACAGTCCATGGGGCTGCAAGGAGTCGAACACAACGGAGCAAATTTCACTTTCACTTTTATTCATTTTACTACTGTTTTAGTTTTTTGTTGACCTGAGATTGAGTCATCTCTTCCATCTTGCATCTCTCTATTTTCAAGTGTCCCTAATTAAGTTGACCTATGAAAAACATCTAAAAGCCAACAAATTTGATTTATGGCTCATTTCCTTGCTACTTCTGTGACCTTGAGTAAAGGCCACTCAATACTGAACCTATACTTCATTAAGTGGGAAAACTCTCACATGTAATTCTGTGGGTAGATACATTAAATAATGCTTTCAAAACAGTTAATGCTGTTTGCCATGCAAGAGATACATAATATTGGACTTGCTTTTGCTTTCTATGCCATAGAAATAGAGCAAACAGGTGATATATCAGGATAGCAAAGATTAGGGATACAGAAACCAAACATCTTGGATTCTAATCTGATCACTGTCAACTGGATGTTTTGTAATTTTGGGTGATTTTTTAACATCTTTTTTATCTCAAAAATTATCAATAAAATGAGAATAATAGTAATCCATATAAAGTGGACTTGAGAATTGAATACAATAGTACATATATGATGCTCAGAATAATATCTAGAAGATAATAAGCAGTCGCTCATTAATATAATTATTTGTTAATAGTATGTGACCTGGACTTCTCAGGTGGCTCTAGTAGTAAAGAATCCACCTGCCAACGCAGAGACATAAAGACACATGTGGAGAAGGAAATGGCATCCCACTTCAGTATTCTTGCCTGGAGAATCCCAGGGACAGGGGAGCCTGGTAGGCTGCCATCTATGGGGTTGCACAGATTCGGACATGACTGAAGCAACTTAGCATGCATGCATGAATGCATGCAAAGAGACATGGATTCAATCCCTGGGTTGCTAAGATTCCCTGAAGGAGGGCATGGCAATCCACTCCAGTATTCTTGCCTGGAGAAACCCTTGGACAGAGGAGCTGGTGGGCTACAGTCTCAAAAAAAATGAAGTTGCTCAGTCGTGTCCGACTCTTTGCGACCCCATGGACAGTAGCCTACCAGGCTCCTCCATCCATGGGATTTTCCAGGCAAGAGTACTGGAGTGGGCTGCCATTTCCTTCTCCAGGGGATCTTCCAAACCCAGGGATCGAACCTGGGTCTCCTGCATTGCAGACAAACACTTTACTGTCTGAGCCACCAGGAAAGCCTACAGTCGACAGCGTCTCAAAGAGTCTGACAGAAAGGAAGTGACTTAGCATGCACACATGATGCTCCGAAATAATATCTGGAAGATATTAAGCATTTATTTATTAATTTTTTTAAAATTAATAGTATGTGACCTAGACTTTTTTCTGGAGAAGAAAATGGCAACCCACTCCAGTTTTCTTGCCTGGAAAATTCATGGGTAGAGGAGACTAACAAGCTACAGTCCATGGCTTTACAAAGAGCTGAACATGACTGAATAACTAACTCTTTAGCCTTATTTCAGGTTGCACTAGATTTGTAGCCATGGAATTTCACTGAATTTCTTAATGAATTTGGGTTTTTAAATTGGAATATGAGATAACATTTGTAAGGAGGCCATATTTAATATTATCTTAGAGATTACAATAAATTGTAAATGTTGTATTTCTTTGCATATTATATTCAACACTTAAAGCATAGTAAAATTTCACAATTAACAATTGAATTTATTTATCTATTTTTTTCATTTGTTTTTATTAGTTGGAGGCTAATTACTTTACAATACTGTAGTGGTTTTTGCCATACAATGACATGAATCAGTCAAGGATTTACCTGTGTTCCCCATCCTGAACCCCTCTCTCACCTCCCTCCCCATCCCATCCCTCTGGGTCATCCCAGTGCACCAGCCCTGAGCACTTGTCTCATGCATCCAACCTAGGCTGGTGATCTGTTTCACCCTTGATAGTATTCTTGTTTCAATGTTATTTTCTCAGAACATCCCACCCTCGCCTTCTCCCACAGAGTCTAAAAGTCTGTTCTGTACATCTGTGTCTCTTTTTCTGTTTTGCATATAGGGTTATCATTACCATCTTTTTAAATTCCATATATATGCGTTAGTATACTGTATTGGTCTTTATCTTTCTGGCTTACTTCATCTGTATAATGGGCTCCAGTTTCATCCATCTCATTAGAACTGATTCAAATGAATTCTGTTTAATGGCTGAGTAATACTCCATTGTGTATATGTACCATGGCTTCCTTATCCATTCGTCTGCTGATGGACATCTAGGTTGCTTCCATGTCCTGGCAATTATAAACAGGAAGAAATAGAATATCTTAACAGATCCATCACAAGCAAGGAAATCGAAACTGTAATCAGAAATATTCCAGCAAACAAAAGCCCAGGACCAGATGGCTTCACAGTTGAATTCTACCAAAAATTTAGAGAAGAGCTAACACCTATCCGACTCAAACTCTTCCAGAAAATTGCAGAAGAAGGCAAACTTCCAAACTAATTCTATGAGGTCACCATCACCCTAATACCAAAACCAAACAAAGATACCACAAAAAAAGAAAACTACAGGCCAATATCACTGATGAACATAGATGCAAAAATTCTTAACAAAATTCTAGCAAACAGAATCCAACAACATATTAAAAAGGTCATACATCATGATCAAGTGGGCTTTATCCCAGGAATGCAAGGATTCTTTAATATCTGCAAATCAATCAATGTAATAAACCACATTAACAAATTTAAAGATAAAAACCCCATGATTATCTCAATAGATGCAGAAAAAGCCTTTGACAAAATTCTACATCCTTTTATGATAAAAACTCTCCAGAAAGCAGGAATAGAAGGAACATACCTCAACATAGTAAAAGCTATATGTGACAAACCCACAGCAAACATTATCCTCAATGGTGAAAAACGGAAAGTATTTCCCTTAAAGTCAGGAACAAGACAAGGGTGCCCACTCTCACCACTACTATTCAACAAAGTTTTGGAAGTGTTGGCCACAGCAATCAGAGCAGAAAAAGAAATAAAGGGAATCCAGATAGGAAAAGAGAAGTAAAACTCTCACTGTTTGTAGACGACATGATCCTCTACATAGAAAATCCTAAAGACTCTACCAGAAAATTACTAGAGCTAATCAATGAATACAGTAATGTTACAGGATATAAAATTAACACAGAGAAATCCCTTGCATTCCTTTACACTAACAATGAGAAAACAGAAAGAGAAATTAAGGAAACAATACCATTCACCATCACAGCAAAACAAGTAAAATACTTAGGAGTATATCTACCTAAAGAAACAAAAGATCTATACATAGAAAACTATAAAACACTGATGAAAGAAATCAAAGAGGACACAAACAGATGGAGAAATATACCGTGTTCATGGATTGGAATAATCAATATTGTCAAAATGGCTATACTACCCAAAGCAAACTATAGATTCAATGCAATCCCTATCAAGCTACCAACGGTATTTTTCACAGAACTAGAACAAAATATTTCACAATTTGTATGGAAATACAAAAAACCTCGAATAGCCAAAGTAATCTTGAGAAAGAAGAATGGAACTGGAGGAATCATCCTGCCTGACTTCAGACTCTACTACAAAGCCACAGTCATCAAGACAGTATGGTACTGGCACAAAGACAGAAATAGAGATCAATGGAACAGAATAGAAAGCCCAGAGATAAATCCACGAACCTATGGACACCTTATCTTCGACAAAGGAGGCAAGGATATACAATGGAAAAAAGACAACCTCTTTAACAAGTGGTGCTGGGAAAACTGGTCATCCACTTGTAAAAGAATGAAACTAGAACACTTTCTAACACCATACACAAAAATAAACTCAAAATGGATTAAAGATCTAAATGTAAGACCAGAAACTATAAAACTCCTAGAGGAGAACTTAGGCAAAACACTCTCTGACATAAATCACAGCAGGATCCTCTATGACCCACCTCCCAGAATATTGGAAATAAAAGCAAAACTAAACAAGTGGGACCTAATGAAACTTAAAAGCTTTTGCACAACAAAGGAAACTATAAGCAAGGTGAAAAGACAGCCCTCAGATTGGGAAAAAATAATAGCAAATGAAGCAACAGACAAAGGATTAATCTCAAAAACATACAAGCAACTTCTGCAGCTCAATTCCAGAAAAATAAATGACCCAATCAAAAAATGGGCCAAATAGACATTTCTCCAAAGAAGACATACAGAGGGCTAACAAATACGTGAAAAGATGCTCAACATCACTCATTATCAGAGAAATGCAAATCAAAACCACAATGAGGTACCATTACACCCCAGTCAGGATGGCTGCTATCCAAAAGTCTACAAGCAATAAATGCTGGAGAGGGTGTGGAGAAAAGGGAACCCTCTTATACTGTTGGTGGGAATGCAAACTAGTACAGCCACTATGGAGAACAGTGTGGAGATTCCTTAAAAATATTGGAAATAGAACTGCCATATGACCCAGCAATCCCACTCCTGGGCATACACACTGAGGAAACCAGATCTGAAAGAGACATGTGCACCCCAATGTTCATCACAGCACTGTTTATATTCACTATTTAATTTACTGTGTCAGGAATTCCCAAGGCCACTGAGACTCAGTGTTCTGTTAGGAGGATTCAGAAGACTGAGAAAAGGTGTTCTACTCAGTTATGGTTTATTACAGTGAAAGGACACAGATTAAAGTCAACCAAGGGAAATGGTGCTTGGAGTCAAACCCAAGATAAATCATCTAGGTGTCCACATACAGTGAGTCACACAGAGATGCACATAATTCTGCCAGCAGCAATGCATAACAATACATTCCATGTTGTCAACCAAGGAAGCACACTTAGGCCTTAATGTCCAGTGCTTAATGGGGGTCAGTCATTCAGTGGCCGTGTGACTGATCTCAGCTACTCAGACTTCAGCACCTCCCCCGTAGAGCAAAACCAAGTATGTGCTATAAGTCACACCACAGGATAAACTTATCAGGTCAGACTGGTACAGTTTCAAGGCACACGAGACCCGAGTCTTCATGTATACACAAGAAAGTCATTTGTCACAAATTCAGTGTGGCCCAAGGCTTCAGGAATATAAAACACTCTTAGGGAAAGTATTTCTAGGCTTTAATAATTATCTCGAGTAGCTAGATAAGGGCCATTTCATAAGATAGGACTTTCTCAGAAATATGCAGGATTTGACCAATCTGGGTCATCTGAGTTAATTATTAACTGATAATTGCTCTTCTTTATGAATATTTATTTTGATTGTGTTCATCATTTAGCTCTTTCTTTTCAAAATTTTCTCAATAGTAATATTTCCAATAAACTTGTTCTATATTAAATTTATAAATCATGAATTATTCCATAGTTTATTATACCTACACACTTCCCATCAATTAAAGTATTGATGATTTTGTATATATTTTATTTTCTGGCTTCTATGTGTATATTCAATATATGCTTCTTTTCAGAGCTTCTATTATCCTTTTATTCTGACCAGCAATTGTACACAGTAGCTATTCTTATATTTTAGTTATTTGACCAAATTGTTTTAATTTACTTCATAGAAATGTAAGTTTATAAAGTTTATATTTTTTGTCTTTTTAGTTTTATTGAGGTATTATCAAAATATAAAATCATAACATTATTAAAATATACATTGTAGTGATTTAATGTATGTATACATTGTGCAGATATTTCCCTATGCAGCTAATTAGTACATGCGTCACCTCACATATTTGTGTGTGTGTGAGAGAGAGAGAACACTTAAGCTCTACTCTATTAGAAAGTTTCAGTTATACAATATAGTATTACCAACTATAGTCATGTTTCACTTTAGATACTTAGATCCTTAAACCTTGTTTTGTTTTGGTTTTTTAAGCTGACTGTTTGAAATGAGTAGTGTTTTATCAATGTCTCCATATTTCTGTATCATCCAGGCCCCAGCAACCATATTTCTATTCTCTGTTCTTGTGAGTGTGACTGTGTACTGTATTTTTTTAAGTTTCCTTGTCTAAAAGATACCATGTAGTATTTGTATTTCTATGTCCAGCTTATTTCACTTAACATATGCCTTCAAGTTTCATCAATTTTTCACAAATGGCAGGTTTTCTTTATTTCTCATTGGTAAATAATATTCCATTGTATACCACATCTTCTTTATCCATTCAATCATTTGACAGAACATTAGGCTGTTTTCAGTTCTTGACTATTGTGGAAAAATGCTGCAATAAAAAAGAGAATGCATATATCTCTTGATACACTATTTTCTTACTGTTGGAAGTAGGATTGGTAGACAGTATGGTTGATCTGTTTTCAACTTTTTTGAGGAAATTTTATACACATTTCTACCAACAGTGGAAGAGGGTCAGCTTTTCTTGGCATCCTTGCCAACACTCTTCTTTTTGATGACAGACATTCTAATGACTGTGGCATTATATCTCATGCTGGTTTTTATTTCACTTCCCTGATGCCTAGTTATGGTGAACATCTTTCCAGGTACCTGTTGGTCACTAGTATGTCTTCTTTGGAAGCACCTATTAATTTCCTCTGCACACTTTTCAGTTGGATTGTTTATTACTTTTCTATTGAGTTGCATAGTTAAAAATATATTTTAGATATTAACCCTTTTTTAAACATGGATTGGCAAACATTTTCTCCCATTTCACAGGTTGCCTTTTTATCTTGCTGATGGTTTCCTTTACTGGGGAGAAACTTTGCTTGATATTATTTGCTTATTTATTCTTGTTTTTGTCACCTTTCCTTTTTAAGTAATATCCAAAAATACATTGCAAAGCCTGATGCCTCCCTGATGTTTTCCTAAAGGAGTTTATGCTTTCAAATCCTTCAAATCTTTAATCCATTTTTTTAATGGATTATTGTGTACAGAGCAAGATAGTTGTATAGCTACATTCTTTGGCATGTGTCTGTCCAGTTTTCCCAACATCATTTACTGAAGAGACAATTATTTCCTTATTGCATATTCATATCTTCCTTGTCATAAATTAATTGACCAGGTATATGCAGGCCTATTCAGTTTATTTTTCTCAACTAATGTTGGACAATATATATCCCTTCTTTGCTAAATTCTCCTATGTAACATAAAAGTAGTATATAAAAATTGATTCAATTTATGTGTTTTTTTTGGTGACAACATGCTGTACAATATTTAATACTTTTATTTGCACATGACATTATATTTTTTGCCACAAAAATGCACACTAATTTCAACTCAAGCAAGCAAGCAAACCAACAAAACAAAACAACTAAATAAATTTGGAAAATGTTAAAATATGACTAGTTTTCATACTGTGTTCTATCATTTCACAATTTTTTCAAAATCAGAAGTGCTGCTGTTGTGTTTGCTGTCATTTTCATGTTCTGTCATCTACCCCACTGAAGTGCACTCAGGGGAAAAACAGCAGTGCTTCTCAGTATGCATCAAACTGAGAGGAGATTGCAATTAGGGGACTCATAAGTCTCAATTTCATTCATTATTATTGAATATTACTTGTGCTAAAGGAAAAATATTAGAAGACATACTGTAGCAAATTGCTACCTGAAACTATAGAAAGAAGATATTAAGGAATTACTGTTATAACAATCCAAACATGCTTTGCTTTTATTTATAATAAAAAAAAATCTGTGAATAGGATTACTAAGATGTTAACTAGCAATTCAAATCCATTTGTGTGTTGTCAAGGTACATGAT
The DNA here is from genome assembly GCF_910594005.1 of Cervus elaphus. NCBI lineage: Eukaryota > Metazoa > Chordata > Mammalia > Artiodactyla > Cervidae > Cervus > Cervus elaphus. The sequence continues at coordinate 7,986,730 of NC_057844.1, read as the reverse complement.
GAAAATCAAAATGAAAACTTAGTATATATTCGTGCCAAAATAGTAAGATTATAGAGCTGTAGATATTGTAAATTTATAGTTAGACATGGCAAATAAAATGTAGAGGTTTGCCAATACTTACTTCAGAACAAGGAATAAGATGTACTAAATAAAGTAAATTAAAAACAGTGCTGTCAGCAATAAAGTATAGTAAAATGGCACTACAGATGAGGAAAGCAAAAAAAAAAAAAGTGGATTTGCATTTCTCTAATAATGAGTGATGTTGAGCATCTTTTCATGTGTTTGTTAACCATCTGTATGTCTTCTTTGGAGAAATGTCTGTTTAGATCTTTGGCCCATTTTTTGATTGGGTCATTTATTTTTCTGGAATTGAGCTTCAGGAGTTGCTTGTATATTTTTGAGATTAATCCTTTGTCTGTTGCTTCATTTGCTATTATTTTCTCCCAATCTGAGGGCTGTCTTTTCACCTTACTTATAGTTTCCTTTGTAGTGCAAAAGCTTTTAAGTTTCATTAGGTCCCATTTGTTTAGTTTTGCTTTTATTTCCAATATTCTGGGAGGTGGGTCATAGAGGATCTTGCTGTGATTTATGTCGGAGAGTGTTTTGCCTATGTTCTCCTCTAGGAGTTTTATAGTTTCTGGTCTTACATTGCCACAGTCATCAAGACAGTATGGTACTGGCATAAAGACAGAAATATAGATCAATGGAACAGAATAGAAAGCCCAGAGATAAATCCACGGACCTATGGACACCTTATCTTTGACAAAGGAGGCAAGGATATACAATGGAAAAAAGACAACCTCTTTAACAAGTGGTGCTGGGATAACTGGTCAACCACTTGTAAAAGAATGAATCTAGAACACTTTCTAACACCATACACAAAAATAAACTCAAAATGGATTAAAGATCTAAATGTAAGACCAGAAACTATAAAACTCCTATGAGGTACCATTACTCGCCAGTCAGGATGGCTGCTATCCAAAAGTCTACAAGCAATAAATGCTGGAGAGGGTGTGGAGAAAAGGGAACCCTCTTACACTGTTGGTGGGAATGCAAACTAGTACAGCCACTATGGAGAACAGTGTGGAGATTTCTTAAAAAACTGGAAATAGAACTGCCATATGACCCAGCAATCCCACTCCTGGGCATACACACTGAGGAAACCAGATCTGAAAGAGACACGTGCACCCCAATGTTCATCACAGCACTGTTTATAATAGCCAGGACATGGAAGCAACCTAGATGCCCATCAGCAGATGAATGGATAAGGAAGCTGTGGTACATATACACCATGGAATATTACTCAGCCATTAAAAAGAATTCATTTGAATCAGTCCTAATGAGATGGATGAAACTGGAGCCCCTTATACAGAGTGAAGTAAGCCAGAAAGATAAAGAACATTACAGCATACTAACACATATATATGGAATTTAGAAAGATGGTAACGATAACCCTATATGCAAAACAGAAAAAGAGACACAGAAATACAGAACAGACTTTTGAACTCTGTGGGAGAATGTGAGGGTGGGGTATTTCAAAAGAACAGCATGTATACTATTTATGGTGAAACAGATCACCAGCCCAGGTGGGATGCATGAGACAAGTGCTCGGGCCTGGTGCACTGGGAAGACCCAGAGGAATCGGGTGGAGAGGGAGGTGGGAGGGGGGATCGGGATGGGGAATACGTGTAAATCTATGGCTGATTCATATCAATGTATGACCAAAAAAATAAAAATTAAAAATAAATAAAGAAAGAAAGAAAGAAAGAAAGAATTCATTATAGAACTGAAAAAAAAAAGTGGAAATCTTAAAAGATAACTGGAAACTTGTTCATTGTTTTAGCAGCACAGGTACAAGTTATAGTAAAAAAAAAAAAAAACAAAGTTGCTATAGACTTCCACTCGTATTGTAAGATCCACCCATTGTGCTCCTTGATACTTGCCTAGAGGAGTTGAGAATGCATGCCCAAACAAAACCTGCAGGTCATTGCATATAGCATCTTTGTTGGTAATTGATAAAACTTAGAAGAAACCAAGAAACCATTCTTCAATAGATGAATGGATAAATTATGATATAGCCAGACATCTAAATATCATTCAGCATAAGCAAATCAGCTATCAGCTAATGAAGTGCATTGGAAAACAGTGTGGAGATTTCTTAAAAAACTGGAAATAGAACTGCCATATGACCCAGCAATCCCACTTCTGGGCATACACACTGAGGAAACCAGATCTGAAAGAGACACATGCACCCCAATGTTCATCACAGCACTGTTTATAATAGCCAGGACATGGAAGCAACCTAGATGCCCATCAGCAGATGAATGGATAAGGAAGCTGTGGTACATATACACCATGGAATATTACTCAGCCGTTAAAAAGAATTCATTTGAACCAGTCCTAATGAGATGGATGAAACTGGAGCCCCTTATACAGAGTGAAGTAAGCCAGAAAGATAAAGAACATTACAGCATACTAACACATATATATGGAATTTAGAAAGATGGTAACGATAACCCTATATGCAAAACAGAAAAAGAGACACAGAAATACAGAACAGACTTTTGAACTCTGTGGGAGAATGTGAGGGTGGGATATTTCAAAAGAACAGCATGTATACTATCTATGGTGAAACAGATCACCAGCCCAGGTGGGATGCATGAGACAAGTGCTCGGGCCTGGTGCACTGGGAAGACCCAGAGGAATCGGGTGGAGAGGGAGGTGGGAGGGGGGATCGGGATGGGGAATACGTGTAACTCTATGGCTGATTCATATCAATGTATGACAAAACCCACTGAAATGTTGTGAAGTAATTAGCCTCCAACTAATAAAAAAAAATAATAATAAAAATAAAGAAGGGATTTGGAGGAGAAAAAAAAAAAAAAGAATAGAGGACCTGAATAGATATTTTTCTAGTAGACACAGATCTCCATCAGACACATAAAAAGATGTTCAATGTCACTAATCAGCAGGGAAATGCAAATCAAAACCACAATAAAGCATCACTTCACACCTGTCAGAATGGATATTATCAAAAAAAGACTAGTATTGGTGAGAATGTAGAGAAAGGGGAATTCTTGTTCATAGTTTATGGGATTGGTATAGCCACTGTGGAAAACAGGATGGAGATTCCTCAAAAAATTGAAAATGAAACTACCACATATGTGTGATAAGTCACATCAGTCACATCTGACCCTTTGCAACCTTATGGATTATAGCCTGCCAGGGTCCTCTGTCCATGGGGATTCTCCAGGCATGAATACTGGAGTGGGTTTCCACACTCTTCTCCAGGGGATCTTCCCCACCCAGGGATCAAACTAGGGTCTCTTACATCTATTGCATTGGCAGGCGGATTTACCGCTATCACCACCTGGGAAGCAGAACTGCTATATGATCCAGCAATTCCACTCTTGGGTATTTATCTGAAGAAAATAAAAAGTGTTAAAAAGATATATATGCCCCTCTGTTTATTGCAATAGTATTCACAATAGCCAAGATATGGAAGCAAACTAAGTGCCCATGAGTAGATGAAAAGATAAAGAAAAATGTGGTACATACATACAATGGAATATTATTCAGCTATAAAAAATGAAATCTTGTCACTTGTAACAACATGCATGAACTTGGAGGGCATTAGGTTAAGTGAAATCAGTCAGAGAAGGACATACTATATGATTCCACTTACACATAGATTCTAAAAACAAAATAAATGGTCAAATTTAATAAAATAGAAACAATCAGACACAAAAAACAGTTTGCTATCATAAGGGCAAAGGTTTCACTGTGTGTCCTTAGTCAGTTGGGTCCAACTCTTTGTGACCATTTGGACTGTCACCCACCAGGCTCATCTGTCCATGGAATTTTCCAGGCAAGAATACTGGAGTGGGTTACCATTTCCCATTCTAGGGTATCTTCCCAACTCAGGGATCAAACCTGCATCTCCTGCCTCTCCTGCTTTGCAAGTGAATTCTTTACCAATGAGCCATCAGGGAAGCCCAAAGGATATGGAACATGAGTGAAATAAGTGAGGGAAATTAACAGGTACAAACTTTCAGTTAGCAGATAAATGAGTCTGGAGTGAAATGTATGGCACAGTCAATGATTATGTAATATCTTTGTATGGTGATAAGTGGTAACTAGACTTTTCATGGTGTGTTGGTCCTTTAATGGACCGGAACCTGGTGGCCCGGACAGTAAGAGAGAAAGAGGCTGATACCCCCTGGTTTACGCGGAAAGCCAATAGAGCCCTGTTCTCAGGGCTTGCGCTGCTGCACGTGGGCACCAGGCGCCCTCTCGAGTGGGTGAAGGCACAGGGCGCCTTCTTGAGAGGGTCTTAGAAGCCCGGGCAAGAAAGTGAGCTCAGCGGCCTCTGCGCGCCAAGGAATTAGCCAGAAATAGAGAGAGAGAAAGAGAGAAGGAATAGAAAGAAAGAAAGACACGGGGATCAAAGCTCTGATGGAGCAAAGGTGTTTTAATCAACATGGCCTGGGCATATATACTGTCTTACAAGGTGGTTATTCTCAGCAAAGACAAAGATTAAAATTCCAGACTTACAAAACAAAAGATGATCCTTATCAAAGAGAGAGAGTTGCAAACAATCACCTTTTACCATTTGGCTCATAATAAGGAAGAGGGTACTTATCACTGTAATGAGAAATGCCTGAATTCCTCAGCCCCTGGAAAGGTGTGCCTCTCCTCTTAATTCCTGAATATTCAGGAATCAATAAGGGCCAGAGGGTTCCTGACAGATCCAAAACAGCACACAGGAAGCCTTTTATTAAATGCTTCCTGGCAATGGTGATGATTTTTAATGTATAGAAATATAGAATCAGTTTTCTATGTACCAAAGTTAGCATAATATTGTAGATCAGTTATACTTAAAACAAAACAAAAAACCTAACAATCTTAGAGAAAAAAAGACCAGTTTTGTGGTTAACCAGTAGCTGGGGGCAGGGGTGGTGGGAGGAGGGGAAATTGGAAAAAAGAGAACAAAACAACAACAAAAAAATACTTAGTTATAAGATACATTAGTATTAGGAATAAATATGTCATATGATTAGCATAATTAACACTATAGTATGTTATATCTGAGAGTAAACCCTATGAATTCTCATCACAACAATATAAATTATCCTTTGCAATTATTTCATACCTTTATAAGATGATTGCTGCTGTTAAGTCACTCAGTCATATCTGACTCCTTGTGACACCATGGACTAGGGTACACCAGGCTTCCCTGTCCTTCACCATCTCACGAGCTTGCTCAAACACATGTCCATTGGATTACTGATGCCATCCAACAACCTCGTCCTCGGTCATCTCTTTCTCCTGTCCTCAATCTTTCTCAGCATCAGGGTCTTTACAAATGAGTCAGCTCTTTGCGTGAGGTGGCCAAAGTATTGGAGTTTCAGCTTCAACATCAGTCCTTCCAATGAACGCACAGGACTGATCTCCTTCAGGATGGACTGGTTGGATCTCCTTGCTGTCCAAGGGACTCTCAAGAGTCTTCTCCAACACCATAGTTCAAAAGCATCAGTTCTTTGGTGTTCAGTTTTCTTTATGGTCCAACTCTCACATTCATACATGCCTACTGGAAAAACCATAGCCTTGACTAGATGGACCTTTGTTGGCAAAGTAATGTCTCTGCTTTTTAATATGCTGTCTAGGTTGGTAATGGGTTTTCTTCCAAGGGGACAAGTGTCTTTTAATTTCATGGCTGCAGTCACCATCTGCAGTGATTTTGGAACACCCCAAAATAAAGTCTGTCACTGTTTCCCCATCTATTTGCCATGAAGTAATGGGACCAGATGCCATGATCATACTTTTTAATGTTGAGTTTTAAGCCAGCTTTTTCACTCTCCTCTTTCACTTTCATCAAGAGGCTCTTTAGTTTCTCTTCACTTTCTATCATAAGAGTGGCGGCATCTGCATATTTGAGGTTATTGATATTTCTCCCAACAATCTTGATTCCAACTTGTGCTTCATTCAGTCCAGCATTTTGCATGATGTCCTCTGCATATAAGTTAAATAATCAGGGTGACAATACACAGCCTTGATATACTCCTTTCCCAATTTTGAACCAGTCTGCTGTTCCATGTTCAGTTCTAACACTTCCTGACCCACATACAGACTTCTCAAGAGGCAGGTCAGGAGGCCTGCTATTCTCATCTCTTTCAGAATTTTCCAGTTTGTTGTGATCCACACAGTCAAAGGTTTAAGCATAGTCAATGCAGCAGAAGTAGATGTTTTTCTGGGATTCTCTTACTTTTTCTATGATCCAATGGAAGTTGCAATTTGATCTCTTGTTTCTCTGCCTTTTTTTTTAAATCCAGCCTGAACATCTGAAAGTTATTGATTTACATACTGTTAAAGTCTGGCTTGGAAAATTTTGAGCATTACTTTGCTAACAGGTGAAAGTTTAATTGGTGGTAATCTGCACATTCTTAGGCATTGTCCTTCTTTGGGATTTGAATGAAAACTGATCTTTTCCAGTCCTGTGGCCACTGCTGCATTTTCCAAATTTGCTGGCATACTGAGTACAGCAGTTTCACAGCATTATCTTTCAGAATTTGAAATAGTTCAGCTAGAATTCCATCACCTCCACTAGCTTTGTTTGTACTGATGCTTCCTAAAGCCCACTTACTTCACACTCCAGGATATCTGGCTCTAGGTACGTGATCACAGCATCATGGTTATCTGGGTCATTAAGATCTTTTTTTGTATAGTTTTTTTCTGTGTATTCTTGTGACTTCTTAATATCTTCTGCTTCTGTTAGGTCCATACTATTTCTGTCTCTTATTGAGTCCATCTTTGCATGAAATTTTCTTGACGAGATCTCTAGTCTTCCCCATTCTACTGTTTTCCTCTGTTTCTTTGCACTGATCACTGAGGAAGGCTTTCCCATCTCTCCTTGCTATTCTTTGGAACTCTGCATTCAGATGGGAATATCTTTCATTTTCTCCTTTGCTTTTCACTTTTCTTCTTTTTCTCAGATATTTGTAAGGCCTCCTCAGACAGCCATTTTTCCTTTTTGCATTTATTTTTACTGGGAATGGTTTATAAGATGATGGATGCCCACTAAACTTATTGTGATAATTGTTTCATGATATTTTTAAGTCAAACAATTTTACTGTATACTTTAAAGTCATAAAGTGCTATGTGACAATTATATCTCAGTAATACTTGAAGGAGAAATTCTTTGATTTTTTTGAAGTAAGTCAATCCTTGATACCAGGGTTAAAGATTAATAGAATAATTCTGAATAAAACCACAAATAAGAAAAAAAAAAAAAAAAAAAGCATGGAGAAAACTTAAATGCATGTTCCTAAGTGAAAAAAGTCAATTAGAAAAGATTACATACTATAATGATTTCAGTTACATGAAATCCAGAAAAAAAAATGGATACAGTAAAAATAACAGGCATTGCCTAAGTCATGGAGTAGGACTGGATCAAGAGGCAAAGTATAAATGATTTATATGGCAGTAAACATTCTCTGTATGATACCATAATGATGGATACGTGTCCAAACTCATAGGATATACAACAACAAGTGTAAACAATAATGTAAACTATTGACTTCAGGTGATTCTAATGTGTCAGTATAGTTTATTACATTGTAAAAATGTACAGCTATAGTGGGGTAAATTGATAAAGGAAGAAGCTCTTAATGTGTAGAAACAGGAGGCACACAGAAGTTCTTTGACCTCCCTCTCAATCTTTCTGTGAGCTTTATACTGCTTCAAAATAAAATATAGTTAACAAGATAACTGTATTGACACATTTACTATATGTGAGTTTTTCTTTGTGTAGTATAATTTTGAAGACAAGGATCAGCATGTTTGTTTTTGTTTGTTTTTGTTTTCCGTAATGAGCAAATAGTGAATAGACTTTGCAAGACAAGAAGCAATACAGACTTTATGCAAGTAGTCTATAACAATGGAGGGGGAAAAAAAGAAATAATGTTATTGGAAAAAAAGTAAAATATAATAATAATTATTATATATTATTATAATAGTATGTTATTGGAAAATAATGTTATTGGAAAAAAAGTAAAATAATGTTATTGGAAAAAAGTAAAATATTATAATAATTATTATATATTATTATAATAAAAGTCAAATTTTGTATCACTGTGCTATTAAGTTGTTCTTTGCTTCTGTGAAACTCACTGACCTTTGCTCCTGAGAACTCACCAGACAAGTTTTCTGAACTCCTCTTTTGGAATGTAAACACTGCCCTCAAATTGGGGAAGTCACTTGTCATGTGGAGAAGCATAATAGCAGAATAGGTTCTTTGGTAGATTTCCATGTTTAACCTCTTTAGAAACTTCAGTGTACCCAAATATGAAATAAGTTCTCTGCCTACTTCAGAGGTTTATTGTAAAGATTAAATTGGGTTTGTACTTTTTTATTGAGTTGCAAGCGTTCTTTGTGTATTCTGGATACTAGGTCTTTATGTAATATACAATTTGAAAATATATCAATCATCCTGAATCTGCCAATAATCATTCAAGGTGTAAACCACAGTATGGCTGTGGCCTGGAATGACTGTCTAAGCAATATATATGTAGAGCATAGAACATTGTGTCCACAAGTGGAATATGTACTTGAGTAACCTAAAATACAGGCTCTCCTGGTAGTTCAGCTGGTAAGAATCCACCTGCATTGCAGCAGATCCCAGTTCGATTCCCGGGTTGGGAAGATCCCCTGGAGAAGGGATAGGTTGCTCCCTCCAGTATTCATGGGCTTCTCTGGTGTCTTAGACAGTAAAGAATCCATCTGCAGTGTGGGAGACCTGGGTTCAACCTCTGGGTTGGAAAGATCCCCTGGAAGAGGGCATGACCACCCATTCCAGTATTCTCACCTGGAAAATCCCCATGGACAGAGGAGCCCGGTGGGCTACAGTCCATGGAGTCCCAAAGAGTTGGACATGACTGAGCAACTCTGCACACACACCTAATCTAAAATACAGCTAAAATAAAATTTCACATTATGGATGGAAAATATTTTATGCTTGTATGTCTAACATGGGAAAAGTGAAAAGTGAAAGTGTGAAAGTGAAGTCACTCAGTCGTATCCAACTCTCTGCGACCCCAAGGACTGTAGCCTACCAGGCTCCTCGGTCCATGGGGTTTTCCAGGCAAGAGTACTGGAGTGGGTTGCCATTTCCTTCTCCAGGGGATCTTCCCGACCCAGGGATCGAAGCCGGGTCTCCCACATTATAGGCAGACGCTTTACCTTGGGAAAGTAGTAGGAAATAACACAGTGGCTAGCATATAGCACCACATCAGCGCATGCTTTCCTTTTGGTTACTTTTTATCTCATTCTATTGCTAATGAAGATATCATGCTGTTACTACATACTTGGAGACTGATTGGAAATCTCAGAAGTATTCTAGAAGTTTTGATTGCATTAATTGCATGCCTATGATAGGTAGGCTTGCTTATTTTTCATTCATGAATTTTCCATTAAACCAGGATGTTTGTGTGTGTGCATCTATGTCTGTGTTTCAATGTGTCTTTTGAAGAATTTTGATTTTATACTGAATATGATCCTCATATTTTGAGAAATGAAACCTACTCAGGCTCATGGGGCATATTGTTCCATTTGTTGTTTCTCAGTCACCAAGTCGTGTCCAATTCTTTGCTACTCCATGGACTGCAGCATGCCAGGCTTGCCTGCTCACCATCCCCCAGAGATTGCCCAAGTTCATGTCCATTGAATCAGTGGTGCCATCCAAACATCTCATCCTCTGTCACTCCCTTCTCCTCCTGCCCTCAATCTTTCCCAGCATCAGAGTCTTTTCCAATGATTTGGTTGTTCTCATCAGGTGGCCAAAATACTGGAGCTCAGCTTCAGCATCAGTCCTTCCAATGAGTACTCAGGGTTGATTTCTTTTAAGATTGACTGGTTTGATCTTTCTGTTCAAAAGATTCTCAAGAGTCCCTTGTTTCATACATATATATAGTTAATATTCAGCCATTCAGTCACATTTGACTCTAACCCCATAGACTGCAGCACACCAAGCTTCCTTATATGTGAAGTGTAAGTTGCTCAGTTGTACCTGACTCTTTGTGACCTAATGGACTATATAGTCCATGGAATTCCCCAGGCCAGAAAACTGAAGTAGGTAACCTTTCCCTTCCCCAGGGGATCTTCCTAACCCAGGGTTCGAACCCAGGTCTCCTGCATTGCAGGCGGATTCTTTACCAACTATCAGGAAAGCCCTTCTCCACCTCATATATATACATGCATATATAGAGACTCTTAATTTTAGTTAGAGAACTTGAGTCTGAAACTAGAAATTGGGTGGGAGGCCATGACTAAAGGTATTCATTCACATTCATTTTTCATTTTATTTTCTTAACCTGTATATTTCTTTTAAGAATTCATCTTCCATGGTACCTTTCTTCAGAAGTGGAAAAAGGGAAGAGAAGATGACCAATAACATTTTTTTTTTGCTACTTCAAGCCTTGTTTTAGAAAACTATTTGAAAAGGTGACAGATATTCATCCTATCTGTAAAAAGTAGATCATTTCTATTTTTGTTCCCCACATTAAGGTAGAGTCTTAGATTCCTAGAGATCCAAATACTCTTTAAATTCCCACTCCCAGAAGGAGTGAAGTTCAGTGATTCTAATCATATACCTTTATACAAAAGGGCTTCCCTAATAACTCAGCTAGTAAAGAATCTGCCTGCAATGCAAGACACCCGGTTCAATTCCTGGGTCAGGAATATCTCCTGGAGAAGGGATAGGCTACCCACTCCAACATTCTTGGACTTCCCTGGTGGCTCAGATGGTAAAGAATGGGAGACTGTGTTTGATCCATGGATTGGGAAGATCGCCTGAAGGAGGGTAGACAGCACACTCCAATGTTCTTGCCTGAAGAATTCTATGGACAAAGGAGCCTGGCAGGCCACAGTCCACGGCGTTGCAAAGAGTCAGATGCAACTTTCACTTATGCAAAAAATGTAAAAAAGTATCCCTTAAAAGAAAGTGTAGAAAGGACTAAAGAGGGAACTTTGAAAGCTTTCCGTCAGTGCATTTTTACATCTATCCCTCATAAACTCTACCTTTATTTGTTGTTTGAGAGTAGCCAGTAATGAGAAGTTAAAGTATATAAATTTAGAAAATGTCTTTGAAGTAATGCTTTGAGTAGGATAAAATAAAAATCTATTTTCTAACTACCTTGAAATCTATCTAATTCAAAGTACTCTTCACATAGGCAATCATTCCTACGCTTTTAACAATTTCTCATGGTAACTGGTATTTAGCTCCAGATTTGAAAATGACATTTTTTTTATTGTATATAGAAATATCCATTTTTATCTAAGTAATACAGAAGGCATGCTTGAAATTCCTTTTCTGCCAAATCTTGCCTGTTTATTTATAACACATTTTTTGTTATACAAATTTTCATAATTTCCATCTTTATGACTATATAGTTATTTCTTCACAATGGACACATCAACCATTTTCTGATGTATTTTCATTTTTTTCTGGAAAAGAATTTTTAATTGTTAAATGAAGAGAGCCTCTATAAGGGAAATCTGAATACCTGTGTTAAACATGTAAACTATTGAAGTCATAACACCAAATAGGTCATTCTAACTAGGCTGATCATCTGTTTTGATGTGATTTATTTGTTACCCTTTTTAATTGATTTTTTTATATATATATTGAGGTATGAGTGTTTTTCTAGGACTTCCCTGGTGGCTCAGATGGTAAAGCATCTGTCTACAATGTGGGAGACCCGGGTTCGGTCCCTGGGTCAGGAAGATCCCCTGGAGAAGGAAATGGCAACCCACTCCAGTACTATTGCCTGGAAAATCCCATGGATGTAGGAACCTGGTGGGCTACAGTCCATGGGGTCTCAAAGAGTTGGACACGACTGAGTGATTGAACTGATGGTTGTTTTATAATGTTGATACAGTTTCAGGTGTACAACAAAGTAATTCAGTTACACATATACATATATCTATTCTTTTTCATATTTTTCCATGTAGGTTATTACAGAACTTTCAGTGAAGTTCCCTGTGGTATATAGTAGGTCCTTGATGATTATCTATTTTATATAACCCTAACCCTGAATATTCTTCAGAGGGACTGATGCTGAAGTTGGAGCTCCAGTACTTCGGCCATCTGATGTGAACAGCCAGTTCACTGGAAAAGACCATGATGCTGGGAAAGACTGAAAGCAAAAGGAGAAGCGGGCAGCAGAGGATGAGATGGTTAGAGAGCATCACAGACTCAATGGACATGAATTTGAGCAACCTCTGGGAGATAGTGAAGGTGAATTAGCAGGCAGATTCTTTACCACTGAGCTACCTGCTGCTGCTGAGTCACTTCAGTCGTGTCCGACTCTGTGTGACCCCATAGACGGTAGCCCACCAGGCTCCTCCGTCCATGGGATTTTCCAGGCAAGAGTACTGGAGTGGATCGCCATTGCCTACTCCAGAGCTACCTGAGAAGCCCCTAAATTAACTTCAACATTTGCTAAATTCATCCACTGGCAGATTTTAATTGATTTATTATTAATAGTGATGCTCAAATTATAGTATTGCATAATTTGAACATGAAATCCCTATAATTTTGAGACTGTAACTAAATATAAAATAGAGGAAAAGTTGTTACACCTCATTTTATAGTGTTGCCTAAATTTCCCATAGTTGATACCCACTGGCTTAAAATATCCCAGAGTGGGCATAGGCATTCTGACACAAGGAATAATAATTAATATTAACTTATTTTGCACTTACAAAGTGGCATAGTAAAAGGGGGCCCCATTGATCCCCAATTAAAATAGTTAATAAGGCCCAATGTAACTGAAACCAGGGTCATCAAGGACTAAAATTTCTTATGCGAGAAACAATTATTAAAGAGGTGCTGATCCCCATTGCTTTTCTACTTGACAACCCAATTTTGCCTGTTCTTCAGTCTGGAAAAAAATTATGTCTCACAGTGAATTATTATGACTTTAAAGTTGTTATTTTTCAATTAATCCCCCCATACCCAATATCTGATGTTATTGAAATAATTATCTCCTTCCAATCAGCATCATGTAAATTATTCTACTGTTATAGATTTAACTCATATATTCTATTCAGTACCTATTTCAATAGTTTTTCAACTAGATTGCCTTAGCCTCTATCAGGACCCTATACACTTTTATCAGACTACCCTTGGAATATATCAGCCACTTGGCAGTTACACACTGTCTCTGCACAAGAACTTAACTACCTTTACTTTTATCTAGGAACACAGATATGATGTTATGTTGACAATATCTTTTTATGAGAAGATTCATTTTTTTAAACAGTGCTGTAACATTTATTTATTTATTTATTTTCTTTCTTTCTTTTTTCCATTTACTTTTATTAGTTGGAGGCTAATTACTTTACAATATTGTAGTGATTTTTGCTATACATTGACATAAATCAGCCGTGGGTTTACATGTATTCCCCATCCCAATCCCCTCTCCCACCTCCCTCCCCTCTCCATTCCTCTGGGTCTTCCCAGTGCACCAGCCCCGAGCACTTGTCTCATGCATCCCACCTGGGCTGGTGATCTGTTTCACCCTTGATAATGTACATCCCACCTCGCCTTCTCCCACAGAGTCCAAAAGTCTCTTCTGTATATCTGTGTCTCTTTTTCTGTTTTGCATATATCGTTACCATCTTTCTAAATTCCATATATATGCTTTAGTATACTGTATTGGTCTTTATCTTTTTTGGCTTACTTCACTCTGTATAATGGGCTCCGGTTTCATCCATCTCACTAGAACTGATTCAAATGAATTCTTTTTAATGGCTGAGTAATATTCTATGGTGTATATGTACCATTTCAACTCCAGAAAAATAAATGAACCAATCAAAAAAATGGACCAAAGAACTAAACAGACATTTCTCCAAAGAAGACATACAGATGGCTAATAAACACATGAAAAGATGCTCCACATCACTCATTATCAGAGAAATGAAAATCAAAACCACAATGAGGTACCATTACATGCCAGTCAGGATGGCTGCTATCCAAAAGTCTACAAGCAATAAATGCTGGAGAGGGTGTGGAGAAAAGGGAACCCTCTTACACTGTTGGTGGGAATGCAAACTAGTACAGCCGCTATGGAGAACAGTGTGGAGATTCCTTTAAAAACTGGAAATAGAACTGCCATATGACCCAGCAATCCCACTTCTGGGCATACACACTGAGGAAACCAGATCTGAAAGAGACACGTGCACCCCAATGTTCATCACAGCACTGTTTATAATAGCCAGGACATGGAAGCAACCTAGATACCCATCAGCAGACGAATGGATAAGAGAAGATTCATTTAATACTGTCATTAAAGATACACAAGTCTAACAGGTTTTGTTCCTTTTTGAACTCTGAATGCAGTGTATTCTTTACTTAACTTCACTATGCTACTACCTTCAAATCTGCCCATGTTAAATGGGGTCCTCTTGACAAAAGATTGTAGAATATATACAAATTGCAATCAATTGGCATTTCCATTAGTGCCTTCAAGACTCCTTCAGTAGATGCTTTTGTAACAGCCTTCCTGACCCTGGTATCTCTTGGACCACCTATAATAGTCATAACTTGCTCATGGGTTTCTGATGCAAATAGCTACTCTTCTTGACTCTACACCATTAGAATGATAATTGCTGGCCACATACTGGATTTTTCTGGAAATGGAGACTTTCACTAATTCTGGCCTTTTGACCTTTAGCACTCACCTTCCCCTTAAGTCTTGGATCATGAAAACAGTACTCCACAAGCTTGGCATGACTACTAAGACATTCTAAGTACAGAATGGAGACATTCTAAGTAAAGAATGGAGACATTCTCAGTACAAAATGGGTCCTCTGGTATATTCCACCAGCAGGAAGGAGTGACCTTCCTATCTGCAGTCCTTTGCAAGATGCCATGGTCCTAGGGAAGACACCTCTTCCCCAAACCCCTTTGCTACCTGGGGAGACCCTTGGGATTAATTGAGTGAATGGCAGTGGGGATTCATGGACAATAAGAATGTCAGTGCCATCATCATACATGGTGGAGTACACTATAACACAGCTGTTTTCCATCCCTTAACTGATAAGAGATGGGTCAGTTGCCAAATTTTAGGCAGTAATTTTAACATGGATGCTTTTGTTTAGAAAAAAAAAAATGTGCTCCACCTACACATTTTACAAACTGTTGAGCCATTGCCTAAAAGTTTCTAGTTGTCCTAGAAAATCTCTCGGAATCTCTTCATTTCATTGATACCCAATATGCCAGAGTTGCACATGCTTCTGCATATAATAAAGCCACAATTTAAAGCCTCACTAGAGCTTTCTTTCAGTGTTCTAGACTTTATTAAGAACAACTAAAGTGCTCATTTCACTTCTCAGAATATACAATGCTGGGGTCTTGGAAGTGGCATTGCATAAAATTTTTGACACCTCAATAAGTCCCAGGTAGCTGGTTTAATTGAAAGACACAATTGTCTCCTCAAACAGCTCCTTTTAAAACTTCTATCTGCCAAATGAACACCCACATGGGTCTCTATAATTCAAGGCCCCTTGACTAACAGACAATGTACATCAACTTTTAAAATCCTTCCTGGTGCCTTTTAATGTATTACAAAAGGGAAATGTATTGCCATGATGTATTAATACATAATGAAAAGAATCTTAGGGCAGTGAAACTATTCTGTATGATTCTACAGTGATGGATAGATGTTATTATATATTCACTCAAACGTGTACAATGCACAACACCAAGAGTGAGCTCCTATGGAAACTATATTCTTTGGATAATAATGATGTATCGGTGTCAGTTCACTGACTGCAATAAGTGTACCCTCTGGTGCAGGATGCTAATAGAGAGGGGGTTATACATGTGCGGGGACAGGGTTTTACTAGAAGTACTCAAGTTTCTAATATTTCTCTAAACGTTAAAGTTCATTAGCTTTAAAAGATCCATAGTAACCATAATGTATTTGCATGATTTCAGCATTCTATTTTTAATTTCCTAATTTTGTGTGTTGTGGCAAATACTCTAAGTATACATGTATCTGTGTGTGTTGTGTGTGTGTGTGCATTCCCAGGTCAGCTCTTAATTTAAAAATATGATAGTATGTTGTATAACTTTGTGCAGTTTGTATGTACAAGTACTTTTTATTTATATTTGCTCTACTATTTTTGAGACAAGTAATGTTCAGGGAAGAAACATTTTTCCCCCGAGGGTTTAGCTTTCTCAGTTCTTTGTTGTTTAGTGTGATATGATGCTCAAATTTTGATGTTGTTGTTCATTCTCTAAACCATGTCTAATTATTTGCAACCCCATGGAAGACAGCATGCCAGGTTTCTCTTTCTTTTACTATCACCCAGAATTTCCTCAGATTCATGTCCATTGAGTTAGTGATGCTATCTCACCATTTTATCCTCTGAAACCCAATTCTCCTTTTGCCTTCAATCTTTCCCAGCATCAGGGTGTTTTCCAGAGTCAACTCTTCACATCAGGTGGTCAAAGTATTGGCGCTTCGGTTTCAACATCAGTCCTTCCAATGAATATTCAGGGCTGATTTCCTTCAGGATGGACTGGTTTGATCTCCTTGCCATTCAAGAGAGTTTCAAGAATCTTTTGCAAACACAATTTGGAAGCAACAGTTCTTTGGTGCTCAGCCTTCTTTATGGTCCAGCTCTCACATCCATACATGACTACTGGAAAAACCATAGATGAAGTATATGGACCTTTGTCAGCAAGGTGCCACATCTGCTTTTTAATATAATTTCTAGGTTTGTCATAGCTTTCCTTCCAAGAAGCAAGCATCTTTTAAATTCATGACTACAGTCACAGTTCACAGTGATTTTGGAGCCCAAGCAAAGAAAATCTATTACTGCTTCTACATTTTTCCCCTTCTAGTCACCATTAAGTGATGGGACCAGATGCCATGATCATAGTTTTTTGAATGTCGAGTTTCAAGTCAGCTTTTTCACTCTCCCCTTTCATTCTCATCAAGAGCTCTTTAGGTCCTCTTCACTTGATGCCATTAGAGTGATATTATCTGCATATCTGAGGTTGTTGATATTTCCCCCAGCAATCTTGATTCCACCTTGTGATTCATCCAGCCTGGCATTTCATGTGATGTATTCTGCAAAATAATTAAATGGTAAGAGTGACAATATGCAGTCTTATATTACTCCATTCCCAATTTTGAATCCATCAGTCTTTCCCTGTTTAGTTCTAAATGTTACTTCTTTACCCTCATATATAGGCTTTTCAAGAGACAGGTAAGGTGGTCTTGTACACCTCTCTTTAAAATTTTCCACAGTTTGTTGTGATCCACACAGTCAAAAGCTTTAGTACAGTCAATAAAGCAGAAGTACATGATTTTTTCTGAAATTCCCTTGCTTTCTCTATGACTCAACAAATGTTGGTTCCTCTGCCTTTTCTAAACCCAGATTGCACATCTGAAAGTTCTCAGTTCATGGCCTGCTGAAGCCTAGCTTGAAGGATTTTGAGCATAACCTTGTTAGCATGTGAAATGAGTACAATGCACAGTAGCTTGAATATTCTTTGGCATTGCCCTTCTTTGAGATTGGAATGAAAATTGACATTTTCCAGTCCTGTGGCCACTGCTGAGTTTTCCAAATTTGCTGACATATTGAGTGCAACACTTTAACAGCATCATCTTCTAGGATTTTAATTAGCACAGCTAGAATCCCAAAACAGATACTCCCATTACTCCTCAATTTGAATCTCACACTGTTTATGTCACTGTGTGCATGTGTGTGTGTGTGTGTGCATGTACATGTGAGTATAGATACTTAGTCATTTTTGATTCTCTGCAGTTCCATGTACTCTAACCCACCAGGTTCCTCTGTCCATGGAATTTTTCAGGCAGGAATACTTTAGTGAGTTGCCACTTCCTACTCCAAAAGATCTTCCCTACCCAAGAATCGTGGGTACCCGAACCGTCATCTCTTGCATCTCCTACACTGGCAGGCAGATTCTTTACTACTAGGACCACCTGAGAAGTTCCCATTTTGTTATACTATTAGATAAATTTGCACATATGTATCTGAATCTTTTGGTATCAGTATTCACAGACCTTGTGAATCCCCTGTGCATAAATTCCTCATTATCTACTGGTAAGAAAATAGAAGGTATATTCTTTCTAGAGTTAAAATAAGTCAGAAAACAGAATTATTATAGAGCTAAGCATTAATTTTAGAAGTAATGGGTGGGAATATTTACTACAACTATTATTTTTAGTCAATATTTCAGTTTTTTAAAATTAATGAATATTTTGCTTATTATTGCTTCTTACATTCCACGCTTCCTTTCTGATTTCAGTTCTCTTTTGACTGGTCTAGAACCTAGAGCTTGCTGGACAGTGTGAAGAAGGTCAGAAAGAGAAAAAGCAAATATCATATATGAATGCATATTTATGGAATCTAGAAGAATGGTACTAATGAACATATTTGCAGGGTAGGAAGAGAGAATGGACTTGTGGACCCAGTGGGGGAAGGAGAGGGTGGGGAGAACTGAGACAATAGAACTGACATAAATGCACTCCCATGGGTAAAATAGACAAGTGGGAAGATGCTGCATGATACAGGGAGCTGAGCCCAGCCTCTGTGACGACCTAGAGGGATGGGATGGGGGAGGCTCAGAGGGAGAATGTATTATACTTATGGCTGATTCACATTGTGTATGGCAGAAACCAACACACTATTGTAAAACAATTATCCTCCTATCAAAAAAAAAATTCAAATCAACTTAAAAAAACAAAGTCTGTGGATTGCAAGCATTCTGAAAATGTTCATGTCTAAGACTCTATTTACATCACCCTAAGTCTCAAATAATAATTTTCTACACATTTCCAAATGTCTCCTATCTTTCTCTTCATTTCGTGACACTGATTTCTAGACTTGATGCAAGGCTATCATACTGGAATCTTTCTAATTGCACATATATAGCGGCTTAACTTGTCTCTTCCTTAATGTATCTCTTTTTATGGAATCTATCATTGAATTTTTTAATAGGGTGTTTTCTAGATACATATCTAAAAATATCATATCAGATCTCTCATTGCAATTTCCTGCTTCTATATTTACACTTCAATGTATTCTATGATATTTTGTTTCATAATTAAAAGTTAATAAGTAGAGATCAATTCAACCTGTACAGCTTGTGCTACTTAAAGGCACACATACCTCATTTTTTAAAATTGTATTTAGCAAAACATAACTCCATATTGAGAATAAATACACTTGCAATAGTGATAATATCTGCACTTTCTGCTCCACATTTGCTGCCGTTCTATTTATCACATCTATCACTACATAAAAATTGAATTTGTTTTACAGATATAAAATGAATTGCCAGTGTAATATTAGCTATTGAAAGGTAGAGTTTCAAACTCATGACTGTGGTATGAATCAAAACACAGCTGCCTTACTACTTATTTACTTACTCACTATTCAATATTGCTTTGTGACATACAATGTAATCAAATTTACACTATGTTCTTCAAATAAAATAAATTGAGGAGAAATGACGTTAAAAATTCTGGAAATGAAATTCCAGAGAAGATTTACTTTTTCTTAGTTTTATGGTTTGTTTAAATAATCTTTATACAATAACCAATTTGCCTATCATATGCTGCTGTTTTTTGTTTTACACTGAGCTTATAGAACAATCACTACAGTATGTTTGAATGCTACTCTTGGTATGAAATTATCCTGGAGAAAACAATTTTTTTTTTCCAAAGGAAATTTCTATACAGAGCATAATGTATCCAAAGCATCCATATGCCTAATTGTTATCAGAACTTGGCTTGGTTAATCAAATAAAATATATGGAAAAAATTATTCTAGAATATTTTTCTAAGTACAGTTCCTTTCATACTCTTCCCTCAAGGCTAAGTTTGAGATTAGCTCACACTTACAAATATTACATTGCACAGTTAGTCTCCTGACTTTCTGGGGAAAAAATGCAAAGTTTCTAAGACAATGAAATAATTTGGAGGCACTGAAAATCTAAAACATAGATTTAGAGAAAAATGAACAAAGGATCAACATTTCTAAATCAAATGTCTTCATTAACACAGATTGACTAATAACTGCAGTAAGTTTTATCAAAATACAAAAAAAAATGCTTTTATTCATGTACTTGACAAGACAACTGAAAGACCCATCAAAATTTTAAAAATAAACAGATATATTCATTTATATATTCATACCTAAATACATGCATGCATATATACATTAATAGATGCTTCTCCCTTTAGACTAATTATAGCTCTTGTCCCTTGAACTATAGGAACTGTTCAAATAGGTTCAAATAGTACTCCAGATGCAATGTTTAAAGACATTTCTCACAAGACATCCATCATGTAATTTGACTTTTTAATGGTTTGTAGTAAAATGAAAAATATTTCATTAGAACATTGACACTAGGAAAAAAACAGAGTGAGTAGCAAAATTTTATACATGAAGAAATAATAACTAATTGGAATTACAAGAAAAGACATGTAGATACTATGCTTCAAGATTTGAGGTTGGTATTCTTCCTGTAAAATTGTATTAACACTGATCTGAAAATTAGAAAGAATGTTTTCTTGTGTAAATGATGTCAAGTGTTAAGTTAAATTTGAAAATCTTTTCATATCATGGAGCAGAGAGTAATCAGACAGTTGAGGCTTTGTAAAGACAAGTTTTGCCAGAGAAAGAGAACCAAAAAGTATATATATATATATATATATGTATATACATATAACTGGCTCATATGCAAGCTGGAGACCCAGGAAAGCTGGTGGTGCAATACCAATCTCAGTCTACAGAACGGGAAGTTCAGGAGGGACATTGAAGGCACTGCAAGGGCAAAAGAGCAGTGTCCCGCCGGTGATGAAAAATCATAGATTTGTCTATGGCAAGACAAAGTGAATCAGTATTGGAACACACATAACATGTTCCCATTTGTGATGGGCTTCCTCCAATGTGCAGTGTCCATCTGCATTATATATTAACCCTGTCAAGGCAGGAGAAAAATAGTCCCTTTCTTTTGAGTCAAGCATTATAATTTTAAGATTAATATTTCTTTCTCATTTTGTACAGGGTGCTATGTTGACCTAAAACCCTGCTCTGAAGGTGTACATTTGAACAAAACATCTATGATAGAGGTTATATTTAATGTTAACCTATCGATATGATACATACTTCTTTGTCTCAACATATATAAACTTGCATGTCTAACTCATGACCAGTGTTAACAGCCTTCAGAGTTTTTGAGAGCCTGTCTCCCGGGTTATGATATTCAGTTTAGCTTAATCAAATTCCCCTCTTTTCATCTCATCTTAATTGTTGACTAGATTTCTGATGAAAAACTAAAGCAATGAGGAAATCAAAAAGAGTACACTCCCCTTTGCTCTGCTTTTAGTTGGATTTGGGTCTGCAAATGTTCGCCCACATTGGGATGGGGAATCTAAATCTGCTTTATTGAGTCCACCAGTTCAACTAATGATCTCACCTGAAAATGCTTTCACAGACACACCCAGAAATAATCTTTAATCTGGGCACCCCATGGCACAGTCATGCTGACACATACAATTAACCATCAAAGGCCCTCCCCTGGGGTTGAGTGGTAATGACTCCATCTGCCAATGCAGGAGACACTAGTTAGACCCCCCAGTCCAGGAAGATCCCACATGTCATAGAGCAACTAACCCATGCACCACAGCTGCTGAAGCCCCTGTGCACTAGGGCCTGTGATTCCAGCAAGAGAACCATCGCAATTAGAAGTCCCCACTTGCAGGAACTAGAGAAGAACTGGCACAACAATGAAGACCCAGCACAGCCACAAAAAAAATGCAACTTAAAAAAAAAAATCATAAAGTTGTATTCATCCAGGTAAGAAAACAAAAATGAATGTTTTCCCCTAAATTGAGAACCTGAGATGAAGAAAAGATTGGTTACCTGAAATTAGAAAACCTTCACCTTCAGAGGATATTAGGACAATGAAATCAATAAGAGAAAGGAAGAGTGGTTAAGAAAATCAAAATTAAAATCCTTTGAACATTTTTTAAAAAGTTATACAGACATTTATAATATAATTTCATTAATGTGTCCATGTTGAGTTTGCACAAAATCATTAGAATTACTCACACCATTTGAACTCAGATGAGAATTTGAAAGATGAGCATTTCTCAGAAATGCTCAGATTTCAATATGTATTCTTGTGTACTCAAAAAATAGCTGAGAATATTCTTATGCAAATCTGTGCCTATCTTCACTTTGGCTCATGCAATTAACCATGTTATCCCAACGAACAGGCAGCTATCAAGAGTGCAATGGCCATTAAACTACTGGAAGTAGCAAAAAGGATGCTTTTGCCTATTTGGTCTCCTTGCTGTAAATAAATTCTGGTCTCCTTTTTTTATCTGCTCTTATTTCATTCAGCAGTTCTAGGTCACCCTTGGTCCTGATCTTGTCTGATTACTAAGCAGCTACAGTGCTCAGCACTTGATTTTCAGATGTTGCCACTTTTTTCCCAGTGGGTGCGTCCTGTGACCTTGACAAAGTTGCATCACACCACTGATCCTTTGATTGCTGTGCTGAATTCTATGATTGTGGCCATCTGCTATACATATAAACAACATCAACAACAACAAAAAAAGAAAACTAGGGTAAAAAAAAAACAACATAACTAATGAAATCATGCTCAACGGAAGTAGCCCAAATTATGTCTCTAATTTCTTGCAACTCACAGACTGAAAATGAACTGAACGTTCTAAACATCTAAGAGTTTACAAAATTTATGTCTTAAATACCTTGAACTTTATTATATGACAACATACAACATCATTGCAATTAGCTTTAAAGTGTATAACACAGATGGCTATCTTTAAACAAGTCACAAAAGCAATGCAAAATAATTGAAAATCTAAAAAATAGCATCTCCAGGAAAAAGTATAATATAGCACATTCTGAGTTTCCTGCCATATTGAATTAGAAAAATAGTTTTACAATTGACACATTTTCATATATATTGTTTCATTTAAAACTCAAAATAAAACATTAAGGGAAAATTACTACTCCACATAGAGATATGGAACCTATGATTATGGTATTCCAAATAACCTCAATGTCACATATATAAAATATCAAAGTATATTATTTTGTTTTCTGCATTCAACCAGTGAATTTTCTAATGTAAGATAATACACATTCCATTTCATTTATTTTTATTCTGTCAAAATTTAGGGGTTTTCTAGTTCATAGTTTGAGACTGAAAGAGCAAAGAATAAAACAGAATTATTTAATTGAACTACCAGTCTTATATGATGATATGAAACTAAAATGAAAACTCAGGGATTCCTTTGCAAGATAAAAGGGATGAAAGCATTTTTTCCCCCTAAACTCAGAAACTATTGATATCTTTGATATAAAGTGCCCCCTAATTTTTATATATGTTTATGCTTCTTATAAATATCACTAAGATTTTAGAGGATTAAGTCTGTAGAAATGTGAGGAATACTGAGCCATTGATGTTCTTTCATTTTTGCATCGGATAAATGCAAAACACTGTAGTTCTCTTTTATCACTGAAAGTGAATAAAATTAAAATGAGAAGTTCATCAGAAAATCCTTTAAAGATTTTTTTTATGGGCTTCCATTTGACCCATAGTATTTGTGAAGTTGTGATTTAGCTAAACTGTAATTTCTTACATCCATGGGTAGAGTTCTGCATTCACTCCTCTTTAAATGTCCATTCAGTATTTGCAGATGGTAAATTTGTTTGTGTAGTATATTAACTAAAAACCTATTCAGTTCAGTTCAGTTCAGTTCAGTTCAGTCACTCAGTCGTGTCTGACTCTTTGTGACCCCATGAATCGTAGCATGCCAGGCCTCCCTGTCCATCACCAACTCCTGGAGTCTACCCAAACCCATGCCCATCGAGTTGGTGATGCCATCCAGCCATCTCATCCTCTGCCGTCCCCTTCTCTTCCTGTCCCCAATCCCTCCCAGCATCAGGAAACCTAATAGAAACAATAAAATAATCCAATAGATTAGCTGATCATAAAAGTAACATAGCAAAACAAATGCTATCCTATATACAAAAATGTCTCTTTTAAAAAGAGACATTCTTTTTCGAAAAAAAAAAATAGAGTTCTTAAAAGCTAGGCATAAACACTATAAAAATTCTATTGAGGGCCTTAAAAGGAATGTTAAATTTAAAAAAAGCACCATTTATGAAAGTTGTCAATTTTCACTCACTATCTGTAATATTCAGACTTGAAGTTAAAATAACAGAAGGTTTTACAGATTGATAAAACCATTATTTGAGAAGTGATTATTGAATATTTAACCATGTAAAAATAAAACATTTGAAAAATACAAGCAATTAGTGGAAAAGCCCAACAAGTTAGAAACATGTTTCTCTTGATTAATAATTAAAATTTATTAGTGTTGGTGATAACTTAAGTAAATGCTTCTGCTTATAAGAAATATTAAGTGTATTTTTAAATATTAAGATTTAGCAGCACAGAGCTTAATTAAATCAGGAACACTTGGGGTTAGTCTCAGTCATCATTTTTTTTTTTTCAAAGTCCTCCCTCCTTCCAGTTGATTCTAATGTGCACCATTCATGTCTGTTGCAAATAAATTCACCTGTAAAATCATCTTAGCACAGAGTTTATTTGCAAATAACTCAATATTTTCTCAGGTTTCCTTCTTGATTATTCATCTGCTTAAATCTGGGTACAATTTTGATAATTCATAATTTTCCCCAAACTCATTCATCTTATTTGCATTGATTGTGGGGAAATACACTCAGAATTATTTTCATACTCCATGGTAATTTCCTATTTTGCATTGTAACACATTTCATTTGCTTTCTATTGTTTTCCATTATTTTTTCTTTATTGGAATCCCCTGGGTTTATTTACTCTGTTGGTTTTATAAAGAATCAATTCTTGAATTTCTTTTGTAATTCTATATTTATCTGTTTTCTAATTTACTAATTTATATTATCTTAATCATTATTCTGTTTCCATGAATTGATTTTATTTTCTGCCTTCTCAGTTAAGCTACTTAATACATTTATATTTATTTTATTTTCTTCTCCCACCTACAAAAGCATCTAAGGAAGAGAACAGAGTGCCAGCCTGTGAGGTAAGATGGTACCTCCTTCAGTTTGTGGAGCTCAGGGGTCTTCATAAGTGAGCTCTCTCAGCATACACATTCTGACTGGCACACCACACTCTTTGAAGTACCAGTGGTTTTCTTGTATCCTAGTATTATCCAGCAATTATCTGGACTCCATATAGTGTTAATTGAGTCCCTCCTTTTGAGGAAACTTCCAGTACTAATTGCACCATGTCTCATGTGCTTGCTTACCCTGTCACCTGAGACACAAGCCTCTCAGATAATCCATCGTTATGGACACTCAAACTCCACTACTCTGCATGCTTTTGGTTTTGTCTGGGTTTTTTGGCAACATTTTTCTCACCCTAGCTTATGCTACCAACCCTGGCATCAGGATTTTATGAGCAATTTTTGCTGGGTTTACCTTTAAAATATGTTACCCACCCACTTTTAAAAAAAATATTTTGCCTTATCCCCTGCATGCCTGTTTGCTGACTCTACCTGGCTCTACTGCACTGGTCCTGTGTGTGGTCTTTTGACATATTATTCATCACATAATCAATTTTTCACAGTGTTGAGGGATCTTTTAAAATCAGACTATCTCACTCTTTGTCTAAAACCTTCCAGATTTCTCAAGTAACTGTGCTAAAATCAAACTCTGTGTGTGTCCACAATATATATCCTGCCTAGATATTCTCTCTGTGCCATATTCTCCTGATTTCATATTTTGAAAGAAAACATAATCCTATAAAAGTATTGCAAGACTAGAAAAATGAGCTCTTATATGTCATTCACCTAAATTCAGAAAATTACTAAAATTTGCTTCTCTCTCTTTCTCTCTGTCTCTACACACACACACACACATTTTTTTTTTTTTTTTTTGGAAACTTTCCAAAATTATGGATCACATGACATTTTATCCCAAAAAATTTCATTTATTTCTTAAAAACATAAGTATTTTCTCACATAAATCCAACGTAATAGTCACATTAGAAAGTAAACTGTTGATTTAAACTTGATAAAAACTAAAATCTAATATAGCACTTATACATGCACAAATTTCTTCAGTCATAACAATAATGCCCATTAGTGATCTCTGTGCAAAACTGCAGATAATAATAGTCATTATAGTTGTTCTTTCTTTATCTTTCACTGTATTTTTGTTCCAGAGAAAACAATTAGTCTTCACATATTTTCATTTGTGCCTACAAGTGAAGTAGTAGGTATTTCTACTTCTTCTCTGACTTTTTTCCAGTGTTCCATTCAGTTGCCAATATACTTGCTTCTGAGCCCAGTACCATCCATTTGGAAATCATTAGTAAAAAGTCTCATGATTCTGTAGTTTATTTTATCTCCACTTATTACTTTTTGGAGGTGTAACTGGTAGGGGAGAAAGGTAGCCTCATGGGGATCTTGTGTTATCTTCTATTACTTTTTCTGGATACATTTTTCTAAAATTCCTGATGATAACGGGTATATTTCATGCTTTCTTCAGCTGCTTCTGGCAACTATGCTTTACATAGTCACTTATTTATATTACTGCAGACATGAAAATTTTGAGATTTTGTGATTGGACTTCTTTTTCTCCAAAAGTAGATTAATAATTTCTATTTTTTAATTTTTTTAATAATTTTTAAATTTAAAGATTTTATCAGCTATTGTAACAGGAAATGTAATTGAGGTGCATGCATATTTAAGAAGGTACTAAATATGCATAGGATTGATAATAAGAAATAAAATAAGAAAAAATCATGGCTTTTTGAAACCTTATTACTTTCAGTTCAGTTCACTTCACTTCAGTCACTCAGTTGTATATGACTCTTGTGACCCCGTGGGCTGCAATATGCCAGGCTTCTCTGTCCATCACCAGCTCCCTGAGCTTGCTAAAACTCACGTCCGTCTAATTGGTGATGCCATGCAACCATCTCATCCTCTGTTGTCCCCTTTTCCTCCTGCCTTCAATCTTGCCCAGCATCAGTGTTTTTCAAATGAGTCAGTTCTTTGCATCAGGTGGCCAAATTATTGGAGTTTCAGCTTCAGCATCTATTATTTCAATTAATATTCAGGACTGATCTCCTTTAGGATGGACTGGTTGGATCTCCTTGCAGTGCAAGGGAATCTCAAGAGTCTTCTCCAACACCACAGTTCAAAAGAATCAATTCTTTGTCACTAGGCCTTCTTTATGGTCCAACTCTTACATCCATACATGACTACTGGAAAAACCATAGCTTTGACTAGATGGACTTTTGTCAGCAAAGTAACATCTCTGCTTTTTAATACTTTTTCTAGGTTGTTCGT
Source organism: Cervus elaphus (assembly GCF_910594005.1). Lineage (NCBI taxonomy): Eukaryota > Metazoa > Chordata > Mammalia > Artiodactyla > Cervidae > Cervus > Cervus elaphus. Next base: position 7,959,296 of record NC_057844.1, on the reverse strand, counting down.
AGCTTTTCTTTCAAGGAGCAAGCATCTTTTAATTTCATGGCTGTAGTCATCATCTAGAGTGATTTTGGAGCCAAGAAAATAAAGTCTGTCGCTGTTTTCATTGTTTCTCCATCTATTTGCCATGAAGTGATGGGACCAGATGCCATGATCTTAGTTTTTTGAACATTGAGTTTTAAACCCGCTTTTTCACTCTCCTCTTTCACTTTCATCAAGAGCTCTTCAGTTCCTCCTTGCTTTCTACCATAAGGGTAGTGTCAGCTGCATATCTGAGGTTAATGATATTTCTCCTGGCAATCCTGATTTCCACTTGTACTTTATCCAGCCCAGCATTTAGCCTGAAGTATATATATATATATATATATATATATATATATATACATACATACATACATATAAAGTTAAATAAGCATGGGGACAATATATGCACTCCTTTCCCAATTTGGAACCAGTCTGTTGTTTCACGTCCTGTTCTGACTATTGTTTCTTGACCGCATATGGATTTCTCAGGAGACAAGTAAGGTGGTCTGGTATCCCCATCTCTTTCAGAATTTTCCACAATTTGTTGTGATCGACACAGTCAAAGGCTTTGGTGTAGTCAATAAAGCAGAAATAAATGTTTTTCTGGAACTCTCTTATTTTTATTTTTTGATGATTCACTGGATGCTGGCAAATTTGATTTCTGGTTCCTCTGCCTTTTCTAAATCCAGTTTGAACATCTGAAAGTTCTAAGTTCATGTACTCTTGAAGCATTTCTTGGAAAATTTTGACCATTACTTTGCTAGCAAGTCAGATGAACACAATTGTGTGGTAGTTTGAGCATTCTTTGGCATTTACTTATCACATTAAACAATATCAAATATAAATTGTTCTTATGAAATAATTGATTTGCTTATTTTTTTACTCAGAATATTTTATTGTAAAAATACATTGTACTCTTCTTTTACAACAGTTAGATGTTCACTACCCAAAAGGGGTGGAGGGGGGGAAGGAAGAAGCAGTTACTTTAAACAAAGTGGGAAATTGCTTTCAGCACCTACATTGGATGGTGTAATATTTCACAAATTCTGATAAGGCCACGTTTGTAGAAATTGTAGCTAATCCAAAAGTTGCTAGATGACACAATCCTATATCCAAACTCTAGACAACTTACAAAATTTCAGGGAAAGAAAAACGAGATGAACTGCTGCTATAAGGTACTCAAAACCTATTATTCGTTATTTCATATCACAGTACACCGGCTATCTCTTCTGTCACCTACCTCCAGGCAAAATTGCACCTAATCTATCAGAGAAATGAGTCTCTTCAATTCTTAAAATCCTTCTGGGAAGTAGATATCACAGTTCCCTTATTGTCAAAAAAAAAAAAAAAAGAAAAGAAACAACCTTTTAATCAGAAGTCTTCTTCTGCATCTAACTCTTTTTTGCTATGTATTTAGTTCATTTTATTTCATATAACTCAAAGACATTTTGAAATTCATAAAACCTGTATTTGACAAACATTCCCCGCCCCCCCCCCCCCATCTGCTTGGGCTTTCTAAAGTAATATTAATTTGGAGTAAACTTTTAAGAAAAGGGTGATAGGCATGGAAGTTATAGTTTAGAAAATTGAGGTAACCATAGAAAGCAGTATAGGACACAACTAAGGGGAAATTAGCCAGAGAAGAGTTAAAAAATTGAATTTTTTAAGAAGAAAAGAGATTCAGAAGAAAAGTGAGAATATGAGAGGTGATGAAAAGTTGAGAACTAATGGAATAGTGTTGAGTCAAGAATATATAACTTACATTAAATATGAAATATGAGGTAGAAAAAGAGAAGGATATTTTCAGATGATGTAAAGGTTATCTTAGAAAAGAACATTTCAACATAGGCATATATGTACATGTGTGTGCACACATTCATGTGTGTCAGTTATGATAATATACAGTAGTTGCTGCTATAAAACTAGTACATGCCTTTTATATCATTTTAAAAATTGTTCACCTATTTAAAATTAGTATTGCTGTGTAAATATCTGACTGACCACAGATTATTCAAGTGGCTTAACATTATTTTAAATTTAATTATTTGATTAAAACATTTCATAATGTACACATGAATCAATTCCACACTAACTAAAATTTTTTTTCCTCAATTTGCACTTTTGAGAAACCAGACTTTCAGAGTGCATCATGATTTACATTGTGTTAACTACAATGTTACTTAACACAACAGGGAAGAGGAGCAGGAGGAAGGTGAGGAAGTTTAAGAAGGATGCACCACTGGGCACCTACTAGGGTCAGGAGGTGTGGGCTCCGCTGCCAGCCCCATCACCTTCCAGGAAACCGTGGGTGAATCATGTAATTTTGAGCTAAATTCTCAATTTAAAATATTCAAGCGACTGTGCGGTGCTGGAGTGGCCACGAAGAGATAACCCACGTCCAAGGTCAGAGAAACCCCAATAAGATGGTAGGCACTGGAGTGGCCATGAGGAGACACCCCACTTCCAAGGGCAAAGGAGAAGCCCCAGCAAGACGGTAGGAGAGCCAAATTCACATTTAGAATCAAATCCCATTCCTGTCAGAGACGCCCAGAGGGCTCAAACAAATCTTGTGCACCAGGACCCAGGGACCCCACAGAGACTGAGACAGAACTGTGAGCATCTCCTGGGGAGGTTGGATCAGCAGTGGTCTGTGGCAGGGGCAGGGGCTCTGGGTGAAGCAGACTCGGGTATGGCAGCTCTCTTGGAGGAGGTCGCCATTAATCCCACCATAGAGCTGTCAGAACTTACACAGGATTGGGAAATAGATTCTTGGAGGACACAAACGAAATCTTGTGCACCAGAACCCAGGAGAAAGGAGCAGTGACCCCACAAGAGACTGACACGGACTTGCCTGTCAGTGTCCAGGATTCTCTAGTGGAAGCGTGGGTCGGTGACGGCCTCCTACATGGTTGGGGGCACAGAATGTAGCAGTGCATGTATGGGATCTTTTGAAGGAGGGGGGATCTTTTGAAGGAGGTCTCCATTATCTTCATTACCTCCACCATGGTTTGGCCCCAGGCAAATAGGCAAAATTCTCCAAGCCAGGCTTCAACACTGCGAGAACAGTGAACTTCCAGATGGTGAAGCTGGATTTAGAGGGAACACAGCTCCACCCGTCAACAGAAAATTGTATTAAAGTTTGACTGAGCATGGCCCTACTCATCAGAACAAGACCCAGTTTCCCCCTCAGACAGTTTCTCCCATCAGGAAGGTTCCATAAGCCTCTTATCCTTCTCCATCAGAGGGCAGACGACTGAAAACCATGATCACAGAAAACTAACCAATCTAATCACATGGACCACAGCCTTGTCTAATTCAATGAAATTATGAGCCATGCCCTGTAGGGCCACCCCAAATGAATGGGTCATGGTGAACAGTTCTGACAAAACGTGGTCCACTGGAGAAGGGAATGGCAAACCACTTCAGTATTCTTGCCTTGAGAATGCCATGAACAATATGAAAAGACAAAAAGATAGGACATTGGAAGATGAACTCCCCACGTTGGTAGGTGCCCAATATACTACTCCAGAACAGTGGAGAAATAACTCCAGAAAGAATGAAGAGATTCAGCCAAAGCAAAAACAACACCAGTTGTGGATGTGACTGGTGATGGAAGCAAGGTCCGATGCTGTAAAGAGCAATATTGCATAGGAACCTGGAATGTTAGGTCTATGAATCAAGGCAAATTGGAAGTGGTCGAACAGGAGATGGCAAGAGTGAACATCGACATCTTAGGAATCAGTGAACTAAAATGCATGGGAATGGGTGAATTTAACTCAAATGACCATTATATCTACTACTGTGAGGAAGAACCCCTTAGAAGAAACGGAGTAGTCATCATAGTCAACAAAAGAGTCTGAAATGCAGTACTTGGATGCAATCTCAAAAATGACAGAATGATCTCTGTTTGTTTCCAAGGAAAATCATTCAATATCATGGTAATCCAAGTCTATGCCCTGACCAGTAATGCTGAAGAATCTGAAGTTGAACTGTTCTAGGAAGATGTACAAGACCTTCTAGAACTAATACCCGAAAATGATGTCTTTTTCATTACAGGGGACTGGAATGCAAAAGTAGGAAGTCAAGAAACACCTCGAGAAACAGGAAATTCTGCCTTGGAGTACGGAATGAAGCAGAGCAAAGGCTAATAGAGTTCTGCCAAGAGAACGCACTGGTTATAGCAAACACCCACAACACAGGAGAAGACTCTACACTTGGACATCACCAGATGGTCAACACCTAAATCAGACTGATTATATTCCTTGCAGCCAAAGATGGAGAAGCTGTATACAGTCAGCAAAAACAAGACCAGGGGCTGACTGTTGCTAAGACCATGAACTCCTCATTGCCAAATTCAGACTTAAATTGAAGAAAGTAGGGAAAACCACTAGACCATTCAGGTATGACTTAAATCAAATCCCTTACGATTATACAGTAGAAGTGAGAAATAGATTGAAGGGACTAGATCTGATAGACAGTGCCTGATGAACTATGGACGGAAGTTCATGACATTGTACTGGAGACAGGGATCAAGACCATCCTCAAGAAAAAGAAATGCAAAAAAGAAAAATGGCTGTCTGAGGAGGCCTTACAAATAGCTGTGAAAAGAAGGGAAGTGAAAAGCAAAGGAGAAAAGGAAAAATATGCCTACTTGAGTGCAGAGTCCCAAAGAATAGCAAGGAGAGATAAGAAAGCTTTCCTCAGTGATCAATGCAAAGAAATACAGGCAATCAATAGAATGGGAAATACTAGAGATCTTTTCAAGCAAATTAGAGATACTAAGGGAATATTTCATGCAAAGATGGGCACAATAAAGGACAGAAATGGTATGGACTTAACAGAAGCAAAAGATATTATCAAGAGGTGGCAAGAACACACAGAAGAACTGTACAAAAAAGACCTTCATGACCCAGATAATCACGATGGTATGATCACTCACTTAGAGCCAGACATCCTGAAATGTGAAGTCAAGTGGGCCTTAAGAAGCATCACTATGAACAAAGCTAATGGAAGTGATGGAATTCCAGTGCAGCTATTTCAATCCTAAAAGATGATGCTGTGAAAGTGCTGCACTCAATATGCCAGCAAATTTGGAAAACTCAGAAGTGGCCACAGGACTGGAAAAGGTCAGTTTTCATTCCAATCCCAAAGAATAAGGCCTAAAAATGCTCAAACTACTGCACAACTGCACTCATCTCACACGCTAGTAAAATAATGCTCAAAATTCTCCAAGCCAGGCTTCAACACTGCGAGAACAGTGAACTTCCAGATGGTGAAGCTGGATTTAGAAAAGGCAGAGGAACCACAGATCAAATTGTCAACATCCGCTGTATCATCGAAAAGCAAGAGATTTCCAGAATAGCATCTATTTCTGCTTTATTGACTATGCCAAAGTCTTTGACTGTGTGGATCACAATAAACTGTGGAAAATTCTGAAAGAGATGGGAATACCGGACCACCTTATCTGCCACTTGAGAAATCTGTATGCAGGTCAGGAAACAACAGTTAGAACTGGACATGGAACAACAGACTGATTCCAAATAGGAAAGGGAGCCTGACAAGGCTGTATACTGTCACCCTGCTTATTTAACTTACACGCAGAGTACATCATGAGAAAGGCTGGGCTGGAGGAAGCACAAGATGGAATAAAGATTGCTGGGAGAAATATCAATAACCTCAGTGGCATCCGGTCCCATCACTTCATGGCAAATAGATGGGAACAATGAACATGGTGATAGCTTCTGTGCAGCAGAGTATTTTTAAGTATGGAAAGGGACAGAGAAAGCTTCTAACACTAACATCAGAAGGAGGACGGAGAGAGCCCCACTTTTCAAGAGAGAATTATAGCAAGAGAATTATATCATTTTTAATTGGTTATTCAGTTCAGTTCAGTTCAGTGACTCAGTCGTGTCCGACTCTTTGCGACCCCATGAATCGCAGCACGCCAGACCTCCCTGTCCATCATGAATTCCTGGAGTTTACTCAAACTCATGTCCATCAAGTCGGTGATGCCAGTGAGCCATCACATCCTCTGTCGTCCCCTTCTCCTGCCCCCAATCCCTCCCAGCATCAGGGTCTTTTCCAAAGAGTCAACTCTTCACATGAGGTGGCCAAAATCTTGGAGTTTCAGCTTCAACATCAGTCCTTCCAATGAACACCCAGGACTGATCTCCTTAGGATGGACTGGTTGGATCCCCTTGCAGTCCAAGGGACTCTCAAGAGTCTTCTCCAACACCACAGTTCAAAAGCATCAATTTCTCAGTGCTCAGCTTTCTTCACAGTCCAACTCTCACATCCATACATGACTACTGGAAAAACCATAGCCTTGATGGACCTTTGTTGGCAAAATAATGTCTTGCTTTTTAATATGCTGTCTAGGTTGGTCATAACTTTCCTTCCAAGGAATAAGTGTCTTAATTTCATGGCTGCAGTCACCATCTGCAGTGATTTTGGAACCCCCCAAAATTGGTTATTACAGTAAGTCAAAAGAATGTCTCAATGTTGTAAAGACCCTACTAGAAACACTCCCACAATTTACATTTTAAGATGATAGGATTAGTCTGAAGATTTACTGGAAGGAGAAACTGTCCTCAAGTTGGATACATTGTTGTTGCATAGTACTTCAGTTCAGTTCAGTTCAGTCACTCAGTCGTGTCCAACTCTTTGCCACCCCATGGACTGCAGCACACCGGGCATCCTTCTCCATCACCAACTCCCAGAGCTTGCTCAAACTCCTGTCCACTGAGTTAGTGATACCATCCAACCATCTCATCCTCTGTTGTCCCCTTCTCCTCCTGCCTTCAACCTTTCCCAGCATCAGAGGCTTTTCATATGAGTCAGATCTTCACATCAGGTGGCCAAAGTACTGGAGTTTCAGCTTCAACATCAGTCCTTCCAATGAACACCCAGGACTGATTTCCTTTAGGGTGGACTGGTTGGCTCTCCTTGCAGTCCAAGGGACTCTCAAGAGTCTTCTCCAACACCACAGTTCAAAAGCATCAATTATTTGGTGCTCAGCTTTCTTCATAGTGCAATTCTCACATCCATACATGATCACTGGAAAAACCATAGCCTTGACTAGAGGGATCTTTGTTGGCAAAGTAATGTCTCTGTTTTTTAATATGCTGTTTAGGTTGGTCATAACTTTCCTTCCAGAGAACAAGCATCTTTTAATTTCATGGCTGCAGTCCCCATCTGCAGGGATTTTGGAACCCCAAAAAGTTAAGTCTGACACTGTTTCCACTTTTTCCCCATCTATTTGCCATGAAGTGATGGGATCAGATGCCCTGATCTTAGTTTTCTGAATGTTAGGCTTTAAATCAACTTTTAGGTTCACTCTCCTCTTTCACTTTCACTTTCATCAAGAGGCTCTTTAGTTCTTCTTAAGTTTCTGCCATAAGGGTGGTGTCATCTGCATATCTGAGGTTATTTCTCCTGGCAATCTTGATTCCACCTTGTGCTTCATCCAGCCCAGTGTTTCTCATGATGTACTCTGCATATAAGTTAAATAAGCAGGGTGACAATATACAGCTTTTTCCTATTTGGAACCAGTCTGTTGTTCCATATCCAGTTCTAACTGTTGCTTCCTGACCTGTATCCAGATTTCTCAACAGGCGGGTCAGATATTCTGGTATTCCCATCTCTTGAAGAATTTTTCACAGTTTATTGTGATTCACACAGTCAAATACTTTGCCATGGTCAATAAAGCAGAAATAGATGTTTTTTTCTGGAATTCTCTTGCTTTTCTGATGATCCAGCAGATGTTGGCAATTTGACCTCTGGTTCCTCTGCCTTTTCTAAAAGCAGCTTGAACAACTGGAAGTTCACAGTTCACATATTGTTGAAGCCTGGCTTGCAGAATTTTGAGCATTACTTTGCAATGTTGTGAGATGAGTTCAATTGGTGTGGTAGTTTGAGCATTCTTTGGCATTGTGTTTCTTAGGAATTGAATGAAATAGTCTTTAGCATTTAGTTTAAACTGAGTTGTTTGTTGTGTAATCATCAGTTCTGGGCATTTATGTGACTAAGACTAAGGAATGTCAAAAAAAAAAAAAAAGAGCAAAAAGTTTGTCCTTTTTTCCTTCTTGAGTTTCCAGACCCCTATCTCCTCTTTGAGAGCCCCAGACCCCTTTCTCTTCCCCAGGCACCCCCGACTTCTTATCAACCTGCCTAGGAATTAACTCTATCAGTAGCTTAGCTGGTAAAGAATCCACCTGCAATGTAGGAGACCCCAGTTTGATTCCTGGGCAGGGAAGATCCCCTGGAGAAGGGACAGAATACCCTCTCCAGTATTCTTGGGCTTCCCTGGTGTTTCATGTGGTAAAGAATCTTCCTATTATGCGGGAGACCTAGATTTGATCTGTGGGTTGGAAAGACCCCCTGGAGGAGGGCATGGTTACTCACTCCTTTCTTTCCTAGAGAATCCTTGACAGAGGACATTGGTGGGCTACAGTCCATGGGGTCACAAAGAGTCAGACATGGCTGAGCGACTAAGCACAGCACAACAGAAATCAAAAGCTGTAACTGAAATAAGCTTTTAAAAAAAACACATTTTTTAATGGAAACTCCTTCTGGTTCATTGCACAATATCAGCAATATTATGCAAATTATGAGAATAAGTATAAGATTATATTTATCTTTATCATAGCAAAATTGAAAAAAAAAAATGAAAACTGTGTTTGCTGTATCCAAGTAGGTATTTATCTTAGGTAATGCATTCTAATGCATTTATTATCCATCTTAAAATGACATACACCTAAATAAATTATCTACATTCAATATGTTATATAAAATTCAAAGACTCTCTAAAAGTCAAAGTAGTTATTTTAATAATCTATTAATTTTATAGATAATTATTATTTATTTATAGGCTGCATATTATGTAACCAGTACTATACTAATCTCTCTGAATATAAAATTGAACAAAATTACTTAGAATTTTTGTCCTTAGAAACCCATAGATGCTAGAAATGTAGGCAGATAGGAAATCTACTAGGTTTCATATATCCATGAAAATCGAAACCATATTGGAAACATTGTAGGTTTAAACACTCTTTAGATGTTTTTGATTTTTAAATTGCTACTCAATCACAAAAAGTTCAGTAAATATGTGCTAAACATGCTTCTTCCAAAAATACTAAATGCAATTAAAAAATAAATTTAAAGATTTAATCAATTATAATAGTGCCACCTATAATGAATTAATTTTTTCTTAAACATATCTCTCTCTCTTTATGTGACTGTGTGTGTGCGCGCACATGCATGTAGATTCATTCTGCAAATAAAAAATAGCTTGCTTGAATGATCTTAAAAATTAAGTAATTCTAGAGACAGATTCTGGTAAAACTGAAAGAATATTCTTGGGAAGTGGGAAAAGGTCTTACAATGGCAAGAAGCCATAATGTTTTTAAGTTGCCTGGTGGGGACTTTTTTCTTTTAATTTTTATATTGTATTGGGGTATATCTGATCAATAAAAAATGTTGTGACAGTTTCAGGTGAATAGAGAAGGGACTCAGCCATATACATATATATAGATATACATATCCATTCTCTCCCCAACTGCCCTCCCATCCAGGCTGCCACACTACTTTGAGCCAAGTTCCATGTGTTATATGGTAGTTCACTGTTGGTTATCCATTTTAAATACAGCAGTGTGTACATGTCCATCCCAAAGTCTAGCTGTCCATCCCCTCTACCCCTCAGTCTTTCCCTTGGCAATCATAAATTTGTTCTCTAAGTCTTTGAGTCTCTTTTTGTTTTATAAGTAAGTTCAACTTGGTGGGAATTATTGTTGATTCTGATATAAGCAGGAAAGATTGTCTTTAAGGACTTACAAGTTGTCATAGTGTAAGTGTTCAATAAGTAGACAGGCTGTCTTGAGTTATTTTAAGGTAAGTGCTTGATAAGTATCTTGACTTTCTGGCAGATATGCCTTCCTTAGGACAATAAGTGGCCAAAAGATCAGATCCCATCCAGGCTGAGGCATGCACAGGGTGTAGTCATATGATGATGTGAAAGAGCTTAATCTCATAATGACTATATAAGAAACTGTAGAAGAAATGCTCTTGCCTGCTAGAAGACCAAAGAATATAGCCAACTGATAAAAGCAAGGCTGATACTTTTTGAAAAAGAGATTACATTTTAAAAAAAGGAAAAGCAAGAAAATTTTTAAAAAGGAGGAAGGAAAAGTAAAGTAAAAGAATGAAGGGAGGAAAAAAGGAAGAAATGAAAATAGAACAAATTGTTAAAATTATTACAGAGCTAAAGACTTTAAAATGTTTTGGTGTCAGAACAAGAACTGTTTTCTGCTGCTGAACTATAAAAGTCACAAACAGAATCAGAAATATTATTTATTTGAAAATATAGTTATAGAAAGTATTGGACTGTTCAAAAGACTACGAAGATTGTAATGACAAGTTACAGATAAAATTTACCAAAAATCCAGAAAGGAAAATTTCCATATCTTTCACCAAATTATGTCTTATCCAAATGCTTAATGTGTTTTAGGAGTTAATGGTTACAATGCAAAATGTTGTCTAATCAAATATGAAATTGACAAAAATTGTTTAACTTTCCTACTCTGAGCAAGTCAATGCCAAAGAATATAGTCAATTTAAATAATAATTTGCTATTTTGCATAATTAATTGTCATCAATTTTCAAACATTTTACATTTTAGAAACACTAAACTGTTATTTTATCTGTAAAGTCATTTTAAGGTATTTTATTTACCATAACATTCTATATGAAATTATGTAAAAAAGATGTAATTATAAACACATCTGAACTTGAAGCCCAGTTCTGGAGATGTTGCCCTCCAGCCAAGCTGTATTATTCTCAAAAGCTCACGTTACATTGATATGGGCAAAATGAGGTAAGTCTCAAATCAACTGCATTATACAAGCTTGGTTGAAATATTAAAGATTTGTTTGGGAAAATCCACATGTTAGCAAGTAAACAAGTACATAAATCTCTGTGGTCTAGAGTCTATTCCTTTTGGTCAAACAGATTTTCAATCAGAATATCAAGTATATAACTCATTCTCTTTTGACATTATTGAAGACAATTTTGGAATTTCCCAAATCTTAAGTCAAAATGCTGAGATTACTCATTCAAAAAACAGGATCATGAGGAAAGTGCTACAGTTTGAAGTTCACTTTTTTTTATTTTAATTACCCAAGTTCTTCCTAGATTGACATGTACTATGTGTTATTTACTTTTTCTTATATAAAATCTAGCCATAATATCTGATGATGATCTTATTAGGCAACTATCTAACCAAAAGGATTTTAGAACCATACAGAATCAGATTTATCTTAGAAATAAGAGCTGTTTCTCTGAATTTGTAAATGTCTTTATCTTCTAAACCTTATTGTATCTTTGTGCAATATACAATTCTAAAAGCAATTCACCTAAGAATAGAACCACTGTGTGCTTCATTACACTCAAAGATCACTCTTTGGCTCAAAATAAACATGGATATGGAGAAAAACTGTTTTCTGGGCTTTACACAATTACCCTCATCTTCCCACTCAATGTACTTCTGTTACCTAGAATGTTCACAAAAGATTATCTGAAGAACATATTTGACAACAAAATGCATACTCAAATACTTCAACAATACTGATACAAGATACTATTATATTGACCTGAACAGTATTCAGTTCAAGACATAAGTGATAGAAATTTTAAATTATCTAAGATAACATTCACTTCTAAACAGATAACTCTCAAATCACAATAAGCCGTGTAACTTAATTCTTGACCATATCAAAGAATAAGAAACTCCACTGTATGCCCTCACATAGATGCAAGAAGCGGGATTATAGATATGGAGGCAATCTTTGCCATATTTTGTTGTTCTGGTCACTCTCCACTCGCAAAAAAAAAAAAAACAAACACCACACTTCACCCTCCTTGCTGTTCTTCAACCACTAAGTTGAGTTTGACTCTTTGCGACCTGTGGACTGTAACCTGCTAGGCTCCTCTGTCCATGGAATTTCCCAGACACAATAACAGAAGTGGGTTGCCATTTCCTTCTCCAGGGGATATTTCCAAATCAGAGACTGACCCCACATCTCCCACATTGGTAGACAAGTTCTTTACCACTGAGCCACAAGGAAAGCACTCCCCACCCATCATCCAATAGCAATACTAAAAGTGCCATTACCCACTGCTTGTCCAGTATTTGCACATTAAGTGCAGTCCTTTCCATCAGTCTTATACATGACTTTCATAACCCTCTATTGCAAAGCAAAGGTCTACAAAATATGGCCTCTGGTCCAGCTGACTGCTTACTTTCTTTATTTTTTTAATAAAGTTTTATTGGAACCCAGCTATACTCATTTGTTTACATGTTGACTATGATTACTTTCAATGCTACAATAACAGATGTGAGTAGGATGGAATAGTTCTGGCAGAGATTTTATGGCCTCCAAACCTAAAATATTTAGTATTTAGCCTTGTACGAAAAAGTTTATCATTGCCTACTTTAAAGAATAAAGTATGTTGCTACTCAATAGGCAATGGTAGAGAAGAGGTAAAATAATCATTTTACCATGTGCATGCATGCTAAGTTGCTTCAGTTGTGTCCAACTCTTTGTAACCCTATGGAATGTAGCCTGCCAAGCTGCTCTGTCCATGTAATTCTCCAGACAAGAATACTAGAGTGGGTTGCCATGCTTTTCTCCAGGAGATCTTCCCTACCCAGGGAATGAACCTCTGTCTCCTATGGCTCCTGCATTGCAAGAATATTCTTTTCCAATGAGCCACCAGAGAAGCCCCCATTTTACCATAGTCCCCCTCAAAAAATTATATTAGAAACACAGAATGGGATATTTGATTTGTCACTGACAGGAATTTTAGCAATCATTTGCTTTGACAATAACAGGAACCCCTGAATTTGATTTTGAGTTTGTTCTTTGAAAGAATGTTCACTTATTCTGCCTGCATTCTAGATGAGTCTTCTTTGCTTATTAGGCTACTTGGGTCTGAGAGTTAATTTTCAGTTATCAACTTTATTGAGTCAGGAGGTGCTCAGATAGCTGGTGAAACATTATTTCTGTATATATCTTAAGATTTTCCAAAAGAGATTAGCATTTAAATGTGTAGACTGAGTAGAAAGATCCTCATCAGTGTGGATGGCATCATCTAATCCATTTTAGGTCTGAATACAACAAAAAGGCAGAGGAAGAGTAAATTTGCACTATGTTTCAACATTCATTTTCTGCTATCTGATAACAGTTTTCCTTGTTCTTGGGCCTTCAGACTCTGACCAGGACTTGCAATATTGACCCCCACCCCCAAACCCCAACATCTCCAGTTCTCAAGCCTTTGGACTTGAACTGGAACTTGACTCACCAATAATTCCCCTAGTTCTCCAGGCTTTGAAGTAGGGTTGAATTATAGCATTATTTAATTACTTCATTGTGTATGGGCAGGCAAAGGGCTTGCTAGAGGTAAATTGTGGACTTCTTAATCTTCATTATCACATAAAATTATTCTTACAATGAATCTCCTTAAGTAAATAAATCTTATAATATATTCTTTGTTTCTCAAAAGAAATCTAATATAATTATTATAATTGATGAAAGTGATAGGGACTTGGTGTCATTAAGGGCTATACACTTGTTATGATGCTAGTTTAAGGGTAGTGTTTTATTTTAAAGCTCAGAAAGAAAGAAAAAAAAAGATTATCTCTTTGAAAAGAAAATCTACTGAAATTTAGAATTTATGTTATTTGTTTTTTCTTGATTTTTCTGTGATACAAAACAGCCTTTAAAATATCAATGACTTTTAACATCAACAAATGTTTATTTTTGACCACATTACATTTTAAACATGAGTCAGCAACATCTCTGTTTAGCTCCAGGCTATGAATAAGCTTTTGGTCAGCTTCACTTTTCTTCAGTCATGGTCCACTTTTCTTCATTCTGGATCAAGCCTTTTGGAGCAGTTTCAATTTTAGACAATGCATTCTCAGAACAACAAGAAAGTTGATTGGACTGTACAATGACTTTTAAAGTTTTTGTTTCTATATGGCATATTCATGCCCATTCATATTCCACTGGGCAAGCAAACTCAGTATTATTGGAGAAAGGAAGTATGCACAATGCATAGAGCACACTGAAATTCACCGGGTAGTCACTCAGAATGCTTAATATGTTTTCACAGATGAGAAATACATAGCATAAACTCTAATACAATCTGATACTTTAAGCATCAGGTCTTGTTAACTTCCAATCATTTCTTCGCATCAATAGTTACAATCAAAGTTCTCCCCCAAATATACATCTTAAGCCTAACTTACATTTTTGTGTATTCATTAACACGCCTCTTTGTCTCAAATTGAAGAAATTGTTTTGAAGCCATTAAGGTTAGTTTTGTTTTTTTGTGGGGAAGGGAGAGTAAAAAAGGATAGCTCATTACTTTGCGGGCAAATGGGGGCATAGCAGCCTCCTGCCTGGGCTGAGTTTTAAGAATTCACCTTTAATTTAAATGCTTCCTGCAAAGCTAAGTCTTTCCATGTGTATTTTGTACTTTTGCAAGGGGCTTTTCTAACCCATTAAAGACTAGATTTTATTCCTTTTTATTTCTGCTTGAAAACCAACAATTTCTTGCCTGAAATTATCTCTTTAATTTAATCATGTCCTAAACTACCTGTTAACATATCACAACCAGGCCCAACAATCTGTTATCCAGTCACTTTCCAGAAAGTCAGAGGATAGATAGACACATTGCCTGCCTTTCAAATTATCACAGAAATCCTTTTTCCCAAATGTTTTGTAATGCTTAAGCAGGATCTCCTATCAATATTCTTATCGTCAAATTCCTAAATTGACAACACACATTTTAAGTTACTCTTTGGAAGTGCTTCACTTCAAAGAACAATATCTGTGTATATGAAAGTAATTCCAGCTAGAACAGATCAACCATGAAATCTAAGCCCCTGGACGTTAACTTAATTCTCACTTACTTGATGGTGTGGTGTAGATGTTTTACACGCAGATTCAGTGTCAGTTCTGCTATCAGTAGCTAACGGACCAATATCGGAAGACAGAGGATTAGTCCTAGTAAATTATGTTTTAGGAAGGGGTATATACCTCTTTATTTTACCTTCCACTGACTCAAACACAGAAAGATGGACATAACCTAAGTGAAAGGGAAGATGGGAAGCATGGTCTTGTTTTATGCTGCGGACAAAGCACAATGCTTTATTTGCTACCCTTGAACCAGCTAACTGAGAAGTTCATGAGTTTCCTTAACTTTATGAGAAAAAAAAAAAAAAATCTATTGGTTCTAAATTTTGTTTTGTTCCATTCCGTACTTTTGGCAGCATTAACTCAATAGTAAACACTAGGAAGTTAATTTAATTTCTGTATTTTCATCAAGATAGTGGGGAAAGATAATTAGTACAGTTAAGTCAGATAATATATATAATTTGGAAAATGTTCAAAACTCCACATATGCTAATTTTTTCACCATCAGAAAGTTCTACATTACAAAAAATTTAATAAATCATTTTAAGGTTATATACTTCAAAACTATGATTTAATTGTACTTTCATAAATTTAGCTGTTAATCAAATGTGTGAACCCTGATGATTAAAATGTAATGATTTTTCCATGAAAACTGTGAAATTTTCTCCATTATATTTCACATTTCACAGGTAAATAAATAATAATAGATTAGAACATTAGATAATTTACAAATTATTGAAACTTCCAGGACAATTTTCTTTGCATTATTAAAATGAGTATGTATTTCTACTGGCAGATATATGAAGAACTAGACTACTTGTAATCATAAGACCTCTTACAAATGAGAGATCTCTTTTAAATAAAGGACATCACAAATATGCATACAACTATTTAGGACTATTCTTATACTTCACCATGATCTCTTTATAGTATATGTTTTTTATATGTGTATTTTGAAGAATTATGTAAATCAGCAAGTTAAATTTCTGCCTTTTACGGTTGCATTTACTATTGAATGGAGAAGGAAATGGCAACCCACTCCAGTACTCTTGTCTGGAAAATCCCATGGATGGAGGAGCGTGGTAGGCTACAGTCCACGGGGTCACAAAGAGTCAGACATGACTAAGCGACTTCACTTTTCCTCACTTTCTTTACTACTGAATTCTGTAAAAGTGCTTTATCTAAAAAAAAAAAAAAAAAAGAGGGAGAGAGAGACATAGTTGATTTACAATCTTATGGTTAATTTCTGCTCTACAATTAAGAACTCAGCTATACATAGTATTGCATTCTTTTATAAGAAATACTGAAGTTGCTTCATTTATTCAAAGATATCTTTCATATCTCATATTTTACTATCAGTAACAATCAGCTGCATATCTTCTGATATTCATCCTTCTGTGTAGATTTATATGTGCTTCTGGAATTATATCTTTCTGCACGAATGTTCCTTTAACATTTCATGTAGTGTGCCTGCCGGTGATAAATTATTTCAGTCTTTGTATGTTTGAAAAACGCTTGTATTTCACCTCATTTTTTGTGTTGTTATTTGACGATGATATGGTTGTTTTGTTTTGCTTTGTTTTTGAACACTTGACCACATATTTGAAAGATAGTTTTGCCTGGGATAAAAGTTTGAGTTGCAGTGTTTTCTGTTCTTTTCTTTTTGCTCTATGTTGTTTTATATTGTTCTCTTTTCATTACTTTAATCACTCTATCTTCTTCTGTGCATTGTTTCTGACTGGATTTTGTGGTCTCTCTCTCTTTTTTTTCCTATGAATTATGTACTGCCCATTCATCCACCCAGCACTGGTTGCTTTTACAATTGTTTTCTTTATCACCGCTGCTGCTGCTGCTAAGTCGCTTCAGTCGTGTCTGACTCTGCGACCCCAGACACGGCAGCCCACCAGGCTCCCCTGTCCCTGAGATTCTCCAGGCAAGAACATGGGAGTGGGTTGCCATTGCTTTCTCCGTCTTTATCACTGGCCTTGAGCATTTTGATGATTCTGTGCCTTTGTGTAGTTTTCTTCACATTTGTTGTCCTAAGTTTTCACTAAACTTCTTGGATATATGAGTACATAATTTTCATTGCTTGGAAATTTTTTAGATATTTTATTGAAATATCTTACATGATCATTTTCTACTTTTAGGATTTCATTTGCCTGTGTATGAAACCACTTCAAATTCTCCTGCAATTAATGTATTAATAATAGCTAATTTAATATTAATAATACAAAATTTATTTTATAATTTTAATAACTGTGATTATTATTATTTTTATTCTTGTTTCTATGTTTTATTTTGTATAGTTTCTATTGCTATGTGTACTTTTAATTCTATAGAAAAAATATTTAAGTAGCTATAATATAAAGCACTAGTGTTTTGGATATGGTTCAATCTTTCATTTTCAAATAGCAATGACTTGAGCTTAAAATAGGTAGTCACTTAAATTATAAGTATCTTAGTTTCTCCTATGTAATCTTTAATATTGGGATCCTGGACTTTCACTGATTTTCAAACATTTTTCCCTAGGATACTCAGTTTCCTTGGAGGTGAAGAGAGATATCAGACATCAAACAACCCATGCTACAATTTCCTCATCTGTCTTAAAGTCCAAGGGTCTTGTAGGATTGTTTCATATTTTAGGTTTCACTATAGGAATTTGTTTAAAAGTAATGGAATTTTCCAGATACATGATCTCTTATGTATTTTATAATCTCAATATTGTGATTAGATTCCTAAAATCAAGCAGTGATTTGTTTGCCTCAAAGAGCAGGTTAAAGTTGCTAAAATTAACCAGAAACACCTGCATCTTATCTCTGTTGGACTTTAACCTACTTGTTACAGATCTTTGCCTGTGTTCATGACACTGGGACTTATAAATTTCTTAATATGTTGATATTAACTTCAACTCTATACCACCAACAAACAGGATTCACAACGTTTCTGCATAAACCTTCTTTCATGGCATTTGTTCTAAAAACATTGTTCACACCCTTTCTATATGAGTCTACACTTGCTTCTAAAAATACAAAAGTGTGACTGTATAGTTGTCATGATGTTCAGCATCTAGGAGGGGATGAGGCTTGTAAACCGTTTCCTTAATGTTGTTACCAGATAGAGTTGAGAGGACCCTTCCTTGTAGGGCTCAGTTCTTGGTAAGGACCCAAGGCAGAATCTGAGGTCTTACCTGTGATAAAAACAAGCTTATTGAAGAAAGAATGGAAAGAACACCTTAAGAGAGAGGTAGGCCAAACCAAGAGAGGGAAAGGCACTGGAATGATGAGGTACAGGGTTTTCAAGACAGAATTGTACATATTCATCTAGGCAGACCTGGACTGACAGTTTTGACTGACAGTTGCAAGTTAGTGGGCTTCCCTGACGGCTCAGTGGGTAAAAGAATCCATCAGTAATGCAGGAGACACAGGAGATGCAGGTTCAATCCCTGGTTCAAGAAAACCCCCTGAAGGAAGAAATGGCAACCCTCTCCAGTATTCTTGCCTAGAAAATTCCATGGGCAGAGGATCTTGGCAGGCTACAGTCCAGGGGGTGGCAAAGAGTCGGACACAACTGAACGACTGAACTGACTGACTGACTGAGTGGGCTCCCAGCTATCCAAGGTAACTTGAGGGCACAGCTGTGCATCAAGGGCTCAGGTGCCAGAATTAGAAGTCTCTGTGGCTACTTTGCATCATATCTGTGAGCTCTGCTGGGCCAAACCAGAGCCAGTCTGGGGTGGAGTTTAGAGATTAGTTTGAATCTTTTTGCTTCCACCACCCCATGCTGCTTATACGTAATTTCCTACCTAACAATGTTTAAAAGGTAATGTGATAAGTTCTATGAGACAACTGTTTTGAATGTGGATGAAAATGGATCATAAGCTCATTGATTGAATATTTAGGTATTCAAGATAGAGTCCAAAGAGGAAGTAAGTAATACATGTGGTAAGTTTCAAAAGATATAGCAGTCTTCCATAAAAGGAAGATTGGCCTCTGACTGACTTGTTTTCATGCTGTCAGTTGAATTCTAGTAAACTAAATTTTATCTGTGGATTGATTAAGAAGACCACAGGAAAAAAAAAAATACTGAAAATTATTTATAGTAGGTCAAAGTGGACTAGGCAGTAACATTATAATCACAAACTAGTGCATATTCATTGCTATCAAAAAGCCTAAACAAGTAATAATATAATACATACATTTGGTTTATATTAATACTTTTATTATGAAGGACTTCCCTGATAGCTCAGTTAGTATAGAATCCATCTGCAATGCGGGAGACCTGGGTTCAGTCCCTGGGTTGGGAAGATCCCCTGGAGAAGGGAAAGGCTACCCACACCAGTATTCTAGCCTGGAGAATTCCATGGACTGTATAGTCCACAAGGTCACAAAGAGTCAGATACAACTGAGCAACTTTAATTTTCAGCTTTATTATGAACTGTGGATCAATTAATTTAATTACCATAACTATTTCAATATTAAAATGTATATAGTACCTGCATAAGTGTAAAAAGTAACATATTTTTAAAGTAAATTATTGACATATGAAATACCTACCATAGAAACCATTTGAATGTCTATTAAAAAATTGCATTTATTTAAATCCAGTTCTAATATTTTACATGAACATGCACAATGTAACATTTTCTCTTACATTGTTATTTTTAATCTATTATACTTCATTTCTATTGAAAATGCAATTTCAAAAAAAAAAAAGAAAAGAAAATGCAATTTCTGTTCAGTTCAGTCGTTCAGTCGTGTCCCTTTGCGACCCTATGAATCGCAGCACACCAGACCTCCCTGAGTTTACTCAGACTCATGTCCATCAAGTCAGTGATACCATCCAACCATCTCATTGTCTGTCGTCCCCTTCTCCTCCTGCCCCCAATCCCTCCCAGCATCAGGGTCTTTTCCATTGAGTCAACTCTGCATGAGGTGGCCAAAGTATTGAAGTTTCAGCTTCAGCATCAGTCCTTCCAGTGAACACCTAGGATTGATCTCCTTTAGGATGGACTGGCTGGATCTCCTTGACAATTCAAAAGCATCAATTCTTCGGTGCTCAGCTTTCTTCACAGTTCAACTCTCACATCCATACATGACCTCTGGAAAAACCATAGCCTTGACTAGATGGACCTTTGTTGGCAAAGTAATGTATCTGCTTTTTAATATGCTATCTAGGTTGGTCATAACTTTCCTTCCAAAGAGTAGGTGTCTTTGAATTTCATGGCTGCAATCACCATCTGCAGTGATTTTGGAGCCCCCCAAAATAAAGTCTGACACTGTTTCCACTGTTTCCCAGTCTATTTCCCATGAAGTGATCGGACCGGATGCCATGATCTTAGTTTTCTGAATGTTGAGCTTTAAGCCAACTTTTTCACTCTCCTCTTTCACTTTCATCAAGAGGCTTTTTAGTTCTTCTTCACTTTCTGCCATAGAGTGATGTCATCTTCATGTCTGAGGTTATTGATATTTCTCCCAGCAAACTTGATTCCAGCTTGTGCTTCTTCCAGTCCAGCATTTCTCATGATGTACTCTGCATATGAGTTAAATAAGCAGGGTGACAATATACAGCCTTGACTTACTCCTTTTCCTATTTGGAATCAGTTTGTTGTTCCATGTCCAGTTCTAACTGTTGCTTCCTGACCTGCATATAGGTTTCTCAAGAGGCAGGTCAGGTGGTCTGGTATTCCCATCTCTTTCAGAATTTTCCACAGTTTATTTTAATGTGCAGTTATTTTCATTTACTATATATTATGTTATAAAATAATAGACTTATGCTTGTAAACATATAAATATATTATATTCACAGACTTTGCAGAGTGGACCACTAAATCAGGCAAATCTGTGTTTGAATTCTCATGATAAGTGAATTGAGATACAAGTAATTCAATGATATATTGTTTATAATATACATAATGCATTTATTATATACATTAAAAACATTTTATTTAAGATATACATATGTCAAACTGCCTAATAAAGATTCTAACACATAAAGCATATTGAGTGAGTGACTGAAGCTGCTCAGTCATGTCCGACTATTTGTGACCCCATGGCAGCCCACTAGGCTCCTCTGCCCATGTGATTTTCCAGGCAAGAATACTGGAGTGGGTTGCCAATTCCATCCCCAAAAGCATATTGAAGTCTTACTAAATATTTATTTCTAAACTACTTTTAAAGTTGTATTAACTTTTTATCTATCCTTTTAAAAGAGGATGCCATTAGAAGCAACAGTTGTTTTTAGATACATTTCTTTGTAAAATTTAATTTTATTATCTTGGGCTTACCTGGTAGCTTGGCTGGTAAAGACATTTTTAAAGAGGTGTTATGTTTTTATCTGTACATTTAAAAGAGCATGTTGTTAGAGCATGTTTTTAGATATACTTTTTTTTTTTTTTTTGGTAAACTATATTAAGTCTAAAGCACAAATCACATAAAAATGCAAATGTAATGTTGAAATATATTTACATAAATTATATTCATTGTAAAATAGCCACAGATCAGAACTTTGTGCATTTATGTTTATTCAATCAATTTGAATATTATGTTTTGAATATTGTGCTGGACACTAATATTGACATCTGGAATACATTGGAAATCAAAACGAACAATGAGCTTTGTCTTCATGGTACTTATGCTCTAGTTTTCAACAAAGTCCAGCAAAATTAATAGTACAGTTTCTATTATATTACAGGGTGATAAATGCAATGAAAAAATTAGAATACTCTAAGAGGAAATGGAATGCATCGGAGAGTGATGTAACTTAAAGCAACCATCAAGGTAAGCCATTTAAAAAGCTAATATTTGAGAAAAGGAAATAAGGATATTAGTCATGTAACTAAAGAGTTTTCCAAGCAGAGGAGAGACTTATATGAAGGGCCTAAGATGAGAATTCATCTAACATTTTCCAGGAATTGTATACCAGTCAAGATGGTTAGAGTAAAACAGGGGAAAAAAAAAAAATGGGATTAAAGAAATGACAGTGAGCTGTGGAGGGGACAGGTTCCAGATCATACATAGACTTGTAGACTACTTTGAAGACTTGGCTTGTGCTCAGAGTGAAATGATGAGTCTCTGAAAGAGTTTGCTTGTAAGAGGAAAGTAGATGGACTTAGGTTTTAAAAGGATCAGTCTAGCTGTTGTATAGAGTGTATCAGTGGAAGAAGTGCTGGAATTTGAATAGACTAACTAATTTGGGGGCTAATACAATAATCTGGAAGAGAGATGATGAAAGCAAAGACAATCTGCTAACTGGAGAAATGGTGGTAAGTGCTGTGCCTCTAGATATACTTTCGTAATTAGAGACAGATTTCCTGAAGGATTTTACATAGAGTAAAAGGGGAAAGTTAGGGGACAAGGTTGAGGAAAATATTTTAAATTGAGTGATAGCAAGAATACAGTTAAAAGTACAGCTCTGGCTGGAGAAAGAGGTAGGGATATGAGTACAATTTTCAACTGAGTCTGAGATTTCTGTTAGATATCCAAGTTCTGTTATAAAATAGATAGTTCAATGTGTAACTCTGGTTTTAGGAAGCTAGATCTGGACTGGGAGTTGATGACATTTTAAGACATGAGTTTGGATGAGATCTCAAAAGCTGTGAGTGAACTGGATAAGCAATTTGTGGTTTATCCCCCCAATGTATAAGTGGTCATCACTCAGTCATGTCCAACTCTTTGTGACCCCATAGACTGTAGCCTGCCAGGCTCCTCTGTCCATGGAATTTTCCAGGCAAGAATACTGGAGTCATCAACATTATATTATATAAACCATATATGTTGGATAGTGTAATATCACTCACTAAAAAAATACTGAATACTTATACATTCAAGAATATAGAAGAATATATGTGTGGCCATGTAGGGCCACCCAAAATGGATAAGTCATAGTGGAGAGTTCTGACAAAATGTGGTCCCCTGGAGGAGGAAATGGCAAGCCACTCCAGTATACTAGTTGTGAGAACCCTATGAACTGTATAAAAAGGCAAAAAGGTATGACACTAAAAGATGAGTCCTCCAGGTCAGTAGGTATGCAGTATGCTACTGAGGAAGAGCAGAGAGCAACTACTAAGAGCTCCAGAAAGAATGAAATGGTTGGGCCAAAGCAGAAATGATGCTCAGTTGTGGATGTGTCTGGTGATGAAAGTAAAACTCGGTACTGTAAAGAACAGTATTGCATATGAACCTGGAATGTTAGGTCCATGAATCAAGGTAAATTGTATGTGGTCAAGCAGGAGATAGCAAGAGTGAACATCGACATTTTAGGAATCAGTGGACTAAAATGGATGGAAATAAGTGACTTTAATTCAGATGACCATTTTGTTTACTATTATGGGCATAGTATTTTCCTCTACTACTATGAGGAGTAGCCCTCATA
Organism: Cervus elaphus; assembly: GCF_910594005.1. NCBI lineage: Eukaryota > Metazoa > Chordata > Mammalia > Artiodactyla > Cervidae > Cervus > Cervus elaphus. Next base: position 7,935,930 of record NC_057844.1, on the reverse strand, counting down.
GTCAACAAAAGAGTCCAAAATGCAGTTCTTGGGTGCAACCTCAAAAATGACAGAATGATCTTGGTTCATTTCCAAGGCAAACCATTCAACAACACTGCAATCCAAGTATATGTCCCAAACACTGATGCTGAAGAAGCTGAAGTTAGTTCTACAAAGACAAGGAAGACCTCCTAGAATGAACATCAAAAGAAAAAAAAAAAAAAGATGTCCTATTCACCATAGGGTATTGGAATGCAAAAGTAGGAAGATGAGATACCTGGAATAACAGGTAAATTTGGCCTTGGAGTAACAAAATTCAGGCATAAACTAAAGAAAGTAGGAGAAACAATCAGGCCAGTCAGGTATGACTTTAATCAAATCCACTATGAATACTCAGTGGAGGTGATGAATAGGTTCAAGGGATTAGATCTAGTAAAGAGACTCCCTGAAGAATTATGGACAGAGGCCTGTAATAGTGTACAAGGAGCAGCAAACAAAACCATCCCAAAGGAAAAAAAAAAAAAGAAATGCAAGAAGGCAAAGTGGTTGTCTGAGGATGTTATACAAACAGCTGAGGAAAGAAGAGAAGTGAAAAGCAAGAGAAAAAGGGAAAGATACATACAGCTAAATGCAGAGTTCCAGAGAATACCAAGGTGAGATAAGAAGGCCTTCAATGAACAATGCAAAGAAATAGAGAAAAACAACAGAAAGGGTAAGAATATATATATATCTCTCTTCAAGAAAACTGGAAATATCAAAGGAACATTTCATCCAAAGAAGGACACAATAGAGGACAGAAATGGTAAAGACCTAATAGGAACAGGGCTTACTTTGGGGCTCAGCTAGTAAAGAATCTACCTGCATTGCAGGAGACCTGGGTTCAGCCCCTGGGTTGGGAAGATTCCCTGGAGAAGGAAAAGGCTAAATGCTCCAGTATTCTAGCCTGGAGAATTGCATGGACTATATGGTCCACGGGGTCACAAAGAGTCGAATATGACTAAGCAACTTTCACTTTCACTTTAATAGAAGAGAAGAGATCAAGAAGAGGTGGTGGGAATGCATAGAAGAACTGTACAAAAAAGATCTTAATGATCCAGATAACCATGATGGTGTTGTCTCTCACTCAGATCCAGACATTCTGGAGCATGAAGTCAAGTGACCCTTAACAAGCATTACTACAAGAAAAAGTTAGTGGATATGATTTAATCCCAATTGAGCTATTTGAAATCATAAAAGATGATGCTGTTAAAGTGTGGCACTCAATATGTCAGCATATTTGGAAAACCCAGCAGTGGCCACAGGGCTGGTGAAGGTCAATCCTCACCCCAACCCCCAAGAAGGGTAGTACTCAAGAATATTAAACCACCAGATGGTTGCACTCATCCCCCATGCTAGTTAGGTTATGCTCAAAATCCTTCAAGCTAGACTTCATCATTATGTGAACCGGGAACTCCCAGATGTTCAAGCTGGGTTTAGAAAAGGCAGAGGAACCAGAGATCAAATTTCCAGTATTTACTGGGTCATAGAGAAAGCAAGAAAATTATAGGAAAAATATCTATCTCTGTTTCATTTACTATGCTAAAGCTTTTGACTATGTGAATCAACAAACTGTGGAAAGCTTTTAAAGAGATGAGGATAATAGACCATCTTAACTCTCTCCTGAGAAACCTGCATGTGATTCAAGAAGCAACAGTTAGAAACCTGTATGGAACAACTGAGTTGTTCAGGATTGAGAAAGGAGGTCAAGGCTGTTTATTGTCACTCTGTTTTTTGGAATTTTACAGAGAACAAATCATGTGAGATGCCAGGCTGGATGAATTACAAACTGGAATCAAGACTGCTGGGATAAATGTCAATGAACCGCCCCCCCCACCAACACACACACACACACACACATAATGGCTGAAAGGAAAATAGTAATTGCCAAGGGCCAGGAATAGAACAAAAGAACTTTTGATCTGATGTAAATTTTCCACATCTTTATTGCATTTCTGTTTATATGCATAGAATAGATTTTTTAAAACCACCACCACCCAATTTTTTTTTAATGTTATGGAAATATGGAAGTAAATTTTCTGGAAATATAGAAGCAAACTTGAATGAAGTTGACTTTTAAAAAAGTCTCAAACAGGGGTACATATCTCTCCATGGATACATCAGGAATACACCTTCAGACACAGAAGTGCATGCAGAACACCAGCTGAGAGTGAACAGGAGTACCTAACCAACAAAAAGAATATATAGACCTCATTAGGAGAAGGGAGCTAGGGGGGGGAAACAGGAGTGTTAATAGGACCGGGCCTGCCCCTGGCAGGTGGGGTAACTGCAGCAGGGGTCCGATCCCCATATTGGGGCAATTGTGTGAGTCAGAGGAGAAGCAATTAAGGCTGAGAGTGAAACAGCTGATCTGTGGCAGCCTAAATGGAATGAGAATCAGACAATCCTTGCCACAGCCATACACAAGCCGGAGAGGGACGCAGGTCCCCTAGAAGGTGAGTGGTTGGGAGCTGGAGTTTAGGGATTGTGGAGCAATCCCAGCGTGAGGGTTGCTGTTGACTGTGGAGAGATGGATCGAGGGGATGCTAGGGAGGCGATCAGGGTGGGAAATGCTGGTGGAGGAAAGCCAGGCAGCCATGGAAGCAAGAGATACTGCTGAGTCACACTTAGGGGGTGGAGCCTTCACCATAGCCTCTCTCTCTCCACACGCCAGCATCGGCAGCAGAACAATAGAGTGGCTGGCCCATCAAATGCCTGACAGACTGAACTACAGAATAGGACCCCACCCAGGGTGCCACTTTAAGTGACGGATGTGCCAATATACAGAGTAGGTCCCCAGCCAGGGTGACACCTCTATGTGCCTGACATGCTGAACAAACAGCGAAGGGCCCCAGGCAGCGGAGCCCTCTATGTGTGTGGAATGGTGGAGCTATGGAGAAAGACTGGTCAAAGAGGCCTTCTGATCACCAGCTACAAGAGGCTCACAAAAAAGACTCTGACAGGGCCATAACTCTTACGGCAGAGGCAGTCCATGTCCCTGCACACTTGGCACCACCAGGGTCCCCACAACCCAAGCAGCTGTGCTATCTTCATGCTCAAATCTCACACTGGCAGAGCTGCAACAGGCAAACAGAAGTCTTGTGTCTAGGCACACAGGGTCGCTTCAGTTGTGTCCAACTCTTTGTGACCCTCTGGGCCGTGGCCTGCCAGGCTTCTCCTGGGGGTTCTCCAGGCAGGAGTACTGGAGTGTATTGGACAGTACTGGTTGCCATTCCCTTCTACAGCGTTATATTTCCTGCTGCCCTAGCTGCCGACTCCCCTGAGTACCTGGTGCTGCCAGGACCCCTGCAACGCAAGCAGCTGCACCGCCACTGCAGGGCAGACTCAGGAGCAAGCCCCAGTGGACGACCGGCATCCGGAAGTGGAAATAAAGCTACAAATGAAACCCAGGGGCAGTGTGGCAAAGGAAGAAGACCCAAAACCTCCCCACCGGCCTTACAAGGTGTAGATTAAGTCCACATTATCAACTAGGCAGATTCTGTGTCTATGGACTATATAAAAGGACATTGAGAGCTCCCAGAAAAGAAAACACACTAGTTCTGATAGCTTGGACATTGGAGGCAAGAACACACAGGAGTAGTACCAGGTTAGAATCTGAGCTGCCCCCACAGCAGGTCCAGAGATCAGCACAGTGTTGGAGGGCATCTTAGGGAGGTGAGGTGGACTGTGACTCCCAGTGAGGGAACGGATTCTGACAGCAGATACTGAAAAAACAAAACAAAACAAAACAAAACATTGATTATTCTTATGTTTAGACTTGTTCTGTAGATTATTTTCTATTATTTTCTTTTTTCTTTTTCTCCCCCCCCCCACCCCGCCCACCGACACTATAGTTGTTGATTTTATTGACACTATGAAATCTAATTAAGCTTTTGACTTATTTTTTTCAGTCAACTTTTCATTGTGCTATAAACCTCTGCCTCTATGTTGGGCTTTTGCAATTCTGTGGAGTTTTTCTTTTTCTTTTGTTCCTTTTTTTTTTCCAAGTTTTTTAAACCTATTATTATTTTTTCTACATTTACTCCTTTGCTTTTCCTACTGCTCTTTTCAACTTGCAGTTAATTTTAAATGTATATAAATGTTCATCTACCTTATTTAACTTTGCATTCCTATTCTTTCTTTCTTTTACTCTCAACATATTTGTTAGTTTTGTTTTCATTGCTTTATTTCCCTCTTGACATTTTGATTTAGTCTTGTTTTTCAGTTTGCTCTTTATTTGCTTTTATTCTTAACTCGTAGATATAATGTTTGGCTTCCTTTGTTTGCCAGCTAATCTATTGTATTTTATTGTTGTTGGACTGTTTTGGTTTTGCTTATGGTTGTATACGTATATGTGCACATTCCATTGTTTTATTGTTATTTGCCTGATTTTCAACTGTCACTTGTCTGGGATTCATCTTTGGTTTCTCATTTTGGGGCATTTATTTTAATCTCACTTAATGCCATACAAATCTCTTGTGGAATCTCCATTCCTGACCAGAGAGTAAGCCCTGAGTCTTTGGAGTTGGAGCACTGATTACAAGACCCTAGATTACCAGAGAACTAGCTCTACAGAGTATCAAATAGTGAGAACTCACACGAAGGAAACCACTTGATTACAAAAGTTGGCATCACCCAACCACCACTAGTACCCTGTGAAGGACAACACATCTAAAAAAATTTTTAAAAAGTACAAACCAAATCATTAGCAGGCAGGATTAACACCTCACTCAGCCTTGCACATCAGAGAAAAAACAAAACAAAGAAATGAGCAAAATAAAACTCAACATAACCCTCACCTTACATGAAGCTCACACAAACCACTGGACCAACCTTAGGAGGGCAGAAACCAAAAGGAAGAAAGGATTCAACCTTGAAGACTGGGAAAAGGAGAACTCAAACACAATAAGGTTAAATAATAATAATAATAATGAAAAGGCAGAGAAATGCTACACAAATGGAGGAACAAACTAGAAACACAGAAGTCTAAATAAATGAAAAGGAAATTGGCAAGCCACCTGAAAAAGGATTTAGAATAATGACAGTAAAGAAATTAAAAAACCTTGAAAACAGAATGGAAAAAATGCAAGAATCAATTAAAAGAGAATAGAAAGAACTAAAGAATAAACTTACAGAGACAAACAACACAATTACTGAAATTAAAAATACTCTAGAAGGAATCAATACCAGAATATCTGAAGCCTAAGAAGGAATCAGTGAACTGGAAGGTAAAATGGTGGGAATAACTTCTGAAGAGCAGAATAAAGTAAGAATACTGAGAAGAACTGACGATAGTCTCAGAGACCTCTAGGACAATATAAAACGCACCAGTATTCAAATTATAGGGGTGTCAGAAGGAAAAGAGAAAAAGAAAGAGTATGAGAAAATTTTTGAAGTGATTAAAGTTGAAAATTTCCCCCAAAAGGGAAAGGAAACACTCAAGTCCAAGTGGTGCAGAGTCCCATACAGGATAAACCCAAGGAGAAACACACCAAGACACATACTAATCAAAGTAACATAGGCTAAACACAAAGAAAGAATATTAAACACAGCAAGGGAGGAGCAACAAGTAACATACAAGGGAAATCCCATACTCTTAACAGCTGATCTCTCAGCAGAAACTCTGCAGACCAGAAGGGAATGGCAGGGTATATTTAAAGTACTGAAAGGGAAAAATCTACAACCAAGATTCCTGTACCCAGCAAGGATCTCATTCAAAATTGATGGGGAAATCAAAAGCTTTTCAGACAAGCAGAAGTAAGAGAATTCGGTACCACCAAACCAGCTTTACAACAAATGCTAAGGGAACTTAAATAGTCAAAACAGTACAAGAGAAGAAAGTGATCTACAAAATCAACCCCCCAAAATTAAGAAAATGGCAACAGGAACATACATATCAATAACCACTTTAAATGCAAACAGGTTAAATGTGCCAATCAAAAGACACAGACTGTCTTAATGGATACAAAAACAAAACCTATATATTTCTTGCTGTTTGCAAGAAACACAGTTCAGACCTAAAGACACATATAGACTGAAAATGAGAGGATGGAGAAATATATTCCATGCAAATGGGAAGCAAAAGGAAGCTGGAATGGCAATCCTCACATCCGACAAAATAGACCTTAAAATAAAGATATTACAAGAGATAAGGAAGGACACTATGTAACGATCAAAGATCAATCCAAGAAGAAGACGTAGTTGTACATATCTATGCACCTAACAAAGAAGCACTTCAATACATAAGACAAGCACTAACAGACATAAAAGGAGAAATTGATACTAACACAAAGGAGGCTTTAACACCCCACTCACACCAATGGACAGATCATCAAAATAGAAAGTTAATAAAGAAAGATAAGTCTTAAATGTACATTAGACAAGATGGATCCCATTGATATCTTCAGGGCATTCCATCCATGCAGAAGAATAGAAATTCTGCTCAAGTGTACTTGGAACATGCTCCAGGCTAGACCACAACTTGGGTCACAAATCAAACCTCAGTACATTTAAGAAAATGAAATTTTATCAAACATCTTCTCCAACCATAACATTATGAGACTAGATATCAATTATAAGGGAAAAAAAACTGTAAAGAGCACAAATACTTGGAGATTAAACAATACATTTCTATATAGCCAACAGGTTACTGAAGAAATCAAAAGGGAAATAAAAAAAAAATTTTTTTTCTAGAAAAAAGGACAATGAAAACACGACAACTCAAAAAAAAAAAAAAAAAAGAAAAAAGAAAAGAAAAAAAGAAAAAACCACGACAACTCAAAATCTATGGGATGCAACAAAAGTAGTTCTAAGAGGGAAGTTTATAGCAATAAAACCCTACCTCAAGAAATAATAAAAACATCAAATAGAAAACCTAACTTTACAACTGAAACAACTGGAAAAACAAGAACAATAACAACAACAACAACAAAAATTAGCAGAGGGAAAGAAATCATAAAGATCAGACAGAAATAATTGAAAATGAAACAAAAGAAACAATAGTCAAGATTAATAAAGCTAAAAGCTGGTTCTTTGAGAAGATAAACAGAATTGACAAACCTTTAGCCAGATTCATCAAGAAAAGAAGAGAAAAGAATCAAATCAACAAAATTAGAAATGAAAAAGTAGAGGTTACAACAGACAATGTAGAAATACAAAGGATTATAAGAGACTACTATGAACAGTGATATGACAATAAAATGGATAACTTAGAAGAAATGGAGAGATTCTTAGAAAAGCTCAATCTTCTTAGACTGAACCAGGAAGAAATAGAAACTATGAACAGTCCAATTACAAGCACTGAAGTTGAAACTGTAATGAAAAATCTCTAATAAAACAAAAACCCAGGGCCAGATGGCTTCACAGAATTCTATCAAACATTTAGAGAAGAGCTAATGCCTATCCTTCTAAGACTGTCTCAAAAATTGCCCAAGAAAGAGCTCTTCCAAACGCATTCTACAAAGCCACCATCACCCTGATATCAAAACAAGAAAAAGACAAAAACAACAAAAAAGAAAATTGCAGGTCAATATCACTGATGATTATATATATGCAAAACCTCAACAAAATTTTAGCAAACAGAATTCTGCAATGCATCAAAAAGCTCATACCCCATGATCAAGTTAGGTTTATTCCAGGGATGCAAGGATTCTGCAATATTTTCAAATTAATCAATGTGATACACTATACTAACAAATTGAAAGATAAAAGCCATAATGTAATCCCAACAGATGCAGAGAAAGCCTTTGACAAAATTCAGCAATAATTTGTGATTAAAACTCTTCAAAAAATGAGCATAGAAGAAAGCTACCTCAACATAGTAAAGGCCATATATGATAAACCTACAGCAAACATTATTCTCAATGGTGAGAAATTTAAAGCATTCCCCCTAAGATTAGGAGTAAAAAAAGGGTGTACACTTTCATCACTATTATTCAGCATCATTATGGAATTCCTAGCTACAGCAATCAGAGAAAAAAAAAATAAATAAAATGAATCCATATCAGAAAAGAAGAAGCAAAGCTCTCACTGTTTGCAGATGACATAATACTGTACATTGGAAACTCTAAAGACAGTATCAGAAAATTGCTAGAGCTAATCAGTGCATTTAGCAAAATTTCAGGATATGAAATCAATACACAGAAATCACTTGCAGTTCTGTATACTAGCAATGAAAAATCAGAAAGAGAAATTAAGGAATCATTCCCATTCACCATTGCAACAAAAACAATAAAATATCTAGGAATAAACTTATCTAAGGAGACAAAAGAACTGTACAGAGAAAATTATAAGACACTGATGAAAGAAGGTACAGGTCAGCAGTGGCCTGCCACAGGGGCAGGGGCTCTGAATGCAGCAGACCTGTGTACAACATAAGCCCTCTTGAAGGAGGTCACCATTAACCCCACCATCGAGCTGTCAGAACTTACACAGAACTGGGGAAACAGACGCTTGGAGGGCACCAGGATCCAGGAGAAAGGAGTACTGACTCCACAAGAGGCTGACCCAGAATTGCCCATGAGGGTCCAAGAGTTTCCAGTGGAGGCGTGGTTCGATGGTGGCCTGTGCAGGGTCGGGGGCATTTGAAGGAGGTGGCCAATATCTTCATTACCTCCACCACAGTTTGATCTCAGGTCAAACAACAGGGAGGGAACACAGTACTGCCCCTCAAGAGAAAAATGAATTAAAGATTTACTGAACATGCCCCACCCATCAGGACAAGACCCAGTTTCCCCTCAGTCAGTGTCTCCCATCAGGAAGCTTCCATAAGCCTCTAATCTTCATCCATCAGAAGGCAGACAGAATGAAAACCACAATCACAGAAAGCTAACCAAACTGATAACATGGACCACAACCTTGTCTAACTCAATGAAACTATGAGCCATGCTGTGTAGGCCCACTCAAGGTGGACAGGTCACTGTGAAGTGTTCTAACAAAATGTGGTCCAATGGAGAAGGGAAAGGCAAACCAGTTCAGCATTCTTGCCTTGAGAACCCCATGAATAGTATGAAAAGGTGAAAAGATAGGACACTGAAAGATGAACTCCTCAGATCGGTAGGTGCCCAATTTGCTATGGGAAATCAATGAAAAAATAAATGCAGAAAGAATGAAGAGAGGGAACCAAAGCAAAAACAAACACAGGTGTGGATGTGACTGGTGATGGAAGTAAAGTCCAGTGCTGTAAGAGCAATATTGCATAGGAAACTGGAATGTTAGGTCCATGAATCAAGGCAATTTGGAAGTGGGCAAAGGGAGATGGCAAGAGTGAACATTGATATTTTAGGAATCAGTGGAATAAAATGGGCTGCAATGGGTGAATTTAAATCAGATGACATTTGTATCTACTACTGTGGGCAAGAATCCCTTAGAAGAAATGGAGTAGAGATCATGATAAACAAGAGTATGAAATGCAGTACTTGGATGCAAACTCAAATACAACAGAATAATCTCTGTTCATTTCCAAAGAAAAAAACTTTCAATATCACAGTAATCCAAGTCTATGAACCAACCAGTAATGCTGAAGAAGCTGAAGTTGAATACTTCTAGGAAGACCTACAAGACCTTCTAGAAGTAACACCTCTCCCCCTCCAAAAAAAAAAAAAAAAAAAAAAAGACGTCTTTTTCATTATAGGGGACTAGAATGCAAAAGTAGGAAGTCAAAAGATACCTGGAGTAACATGCAACCCCTTGGCCTTGGAGTACAAAATGAAGCAAGTCAAAGGCTAACAGAGTTTTGCCAGGAGAATGCACAGTTCAGTTCAGTTCAGCTCAGTTCATTAGCTCAGTCATGTCCGACTCCTTGTGACCCCACAGGCTGCAGAACACCAGGCTTCCCTGTCCATCACCAAATCCCAGAGTTTACTCAAACTTATGTCCACTGAGTCAGTGATGCCATCCAACCATCTCATCCTCTGTCGTCCCCTTCTCCTCCCGCCTTCAATCTTTCCCAGCAGCAGGGTCTTTTCAAATGAGTCAGCTCTTTGCATCAGGTGGCCAAAATATTGGAGCTTCAGTTTCAATATCAGTCCTTCCAATGAATATTAGAACTGATTTCCTTTAGGATGGGCTGGTTGGATTCCCTTGCAGTCCAAGGGACTCTCAAAAGTCTTCTCCAACACCACAGTTCAGAAACATCAATTCTTTGGTACTCAGCTTCCTTTATAGTCCAACTCCCATCCATACGTGACTACTGGAAAAACCTCAGCCTTAACTAGATGGACTTATCTTGGCAAATTAATATCTCTGCTCTTTAATATGCTATCTAGATTGGTCATAACATTCCTTCCAAAGAGTAAGCACCTTTTAATTTCATGGCTGCAGTCATCATCTGCAGTGATTTTGAAACCCCCAAAAATAAAGTGAGCCACTGTTTCCACTGTTTCTCTATGTATTTGCCATGAAGTGATGGGGCCAGATGCCATGATCTTAGTTTTCTGAATGTTGAGCTTTAAGCCAACTTTTTCACTCTCCTCTTTCACTTTCATCAAAATACTCTTTAGTTCTTTGCTTTCTGCCACAAGGGTGGTGTCATCTTCATATCTGAAGTTATTGATATTTCTCCCAGCAATCTTGATTACAGCTTGTGCTTCATCCAGCCCAGCATTTCTCATGATGTACTTTACATATAAGGTAAATAATCAGGTGACACTATACAGCCTTGATGCATTTCTTTTCCTATTTGGAACCAGTTTGTTTTTCCATGTCCTGTGCTAACTGTTGCTTCCAGAACTGCATACAGATTTCTCAAGAGGCAGGTCAGGTGGTCTGGTATTCCCATTTCTTTGAGAATTTTCCAGTTTATTGTGAAGAGAATGCACTTGAGCAAATACCCTCTTCCAATAACACAAGAGAAGACTCCACACATGGACATCAACAGATGGTCAATACCAAAAGCAGATTGATTATATTCTTTGCAGCCAAAGATGGAGAAGCTCTATATAGTCAGCAAAAACAAACAAACAAACAAACAACAACAACAACAACAACAACAACAAAAACAGGAGTTGACTGTAGATCAAATCATGAACTGCTTATTGCTAAATTTAGGTTTAAATTGAAGAAAGTGGGGAAAACCACTAGACCATTAGGGTATGACCTAAATCAAATCCCTTACAATTATACAGTGGGAATGACAATTAGATTCAAGGGATTAGATCTGATAGACAGAGTGACTGAAGAACTATTACAGAGGTTCGTAACATTGTACAGGAGGCAGTGATCAAGCCCACCCCCAAGAAAAACATTTGCAAAAAGGCAAAATGTTTGTCTGATGGGTCCTTACAAATAGCTGAGAAAAGGAGAAAAGCTGAAGGCCAAGGAGAAAAGGAAAGATATACCCATTTGAATGCAAGGTTCCAAACAATTGCAAGGAGAGATAAGAAAGCCTTCCTCGCAATCAATGCAAAGAAATAGAAGAAAACAATTGAAAGGGCAAAACTAGAGATCTCTTCAAAAAAATTAGAGACAGCAGGGAACATTTCATGCCAAGATAGGCACAATAAAGGACAGAAATAATATGAACCTAATAGAAGCAGAAAATATTAAGAAGAGGTGGCAAGAATACACAGAAGAAGCATACTGCAAAGATCTTCATAACCCAGATAACTAAGATGGTGTGATCACTCATCTAGATTGAGACATCTTGGAATGAAAAGTCAAGTGGGCCTTAGGAAGCATCAGTGTGAACAAAGCTAGTGGAATTCTATTTGAGCTATTTAAAATCCTAAAATATGATGCACTGAATATGCCAGAAAATTTAGAAAACTCAGCAGTGGCCACAGCGCTGGAAAAGGTCAGTTTTCATTACAATCCCCAAAATGGCAACATCAAAGAATGTTCAAACTACTGCACAATTGCACTCATCTCACACACTAGCAGAGTAATACTCAAAATTCCCCAAGTCAGGCTTCAACAGTGCATGAACAGTTTGCTTCCAGATGTTGAAGCTGGATTTAGAAAAGGCAGAGAAACCAGATATCAAATTGCCAACATCTGTTGGATCATCAAAAAAGCAAGAGAGTTCTGGTAAAAGATCTAATTCTGCTTTATTGACTATAACAAACCCTTTGACTGTGTGGATCACAACAAACTGTGGAAAAGTCTTCAAGAGATGGAATACCAGACCACATGACCTGCCTCTTGAGAAATCTGTATGCAGGTCACAAAGCAACAGTTAGAACTAGACCTGGAACAACAGACTGGTTCCAAATCAGGAAAGGCATGCATCAAGTCTGCATATTGTCTCCCTGTTTATTTAACTTATAGGCAGAGTACATCATGTGAAACACCAGGCTGGATGAAGCACAAGCTGTAATCAAGATTGCTTGGAGAAATATCAATAACCTCAGTTATGCAGATGACACGCTTGTGTCAGAAAGTGAAAAAGAACTAAAGAGTCTCTTGATGAAAGTGAAAGAGGAGAGTGGAAAAGCTGGTTTAAAACTCAACATTCAGAAAACTAAGATCAAGGCATCTGGTCCCATCACTTCAGGGCAATTAGATAGGGAGACAATGGAAACAGTGACAGACTTTATTTGGGGGGCTCCAAAATCACTGCAGATGGTGGCTGTTCCATGAAATTAAAAAAACCCTTACTTCTTGGAAGAAAACCTATGATCAACCTAGACAGCATATTAAAAAGCAGGGACATTACTTTGCCAATGAAGGTCCGTCTAGTCAAAGCTATGTTTTTTCTAGTAGGCGTGTATGGATATGAGATTTGGACAATAAAGAATGCTGAGCGCCTTAGTATTCATACTTTTGAATTGTGGTGTTGGAGAAAACTCTTGAGAGTCCCTTGGATGGCAAGGAGATCCAATTAGTCAATCAAAGAGGAAATCAATCTTGAATATTTATTGGAAGCACTGATTCTGAAACTAAAACTCCAGTACTCTGGCCACCTGATGAGAATAACTGACCCATTGGAAAAGACTGTTACACTGGAAAAGATTGAATTCAGCAGGAGAAAAGAAGACACAGAATCCAATAGTTTGATGGCATCACTGACTCGATGGACATGAGTTTTAGTAAATTTCGGGAGTTGGTAATGAACAGGGAATCCTGTCGTGCTGCAGTCCATGGGGCTCTCAAAGAGTTGGACACGACTAAGGGACTGAATTGAACTGGTGAAAGAAATCAAAGATGACATAAACAGATGGAAAGACATTCCATCTTCCTGGGTAGAAAGAATCAATATGGTGAAAATGTCTATACTACCAAAAGCAATCTACAGATTCAATGTGGTCCCTATCAAATTACCAATGGCATTTTTCACAGAACTAAAACAAAAAATTTAACTATTCATGTAGGACAAAAAAGACCCCAAATAGCCAAAGCAATCTTCAGAAAGAAAAATGGAACTGGAGAAGTCAACCATATATATGATCTCAAATTACAGTACAAAGCTACAGTCATCAAGATAGTATGTAATGGCACAAAAAGAGAAATATGGACCAATGGAACAAGATAGAAAGCCTGGAAATAATCCCATGCACCTATGGGTATCTTATTTTGACAAAGGAGACAGGAATATACAATGAGGCAAAGACAGCTTCTTTAATAATAGTGCTGGGAAAACTGGACAGCTTCATGTTAAAGAATGAAATTAGCACACTTCCTAACACCATACACAAAGATAAATTCAAAATGGATTAATTACCTTAATATAAAACCAAAAACTGTAAACCTCTTAGATGAAAATATAGGCAGAACACTCGATGACATAAATCAAAACAAGATCTTTTATGACCCACCTCATAGTTTTCCCTGGTGGCTCAGAGGTTAAAGCGTCAGCCTTCAATGCAGGAGACCAGGGTTCAATCCCTAGGTCTGGAAGATCCCCTGGGGAAGGAAATGGCAACGCACCCTAGTACTCTTGCCTGGAGAATCCCATGGACAGAGGAGCCTGGTGGGCTACAGTCCATGGGGTCGCAAAGAGTCAGACACGACTGAATGACTTAACTTTCAACTTTCATAGAGTAATAGAAATAAAAACAAAAGTAAGCAATTGGGACTTGATTAAACTTAAAAGCTTTTGCACAGCAAAGGAAACTAAAAGCAAGGTGAAAAGACAACCCTCAGGAATGGGGGAAAATAATTCAAATGAAACAACTGACAAAAGATTAATTTCCAAAATATACAAACAGCTCATACTACTCAATACCAGATAAACAAACAACCCAATCAAAAAGTGGGAAAAAGACCTAAACAGACATTTTTTCAAAGACATACAGATGGCTAATGAATACATGAAAAGATACACAACATCACTCATTATTAAAGAAATGCAAATCAAAACTAAAATGAGATATCACCTCACACCAGTCAGAATGGCCATCATCAAAAAGTCTATGAACAACAAATACTGGAGAGTGTGTGGAGATGAGAGAACACTCTTGCACTGTTGTTGGGAATGTAAACTGATACAGCCACTGTGGAAGATGGTATGGAAATGTCTTTTAAAAAAAATTGTTTACTAGAAATAAAACCACAATATGACCCAGCAATCCCACTTCTAGGTTTATACCCCGAGAAATCCAAAATTGAAAAAGACACATGTATCCCGTTGTTCGTTGCAACACTTTTACAATAGCTAGATCATGGAAGCAGCCTAGATGTCCATCGACAGATGAATGGATGAACAAGCTGTGGTACAGACACACAGTGGTATATTACTCAGCCATAAAAAGGAATGCATTTAAATCAGTTCTAATGAGGTGGATGAACCTAGAACCTATTATACAGAGCAAAGTAAGTCAGAAAGAGAAAGATAAATATCATATACTAACACATACATTGGAGAAGGAAATGCCAACCCACTCCAGTATTCTTGCCTGGAAAATCCCCATTGACAGAGGACCCTGGTAGTTTACAGTCCATGGGGTCACAAAGAGTCAGACACAACTGAGCAACTTCACCTTCTTTCTTTTTAATGCATATATAATGAATCTAGAAAAATGGTACTGAAGAATTGATTTACAGGGAAGCAGTGGAGAAACAGATAGAATAGACATATGGACATGGGGAGAGGGGAGGAGGGCAAGATGTATGGAGAGAGTAACATGGAAACTTACATTATCATATATAAAATAGATAGTGAATGGGAATTTGCTGTATGTTTCAAAAATCTCAATCAGGGCCTCTGTATCAACCTAGAGAGGTGGGATGGGAAGGGAGATAAGAGGGAGGTTCAAAAGTCATGAGATATATGTACACCGATGGCTGATTCATGTTGAAGTTTGAGAGAAAAAAAAAAGCACAATTCTGTAAAGCAATTATCCTTCAATTTAAAAAATCTCAAAATCATATAGAAAGCTTAACAAAATCTTAAGAAATTTCTAAGTGAATAATATTCAAAAATTTTAAGATATTTAAAGTAATATAAATGCATCTTAATATAAATATTTCATTACATATTTATATATTTTCTCAAACCAGGTTATCACCAGAAAATTTTACTTATCCCTAGGAAATTTTTCTTAAGTCAGTGACTTTTTGCCATGTATTTAATTTATTGGCACAGTTAAATGAATAGATAAGCATTTTATTGTTATATTTACCAATCAATGCATATCTATTTTTGTATATATGGGCTCTTTCAGGTACAATTACATGATCTGAATTTAAAATTTTTCATTTATTATCATTATTTTTTTTAACTGGAGAGTAACTGCTTACAAAGTTGTGTTGGTTTCTGCCATTCAGCAATATGATCAGCTAGAAATATATATATATATATATATGTGTGTGTATATATATATATATATATATATATATGTCCTCTGTTTCTTGAACCTCCCTTTCACTCCGTTTGTTCAAATTTTAAGTTTGCATTTTGAAAAGAGTGGTCTGTAAGCACTGCTTTGATAACCAGGCACTCAAATTCTCTAAAAGATATTGTTTTCTCCAGTAAATTTCTAAATGATTGAAAGAAAATTATATAATTTCTATTGAAACATGACATAACTAAAAGTCAAGTAATTAAAACAGTTGTTCAGGGTAATGAAATTTAATAGCGAAGTTTGGGTATCCCTTAGAGAAATTATTTTGTTGTAAAACCTAAACAAAGATTGACAGAGTTGTATTCATATAAAAATTATTTTGGTGTTCTTAATATTAATACAAACCACAGGAAGTATATTTTATCTCACAATTCAAAGGAATTAATTTAATAATTTGGACAAATGTTCAATTTTACTATCATGCAAACTCGAAAATATATAGTTGTCTATATTTATATTCAGTTCAGTTCAGTAGCTCAGTCGTGTCTGACTCTTTGAGAACCCATGGACTGCAGCATGCCAGGCTTCCCTGTCCATCACCAAATCCCAGAGTTCACTCAAACTCATGTCCATTCAGTCGGTGATGCCATCCAACCATTTCATCTTCTGTTATCCCCTTCTCCTCCCGCCTTCATCTTTCCAAGCATCAGGGTTTTTCAAATGAGTCAGCTTTTCGCATCAGGTGGACAAAGTATTGGAGTTTCAGCTTTAGCATCAGTCCTTCCAATGAATATTCAAAACTGATTTCCCTTAGGATGGACTGGTTGAATCTCCTTGCAGTCCAAGGGACTCTCAAGAGTCTTCTCCAACACCACAGTTCAAAAGCATCAGTTCTTCTGCACACAGCTTTCTTTAAAGTCCAATTCTCACCTCCATATAAGACTACTAGAAAAACGGTAGCCTTAACTAGATGGACCTTTGTTGGCAAAGTACTGTCTTGCTTTTTAATATGCTGTCTAGGTTGGTCATAACTTTTCTGCCAAGTAGCAAGTGTCTTTTAATTTCAAGGCTGCAGTCACCATCTGCAGTGATTTTGGAGCCCAAAACAATAAAGTCTGTCACTGTTTCCACTGTTTCCCCATCTATTTGCTGTGAAATAATGGGACCAGATGCCATGATCTTCATTTTCTGAATGGTAAATTTTAAGACAACTTTTTCACTCTCTTTTTTCACTTTCGTCAAGAGGATCTTTAGTTCTTCTTCACTTTCTGCCACAAGGGTGGTGTCATCTTCATATCTGAGGTTATTGATATTTCTCCCAACAATCTTGATTCCAGCTTGTGCTTCTTTCAGCCCAACGTTTTTGATGATGTACTCTGAATAAAAGTTTAATAAGCAAGGTGACAATATGCAGCCTTGATGCACTCCTTTCCAGATCTGAAACCCAGTGTTGTTCCAGGTCAAATTTTAACTGTTGCTTTTTGACCTGCATACAGATTTCTCAAGAGGAAGGTCAGGTGGTCTGGTATTCCCAACACTTTAAGAATTTTGTACAGTTTGTTGTGATCCACTGAGTCAAAGGTTTTGGCATTGTCAATAAAACACAAATAGATATTTTTCTGGAACTCTCTTGCTTTTTTGATAATCCAACAGATGTTAGCAATTTGATCTCTGGTTCCTCTGCCTTTTCTAAATCCAGCTTCAACATCTGGAAGTTCACCATTCATGTACTGTTGAAACCTGGCTTGGAGATTTTTGAGCATTATTTTACTAGCATGTGAGATGAGTGCAATTGTGCGGTAGTTTGAGCATTCTTTTGCATTGCCTTTCTTTTGGATTGGAATGAAAACTGACCTTCTCCAGTCCTGTGACCACTGCTGAGTTTTCCAAATTTGCTGGCATATTGAATGCAGCACTTTCACAGCATAATCTTTTGGAATTTGAAATAGTTCAACTTGAATTCCATCATCTCAATTAGCTTTGTTTGTAGTAATTCTTCCTAAGGTCCACTTGACTTTACATTCTAGGATCTCTGGCTCTAGGTGAGTGACCATACCATCGTGATTTTCTGGGTCATAAAGAGCTTTTTTGTGTAGCTTTTCTGTGTATTCTTGCCACCCTTTCTTAATATCTTTTGTTTCTGTTAATTTCATACCATTTCTGTCCTTTATTGAGCCCATCTTTGCATGAAATATTCCCTTGGCATCTCTAATTTTCTTGAAGAAATCTGTAGTCTTTCCCATTCTATTGTTTTCCTATATTTCTTTGTATTGATCACTGAGGAAGGCTTTCTTATCTCTCCTTGTTTTTCTTTGGAACTCTGCATTCAAATGGGAATATCTTTCCTTTTGTCCTTTGCCTTTACCTTCCTTTTTTTTTTTTTTTTTTTCTCAGCTATTTGTAAAGCCTCTTCCGACAAACATTTTGCCTTTTAGGATTTCTTTTTCTTGGGGATGGTCTTGATCATTGCCTCCTGTACAATGTTACGAAGTTCTGTCCATAGTTCTTCAGGCACTGTCTGTCAGATCTGATCACTTGAAACTATTTGTCACTTCCACTGTATAATTGTAAAGGATTTGATTTAGGTCATACCTGAACAATCTAGTGGTTTTCCCTACTTTCTTCAATTTAAGTCTGAATTTGGCAATAAGGAGTTCATGATCTGAGCCACAGTTAGCTCCCAGTCTTATTTTTGCTGACCGTATAGAGCTTCTCCATGTTTGGCTGCAAAGAATATAATCAATCTGATTTCTGTATTGACCATCTGGTGATGTCTATGTGTAGAGTCTTCTCTTGTGTTGTTGGAAGAGAGTGTTTGCTACAACCAGTGTGTTCTCTTGGCAAAACTCTATTAGCCTTTGCCCTGATTCATTCTGTACTCCAAGGTCAAATTCACTAGTTACTCTAGATGTTTCTTGACTTCCTACTTTTGCATTCCTATCCCCTGTAATGAAAAGGACATCTTTTTCAGGTATTAGTTCTAGAAGGTCTTGCAGGTCTTCCTAGAGCCGTTCAACTTCAGCTTCTTCACTGTTACTGGTAGGGGCATAGAATTGGATTACTGTAATATTGAATGGTTTTCCTTGGAAACAAACAGAGATCATTCTGTCATTTTTGAGATTGCATTCAAGTACTGCATTTTGGACTCTTTTGTTGCCTGTGATGGCTACTCCATTTCTTCTAAGGGATTCTTGCTCACAGTCATCGTTATAATGGTCATCTGAGCTAAATTCACCCATTCTAGTCCATTTTAGTTTGCTGATTCCCAAAATGTTGATGTTCAATCTTGCCATCTCCTGTTTGACCACTAACCCCTTCAGTATACTTGCCTTAAGAACCCTTGAACAGTATGAATAGTATATTCATATTAATGATGGTATTAAATACCCAATACACTTCATATAAAAATCATCATACATATTTTAATATGTTTAGCAAAGCTAACATAGTAGATATTGTTCAAAACCAATACAGAAGATAAGATAATTTTGATTCCTCTTCTGCCACATAAATTAAAGTTGGCACTTACCTTCTAGCATAAAAAAAAAAAAAACACATATATTAGGTTAGGTGTTTTTGAGAAGATAATTTACCTTTACAGTTTACTCAGTTTTAATCCTGGAGTACTTTTCACTGACAGTACAGGAGGCAGAAGTTATTCTCACTAACTGAGAGGGCCAAGGTTATACTCAGGGCTGTTTACTTGACTAGTAGTTGCTGGGCAGGGAATTAGGGTGGCTGTGTAGGGGAAAGGAGTCTCAGAAATGTGAGTGAAGATTTCCATATGTCAATATATCATCGTCTAAAGCCTGAGATGCACTTTGAGACTCCTGAGGAAAGGAGCCGAGAGTGGAAAGAAACACCAGAGATATGCTATCCTGGGAGACATTGTGTTTCAGTTCAGGTCAGCCAGTTTAGAGATCTTGACGAGCATTTCAAACACTCTATTGAGTCTTATGATAATTCATACTTTAAAAATAACAGACACACTCTAGGATTAGGGTCATGCCTTAAAACCAAGGACAAAAATGAAATATACTCACTCAAATAATAAAACTATGTCACTGATCAAAATATCACAAGTAATTCAACTGAGTGTGATAATTTTAATTTGAATACCTAGATTCTCTATCAATTAACCATAGCCTTGCTGTTAATATTAATCTAATTCTATATGTCAGCCATGATACCTTTGAGATATATTGCTCCTTTTAGCAGAAAAGAATGTGCTAAAAATGTAAAATATGTTATTACTTGAAGGAAGAAATATTTGACTTATGCACACATTGATATTAATATCAACATCCTGAATGACAACAAGAGAATTTCTTGTTTTTCTTATGAAGATAATAAATAGGATGAACTCAGTGATAATTATGTTCCTCAGATGAGTCCATTATGTAGTTTTTAATATGTGCTTTCTTCATTGTCAAAAAAATTTCTTTGAGAGTAAAATGTGAATTATAAATAAAACTATGATTGTTATGATTCCAGAAAGTTAAGCTGTCCTTTAATTGTAAATTAAACACTCTAGTTAGAGGAGTTACTTTTTTGCTAGTTCAGGAGTATTTAATCACTTATTAAGTTTGAGAAGGAAACTGGGGAAGGAAATGGCAACCTACTCCAGTATTCTTGCCTGGAGAATTCCGTGGACAGAATAGCCTGGTGGGCTACAGTGCATGGGGTCAAAAAGAGTTAGGCATGACTGAGTGACTAACACTAAGTTTGATTGAAATAGTAATAAAGATTTTTATAAAAGGTTAAATTAAGAGTACGTAGAACCTGGCTTGAACACTAAACAAATATGTCTTTTATATCTTTTTTTAATCAAGATATATTTATATCTTAAAATATTGTCAGAAGCAATCCGCTTACACAATTAATACCAATATTTTATCAGAAATTTTAAGTATATCCACTTTATATAAAGTTATTTGTTTCAAAATGTTTAATATTTAAATAAAATTACTCAAAACTTGCCTACAATTATTGGCATTTAATTTGAGAAGCTTAATATTTTTAATTAACATTTAAGCATTAATAATCACACTCAAGACATAATTTTACTGAAAGTGCTGGAGGAAAAAATATATCTACTGTAAAATTGATTGACCTAATGATTTAATTTTCCTTATTATCTAGTCCTGATACACACTTCTTGCTTTAATGTCTTTACTGCTATGAAAAACTGAGGTGTGGAGGTCATTTTCTGTGACAGGATCTGTGAACATTCATTATCAGTAGACACTGAAAAGATTAAAACTGTCATATTTAGAAGTGTGCATTGACATAAAACTGCTACTTTGGTGTTTAATTTTGTTTTGAAAAAGTGTTTAATATTATACTGTCCATCATGTTAGTATGCTGCTGCTGCTGCTAAGTCGCTTCAGTCGTGTCGGACTCTGTGCGACCCCATAGACAGCAGCCCACCAGGCTCCACCATCCCTGGGATTTTCCAGGCAAGAGTACTGGAGTGGGGTGCCATGGCCTTCTCCACATGTTGGCATTGAAGACCTAAATATGGTAGATAATTTGAAAGCACTCAGCATCAATGTTATGTCACCTACCAATAACTGCATATTGAAAGCAAAATTAATGACATATACTCTTCTGAAAGATATTCAATACAGAGATTCTGTTTTGATAGTAATTTTATCTGGCATGCGGTTTTCTTTTTTTTGTAGTTGATAAGATAGCAGGAAATAGAGATTTATAGAACAGGCTGTAAGAATTGCATCCCAAACTTCTCATCAAATAATTGGACCACATATAAATGGTTCAAAATTTTTTTCATAACTAAAAAATAATATCTTGATAAATGTGGCTGTGTCTTTCTTGTGAACTTATTTATATTTCTGTTAACATTATGAATAATAAAAAATAATTTATTAGATGAATGTGTGCAAAAGTATTGTACTGGTAATTTGCATTCAAATTTTGCCTAGAAGTTAATTGAAAGATAATGGTTGTAATTTTAATATGCATGTTCATTTTACCTTTCTTGGTCAATAAAAACATTCTGAAATAATCAGAATAACTAATTCATGTAAGTCCAAAGTCAAATGAGAAACTTTAAAATAATAGTTAAGAGTTTCAAACAATTTTGATTAGGATATGCCTGAGTGTATGTTTTGTTGTATTTGGGGATCTCAGAACTTTTGACTACGTCTTTTTCTTCTTTCAGTATATGTGCTGCCAAAGCGAGCACTTTTTTCTTCTTTCAGTAATTCTGAAACATGCTTCTCTATTTTTAAAAATAAAATTTTGTCCCATTCTCTCTATCTCTTATCCTTCTCAAACTTTAAATTACATATGTTCTGGATCATTTAGCATTACCCAATAACTCTTTTCTGGAGGAGGGCCTGACAACACACTCCAGTGTTCTTGCCTGGAGAATCCCCATGAACAGGGAATCCTGGAGGACTGCAGGCTATGGGGTCACAGAGTTAGATACGACTGAAGTGATTTAGTACGCACACACAATAACTCTTGAATATGTGTGCATGAGTGCAAGCCTAGCCTGCCAGTCTCTTCTTCATTGGATTTCCCAGGAAGAATACTGAAATGGATTACCACGCTCTCCTTCAAGGTATCTTCCCAACCCAGGGATCCAAGCCATATCACCCGTGTTTCCTGCATTGCAGGTGGATTCTTTACCCACTGAGCCACCTGGGAAGCCCAACTCTTGTATAGTGTGCATCAGGGTTTTTTCACTCTTTTTTCACTGCTGCCTTTTGGTTTGAACAATTCTTCTGGGCCTTTTAGTTCAATGATTGTTTTTTTCTCAGCCGTATCCATTCTTATATCACATCAAAATTATTTAAAATATTCAATACTATGTTTTTCTTTTAATTCTAACTCCTGATTTTTTTAAAATATGCCCTTCATTTTACTAAAATAGCTGGAATTTTCTTGAATGTTATCTACCTTGTCCACAAGTTCCTTAAATATACTAATCAGAATTAAAGTTCCTATAAGATAAATTCAACTTTTGGGTCATTTTTTTTAATATGATTCTGCCCGTTACTTTCAGCTTTTTAGTATTTTGAGTTTTTTTTTTCTTCTTATTTTGTGTCTTTATTATATTTTTTTAAAGGAATACTAAAATACTGAGGCATAGTTAGCATGTAGAGCAAGAACACTATGACAAAAACATGCTGTCTGCACAGAAGTGAATAAGTTAGGAGAGAGGAAAGCCGTATAAACCAGAGAGGTTTATGGGGACCAGGTCATTTTTGCAGGCCATTTTAGGACTCTGACTTCCTATCCCAGAAATGAGGGGAGTCTTTGGAGACTTTGGGGTTTGAGCTGAGTGTTGGGCACCCAGGTACAAACACAAAGCAATTTGTTAGATATGCAAGCCAAAAGTGTGGGCAAGAGGCCTGATATGAAGATTTGGATTTAAGCCAATAGTGTTCTTAGGTAATACAAAAGTGGCTTCTGTCCTAGGTTTGAAGATTTCAGTTCAGTTCATTTCAGTCGCTCAGTCATGTCTGACTCTTTGCGACCCCATGAATCGCAGCACGCCAGGCCTCCCTGTCCATCACCAACTCCCGGAGTCTACTCAAACTCATTTGAAGATTTAGAAGGCCCTAATTTTCCTTGTCTGACTATTCAGCTACCCTTAGTGCATGCAGTTTGTGCAGTCAATGGCATATGAACATCTGGAATCCTTACAGACCATTCACTCTAAACCCCAGTTCAAGTATTTAGGATGCCACAATACTCTGTGAAAGTGTCCTAAAGACCTGTATAGGTTTGTTCCTGAGCCCAATCCTCAGGGTATAACCAAGTGAAGATTCTTTGCAAGAAATACAGACAGAGATTGTACTTTCATTCAGGGATATCCTAATACATGTTTGTAAGGCCTTTTTTGGGCTTCCTTGGTGACTGAGATTGTAAAGAATTTGTCTGCAATGCAGGAGCCTTAGGTTCAATCCCTGGGTTTGGAAGATCCTCTGGAGAAGACAATGGCTACCTACTCCAGTATTCTTGCTTGGAGAATTCTATGGACAGAAGAGCCTGGAGGGCTAAGTTCGTGGGGGCCATGGGGTTGCAATGAGTCAGACATGACTGAGTGTGTAGCAAGGGAAGGAGCTTGTCATGGGAAAACAGGTGGTGTGCTATAAGCTAGGGGCTGTGCCCCAAGTCTCTGGTTTGCTACAATAAATCACTATAAAATTTCTAAACTTAAGTTCAGTCATCCACAGTTTTGGTATATACATCAAACTATGCCATTATAGCATATTTTATTCAGCAGTTCATAGCCTTAATAAATTTATAACATTATAACAATATAGGCAAATTTATTTCTGCCTCCATGTATACCATTATACCATACTGCACAGATGCCAGAGGAGAGAAATGGGTATATAAATTCTATTTAAAGCCATAGTCCAGAACACATTACAAAGCAGTGAGTAAAGACAGAGAATAAAGCATCAAAAAGGTTGAAGCCCTAAAGCTGCTTTTACGTTAATAAATTTATCAGAAAAAGAACTTGTCACAAGTCCTGAGAGGAAGGTACTATGAGATAAAAATAAAACTAGAAAAAGATACCCATGGTAGACAACATATTGAAAGGAGGGAATTGTCAACTATGCCAAATGCTGCTAAAAGATCAAGGAAGGTAAAGACTGCAAATTGACCGTGCATTTAAGAACATGGAGGATACTGGGGAACTAGATGAGTGCATTATCCATGGTATAACAGTAGTTAAACCTGGATCACAAATTCAGAATTTATTTTCTTAAGTAGAGGGAAACATGAACAATAATTTAAAAAAAAAATAGAAAATGTCTAACGAGTCTTTCTATGTCTCAGTGCAGTTCAGTTCAGTTCAGTCGCTCAGTTGTGTCTGACTCTTTGCGACTCCATGAATCGCAGCACGCCAGGCCTCCCTGTCCATCACCAACTCCCAGAGTTTACTCTAACTCATGTCCATTCAGTCGGTGATGCCATCCAGCCATCTCATCCTCTGTGGTCGCCTTCTCACCTGCCCCCAATCCCTCCCAGCATCAGGGTCTTTTCCAATGAGTCAACTCTTCGCATGAGGTGGCCAAAGTATTGGAGTTTCAGCTTCAGCACCAGTCCATCCAGTGAACACCCAGGACTGATCTCCTTTAGGGTGGACTGGTTGGATCTCCTTGCAATCCAAGGGACTCTCAAGAGTCTTCTCCAACACCACCGTTCAAAAGCATCAATTTTTCGGGGCTCAGCTTTCTTCACAGTCCAACTCTCACATCCATATGTGACCGAAGTATGTTTAATTGTTGTTATTTAGTTGGCAAGGGATGTCCAACCCTTTTGCAACCCCACGGACTGTAGCCAGCCAGGCTCTTCTGTCCATGGGATTTCTCAGGAAAGAATACTGGAGTGAGTTGCCATTTCTTTATCCAGGGGATATTTCTGACCAAGGGATCAAACCTGAGTCTCTTGCACCTTCTGTATTGGCAGGTGAATTATTTACCACAGAACCACCTGGGAAGCTCCAGTATGTTTAATAGTAATAATTAAAATGTTTTTAGCAAATATCATTACACATACATAGAAACCAGACAGGTGGTCACTTACAGAAAAAAAAATTTGAGAAAATCCCATTTGTTCCTAGATAAAGTAGAAAAATCATGTATTACAAAGAATGTCATGGAACAATCACAATCCATTCCACAGATTATAAATTATTGGTGGATAGTTAAATATAATTAAAAACTTACACCTCATAAGTCATTAAACTTTGTGTGTTGTCAAAATTTACACATGCACACATTAACAAACCCATACTCAAAACTTCAGCCACACTAATTTCTGGAAATGCTGTCAGACATCACAGTAAAAATGTGAACTGCTATGAGGTTAAAAAAAATATTCTGGGAGCTAGGATGAAGTTGGTGAGCTGTATTTACAAGATGACAAGTAAAGTTTTCTGAGGGAAATTGCTCACTGCAAAATACTAAGTTTCCCTTTATTGGCGTATTCCCAGAGTAGCAACCATTAGTCACTGATCAAGAACAAAGTCAAAGAGACATATGAATATTATTGGGAGAGAGTGTAATAAAGTGACAGTTTTCACATTTCAACTGAAGGAGAAGAAAGTGATCTTAAACATAAGACAGTGATCCATTTGAACCCAAAAATATCAATAAAGAATATATAAGAACTAACTAGAAATATAAGGTATCTTATAATATGTGCTCCATCTGAAAGGAACATGTAGACCACTAGTCTTATAATAGTTGTGTATTATTTATCATGTTTTCATGTATTATTTATTGGAATGGCTAAATTTATCTTGCTCTCTAAACAAAATAAGCATTATTCTTAGAATTGAGTAACCTTAATTGCTGTTGTTTTAATGTTTGTTGTTTATCTTTTGTGTCTCCTCTTTCCCTCATTCAACTAATATTTAATGTATTTTGATTGGTTTTTTCATTCACTATACATTTTCAACTATGCTACAATAATCCATCGTTATTGAGAAAAATCAATTTAAAAATCTATTTGAAAGAATAAATGAGTTAAATCAAGGTCTTCTTAAAAAGAAAACCCCTAAAGCAACATGCCAAATGTATTGGGCAGCTGATCAGAACTTGATGAGAAGGCACACAGAGGATTACAATAGTTCTCATATTTTTTTTGAATAAAATAATCAGAATATAGTGTATTTGGAAATGATCAAAGGGGAGAAATCTGTTGTTTAAAGTAAAATGTTCCTATCTGAACTTGTAGTTGATCCCAAGTTCAATTGATCATGTGTTGACGTTGTTGTTTAGTCACTCAGTCATGTCTGTCTTATTGCGACCTGACGGATGGAGTACTCCAGGTGTCCCTGTCCGTCAACACCTCCCAGAGTTTGCTCAGACTCATGTCTAGAGAGTCAATGATGCCATCCAACTATCTCATCCTCTGTTGCCCCCTTCCCCTCCTACCCTCAATCTTTCCCTCCTTCATGATCTTTTCCAATGAGTTGGCTCTTCAAATCAGATGGCTAAATTATTGGAGCTTTGGCTTGAGTATCAGTCCTTCCAATTAACATTCAGAGTTGATTTCCTTTAACATTGATTGGTTTGATCTTTGTGCTGTCCAAAGGACTCTCAAGAGTTTTCTCCATCACCACAGTGCAAAAGCATTAATTCAAAAGCTGAGGAGCAAATCCTTATATCAGACCAAATACACCTTAAAATAAAGAATATTACAAGAGATAAGGAAGAACACTACATAAAGATCAAGGGATCAATTCAAAAGGAACACATAGCAATTGTAAATATCTATGCACCCACCAAAGAAGCACCTCAACACATAAGACAAATACTAACAAACATAAAAGGAGAAATTGACAGCAGCACAATGATAATAGGAGATTTTAATACCCCACTTACACCAACAGACAGATCATCAAAACAGAAAATTAATAAAGAAACACAAGCCTTAAATGATACAGGACATTCCATCCAAATGCAGAAGAATACACCTTCTCAAGTGCACATGGAACATTCTCCAGGATAGACCACATCTTGGATTACAAATTAAAAGTCAGTAAATTTAAGAAAACTGAAATCATATCAAGCATATTTTCTGAAGACAACGCTATTGAGACTAAATATCAATTACAAGAAAAAAAAAAACTGTAAAAACACAAATACATGAAGACTAAACAATATTTTTCCAAATAATTAAAAACTTACTGAATAAATCAAAAAGGAAATAAAAAAAATCCTAGAAACAAATGACAATGAAAACATGTCAATCAAAACCTATGCGACACAGCAAAAGCAGTTCTAAGAGGGAATTTTATAGCAATATAATCCTACTTCAAGAAAGGAAAAAAAAAATCAAATAAACAACCTAGCTTTACACCTAAAACAACTGGAAAAAAGAACAGCAACAACAACAAATTAGCAGAAGGAAAGAAATCATAAAGATTAGAAAGAGATAAATTAAAAAGAAATGAAAGAAACAATAGTAATGATTAATAAAACTAAAAGCTGGTTCTTTGACAAGATAAACAAAACTGACAAACCTTTAGCCAGACTCAGCAAGAACAAAAGAGAGAAGAATCAAATCAATAAAATTAGAAATGAGAAAGGAAATGTTACAACAGACAATGCAGAAATACAAAGGATTATAAGACTATTATGAGTAACTATATGGCAATAAAATGGATAATCTGGAAGAAATGATCAGATTCTTAAAAATGTTCAATCTTCCAAACCTGAGCCAGGAAGAAATAGAAATTATGAGCAACCCAATTACAAGCACTGAAACTGAAACTGTGATCAAAAATCTCCCATAAAACAAAAGCCCAGGGCCAGATGGTTTCACAGGTGAATTCTATCAAATATTTAGAGAAGAGCTATTAGCTATCCTTCTAAAATTATTTTTAAAAAATTGCAGAGGAAGGAACACTTCCAAACTCTTTCTTTGAGGCCATCATCACCTTAATACCGAAACCAGACAAAAACAACACACAAAAAAGAAAACTACAGGCCAATATCACTGATGAACATAGATGCAAAAACCCTCAGCAAAATATTAGCAAACAGAATTCAACAGCACATTAAAAAGCTCATACACCATGATCAAGTTGGGTTTATTTCAGGGATGCAAGGACTCTTCAATATAGGCAAATCAATCAATGTGATACACTATATTAACAAATTGAAAGATAAAAACCATTATGTAATCTCAATAGATGCAGAAAAAGCCTTTGACAAAATTCAGCAACCATATGTGATTAAAACTCTTCAAAAAATGGGCATAGAAGGAATCTGTCTCAATGTAGTAAAGGCCATATATGATAAGCCCACAGCAAGTATTCTCAGTGGTGAAAAACTGAAAGAAGTCCCTTTAAGATCAGGAACAAGACAAGGGTGTCCTCTCTCACCACTATTATTCAACATAGTTTTAGAAGTTCTATCTACAGCTTAGAGAAGAAAAATAAATAAAAGGAATCCAGATCAGGAAAGAAGTAAAGCTCTCACTGCGGATGACATGACACTATACTTAGAAAACCATAAAGATACTATCAGAAAATTACTAGAGCTAATGAGTGAACTTACTAAAGCTACAGGATACAAAATCAACACACAGAAGTAATTTGTATTCATATATAGTAACAATGAAAAATCAGAAAGAGAAATTAAGGAACAAATCCTATCACCATTGTAACAAAAAGAATAAAATATCTAGGGATAAACTTACCTAAGGAGAAAAAAGTACTGTACACAGAAAATTATAAGACACTGATGAAATAAATTAAAGATGCCATAAACATATGGAGAGATATTCCATGTTACTGGTTGGAAGATTCAATATTATGAAAATGACTATGCTACCCAATGCAATCTACAGATTTAATGCAGTCTCTATCAAATCACCAATGGCATTTTTCACAAAACTACAACAAAAAGAAATTCACAATTCATATGGAAACACCAAAGATCCAGAATAGTCAAAGCAGTCTTGAGGAAGCAGAAAGGAACTGGAGGAATCAATTTTCTTGACTTCAGCTTATACTACAAAGCTACAATCGTCAAGACAATATGGTATTGGCACAAAAACAGAAATATAGACCAATGGAACAAGATAAACAGCTCAGAAATAAACCCACTCACTTGTGGGTACCTTATTTCTGACCAAGGAGATAAGAATATACAATGGGGCAAAGACACCCTCTTCAATAAATGGTTCTGGGAAAACTGGGCAGCTTCATGTAAGAGAATGAAATTAGAACATTACCAAAGACCATACACAAAGATGAACTCAAAATGGATTAAAGACCTAAAAGTAAGACCAGAAACTATAAAGCTCTTAGAGGAAAACATAGGCAGGACACTTGATGCCACAAATCAAAGCAAGATCCTCTATGACCCACCTCCTAGAGTAATGGACATAAAAACAACAGTAAACAAGTGGGACCTGATTAAACTTAAAAGCTTTTGCACAGCAAAGGAAACTATAAGGAAGGTGAAAATACAACCCTCAGAGTGGGAGAACATAGTAGCAAATGAAACAACTGACAAAGGATTATTTTCCAAAATATACAAGCAACACATACAACTCAATACCAGAAAAACAAACAACCCAAACACAAAGTGGGAAAAAGACCTAAACAGACATTTCTCCAAAGAAGACAAACAGATGGCTAACAAACACATGAAAGGATGCTCAACATCACTCATTATTAGAGAAATGCAAATTCAAAACTATGAGATATTACCTCATGCTGGTCAGAATGATCATCATCAGAAAGTCTACAAGTAATAAATGCTGGAGAGGGTGTGGAGAAAAGGGAACACTCTTGCATTGTTGTTGGGAATGTAAACTGATACAGCCACTATGGAAGATGGTATGGAGAGTCTTTAAAAAAACTAGCTATAAAGCCGCCGTATGAACCAGCCATCCCACTTCTAGGCATATACCCTAAGGAAACCAAATTTAAAAAGACACATGTACCCCAGTGCTCATTGCAGTAGCAATTGCTCTTATAATAGCAAGAACATGGAAGCAACCTAGATGCCCATTGACAGATGAATGGATAAAGAAGTTGTGGCACATATGAGCAATGGAATATTATTCAGCCATATAAAGGAATGCATCTGAATCAATTCTAATGAGGTGGATGAACCAATAACCTATTATACAGAGTGAAGTAAGTCAGAAAGAGAAAGATAAATATCATATACTAATGCATGTATATGGAATCTAGAAAGATGGTACTGAAGAATTTATTTGCAGGGCAGCAATGGTGGAACAGACATAGAGAATAGACTTATGGACACAGGGAGAGGGGAGGAGAGGTGAGATGTATGGAGAGAGTACCATGGAAACTCACATTACCATATGTAACACAGATAGCCAATGGGAATTTGCTGTATGTCTCAGGGAACTCAGACATGGAGGGGTGGGATGGGGAGGGAGATGGGAGGGCTGTTCAAGAGGGAGGAGATATATGTATACCTATGGCTGAATTATATTGAGGTTTAAAGAAAAAACAGCAAAATTCTGTAATTCAATTATCCTTCAATTTAAAAAAAATAAATAAATTTAAAATCAAAACAAATAATTAAAAAAAGCTTATTGGATATTTTATACCTATTTTATAGAAAAGAATTCTACAACCCAAAGAAAGCATTATATTTTAACTCTAAATAAAAAACTAAAGCATAAAAGCAATTAACAAATTGTTTATTAGAGTACATACATCTACCTCTTTTGAAAAAAATATATATTTTAAATTGTAGTATAAGATACATGTTTACTTATGTATTGAAGTGCCTCTTGATGAAGGTGAAAGAGAAAAGTGAAAAAGCTGGCTTAAAACTCAGCATTCAATAAACTAATATGGCATCTAATCCCATCACTTCATGGCAAATAAATGAGAAAAGTGGAAACAGTGATAAACTTTATTTCTTGGGGTCCAAAAATACTGAACATGGTGACTGCAGCATGAAATTAACAGATGCTTGTTTTTTTTAATAAATTAAAAACAAAACAACACAACACAAACAAGCAAAAAGAAATGAAGCTCACTCATCTCCTAAGATAAAATTTGATGCATGCCATTAGTTTCTAAACAAACAAACATAAATAAATGGCAGCAAGGAAATAAGCTATGCCTGTATTTTCACTCTACATTAGAAAAACTATATTAAAGTGAAATCTTCCCTTACCTGTGGTTTCTAAGACAAATATGGTTACAACATTTTTTTTTTTTTTACTTAGCTTATGCTAGGGAATATACAGTCTTTGTCAATCTCTTGCTAAGAAGTAACTCAAATGAAAAACAGTGAAGCTCAAAAAATGTCCCAAATTGTGGCAGAAAAAGAGATGAACTGCCATGACCCTCCTTCAAGCAAAGACTTGACATTCTCTTCCAGGGAGCACCATCAAGCGGACAGCATCCGTCTGCATGTTGCTTCAGGATTTGCCTCAAATGCCCTGTCATACCCTTCCAGATAGAACCCATATCCTATCACTGAACAAGGTAGGTATAAAAGCAGATTCATTTCTTCTCAATGTGGTATAATTCTGATGGAAAGTATTTCCTCCAAAATTTCTTACTGGGACAATTGAAGTTTTGTTCCATGGAATATCAGTTCAGTTTCTCGACTTGTCTAATTTACTTCTTTCTCTTTCCCTTCAGAGACCACATTCCCTAACAAATACCTGGCAACATAAAATCTATCTCAGTGAGCGCTTTTGGAAAACTCCATATACAAATAGTATAATGTGGATTTATTTTTTTCAAAATTTAAATGTAGTTGATTTGCAGTATTATACTAGTTTCATATGTGCAGCATAGTGATTCAATGTTTTTATACATCATTCTCCATTTGTAGTTATTACACCCTGTGCTATATATCTTTGTTGTTTATTTATTTTACACATAGTAGTTTGTATCTGTTAATCCTATATCCATCCCTACCTCAGGCTCATCCCTTTTCCTTTCTTTCTCCCAACTGATAATCCTAGTTTGTTCTCTATATCTGTGGGTCAGTTTCCATTTTGTAATATGCATTCATTTATATTGTTGTTTTGTTTTTTTTGTTTTTTGTTTTTTTTTAGGTTCCACATAAAAGTGGTAGTATAGAGTATTTGTCTTTTTCTTGGTCTGATTTCACTATTTCATACTCTCTAGGTCCATCTATATTATTGCAAATGGCAGTTTCCATTTCTATTTATGGCTAAGTAATATTCCATTGAATATATATAACACACCTTCTGTATCCATTCATCTATTGATGGTCACTTAGGTTGCTTCTATATATCGACTACTGTAAATAATGCTTCTATGAATGTGGGGGTACATGAATTTTTCAAATTAGTGTTTTCATTTTCTTCAAATGTATATCCACTGTAACACTGGCAGGAAAACAGACACATCAATTAATGGAATATAGCTTGGAAATAAAACACACTTATGATCTATTAATCTATAACTAAGGAGGCAAAAACATACAGTGGATGAAAGCCAATTTTTTTTATAAGTGCTGGTGAGAACTCTGGACAGCTTCATGTTGAAGAATAGGATTAGAATATTTTCTCACACCACCTACAAAAATAAACTAAAAATGCATTACAGATATAAATGTAAGACCTGAAATCATAAAAGTAGAAAAGAAATAGGAAGAACACTCTTTGATTATAGGTGATTATAGGTGTTTGATTATAGGAATAGCTTTTCAGATCAGTCCCCATAGGCAAAAGAAAGAAAAGAGAAAAGAAACAAGTTAGATCTAAATAAGCTTAAAAGGTTTTGTACAGCTAAGGATGCCATGGATAAAATGGAAATATAAACAATTGAAAGGGAGAAAATATTTATAAATTATAGGGTGGATAAAAGGTTAATATTTTAAATATATAAATAGGTCATGCAAGTCAATACCAACAACAAATATATATATATATCAGTTCAGTTCAGTTCAGTTCAGTCGCTCAGTTGTGTACGACTCTTTGTGACCCCATGAATCGCAGCACGCCAGGCCTCCCTGTCCATCACCAACTCCCGGAGTTTACTCTAACTCAGGTCCATGGAGTTAGTGATGCCATCCAGCCATCTCATCCTCTGTCTCCCCCTTCTCCTCCTGCCCCCAATCCCTCCCAGCATCAGGGTCTTTTCCAATGAGTCAACTCTTCGCATGAGGTGGCCAAAGTATTGGAGTTTCAGCTTCAGCATCAATCCCTCCAATGAACACCCAGGACTGATCTCCTTTAGGATGGACTGGTTGGATCTCCTTGCAGTCCAAGGGACTCTTAAGAGTCTTCTCCAACACCACAGTTCAAAAGCATCAATTTTTTGGTGCTCAGCTTTCTTCACAGTCCAACTCTCACATCCATACATGACCACTGGAAAAACCATAGCCTTGACTAGACGGACATTTGTTGGCAAAGTAATGTCTCTGCTTTTTAATATGCTCTCTAAGTTGGTCATAACTTTCCTTCCAAGGAGTAAGCATCTTTTAATTTCATGGCTGCAATCACCATCTGCAGTGATTATGGAGCCCCAAAAAATAAAGTCAGCCACTGTTTCCACTGTTTTCCCATCTATTTCCCATGAAGTGATGGGACCAGATACCATGATCTTAGTTTTCTGAATGTTGAGCTTTAAGCCAACTTTTTCACTCTCCTCTTTCACTACGGTCTCCTATTTAAAAATGGACAGGAGACCTGAAACTTTTTCAAATAGATGGTCAACAGGCACATAAAAATATATTCAACATTACTAATCATCAGAGAAATGAAAATCAAAACAACAATGAGATCTCACCTCACACCTATCAGAATGACTGTCACCAAAAAGTCAACAAATAACAAAAGTTGTTGATGATATGGAGAATAGATAATCCTTGCACAATGTTCTTGGGAATACAAGTTGGTGGAGCCACTATGGAAAACAGTATGGAGGTTCCTGAGAAACATAAAAATACAACTATTAGAATGTGAATGGTTTTATTTGTTGCAAGGGCTCTTTGGGGTTTCCCAGTTGGTACTAAAGAACGCACCTGACAATGCAGGAGATGTGGGTTCAATCCCTGGGGTGGAAGGAGTCCCTAGAGAAAGAAATGGCAACCCATTTCTGTATTCTTGCCTAGAGAATCCCATGGACAGAGGAGCCTGGTGGGCCACGGCCCATAGGGTTGCAAAAAGTCAGACATGACTGAAGTGACTGGGAGCACACACAGGTAGGAGGGCTCTTTGATGTTAGGTCTAAACTACTTTTCTAGCTTTATATATGTTTCTTATGATTAAAGTCTCTTTAGAACCTCTGTGCTGTCTTTTTTGTACTTTGTAATATATTGATAGAGCATGCTCCCACACCCTAAGAAGCATGATTCCTCTAAACAAGTACATAAACAGAGATAGAAAGAGAGACAGTCCTACTCAAAAAGTTAAGGATAAACCAGCAACTACATATAACATAACCTCACAAGGTTTCTGGCCAAATTATCTCATGAAATCACCTTACTTCCAGTATGGTGTCTTCCTAATCTCTCTAAATTTAAAAAAAAATTGCATAAGTAAGCAATTTCACAAGCAAAAAATTGCACTGGATATAGAAAATGTGTGTTTACTTAGCTGTAATATATTTGCTTGTGTTACTTTGATATATCATTTTGGATTATTTAACCTACAATAGTTGCCTGATGTTTTAACACTAGAGATGGAGTCTAAATAAATAAACAGGATGATGTTTCTCTTCTTACCAAGGATACTAGTTTCCTTTAGCCAAAGTAGAATGTGGCTCCGTGTGCATTCATAGAATCCCTTGCATCACTATCTTTCTTGTAATAACAATAATTTAAATTTGCTTTTTAGTTATTATAATGCTCTAAAATTTTAAATATTTTAAATGAGTTATTTAAATTATTCATGTAATAGCTAGAGATTTTCCCTTATATATAGTAGATTAATCTTAAGTCTAAACCCAAAATATATATTCAACTATTTCTTAAATTCACAACTATAAAAATTGTGCATTTTGTAGAAAAATATACATTTTCCTTCTAGATTCAGTAAGTATATTTATGTCCTCAAGGGAATTTTCTATTTCCTCTAGTTTTAAATATTTCAAAATATATTTTCATAACTATGTAACTTATAAATGTATGGTGTGTGTCCTTTGAAGTTGCTGCAGACAGCAGTGAGCAGTGCAGTGTGTGTGTGCTCAGTCATGTCTGACATTTGTGAGCCCATAGCCAACAAGGCTCTTCTGCCCATGGGATTTTCCAGGCAAGAATACTGGAGTGGGTTACCATTTCCTCCTCAGGGGCTTTCCTGACCCAGGGATCAAACCCATGCCCCTTGCATTGCAAGTGGATTATTTACCACTGAGTCATCAGGAAGGCCCCTGTTGCAGATATTTAGTTCCCAAAAAGAGAGAGTAAGAGATGGACATGAGAGAAAAATAGCAATTTCAAAGCCATAAATAGGTGTTCAACATTTATAGTAAAGAATACATTCACAGAATATGTTTTAAAATAGAGTAAATCCTATGATAATAGATACCATGAGAATTCCAAATGGTGTGTGTATGTGTGTGTGTGTGAAGAATACTGTATTAGTTCTTTGCAACAAGTTGGGATCATTCTCTCAAGAAGTGTCATCAAGTAAAGTAGATATCTTATCTCCAACTTTTTGTGTCCTGGCAGTTCACAAAAGTAACAAATTAAGAAAATAGAAATTAAAAAGTGTTCTATGGAGCAGTAGAATTCTAATGGGAGGGAGTGGTGAGGCAGAGGTCTGCCTCAGTTAAGCGGAGTATTCTGTCTTTATATTATTTAGGATCATTGATATATACATTCAATAAAGGCCAGACCTATGTGCAAAGTGTCTACTGAAAAGAAACACATGACTCAAAAGTTGAGAATTATATTATACTCAGTGGATTTCCTGAGAACTTAAGTCTGGGAGTATCTCTGAGGACTATTCTAAAGAAGTAAGGAGGAGCCAGGATATACGAGTTCAAACAAACGGACAAACAAAAAAACCAGTGTCAACCATTAACAAATTACTGCTAATTACAGAAAATCAAATATCTCAAGATAATGAATGCAGCACTTTTCTATGTATTTGAAGATACAAGAAGCTGAATACATTAACATTATTCCTTTGATATGTGCCTTAATCACTAAGGACCAGTGTGCTGTTTTTCTTTATCCTGAATCCTCTGAGGGTGCACTGCCAAGGATGGCTGTCGATGCTGACAGCTCGATGGTCAGGACACCCTTTGTTTAGTGATATGGCAGGTGACATATTTCATCCACAAGTATATGACTGTCTTTAAAAGGTTTTGCACACAAGACACTTCTACCATCAGAAAGAAAGAAAGCTTGGTGGTAATCTATATTAATCAATTTAAGTTGCTATTCTGGGGAATTCCCTGCCCGTCCGGTGGTTAGGACCCCTAGATTTCACTGCCGAGGGCATAAGTTCAGTCCCTGGTTGGGGATTTATGATTGCATAAGCCACGCAGCACAACCTAATAAATACATAAATATCTAATCTGGCCCCTGCAGATACCAGAGATCATAGCATCACTAGAGCATAAGGCTTCAGATGGTCTTCCTGCAGCTCAAGTGGTAAAGAATCTGCCTGCAGTGCAGGAGACCTGTGTTTGATCCCTGGGTCGGGAAGATCCTCTGGAGAAGGGAATGACCATCCACTCCACTATTCTTGCCTGAAGGATCCCATGAACAGAGGAGCCTGGCAGGCTACAGTCCATGGGGTGCAAAGGGTCGGAAACGGCTGAGCGACTAACACTACTACTTAGACTTCAGATATAAACAATGAAGGTAGAGAGAATTCTTATTTCATTCTTATCAGTAAAAACATGGCTAAATACAGTTTGAGTTCACTTGAGCTGTCAAAAATATTTTTTTTTATAAAATTTCCCAGGTGATTGTAATCTTTGTCATAACACAGTCAGAAGTGATCCACACTATCACATTATTCTGCTGATCAAAACACTATCCTTTCTATCCATGATATTGTGCTGATCCAGCAGAGTGAACAACATGTGTCTGCTGCTGCTGCTAAGTCGCATCAGTCCTGTCTGACTCTGTGCGACCCCATAGTCGGCAGCCCACCAGGCTCCCCCATCCCTGGGATTCTCCAGGCAGGAACACTGGAGTGGGTGGCCATTTCCTTCTCCAATGCATGAAAGGAAAATAATAGCAAACGAAGCAACAAACAAAGGATTAATCTCAAAAATATACAAGCAACTCCTGAAGCTCAATTCCAGAAAAAATAAATGACCCAATCCAAAAATGGGCCAAATAACTAAACAGACACTTCTCCAAAGAAGGCATACAGATGGCTAACAAACACATGAAAAGATGCTCAACATCACTCATTATCAGAGAAATGCAAATCAAAACCACAATGAGGTACCATTACACGCCAGTCAGGATGGCTGCTATCCAAAAGTCTACAAGCAATAAATGCTGGAGAGGGTATGGAGAAAAGGGAACCCTCTTACACTGTTGGTGGGAATGCAAACTAGTACAGCCACTATGGAGAACAGTGTGGAGATTCCTTAAAAAACTGGAAATAGAACTGCCATATGACCCAGCAATCCCACTCCTGGGCATACACACCGAGGAAATCAGATCTGAAAGAGACACGTGTACCCCAATGTTCATCACAGCACTGTTTATAATAGCCAGGACATGGAAGCAACCTAGATGCCCATCCGCAGATGAATGGATAAGGAAGCTGTGGTACATATACACCATGGAATATTACTCAGCCATTAAAAAGAATTAATCTGAATCAGTTCTAATGAGATGGATGAAACTGGAGCCCCTTATACAGAGTGAAGTAAGCCAGAAAGATAAACACCAATACAGTATACTAACACATATATATGGAATTTAAAATGATGGTAACGATAACCCTATATGCAAAACAGAAAAAGAGACACAGATGTATAGAACAGACTTTTGGACTCTGTGGGAGAAGGCGAGGGTGTGATGTTCAGAGAGAACAGCATCGAAACAAGTGTACTGTCAAGTGTGAATCAGTCCAGGTTGGATGCATGAGACAAGTGCTTGGGGCTGGTGCACTGGGAAGACCCAGAGGGATGGGATGGGGAGGGAGGTGGGAGGGGGGTTCAGGATGGGGAACACATGTAAATCAATGGCTGATTCATGTCACTTTATGGCAAAAACCACTACAATATTGTAAAGTAATTAACCTCCAACTAATAAAAGAAAAAAAAAAGAAAAGTGAGAGTGAAGTCGCTCAGTCATGTCCGACTCTTGTGTCTAGTATTTCTTTATATTTTCAATATCAGGAAATATAAATTTCAAAAATATCGTGTGTAGTAACACTAAAAATATGAAATATGTAGGTATAGATCTGCCATGTGATTTTACCTAGGTTAGCAGAGAAGTATTAATAACTGTTAAACAGTTGCTTTACTTGAACGTATGCTTTGAAATTTGAAATATCCTGTGCCATGACAGAATTAGTCCTGTTTTCATATTTTGCTGTCTATGAAATCAGACTGAATCTTAAATTTGATGATATCCTACAACAATATTGTTTTTTTTTTTTTTTTACATTTTAGCACACCTGTAATCAAGCATGCCTAATAATCAGTGATATCTCAGAGTTAAGGACAACGTATTTTTTTCTTCATATTGTCCTGCATGCTACTGTACATTGTCTTTATTTCTAGAAATGAGTGAATTGATAAGCACACTTTACTTTGCTCTGTTATGGTTATGTTCAGTTCAATTATGGTTCAGTTCAGGTAAGTTCAGTTCAGTCCCTCAGTTGTGTCCAATTCTTTGCAGCCCATGGACTGCAACATGTCCATGGGGACTGTTCTCATTATAAACAAAATTACCTGAACTCCAGGTGTTTCCATGTGAGAGTTATTGCAACAAACATGAATTGCTAAATATGAAATTAATGAACATTGACCTGGAAGAAAAAGACTGTACATTCTATGGGGAATGTTTGAATAGTCTAGGGTGCTTAAACTTGATAATAGAAATTTGAGGGATATCCTTCAAATATCCAATAATCTATGATGTTAAAAGGTAGAGCATGTGAAATAGAGAAAGAAATGAGGAAGAGAATTAATATTTCCCTGAGTCATCAGGTATTTTAACACTCTTCATCTCCTTTAAGTTTTTTAGCAAAAACTCTGAAGCAATATTTTCTGTTTTTCAGATAAGGAAAATAGGTATATATAATGCAATATGTAGGCTCTTAACCACATAGAGTAATGTATACAAGCCAAATAGGTCAGATTTCAATTTGACATGAAGAAAGTTGTTTTCTTCTTTTTTCTTTTTTTTTTTTTTAAGATAATAGGTGAAATGCCTGTCTATATCTGAAAATGACTGGAGAAACTTGTTAGGAACTATATTTAGGATTACTGGCATAATGTCTGAGTTTTAAGACCCATTGCAACTCTGAGATTTTGAGGTTTTATGAAAAAGTATGTATTGACTGAATGCTATATGGGGTATAATAGAGATCTTCCTTATAACAGCTTATTTTTAAGTACTGTATGTATTAGTCAGGGAACAACCAAGAAATCAGAAATACACTTAAGCATTTAAGCCGCAGGAATTTCATGCAGGGAATCAGTTACATAATTGATCAAGGACCTGAAAATTCAAACTGGATGTGATGAATTAGCCTAGAAAATATCAATGGAAAGAAACAAAAAAATTCTCAGGGCTGGAGGAAGCAGTGTTATCTGAGACCAGAGAAAAAAGGGCACAGGCAGAAAATTCAATTTACTACTGGATATGTGCCCAATAGAGAAACAGAAGAAGTGGGAAGAGAGAGAGGGAAAGGGAGAGAGAAAGAATGAAAAACTAAGCTTCACCCTTCTCTCTCCTGCCCTCCAGGTTTTACGATGCCCCTCTTTATTTGGCCAAATACTTAACTGGCTTGGAGGGCTTGACAATTTGCCTGTAGTGATCAGCACTCTGGTGGTCCAGAGCAAGCAGAGAAAGGCGAGGAACAAGCCTCAGGGGAATCAGACCCAATCCTGAGCTATTAGATAGATGTTGTATTGCTTTTGGAAGCCGACAAAGAGCAATATTGAATGAATCACTTACTGTCTATGAGCCTATGTATTTTTGAAATAGGAAGCTTCATTATTAGAGAAGCAAAAACTGCAGTTATGCACTTTCTACGGGAATTTCTTTGTGTTTGGATGGGAAAAAAGTAGAGAAAATATTTTAGTAACCTAGCTTTTCATATGCTATTTGCTACATAATGATTTCATTACAATGAAAAGTGGTTTTGATCTATCATCACTTTAAAATGAAATTGATTCAAGGAGTGAGTAAATGTTACATTTATCCAGGTTACTAAGCGAATGTTGGTTTTCTTAAAAACATTTTAAGTAATGAGTAATGAGTACCTAACTGGAGTGATATATTGATGCTTTCTTTTCCCATTTATCATTCACCTGTCTTTCTCATTTGACTCGATGGTAGTTCACTGCTTTCTGGTGAGTAAAATCTTGCTGCAAAGTTGGAACAAGCCTATCGTGGACTGTAGAAAAGCAAAGAAGAACAAGAATGTGGAAAAGAACAATTTCTCAAAAATAATATTGCAATATTTAGTTTTTTAACAAATAGAGTTTTTAAATGAGGAAAAATAGAATGTTAGTTTAGGAAACTATGCATATAAAAGCATTATAAGTCATGTTATTCATCTGTCAAATCGCATAATGTCCCAACCTGAAGGAA
Organism: Cervus elaphus; assembly: GCF_910594005.1. Classification (NCBI taxonomy): domain Eukaryota; kingdom Metazoa; phylum Chordata; class Mammalia; order Artiodactyla; family Cervidae; genus Cervus; species Cervus elaphus. Next base: position 7,894,973 of record NC_057844.1, on the reverse strand, counting down.
AAGGAAAATTTCTTTGAGTCAAATTGTAAATGTAGCTATCAAAAAGTAACATTTGCTCCAGGTGGTAGAGCTTTGGGAGAAAAGAATGATAAAGAAAGGAAGACTATACACTACAATATTGGTTAGAAATGCTTTCATTTCTAAGACTAAATATAATTCACTATATAAACATTAAAATGCCTCTCAAAAACATTGAGAGGCAAAGTGCTGCACATCAAAATGAGATCTCTGAAAAATCTCAGGCAATAGATTTATACAATTAAATATGAGAAATGAGAATAGAAAAGTATAATATGCCTTTGGAGTATTTTTTTCATGAATTACCACTTGTATTCATATGAGGATTTTTCTGCTGATTTAAATTGCAATAGGGCTAGTTGAGAAATATCATTGGTACTATATTCTTTACATGAACATGGAGGGGATATGTGAAACCATGGATTGGTGTTTTTACTGGGTCTACTCCAAGTCTCCTGGGTACTGGCTGGAAGAGCTGATTGTAGACAGACTCTCTGAAAGTCTATGACATACAAGTTACAGACCTGTATCTCATCCTAAACTTTCTGGGCCCCAGATTGTCTTCCTGTGATCTCTTATATCCAGTTATATCTTGTATCTCTTATATCTTAATTCAGTTTATTGTAATAAGTCATAAATGGAAATACCTAAATTTAGATAGTTTTGTGTATGACCAGAACATGAAGTAAATTGATTGTTTTTATCAGCTTAATCATTTATAAAAATGAAGAAAATATAAGTGTATGAAAGCCTTCAGAATTTTTAATATATTGAACAAAAGATGTATTTAATGGGATACTAACTTCAAATAGGAGGCATGTCCTGATCACTGAAAATGACCTGCAGTAAATGATCACAGTCTAATATAGTTAATTGGTATATGCTATTCAATCAATACACAAAGTTTTAATTAATACCTACTGAAAACCTTCAGTTATTGTGTATTATTATGGAAATCAAAGCTTAAGACATAGGTTCCTTCTGCATCAGCCATAGTGGGAACAAAAACGTACACATTGCATTTAACTTAAAATTATGTTACTAAGGAAGAAAGTACTGACTTATTTGAAATGATTTATTAGTGAGTTATTTATAGTATGAAGAATGTTTTGAGAATAGATTTTTCAGCACATCAAAGCTGAGACTGTCTGATATTAATGTCTGTGATTTACTCAGTAAGTGAAGATTTCCTCACCAAGAAACTTTATATCCACTTTTTATAAACAGTTTTAGACACCAGGATGCAGGTAACATTCATTATATAGTCTTCTAATTGCTTTCAAATTGTTTTAAAAGAGAAGTAATATGGACAAGAGCAATGTAAAATGTACTGAGACATAATGTTAGCAGAACAGAGATACAAAGTTGGTGTCTATCAGTTTGTCAATTAAGATACGGCAGTCTACCTAAAGTAACTGATATACATCTTAGAAAAAAAAGCAAATATGATATAATAATATAATATAATAATATATAATATAATATAATTATATAATTATATAATATAATATAATAATATAATATATTATATAATTATATAATATAATATATTATAATATAATAATAAACTCATGATCAAGCCTAGAAGAAACTGTCTTGAAACATTTTTAATTAGCTCATATTTCCTAATGTGGCCTGCCAATTTATTTTTAAACAAAATAATGAAAACAGTAGAAAAGAAAGGACATGTAAAATGAGAATAAAAGCACAAGAAGAATAGATACATTATAATATGAATAGTATTTTAATGGTATTTCATTCTAATTTATTTTAACTGATTATAAATAATAATTTGTTAATAAATAATAAATATATTTTTAAGAAAAAAATAGGTCCTGAGTGAGGAAATAATGTTTAACCTGCTAGTCTTTAAAGCTATTAGTCTTCAAAAACACAAATAATCCTGAGCCTTTAAAAATCTAAGCACATCTTCAAAGTGACCCAGTTTGACTAGCCCGTAGAATGTTGTGAAAAACACAAATTAATAGAATTCAAACTTTCTCATAACTTTCTTAAAATAGTAATCCTGGCATATTAGATATTGACTTGAGTTGTTCACAAAGCTTAGAGTACAGTCCAACCTATAAATTCTGTATAGAGAAAATTGAGTAGAAAATTCTATAGAAGATCCTAGTTATAAAGTGAGGTCAGATGAGGAGCACCAGTGGAAAGTTGCAGAATGATTATGGTGTCATGAAAAAGGGAGAGAAACAGAGAGCGTTTGAGTTACCAAAGAAAAAAATGATCACTTAACATCTCCTTCCTTTGAAATGACAAAAGACATTTTTTTTTAAAAGCCAGGCAAGTTTTACCACCTCTAACAGATAATAATGGTAATAATGGTGTTATCTATAGTTCAGAAAGCTTGAAGAATGTCTAAAGAATTGGGAAGAATGGGACTAGATAAGTATTGATCTCCACGTGTAATAGTACAGAAATAGGAGGTTGCTGCTTGGAAAGTAAAAATGCCTGAGCACCGGATCCAGCATTCAAATGTCGGAGCCTCCCAGGCACAATTAAGTGGAGCAAATCAAATAACTTTAGGAGCTATGACCTTACACCCCACTGTTGTTGTTCTCAGACTGTGGTGTGTTTCACAATCATGATAGATTGCCCCAATTAGCAATCTGTACTTCTGACTGGTTGGTCTGGGGTGGTAGCTTGAGAACGTGCATCCCTAGTAAATTGATGCCACTGCCAACAGTCCAGAAACTACACTTAAGAGAGCCATTTCTCACTCACACAGAGGAGCCAGCAAATACGTTTGCTTCATCTGGCAAAGTTGTCAGGCTGAGTACAAGAGAGACGTGATTGCTAGAGACTTCTGAAAACATATTGTAAAGAGCAGAGTAGATAACTTCCTCAAATGGAATTCCTCTCTGATTTGTTCTAACTGTAACACTGGGAAAGTTACTTAGGTTCTCGAGCATTTTCTGAATTAATCTATAGCATCTTTGACAAATATATTTCCTACAACTACATCTATGGTTACGATTGAGATCACCTCCATGGAGCTCTCAGCACAATGGCCAGGATACAATTAGGATTATGTGTAAATATTAGTTACTTTATTATTAATAGCAACTTTATTATTAATCATGACCTTAGAATGCAATAATCCAAATATCTGGGCTACAAAACAAGAAAAGTAAGCACACTACTCAGAATTCTCCAGACAATATCCTATTTCCATAGGGGTAATTCCTGTTTTCTTTTATTACTCTGCCCTCAGAAAGACACTTTCCAGTCCTCAGCAGAAAGATGGAAATGCAATTTAAAGAACTTAACTCACTGATGCACACATAGCATCAGAAAAATAGAAACAAACAAGCCAATAAAGTGTCTTACCACAGAATTTCTTCTCATAATCTCCATGATAAATTCAGACATAAAATTTGATGAAATTGATCACATGGAATGGAAACTTACCTCTTACCTTTCCTATTTGCCTAAATATTTGAATATTAAAATAAAAATTATCCTCCTGACACACCTCAATTTTTCATAGCTACAGTAAAAAATGAATTCTTTACATAGGTAACTATTCAGCAATCAGAATGATGGACATCAGCTTGAGAAATCATAACAAATACCACTCTAAGATCTAAACTTGCTCAGAGATTTTAGTGAAAGCACTGAAACTCTGACACAATAACACTCATTTACCCCATTTTTCTCTCTGTTTATTCTAAAATATACAATTATTTATGTCCTTCTTTATCCCATCTACATGGTTTACAACTTTAATCACTTCTCAGTATCAAGTTCTTGCCCTATTTTGACTGAACATATCCTTGAACTCCTAAACACTATTTAGAAGAAGATAACATGGGGGATTGAAACATTAGAAACTTTGATCTGTTAACATAACTGTGCCATCAAAATTACGTAGAAATTCTATATGCCCATCCGTAGTCCATGCTTTGACTTAGTGCAACAGAGGTTTCAGTATTTCTCTAATATCCTTCAACTCTTCTTCACTACCTCTATCTTGATCCCTTATCTATGACAAAAAAATCATAAAGAAAACCCTTCAGTATCTTGTCACTAATTTTCATCATGGATCACAGCCTTGTCATGATGAAAGGGCTTGTATAGCTCAAAGAAGCTGTGAGCCATGCCCTGAAGGGCCACCCAAGATGGCCGTATCATAGCGAAGTGTTCTGATAAAATGCAGTCCACTGGAGAAGGAAATAGCAACCCACTCCACTATTCTTTCTAGGAGAACACCATGAACAGTATGAAAAGACCAAAGGGTGTGACATCAGAAGATGACCTCCCCCAGTCATATTGGACCCTGATGGTGTTTCATAAGCTACCATGGAAGAGTAGAAGGCAGTTAGTTGCTAACAGCTGAAGAAAGAATGAAGCATCTGGGCCAAAGCAGAAATGATGCTCAGTTGTGGATGTGTCTGATGGCAGAAATAAAGTCCAGTGATGCAAAGAACAATAATGTATAGGAACCTGGAATGTTAGGTCCATGAACCAAGGTAAATTGAATGTGAGAGGGCAAGATTAAACATTGACTTCTTAGGAATCAGTGAACAAAAATGTACAGGAATGGGTGAATTTAATTAAGATGACTATTGTGTCTACTACTGTGATCAAGAATGCCTTAAAAAATTGGAGATGCAGTACTTGAGTACAGCCTCACAAAAGACAGAATGGTGTCAATTCATTTCCAAAGTAAACCATTCAATATCACACCAAGTCTATGTCCCAATCACTGATGCTGAAGAAGCTGAAGTTGACTGGTTCTATGAAGACTTAGAACACCTTCTAGAACTAACACTCAAATGATGTCCTTTTCATCATGGGGAACTGGAATGCCAAAGTAGGAACGTAAGAGATACCCAGAATAACAGGCAAGTTTGGCCTTAGATTATAAAATGAAGCAGGACTAACAGAGTTTTGTCAAGAGAATATGTTTGTCTCTGCAACACTGTTTTCAAACAAAACAAGAGACAGATCTACAAATGGACATTGACATATGGTCACTACTGAAATGAGACTGATTATTGCAACAAAAGATAGATAAGCACTATACAGTCAGCAAAAACAAGACCTGGAACTGACTGGGGCTCAGACCATAAACTCCTTATTGCAAAACTCAGGCTAAAATTGAAAGAAAGTAGGAAAACCCACTAGGCCATTCATACATGGCCAAAATAAAATCCCTTATGATTATACAGTGGAAGTGAGGACTAGATTCAAGGGCTTAGATCTTGTAGATGGAGTACTTCAAGAGCTATGTATGGAGGGTATTAACTGTATAGGGTAGGGGACAATTACCAAATCATCCCAAAGAATAAGAAATCCTAGCAAGCAAAATGGTTGTCTGAGGAGGCTGAGGACAGAAGAAAAGTGAAAGGCAAAGGAGAAAAGGAAAGATATACCCAACTGAATGCAGAGTTCCAGAGAATAGTGAGGAGAGAGAGTAAGGTCTCCTTAAATTACCAATGCAAAGAAAAATGGGAAAACAATACAATGGGAAGGAATAGAGATGTCTTCAAGAAATTGGAGATAACAAGAGAACGTTGCATGCAAGGATTAACACAATAAAGGCCAGAAACAATATGGACATAGAAGAAGAGATTAAGAACAGGTGGCAAGAATGAACAGAAGAACTATGTAAGATAGATTTTAATGACCAGGATAACCATGATAGTGTGATCACTCACCCAGAGCCAGACATACTGGAGTGTAAAGTCAAGTGGGCCTTAGGAGGCATTAGTATGAACAAAGCTAGGGCAGGTGATGGAATTTCAGTTGAGCTATTAAAAATCTTAATAGATGATACTATTTTTTTTTTCATTTATTTTTATTAGTTGGAGGCTAATTACAATATTGTAGTGGTTTTTGCCATACATTGACATGAATCAGCCATGGATTTACATGTGTTCCCCATCCCGATCCCTCCTCCCGCCTTTCAAAATGAGGTACTCAATATGTCAGCAAAGTTAGAAAACTCAACAGTGGTCACACTGTTTCCAGTGGTGACTGGAAAAAGTCAGCTTTCAGTCCAATCCCAAAGAGAGGCAATGTCAGAGAATGTTCAGACTACCATACAACTGTGCTCATTTCACATGCTAACAAGGTTATTCTCAAAATCCTTCAAACTAGGCAGTAGCAGTAAGTGAAATGAAAACTTTCAGGTGAACAAACTGGGTTTAGAAAAGTCCAAGGAAGCAGATATCAAATTGACAACATTTATTGGATCAGGAAGAAAGCAAGGGAGTTCCAGAAAAATACCTACTTCTGCTTCATTGACTACGTTAACATTTTTTATTACATGGATCACAACATGTAATAAATTGTGAGAAATTCTTAAAGAGATTCATATCAATGTATGACAAAACCCACTGAAATGTGAATTAGCCTCCAACTAATAAAAATTAAAAAAAAAAAGAGAGAGAGAGAGAGAGATGGGAGTACCATACCACCTTATCTGTCTCCTCTGAAGCATATAGGGAGGTCAGGAAGCAACACTTAGAACTAGACTTGGAACGATGGACTGGTTCAAAATTTGGGAAGGAGTATGACAAGGCTGTAAATTGTCACCCTGTTTATTTAACTTGTATTCAGAATACATCACGTGAAATGCCGTGCTGGATGAATCATAAGCCAGAATCTAGGTTGCAGGGAGAAATATAAACAACCTCACAAATGCAGATGATACCACTCTATGGCAGAAAGTGAAAAGGTACTAAAGAGCCTCTTAAAGAGAGTGAAAGAGAGTAAGAAAGAAGACTTGAAACTCACTATTAAAAAAAAGAAGAAGAAGAAGAAAGAAAGATCATGGCCAACATTTATTGGATCAGGAAGAGAGCAAGGGAGTTCCACCTATCACCAACGAAGGCTAATCCTCTCAGAAATAAAATGATTCTGGATTTTTTCTCTTTCAAGGACATTTGTATCTATTATCTGCATATCCTTCTTAGCTCTAAAATCCCTGCTGTCTTAGTTCTCTAGCATTAAACACACTTGTATCTGTCCTACTGAAAACGGATACCCCCAACAGCAACAACAGCACATGTAACACACAGAGTGCCTCACGATTTCAGTAACTTCCCCAGTGAATCGCTTCCATCCTCCCTTTGACCTCTCATCTACTCCTCAACCCATTTCAGTGAGCCTTCTACCTCTCCCCCCAGCCTATTCTTCTCCAACCACCGTCATCAACGGCATAGGCATTTTTTGAGACTAAATTGTGGATCTTTCGGTTCTGAACAGGTTTAACTATGTTGAATATTTTGAAACATTAAACTTTACCTTGAAAAGATTTCTACCCTAGGATTTAAACATTTCAGTTTCACAATACACACAGATATATTGCAATTGTAATGCCAATAAAAGAGCATATGTTACATTGGAGGAAGTATTTATTTATTCCTTCATTTGTTCCATAAATATTAAACATATATGATAGCACAATAACTAGATTATGTTTTCAGATGGCAACAATGCTTATAACAGATGCTTCTGTTTCTCTTTTATTAAACAGATGCAAAAATATTAAATTGTAGTGATGTTAAATAGTGTAATAGAACCTAATACAAGGCCGTATAACTAGAGCAACTTTGTGTAATCTGAAGAACAATGAAGGGCTTCTCAGAGCCCTAAACCAGTTTCCAGAATTAATTCAGTAAAGAAAGAGGATGAGTAGAGAGGAAGCAGGCTAGAGGAATTGAAGAACCTGAAAACAGGCCAATGAGGTTGGGATATCCAAAAGAGAAGACTGTCTTGAGAGGAGGTTGGAGAAATAGGTAGTATTTTGTTTATTCAGGATATGATAGATCAAGTGATTTTGGCACTTTCTAGTATGAATTTTCAGTAAAACTGTATGTAGAAAATGGGAGCTCTTTTTTGGTAAAAAAAGATTAAAGACATGCATTGTCTCTATGGCATTGATGATTGTCTTTAAAAGATTTTTGCAAGCTGAAAAGGTCATAGCTGATGGCATTCCAGATACAGAAGTGTCATACCAAAGGAATCAGGAAGAAAATCACATTAAAGTGCTTGGTGGTGGTATGATCTCATACTTTTTTGAAGTTGGTATTCTGCCAATGAGACGTGAGATGAGTTTCCATGTTCTGTACTGCAAAACATAATTAGTTCCCACACTATATTGTTCATTGTTCTGGGAGAGATTTGAATAGTGAGCTTTTTTGTCAACAGAAAAAAGAAAAATAGCTAGCCAGTATTTCAGATTAAATGTCAAATAACATTTTATCTTTCAAATTGGATACATTCATGCAGATCTAGAGGTTTTCATCATTGAAATCTGGATTCATCTTACATTTATATATATATATTATATATATGATATTACATAATATTATATGCATATCTGTGTGTGTGAATATATACATATATGTATTGTATATATATACAATACATATATATATATACATACTTCCAAAGCAAAATATCCATTATCACTGCAATCCTACTCTATGCCCCGATCACTAATGCTGAAGAAGCTGAATGGCTCTATGATGACATACAAGACCTTCTAGAACTAACATAAAAAAAAAAAAAAAAAAAAAAAAAAAAAAGATGTCCTTTTCATCATCACAGCAGACCAGAATGCAAAAATAGGCAGTCAAGAGATACCTAGAGTAACAGACAAGTTTGCCTTCCCTGGTGACTCAGATGGTAAAGAATCTTCCTACAGTTTAGGAGAACAGGGTTATAACCCTGGATAGGGAAGATCCGTTGGAGAAGGAAAAGTCTACCCACTCCAGTATTCTTGCCTGGAGATTTCCATGGTCGCAGGAGTCTTGTGGGCTACAGTTCCTGCAGTTGCAAAGAATCCGACACAACCAAACAACTAACACTTTCACTTTCACTTGGCCTAGGAATACAAAATGAAGCTGGGAAAAGGCTAACAGAGATTTGTCAAGAGAACACACTGGTCATAGCAAACACCCTCTTCCAACAACAAAAGAGAAGACTCTACATGTGGGCATCACCAGATGGTCAATACCAAAATCAGATTGATTATATTATTTGTGGCCAAAGATGGAGAAGTTCTATACAGTCAGCAAAAACAAGTCTTGGAGTTGACTGTGGCTCAGATCATAAATTCCTTACTGCAAAATTCAGACTTATATTGAAGAAAATAGGGAAAACCACCAGGCCATTCAGGCATAATCCAAATCAAATCTCTTATTAGTATACAGTGGAAGTGGCAAATAGTTTCAACAGATTAGATCTGTTAGACAGAGTGCCCAAAGAACAGTGGATGGAGGTTCATAACACTGCACACAAGGCAGAGATGAAAACCATCCCTAAGGGGGAAAAAAAAAAAATGCAACATGGCAAAATGATTGCCTGGGGAGGCCTTACAAATAGCTGAGAAAAGAAGAGAAGCTAAAGGCAAAGGAGAAAAGGAAAGATATATCCGTCTGAATACAGAGTTCCAAAGAATAGCAAGGAGAGATAAGAAAGTGAGCAATGCAAAGAAATCCAGGAAAACAAGAATGGGAAACACTAGAGATCTCTTCAAGAAAATTAGATACCAAGAGAACATTTCATGCAAACATGGGCACAGTTAAGGACAGAAAAAATATAGACCTAACAGAAGTAGAAGATATTAAAAAAGAGGTGGCAATAATGCACAGAAGAACTCTACAAAAAATGTCTTAATGACCTGGACAACAACTAGGGTGCGATCACTCATCTAGAGACAGACATTTTGGAATATGATGTCAAGTGGATCTTAGAAAGCATTACTGTAACAAAGCTAATGGAAATGATGGAAATCCAGCTGAGCTATTTCAAATCATACAAGATGTTCCTGGTAAATACAATATGTCAGCAGATTTGGAAAACTCAGCAGTGGCCACAGGACTAGGAAAGTTCAGTTTTCATTCCAATCCCAAAGAAGGGCAATGCCAAAAAATGTTCAAATTACTGTACAATTCTACTCACTTCACCTGCTAGCAAGGTATTGCTCAAAAGTCTTCCAGCTAAGCTTCAACAGTAGGTGAACCAAGAAATTCCAGATGTTATGAACTGGATTTAGAAAAGGCTTGAACCAATTTGAACCATAGATCAAATTACCAACATCTGTTGCATCAAGTAAAAAGCAAGGGACCCAATAAAGCATTCTACTTCATTGACTACTTAAAGCCTTTGATGGTGTGGATCACCACAAAGTGTGGAAAATTCTTCATGAGATGAGAATACCAGACCACCTTCCCTGGCTTCTGAGAAACCAATATGCAGGTCAAGAAACAACAGTTACAACTGAACATGGAACAAAGGACTGGTTAAAAATTAGGAAAGGAGTACATCAAGGTTGTGTATTGTCACCTTGCTTATTTAACTTATATGCAGAGTACATCATGTGAAATGCTTGACTGGGTGAATCATAAGCTAAAATCAAGATTGCTGGGAAAAATATCCATAACTTCAGATATGCAGATGACACCACTCACGGCAGAAAGTGAAGAGGAGCTAAAGAGCCTCTTGATAAAGATGAAAGAGGAGAGTTAAAAAGCTGGCTTAAAACTCAACATTCAAAAAACTAAGATCACGCCATTTGGTCCGATCACTTCATGGCAAATAAATGGGGAAAAAAATGGAAACAGATTTTATTTTCTTGGGCTCCAAAATCACTGCTGACAGTGACTGCAGCCATGAAATTAAAAGACACTTGCTCCTTAGAAGAAAAGCTATGATCAACCTAGACAGCATATTAAAAAGCAGAGACATCGTTTTGCGGACAAAGGTCCATGTAGTCAGAGCTCTGAGTTTTTCCAGTAGTCATGTATGGATGTGAGAACGGTATTGTAAAGAAGCCCGAGGGCTAAAGAACTGATGCTCTTAAATTGTGGTGCTGGAGAAGACACTTGAGATTCCCTTGGACTTTGAGGAGATGAAACCAGTCAATCCTAAAGGAAATCTGTCCTGAATATTCATTGGAAAGACTGATGCTGAAGATGAAGCTCCGATATTTTGGTCACCTGATGAAAAGATCTGACTCATTGGAGAAAATCCTGATTCTGCAGGAGGAGGAAATGACACCCCACTCCAGTATTCTTGCTGGCATAATCCAACAGACAGAGTAGCCTGGCAGTCTGCAGTCCATGGGGTCGCAGAGTCAGACACATGACTAAGCAACTGACCATGCACGTACGTATATAGATAGATAGATAGATAGATTGTTAGATAGATAGATAGATAGATAGATACTGATATTTAGCAGATGTAGGTGTGTTCTTTCATAAATAGTTGTTCATCAGAGAGCAAAAGACTAGCAAAAGAAAAGAGGAATGTTCTTACCTGCCCCTCTCTTAACTGCTCTCTTTTAAGAAAAAAAGGAAATTAGTGGGGCAAAGGATTTCTTCATTGTGAAGAAAGCTTTAGTTGTGGCCTGTATTTAAAGAACTAGAGATAGCTGAAAAAAAAAAAAAAAAAGACAATCTCTTTGAAGAAGGTTAATTGCCAGCTAATTGCTGTATTTTAGTGGATTAGTTAAATGTGTTGTGGAATTAGTGAGAGTGATTTTCTCAATTTTGAAACAAGGTTGAGTTGTTCTGTAATCTTCTCAGTGAAAATAAAACCTGTGTCCAGTGAGCAGCTAATCCATGAGGTCTTCAGTTTCAGGAATTGCATTATATTATTGAGGAGAGGGAGAAAACTTGAGAAGACAGACCGGAGGAAAACTATTCTTAAACTCACTTGAGATGATTCTACAGATAGCTCTCAGAAATGCAGAGATGACATTTTGAAGATTGTTAATATCAGACCAGTAGACTAGAATGACATGTGTACTTCTCTGGATAAAAAGGAAGGATAATTCATTTAATATTAAAATAAGAGACATGGTAAATGAAGAGACATATGTTCACATATCAGGAATCCTAACTCTTTATATTTTTTTTAAATCATAAAAAGTATAGCAAAACTTCCATTTACTCAGTTGTGTCTCACGACTGAAGACTCTTTAATGGTCAGTAGTTCAGGAAAAATAGAGTTAAGAAAGAAATGAGAGTAAGAAGAAAGTGAATTTAATATTTATTAGTGTGATGATGTATAACTAAAATGGTAACTATAGTGAAAAATCCCCTCAAAGCCACCTTGGACTGAAGGCAGGAAGAAGTGGGCACATGTGTGGAATTTGTCCAATAGCATTTATTTTCAGACTCTATGATAATTCTTCCTCTCTCTCTTTATACCTGAAGAATTATGGCAAATGGATCAGTTTATTTTTTTTTTTTTACAAACAGAAAGAAACATTAAGGTAAAGATTATGTCAAGAGTAAAGTTAAGCTGAATAATTCCTTACAGATAAAGTTTTCCTTTTTCAAGAAAAATATTTATTCTGCAAATGGGAATATATGTAGAATTTAATAATTTTTTCAACCAAGCATATTATTATTATGTATTACATATACTATATTATGCATTGCATATATGTATTATATATTACATATTATTATGTATTACATATGTATGCATATACATATTATATCTTAATTTATATTGAGATTACATAGTGGGAGTATCTTTCAGAAGTGAATGTACAATAAGAAAATTGTATAATACACTGTATCTGACCATATGGTTTACAATATAAGAAAAAGAATCCATCCATTTAAAGTATTTTGGAAAAGTTGCATAGCAGCCTGCATTGATTTGAAAATTAAAATTATTTGAATGAGAGAGACAGTTTTTTTTGACTCATTAATAAAACAAACTAAAAATACACTCATATCTTCTCCCAAAGAATTTACAGCAACCTCAACTTCAGGACACAGCCTGAATTAGTAACAAGCTGTTCTGAATACTGAATTTTTTTTCTATAGGACAAATTTGAGAAGATGTCTTTGGACATGATGGACCATCACAAGAGAGAATACTAGATTACATTTATCTCAAGGAACCCATCTACCAATGCAGGAGATGTAAGAGACACAGATTCAATCTCTGGATCAGGAAGATCCCCTGGAAGAGGCAACCCACTTCAGTATTCTTGCCTGGAGAATCCCATGGACAGAGGAGCCTGGCAGGCTACAGTCCATGGGACCACAAAGATTTGCATGTGACGGAAGTGAGTTAGCACAGCACAACAAACATTAGGGTCCTTATTTTCATATAAATACTTAAATACCTGAGTCCCATTTGATTTCAAGGGGGAAAGGAGAAATCAACCTATGTTTAAGTAAAAAACCATCATACCCCTGCTCACTTCATCTCTCCCAAACTCACACTCTTTCACATGGCATCTTGATTTCATTTAATGTGCTTTTTCCTGAATTCCCAAAAGGCATCCTCCAGTACATCATACTTAGCACCAAGAGTTCTTGCCAGGATACAAAATCTTAAGGCATAGGAGAGCATTTCCAAATCAAAAACTTCTCCATTATCCAGCTTTGTTTATATTTTCACTTCCCTTTCCCAAAATCCACTCCCAGAAGGTTCAGAGCAATCTATTACAAACTGTAGTATGTGTATATCGCAGGCAGTATCCTTGCATTTAATCAGGATTAGGTTCTTCATCAGAGGCCTGAAAATTCGTCTTCTTATTAATACACGATGACTCGGATACACACTCTAACAGTTTCCTTAAGTTGGTAATTGACCTACCTATGTGGTCATTTTCTCTTTTCAATGCATCAATGTCATTCAGAAATAAACACTCACATCCAAAGTTCCTGTAATCACTATCCCCAGCCCACTCCTCAAATGTCATATATATGTATATAATTCATTCAAAATGCATCCTTCCTATTATTATCCTGTTAGTTTAACATTGGCTTCCCTGGTGGCTCAATAGTAAAGAATATGCCTGCAATGCAGGAGATGTGGGTTTTATCCCTGGGTCGGGAAGATCCCCTGGAGAAGGAAATGACTACCCACTTCCATATTCTTCCAAATCTGATGGACAGAGGAGCCTGGTGGGCTACAGTCCATGGGTTTGCAAAAGAGGACATGACTTAGTGACTAAACAACAATAGAAGTTTAACATCAGTAAAATTCTCAGCAATTGCAATTCTATAAAACACCAGGATTTTTATCACTTCACCTAATACCAGAGATGGATCCTTATGAGAATGCCTGGTGATCTGAACAGCAAGTGATCGACAAGTGATCCAACCACCACCCACCATTTCAGAGCATCAGAACCTCCTAGTCTTGGCTCTCATAGAGCAGACACTGAGCCAACATTCAGGAGCAAATGCCATAGTAAGGAAATTTCCCAGAAGAAATCACTGGAGGCTGGAGGAAACAGAATAGGGAAAGAAAGAAAGCTAAACAAGACTGTAATTTCAGCTGGGTACCAAACACGCCCCTTCTGCAGTGAGCCCTGGAGAATAAATTTTACTTCTTACAACCAGACAAAAGCTGGACTTTGTACTTTGCTGTCCAGTGGAGGAGGTTAATCTCCTAGCACTAAGCCTCCTAGCACTTTTTCTTCTTATTCTAAGAGATTAAATGGCAACCTAGTGCTGCATACAAACTGCTGCCCCAGGTGTCATTTTATATAATGTGACTCCATATAAAAAATATTTCAGATTTGCATTCAGCTTCCACATTCAGCCATCAGCAGACTGACTATACATATTTATATTTTCCCTATTAAAATTCTATTGGTATGACCATAATTGAATGCCTGCAACCTAAAACAATGGCATGAAGGTTAAGAGGAAGGTTCATCAATTAAGTAAATTTTTTTTATAATTTTTTTGAAATATAGCAAGCTGATACATACATTATGAAGTATACAGCTGAGCTGAACTTCAAACATGTACTGAAGAAGACAACAAAAATGTGTGATTTATTCTGCCAGGTAAAAGTGTGGGAATTCTTTAAGCTTAGATTTCATAAGCAAGTTTTAAAGGAATCATTAATGAAGGACACTTCCTGAGAAATGTGATTAAAATTAGCCTCAAGCCCAGTTGGCTCCCCTGCCCTCAGGGAAAGGCAAGGCTATTTGAATTTAGGTAAAATGGAAAAAAAAAAAAAAAAGAAAAGAACAGAAAAGAAAGAAAGGAAGGGAAAGGGAGGAAAGGAGAAATGAAAAGGGAAAAAAAAATTCTGAATAGATGGAATAATTTCTCTTAGAATGGCTGGGTCTGAAAAGATGGTGGGGCTAAGAAACCAGCAGGAATGTGTCTGTCAGTGAGTTATAGTCAAAGCTTCAAAATCTCTTTTCTAGAGAGTTTTTATATAATGTCAAAATCAAGAATTAGAGGTGGAATCACCACAGAAATGCATTTAACTTAATGGAATTTAATTTAAGTCATTAGAAGAAAGAGAGAGAGAGAAGGACAAGAAGGAAAGGGTTGAGATAATTTACTATAAATCCATAAATAGTGCATAATGCACTGGGCATTTACCCATGTGAAAATTCTAAGGAAGACAGAAACTGCTTCTCTTTTTTTAACCAGTGTCAATTTCCTTGTGACTTTCTGAGAGTATTTTCCTTCCGTTTGTGGGTCCACTGTTTACAGAGGATGTAGTTTTAGTTAAAATAAATGGAATTCAGACCCAAAACACCTACTTTGTAGAGTTTGAAGCATGGAAGCCAGTCTTTTCCAAAGCATAGGGGGACACAAAAACCATTATGAAACATCTAAGAATTTTAACTATGGCCTCCTAGAAGTTAATTACTCTAGAATTTTGCAAGAATAATTGTGGCCATATGAACATTTTATCAAGATACTTTGACACTTTCCTCAAGATAACAATACCAATGTCTAAGCATATTGCTTAAGGCGTTCTTCAGTGATGGAAATGTTTTATTTTTGACTGACCAATTGAATAGACATATGACTCCACACATGACTACTGAGCACTTGAAATTTCATTACTGAGAAGCTGTCTTTTAATGAAATATATTTTATTTTCATTAATGTGAATTTAAATATCCATATGTAGCTAGTGGCTACTGTGTTGGACAGGGCAGTGTTACAATATACTAAGAACTAAACACTGATGCAATAAGAAAAGCTACCCTTGAGAAATGGAAATAGTATACAGGAAGGGAAAAGAGACCAATATTTTCCTTTAATATCATTCAAGGATTTTCAGGCTTGAAATTCTTACATGCATTTTCTATTATAATGATATTTTACAAAGTAGACATGTGTTTGCTAAGTATTTAATGTACTAGGTACTTTTCTCACATTATCTTTCTGATCACCAAAGCAATATTTATATTGATTTCTATTGTTACCTCTATTTAATCGATAAATGAAACAGAGTGGTTAATAACATTAATCTTAGGAAAACTCTTTTGTACCTAGAGTAGGTGTACCTGGCTATCAGTATGCTATCTGGCAAATGACAATTATTCAGAGGATGATTTTATGGAAGAATGATGTATGGATATAAAGAAATTTGCATTTTAAGGATAAACTTGCTTAAACTTGCATTGCTACACATTTATCTCCTTTTAAAGTATATAACATGCTTTTTAAATTAATCAATCTCCTCCTATTGGGGGAAAAAAAAGCAGCTACCTCAACTCAGGGCAGGAGAATTAGCCCCTCTTACAGACCTTCTTGTTTATAAATGGAGATGGGAATACAGAAAGTGGAAGGCTGAGATGAGACTATTTTATAAATGTAAAAAACTCCAAATAATGCCTTAGAGACAGGTGAGATACAGTGGATTGAAATAGGTATAACATTTTGGACTTTATACAGACATAATGTAGATATAGAATGCATGGATTATATAATATAGAGTAGATATTACACAGTAAAATAAACACTAGCTTGTAATAAAAATCTTTTTCTTCAATTAGTTAAAGATTTGGAGCACAATAACATCTATTTTTGGAATATGAACACTTCCTGTTTAGGCTCAATTGCACCAGAAAAAATATTGCCTGGATCTCTCAATATGTGATTTTGGATTTTCACACTGATATTGTGCTGACCCTTTAACCTTTCATTACTGAACTATAACTTTAAATCTAATTTGTAGAGCTTTGGAGTTTCAGCATGTTTTTAGGCTTTGCTTTGAAGACTCTCCCGTATATTAAATATATCTGTCATAGATATTCTGTCACTGTGCTTAATAGCCTCTTTATTTTAAAAATGATTCACACTATATTATTTGCTCATATCTCTTAACACATCTC
Organism: Cervus elaphus; assembly: GCF_910594005.1. Taxonomy (NCBI): domain Eukaryota; kingdom Metazoa; phylum Chordata; class Mammalia; order Artiodactyla; family Cervidae; genus Cervus; species Cervus elaphus. The sequence continues at coordinate 7,877,851 of NC_057844.1, read as the reverse complement.
ATTTCCTTTCTGTTTCTCTCTGTTCTAGTGATTTTCAAGGCTGACAATTTAGGATAATAAGTTATCTTAGTTAAAAGCCTGTTTACTATCATTTTTGAATCAATGTGATTGAGGATGTCATGGATGACTTTTTCAATATGAAGCAAATTCAATACTTGGTAAAATAGAGCTGTGCGTTGGTGTCATGCTGGAACTGTGAGGTAGCAGTACTCTGGCTGCCTCTGTAAGATCACTGATCCCTTTGTTCTATTTCTTGGATATTGCTAATGTTTATAGATCTACACTCAATGACAATAAATTGTTCTGGATTGAAATTATTTTTCGCTCTTTTCTCTGCTTCAGAAAATGATGCTTATTCTTCAAGGCATGACTGTGTTACAATTACTTTCCATTACTACTTTTTAATCTCTTAGTGTTAGTCTAAGTAATATTAACATCATTAATTTCAAAGATAATATTATTGGGAGTAATAATAGTCATTGAAAACAATGATTACTACATATTAACCAGCTAATGCATGTCAGAAGCTAGGCTAAGTCCTTTGATGTGTATGTGTGTGCACACAAATATGCAAAGTAATGTATATGTAAGTGTAAACACATATGTAAAATGAAAACCTCAGAGGGAGGTGGGAGGGGGGATCGGGATGGGGAATACATGTAACTCCATGGCTGATTCATGTCAATGTATGACAAAACCCACTGAAATGTTGTGAAGTAATTAGCCTCCAACTAATAAAATTAAAAAAAAAAAAAGAAAAAAAAAAAAAAAGAAAACCTCCTACTGCCTTCATCCATTCATAACCACCCAACCATCACCCATTCATAACCACTGGTAACCATTCAGCTGTTCCCCATTTCTAGAATTTTGACATTTCAGAAATGTTTTTATATGTATAATATACATGTACACATATATATTATATATATTATTAAACATATTTAATATTTTTATGTTTTCAAAATAAAATGCTGAGATAGTTTATATAGTTGCTCTATTTCAGATGATAAAACTCAAATAAAAAAAAAATAAAGCCCCATGGCCCACCTACAGAGTGCACAGTTGCAATCAATCACTTCTATAAATAGTAACAGTAAATATATTTTAAAAAACACTTTATGGATTGTAGGATGAGAGAGTATTTATGTAAATAATGAGTCCTCTCATTTTGGTTAGGTTACCTAGTCACAGAAGCATTGAGAACTACCTTGTTTCACTTTGCTTCTTCCTGTGTCTTACGTGGCTTTACCTTTCCATGTGAGGCTGGCTGCCCAGCAGCTCATCGAGAACCCTAGACTGCCGTGTAGCAACTAAGAGCATGAAAATCTTCACCTGTGTACATGTGTGTGACAATGCAAATGTGGCCTTGATGTGTTTAGATTGGAGAGCATGTTTGAATAATCGAAAACATATCTTCTCAATTTCTTATGGAGAGGGCCTCTTATCAACAAATTAAAAATGTGCTGATAAGAGTTTTCTTTCATATTAATTTGTTACCATTACATATTTTCATTAAGCTTCTTATTTTGAGGTAATTTATACATGTATATGCATTTGTAAGAAATTATAGAGAACTTTGTACACTTTACCTACTTTCCTCCAGTGGGAAATCTAGCAGAAATACAGTTTGATATCAAAACCAATATGTTGAAAATGATACATCAAGACCATACCTGTCATTTCAAGAATGCCTCATTTGGCCCTTTTATAGACTCACCCACCTCTCCATCCCTCACTTTAAGAAGCCACTAATTTGTTCTCCATTTCCATAATTTTACCACTTCAAAAGTGGTGTTTTCCTGGTTCTTTGTATAAAGAACGAGTTTTAATTGAAGTGTGTATGTTTTGGACACTACAGTATGAGACTCTGAATATTATTAAAAGTTCTGTTTCAGTTGAATTTCATTGTGGTATGGCAGCAGGGAAGGGTGTTGGGACACTTACTTATTGCCATGTGAGAGTTCAGTTCAGTTCAGTTGCTCAGTCATGTCTGACTCTTTGTGACCCCATGGACTGCAGCACGCCAGGCTTCCCTGTCCATCATCAACTCCTGGAGCCTTCTTAAACTCAAGTCTGTCACATCACTGATGTGATCCAACCATCTCATCCACTGTCATCCCCTTCTCCTCCAGCCTTCAATCTTTCCCAGCATAGGGGTTTTTCCAATGAGTCAGCTCTTTGCATCAGGTGGCCAAGTTTCAGCTTAGGCATCAGTCCTTCCAATGAGTATTCAGGACTGATTTCCTTTAGGATGGACTGGTTGGATCTCCTTGCAGTCCAAGGGACTCTCAAGAGTCTTCTCCAACACCACAGTTAAAAAGCATCAATTCTTTGATGCTCAGTTTTCTTTATAGTCCAGCTCTCTCACCCATACATGACTATATGTATGACTTGGCCTCTGTTAGCATCCAGGGACAGAGGCACCTCTTTACTGATGGGCAAGTGTGAGAGATGTATCTCTGCTCTAGGAGTCTCTCTCTCTCTCCCGCTGTTTCTCTCTCATTCTCTCTACCAAACTGTTTTTCATTCTGCATTTTAGCCTGAGTTTTAAGTTCATGTTTTTACTTTTTTTCAAAGACCATACAGATAGCTTAAGTATGTCTAAATAAATCTCATCTGACTTCAAACGTGATCCTCATCTTATGCTACTTATTGAGGATAATATTATTAACATTTTTCTTGAGGCAAGATTCAAAACTTTGGTAGCTCCTAGGTTTAACTGACAGGAGAAAATGAACTCTCCTTACACTGACCCCCTGTCATAAAGAAAACCTCTACTTAATTATTTCTAATATGTTGTTCATAAGAATATTGCATTAAAGATTTATTTATAAGTAATTAAAACTTTATTGGAGATAAACTTAGTTTGAAATTTAACTTTTTAAGTTTGTTTCTATTAATGTATAGCAAACTGATAAGGAATCTGACATCTTTAGTTTGTTTTCCCACATTTGTAATATTTCATAAACTTTTAAAAATATTCATTGAAATTATTTTTATAGCCATGTCTTAGTTAGAGCTATTTGGCAGTAAATAGAACTTAGAGCTTTGAAAAAATTGCAAAATTGTTTCCCCTATTTTCCAATTGCATTTTTAAAATTCTGATTTTAGGCATGTCAATCCAAAGTGATAAGAAAGGAACATTTCATTCCTCATGATCAGATGGTGGCGTGGGTGATTCTGTCTTGTCAAAAAACAAAACGCCATGAGAAAGGCTGAGGGTGTCATGGAGTTTTCATGTGAGCTGCTCGGCTGAGTGTTGTGTTCTGCCTCTGGCTGGTGTGGAGGAGTATGTGTCTGTGCCTCTCAAGTTTCCGACAGAGATTCTGATATTCACAAGTTGTATAACCCAGTCAAGGCAAGGCTCACTTCTCTCAACTGTCGCATCCTGAAATTATCAGACATATGGTTCCATCTTAGCAACTCTGCAAGATACCTGTCAGTCAAAATCATCTGCTAGGACACTTGAATGCAAGCAATTTGTGATTCTTATCTACTCATATTCATTCATTTTGTCTGTCCCTTATTGTAAATTCCTTTACCTGTGGCCATTGTTCTAAAAATTAAATATAGATGCTTTCTGAAAGACCCCTAAGATATTTAAGATCATTCAGCTTAAATGCATCCTAAATGCACTGACACTTGCAAGTTTTATAGCTATACATATCATTTGGCCTTAAAATCTTATACAATAAGTCCCCTACATACATATGAGTTCCATTCTGAAAGCCCACTTATGAATCCAATTTGTTCCTAAGTCCAACAAAGTAAACCTGGCTACTCAACTAACACATTTGACTACCTAGTACTGTACTATAATAGGTTTATAATACTTCCACACAAATAATACATAAAAACAAGCACAAGAAATAAAGAAGACATTAATCTTACAGTACAGTACCTGGGGCAGTACAGTAATATAGTACAGCAGCTGGTATACCGGGGCTGGCATCAAGTGACCAGGCAAGAAGTGTTACTGACTGGAGGAGGGAGAGGTGGTGGGAGACGGTAGAGCTGAAGGATTGTCAGCAACAGGAGTCAGAGGTCAAGCTCATGCCTGACATTGACGGCAAAGGTTCTTGTTCCTTGATAGATTGAATTCTATCTACCCTCTTGAAAAAAATGATCAAGTTACACTGTATTACTGTACTCTGTACAATATTGTATTGCGAAGTACACAAAAGCCAACCCCTTGCAGAGGAAGCACACACGTGGCCATGTATGCCAGAGACATGAATTAAGTTCCATGACTAGATATGTAATTGAACAATCACACGTTTGAAAATTTACAACTTAAAGGTTCATGTGTAGAGAACTTTCTGAATTTCAGGGAAGACAATAGTATACTCAAATAACCACTGTGTAGCTCTGTTAAATGATCGAATTGCAAGCAAGTACTCCCTCCCTCACCCCAAATATTGTAATCATGAAAGAACACTCAATTTCAAAATATATTTTATTGATCTACACTTATTTAAAAAAAAAAAAAAAGAATGAAGAAATGACCTGAAACATCAGGGAATCTCCTCTCTCTCACTTTCACACACATGCACGCATACGCATGTACACACAGAGAGGCATTAAACTCTAACATTTTTCTAGCCTTACGCTTTATAATTTGTATGGTCTCTTAATGTGCTTTACTTACAAATGCTTAAAAATGTTTGCTATATGTATTAGTCTAGATAATTCATCTAATTATATATCTCTAAAAATCAGAATAAAAAATTCTCCAGCAGTTTCAGTTCAGTTCAGTCACTCAGTCGAGTCTGACTCTTTACCACCTCATAGACTGCAACATGCCAGGCTTCCCTGTCCATCACCAACTCCCAGAGCTGCTAAAACTCATGTCCATCGAGTTGGTGATGTCATCCAAACATGTCGTCCTCTGTTGTCCCCTTCACCCTCTGCCTTCAATCTTTCCCAACATCAGGGTCTTTTCAAATGAGTCACTTCTTCACATCAGGTGGCCAAATTATTGGAGTTTCAGGTTCAGCATCAGTCCTTCAAATGAATATTCAGGACTGATTTCCTTTAGGATGGACTCATTTGATCTCCTTGAAGTCCAAGGGACTCTCAAGAGTCTTCTCCAACACCACAGTTCAAAAGCATGAATTCTTCAGCACTCAGCTTTCTTTATGGTCCAACGTTCACATTCATACATGACTACTGGAAAACCATATCTTGTTTATACAGACCTTTGTTGGCAGAGTAATGTCTCTGTTTTTTAATATGCTGTCTAGTTTCATCATAGCTTTTCATCCAAGGAGCAAGTGTATTTTAATTTCATGGCTGCAGTCACCATATACAGTTATTTTGGAGCCAAAAATATAAAGTCTATCACTGTTTCCATTGTTCCCCCATCTATCTGCCATGAAGTGATGAGACAGGATGCTATGATCTTAGTTTTCTGAATGTTGAGTTTTAAGCCAACTTTATCACTCTCCTCTTTCACTTTCATCAAGAGGCTCTTTCGTTTTCCTTGCAATGGTGTCATCTGCATATCTGAAGTGACTGATATTTCTCCCGGCAATCTTCATTCCAGTTTGTGCTTCAATCAGCCCGGCATTTTTCATGATGTACACTGCATATAAGTTAAATAAGAAAGTAAAAATATACAGCCTTGATGTACTCCTTTCACAATATGGAACCCATCTGTTGTTCCATGTCCAGTTTTAACTGTTGCTGCTTGACCTGCATACAGATTTCTCAGGAGGCAGGTAAGATGGTCTGGAATTCCATTCTCTTTAAGAATTTTCCACAGTTTGTTGTGGTCCACAGAGTCAAAGGCTTTGGTGTAGTCAATAAAGAAAATTAAATGTTTTCTTTTTTTTTTTTTTTCCCCCTGGAACTCTTTTGCTTTTTTTGATGATCCAGAGGATGTTTGCAAGTTGATCTCTGGTTCCACTGCTTTTCAGAAAGCCAGCTTCAACATCAGGAAGTTCATGGTTCACATACTGTTGAAGCCTGGCTGGGAGAATTTTGAGCATTACTTTGCTAACATGTGAGATGAGTGCAATTGTGCACAAGTTTGAAATTCTTTGGCATTGCCTTTCCTTGGGAATGGAATGAAAACTGACGTTTTCCAGTCCTGTAGCCACTGCTGAGTTTTCCAAATTTGCTGTCATATTGAGTGCATCACTGTCACAGCATCATCTTTTAGGACTTGAAATAGCTCAACTGGAATTCCATCACCTCCACTAGTTGTTTGTAGTGCTGCTTCCTAAGGCCCACTTAACTTCACATTCCAGGCTGGCTGACTCTAGGTGAGTGATCACACCATCAGGGATATCTGGGTCATGAAGATTTTTTTTTTGGGGGGGGGGGTATGATTCTTCTGTGTATTCTTACTACCTCTCCTTAATATCTTCTGCTTCTGTTAAGTCCATACCATATTTGTCCTTTATCATGCCCATCTTTGCATGAAATTTTTCCTTGGTATCTCTAATTTTCTTGAAGAGATCTCTAGTCTTTCCCATTCTATTGTTTCCCTCTATTTCTTTGTATTGACCACTAAGGAAGGCTTTCTTATCTCTGCTTTCTATTCTTTGGAACTCTGAATTCAAATAGGTATATCTTTCCTTTTCTCATTTACCTTCCCTACTTTTCTCAACTATTTATAAGGCCTCCTTAGACAAATATTTTCCCTTTTTGCATTTCTTTTTCTTGGGCATGGTCTTGAATACTGCCTCCTATAGAATATATGAAGCTCCACCCATAGTTCTTCAGGAACTTTGTCTATCAGATCTAATCCCTTGAATCTATTTGTCACTTTCTCTGTATAATCATAAGTGATCTGATTTAGGTCATACCTGAATGGTCTAGTGGTTTTCCCTACTTTCTACAATTTATGTCTGAATTGGAAATAAGGAGTTCATGATCTGATCCACAGTCAGCTCCTGATCTTGCTTTTGATGGCTTTATAAAGCTTTTCCATCTTTGGCTGCAATGAACATAATCAGTCTGATTTTGGTATTGACCATCTGTTGATGTCCATGTGTAGAGTCTTCTCTTGTGTTGTTGGTAGAAGGTGTTTATTATGACCAGTGCATTCTCTTGGCAAAATTCTGTTTGCCTTTGACCTGCTTCATTTTGTACACCAAGGCCAAGTTTGCCTGTTACTTCAGTTATCTCTTGACTTCCTACTTTTGCATTCCAGTCCCCTACAATGAAAAGGACATCTTTTGGGGGGTGTTATTTCTACTGTTCAACATCAGCTTCTTCAGCATTACTGGTTGGGACATAGACTTGGATTACTGGGATATTGAATGGTTTGCCTTGGAAACGAACAGAGATTATTCTTCCATTTTTGAGATTGCACCCAAATAGTACATTTCAGACTCTTTTGTTGACTATGATGGCTACTCTGTTTCTTCTAAGGGATTCTTGCCCACAGTAGTAGATATAATGGTCATCTTAATTTGATTCACCCATTTCAGTTCCTTTGAGTTCACTGATTCCTAAAATGTTGATCTTCACTCTTGCCATATCCTGTTTGCCCACTTCCAGTTTACTTTGATTCATAGACCTAACATTCCAGGTCCTATGCAATATAGTTTTTTAAAGCATCAGACTTTACTTCCATCTCTAGTCATATCCACAACTTGGTAATGTTTTTGCTTTGACTCCATCTCTTCATTCTTTCTAGAGTTATTGCTCCACTCTTCTCCAGTAACATATTGGGCACCTACCAACCTGGGGAGTTCATCTTTCAGTGTCCTATTTTTTTGCCTTTTCATACTGTTCATGGGGTCCTCAAGGCAAGAATGCTGAAGTATTTTACCATTCCCTTCTCCAGTGCACCACGTTTTGTCAGAACTCTCCACCATGACCCATTCATCATGGGTGGCCCTGCACTGCATGGCTCATGTTTTTATTGGGTTAGACAAGCCTGTGGTCCATGTGATCAGTTTATTTAGTTTTCTGTGATTGTGGTTTTCATTCTGTCTGCCCTCTGATGGATAAGGATAAGAGGCTTATGGAAGCTTCCTGATGGGAGAGACTGACTGAGGTGGAAACTGGGTCTTGTTTTTATGGGAAGAGCCATACTCAGTAAATCTTTAATCCAATTTTCTATTGATGGGCAGGACTGTGTTCCCTCCCTGTTGTTTGACCTGAGATCAAACTATGGTGGAGGTAATGAAGATAATGACATCATCCTTCAAAAGTTGCCATACATGAACTGCTACACTCATTGCCCCTGGCCCTGCATCAGGCCACTGTCTTCCCACACCTCCACCAGAGGCTCCTGGACACTCACAGGTAAGTCTGGGTCAGTCTCTTGTGGGCTCACTTCTCCTTTCCCCTGGGTCCTGGTGCACACAAGGTTTTGTTTGTGCCCTCCAAGAGTCTGTTTCCCCAGTCCTGTGAAAGTTCTGGTGGCTCTGTGGTGGGGTTAATGGCAGCCTCCTTCAGGGGGGCTTATGCCACACCCATTTCTGCTGCACCCAGAGCCCCTGACTCTCTGACAGGCCACTGCTCACCCTTACCTCTGCAGGAGATACTCAAACACAGGTCTGGCTCAGTCTCTGCAGGGTCCCCTGATGCATGTAAGGTTTTGTTTGAGCACTCCGAGATTCTCTGGCAGGTATGGTGTTTGATTCTAAGTGTGATTTCTCCCCTCCTACCATCTTTCTGGGGCTTCTCCTTTGCCCTTGAACATGGGGTATCTTTTTTGGTGGGATCCAACATTCTCCTGTCAATGATTGTTCAGCAGTGAGTTGTAATTTTGGAGCTCTCACAGGAGAAGATGAACACACATCCTTCTACTCTGTCATAAATAGGGCCATTTTTTTGTTTGTTTGTTTGTTTTCTGTATCTTTTCTCATTCACAGTGGGACTATACTGATCATTTGAGCTTGGGCTGTGCTTGTGCTTTGACCAAAGGAAATTGATAGAAGTGATAAGTGAGTTATGAGGCTTGGCCACAAGAAGTTTTGATACATCTATCTTCAACTGCTGAGAAAGCTGCTTTGCACTGCAGTTTGAAGAGGCTCATATTGCTACTGACTACAGTAAGAAAGCAAAGTGAAGGAGAAGTGAAGTAACCAAGTTAAAAACCAACACTATGTACCAGACAGGAGTGAGGCCCTCTTGGACAGCTGATCATTCGGATAAATGCAATCACATGATTGAAGCCTGAGAAAGTAGTACATGAACAATACAGCCAACTCAGAATCAAGAGGAGGAAAGAATCAGATCAGTACTGTATTAAGCAAAAAGCTTTTCAGGTAGATAACTGTGTAGGAAAAGTCAGATGATGTAAATACAGACACTAAAATACAATATGGGAGATTGTATGCTTTGCTAATTTTCAATTAAGGTAGAAGCTCTTGCTTTTATTTCTCTATTCCTAGATACATTTGAGATTGTCAGTTATTTGGTTCAGTGTTATTAGTAGATATCTGAAATAATATTTCTGACTTTAAAAAGCTAAATATTGTAAACTTTCTATGCAAGAAAGAATAGAGGACGCAAAATCTGAAACTTGCATTATAACACTAGTGTGTGTCTTGTATGTGCTAGTCATTCAGTCATGCCTGACTCTTTGCAACCCCATGGACTGGAGCCCACCACACTCCTCTGTCCATGGGATTCTCCAGGCAAGAACACTGGAGTGGGTTGCCATTCTCTTCTCTAGCAGATCTTCCTGACCCAAGGATCAAACCTGGGTCTCCTGCACTGCAGGCAGATCCTTTACGGTTTGAGCCACCAGGTTATAAATATTTGAATATGACTGACATGTATTTTTCAGTTAATGTTAATCACTGAAATAATACATGAAATACATATTTAGGAGAAGTTCTTAAATTATCTCATAGAGAAGATAAAGTAAATACATAGAGATATATAGATATGTAAATACATATACATACATTTAAGGAATACACAGAATAATTATACCAAAAAGATCTTAATGACACAGATAACCATGATGATATGGTCACTCACCTAGAGCCAGACATTCTGGAGTGTGAAGTCAAGTGGGCCTTAGGAAGCATTACTAGGAACTAAGCTAGAGGAAGTGACAGAATTGCAGCTAAGCTATTCAAAATCTTAAAATTTGATGCTGTTAAAGTGTTATACTAAATATGTCAGCAAATTTGGAAAACTCAGCAGTGGTTACAGAACTGGAAAAAGTCAGTTTTCATTCTAATCCCAAAGAAAGGCAATGTCGAAGAATATTCAAACCACCAAACAACTGTGCTCATTTCACATTCTAGCAAGGTTATGCTCAAAATCCTTCAAACTAGGCTTCAGCAGTACATGAACTGAGAACTTCCCAATATACAAGCTAGGATTTGAAAAGGCAGAGAAGCCAGATATCAAATTGCCAACATTTGTTGAATCATGAAGAAAGAAAGGGAGTTTCAATAAAACATTTGCTTTTACTACATTGACTACACTAAAGCTTTTGACTGTGTGGCTCACAGCAGACTGTGGAAAATTCTTAAAGAGATGGGAGCACCAAACCATCTTCCTTGTCTCTTGAGAAACATGTTTGAAGGTCAGGAAGTAATAGTTAGAACTGGACATAGAATAATGGACTGGTTCAAAATTGGGAAAGGAATATGTCAAGGCTGTATATTATCACCCTGCCTATATAACTTATATGCAGAGTGCATCATGCAAAATGCTGGGGGCTGGAGGAACTACAAGCTGGACTCATGATTGCCAAGAGAAATATCAATAACTTCAAATATGAAGATGATACCACCCTAATGGCAAAAAGTGAAAAGGAATTGAAGAGTCTCTTTATTTCAGTGAAAGAGGTGAGTAAAAAAGCTGACTTGAAACATCGTTCAAAAAACTGAGATCACAGCATTTGGTCTCATCACTTCATGGAAAATAGAAGAAAAACTGGAAGGAGTGACAGATTTTATTTTCTTGGGCTTTTTTTTATTTTCTTGGGCTCCAAAATCACTGTGGATAGTAACTGTAGTCATGAAATTAAAAGATACTTGCTCCTTGGAAGGAAAGCGATGACAAATCTAGACAGAATATTAAAAAGCAGAGACATCACTTTGCCGACAAATATCCATACAGTCAGCGCTATGGTTATTCCCATAATCATGTACAGATGTGAGAGCTGGACCATAAACAATACTGAGCGCCAAAGAATGGATGCTTTTGAACTGTGATGCTGGAGAAGACTCTTGAGAGTCCTTTGGACTGCAAGAAATCCAAATCAGTCAATCCTAAAGGAAATCAACCCTGAATAGTCATTGGAAGTTCTGATGCTGAAGTTGAAGCTCCAGGAGAAGGGGGTAGCAGAGGATGAAACTGTTAGATAACATCACCAACTCAATGGACATGAACTTGAACAAGCTCCAGGAGATAGTGGAGTACAGAAGAACCTGATGTGCTTGAAGTTCATGGATCACAAAGTTTGAAACGACTTATAGACTGAACAACAACTGCTACTGTGTGTGTGTGTGTGTGTGTGTGTGTGTGTGTGTGTTTGCTTGGGACTGGGAAAGTACTATAACTTTTCCCTAACATAAAAATCTTCTTTTCTGAAAATAAGGGAGTGTCTCATTTAACTGCCATAATCACTCTAGAATAAGGCATGACTAGGTTATTTATTCTAATCAATAAAATAAGAGTTCATACTGATTCTAGTTAGAAACATTAAACAGTTTATGTGGTTTTCCATAGCTCTATCTTCTGCATGATTCTAGGACTTTCTTGTTTCCTTATATCTGTTCCCTTAGCATTTGAAATTGTTTCCTTTGGCAAGCATTGAACACGTAAATTGAGAAGAAAGTAAAACTTGCTACCTTAGGACGCTGGATTTTGAAATTGTATCAGGTGACTAGGTTATCCAGCCCAGCATCACTGATAAACTGTGGAAATGCATATACATTTGCATAATTGGGTATAACTTAATACATTCAGAACAACATGTAAGTATGCTTTGGATCCAACTTTATGATAAAATAGTATCATTTATTTCAATTTAAATGTCTAAACAATATGGCCAGATAAACTGTAACATTTCAGTTATGCAACTCAGTGTTGCCTTACTTTTAATAGTGAAGAAAATTATTTTGATTATTTTAATATACTTCCTATTATTTCATCTCTAACATGATGTTCTACTGGAGCAGGAAATGGCAGCCCACTCCAGAGTTCTTGCCTGGAGAATCTCAGGGACGGAGGACCCTGGTGGGCTGCCGTCTATGGGGTCGCACAGAGTCGGACATGACTGAAGCGACTTAGCAGCAGCAGCAGCATGATGTTCTACTAGCATTATAGATCCTTCTTTTTTTTTTTCATTTTTTACATAAATAGTATATATATATATGATTAGCTATATCAACATGATAATGGCCCATAAAAGTTCCACTAAATTTAGAAATTTCCATTATTTGGACTTAAATAAATTCTTCTGATCTTCTAAGATGCAAATTACTTTTTGTATAGTTTTGTACAGCAACACCTAAAATTACTCTCAAGATATTCCGCCATTTTATTTCTCTTATGTTATCAACCTGTGCAAGACAACATATATTAATATATATTTAAACATTAAAAAAAAAAAAGAACATTCCCACTTTAGAAGAGCAATATAATGAGAATTTTGTTGTTGTTTTGGTTTCAAATTCTGTTTAATTCCTTCCAGTCTTTGAAAATTTATTTTGAATTGAAAACATTTGAAGTTGTTTTGTTAAAAAAGATACCTGGAGAATAAAATATGCACTATTCTTTCTAATAAATGAATCAATCATGATGAAACAACTCACCACTAGAACATTTTTAAAGACATATTTTGAAAATGTTTGGTGGCCGTATGAAATAGATTTTCTGAAATTGGTGTCTGCTCTTTGATTGGTCTCATGCTCTACTAAAATTACTTTTATTTTATAAAAAAAAAATGTCCATGGAGAGGATTATTAAATTTTATTTCAAAAAGCATCTCATTATTTTCTTACTTACATTCTTATCTTCAAAAATGTCTGAAATTTCTTACATTATCCTTTCTATACTTTTTTTTTCTCTCTGGGCTTGAAGAAGATTCACTAGTTAGCTTATCAATGTTATAAATGCAAGACTCCATAATTTTTATTGGTTGGCATACTACATTTTTTTAGCCAAATTTGTAGTATGTTTTATGATTTCAATCCATCTCTGCACAAATTTCCTAAGCATTATACCAATTGGCTTTTTCAGTGTCTTACTTTAAAAATTAATTTTTTGTGTACATTTAAAACATATTTATTTTTAGTTAATGCAATATTTAACTAGAGTAAATACAGTAGACAGTAAATATATACATATAATTTGTATTATTTAACTTAGAAAATTTTACTATTTAATAATTGAATTGTACATAAAATTTGTATACAATATATTTTCCTTTTTAAATCAATAATTACACATAGCATAAAATTAAGCTGTTTCCCAGACAAATTTGGTGAAAGAAGTAAGAGCAGGGAACTATATTTTAAATTATTATTGTTAGAAGAATGCATTCCTTAATATTTTCTATTTGATTACTACAGATGTAGAAGAAATATATTGAATTTTATAAAACAGTATTGTATTTGACATCTATTTAAACTCTCCTGTGAATCAATATTATGACTATTGATCTTTTCGTGGAATCATCTAATAAATAATTTATATTCTAATAATCGCACTTATGTCTTTTAATTGTTTTATAGTGCTTACCAGAATTTCCAGAAATATATTAAACAGTAGTAATTATATTTGTATAGTTTTATTCAAATGAAATAGAAAACTCAGTTTGTACAACTGTATACATAGGTGATATAAGGCAATAATTAAATTTATTACTAAAGTATTTATAGCTCATTGGTCCATGTGATTATACTTCTAAAATGTAATGCACATTAGGTTTCTCCAAAAATTACAAAAATTTAATTTTTTGTAATATGAAGAGCCTGAAGGTGAGTCAGCTACAAAAGTAGGCAGAAACTTCTTGAAAACTACCAAATGCTTGTTTTCTAGCATTTCATAATTCCATAGTCACCAAAAACTCTCTAAGAGGGTTTCTCTCCAACGTTGAAGAAACTTTGATAGTGGCAGATTTCCATCAACATTTTTTCTTTAATTTGGTCTCATTTATAAGACATGATGTTGTTAAGTTTTGGCGTCCTTCCTGGAACAATTCATTATTATAATATGGAAATGTTTAGCTTTTTTGGGGATGATTCAATTCCTCTACAGTTGTTAGTTATGTCAATCTTTATTCTGGTGCCTCCTTGAACAGTTTGACTGATTTTGAATGCATGTGACTTATCCTTGAAAAATGTCTGCTACAAACCTTTTTCAATAATCAGCATCTACAATTTCTTCATCCTTTTGAAAATGTCAGAATAGTCCATTAATCTATTGCTTCTTAGCCTTTTAACAAAAATATTTTAATGAATATGAAATTTAAATAAAGCTCAGGAGTGACATCATCTCTGCCCCATTTGGCATCAGCTGGGTCAGCCCCATGACTAAGGGTTAGAATCAACTAAATTCTAGCTCATTCACATATATAGAAGGTGATACTGGCTATCATTGAGATTTTAGCCAAGACTGTCAGCTAGATATATGACCTCTTTATATTTCCTGGACTTTCTCTCAACATAGTAAATTAATTCCCAAAGTGAGTATCCCAAAGATAGTCATATCACAGCTGTGTAACATTTTGTAGACTAACATAAGAATCATGAAAAATCATACCATAATGTTATTATTATTAATTTTTTTTTAGATATTTGTCACTGAAGCTAATCCACATTTAAAGGAGAGGAAATCAAATTTCAATTTTGATGGAGAAGCTTTGTGGATATGTTTTTAAAACCATGAGAGTGGATATCTACTGGGATATCTACAGATATAGTTTCCATAAATCTTCAAATCTCAGAAGGGTTTGGCTATGTTTTATCTTGTGTCTTGACATCCCATATCCTTATAGCAGGTCCATGTATGTAATTTTTGTGTGCTTAGTCACTCAGACATGTTCAACTCTTTGCGACCCCATGGACCATACCCCACCAGGCTCCTCTGTCCATGGGGATTCTCCAGGAAAGAATACTGGAGTGGGTTGCCATGCCCTTCTCCAGGGGATCTTCCTGACCCAGGGATAGAACCCAGATTTCCCTCATTACATGTGGATTCTTTACTGACTGAGCCACCAGGGAAGTGAAGTGAATGCTGCTCAGTGGTGTCCTACTCTTTGTGACCTCATGGGCTATACAGTCCATGGAATTCTCCAGGCCATAAAACTGAGCCCATGTAATTTTTAATATGGTCAAATTAATACTGCCGCAAATTCCTTTTTCTCCTGTAGAATTAATAAGATATCTTATTTCCACATCTGTTGCTACTTTCTATATTTTCTTTTGAATGAATTTTGGCTTAATTTGGTGGTGTGCAGATGAAGGAATGAAACAGTAATGCAGCAGTATGTTGGAAAAATTGTCTTAATTAACTTGATTCTACATTTTAGAAATGTCCAATACCTTTAGACAATTTCTTTTGGTCAATTCATCATATAAACACAATTCTAAATATTGTATTACATTCCTGAAGAGTATGAATGTCTTCCCATAGAAGAGAGAAATTTTGTTACCATTGCCCATGAACAATGAAGTGATTTGGTATAGAATGTATAGGTTGTACATTTTTTTCTAAAAAGTTTGACATTGCCATCTAACATTTAAAATCATGCTGGAGAACCTGAATCCTGACCTTCTTTCCAAGTATATAATATATTTAATTATTCTTTTTATGTGAATTTTATGTTGCTTTCCATACATATATTTATATAATAAAAAATTATCTGAACTTTAATGAAGACTTTTGATGTTTATGCTCTTGTACATTCATAACTATCGAAGTATTTTTAGTATTCACTTGACTGTTTTCTATATCTCTTATCCTATTCATATTTTAAAATAATTATTAAAGTATAATTGATTTACAATGTTTTGTTACTTTCTACTGTACAGTAAAGAGAACCAGTTATACATATACATATGTCCACTCTTTTTTAGATTGTTTTCCCAGATAGGTCATTACAGACCACTGAGTAGAGTTCCCTCTGCTACACAGTCAGCTCTTTTTAGTTGTCTATTTTACATATAATAGTGCATATGTGTAAATCCCAGTCTTCCAATTTATCCCTCCTCCTCTTTTACCTCTGTGAACTGTAAGATTACTTTCTACATATGAAATTCTTCTTTGTAAGTTACTTTATTTGAACCATTTTTAAGATTCTTCTTATAAGAGATATCATATATTTGTCTTTCTCTGCCTTACTCTATATAACAATAACTATATCCATCCACAAGGCTGCAAATGTCATTATTTCATTTTTTATGGCTTAGTAATATTCCATTGTATATATGCACCACATCTTAGTTGTCGATTCATCTGTCATTGGACATTAAGGTTGCTTCTTTGCATTGGTTATTGTAAATAGTGCTGCAATAAATGTTAGGGTGCATGTGTCTTATCAAATCATGATTTTCTTTTGGCATATGCCCAAGTGTAGTATCACTGGATTGTATTGTCATTCTAGCTTTATTTTTTAAAGGAACTTTCACACTGTTCTCCATAATGTCTATACCAATTTGCAGTATCACCAACAGTGTAGAAGGGCTCCCTTTCTTCCATAATCACTCCATCATTTATTGTTTCTAGACTTTTTGTTTGTTTGTGTCCAGATTTCTTGATGATGCCCATTCTGACCAGTGTAAGGTGCTGCCTCATTGTAGATTTGATTTGCATTTCTCTAATAATTAGCGATGTTAAGAATCTTTTCATGTGTGTTTTTTTTTTTAATCTGCATGTATTCTTTGGAAACAATACATATTTCAATCTTATACTTATTTTTTTTTTTAAACTGGGCTTTCAATGCTGTTATTGAGCTACATAAGCTGTTTTTACATTTTGGAGATTATCCTTTGTGTGTCATTTCATTTTCAAACATTTTCTCCCATTCTGTGGGTTGTTTCTTTCTGTTGTTGTTGTTTTACTTATGGTTTCCTTTACTCTGCCATAGCTTTTTTAGTTTAATTGAATAGCTTTTTTATTTTAATTGAATCCCACTTATTTATTTTTAATTACTGTAGTAGGTGATCAAAAAAGATCTTGCTGCAATTTACATCAGAGAGTGTTCTGTCTATGTCTTTCTCTGACTTTTATATTATGCATTCTTATGTTAAGATCTATAATCCATTTTGAGCCTATTTTCTATGTGGTGTTACGTAACAGCATATTTTCATTCATTTACATGGAGAAGTCCAGTTTATCTAGTGTCACTTATTGGAAGCTTTTTCTCTATTGTATATATTGCCTCCTTTGTCATAGATGAATTGATCACACTTATGTGGGTTTACTTCTAGAATTTCTATCCTGTTCCATTGATATGTATTCCTGTGTTTTTTGTTTTTTTTTGTGTGTGTGTGCCAGCACCATGCTGTTTTGATTACTATAGCTATGCAGTACAGTCTGGAGTCAGGGAACCTGATTCCTCTTGCTCAATTTCTCTTTCTCAAGATTTTTTTTTTTTCTTTGCTATTTGGGGTCTTTTTGTTTCCAGACAAATTGTATTGTTGTTGCTGTAATTTTGAAAAAAAAAAAGTCATCACTAATTTGATAGTGATTGCATTGAGTTTGTAGATTGCTCTTGGTAGAATAGCCATTTTAACAATATTGATCCAAGAACATAGTAAAATTTTCCATCTTTTTGTGGTCATTAATTTCTTTCATCAGGATCTTATAAATAGTTTTCCAAGTGCATATATTTTACCAACTTATGTAGGTTTATTGCAAGATATTTTATTGTTTTTGATGTAATGGTAAGTGGAATTATTTCCTTAATTTCTATTTTTGATATTTTGTAATTAGTGTACAGGAATGTAAGCAATTTCTGTGTATTAATTTTGTATCTTGCAAATACACTAAATTGATTGGTGTGCTTTGTTGATTAGTCATGTCCAGATTTTTGTGACCCCGTGGATTGTAGCCCACCAGCCTCCTCCATCCATGGTGATTCTCCAGGCAGGAACACTGGAGTGGGTGTCCATGCCCACCTTCAGGGCATCTTCCCAACCCAGGGATTGAATCCAGGTCTCCTGCTTTGCAGGGGGATTCTCCACCTTTTGAGCCACCAGGGTAGCCCTCTAGTAATTTTCTGGTAGCATCATTAGGACTTTTTATGTATTGTATCCTGTCATCTGCAAACAGTGACAGTTTTATTACTTATTTCATAATTTGGATTCTTTTTATTTCTTTTTCTTCTCTTATTTCCAAGGCTTCAAAAGCTATGAATAAAAGAGGTGATAGTGGATATCCTTTTCTTGGTCATCATCTAAGAGGTGATGATTTCAGATTTTCACCATTGAGAATTATGTTTGCTGTGAGTTTGCCATAAATGGCCTTTATAATGTTGAAATAGGGCTTCCCTGGTATCTCAGTTGGTCAAGAACCCACCTGCAATGCAGGAGATACCAGTTTGATTCCTGGGTCAGGAAGACCCCATGGAAATGGGATAGGCTACCCACTTGGCTCAGTTGGTAAAAAATCTTCCTACTATGTGGGAGACCTGGGTTAAATCCCTGGTTGGGAAGATACCTTGGAGGAAAGTATAGCAATACTCCCGTATTCACGGGCTTCCCTGGTGGCTCAGATGGTAAAGAATCCACCTGTAATGTGGGAGGCATGGGTTCGATCCCTGGCTTGGGAAGATCCCCTGGAGGAGGGCATGGCAACCCACTCCAGTGTTCCTGCCTGGAAAATCCCCATGAACAGAGGAATCTGTTGGGCTACAGTTCATGTAGTCACATAGAGTCAGACATGACTGAGAGACTGACTAAACACAACACAGCCCAGCACAGTTTCCCTCAAGACCACTTTCTGAATGTTTTCTTTTCATCATAAAATGGGTGTGGAATTTGTCAAATGTTTTTTTCTGCATCTATTACGATGACTATGTGGTTTTGGTTTTTTAGTTCGTTAATGTAATATGTCACATTGGTTTACATGTATTGACTAATTCTTGCATCCATGGGATAAATCAAACTTGATCAAGATGTATGAGCTTTTAAATATATTGGTACATTAGGTTTCCTAGGATTTTTGTGTCTATGTCTATCAGTGATATTGACCTATAGTTTGTGTGTGTATGTGTGTGTGTGTGTGTGTATGATATCTTTGGCTGATTTTGGTATCAGAATGATGATGGCCATATAGAGTGAGGTTGGGAGTGTTTTTTCCTCTGCAAGTTTTTGGAAGAGTTTCAGAAGTTGTCATTGTTGTTCAGTTGCTCAGTCACGTACATCTTTTTGTGAATGTCAGGCTTCCCTGTCTTTCACTCTCTCCCAGAGTTTGCTCAAATTCATTTCCATTGAGTCCAAGATGACATCCAATTATCTCATCCTCTGTCGTTCCCTTCTCCTCTCTTCTCAATCTTTATCAGCATCAGGGTCTTTTCCAATGAATTGGCTCTTAAAATCAGGTGACCAAAGTATTGGAGCTTCAGCTTCAGCATCAGTCCTTCCAATAAATTTTCAGGATTGACTGGTTTGATCTTCTTGATGTCCAAGGAACTCTCAAGAGTCTTCTCCAGCACCACGGTTGGAAAGCATCAAGTTTCCAGATTGTCTTCTTTTTGGCCCAATTCTGACATCCATACATGAATACTGGAAAACCATAGATTTGACTATACAGACATTTGTTGGCAAAGTGACATCTCTGCTTTTAATACCCTGTCTAGGATTGTCACAGCTTTTCTTCCAAGGAGCAAGCATTTTTTTTTTTTTCCATTTATTTTTATTAGTTGGAGGCTAATTACTTTACATTACCGTAGTGGTTTTTGCCATACATTGACATGAAGCGGCCATGGATTTACATGTATTCCCCATCCCGATCCCCCCTCCTGCCTCCCTCCCCACTCCATCCCTCTGGGTCTTCCCAGTGCACCAGCCCCGAGCACTTCTCTCATGCATCCAACCAGGCCTGGTGATCTCTTTCACCCTTGATAATATACATGTTTCAATGCTGTTCTCTCAAAACATCCCACCCTCGCCATCTCCCACAGAGCACAAAAGTCTGTTCTGTATATCTGTCTCTTTTCCTGTTCTGCATATAGGGCTATCATTAACATCTTTCTAAATTCCATATGTATGCATTAGTATACTGTATTGGTGTTTATCTTTCTGGCTTACTTCACTCTGTATAATGGGCTCCAGTTTCATCCATCTCATTAGGACTGGTTCAAATGAATTCTTTTTAATGGCTGAGTAATATTCCATGGTGTATATATACCACAGCTTCCTTATCCATTCGTCTGCTGATGGGCATCTAGGTTGCTTCCATGTCCTGGCTGTTATAAACAGTGCTGCGATGAACATTGGGGTGTACGTGTCTCTTTCAGATCTGGTTTCCTCGGTGTGTATGCTCAGGAGTGGGATTGCTGGGTCATATGGTAGTTCTATTTCCAGTATTTTAAGAAACCTCCACACTGTTCTCCATAGTGGCTGTACAAGTTTGCATTCCCACCAACAGTGTAAGAGGGTTCCCTTTTCTCCACACCCTCTCCAGCATTTATTGCTTGTAGACTTTTGGATAGCAGCCATCCTGACTGGCGTGTAATGGTACCTCACTGTGGTTTTGATTTGAATTTCTCTGATAATGAGTGATGTTGAGCATCTTTTCATGTGTTTGTTTGCCATCTGTATGTCTTCTTTGGAGAAATGTCTGTTTAATTCTTTGGACCATTTTTTTATTGAGTATTTATTTTTTTCTCATATTGGGCTGCAGGAGTTGCTTGTATATTTTTGAGATTAATCCTTTGTCTGTTTCTTCATTTGCTATTATTTTCTTCCATTCTGAGGGCTGTCTTTTCACCTTGTTTATAATTTCCTTTGTTGTGCAAAAGTTTTTAAGTTTCATCAGGTCCCATTTGTTTATTTTTGCTTTTATTTCCAATATTCTGGGAGGTGGGTCATAGAGGATCCTGCTGTGATTTATGTCGGAGAGTGTTTTGCCTATGTTCTCCTCTAGGAGTTTTATAGTTTCTGGTCTTACATTTAGATCTTTAATCCATTTTGAGTTTATTTTTGTGTATGGTGTTAGAGAGTGTTCTAGTTTCATTCTTTTACAAGTGGTTGACCAGTTTTCCCAGCACCACTTGTTAAAGAGGTTGTCTTTTTTCCATTATATGTCCTTGCCTCCTTTGTCGAAGATAAGGTGTCCATAGGTACGTGGATTTATCTCTTGGCTTTCTATTCTGTTCCATTGATCTATATTTCTGTCTTTGTGCCAGTACTATACTGTCTTGATGACTGTGGCTTTGTAGTAGAGCCTGAAGTCAGGCAGGATGATTCCTCCAGTTCCATTCTTCTTTCTCAAGATTGCTTTGGCTATTCGAGGTTTTTTGTATTTCCATACAAATTGTGAAATATTTTGGTCTAGTTCTGTGAAGAATACCATTGGTAGCTTGATAGGGATTGCATTGAATCTATAGATTGCTTTTGGTATTATACTCCTTTTGACAATATTGATTATTCCAATCCATGAACACGGTATATTTCTCCATCTCTTTGTGTCCTCTTTGATTTCTTTCATCAGTGTTTTATAGTTTTCTATGTATAGGTCTTTTGTTTCTTTAGGTAGATATACTCCTAAGTATTTTATTCTTTTTGTTGCAATGGTGAATGATATTGTTTCCTTAATTTCTCTTTCTGTTTTTTCATTGTTAGTGTATAGGAATGCAAGGGATTTCTGTGTGTTAATTTTATATCCTGCAACTTTACTATATTCGTTGGTTAGCTCTAGTAATTTTCTGGTAGAGTCTTTAGGGTTTTCTATGTAGAGGATCATGTCATCTGCAAACAGTGAGAGTTTCACTTCTTCTTTTCCTATCTGGATTCTTTTTATTTCTTTTTCTGCTCTGATTGCTGTGGCCAAAACTTCCAAAACTATATTGAGTAGTAGTGGTGAGAGTGGGCATCCTTGTCTTATTCCTGATTTTAGGGGAAATGCTTTTAATTTTTCACCATTGAGGGTAATGCTTGCTGTGAGTTTGTCATATATAGCTTTTATTATGTTGAGGTATGTTCCTTCTATTCCTGCTTTCTGGAGAGTTTTAATCATAAATGGATGTAGAATTTTGTCGAAGGTCTTTTCTGCATCTATTGAGATAATCAAATGGTTTTTATCTTTCAATTTGTTAATGTGGTGTATTACATAGATTGATTTGCAGATATTAAAGAATCCTTGCATTCCTGGGATAAAGCCCACTTGGTCATGATGTATGACCTTTTTAATATGTTGTTGGATTCTGTTTGCTAGAATTTTGTTAAGGATTTTTGCATCTATGTTCATCAGTGATATTGGCCTGTAGTTTTCTTTTTTTGTGACATCTGTGTCTGGTTTTGGAATTAGGGTGATGGTGGCCTCATAGAATGAGTTTGGAAGTTTACCTTCTGCAATTTTCTGGAAGAGTTTGAGTAAGATAGGTGTTAGCTCTTCTCTAAATTTTTGGTAGAATTCAGCTGTGAAGCCATCTGGTCCTGGGCTTTTGTTTGCTGAAAGATTTTTGATTACAGTTTCAATTTCCTTGCTTGTGATGGGTCTGTTAAGATCTTCTATTTCTTCCTGGTTCAGTTTTGGAAAGTTATACTTTTCTAAGAATTTGTCCATTTCATCCAAGTTGTCCATTTTATTGGCATAGAGTTGATGGTAGTAGTCTCTTATGATCCTTTGTATTTCAGTGTTGTCTGTTGTGATCTCTCCATTTTCATTTCTAATTTTGTTAATTTGGTTCTTCTCTCTTTGTTTCTTAATGAGTCTTGCTAATGGTTTGTCAATTTTGTTTATTTTTTCAAAAAACCAGCTTTTAGCTTTGTTGATTTTTGCTATGGTCTCTTTAGTTTCTTTTGCATTTATTTCTGCCCTGATTTTTAAGATTTCTTTCCTTCTGCTAACCCTGGGGTTCTTCATTTCTTCCTTCTCTAGTTGCTAGGTGTAGAGTTAGGTTATTTATTTGACTTTTATCTTGTTTCTTGAAGTAAGCTTGTAATACTATGAACCTTCCCCTTAGCACTGCTTTTACAGTGTCCCATAGGTTTTGGGTTCTTGTGTTTTCATTTTCATTCATTTCTATGCATATTTTTATTTCTTTTTTTATTTCTTCTATGATTTGTTGGTTATTCAGAAGCGTGTTATTTAGCCTCCATATGTTTGAATTTTTAATAATTTTTTTCCTGTAATTGAGATCTAATCTTACTGCACTGTGGTCAGAAAAGATGACTGGAATGATTTCAATTTTTTTGAATTTACCAAGGCTAGATTTATGGCCCAGGATGTGATCTATTCTGGAGAAGGTTCCGTGTGCACTTGAGAAAAAGGTGAAATTGATTGTTTTGGGGTGAAATGTCCTATAGATATCAATTAGGTCTAGGTGGTCCATTGTGTCATTTGAAGTTTGTGTTTCCTTGTTAATTTTCTGTTTAGTTGATCTATCCATAGGTGTGAGTGGGGTATTAAAGTCTCCCACTATTATTGTGTTGCTGTTAATTTCCCCTTTCATACTCGTTAGCGTTTGCCTTACATATTGTGGTGCTCCTATGTTGGGTGCATATATATTTATAATTGTTATATCTTCTTCTTGGATTGATCTTTGATCATTATGTAGTGTCCTTCTTTGTCTCTTTTCACAGCCTTTATTTGAAAGTCTATTTTATCTGATATGAGTATTACAACCCCTGCTTTCTTTTGGTCTCTGTTTGCATGAAATATTTTTTTCCTAGCCCTTCACTTTCAGTCTATATGTGTCCGTTGTTTTGAGGTGGGTCTCATATAGACAGCATATTTAGGGGTCTTGTTTTTGCATCCATTCAGCCAGTCTTTGTCTTTTGGTTGGGGCACTCAACCCATTTACATTTAAGGTAATTATTGATAGGTATGGTCCTGTTGCAATTTACTTTGTTGTTTTGGGTTCGAGTTTATACAACCTTTCTGTGTTTCCTGTCTAGAGAAGATCCTTTAGCATTTGTTGAAGAGCTGGTTTGGTGGTGCTGAATTCTCTCAGCTTTTGCTTGTCTGTAAAGCTTTTGAATTCTCCTTCATATCTGAATGAGATCCTTGCTAGGTACAGTAATTTAGGTTGTAGGTTATTCTCTTTCATTACTTTCAGTATGTCCTGCCATTCCCTTCTGGCCTGGAGGGTTTCTATTGATAGATCACCTGTTATCCTTATGGGAATCCTTTTGTGTGTTATTTGTTGTTTCTCCCTTGCTGCTTTTAATATTTGTTCTCTGTGTTTGATCTTTGTTAATTTGATTAATATGTGTCTTGGGGTGTTTTGCCTTGGGTTTATTCTGTTTAGGACTCTGGGTTTCTTGACCTGTGTGACTATTTCCTTCCCCATTTTAGGGCAGTGTCCAGCTATTATCTCCTTGAGTATTTTCTCATGGCCTTTCTTTTTGTCTTCTTCTTCTGGGACTCCTCTGATTCGAATGTTGGGGCATTTTACATTGTCCCAGAGGTTCCTGAGGTTGTCCTCGTTTCTTTTGATTCTTTTTTCTTTTTTCCTCTCTGCTTCATTTATTTCCACCATTTTATCTTCTACCTCACTTATCCTATCTTCTGCCTCTGTTACTGTACTTTTGGTTCCCTCCAGAGTGTTTTTGATCTCATTTATTGCATTATTCATTTTTAATTGACTCTTTTTTATTTCTTCTAGGTCCTTGTTAAACATTTCTTGCATCTTCTCAATCCTTGTCTCTAGGCTATTTATCTGTAACTCCATTTTGTTTTCAAGATTTTGGATCATTTTTATTATCATTATTCTAAATTCCTTTTCAGGTAGATTCCTTATCTCCTCCTCTTTTGTTTGACTTGGTGGGTATTTTTCATGTTCCTTTTCCTGCTGGGTATTTCTCTGCCTTTTCATCTTGTTTAGGTTGCTGTGTCTGGAGTGGCCTTTCTGTATTCTGATGGTCTCTGGTTCCTTTTTATTGTGGAGGTTTCTCCCAGTGGGTGGGGTTGGACGATTGGCTTGTCAAGGTTTCCTGGTTAGGGAAGCTTGTGTCAGTGTTCTGGTACATGGAATTGGATTTCTTCTCTCTGGAGTGCAATGGAGTGTCCAGTAGTGAGTTTTGAGATGGGTCTATGTGTTAGGTGTGACTTTGGGCAGCCTGTATGTTGATGCTCAAGGCTATGTTCTTGCATTGCTGGAGAATTTGCATGGTATGTCTTGCTCTGGAACTTATTGGCTCTTGGGTGGTGGTTGGTTTCAGTGTAGGTATGGAGGCTTGTGGGTGATCTCTTATTACTTAATGTTCCCTGTAGTCAGGAGTTTTCTGGTGTTCTCAGGTTTGGGGCTTAAATCTCCTGCCTCTGGATTTCAATCTTATTCTTCCAGTAGCCTCAAGACTTCTCCAACTATACAGTACTGATAATAAAACTTCTAGGTTAATTGTGAAAAGATTCTCCACCATGAGGGACACCCAGAGAGGTTCACAGAGTTACATGAAGAAGAGGAGAGGGAGGAGGGAGATAGAGATGAGCAGGAGGAGAAAAATGGGGACTCAAGAGGAGAGAGACAGATCTATGCAGTTCTCTGTTCCCTAAGTGTTCTCCATAGCCCAGACACCCACCAAGATTCACAGAATTGGATTGGGAAGAGAAGGGGGAGGGAGGAAATAGAGGTTATCTGAAGGAGAAAAGGAAGAGTCAAAAGTGGGAGAGAGTAATCAACACCCTCCTGAGTAAAAATGGGTACTGAATGTTGGATTCTTAAATGTCCAAAATTGATATCAAATACTGAAAAACAAAGATTAAAAATCTAGAGTAGAGGTTAGACTCTTAAAAATACAATATTAAAAACAAAAACACAAAAATTTTAAGAAATATATATGTAGTTTGGTTTAAAAATAGGGCCTCTCTTTTTTTTTTTTTTGCAAGGTTATAGTGAAATGAAAATGAAAATTAAGGAGTAATAGAGGACTTTAAAAGAAAATATGAGAAAAAAATAAAAAGAAAAAAAATTAATTAAAAATAGTAAAAATATATGAAAATGAAAATGAAAGTTAAGGATAATAGAGGAGTAATAGCGAATTTTAAAAGAAAATAAAAGAAAAAATTAAAAAAGAAAAAAAAGAAATTTTTTTTTTGTTTTTTTTTGAATTAAAAAAAAATTAAAAATATATCTAGGAATTTCTCTGGAGCTGTTGTGGTCAGTGTGGGTTCGGTTCAGTTTCAGACAGCTCCTTGCTCCAGCTTAAACTTCTCAATTATCTATAGGCCCCTTCCAGTGTAGTCGGTGTTTTCTACAGGGATTTTAATCTGTTGCACCGGTCACTTCTGAAGCGGTTCCCTTTGTTTATTTGGCTTCTGTTTGCTGGTCTCTTCAGTGTCTAATTTCCGCCCTGACACAGGCGGGTGGAGGTGGTCTCTTGTTTAGGTTCCCTTGCTCAGTCACGCTGCGGGGAGGGAGGGGCGCTGCAGACAAATGTCACTGGCCTGTGTGGGGAGCACTCGCAGTGCTCCTGCCACACTGGGTTTGCCCCCGCTCACGGTGTGTGCTTTCCCGTCTACACTGCTCAGGCTCCCGGCTGCTCTATATGGAGCGGGCCCTGCATTGTGTGCGGTTCCAGTTCTCGGGTACTCCACAAAAGTGCAGACTCGGTTAGGCCTGCGTTTTGTGCCTTCCCCGCCTGAGCAGCTCAGGCAGCCAAGAGCTTGATGAATGCACTCTCCCCGGCTGCAGTATGCCTTATCCCCTCCAGGGTCCCAGCCTCAGTGTCTGAGCGCACAGGTCCAGTGCGCCCTGTGTCTGTTCTGGGGAGCTGGTCTCTAGCCGGGACCCTTCCCGCGGATGTCAACAATCCAGAATCTCAGGAAGTCTTTGGTTAGACACTGGGAGCCTGTTTGCAGTTCAGTAGGGGAGGCCGTCTCTAGGGCTGAGTTTGCCCCTTTAACCTCCCCCCTGCCTCCTGCCTCTGGCAGGGGATGGGCCGGGTCTGCAGCCGGCTAGCTCTTCTCTAAGATCTCTCAGTTCTTCCTTTGTTCTGCGAACGGGCACGCAGTGTGTTCAGGCCGGTTAATTTTCTCTCTCTCTCGTTATCCTACAGTTTAAGTTGCTATCTCACGTTAGCTCCCTCCGATTGTCCTCAGGGCACTCAGGCCCGGTCCTTACCCTGAGCAATGCTGCCCACTCCGCTCCGTTCTGCCCCCACTTGCTGGTGGTGGATGTGGGCGTCTGGGGTACTTTTCTGCTTGGAGTTGCTTCTAGGCATGTCATCTGTGGGTTTTATTTATTTTTCCTCCCAGTTAGGTTGCCCTCCGAGATTCGAAAACTTCCCCCAGACCCGCCGGTGAGAGGGTTTCCTGGTGTTTGGAAACTTCCTCTATTAAGACTCCCTTCCCGGGATGGGTCTCCGTCCCTAGCTCTTTTGTCTCTCTTTTTATCTTTTATATTTTGTCCTACCTCCTTTCGAAGATGATGGGCTGCTTTTCTGGGCGCCTGATGCCCTCTGCTAGTGATCAGAAGTCGTTTTGTGAAGTTTGCTCAGCATTCAAATGTTCTTTCAATGAATTTGTAGGGGCGAAAGTGGTCTCCCCATCCTATTCCTCCATCATCTTAGCTCCTCCCCCAGAGCAAGCATCTTTTAATTTCATTGCTACAGTCACCAGCCACAGTATTTTGGAGCCTAATAAAATCTGTCACTGTTTCCAGTTTTTTCTCCATCTATTTGCCGTGAAGTGATGGGACAGATTGCCATGATCTTAGTTTTTTGTTTCAGAGGGTATTTTAACTCTTCTCTAAGTGTTTAATAGCATTCACATGTGAAACCATCTCATCTGAACTTTTGTTTGTTGAAAGTTTCTAAATCACAGTTTCAATTTCAGAGTTTGTGACTGGTCTGTTCATATTTCCTCTCTCTTCCCGGTTCAGTCCTCAAAGGTTTTACTTTTCTAAGAATTTGTCTGTTTCTTCTAGATTGTCCATTCTGTATGTATATAGTTGCTTTAGTAGTTGTTTATAATCCTTTGTATTTCTGTGATGACAGTTTTAATTCCTTTTTCTTTTCTAATTTTATTGATTTGCATTCTATTCTTTTTTTTGGTCTTGATGAGTCTGACTAAAGGTTTATCAATTTTATCTTCTCAAAGAACCAGCTTTTAATTTCATTGATCTTTGCTATTGTTTTCTTTGTCTCTATCTCATTAATTTCTTCTCTGGTTTCCACAATTCCTTTCCTTCTACTAACTTTGGGTTTTCTTTGTTCTTCTTTCTCTAGTTCAGTTTATTCGAGATTTTCTTATTTCCTGAAGTAAGTTTTATTGCTATAAATTTCCCTCTTAGAATTGCTTTTGCTGTGTCCCAAAGGTTTTGGGTCATTGTGCTTTTGTTGTCTTTTTTTTTTTTTTTCCTATGTACTTTCTGATTTTCTCTTTGATTTCTTCAGTGATCTCTTGGTTATTTAGTAGCACATTGTTTAGTTTCCATGTGTTTGTGTTTTATTACGTAAGTTTTCCCCTCTAATTCATTTCTAATCTCATAGCGCTGTGGTCAGAAAAGATGCCCAAGATATCAACATTCTTAAATTCACTGAACATTGATTTGTGGCCCAAGATGTGATCTATCCTGGAGAATGTTCCATGTGCACTTGAGAAGAAAGTTTATTCTGCTGCTTTTGGATGGAATGTTCTATAAATATCATGTTGTTCTATCTGGTCTAGTTTGCTGTTTATGGCTTGTGTTTCTTTAATGATTTTCTGTCTGAATGATTTTTCCATTGGTGTAAGTGTGGTGTTAAAGTCATCAACTATTACATGTTGTTAGTAATAGTTAGTGTTAGTGTTGTTTGATTGTTGTTAGTGTTAGTGTTAGTGTTGATTTCCTCTTTTATGTTAATTAGTGTTAGTGTTGATTTCCTCTTTTATGGTTGTTATCATTGCCTTATATATTGAGGAGTTACAATTGTTTTATCTTTTTCCTTGGATTCATCCCTTGATCACTATTTGGTGTCCTTCCTTGACTATGGTATCAGGCTTTATTTGAAAACCTATTTTGTCTTGTGTAAATGTTGCTACTCTGGCTTTCTTGTAGTTTACATTTGCATGGAATACTTTTTTCCTCCCCTCTCTTTCAGTCTGTGTATGTCCCTAGATCTGAAGTGGATCTCTTGTAGACAGCATATATGAGTCTATTTTTGTGCCCATTCAGCCAGCCTATGTTTTTTGGTTGAAGCATTTAATCAATTTACATTTAAGATGAATTAACAATATGCATGTTCCTATTGAGATTTTCTTAATTGCTTTGGATTTATTTATCTAGGCTGTTTTTCTTCCCTTTCTCTTTTGTTCCCATCTCTTATGATTTAATGACTAATTTTAGTGTTGCACTTTAGTTACTTTTTCTTTGTATGTGTGTGTGTGTGTGTATCCATTGTAAATTTTCAGTCTATGGTTACCATGAGGTTTTAATCTAGCAATCTCTGTATAAATAAGACTGTCTTAAGTTTTCATTTTTAAAATTTCTAATGCATTTTCAATAACCTGCACCTGTGCTTTCCTCTTCTCACAAGTGCTGGCTTTGATATCATATTTGTGTGTGGATGATTTCCTACCTTTACTGTGTGCTTGTTTTTAACTGATGAGCTTTTTCACTTATAACTTTCCTGCTTTTAGTAGTGGCTCTTTATTTTCCACTTAGAAACACTCCTTTAGCATGTGTTGCAAAGCTCATCTCTATTAAATCCAAATGAGAGCCTCACTGGATATTCTTACTTGTAGTTTCTTCTCTTTCATCACTTCAAATATATCATGTCGCTTCTTTCTGGCCTATAGAGTTCCTGCTGAGAAATCAGCGGGTAACCTTGGAATTTCTTTGTATGTTGTTACTTTTCCCATCTTGCTTTTAATATTTCTTCCCTTGTCTTTAATTCTGGTCAGTTTCTGTATTCTGTGTCTTGGCATGTTCCTCCTTGTTTTTACCCTTCCTGGGACTCTCTTCCCTTCCTCTACTCGGGTGACCATTTCCTTTCTCATCGTATGGAGATTTCCAGCTATTATCTCTTGCAATATTTTCCCAAGTAATTTCTCTTTCACTTTCTCCTTCCAGAACCCCTTATAATGTGAATGTTGATGTGTTTAACATTGTCCTAGAGTTCTCTTAGACTCTGTTCATTTTTTTTTCATTCTTTTTTCTTTATTCTGTACTCCAGTAGTCATTTCTACTATTCTGTCTTCCAGGTCACTTGTCTATTTTTCTGCCTCAGCTAGTCTGCTATTGATTTCTTCTATTTTAATCATTTAAGTTAATGTGTCATTCATATCCACTCATTTGCACTTTAGTTCTTCTAGATCTTTGTTAAGCATTTCTTGCTTCCTATTGATCCTTGCTTCCATTCTTTTTCTGAGTTCTTGGATCATCTTTACTATCATTATTCTGAATTCTTATATAGTTGTTGCCTTTGCTTGTTCTTCTCGGGTTTTGTCTTGCTTATTCATCTAGGACTCATATTCTGCTGTTTCATTTTGTCTAACTTTTTGTGATTGTGGTTTGCATTCACAAGCCACAGGAATTGTAGCTCTCCTTGCTTTTGTGGTCTCCATTCTGGTGGGTAGGTGTCTAAGAGGATTGTGCAAGTTTTCTGATGGGAGGGACTCTAATGGTAGGTGGATCTGAGCCTTGTCCCTCTGATGGGCAGGGGCCAGGATAACTGTAAACATCCCATCTGCTGACGAGTGTGGCTGAGTTCTCACCATGTTGATTGTTTAACCTGAGGCTTCCCAGCACCAGAGGCTAAGATTTGTTGGTTGGGGCTAATGGTGGCCTCTAGCAGGGTTCACACCAATGAGTACCCCCAGAAATACTGCTGCCAGTGTTTTTGCTCCCCCAGTGAGCTGCAGCTGACCCCTGTTGCTGCAAGAGACCTTCCAGTATTGGCCGGTAGGTCTGATACAGTCTCTTATGGGGTCATTGCATTTATTTTCACCTGGGATCTAGTACCCACAGGACCTTGTGTGCTCCCTCCAAGACTGGACTCTCTGTTTTCCCCAGTCCTGTGAATTTCATGTGATGAAATCCTGCTGACTTTCAAGCTAGATTTTATGGGGGCTTCTCATCCTGTTGTTGGACCCTAAGACTAGGAAGACTGACATGGGTCTCAGGACTTTCACTCTTTTCACGATTGTGCCCCCTCCGACCATCTCATTGCAGTTTCTTATTTGTCTTTGGTTGAAAAGTATCTTTTCTGTCGATAATTGTTCAGCAGGTGTGATTCTGATAAGGGGCCCATAAGAAGGGGTTGACCCGTGTATTTCTACTCTACTGAATAGTGCTCAGGATCTCCCAAATCTGTTTCTGGGCTGTGCTTCTGATACTCAATGTGAGATAGGCTGGATTGGAATGCAGGGAGATAAGCCAGTGAGGTTTCCTCCTTTGAAGCTATTCATCTGTGTGTACTGTTGTGTAATCTTCACTCATTTTACTGGCTCACAAATTACATTCCTTTTGGAACTGCTCTCAGTCCCACCTTCAGGCAGTTCAGTCACTGAATTATGTCTAACTCTTTGCAACCCCATGGACTACAACATGCCAGGCTTCCCTGTCCATCACCAACTCTTGGAGCTTTTTCAAACTCATGTCCATCAAGTCAGTGGTGACATCCAACCATCTCATCTTCTGTCACTCCCTTCTGTTCATGCCTTCAATCTTTCCCAACATCAGGGTCTTTTCTAATAAGTCAGTTCTTCACATCAGGTGGCCAAAGTATTGAAGTTTCAGCTTCAACATCAGTCCTTCCAATGAATATTCAGGACCAATTTCTTTTAGGATTGACCGGTTTGATCTCCTTGCAGTCCAAGGGACTCTCAAGAGTCTTCTCCAACACCACAGTTCAAAAGTGTCAATTCTTCAGCACTCAACTTTCTTTTATAGTTCAACACTCACATCCATACATGACTACTGGAAAAACCATAGCTTTGACTAGACGGAACTTTGTCAGCAAAGTAATGTCTCAGCTTGTTAACATGCCGTCTAGGTTTGTCATAGCTTTCCTTCCAAGGAGCAAATGTCTTTTACTTTCATGGCTGCATTTTCTTGTCTCTCCTTACTATTCTTTGGAACTCTACATTCAAATGGGTATATCTTTCCTTTTCTCCTTTGCCTTTAGCTTTTCTTCTTTTCTCAGCTATTTGTAAGGCCTCTGCAGAAAACCATTTTGCCTTTTTGCATTTATTTTATGGGGGGATGGTCTTGATCACTGCCTGCTGTACAATATCATGAACCTCTGTCCATAGTTCTGCAGGTGCTCTCTCTGTCAGATCCAATCCCTTGATTCTATTTGTCATTTCCACTGTATAATCATAAACAATCTGACTTAGGTCATATCTGAATGGTCTAATGGTTTTCCCTATTTTCATCAATTTAAGTCTGAATTTTACAATAAGGAGTTCACGATATCAGTCACAGTCAGCTCCTGGTTTTGATTTTGCTGACTGTATAGAGCTTCTCCATCTTTGGCTACCATGAATATACTCAATCTGATTTTGGTATTAACCATCTGGTGATGTCCATGTGTAAAATCTTCTCTTGTGTTGTTGGAAGAGGGTGTTTGCTATAACCAGTGTGTTCTCTTGGCAAAATTTTGTTAGCCTTTGATCTGCTTCACTTCGTTCACCAAGGCCAAGTTTGCCTGTTACTTCAGGTATCTCTTGACTTCTTACTTTTGCATTCCAGTCCCCAATAATGTAAAGGACACCTTTTTTTGGTGTTAGTTCTAGAAAGTCTTGTAGGTCTTCGTAGAAGCATTCAACTTCAGCTTTCTCAGCATAACTGATTGGGGCATAGACTTGGAATACTGTGATATTGTATGGTTGGCCTTAGAAACAAATAGAGATTATTCTGTCATTTTTGAGATTTCACCCAAATACTACATTTCAGACTCTTCTGTTGACTATGAGGGCTACTCCATTTCTTCTAAGAGATTCTTGCCCACAGTGGTAGATATAATGGTCATCTGAGTTGAATTCACCCATTCCCATCCATTTTAGTCCACTGATTCCTAAAATGTTGACGTTCACTCTTGCCATCTCCTGTTTGACCACTTCCGATTTACCTTGATTCATGGACCTTACATTCCAGGTTCCTATGCAATATTGCTCTTTATAGTATCAGACCTTGCTTCCATCATTAGTCACATCCACAAGTGGGTGTTGTTTTCACTTTGGCTCTGTCTCCTCATTCTTTCTAGAGTTATTTCTCAACTCTTCTCTAGTATCATTTTGGGCACCTACTGACCTTGGCAGTCCCACCCTACCCATGGTTTATCAGCAATTGCTGCTACCATTTCTTGGGTGTTGTTTTCACAAGACCACCAGCAGAGAGCTCCAGAGAGATCCAGGTCCCAGGACTGCAGTAATTGTGTACTTGAACTCACTGTGTGAGCTATGGAAGCAGTTCAGATTGTGATCTGGACCAATTGCCACAAGTGCATGCGTACAAAGTCCATAGCTGCTAAAGCTCGACCTATCTCAGCTTCAGGAGCACTCATCTGTTCAGACGTTTCACATGCACTGAGTTTACAAAGTCAGCAGCAAAAGTGTGAATCCATGATTTCCACAGCCATGAAGAGAGCTTTCAGCTCTCCTCCCTTAGTTGCATGGCAGCTAAGGTTCAGCTGTGGTTTGAGCCCCATCTTTGTGTGTTCTTCCCACAGTGGCTGCACCGGGACACACATACCCACCCAGGCAGGAGGCTGTGGAGACAGCAACGGGCTTGGTGCACAAGCCTCTAGGGGCTGGTGCGGCTAGGGAAGCTTTGATGGGAGGGGCAGCTGACCCTGCTAGGGCGGGTGCTGCTCTTAGTACTCACTGCAATTGGAGTCAGTGCTTGGGGAAGGGTCTACAATGGTGGCTCCACCCCTTGTGCACCACTCGGCAATGGCACCCTGCTTCTATGGTGGCTTGGGATTCTTCCATAATTTTTCCAAATTGTGGAGATTCTTACTCCCTTCCATTCGGGCTGTGTCTTCATTTTCAACATTTGTTCCATTCCCTGAGTTGCTCTCCAAACCCCACATTGTAACACCCAGCTCTACTTTGCATCAGCAGATGCACAACTTAGACTGGAGCAAACACGGCTGTGACACAGACCATCAGTGTAGCTCTTACTCTGCCCTGCCTTCCAGACAGGTTGCTGCTCTCTCTTCCAAGCCCAGGAAGCTCCCTCTCTGTCCCAGCTGACCTCCCCACCAGTGAGTGGGCTTCCATAAGTGGAGGAACCTCTCCTTTCCCTCAGCTCCCCTTCAGGGGTGCAGATCCCATCCCATCCCCCCCCCCTTTTTTTCTTTATTTTTTCCTGGGTACATGGCTATTCTTTTGCCCTTTTAGGTATCTGAAGTCCTCTGCAAGTGTTCAACAGGTGCTCAGTGAGAACTGTTCCTTTTGTGTGTGTATATATGTATACACACACATAGTCATGATGTACTTGTTGGGAGAGGTAGACCCCATCCTTCTGTATTGCTGTCCCCCCTTATTATATTCTTCTAGACTTGTCTCTTCTGCATCTTTTACATATTCTAGTAACTTGTATATCTAGATATATCAGTAACTTGTGCTTTTATATTGTGCAGTCACTTTAATCACAGATTATTTTTTTTTAATGTTTATATTCTCTTTACTTTGTTGCAAGCATTTTTAGTGTTCTCTATTACAGATCTTCAAAAATGTTGTTTGTTATTCATACAGAAAGCAATATGGCATAAAGTATTGTGGTAAATATTTTCTGTTTACTTTTTCAGATCTACTTTTGATACTACGTGTATGCCCAGACAGCTGAACTTCATGGGCTGTATCAATTGGTTCCTTTGTTTTGTGAATTCTGTTTTCACTTGGAGAGGGTATTTATAGTCAATTCTGCTAAAATGTGATATGTATTTTTCTAATTTCTAACATTTTATGTAAAACTATGCAATTAAAACCACAGAGCTGTTGGAAAAAATGACTTCGGGGGTTTAACACACAAAATCTTACCAGTGATACCATTAAGAAAATAAGGTAAAATATAATAGCAATGGTAGCAAAGTTTTTACTGCTATTATTAACACTTATTATTCAGTTAGTTCAGTCGCTCAGTCATGTCTGACTCTTTGCAACCCCAGGAATCGCAGCACACCAGGCCTCCCTGTCCATCACAAACTCCTGGAGTTTACTCAAACTCATACCATCGAGTCAGTGATGCCATCCAACCATCTCATCCTCTGTCGTCCCCTTCTCCTCCTGCCCCCAATCCCTCCTAGCATCAGGGTCTTTTCCAATGAGTCAACTCTTTGCATGAGGTGGCCAAAGCATTGGAGTTTCAGCTTCAACATCAGTCCTTCCAATGAACACCCAGCACTGATCTCCTTTAGGATGAACTGGGTGGATCTCCTTGCAGTCCAAGGGACTCTCAAGAGTCTTCTCCAACACCACAGTTCAAAAGCATCAATTTTTCAGTGCTCAGCTTTCTTCATAGTCCAACTCTCACATCCATACATGACCACTGGAAAGACCATAGCCTTGACTAGATGGACCTTTGTTAGCAAAATAATGTCTCTGCTTTTTAATATGCTATCTAGATTGGTCATAACCTTCCATCCAAGGAGTAAGCATCTTTTAATTTCATGGCTGTAGTCACCATCTGCAGTGATTTTGGAGCCCCCAAAAAATAAAGTCTGACACTGTTTCCACTGTCTCCCCATCTATTTCCCATGACGTGATGGGACCAGATGCCATGATCTTAGAAGCTTTTCACTTTTCGTTTCACAGCTATTTGTAAGGCCTCCTCAGACAACCATTTTGTCTTTTTGTATTTCTTTTCCATGGGGATTGTCTTAATCCCTGTCTCCTGTGCAGTGTCATGAACCTCCGTCCATAGTTCATCAGGCTCTCTGTCTATCAGATCTTGTCCCTTAAATCTATTTCTCACTTCCACTGTATAGTCATAAGGGATTTGATTTAGGTCATACCTGAATGGTCTAGTGGTTATCCCTACTTTCTTCAGTTTAAGTCTGAATTTGGCAATAAGGAGTTCATGATCTGAGCCACAGTCATCTCCCGGTCTTGTTTTTGCTGACTGTATAGGGTGTCTCCATCTTTGGCTGCAAAGAATATAATCATTCTGATTTCGGTGTTGACCATCTGGTGATGTCCGTATGTAGAGTCCTCTCTTGTGTTGTTGGAAGAGGGTGTTTGCTATGACCAGTGTGTTCTCTTGGCAAAACTCTATTAGCCTTTGCCCTGCTTCATTCTGTACTCCAAGGCCAAATTTGCCTGTTACTCCAGGTGTTTCTTGACTTCCTACTTTTGCATTCCAGTCCCCTATAGTGAAAAGGACATATTTTTTGTGTGTTAGTTCTAAAAGGTCTTGTAGGTCTTCAGAGAACCGCTCAATTTCAGCTTCTTTAGCATTTCTGGTTGGGGCATAGGCTTGGATTACTGTGATATTGAATGGTTTGCCTTGGAAATGAACAGAGATCATTCTGTCGTTTTTGAGATTGCATCCAAGTACTGCATTTTGGACTCTTTTGTTGACCATGATGGCTACTCCATTTCTTCTAAGGGATTCCTTCCCACAGTAGTAGATATAATGGTCATCTGAGTTAAATTCACCCATTCCAGTTCATTTTAGTTCGCTGATTCCTAGAATGTAGACATTCATTCTTATCATCTCCTGTTTGACCACTTCCAATTTGCCTTGATTCGTGGACCTAACATTCCAGGTTCCTATGCAATACTGCTCTTTACAGCATCCGACCTTGCTTCTATCACCAGTCACATCCACAACCGGGTATTGTTTTTGCTTTGGCTCCATCCCTTCAGTCTTTCTGGTGTTATTTCTCCACTGATCTCCAGTAGCATATTGGGCATCTACCAACCTGGGGAGTTCCTCTTTCAGTATCCTATCATTTTGCCTTCTCATACTGTTCATGGGGTTCTCAAGGCAAGAATACTGAAGTGGTTTGCCTTTCCCTTCTCCAGTGGACCACATTCTGTCAGACCTCTCCACCATGACCCGCCATCTTGGGTGGCCCCACACAGGATGGCTTAGTTTCATTGAGTTAGACAGGACTGTGGTCCTGTGATCAGGTTGGCTAGTTTTCTGTGATTATGGTTTCAGTGTGTTTGCCCTCTGATGCCCTCTCACAACACCTACCGTCTTACTTGGGTTTCTCTTACCTCAGATGTGGGGTATCTCTTCACGGCTGCTCCAGCACAGCGCAGCCGCTGCTCCTTACCTTGGACGAGGGGTATCCCCTCACTGCCGTCCCTCCTGCCCTTGAACGTGGAGTAGCTCCTCTCTGTCGTCCTGCACCTGCGCAGCCGCCGCTCCTTGGACGTGGAGTAGCTCCTCTCGGCCCTCCTGTGCCCGCACAGCAGCTGCTCCTTGGACGTGGGGTACCTCCTCTCGGGCGGGGCCCCTGACCTCAGAAGTGGGGTAGCTCTTCTAGGCCGCCGCCCCTGACCTCAGACGTGGGGAAGCTCCTCTCTGCCGCTGCTCCTGCGCTGTCGGAGCCTGGCTCTCTCGGTTGCTACCCCTGACCTTGGGCGAGGGGTAGCTCTTCAAGGCCACGCTTCTGTGCGGTCGGTCCCAGCCGGCTGTAAATTTTTATTTACAATTATATATTGTTATATATAAGTCAATATATAACACATTATTGTTATACACATGTGTATAATGGTACAATAAATATGGTTATTTCTCTTGAAAGAAACTCAAAGTTTGCATCTGGATGTGGACGTGAAAGAGTTGAACACTGGGATTATCATGAAATTGTAGAAGGAATTAAATGACATGGCAGCAAAAGTTGTAACAACAAATTCAGATAACATTCAAATCACATATGATGAATGAAGTACAGACAGCCCTCTGTATCTGTGGGTTTCATATCCACAGAATCATTCAGTTGCCAACCAAATTATACATTTTTTTACTTTGCAAAAAATGTCTCCAATGTAAAACTTGAATTTGTCCTTGCAGTGGCAACTATTTACATGGCATTTACAACTTATTAGGTATTATAAGTAATCTAGAGATGATTTAAAGTATATGTGATGGACATGCATAGGTTAGATGCAAATACTGGTGTTAGTCATTTAGTTATGTCCAACTCTTTGTCACCCCATGGACTGTAGTCCACCAGGCTCCTCTGCCCATGGGATTCTCCAGGCAAGAATACTGGAGAATACTGAATCCCTTCTCCAGAGGATCTTCCCGACCCAAGGATCAAACCCAGGTCTCCTGCATTGCAGGCAGATTCCTTACCATGTAAGCCACTAGAGGGAGCCCAGATGAAAATACTATGCTATTTTATATAAAGGTTTTGAATTTTGGTATCCATGGGGGATGTTGGAATCAATTCCTCCTGGATTATGAGGGTAGCTATGCCTCTTGAGAAACCTGTATGCAGGTCATGAAGCAACAGTTAGAACTGGACATGGAACAACAGACTGGTTCCAAATAGGAAAAGGAGTAAGTCAAGGCTATATATTGTCACCCTGCTTATTTAACGTATATGCAGAGTACATCATGAGAAACGCTTGGCTGGAAGAAGCACAAGCTGGAATCAAGATTGCTGGGAGAAATATCAATAACCTCAAATATGCAGATGACATCACCCTTATGGCAGAGAGTGAAGAGGAACTGAAAAGACTCTTGATGAAAGTGAAAGAGGAGAGTGAAAAAGTTGGCTTAAAGCTTAACATTCAGAAAACTAAGATCATGGCAGCTGGTCCCATCACCTCATGGGAAATATATGGGGAGACAGTGGAAACAGTGTCAGACTTAATTTTTTTTTTTTTTTTGGACTCAAAAATCACTGCAGATGGTGACTGCAGCCATGAAATTAAAAGATGCTTACTCCTTGGAAGGAAAGTTATGACCAACCTAGATAGCATATTAAAAAGCAGAGACATTACTTTGCCAACAAAGGTCCGTCTGGTCAAGGCTACGGTTTTTCCAGTGGTCGTGTATGGATGTGAGAGTTGGACTGTGAAGAAAGCTGAGCACCAAAGAATTGATGCTTTTGAACTGTGGTATTGGAGAAGACTCTTGAGACTCCCTTGGACTGCAAGGAGACCCAACCAGTCCATACTAGAAGAGATCAGTCCTGGGTGTTCATTGGAAGGACTGATGCTGAAGCTGAAACTCCAATACTTTGGCCACCTCACACAAAGAGTTGACTCATTGGAAAAGACCCTGATGCTAGGAGGGATTGGGGGCAGGAGGAGAGGGGGACGACAGAGGATGAGATGGTTGGATGGCATCACCGACTTGATGGCATGAGTTTGAGTAAACTCCAGGAGTTTGTGATGGACAGGGAGGCCTGGCGTGCTGCGATTCGTGGGGTCGCAAAGAGTCAGACACGACTGAGAGACTGAACTGAACTGAACTGATAGCTACTAGACACTTGAAATATATAAATATATGTGTGAGTATATATATGTATATGTATACATATACATATGTATATTTGTGTATCCCTGCACACTTCTCTGCTCACTAGGTTTTCTTGTAACAGGGAATTATAAACACACACGTACAATGAAAGTTTCTTTACAAATAAGCAAAACCAAAAATTTTCTGCACAATCTTCTGTAGTATATCAATTGCATTGGAACAAGTTCCTATTTTTGAAACAAGCATGGTATTTACCTGGTTCTTTTCTTACGTGATTATAGGCTGCAAATTCAGTGTTCCTCTACTGAAGGCCACAGATCTTTCAAGAAAACCCTCCCTTTCCTACCATTATAATGGGTGTTATAGCTTCACAATTTTAGGAATCTCTCGACTTTAACCCCTTCTGGCCTGGAGAGATAACATCTCACTGTCATCTATCTTTTCTAACAAGTCAACTGTTTGCATCAGGTAGCCAAAGTATTGGCAAAATTTTGCTTGAAAATTTTAAATTTTGCAGAATTTAACTTTTTTGGGGGGAAATTATGATAGAACTTAGCTTATAGAACTATTTAAAGGTTTAAAAGAGATGATACAAACTGTTAAATCTAGCGCCTAGAATGTAGTATGTCTCAAAAATTTTCAGTATTATATAACATACTTTCTTTACAGAATCTAATTCAGACTAAATACACATAAATACAATGCTACTGTTTACAAGAACTTTTAGTTTTGAAAGCAGTTTCACATTATGCTGGTAATGGACACTATTTCTTCTTGCATCATTGCTTAAGGCTGCCTTCAGTTTTACTTTGCTCTTTTTTTTTTTTTTTTTACAATGAAATATGTCATCATTGACCAAGTCCAGAAATCATAAATTCGACAATCATCCCTGATGGAATATCCAAAATTACAAATGCTGTCAATTCTATTTCCTTGATTGTTATTTAACTACTCTTCTCTACAAGCCCATTTGATAATATTTAGCATAAGCCCTAGGCTACACCCAGGAACCGGGAACTGTCAGATGCTTCAGATAAAATATGCTGAGTTGCTGGCCATCGTGGAAGACTGCGGAGAAGACCTACCTACGCTGGCCCCAGGAGCGCGGTGGAGAGACTAAAA
Organism: Cervus elaphus; assembly: GCF_910594005.1. Taxonomy (NCBI): domain Eukaryota; kingdom Metazoa; phylum Chordata; class Mammalia; order Artiodactyla; family Cervidae; genus Cervus; species Cervus elaphus. The sequence continues at coordinate 7,837,308 of NC_057844.1, read as the reverse complement.
CGAGACAACATTCACGCTCAGTGACTGGTGCAAGCGTGCTTGACTGAGACTGAACGGAATGTCAGGTCCTAGCTGCCTTGTGAACCTGTAAGGTTTTCCATCTTCTTCCAAGGAGGGAAGCCGTAGTTCATCTCCCCTGTTGGATGGAGTTTTGTTTTCAAAATTATAGCTGTCTCTTTTCTCCATCCCCCACCCTCACCCCACCCGCATCCCGTACTGCTTCCATGGTTCTCTAGGCTCTGAATCTACATCCTCTGACTGGAAAGATTTTGCTGTTGATTAGCAATTACCTTTTAAATAGGAACTACTCACTTTTGTTTTGTTATTTTTTAAGCATTGATTCGAAAGATGCATGTAGAAGTTACCCTGCCTTACAGCAAACTAGTTTTGCTTCCAAGATACCAGCGTTTCCCTCACCTTTTTTTGTTTGTTTGTTTGTTTGTTTTTTATTTTAACCCATGTTTATTATTCATGTGCATGGAATCTAGAAAGATGGTACCGATAGACCTATTTGCAGGGCAGCAATGAGAGGCTTTTGTCTTTTGAATACATTTTTGTTACCAGTATTGTTCTTCGTTCTTTTCACAAGCTGGTAAAATCTGAATGATTTTTCGGGTAGTGCAAGCTTCACAACACACTAGACCTTGTAGGGAGTCCACTCATTCGCCATATAATATAGATTCTGCTTAACGTAACTGCTTTTTTGCTTAAGCGTTTGCATGACTATCAGTGCTTTGAAGTCAATTTTTTAAATGCACAAGTTATAAATACAGAAAAAAGAGCAACTTCCCAAAGCAAACCTAACAAAGACTTGTGGATTTTTTCCTAAGACTGTATGCAGATTTCAGTTCTGCCTTTTCTGTAGTTAATTCAAACATTCGGAAGAAAGTGGAACTGTTTGAAACTTTATATTTACTACATGATATAATAAAGCTTATTTTCATTAAAAATATCTAGGTTACTGGTGCTTTTTGAATATGAACTGATATGGAATATAAATGTCAGTCTTCATGTCAGAGTCGTCTCCACCAATGTGGACTCAGTGTGATGGGGATAGACACAGTGTAAAAATTAGGGATGGAGTTAACAAACAGTACTTGATGGGTTAGATTTAGAATGTGAAGGAAAGAGAATGATTCAGTCCTGAATTTGTGATGTGATTATCTGAGAATATGGTATTTATATTTCTTGAAAGGAGTAAAACAGGACAGGAGCATATTATGAATAATATCAATCCTGTTTTTGGCTTATCTTTCATTTAGTTTGCTTTTGTGGTATAGTTCTGCTTCTTTTTCCTCCAAAACTCCAAACTATTTCTGACTCTTTATTCCTTGATCTCATAAACTTAAGTTTTATGTAAATATCCTGCTATTTTTCATTTACCTTTAAGATCTCTGCTTCTCAAACTTTACATACAGGTCAGCCTGAAACTTGTTTTAATGCAGATTCTCAATCAACAGTATGAGACAATATGAGACAGGACCTGAAATTCTGAATTTTCTACAGGCATTGGAAAGACTCTTTCAATGATCCAGGTGTGTTGGAGCAATAAGTTATCAGATCAAAATGCATTAGTACAAAGCTTTGTATGCTGAGGATCTAAATCTGTAATACTGTGACATTGTGCATAAAGAATTTCAGGCAACAGATAGAAGATGGGGTACTATAGAGAAATTCCTTAAATTCCTCAAAATAACACCATACAAAAATTTTGTGTGTCCACATAATTGTCTGCTCCCAATAGAATAGGCTGTGTGAAATGAACTAAGAGTCATTTACCAAGCTGCTTAAATATGACATAAATATATTTGGGAAGGTTTGTATTACTGAGGTATATTTGCTAACAGTTTCTCTTCTCTGAACAATTTTCAAATATTCATTTCAACTGGCCCTGCTCAGCCATACTTAGAAAACTATGTGCAACAAAGACCTCTTTCTTGTCCAACAAAAGATCACACTACACTGGAGTAAGTATTTGTGGACACAAGGGGAAAAACAAAAAACAACTAAGATGCCAGCTAAGCAAGTGAGTGCAAAGTAAGATAATGCCTAGTATAATCAATTGAATTAAAATCAATCATTTAATTAGCTGCTCTTCGTATTTTAGAAATTATAGTTCCTGTGAGCTAATATGATTTTCCTCTGTTACTGCATTGGGTGTTTTACATGAAATATCCTATTTAATGTTTGTAATCATCTAAAGTAGGTATTATTATTTTCACCAAAATTAAATTAACTGCTTAAGATGACACCTCTAGTAAGTGGTAGAGTCCAGAATGTTGTCCATGTTTACTTGACTCCGAAGCACATGCTTTGTACTTCTTTCTACTCTATATCTTCTTTTTCCTTCAAATTTGAATTTGTCACCTCATATACATATAGTGGGTTTCTCAGGTGGCTTGGTGGGTAAAGAATCTGCCTGCAATGCAGGAGACACAGGAGACACAGGTTCAACTCCTGAGTCAGGAGGATGCCCTGGAGAAGGGCATGACAACCCACTCCAGTATTCTTTCCTGGAGCGTGATCAGCTTAGTGGTGAGAGTCCTTTTCCTTTTTTGTAGATAGCCACTGTCTTGCTGTATTCTCACACAAAGGAATATCTTTTGTAGCTTTCCACTTATAAGGACACTAATCCCATCATGGGGGTCATATTGTGAAGATCTCTTTCAAGTCCAATGATCTCCCAAAGGTCTAACTTCTGAGTACCATCATCTGGGGAATCGAGGCTTCAATACATGAATGGGGTAGAAGAATGAAAATATTCAGACTGTAGCAACAAGTCAGGAAAAACCAAACATCCACCTTTGTGAGATTTATAATTTAAAAAATGAGGAAAGCATTCATCAAATAACCTCACATGTGTGTATGCACACACACACATGTGAAACTACAACTGTGGTAATTGCAGAAAGAAGAATTTTTAATGCCTCAGAAGCATGAAGAGCTGACATTTTCAAGGGATAACAGAAAATGTGTCTTAAGGAGACTGATCTGAAATTTTTCATTAGAAACAAAGATAGAAAAGCATCTAAGAAAAAGTCAAATGCCTTGGAAAGAAAGGTTTTTCCAAGCAGGGAACTCACTGTGACAGAAGACATAATACGTGGAAGAAGCATGGGGAACATTATTACAAAGGGTGAAGGAAGGTTACTGAAAAACGTTACTGTGGGGCATTTGACAAATTACTTGAACTCTTGGTTTTAATATTCTTTTTCCTTCCTTGGTTTTAGTGTTCCTTTTATTATTATTATTATTTTTTTAATGACAACCAGAAAAAGTGCCTTACCCAGTTCAGGTAAATTAATATGGTCTTGAGCAACTCACACTTGACCAGCCTTACTGTCTTCATAGTTCTCTAAAACAAATCCTTATATCCCAAAGCTTTGGGCAACAAATATTTCAGAACTCAATTTTATTTTGCTTTTTTTCCCTACACATTTGCTGTATAAAATAGCCCCAGCATGGTCTTCAGCAGCAGATCTATTTCTTTCCTTTACAGAAATGGATGAATTGTTAAATCAGTTTTCAGGTGTAAATTAAGGTTCTGTTTACTTTCTAGAGAGTTATGCCAAAAGAAAAAGAAAGAAAGAAAACAAACTTAAATTTAGGAAATTTTGTATTTCTTTGCCATGTTTTAGAAGTATAGACCTGTAGTCATACTTACACAGCCCCTTTCTCTAGGAAATAGCAGGAATCAATTGTTATAATGTATTATACAAGCACATTCAAAGTTTTAAAGAACCAATCCAAACCAAGTTAATTGTGAGATGAAATGGGCTTTCAATTAAAGCTTTGTTGCCCAAAGACTACTCTAAGATCATTATAAAACATTTTTAATTATTTCCCTATAAACAAGCATGCTTGTTCATAAATGCAGGCTAGTCCTCAATAAAGGATTTTTTTTTTGCCCCTTTAGGATACGTATCCTCAAAAGAGGACCAGATACCATAGTACAATTGAAAGTGCAATTCTATAGATTAGTTTATGCACGTTGTATTCAAATATTTCTTTTACATGCAAGACAAATGTTATAATACCATGTGATAAAGTTTGTCCTCATCTACATAAACAGTGACAGGAAACAGTGAGGGACTTTCCTGGTGCCTCACTGCTAAAGAGCTTGCCTGCCAAAGCAGAGGCAGGAGTTTGGTCCCTGATCTGGGAAGATCCCAAGTGCCTTGGAGCAACTAACTCATCATTGCATCATTGCATCCCAACTACTGAAGCCTACAACCTACAGCCTGTGCTCCCCAATAAAAGCCACCACAATGAGAAGCCTGTGCACTGCAACCAGAGAGAAGCCCCTGCTCACTACAGCTAGAGAAAAGACTTTGCAGCCATGAAAACCCTTCACAGCCAAAAATAAATTATTTAATTAAATTTTTTAAAAAATTAAAAAAAAATAGCAGTGAGCACTTCTTATCTTTTATATGGTATGTAAAGAGTGCTATTTTGCTTCTTCAGAGTTTTTAGTATAGTATTGCGATCCTGGAAGTTGATTGTGATTGGCATATCATATCTGAACTCCTTCTGTTCACTGTATTTTTATGTTTCAAATACTGAAACCCGTAAATAACTGTTTCAGTCCTCAGGCTACAAAAGAGTTGATAGAGAAAACTTTTCTCTAAATTGCAGAATTTTGTGCCACATAAATATTTCACATGGCTCGTGGGAGCTACTTCTACCACATATTGTTAACTATCAGTTTAATTCAGTTCAGTTCAGTTGCTTAATCATGTCTGACTCTTTGTGACCCCATTGATTGCAGTGCACCAGTCTTCCTTGTCCATCGCCAACTCATGGAATTTACTCAAACTCATATCCATTGAGCCAGTGATGCCATCCAACCATCTCATCCTCTGTCATCCCCTTCTCCTTCTGCCCTCAATCTTTCCCAGCATCAGGGTCTTTTCAAATGAGTCAACTTTATGTATCAGGTGGTCAAAGTATTGGAGTTTCAGCTTCAACATCAGTCCTTCCAATGAATGATTAGGACTGATTTCCTTTAGGATGGACTGGGTGGATCTCCTTGCTGTCTAGGTTGGTCATAACTTTCCTTCCAAGGAGTAAGTGTATTTTAATTTCATGGCTGCAGTCACCATACAGTGATTTGGGAGCCCCCCAAAATAAAGTCTGCCACTGTTTCCAGTGTTTCCTCATCTATTTGCCATGAAGTGATGGGATCAGGTGCCATGATCTTAGTTTTCTGAATGTTGAGTTTTAAGCCACCTTTTTCACTTTTCTCTTTCACTTTCATCAAGAGGCTCTTTAGTTCTTCTTCGCTTTCTGCCCTCTAAGTGTGGTGTCATCTGCATGTCTGAGGTCATTGATATTTCTCCCAGTAATCTTGATTTCAGCTTGTGCTTCATCCAGCCCAGCGTTTCTCATGATGTACTCTGCATATAAGTTAAATAAGAAGGGTGACCATACACAGTCTTGAGGTACTCCATTTCCTACTTGGAACCAGTCTGTTGTTCCACGTACAGTTCTAACTGTTGCTTCACGACCTGCACACGGATTTCTCAGAAGGCAGGTCAGGTGGTCTGGTATTCCCATCTCTTTCAGAAATTTCCTGGGTCGATTAAATATATAGTTCAGCAGATTGTATGTGCTTATTTAAATCATCAATTCAAACCATTTTTTTTTCATCCCATAGAAACCTTTGACTTATAATATACTGACCTTTATAATGGGTTTATAGAGAATTAATCAGTTTCATAGAAAGCTAAAATACAGAATAGCGTTCATTATATTATATTGGCTAAGTCTAGCAGGCATGACAAGTAAAACATAGCCAATTGATTTTCTGACCTTTAAAGTATTTTGTACGTAAAGTACACACATTCCACAATGCCATGTGTCTAATACTCAACTGAATTTCAAGTTTAATGATACTGAACATTATATATACAGCAAATACATACATATATGTGTATATATATATATACATACATGCGCACACACACACATATATATGTATATATGTCCCTGTGTCTATTATGGACTAAATTGTGTATCTCAGAAATATCTATGTTGAAGTCATTTTCCCTAGTACATTAGAACTCCATATTTGGAGAGATGATCTTTGTATGAGCCGGGAGGTTAAAATAGCACATCAAGGCCATCTCTATTCTAACATGACGGATGCTCTGATAAGAAGAGGAAGGCCAGGCACAAACGCTGATGGAGGGAGGAGGTGCCATCTACAAGGTGGGTAGAGAGGCCTGGAGCAGGAGGCGCCCTCCCTGCTCACACATCATCTTGGACTGCTAGCTGCCAGAAATGTGAGGAAACAAATTTCTGTTGTTTAGACCACCCAGTCTGTGACTCTTTATTATGGCAGCCCTAGCAAACTAATGCAGTGGCCTCATTTGATACAGCTGTTGAATTGGATTTTTCTATTCCTTGAAGCATAGCAAAAGATATAGCTGGAAATAGGCAGTCAATTAAAGCCAACAATTTCCAGAAATAATAAAGGAGATTAATTTCTTAGGTAACACCATAGGTGAAATAGGAAAATGACCAGAAGTGGAAGCCATTTATTCCCCTTTAGGCAGCCAGGATGTATTGCTTTTTAATTTTTTGCTGTTACATGTTTAATGAAAAGGTATTATTATTGAGTGTTTAAAATTAGAAAAGTAGTATGATTTAGTGGATAGGCTGATCACCTTAGTTTTCTAACTACATTTATTTCTGACTTACTATAGTGACCTAATACAAGTCACTTTATCATCATTACCATTATATTATTATCATTATATTTTATGACTCAGATGAATCTGGTTTAAACTCATTATAATAGTATGTTCCTCAGTGGACCAGCACATTGCAGTTAATCTTTAGAAATTTCCTAGTAAAAAATAATTCATTTTAAAATGCTGATGCGAAATTAAGCAATATTATAAATTTTCAGTTTCATTGAAAGTCAATCACGTGCTTAGAATTATCACCATTTGTCTTTATTTCTGTCTCCGTTCTTCCATTTGCTTAAATATAAGTAATTCTTCAGAGTTGCTTAGATTTCTAATCATGTAATATTAATTCTAAGAAAAAAAAATTTTTCCTATGTTTCAAAGGATGTTGTACATATTATATTTCAATTATATTGGCATGGTGTTAATTGGCTAGATATTTCTTTACTACAAACATTTCTTTTAACTACATAAAAAAATTTAAAATAATGGATATAAATTATTTTAAATTTATAACTATTTTTGTCTATTGTTCATTGGCAATTGCTTTCTTAAATGTCCTTACGTATGTGAGCACATAACTGCTTTCATTTATGTATATAAATAAAGTTAAAGAATGCTTGCAATTATGTAGCTGCATCTTTAATACAGTTAAACAAGGATGGCATGGTAACCCACTCCCGTATTCCTGTCTGGAGAATCCAATGGACAGAGGAGGCTGGCGACTCTTATCAGTCCACAGGGCCACATGTGGACTGAGAGTTGGACACAACTGAAATGACTGAGCACATCCTTAAGACATGATTTATACACAAAAATAGGTAATTTTTTAACTTTTTATTTTGAGATAACTATAGATTCACATGCAGTTTTAGGCAATAATATGGAGAAGTCTAATGACCACTTAGATAGTGTCACACAAAACTCACATCCTGCAAAACCATGATAAATATTAAAATCAGAAACTTCCCATCAGTCCAAGGAGTCCCCTTGCTGCACTTTCATTCCCACACCCAGTTCTCTCCTGTCTCTCACCCACACAAACTTCTCAGAGTCACTAGCTATTCCCTAGGGAATAGACTTTTCTCTCTGTAGAACATTAATCTGTCTTCTATGAATGTGTCATTTCAAAAATTTTATACAAATGGAATCAAACACTATGTAACATTTTGGGATTTTTTTTTTTAAAGCATAATTCTCTGGTAATTCAGGCTAGCTGTTATGTTTTTTAATAGTTTATTCCCTTTTATTGTAGCATATGTAAAGTAGGTATGCAACCATTGGCCTACTAAATGATACATAGGTTGTTTCAGTGTTTTGTCTACTGAAAATAAAGTTGCTATAAACACTTGTGTGTGGTTTTTGGATTAACCTAAATTTTCACTTCTCTGGTGTAAATATCTAGGACAGCAATTGTGGGTCATATGGGACCGTGTCAAACTTTTCCATAATGGATGTAGTTTTTCACATTTCCATCAGCGTATATGCGTATTCAGCTTCTTCACATCATTTCCAGCATATGATACAACCGTTTTGTTTCTAAGTTTACTTATTCTTATACATGTGTGGTGATATCTCATTGTGGTTTTAATTAGAATTTTCTTAATGGCTAATCATTTTGGACTTATTTTGCTTTGCCTGTTTACCATCTCATTTTTTCTTTATATAGCTGAAGGAAAAAAAAAAACAAAAACCTGAGATCTAGCTTCTAAAAATTTTAAGTGTACAGTGCAGTATCACTGGTCTTCCCTAGTAGCTCAGACAGTAAAGAACCCAGCAGCAATGCTGGAGACCTGGGTTCAATCCCTGGGCTGGGAAGATCGCCTGGAGGAGGGAATTGCTATCCACTCCTGTATTCCAAGGACAGAGGAGCTTGGCGGGCTATAGTCCATGAGGTCGCAAAGTCCACGGGGTCAGCCCAAGACTGAGTGACTAACACAGTATTGTTAATTATATGCATACTGATGCACAGCAGATCTCTAGAATGCTTTTAATCTTGCATAACTGAAATTCTATACCCACTGAACAATCCTCAACCTCCCGGTAACCACCACTCTAATTTCTACTTCTGTGAGTGTGGTAACATTATAATGTAATTCACATAAGTGGAATTATGCTATTTTTGCCCTTTTGTGACTGACTTATTTCACTTGTCATAATTTCTTCAAGATCCCTCCACATTTTCACATAGGACAGCATTTCCTTCATTTTTAAGACTAAATAATATTCCTTTGTATATATATACCCTGTTTTCTCAATCCATCCATCCATCAGGTGACATTTAGTTCACTTCTGTATATTGGCTATTGTGACTAATGCTGTAATGAACATGGAAGTACAAATATTTCTTTCATATCCTGCTTTCAGTTCTTGTGAAAAATATCCAGTGGTGGGATTGGATTGACACTATGTTAGTTCTATTTTTAACTTTTTAAGGAATCCTTCTACTGTTTTTCATTGTGGCTATACCATTTTATAGTTTCACCAGCAAATTGCAACAGTTTTGGCTTCTTCATATCTTTACTAACACTTAAAAAAAAAAAAAATGATAATTACAATGACCATTCCTACAGGTGTGAAGTCATACCTCTCCTTGTGATTTTTGAGTTGCATTTTTTGGATATTAGTAAGGCTGAACATCTTTTTTATATAGTTATAGGCCATTTTAATGCCTTCTCTGGAGAAATGTCCATTGAAGTTCTTTGCCCATTTTTCAATCAGGTTATTTGGTTTTATGCAATTGAGTTGTAGAAGTTCCTTATATATTTTTAAACACTAGCCCTTTCTATGATATGTAGTTTATAAATATTTTTCTCTTTCTGTGGATTGTCTTTTCTCTCTGTTGACTGTTTCCTATCCTTTGCACAAACTTATTGGTCCAGTTTGTCTATTTTTCATTGTCTATGCTTTCATGTCATGGCCAATAAATCATTTCCAAGACCAAAATCATGATGCTTTTCCTCTACGTTTTCTTCAAAGAGTTTTACAGTTTTGGGTCTTATATTTAACTTTTTACTTTTTTGCTTTATTTTATGTGTGTAGTATAAGACAAAGGTAAAATTTCATTCATTTGCGTGTGAATATCCAATTTTCCCAGCATTATTTATCAAAAAGACTGTCCTTTCTCTGTTGTATATTCTTGGCAACATTGTGGAAGATGAGTTGACCACATATTTATTGGTTTATTTCTGGGCTCTCTGTTCTCTATTAGTCTATATGTCTGTCGTTTTGCCAGTATCATACAATTTTAATTTGTTTTAATTTGTTATAGCTTTGTAATATGATTTGAAATCAGGAAGTGTGAGGTCTTCATATTTGTTCTTTCCCAAGATTGATTTACTATTTAGAGTTCATTTTGGCTCCATATGAATTTTAGTTTTTTTTTTTTTTTTAATCCATTGTGTTTTTGATATGGAATGCATTTAATGTGTAGATCACTTTGGGTAGTATAGATTTTTAAAAAAATATTAGTTTTTTTCCAACTTAGTAACATACATTTTCTTTCTATTTATATATGTCTTCATTATTTTTTCACCAATATCTTATAGTTTATTCTCAGTATTTTGTTCTTTTCGATGTTATTGTAAATTAAGTTTTCTTAATTTCCTTTCCAAAACTATGCATAGAGAACATATAGAATTGCAACTTATTTTTGTTTGGTGATTTTTTATCCTGCAACATTACTGAATTTTATCTACTTACCTATATTTGTAAAGTCTTTAGGGTTTTTTACACACAAAACCATGTCATCTGTGAACAGAGATAATTTTACATCTTGCTTTCTGACTTTGAATGCCTTTTACTTAAATCATTTTAAATTGAAATTGTATTATTATTATTTAGCTTTAAAGGCTTTTCATATAATCCAGATAATAACTCTCTCCTAGTCCATTTGATTTGCAAATATTTTCTCCCACTAGATAGTTTTTACTTCATTATTTTCATTATCTTTTGTAGAACAAATAATTTAAAATTAAAGATTGAACTCTGTTTTTATATGACAGTTAATTTTCCTCTTTTGATTGAATGTAATTGGCTTACAGAGCTTACCAGGTGGTACCAGTGGTAAAGAACCCACCTGCCAATGCAGGAGACATAAGAGGCCTGGGTTTGATCCCTGGGTCGGGAAGGGCTCCTGGAGGAGGGCATGCCAACCCACTCCAGTATTCTTGACTGGAGAATCCCCATGGACAGAGGAGCCTGGTAGGCTACAGTCCATATGTTCCCAAAGAGTCAGACACAACAGAAGCAACTTAGCATGCACTCACACAATCAACTTACAGGACTGAGTGTTTAAGGAGAACAACATAATCATTTTATTTACATATATTATGAAATGATTATCACAATATGTTTAGTGAGCTTCCATATCTCAAAGAGACACAAAATTAAAGAAATAGAAATAATTTTTTATTGTGATGAGAACACTTTATTGTGATGAGAATATTTATCATGTTCCTTCTTACATCCATTTTATTTACTTTTCTTATAACTGAAAATTTGTACCTTTTGCCCATTTTCATCTAATTCCTACTTTTATCCACACATTCGTTCTGTCTGCCCTCTGATAGAGAAGGATAAGAGGCTTGTGGATGCTTCCTAATGGGAGAGACTGGGTTTTATTATGGGGGAAATTGGGTCTTACTCTTATGGGTGGGGCCAGGCTCAGTAAACCTTAAATCCAATTTTCTGTGGATGGGCAGTGCTGTGTCACCTCCCTGTTATTTAACCTGAGGCCAAACCGTGGTAATGAAGGAGGTAAAGAAGACAATGGCGGCCTCCTTCAAAAGGTACCATGAGACGCTGCTACACTCAGTGCCCCCAACCTTGCCGCAGGCCACTGCCAGCCCACATCCCCACCAGACTCCTGGACACTCCTGGGCAAATCTGGGTCAGTCTCTTGTGCGGTCACTGCTCCTTTCTCCTGGGTCTTGGTGCATACAAGGTTCTGTTTGTGCCCTCCAAGAGTCTGTTTCCCCAGCCCTGTGTGAGTTCTGGCAGCTCTATGGTGGGGTTAATAAGCCCAAGAGGGCTTATGCCACACCCAGGTCGACTGCACCCAGAGCCCGCGTCCCTGCGGCAGGCCACCGCTGACCAGTAACTCCTCAGCAGACACTCAAACACAGCTCAGGCTCAGACTCTCTGGGTCCTGGTGTGCACGAGGTTTGTTTGAGCCCTCTCAACATCTCTGGCAGGTGTGGGGTTTGATTCTACGTGCAATTTCACACCTCCTACCATCTTGCTGGGGCTTCTCCTATGTCCTCCGACATGGGGTATCTCCTCACAGCCGCTCCAGCACTAGGAGCTACCACCCCAGCACCTCCTGTCTTGCTGGGGCTCCTCTGACCTTGGGCATGGGGTATCTTCCTGTAGTCACTCCAGCGCCAAGCAACCACTGCTCCTGAGCCACACAGCCACCTCTCCAGCACGCACACAAACATCTAATTCTGCTGAAAAACATCTGCTTCCAGAAAAACATCTACTTCAGCTTTATCCTCTATGCCAAAGCCTTTGACTGTGTGGATCACATCAAACTGTGGACAGTTCTTAAAGAGATTGGAATACCAGACCACCTTACCTGCCTTCTGAGAAATCTGTATGCAGGTCAGGAAGGAACAGTTAGAACTGGACATGGAACAGACTGCTGTCAAATCAGGAAAGGAGTATACCAAGGCTGTCTATTGTCACCCTGCTTATTTAACGTATATGCAGAGTACATCATGAGAAATGCTGAACTGGATGAAGCCCAAGCTGGAATCAAGATTTCTGGGAGAAATATCAATAACCTCAGATATGCAGATGACATCATCTTTATGGTAGAAAGTGAAAAGAACTAAAGAGCCTCTTGAGGAAAGTGAAAGAAAATAGTGAAAAAGTTGGCTTAAAGCTCAACATTCAGAAAACTAAGATCATGATATCTGGTGTCATCAGTTCATGGCAAATAGATGGGGAAACAATGATAGACATATTTTTCTGGGCTTCAAAATTACTGCAGATGGTGACTGCAGCCATGAAATTAAAAGACGCTTGCTCCTTGGAAGGAAAGTTATGACCAACCTAGACAGCTTATTGAAAAGAACAGACATTACTTTGCCAACAAAGGTCCATCTAGTTAAGGCTATGGTTTTTCTAGTAGTCATGTATGGATGTGAGAGCTGGACTATAAAGAAAGCTGAGTGCCGAAGAATTGATGCTTTTGAACTGTGGTGTTGGAGAAGACTCTTGAGAGTCCCTTGGACTACAGGAGATCCACCCAGTCCATCCTAAAGGAAATAAGTCCTGTATATTCATTGGAAGGACTGATGCTGAAGCTGAAACTCCAATACTTTGGCCACCTGATATGAAGATCTGACTGATTTGAAAAGACCCTGATGTTGGCAAAGATTGAAGGCAGGAGGAGAAGGTGACAACAGAGGATGAGATGGCTGGATGGCATCACTGACTCAAATGGACATGAGTTTGATTAAGCTCCTGCAGTTGGTGATGGACAGGGAGGCCTGGTGTGCTGCAGCCCATGGGGTTGCAAAGAGTCGGACACAACTGAGCAACTGAATTGAATTGAACTGAACTGATCCACACATTGCCTCTGGGAATCTGTTCTCTTTTTCTATGAGCTTGGTTGTTTATGTAATATAATTGATCTAAATCACTGTTTGTTCCTGTTATATGACAAGTTTATTTGCTGTTCGTATACATTACAAAATGATCATTATGGTAAGTCTAGATATAATATTTCAGCATAGAAAGATATTACATAGCTATTGACTATATTCCCATACTGTACATTTCACACCCACGACTCATTTATTTTACCACCCGAAGTTTTTACCCCTTAATTCCCTCACTTTTTTCATTGCTCTCTCCACATTTACCACTCCAGTTACCTCCTGCTTGTTCTCTATATCTATAAGTCTGTTTTGCAATATTTGCTCATTTTTTTTAAGATTTCACAAGTGAATAACCCCTATGGTATTTATCTTTCCCTGTCTGACATATTTCACTTGGTGTAATACTCTAAATCCATCCATGTTACTGTAAACAGCAAGATATCCTTTGTTTTCATGGCTGAGTAGTATCCATTATTTCCCCATTTAGTTGCCATGAAGTGACAAGACTGGATGCCATGATCTTAGTTTATTGAAGTTTGGATTTTAAGTGAACTTTTTCACTCTCCTCTTTCACTTTAATCAAGAGGCTCTTCAGTTCCTCTTCACTTTCTACCATAAGGGTGGTGTCATCTGCATATCTGAGATTATTGAAATTTCCCCTGGTAATCTTATTTCTAGCTTGTGCTTCGAGCAGCCCATCATTTCCCATGATATACTCGTCATATAAGTTAAATAAGCAGAGTGACAATATACAGCCTTGACACGCTCCTTTCTCAGTTTGGAACAAGTCAAGTCCATGTCCAGTTCTAACTGCTGCTTCTTGACCTGCATACAGATTTCTCAGGAGGTAGGTCAGGTTGTCTTGTATTCTCTTTAAGAATTACTCACAGTTTATTGTGAACCACACAGTTAAGGATTTGGTGTAGTCAATAAAGCAAAAGAAGATGTTTTTCTGTAACTTGCTTTCTTTTTCCGTGATCCAAAGGATGTTGGCCACTTGATCTCTGGTTCTTCTTCCTTTTCTAAGTCCAGCTTGAACATGTGGAAGTTCTTGGTTCATGCACTGCTGGAGTCTCACTTGGAGAATTTTGAGCATTACTTTGCTAGCATGTGAAATGAGTACAACTGTGCAGTAGTTTGAACATTCTTCAGCATTGCCCTTCTTTGGGATTGGAATGAAAACTGACCTTTTCCAGTCCTGTGGCCACTGCTGAGCTTTCCAAACTTTCTGGAATATTGAGTGCAGCACAGTATCATGTTTTAGGATTTGAAATAGCTCAACTGGAATTCCGTCACCTCCATTAGCTTTGTTTGTAGTGATGCTTCCTAAGGCCCACTTGACTTCACACTCAGGATGTCTGGCTCTAGGTGAGTGATCACACCATCATGGTTATCTGGGTCGTGAAGATCTTTTTTGTATAGTTCTTCTGTGTATTCTTGCCACCTCTTCTTAATATCTTCTGTTTCTGTTAGATCCCTACCATTTCTGTCCTTTATTGTGCCCATCTTTGCATGAAAATTTCCCTTGGTATCTCTAATTTTCTTGAAGAGCTCTAGTCTTTCCCTTTCTATTGTTTTCCTTTATTTCTTTGCATTGATCACTTTACATCGAACAGTGGAAGCAGTGAAAGACTTTATTATCTTGGGCTCCAAAATCACTGCAGATGGTGACTGCAGCCACGAAAGTAAAATACTGATCTGAGTATTCGCTGTATGTATTAATATATACCATATCTTCTTTATCCACTTACTTATTGATGGACATTTCCTTTGCATCCATATCTTGGCTATTGTAAGTAGTGCTGCTATGAACACAGGGGCGCATATATCTTTTCTAATTTGTGTTTTTATTTACTTAGGGCAAATATTTAGAGTGTAGTTGCTGGATCATATGGTAATTATATTTTCAATTTTTGAGAACTCTCATACCTTTTTGGGCTTTCCTTGTGGCTCAGCTGGTAAAGAATACACCTGCAATGGAGGAGACCTGTGTTTGATCCCTGAGTTGGGAAGATCCACTGGAGAAAGGACTAGCTATCCACTCCACTATTCTGGCCTAGAGACTTTCATGGACTCTACAGTCCATGGGGTCTCAAAGAGTCAGACATGACTGAGTGACTTGCACAATCACTTTCATACCATTTTATGTTTTGTTCAGCTGATCCATTCATCTGAATCATTTAATCCAATTTTAGTTTATTCTAGTGTATTTTTATTTCAGTTATGGTATTATTCTGTTATGTTTTATTTGTCTATATTTTTATCCCTTTGTTTTAAAAGTCTAATTTTTCACTCTATCATCCAATCTTTTCCCAAGTTCTTTCAGCATCTTTACCATCATTACCTTGAATTCTTTACTAGGTAGATTGCTTATCTTCACTTCAATTATTTCTTTTTCTGGGAGTTTAGCTGAGTTGTTTATTTGAAAATTATTCCTTCATTGTGTCATTTTGTCTTTTTTTTCTCCTGTATTACACCTGTATTACACAGGTTGATTTCATTTCCCAGCCTTGGTGAGTGGTCTTTTCTAGGAGATGTCTTATGTGTTACAGCAGTGCACACTCTTTGTTATCAAAACTATATTCTCTTAGTACACTCCCCATGTGACTTTGTGGTCCCTTCTGTTGTATCTAGTTGACTACTGTGGGAAGTCTTGTGGATGGGACTGGCCCACAGTTTGGTTGGCTCACAAACCCTGCCTTCTGTAGCGGCCACTAGCCACTTGTGTATAAGGCTCAGTAATGAGGTGGCTGGCTGCAGTCCCAGCCACCTTTAGGCTAACACCAGCTCCAAACCCCCCAAGGTCCTACAGCAAGAGACCCTGGAACATGGTTCTGTCCATCAGTAGCCAGCATTAGCCCCAGGAACACCTGGGCCCCAGATTCACCCACCTGTAGGCAGACATGAGCTCCAAGCCACCTGGCCACCTTAGCTGTCTACCCTGGGATCCAGCCCTACTCAGCAGTAGACTGACATCAGATTTGGGAATCCCAGACTCTATAACCAGCTGTGCAGGAATCAGCTCCACTCACCAGCAGGACAACACTAGATCTGGGACCCCTACATCCACAATCATCCACCCCAGGACTCAGCTCTGCCCAACAGTGGGTCAAAATTTGCCCTGGCTACAGGGCCTAGGGAGTCCCAGATTTGCTGCCAACGCACTGGTGTTGTGGGAGCGAAGCTTGTACTGCTGGCTACGGGGCATCACGTGGTCCCGAGGCTAGTGCCAGGGCACTAGTGTGTGGGGCTAGGTCCTGGGCCCTCTGGTGGACAGATCAAGTTTGGGGTGACTGTGGCCTCAGGGGATCTTAAGGCACCTGGGCTAGCGATGGGTAGAGCTAAGCCTTTCTTGGGTAGCTGCTTGGTCTTGAGTATCCTATAGTGATGCCTAATGGCTGGCGGACAGGGCTGGGTCCCCTAGACCATAAACCAAAGGAGGATTCCAAATGAGCACTTGCCAGCCCCAATGCCCTCATGGTAGACTGAACTCCCTAAAACGGCTGCTGTTAGTGTCTGTGTCCCCAGGGTGAGCTCCAGGTGCTTCCGCCTCTCTGGAAGATGCTCCAAGATCATTAGATGGTTTGACCCAGGCTCCTTTCAAATTATTGTCTTTTACGTGGGTCTCAGATTATGTGAGATTTTGCATGTACTCTTTAGGAGTGGATTTTCTTGCCTTCAGTCCTTTAGTTCTCCCAAAAGTAAGCCCACTGGCTTTCAAATCCAGAGTTCTGTGGTCTTATCTTCTTGGTTTGGGTAGCCAGTTTGGGTAGCCACTTGGACTCCTTGCTCCTTGGAGAGAAGTTCTACAACTGCGATCATTCTCATGTTTGTGCACCATCCACTTGTGCGTATGGATCTTGATTATATTGCATCCCTGCCCTTCTTTCCTGCCTTGTGGTTCCTTCTTTATACATTTAGTTAGAGAATATCTTTAGCTAGTATTTTGGAATTTCTCACCTACTGTTACTCTGTAAATAGTCGTGATGCTGGTGTGCCTGTGGGAGGAAGTGAGCTTAGCATCTTTCTACTCTGCCATCTTGGCCACTTCCTTAAAAGTTTCAGTAAAAACCTGGACATTTTCCTAATATGTTATAGATTCTTGGATCTTATGAAAACCATCTCTTCTAGTTGACTTTTCTGACCTAAGACTGAGCACTATCTCTTTGATACTGAGTGGAAATAATATCCTAAGTTCCTCACTTAGTCTCCATTGACACCAAAAGTTGGGGAGATATCTCATTCAGTTCAGTTCAGTCACTCAGTGATGTTCGACTCTTTGCAACCCCATGAACCGCAGCACGCCAGGCCTCCCTGTCCATCACCAACTCCCGGAGTCCACCCAAACCCATGTCCATCGAGTCAGTGATGCCATCCAACCATCTCAACCTCTGTTGTCTCCTTCTCCTCCTGCCCTCAATCTTTCCCAGCATCACGGTCTTTTCAAATGAGCCAGCTCTTACTGTTGGTCAAAGATAGGTATTTAGGATCTTATTGTTATCTCCATAATCACTGTGGAGGAGGTACACATATTACTGCTGAGCAAAGTCGAATGTGCTGACTCGCACTAGTACTACTGTGAAACTACATATTGGGAAGTGGGCATGGCAACCCACTCCAGTATTCTTGCCTGGAGAATCCCATGGACAGAGGACCCTGGCAGGCTACAATCCATGGGGTCTCAAGGAGTCAGACACGACTGAGCAACTAACACTACTAGTACTGGTAGCAACTACTACTACTACGGGTAGCAACTACTACTACTGATGCTGGGAAAGACTGGGGCAGGAGAAGGGGTGACAGAGAATGAGATGATTACATAGCATCACCATCTCAATGGGCATGAATATGATCAAGCTCCAGGAGATGACAGTGGAGGGCAGAAGAGCTGATGTGCTACATTCCATGGGGTCACAAAGAGATAGGCATGACTTAGCGACTAAACAACAGCTATCAAACTTGGAAGGAAGGTACCCATTAATTCAGTTCTGTTCAGTCATTCAATCATGTCTGACTCTTTGTGATCCCATAGACGGCATCACGCCAGTCCTCCCTGTCCATCACAAACTCCCGGAGTTTACTCAAACTCATGTCCATCAAATTAGTGATGCCATCCAACCATCTCGTCTTCTGTCATCCCCTTCTCCCCCTGCCTTCATCTTTCCCAGCATCAAGATCCTTTCCAATGAGTCAGCTCTTTTCAAACCGGTGGCCAAAGTATTGGAGTTTCAGCTTCAGCATCAGTCCTTCCAATGAATATTCAGAACTAATTTCATTTAGGATGGATTGTTTGGATCTCCTTACAGTCCAAGGGACTCTCAAGAGTTTTCTCCAATACCATAATTCAAAAACATCAATTCTTCAGTGCTCAGCTTTCTTTATAGTCCAACTCTCATCCATACATGACTGCTGGAAAAATCATAGCTTTGACTAGGTGGACCTTTGTTGGCAAGTGATGTCTCTGCTTTTTAATAAGCTATCTAGGTTGGTCATAACTTTTCTTCCAAGGGGCAAATGTCTTTTAATTTCATGGCTGCGGTCACCATCTGCAGTGATCTTGGAGCCCGCCCCCCCCCCCCCCGACAAAAACAAAAACAAACAAACAAACAAAAAACAAATAAATAAAGTCAATCACTGTTTCCACTGTTTCCCTATCTATTTGCCATGAAGTGATGGGACTGGATGCCATGATCTTAGCTTTCTGAATGTTGAGTTTTAAGCCAACTTTTTCACTCTCCTCTTTCACTTTCATCAAGAGCTTCTTTAGTTCTTCTTTGTTTTCTGCCATAAGGGTGGTGTCATCTGCATATCTGAAGTTTTTGGTATTTCTCCCGGCAATCTTGATTCCAGCTTTTATTTCATCCAGTCCAAAATTTCTCATGATGTACTCTGCATTTAAGTTAAATAAGAAGGTTGATAATATACAGCCTTGATGTACTTCTTTCCTGATATGGAATCAGTCTACTGTTCCATGTCCAGTTCTAACTCTTGCTTCCTGACCTGCATACAGGTTTCTCAGAAGACAGGTCAGATGGTCTGGTATTCCCATCTCTTTAAGTATTTTCCACAGTTTGTTGTGATCCACACAGTCAAAAGTTGTGGCATAGGTGATAAAGCAGAAGTAGATGGTTTTCTGGAACACTCTTGTTTTTTCGATGATCCAACAGATGCTGGTAATTTGATATCTGGTTCCTCTGCCTTTCTGAATCCAGCTTGAACATCTGGAAGTTCACAGTTCACATTCTGTTAAAGCCTGACTTGGAGAATTTTGAGCATCCCTTTGATAGCATGTGAGATGAATGCAATTGTGCGGTAGTTTGAGCATTCTTTGATATTGCCTTACTTAGGGATTGGAATGAAAACGGACCTTCTCCAGTCCTGTGACCACTGCTGAGCTTTCTAAACTTGCTAGTATATTAAGTTCACTTTCACACCATCATCTTTAGGGTTTGAAATAGCTCAACTGGAATCCCATCACCTCAGCTAGCTTTGTTCGTAGTGATGCTTCCTAAGGCCTGCTTGACTTTGCATTCCAGGATGTCTGGCTCTAGGTGAGTGATCACACCATTGTGATTACCTGGGTCATGAAGATATTTTTGTAAAGTTCTTCTATGTATTCTCGCTACCTCTTAATATCTTCTGCTTCTGTTAGGCCCATACCATTTCTGTCCTTTATTTTGCTGATCTTTGTGTGAAATATTCCCTTGGCATCTCCAATTTTCTTGAAGATATCTCTAGTCTTTCCCATTCCACTGTTTTCCTGTTTGTTTGTTTTTCTGCATTGACCACTGAGGAAGGCTTTCTTATCTCTCTTTGTTATTCTTCAGAACTCTGCATTCAAATGCGTATATCTTTCCTTTTCTCCTTAGCCTTTTGCTTCTCTTCTTTTCTATAGCTGTTTGTAAACCCTCCTCAGATAACCATTTTGCCTTTTTGCATTTCTTTTTCTTGGGTATGGTCTTGATCACTGTCTCCTGTACAATGTCACAAACCTCCCTCCATAGTTTATCAGGCACTCTGTCTATCAGATCTAGTCTCTTGAATCTATTTCTCATTTCTACTGTATAATCGCAAGGGATTTGATTTAGGTCATACCTGAATGGTCTAATGGTTTTCCCTACTTTCTTCAATTTAAGTCTTAATTTGGCAATAAGTATTTCATGATCTAAGCCACAGTCAGCTCCCAGTCTTGTTCTTGCTGACTATATATAGATTCTCCATGTTTGTCTGTGAAGAATATAATCAATTTGATTTCAGTATTGATCATCTGGTGATGTTCATATTGCTATTTAAATTAAGCCTTTTAAAAATTTGTGATTATTGTAGGTTCATATGCAGTTGCAACAGAAGATATAGAGAAATCCCATACACCACTAATCCAATTTCCCCTGAGGTTGACATCTTGAAAAAACTGTTGGACAGTATCAGAATATTGGCGCTGATATAGTGAAGAAATAGAGCATTTCTATCATCATCCATATTTCTCACGCTGCCCTTTTAAAACCATTTCCTCTCCCTTCTCACTCACTTCTCCTTAACTTTTTGCAACCACTGATTTGTTATGTTTCTATAAATATGTCATTTAAAAATATTATATAAGGTAAATTATACTGTATTTAAAATTTGGGAGTTTGTTTTTCACTCTGAATAATTCCCCAGAGATTTAGACATATTTTTGTGTGTTTTAATAATTTTTTCCTAAATATTATTACTATTATTACTATTATTATTATTATTACTAAATAGTATTCCATAATTTGTATGCATTATAAGATTGCTTAATCATTCTCTTGTTAAATAACATCTAGGTTGTGTCCTGGTTTTAGTTATTGTTAGCAAAGTAACAATTTTATTAAGCACTAATTTATAATTATTTTCTGTGTGAATATAGTTTTCCATTTCTCTTGTATAAACTTTTAGGAGAGAAATTTCTGATTGGCTCTTTACATATTATTATTCACCTATCAGAATGACAACTATATATCTATATATCTCTATCTATATATCTATCTATACTATATATATATATATAATGGCAAGGCCAAATGCTGATGAGGATATAGAGAAACTGGACACTGATTCATTGCTGATAAGAAGGTAAAAATGTATAACCAGTGTGGAAAACAGTTTGGAAGTTCCTTCAAAACTCAAATCAATTTTGGTCAACTTTTTGTAGCTCACGACAGGCACCAAGCCATCTGGAACTGTGAAATTAGAACATTTCTCTAGAGTAGCAGTTTCTACAAATTTCCTTATTGTTTAGCTCTACAAGTAAAAAAAAAAAAAAATGAGTACAGCTTGTTACATACATTCTTATATATAAATCATTAATATACTCTACGGTTCTAGTACAGCAGGTATATTGAGAAATATATGCAAAACATACTTTTTTAAATGCATAAAAAAATATAAATCCAATATAAGAATCCTGATTTAATTATTTGTGCATTTTTCACTGCACAGCAGTGTCTCACCCAACATAGTCCTTAGTAACATTCCCAGATTTGGAGATAGCCAACTTAGAGTCACATAGCATAGGAGGTCAAGTAGAAAATCTATGCATTATAGTACTTGAAGCCTTCCTCTTTCTATCCCTAGTTCAATTGTCTTCTGCAAGGATATTAGAATGTGAGCATTGAAATTTCCAAAAGTTGGAGGTTTGTTCCTTCACAAAGCTTGGAGAAATCACAACCTTATAAAAGTCTGAGTCTTCAGTACAGAAGCAACAGCCAACCAGCTATGTAATTTATGGAATATTTCCTGCCACTGTGTAGTAATATAAGCAGGAACATATTATAGGTCCAGCATACCTAAAATCAATACTAAAGTTATATTACAGCTAATTCCTTGCTTTAAATGTTTTTCTGATGAATTATTTTTAGAGAAAATTAGTTCTCTCTTATGGAGTCTATAGAAGTAATTGTCTATTAAATTTAGTAAATATTGATCTTTTTTTAAGATCTAGTTTAAGAATTAGAGCAGGTGAGTTGGAGTACCATTTCATGCCAGGAAGAGATACGGGTGCAATATTTTCAAATGGAGAAAGCACATGTAACAGAAGAAAGGGAAGCCCTAAATAAAGCAGTATCTTAAGTATATTACTCTGGCAGAGTAGTTCAACCATATTAAACAAGTTCCACTTCTGAATAGACTGAACTACATCCAAATTACATACATAATTTCCTAAAATCATAGGGCATTAAGGGCAGTAGCATATGTGCAAGAGATTTACTGCTGTTTGCTGCTAGAACTGGTCTTTCCAGCTAATAACTGGAAATCTTCATACCTCAGTGCTGAGAAGCATGTGCCTTCTTAGCTAGAGTGAAAAGGACACAATTATTATAAATCCTAAGTTGAACTGTTTAATTTCTCATTGTTTGTCCCAGAGAGGGTTCCTCATGTAACTCAGCAATTCATGTACTCCACAGACAGGAAAGCTCCAGAAACTTTAAGAATGAAGACTGAAAGGCCTATAAGCAAATTGTACTGACTACTTTTTTTTTTTTTAACTACAGTTTGTCTTAGTTATAACAAGATTATTAAGTGACTATTAATTTCTTTACTAGCAACTTCCAGTATAACAACTGAAACTGGAATAAGTATTTATATTCTATTAATAAAACTGAATTTTATGAAAAGATGCTCAACATCACTCATTATCAGGGAAATGCAAATCAAAACCACAAAGAGGTACCACTACACGCAAGTCAGAATGGCTGCTATCCAAAAGTCTACAAGCAATAAATGCTGGAGAGGCTGTGGAGAAAAGGGAACCCTCTTACGCTGTTGGTGGGAATGCAAGCTAGTACAGCCACTATGGAGAACAGTGTGGAGATTCCTTAAAAAACTGGAAATAGAACTGCCATATGACCCAGCAATCTCACTCCTGGGCATACACACTGAGGAAACCAGATCTGAAAGAGACATGTGTACCCCAATGTTCATCGCAGCACTGTTTATAATAGCCAGGACATGGAAGCAACCTAGATGCCCATCAGCAGACGAATGGATAAGAAAGCTGTGGTACATATACACCATGGAATATTACTCAGCCATTAAAAAGAATTCATTTGAATCAGTTCTAACGAGATGGATGAAACTGGAGCCCATTATACAGAGTGAAGTAAGCCAGAAAGATAAACACCAATACAGTATACTAATGCATATATATGGAATTTAAAAGAATGGTAATGATACCCCTATATGCAAAACAGAAAAAGAGACACAGATGTATAGAACAGACTTTTGAACTCTGTGGGAGAAGGCGAGGGTGGGATGATCTGAGAGAATAGCATTGAAACATGTATGTTATCAAGTGTGAAACAGATCACCAGCCCAGGTTGGATGCATGAGACAAGTGCTCAGGGCTGGTGCACCGGGAAGACCCAGAGGAATGGGATGGGGAGGGAGGTGGGAGAGGGGATCGGGATGGGGAACACACGTAAATCCATGGCTGACTCATGTCAATGTATGGCAAAAACCACTACAATATTGTAAAGTAATTAGCCTCCAACTAATAAAAAGAAATGAAAGAACAAAAAACAAAAAACAAAAAACTGAATTTTGACAAATAAAGCCACAACACAACACAAATGTTTTAAAACATGTACCTGTGAACATGCTCAAAAATGAGATAAATCATAGTTCAGGATGATACATGTAAATGGACATTTATTGTTATTGGAAAACAAAAAGGAAATAATGGAGATGCTTTATTCTATAATATCTATAAACTGCCAAATAATGACATATATAGATATAGGATATGTATATATTATATGTTATTATATTGTTATGTTATTATATATTATGTTATTATAGTATGTTTATATGTATATAAAAATAACTTATATAACATTACATGCAAATATGTGGATAGATACAGATCCCACTGTGTGCCAAAGAGATGACAGGTTTTCACAAGTAATGGGGTAAAGTTTCAGTTTTAGGAATAAAGCAAGAGCAACTGGGACAGAAGTGGAGGTGCCAGACAGTATTAGGAGACATAGTAGTTAAATTTCATGGTATAGTTCTGACAACATTTAAAGCTTCATGAAAGTAATCAGTGTATCCCTTAGCAATGATATGAATGCAAACAAGTGAAAGAACTCAAAGAGCAGTTAACAAGACAATTTCTTGATTAGTTTAGCTGAAATATGTAAGGTATCAGATACACAGTGACTCAGAATACTGTCTTTTTTACGTATTTAATTACAAGTCCCCAATAGTGATATTTTTCATATCTCTGTTTCTGCATTATGACATTGACTGTAAGTGGCATCGTTGGCACTGGAAATAGCTATTAGTGACTTCAAATCTATTCAGACTAGAGAACCAAATCTAGGATTCTAGAAAATCCAGAAGAAATTCAGTAAGTTCACCCATGAGATTCTGCTCTTTGACAGCGAAAATCTGTATCAGTCACAGTTCTCCAAGGAAACAGAACATACTTGCATAGTAGCCACTACCTTAACTAATTTCTGTTGTTCAGTAGCTCAGTCATGTCCAACACTATGCCACACCATGGATTGGAACACGCCAGACTTCCCTGTCCTTCAGCATCTCCCAGAACTTGCTCAAACTCACCACAGCATTCAGCCTTCACTGTGGTCCAAATGTCACATCCATACACGGCTACAGAAAGAAAAAAAAAAACAAAAAAACATAGCTTAGACTATATGAAACTTTGTAGAGAAAGTAATGTCTCTACTTTTTAATATGCTCTCTTGGTTTCTCATAGCTTTTCTTCCAAACAACAAGGGTCTTGTAATTTCATGGCTGCAGTCACCATCTGCAGTGATTTTGGAGCCCTAGAAAATAAAGTCTGTCACTGTTTCCATTACTTCTCCATCTATTTGCCATGAAATGATGGGACTGGATGCCATGATTTTGTTTTGTGAATTTTGAGTTTTAAGCCAGCTTTTTAACTCTCCTCTTTCACTTTCATCAAGATGCTCTTTAGTTACTCTTCACTTTTTACCATAAGGGTGGTTTTCATTAGTATATCTGAGGTTATTGATATTTCAATAACCCAGCAATCTTGATTCCAGCTTGTGCTTCATCCAGCCTGATATTTTGCATGATGTATTCTATATACAACTTAAATAAGCAGGGTGACAATATACAGCTTTGACGTGTTCCTTTCCCAATCTGGAATCAGTCTGTTGTTCCATGTCTAGCTCTAACTGTTGCTTCTTGGCAATCTTCCTGCATACAGGTTTTGCAAGAGACAGTAAAGGTGGTCTGGTATTCCCATCTCTTGTAGAATTTTCCAGTTTGTTGTGATCCACACAGTCAAAGACTTTAGTGTAGTCAATAAAGCAGATTTTTTTTTTTTTCTGGAATTCTCTTGCTTTTTCTATGATACGAAGAATGTTGGTAATTTGATCTCTGGTTTTTCTACCTTTGCTAAATCCAGCTTGAACATCTGGCAGTTCTCTGTTCATGTACTGTGGAAGTCCGGCTTGGAGAATTTTGAGCATTACTTTGCTAGCATGTGAAATGAGTGCAATTGTGCAGTAGCTTGAACATCCATTGGCATTGCCATTCTGTAAGATTGGAATGAAAACTGACCTTTTCCAGTCCTGTAGCCATTGCAGAGTTTTCCAAATTTGCTGGCATATTGAGTGCAACACTTTCACAGCATCATCATTTAGAACTTGAAATAGCTCAGCTAGAATTCCATCACTTCCGCTAACTTTGTTTGTAATGATGCTTCCCTAAGGCCCAGTTGACTTTGCACTCCAAAATGTCTGGCTCTAGGTGAGTGATCGTACCACTGTGATTATCTGGGTCATGAATATCATTTTTTGTACAGTTCTTTTGTGTATTCTTGCCATCTCTTCTTAATATATTCTACTTCTGTTAGGTCCATTCCAGTTCTATCCTTTATTGTGCCCATCTCTGCATGAAATATTCTTTGGTACCTCTAATTTTCTTGAAGAGTTCTCATCTTTCCCATTCTATCATTTTCCTCTATTTATTTGCATTGTTCACTTAGGAAGGCTTTCATATCTCTCCTTGCTATTCTTACTAACATTAGTAAGATATGGATATGTAAGATGATGAGAAATAAATCTTGACAAAACTTGAGAGACCTTCAACTTCAGTGAAATTTCTAGAAGTGCAAAGTGAAGGATAAGTTGTGACATCTGTTCCCTAAATGAGGTACAACACTTATTGGACTGGTCTCTGAATTTTTAAGGCAGCATACTCTCCTTTGGATTGACTACCCTAGGCCATTTCCCAGTGGGACCAAAAAGCTGTTTCTGTTTCATGGGGCCGATAATATGAAGTCCTGAGGTGATGAATAAGGAGAGAATCAATCATAGAGGCTGACAAGGTAAACCTTAAAAGGAGTGGCTGAACATCTTAACAGTGTGCAGATGAGGGTTAAGGGCAGGAATGTGAGGCAGTTAACCCTGGATAAGTTAGGAAGAATAGTCTAGGAGAAGTACATAAATCCAAGGGGTGAATTTCAGGATAAAAAGATATTTGACAGATATCAGAAAGGTGGCTGATCAAAAAAATATAATCAGAATTTAGAAGTTACCCTTGAAATCCTAGATTATTAAGTCTTACAACTTTCTGAAAAGTTTGCATTTTCTATGGCAGTTTCATCTAAGAAATGTGTATGATTTTTTGATACTTAGAAAGGAATTTTAAAATGGCAAGATAGTTCACCATCTGTATAAGATTATATTGGAATGAATGTGCTATCAAAATTTGTCTCTGAATTTCAGACATCGTTAACCAATAATACAGCAAAAGATATGAGCAATGGCTTTGTAGGGACAATGTGGAGTTGTTGTTGTTCAGTCACTAAGTAGTGTCCAAATTTGTGACCCCCATGGACTACAGCATGCCAGGCTTCCCTGTCCTTCGCTATGTACCAGAGTTTGCTTAAACTCATGTCCATTGAGTCGGGGATGCCATCCAACCATTGCATCCTCTGTTGCTCCCTTCTCCAGCCTTCAGTCTTTCTAAGCATCTTTTCCAATGAGTCATCTATTTGAATGAGTTGGTCAAAATATTGCAGCTTCAGCTTCAGCATCAGTCCTTCCAATGAATATTCAGGGTTGATTTCCTTTAGAATTGAGTGATTGTGTCTCCTTACTGTCCCAGGAACTCTCAAGAGTCTTATCCAGCACCACAGTCAGTATATCAGTTTAATTATCTCTCGTGATATAACCTTAGTTATTTCCTTCATGTTTCTAGTCTGTGAGGAGAAGAGGAAAAATATACTGTGGTCTAGTCTAAACCAACCATTTAATTTGGGAAGATATGTCATTTTTAATGACATAGCATGCAAAATATTTTAAACGTATGTGTTTTCAGAAGAAACTTTTTACATAAGCCATATTTAAAAATAAGTCCTTTACATCTGAACATTATTTCTAACGATTTTCAGTCAGAAAATCCTGACCCGAGGAGTTAGTGCCACAACAGAATGGTTCGAAATTGGGAAAGGAATGAGTCAAGGCTGAATACTGCCACCCTGCTTAGTTTACTTATATAAAGAGTAAGTACATCATGAGAAATGCCGGGCTGGATGAAGCACAAGCTGGAATCAAGATTCCTGGGAGAAATATAAATAACCTCAGATATGCACATGACACCACCCTTAAGGAAGAAAGCTAAGAGGGACTAAAGACCCTCTTGATGAAAGTGAAAGAGGAGAGTAAAAAGTTGGCTTAAAACTAGCATTCAAAAAATGAAGATCATGGCATCCAGTGCCATCACTTTACGGGAAATAGATGGGGAAAACAGTGGAAACAGTGACAAATTTTACTTTCTTGGGCTTCAAAATCACCGCAGATGGTGACTGTAGCCATGAAATTAAAAGACACCAGCTCCTTGGAAGAAACCTAGACAGCATACTAAAAAGCAGAGATAACTTTCCCAGCAAAGGTCCATCTCGTCAAAGCTGTTTTTTCCTGTGATCATGTATAGATGTGAGGGTTGGACCATAAAGAAGGCTGAGCACCGGAGAATTGATCCTTTTGAACTGTGGTGTTGGAGAAGACTCTTGAGAGTCCCTTGGACTGCAAGGAAATCAAACCAGTCCATCCTAAAGGAAATCAGTTTTGAGTGTTCATTGGAAGGCCTGACGCTAAAGCTGAAACTCCAATACTTTGGCCACCTGATGAAAAGAGCTGACTCATTGGAAAAGATCTTGATGCTGGGAAAGATTAAAGGCAGGGAGGGAAGGGGATGACAGAGAACGAGATGGTTGGATGCCATCACTGACTTGATGGAAATGAGTTTGAGCAAGCTCCGGGAGTTGGTGATGGACAGGAAAGCCTGGTGTGTTGCAGTTCATGGGGTCACAAAGTGTTGAACACTACTAAGAGACTGAACAACATCAAAAACTTTCTTTTTTTCCTAAACTCTAAAAGTTCCCTTTAAATTAACAAGACACTAATAGGGCAGAGAATGGCATTAATTTCTAACCAAAAATTTACAAGTAAAAATAGTTTTATATAGCTGTGCAGTTTTATTTAAAATATGTTGGTTAAACTTTATTGATGTAGTTTTCTCTTTACTTTGTTTTCCTCATGGAAAATAATATAAGTCACTTAATTAATTCTATTTTCCATTATTAAGTTATGACAAGATTTTCCCTAGAAAACATTCATGTAGCAAAAAGTTGTTGCTCATTGTATGCAAGATATAAAGAAATTGATGTAAATAAAGAAATGAATCAATCTGATAAGAATTAAGTTTAATATTTTCAGAGGCTATTGAATCTCACTCTCATGATCAAAGAGAGACTTATCTTATGTGCATCACTGGAAGATTCATGAGACTGAATATGTAAGAAAGCAAAATTAATCAGACATAAATGATACTCCTATGTTTGCAATTATATCAGTAGTAACATAACCCTTCAATGATTGTTTAAAACTAATACCAAAATCTAACCCAGGAGCAGGAAATTTTCGTATTGTAAAACTTTTAAGACCCAGTTTTTAATGGGTATTTTCTAGGAAAATGTAACTAGCTATGATATATACCTCAATAGAAAGCCCTATTCACTAAACTGTAAGTAGAAAAAACCTATTTTTTGTAATATAATTAAATATATACATTGTATAATATGAATGAAATTAATAGTATATGCTTATGTGTTTATTTAATATACCTCATCTATTCTCTCACATAAATGTATGTAGATGCAGAAGCCCCTATAAAAACAGCCCTACACACTACACATAATATTCCAATGTTATAAATTTTACCATGTTGACACAATCAAAAATAAAAAAGTGTCTACAATTCTCTGAAATTTGCAAGTCAATATCATAACACAGCATCTCTAAATGGATAGGTGGTCATTTAAATTTGCTTTATCTGTAAGACACTTATTTCTCAGTATATAAACTCTTCTACTTATTTCATCAGTAGACTTGATCTCTTGGTATATTCAAAATACACCAATAGATATAAATAAAAATGAATCTAAATGTCTAGTTTCCTGGGGATAGCCATTGCTATAGGCAATAGCTATAAAAGCAGAATGTAGCACCACTGATCATCGTCAGTGACTGAAGGAAAATTCTCCCACAGCTCCATACACAGATTCTTTTTACACAGAGAAATATCTTCTGAAGTTAGATATTGGCTGTCCTTAAATCTGCATCACTGAATATGGGTAACATTACTCCTAGTGTAGTGTCAGTTATAACAAGGAGGTTGCTAAATCCAAACATATAATTAAATATACTAACTTGAACTACACTGATTTGGATTTATGATTATCTTAAAAATGCTGTAGTTGAAGGTTACCTTTAAAAAACACATTCCTTGTGTACATATTTGCTACGTTAAAAGGACAAGTATTGCATATTTAGGGTAAGTAAATACCCTCAATACGACCAGGCACTATCACAGGACACATGCACACTTGACAGCAAACAGTGAATATGTGCTTACCTCCATGGAGAAGTCTATGAAAATTCTGTGTATAGTGCTAAACAATTTGGAATCACTATATAGATGAACACGAAATTACAGAGTCTGTTTGAAGTCTTCTACAAATCAAATAGTCAAAGCAATCAAACAACATCATAGTTAGTATTTTTCTAGGAGACACATGGAGGATATTAGCCAATTATTCTTTGAGGGTAGGTGCAGAAAAGGACTTGAATAGCTTTATGAACAAATTATTTTGGCAAAAAGAAAATGAATAAAAGAGGAATCTCTTAGTTCACAAGGTTGAAAACAATGAAGATGAGTATGCTTGTTACATTCTATTCCAGTAACTATGAAAACGATCCAGTTACCTTTTATCAAGGATGTGGGTCACTTAAAAGCCAGAAAGATGACCTGAATAATATCACAAAGTTAGTCCTTTCCCAAGTCTGATGATTGGATGTAGCCATATGTACTCTGATCAGTTCAGTTCAGTCGCTCAGTCGTGTCCAACTCTTTGTGACCCCATGTATTGCAGCACGCCAGGCTTCCCTGTCCATCACCAACTCCCAGAGCCTACTCAAACTCATGTCCATGGAGAGGGTGATGCCATCCAATCATCTCATCTGCTGTCGTCCCCTTCTCCTCCCGCCTTCAACCTTTCCCAGCATCAAGATCTTTTCCAGTGAGTCACTTTTTCGCATCAGGTGGCCAAAGTATTGGAGTTTCAACTTCAGCATCAGTCCTTCCAATGAATGTTTAGGACTGATTTTCTTTAGGATGGACTGGTTGGATCTCCTTGCAGTCCAAGGGACTCTCAAGAGGCTTCTCCAACACCACAGTTAAAAAGCATTAATTCTTCGGTGCAAGTCTTAATGATTGGATATAACCATGTGTTTTCTGATAGCCACAGACAAAAGATAGAGTGGAAATACTTCCCTTGAATGGTCTGTCCAGATTTATTTTCTATGTTCTTTCTTTCAGCTGTCTCCACTTTCAGTGATTTTGATGGTTAAAAACACTTCTAAACTTCCAAGTATCCAATACATTGATGATGTTTTGGCTAAGACCAAGTGTATAAAAAAGCAGGCCAAAAGTATTAAGCAAAATTTTATGGAATTTTTATAAGTTAAAAGAAAGTAGAATATTGGTAATTTCATGTTTTAATCTAACATAATCATGGAAAAATTTTACCCTTTGAACTGAAATGTTCACAAAGAAAATATCATGTGAAATTTTCAATTTCCAGTGGGAAAAATGAGTTCCATCATGACATGACTTGTCCAAGGCAACAAAAGAAATGATTGGCATAAATGTTAATTCTGTTAAGACAAGGAAATAAGACAAGGCCATAGCATTCATTCCAAACAAATTGATCTCTTTAGAAATAGTTTAGACAGTGTTTATTTGTTTACGAAGTGGTTTCTGTTATGTGGTTTTTCTATAATGGGTATATGGAGATAAATTATATGCTGAATATATTTATATGGCTTAAAATATGCTTAATGTATTAATTTTAACTACAGTAATTTGGAAAATGTGATCATTAGTAAAAGGTTAATCTTGTGTATTTCCTCCTATACCTTAAATCACATAATACAGGTGTTTTTAATTTATTCCATTATGCTAGCTTTTGAGTTGAAGAAAATATATAATTTATACAGCTGATATTTATTTATTGATGCTTATTAGCAAATAACTTTTCTAGGTGGTATGGATAGAAAATTATAAAAATTGTCCCTAGCTCTTAAATAACTAATAGCATGTGTTTTTGTTTGTTTTAAATGAAGCATTCTATTTTTCAAAATGTGAGCTGATTTAATGAGATAATTAATATTTAAAGGTGTAAAATAAGCCAAATTTCAAAGAGGGAAATTGATACACATGTTTGGATTAATTCCTCTGATAAAGCTAAACAGCTTTTCATAGATCTTTAAAAGTTTTTTTTTTTTTTAATTTTTATATAGCTGTTAAAGGTTATTTTTCATTTACAGTTATTATAAAATATTGTCAGTGTTCTTCATGTTGTACAATGCACCCTTGAGTCTATTTCACATGCAGTAGTTTTCACCTCCCACTCCCCCACCTACCTCTATACCTTCACTCCCCTCCCGACTGGTAACCACTAGTTTGTTCCCTATATGTATGAATCTGCTTCTTTATTGTTATCTTCACCAGCTATAGTTTTTTTTAAGTTAGTATAAACTGTTGACTTCTTTCCTCAGAATCACTATAACCAAAGACTGAAATCATGGCAATAAGAATAAACTGAGCTAAAGCCTGGGAAATATCTGTGTATTTTTTGAAATGTTGCAACAGGGAAGGTACATCCATTAGAGAATGGACTAGATACATCCATTAGAGAATGATACAGGAAATGAACTTCTAATTCTGCCTACATTTCTCTCCTACCTTGTTTTAGGATAGTGAGAGCTTGTCTTTCAAGTGCCATTTTACCCTTCTGTTTTTAGAACAGTATACAGTTAAAATGAGGAAAACTTAGAGTCTGGAGAAAATGAAAAATGAAAAAAAGAATTTGTGGACTGAGCTGAGGAATCTTAATCGTGGACAGTGATTCTTGCACTTGGATGCACATTGACAGTACCTGGAAAGTGGTTTTTTTTTTTTTGGTTTGTTTGTTTGTTTTTTAATCCATACAAATCTAAAAGAACAAAATGAGATCACAGAATCTCTAGATGAAATACTATTATCAGTATTGTTTGTACTTCTTCAGGAAATTCCTTGGTGGTCCAGGGATTAGGACTTGTCAATTCCACTGCCAAGGACCCGAGTTGAATCTCTAGTCTTGGAACTAAGATCTCATAAGCCTCACAGAGTGGCCAAAATAAAACAAACTTTCCCATACAGTTCCAGTATTCACTGGAAATTTGAGAAGCACTTTTAAGAAGTGCCTCTTCTTAATGTTCTTTCTCCCTGGGAAGCTGAGTGTAAATCTCCCTCCCAAGAAGTTATTATGTGATATGAGGAACAATGAATATTTTTACTTTGTGCCTATGGTTCTCTACCCTAGAAGCTATTTTAACCAAGTCCTTTCTTCCTGGCTACAGGCTTGATGCAGACTATAGTGTATGCTTTGGACCTTAACTAATCTCACTGCAAGAAATAGGAGCTTATAAATAAATCTGTAAGCTATCTAAGGTATACTTTTGTTTCAAAAGAAATCAGCAAACTGATCACAGATTCAGTGAGAAGCAAATGTTTTGTTATTTTGAAGAACAAATAATAATAAATCTTCATATACTAAACACAATAAGAAAGATACATGAATTAATACTATCATCTATAAACAGAAGAAGAAAAATAATAGATATCAAACCAAAATATATGGGGCAAAAAAAGAGCTGAAATAAACAACATAGTAGATAGGGCAGGTAAAGAATATGTGACCATGCATGGAAAACAAACTTGAAAATTGGAATAGCAGAGAATTGAAAAATTATTGCAGAGTATCAAGGAAAGATCAATCAATAAAAATTATATAAGAGAATTGAAGGGGAATAAAATATAAGACAGAAGTTTTAATATCTGGATTACAGGATTTATAGAATGAGAGAAAAAAATGGGACTCAGAAGGATTAGAAATAAGTGTCCCAGAATAAAAAGAAATATAATATATTTATAAACTTTCAAAGTTAAAGATGCCTTAAAATACTAAAGAGGAGTGATAAGGAACATTTCAGAGCAAATCACTGTAAAATTTTAAAATATCAATGACAAAAATAGAATTATAAAATTTCTTCTTCTATGAGAAAATAGTATTTTTATTAAACATAAATCAAAATTAGAATGTCATAAGATTTTTCAGTAACAACATTAACTAAATGAGAGCAAATTGTATAATTATAGGAGAACAAGATTTTAATAGAATTGTCATTTAAATATGAGGTTATATTAAAAGTATTTTCAAGCCTATAAATCGTAGAACATTTAATATATATGAACAATTGTTAGAAAGCAATTTTAGATATTTACAAAAGGAGATAAATATTCAAGATATATTTGAAGTAAATTGATCACAAAATTTGTAAGCATAATGATCATGCTAAAAAAAAAACTGAGATTTTAGAAAAAAATACATAATAACCCAAAAAAAAACTTCTAATACATATCAATCTGTATTAGTGTCTGGAAAAAACAAAGGATGTGAGAGTATGTTAATTTCTTTTCTAGAAGGTAGAAATAAAAATATGTAACTTTTTTAAAACAGAAAACAATTGATATTATTTTGTAAAGTTAAAAAGCACATACCTTGATCCAGCAATTCTTTATCTGATGTACACTCTAAATAAGCTTTCTTAAGTTCACCAGAAAGCTTGTAAAAGGGTGGTTTTATAAATACTGTTCCCAACAGCAAGACACAAAAAGAGCACAAATGACAGAAGATTATATAAGTATGTCTCACTTCATTCATACAACTGAAAATGATAAACTGGTGAAAATAAACAAAAACTAAACACTATAGTCAGCAGTATAGATAAGTCTCAATAACTTAATATAGGGAAAATAGAAAACATATTGCAATACAGTAAGTTTGATATGATTTTATTACAAAACGTGTGCTACTGAACAATATATTGTTTAGAGACATACATGTAAGTGGTAATGCAATGGATAAAATCTAGGGAATGATAAACACAATTATGGGATGGGATTACTACTAAGGAATGAGGAAGGTGGGCTCCTTCAAAATGATGGGATTTCTAACAGTAATGATAAAAGTTTGTTCCTTGGAATAAGTGGCATTTATTAATTTAAATGTTGGTGTACTTTTATCACATGTATTTTAAGTCAATTGAACAATATATATGGAGCGATATTCTTTGGAAATGCATTCAACAAGAGAAGATGTGAGAACAATATAATAAAAATATAAAATGCCTATCTATTCCTTGTACTAAGACTCAGTAGGCAGTAATTCGTTTTCTTCTTCATTTTCAAGGCAGACTATGGGCATGCAGTATTACATTCATTTTACCGAATCACTGTGAGTTAAGAACACAAAAACACTATCTTTCTTTTACTACATTCTGAGTCTGAGGTTTGGAGCTCAGAATGGAGGTATGTACTTGGGAAATAACTATGGGTTTACAAGTTTTTCAGTGTGGGCCACCTATGAATATTAGCAAGGAAAGCCACCATCAGCAGAACAGTGATGTAAAATATAAAATAAACATTAGGAAATTTTCTCCAGGCTACATGGCTGGTTACTGTACTTCTTTCACATATTTACTGTGTTCCCTGCATATACTTATTATCGCTCATCCTATTTATTTTGGCTTAGGTAAGACAATCATTGTTTTCATAGTTTTTGACAGTGTGTGCTCATTTATTTTTCTTTGTAATTTCCTAGGGCATGTGTAAAGAAGAAATAATATAAAATCACATGTAAAATAATCTTTAAAAATAGTGTTAAATACAAATTAAGCTTTCTAGGGCTTCCCCTGTGGCTCAGCTGGTAAAATGAGGGAGACCTGGGTTAAATCCCTGGGATGGAAAAATCCCCTGGAGAAGGGAAAGGCTACCTACTCCAGTATTCTGGCCTGGAGAATTCCATGAACTGTATAGTCCATGGGATCACAAAGAGTCAGACACGACTGGGTGACTTTCACTTTCAAGCTTTCTAAACCAAAGTAAGTTGGTAAGAGGTTAATATCATCAAGGACCTTATTTTTAATTCAGTATTTAATGAATTTCATAGAATAACTGAAATATGAATTTTTATGTCACCTAAAATGTTTTCTTGAAATAACTCTAAACTAATTCCTAGAAATATTGTGATTAAAATTATTTTTGAAATTAATTTTACTTTAAAAATAGCATGAAATTTAATCACAAAGCAATGTTTCATTGGAAGGATTTTCATGAATTAACTGTCATTTAGATATTGAATATGAACTGTGGTGTTGGAGAAGACTCTTGAGAGTCCCTTGGACTGCAAGGAGAGCAAGCCAGTCAATCCTAAAGGAAATCAGTCCTGAATATTCATTGGAAGGACTGATGCTGAAGTTCCAATACTTTGTACGCTTGGTGAGAAGAACTGACTCATTTGAAAAGACTCTGATGCTGGGAAAGGTTGAAGGCAGGAGAAGAAGGGGACGACAGAGGATGAGATGGTTGGATGGCATCACTGATGGACATGAATTTGAGTAGGCTCCAGGAGTTGGTGATGTATAGGGAAGCTTGGCATGCTGCAGTCCATGGGGTCGCAAAGAGTCAGACATGACTGAACTGAACTGAACTGATGTTTTATAACATAAAATTAAGCTTTAACTGATTTCATAAATTATTATTGATAGGGAGAGTCATGTGTAAGATATTCAGCCTGTGGTCAAATTTTAGAGTTGCTGGAATATAGACGAGTTACCTATCATACAAGCTCTCTAATGAAATCAGGGTTGCTTACCTATCCTAGCTATTGTAAATAGTGCTGCAGTGAACATTGGGGTACATGTGTATTTTTGAATTATGGTTTTCTCAGGGTATATGACCAGTAGTGAGATTGTTGAGTCATGTGATAGTTTTATTCCTTTTATGAAAGACAGGATTTTGGACTACATTATTCTGTTATTCTCATCGATGTCACCTCACAATTTGATGAACATAAACCACAGGGCAAAGACACATTTACAGTATCCTCACATGTCATTTAACTTTTTTCATTAATTGAAAATTTACAAGTAATTTTTAGAAAATTTAATAATCTTCAGATGATGAACAATCGATTACTTGCATCTTTCTCACTTCTCCATTATTCTGACTACACACACACACACACACACACACACACACACATGAAAAAATGCTCAACATTGCTCATTATTAGAGAAATGCAAATCAAAACTACAGTGAAGTATCACCTCACACTGGTCAGATTGAAAGTGAAAGGGATAGTCACTCAGTTCCATTTGTTTGTGACTTCATGGATGTAGCCTTGCAGATTTGTCTGTCCTTGGACTTCCTAGACAAGAATACTGGAATGGGTAGCCATTTCCTTCCTCTAGAGGATCTTCCCTACCCAGGGACTGAGCCTGGGTCTCCTGCATTAGAGGTGAATTCTTTACCATCTGAGCCACCAGTGAATGACCATCATCAAAATCTATAAACAATGATCGCTGGAGGGGATGTTGAGAAGAGGGAACCCTCTTGCATTGTTGGTGGGAATGTAAATTGATACAGCCGCTATAGAAAACAGTATGGAGAACCTTAAAAAACTAGGAATAAAACTATCACATGACTCAACAATCTCACTACTGGTCATATACCCTGAGAAAACCATAATTCAAAAATACACATGTACCCCAATGTTCACTGCAGCACTATTTACAATAACTAGGATAGGTAAGCAACTTAGATGTCCACTGACAGATAAATCGATGAAGAAGCTGTGGTACGTATACACATTGGAATATTGCTCAACTATAAAAGGAACAAATTTAAGTCAGTTCTACTGAGGTGGGTGAATCTAGAAATTGTCATACGGAGTGAAGTAAGTCAAAAAGAGAAAAATGAACACAGTGTATTAATGCATATATAGGGAATCTAGAAAAATGGTACTGATGAACTGATTTGCAGGGAAAGAATAGAGACAGACATAGAGAACAGACTCGTGAATACAGCAGAGGAAGGAGAGAGTGGGATGAATTGAGAGAGCAGCCTTGAAACATACACTTTACTCTATGTAAAGTTGAAATCTGGTCAGAAGTTGCTATGTAACACAGGGAGCTTCATCTGGTGATCTGTGACTGCCTAGAAGGGTGGGATGGGGTCGCAGGTGAGATGAAGTTTCAACAGGGAAGGGACATATGTATACTTCTGGCTGATTGACATTGTCATATGGCAGAAGCCAACACAACATTGTAAAGCAATTACCTTCCAATTAAAATAAATAAATAAGTAATAAATAAATAAGAAATACCAGGTAATGAGATGCTCTTCAGGGGCTTTCAAACCTCAGAAATATTCCTGTAATCTAGAAGGCTATTATTATTAACAGCTGTGATGCTTAGAAAATCCAGAAAAGTCCCTAAATTCTTACCTCTGGCTTGATTTAAGGGCCTGTAAAATCACAAAGTAAATCTAAGGCAGGTTTAATTTCTTGCCTGAGTGTAAAAGGTGGGCCTAACAAAGAAACTGAGACCCTCAGTTTCTAAGAAGCTTACTGATGCCAAACATTTGAATGAAATCCCTATCTTTAGAAATGGACATGGAACAACAGAAAATTGGAAAAGGAGTATGTCAAGGCTGTATATTGTCACCTTGCTTATTTAACTTTTATTTAGAGCACACAATTTGAAATGCCAGACTGGATGAAGCATGAGCTGGAATCAAGATTACTTGGAGAAATATCAATAACCTCAGATATGCAGATGGCACCACCCTTATGACAGAAAGTGAAGAAGAACTAAAGAGCCTCTTGATGAAAGTGAAAAAGGAGAGTGAAAAAGTTGGCTTAAAACTGAACATTCAGAAAGCTAAGATCATGGCATCCAGTCCCATCACTCAAGGCAACTACATGGGGAAACAATAGAAACAGTGACAGATTTTATTTTCTCAGGCTCCACAATCACTGCAGGTGGTGACCACAGCCACAAAATTAAAAGACACTTGCTCCTTGGAAGAAAATTTATGACCAACATAGTCAGCATATAAAAAGCAGAAACATTACTTTGCCAAAAAGCTCTGTATAGTCAAAGCTATAGTTTTTCCTATAGTCATGTATGGATGTGAAATTTGGACCGTAAAGAAGGCTGAATGCTGAAGAATTGATTTTTTTTTTTCCCACCTGTGGTATTGAAGAAGACTCTTGAGACTCCTTGGGCTACACGGAGATCAAACCAGTCAATCCTAAAGGAAATCAATCTTGAATATTCATTGGGGTCATAAAGAGTCGTACACAATGAGTGACTTTCACTTCACTTCAGCTTTCTTTATATTCCAACTCTCACATCCACACATGACTACTGGAAAAATCTTTGACTAGATGGACCTATGTTGGCAAGGTAATGTCTCTGCTTTTTATATGCTGTCTAGGTTGTTCATAGTTTCTCTTCCAAGGAACAAGTATCTTTTAATTTCATAGCTGCAGTCACCATCTGCAGTGATTTTGGAGCCCCCCAAAATAAAGTTTCTCACTGTTTCCATTGTTTACCCATATATTTGCCATGAAGTGATGGGACTGGATTCCATGGTCTTAATTTTTTGAATGTCAAAACTACTGTACCTTTACAGTCATTTCATATACTAGCAAGGTCATGCTCAAAATCCTCCAAGCTAGGTTTCAACAGAACGTGAACTGAGAACTTCCAGATATACAAGCTGGATATAGAAAAGACAGAGAAACCAGAGATCAAATTGCCAACATCCATTGGATCTTAGAAAAAGCAAGAGAATACAGAAATGCATTTACTTTTGCTTCATCGACTATGCTAAACCTTTGACTATGTGAATCACAACAAACTTGTTCAAAATTCTTCATATATATCATATTTTTCATATATTTTCATATATTTCACATATTTTCATATATTTTATATATATTCATATATTTCATATATTACATATATTTTCATATAATTCATATATTTCATA
Source organism: Cervus elaphus (assembly GCF_910594005.1). Classification (NCBI taxonomy): domain Eukaryota; kingdom Metazoa; phylum Chordata; class Mammalia; order Artiodactyla; family Cervidae; genus Cervus; species Cervus elaphus. The sequence continues at coordinate 7,797,485 of NC_057844.1, read as the reverse complement.
TTTTCATATTTTCATATTTTTCATATATTTTCATATACTTCATATAATTCATATATGTCATATTTTCATATTTTTCATATATTTTCATATTTTTCATATATTTTCATATTTTTCATATATTTTCATATATTTCATATATTTTTCATATATTTTCATATTCTTCATATTTTTCATATTCTTCATATTTTCATATATTTTCATATTTTTCATATTTTTCATATTCTTTTTCATATTCTTCATATATTTTCATGTTTTTCATATTTTTCATATTCATATTTTTCATATATTTCCCTATTCTTCATATTTTTCATATTCTTCATATTTTTCATGTTCTTTTTCATATGCTTCATATTTTCATATTGTTCATATATTTAATATATTTCATATTCTTCATATTTTTCATATTCTTCATATCTTTCATATATTTCATATTCTTCACATTTTTCATATTCTTCACATTTTTCATGTATTTTCATATTCATATTTTTCATATTCTTCATATCTTTCATATATTTTCATATTCTTAATATTTTTCATGTATTTTCATATTCGTATTTTTCATATTCTTCATATCTTTCATACATTTTCATATTTTTCATATGCTTCATATCTTTCATATTTTTCATACATATTCATATTCATATTTTTCATATTCTTCATATCTTTCATATTCTTTTTCATATTCTTCATATTTTTCATATTCTTCATATCTTTCATATATTTTCATATTCCTCATATTTTTCATAATCTCCATATTTTTCATATATTTTCATACTCTTCATATTTTTTATGTATTTTCATATTCTTCATATTTTTGATACATTTTCATATTCTTCATATCTTTCATATATTTTCATATTCTTCATATCTTCCATATTTTTCATAGATTTTCATATTCTTCATATTTTTTATATTCTTTATATTTTTCCTATTCTTCATATTTTTCATGTCTTCATATTTTTCATATCTTTCATATGTTTCATACATTTTCATATTCTTCATATTTTTCATATATTTTCATATTCTTCATATCCTTCATATTTTCATACATTTTCATATTCATATTTTTCATATTCGTCATATTTTTCATATATTTTCAAATTCTTCATATTTTCCATATCTTCATATTTTCATATATTTTCATATTCTTCATATTTTTTATATTCTTATTTTTCATATTCTTCATATCTTTCATATTCTTTTCATATTCTTCATATTTTTCATATTCTTCATATCTTTCATATATTTTCATATTCTTCATATTTTTCATATATTTTCATATTCTTCATATCTTTCATATTTTTTATATATTTTCATATTCCTCATAGTTCTCATAATCTTCATGTTTTTCATATTCTTCCTATCTTTCATATGTTTTCATAGTCTTCATTTTTTTCATATTGTTCATATTTTTCCTATATTTTCATATTCTTCATATTTTTCATATATTTTCATATTCTTCATATTTTTCATGTATTTCATATATTTCATATATATCATAATTTTCATATATTTCACATATTTTCATATACTCCATATGCTTTCATATATTTCATATATTCTCATATTTTTCATATATTTGATTTATTTCATATATATCATATTTTTCATATATTTTCATATATATCATATTTTTCATACATTTTGTGTATTTCATATATTCATATATATCATATTTTTTCATATATTTCATATCTTCTCATATATTTCTTATATTTTCATATATTTCATATATTTATATATTTTCATATATTTCATATATTTTCATATATTCCATATATTTTCATATATTTCATATATTTTCATATGTTTCATATACATCATATTTTTCATATATTTTCATATATATCATATTTTTCATGTTTCATTTATTTTCATATATGAAATATGTTTCATATATTTCTTATATTATCATATATTTCATATGTATTGGTTCATTTATTAATCTTTACATTCTATACTTTAATTGTGTAAGTTCTACTATTTACTTTTCTCTTTCTTCTGTATGGTTTGTAGTTACTCTGCTTTTAAAAATAATGTGTAAAATGTAAAAGTTTAGGTCATTCATGGACATCTTTGAAAAGATGAATAAAATTGAATATGAATTCACTGTGAAAAATTATATGACAAGAAATTAGATAACTGAGGATATTAAAATATTCCTATAAAAACTCAAATTATTAAAATGGCACCAAAAAATGAAAAATTTGGATAGATTTATAACAAGTAAAGAATTAGAATTAGTAAGGAATCTTCTTTTCTTCATGAATAAAAACAGAAAGCCAGGTGCATTCCCTGCTCAACTCTTTCAGTAAGTCCAGTATTACTCTGATACTAGAAACAGAGAAAGATGTTACAAGAAAGGAAAGTGATGAACTGGCATCCTTCACGAAATTAGATATAAAAGTACTAAACAAAATATTAGCAAAGTGAATCCAGGAACACACAAAATGTCTTATTCACCATGACCAAGTAGGATTTACACCAGAAATGCATGTTCAACGTATATATGAAAAGCAGTAAATAATTATTCCATATTATTAAGATAATTAGAAAAAAGACATAATCTTCTCAATAATTACATCAAAATTAGGTAAAATCTAGTAACTTTCATTACCAAAATAAGCACTCAACTAGGAATACAAGGAAGTGTCTTTCTCTGATACAGTGTACATAAGAATACCCTCAGCTAACATATTACCACATGGTAAAAGGTTGACAACCCTCTCAGATCAGTGTCTACATTCACCACTTTTATTTAATATTGTGCTGGAGATTCTATTTGGGATAACAGAGCAAGAGAAAGACAGAATTCATCCAGATAGGGAAAGGAGTAAAATTATCTCCGTCTGTAGGCGCCGTTATTTTTTGCATGGAAGATACAAAGGCATACACTAAAAAATACATAGCTACTACAAATGTTCAATAGCACTGTAGGGTACAAAAATAAATATATAAAAATCCAAGCCGTACATGTGCTGGTGGTAGCGGTTTGGTCACTAAGTCACGTCCAATTCTTTGGCCCCATGGACTGTAGCCTGCCAGGTTGCTATGTCCATGGGATTCTCCAGGCAGAAATACTGGAATGGGTTTCTGTTTCCTTCTACAGGGGATCTTCCTGACTCAGGGATCCAACCTGAGTCCCCTGCATTGTAGGTGAATTATTTACTACTGAGCCATTGCGGAAGTCCTTGTTTGTGTATACTGTACTAGCAATGAAAAATGAAAAAATAAATTTAGGAAATTATTTAAAATGCCCCGTTGGATGGCTGACAGGTCCATCATGGTGGCCACATTGCCTTTAACAACAACAAAAATTACTATAGCAACAAAAGTGTAAGATATTTTGGAATATTTTAATGAAAAGTACAATACTTGTACACTGAAAACTTCAAGATCATGTTGAAAGAAATTAAGATTTTAATAAATTCAAAAATCCCACATCAATGATTTGGCAATGTAACATTGATAAGATAGCAATATTCTCCAAATTGAACTACAGATTCAAAGCAATCTTACTCAAAATGCCAGATGAATTTTTTGCAAAAATTGAAACACTGATTTAAAAAATTCTTATGGAAATGCAAGGGACTCAGACTAGTCAAAAAATTACAAAGAAAAAAGTGTTAGAATACTCTTACATTTTCCTTATTTCAAAACTTAATATAAAGATACATTCATTAAGATGAAGATAGATACAAATGACCAGTAAATATATGACATGCTATATACCATTAATCATTTGGAAAATGCAAGTCAAAATTATGTGATGCCACTTTACATATATCAGGCAGGCTATAATAAAAATTGTCAAAAATAATATTAACAGGACTTTAGAAAATCTGATCCCACATACACTAAAGGTGGAAATGTAAAATTTTCCATCTGCTTTGGAAAACAGTTTTGTAATTCCACAAAAAGATTGAGAGTTATCATAACTCAACAATTCTACTCTTAGTTATATACTCAAGATATGAAAACATTTGTCCATGCAAAAAGCTGTACCCAAATGCCCATAGAAGTATTACTTATGATAACAAATGTGCAAACAAACCAAATATTTATCAATTGATTAGTGGATGAGAAAGATGGGAAATTAAATGGTATATTATTCAGACACATAAAAGGATAAATTGGATTTTCCACATGAATGAACTTTGAACAGTATGCTAGTGAAAGATTTCAGATACACAGGCCACTTATTCCACTATTTCATTCATATTAAATGTTCAAAATAGGCAATTCTAAAGAGATAGAAAATAGATTACTAGTTTCCAGGGGAAGGAGGAAGTGGTAATGGGTGAAACTTCCTATGGGTTTAGGATGATAAAAATATTCTGTAATTTCAAAACTTTGCAAAATAAAAAAAAATTGAAAATAAAGACACTTTAAAGTTCAATATTATAGTATGTTATTTTTTTTTCAATTAAAAAAAGGGGAAGAAAAAACTCTGACTGCTGAAAGAAAATTAATTCTTAAGGTAACTGTCTTTCATTAAGCTATTTGAGTGGTATGTTAAACAATCCACACTCTGAGAGACCATCAAGGAAATAAATTAATGGTAATAAGCACTTAACACCCAATGATATTGCCAGTAATTAAACATTGTTTGGTTGTTTTCTTACAGTTGTAGAGGAAGAAAAAGAATACTTATTTATTTATTTACTTTTAGAAGCTTTAACATGTAAGTGGTTATTAGCATTTCTATGTAGTATTTGATATTAAAATAGCATTTTACTGTTTACATGTCAGTTTTATGGGAGTTATCTCATTTAATATTTACAGCAACCTAGTAAACTAGAGGTTATTTTCATATTAAATGATTCTATTGAAACACAAACCCATATTGTCTGCTTAAAGTCCACCAAACACACTGCTGAACTGGCAGTCACAAATTTTACTGTAGAGCAGGTATTTTTCTTTAAATGTATTTTTATTGAAGGATAATTGCTTGACAGAACTTTGTGGTTTTCTGTCAAACCTCAACATGAGTCAGCCATAGGTATGCATATGTGCCCTCCCTTTCGAAACTTCCTCCCATCTCCCTCCCCATCCCACCCCTCTAGGTTGGTACAGAGCCCCTGTTCAAGTCCCCTGAGACATTCAGCAAATTCCCATTGACTATCTGTGTTCCATATGGTAATGTGAGTTTCCATGGTACTATCTCCATACAGCTCACCCTCCCCTCCCCCCAGTACATATGTCTATTCTCTATGTCTGTTTCTCCACTGTTGCCCTGTAAGTAAATTCTTCAGTACCACTTTTCTAGATTCCATATATATATGTTAGAATGTGGTCTTTATCGTTCTCTTTCTGACTCACTTCACTCTGTATAATAGGTTCTAGGTTCATCCATCTCTTTAGAACTGACGCAAATGTGATCATTTTTATGGTTGAGTAATATTCCATTGTGTTGCACCACAACTTCTTTATCCATTCATCTGTTCATGGACATCTAGGTTGCTTCCATGTTCTAGCTATTGTAAATAGTGCTGCAGTGAACAATGGGATACATGCGTCTCTTTCCATTTTGGTTTCCTCAGGGTATATGTCTAGGAGAGGGAAGAAAAGGAATATATATATATATATATATATATATATATATATATATAAATTGCAAATCAATAAATAGCAATAAAGAACTAAATTACCCTCAGAAAGAATATATATCCAAACACCAGGCTCTTGCATTCTTTCTCAGTTTTCACTTTGATTTTTTTTTTTCCTACCTAAATGTCATAGCTTCCCAAAACCTCAAAAATACTAATTAGACCTTTTGGGAGATATATTTAAGGTGGTGGAATGAGTTGGTTTGAGTATATTCAGTGCCTACCTAGATGATTGAATTCCTGCAAACAATGCTAAATTATTAGTTTTTCTAGCACTAATATATTGTCTAATTTTTAATAGCAAGATGTTCAAAAATAAATAGAGAAGACAAATGATCCTAAAATTTTTCTTTAGGATTGTTTCAATATATCTTTTAATGGATGAAAATAATATATAATATGATTAGAATTAATTCAACTAATCTTTGCAAAAGAATTTTAGACATTCTTTGGAACTTTTAGTAAGCTGAAAAGCTAAGCATCAGTTCAGTTCAGTCTCTCAGTCATGTCTGACTCTTTGAGACCCCATGGATTGCAGCACACCAGGCTTCCCTGTCCTTCACCAACTCCTGGAACTTGCTCAAATTCATGCCCATCAAGTCGATGATGCCATCCAACCATATCATCCTCTGTTGTCCCTTTCTCCTCCTGCGTTCAATCTTTTCCAGGATCAGGGTCTTTCCCAGTGAGTCAGTTCTTCACATCAGTTGGCCAAAGTATTAGACTTTCAGCTTCAGCGTCAGTCCTTCCAACATGTACATAGTATTCAGTTCAGTTCAGTTCAGTCACTCAGTCGTGTCCGACTCTTTGCGACCCTATGAATCGCAGCACGCCAGGACTCCCTGTCCATCACCAACTCCCGGAGTTTACTCAGACTCATGCCCATCGAGTCGGTGATACAATACAGGCATCTCATCCTCTGTCATCCCCTTCTCCTCCTGCCCCCAATCCCTCCCTATTAGATACAGTTAAAATGAATTTTAGGAAATATCTAAATAAAATAGTGCTTTGGAATCAATGTTTTAAGTCCATGGAGCTTCAGGAGAACATTTTTCTTTTCTGTTGATGTATATATATTTTGTATGCTCTTTTTTTTTTTTTTTTTTTTTTGATCTATCTACAGCATGGTCATAGACAATATTTGTCAGAAATACAAAAATTTTAAAAATAAACAAACAAAAAACATTGTTCAACAGTGTAAAACCTTTTATATGTAACTGTACACTCACTAGAATATGAACTTCTTTTTCAGAGATATATATATATATATATACACACACACACACACACACACACACACACACACACACACACACACACATATTTTCAAATAATAATGAAAATAGTACCACAGGGAAGTTTGTGTACATGTCTTTGTACTCTTAAATCTGTGAATGATTCATATTTTTCATTTTCTATTAAACAAAGCTGCTAATGTTAGACATTTATTCAGTAAGTAAATTTAATTATGGTCTCAAATCATTACCTTTCATGCCTTCTTAAATACTGAAATGCTTTAAATGAAAATGTAGCAGTATAGACTACTGAAAGAAACCTAAATTAAACCAACAATTTTGATTTTGCTATCTTTATTTTCGTTTTCTTTTTTGATGTGTGTATTCCTTTTTCTTTTTCTTATTTGGTTTCAAGCCCCACACACCCCCTTTTTTTGTGTGTAGGAAAAGTTTGTTTGGTGATGAAATAAATCTGGTAAAATATACTTTTCTTTTATACTTACTAGGCAGGACCAATACTGGAATCCAGGTGTTTCTGGAAAAAGATATATTGTTTTATCTGATTAGTTGAGCTTATTTTGTGTAACAACAGGTATCAGGTTAAAAGCAAAAAGGAGGAGGATGTTTCTATTTGATTTGGATTGTATATTCTATACTTTTTTCCCTAAAATGACTTGCACAGTTATGTTCAGAAATTCTTAAAAAATGCACACTTGGAAAATATTATCCCTTTAATAATAAGGCATTCAGACCAAATTTATGAATAGTAACAGGGGTCTGAATACTGGATCCAAAAATGATTAAATTTAAGCTGTTGTATCTCCAGTACCTCTCATCTCTTAATCACACTATCTCTGAGACAACCATCAATATTCCCATGTCTTATATTAGAAATATTTCACTGAACAAGGAAATTGTATTATTAAAGTTATCTTTCATTTAGGGGAAAATAATTTTACAATCAAAAGGAACTAAGGGTAGGTACAATATTAAAAGGAAAAAGATATGAAGAATCCTAACTTATCCACACACACTTTTGCATTATGCCTACCTCCAACTATAATATAAATTCCATGAATACTCTGATTAATGAACTAGTGAGTTGCATGGAACATGAAAGTGACTTTAATAGGCAAACACTGACACATTAGCATTCAATATCTTCCTACCAGCAGAAACCTAATAAACAAAGGAGTATGCAGAAAGAAGATAAAAGAAAGACAGCATGCATTGAAACAATGCATTTTAAATCATTGGGAGATTTTTCTAATTCTTGCTTTCTTTAATGAAGTCAAGGAACTGTTGTGACTCATTGCAAAAGAGCAAAAGTTATACTGGTGTAGAGTTATTTCAAATTTTATTCACCTACAGCAAGGTTTTGGAAACTAGTAAAACTGCTGCATCAAACCTAAGAAAATGGTTTTCCTGTTACTAATAAATGTCATTCTTACAGCCTCATGGAATAAAATTCATCTTTTCAGGAATAAACTAAAAATTTGTCCTACAGAAATGTGCTTCACATTTTTCCGGTGTCAGAGAATGTGTGTGGGTATAATATAAATAAGGTACAAAATTATATGTATATATATATGTATATGTATAATACTATATATAGTATAATAATTTCATTATATGATTTTTTATTAAATCTTGACTTTTTTGACAGGCATTTCAAATTTGTCTCATTTTAATGATGCCTCATTTTTCAGTGATCTTATAATGTCATCATATTTTGTTAGCCTCTTTGCCTCCTTAAGTTTGACATAAGGCTAGTAATAAAATCTGCACCTCTTCTTGATTCCTCTTTTACACATCGTTGGGTAGCCACTTGAAGATGGCTCTAACATTGCTACAAACAGGGCTTTTCTTTCACACAGGGTGTTTCTGTTTGTGGAAGACTTTCCCTGACGATGTTACTAATCTTTCCACAGCCTAATAGGAATTTTCATACAGTCTTTAATAGTAGCTGTGTTTGCATTTGTGTGAAGTGGTTGTGGGGGTTTTTGTGGTATGCCTGCATGTATAATCTGTGTGTGATTCTGATATGGCTCTTGGCTGTAAGCCAAAGGATACACACGCACATCCCAGCACTCCAAATGACCGAAGCTGGTGGAGGAGATCCACTATCCTGAAGGCTGGAGCTGGGGCATATATAAAGTGCATACATCACAGTAGGCTGGCTGATTGTTGTCTTAAGACACTGTGGTAACAGTCTTCTCTCAGTTTTGATGTTTTCAAGAGAATCTACTAATCCAGTGTGTGTTTGTTTTCATAATATTTAAAATGACAAACCCAGACAGTGTATTAAAAAGCAGAGACATCACTTGCCAACAAAGTTCCGCATAGTTAAAGCTATGGTTTTCCCAGTAGACATTTATGGATATAAGAGTCGGACCATAAAGATGGCTGAGTGTCGAAGAATGATGCTTCAAATTGTTCTGGAGAAGATTCTTGAGAGGCCCTTGGGCAGCAAGGAGATCAAATCAGTCAACCCTAAAGGAAATCAACTCTGAGTGTTCACTGGAGGGACCGATGCTGAAGCTCCAGTAGTTTGGCCACCTGATGTGAAGAGCCGACTCATTGGAAAATACCCTGATGCTCAGAAACATTGTGGGCAGGAGGAGAAGGGCGACAGAGGATGAGATGATTGGATGGCATCATCAACTCAATGGACATGAGCTTGAGCAAACTCCGGGAAGCCTGGTGTGCTATAGTCAATGGAGTCGCAGAGTCGGACATAATTTAGTGACTGAACAACGGCAACAACAATATTTAAAATACATTTTGTATGTAACAAGTGTGTGTGCTCTTATCTAAAAAAAAAAATAGAATGTCTTTATAGACAAAATATATGTGCTTGTCACTCAGGCATGTCTGACTCTTTGCAACCCTAAAGGCTATAGTCCACCAGACTCCTCTGTCCATGGGGATTCTCCAGGCAATAATACTGGAGTGGGTAGGCATTCCCTTTTCCAGGGAATCTTCCTAACCCAGGGATTAAACCCAGTCTCCCACATTGCAGGAGGATTCTTTATTGTCTGTGCCACAAGGGAAGTCCAAACAAAATACATGTATAGGCCAAATACAGCATGTGAGCTCCTATTTGTTATTTTTCCTTTAAGACGTATTGAATAACTTCTATTTTATCAAGTTCAGAGAACCCTTTGCGAGATTACATTGAGGTTCTCCATGATGACTCTGCCAAAGATTGCAAATTCAATTTAGCCAAAAATGTAATATCAGTTCAGTACTAAACATGTGGGCTAAAGTCTAAGATGCTTGGATGAAAATAAATATATCTGTAGATTGTTTTCATAAATTCTCCCATTTTATGGTTTCCATTAAATAATATGTTTGCATCTTAATGCAAAACTAACACTGACATTACTTACACTGATGAACCTAAGATTCCAGGAGGATAAGCAGCATTTATCCTTTGCATCATACAGCATCTGACACTGTATGAACAACTTGAATATGACTTGTATCTTACTTAGTTTGAGGCAATGGGTCCCATCTACTAGATGATATCATATTTGCCATTGTGTACTCTGTGAAATGTAAGCCATATGTATTAACTGCAATAAAATACCAAAGGGCAAACCTTGACATGTTTGGATAATAGGTCAGGGATTTTGAATAGCACAAAAGTAACTGCAGTTTGCCCATTCTAAAAAGAAAATTGCTTCTGGCTCAGAGTACAATCTCTGAAAAGAATCCACTGGCCAAGAATAAAGTTGGGAAAGAGTCCCAGTAGCAACCGGAAATCATAAGCAACTTTTACTTTACACCAATCCACCCTTCTATTACTGAGATAGTGTTACATTGATAATTTAGCTATATAAAATCCCATCTGTTCCTACAATGCTCAGATCTCTGAAAGCAGTACTACATTAAAATCTTTGGTGTGTATTTTTTCTTGGTTTTTCATATCCAGTTACTTTAAGAATCCCTGAAGTGATGCCTATGTGCCAAGAATTTCAAATGACATCTTTAAGAAAAGTAAAAATCAAGTTTCTCATTACTAAAAATTTAAATTGAACTTATTTTGTCAAAAACAACTTGTTTACAGACAATTGCAAGAGAGAAAAAGTGCCTCGAGGACATAGCTTCATATATTTATTTCAGTCCAGCCAGTGAAAATTCCACATTTTGACTATAGCAATGAGTTCTTCAACTATTCCACTATATTTCCTCTTCAGAATTTCCATCCATGGGAACATTAATATTAACCTGGGAAAATTACTGTAGAATATTTAATGTTCTATCTATTAAACAGGTAAGTATCACCTATAAGCAGTCATTGTTTCACTCTAGTTATACCATTACCAAGATTCTTTCTCCATCTTTTTTTTGTCTTGTTATTTTTTCTCTCTGTGTATGTGTGTGCATTGAGTCCCTCAGACGGGTCCCACTCTGAGGCTCCAGGGACTGACATCCGGCAGGCTCCTCTGTCCACGGGGTTTCTCCAGACAAGAAAACTGGAGTCAGTTTCTAGGTTTTCCTCCAAGGGATGTTTCCAACCCAGGGACTGAACCCAGGTCTCTTGCATTGCAGGCATATTCTTTACCATCTGAGCCATCAGGGAAGCCCTTGTTTGATTACAGGATACAAAATTCCTCCTTTTTGTGAAGCCTTTTAGGGTGTGCCTATGAAGACCACATTAAATGATTGTATATTTAGTGTAAAGCAAATGAAAAGCAAATTAAAATAGACTCAAAGAGTATGTGGTACTAATGAACTTTCTAGAATCCGTTTCATCCGTGGCTGTGGGGATAGGGAAATCTCAGGAAAGGGGTTTAGGGAAAATCTGGCAACTTAGAAAATGTCTACTAGGAAATACAAAAACTAATTTAATATATATAGTTGATTAAGTGTTAAGTAAACACTGTATAGAATGTGATTCCAGTGTTAGTTTGCTTTTTCAGTTCATATTGTTTCAATTTATCATCCTTGAGTTTAGTAATAGGTGTAATTTTGTTCCTGAGTAAAAATTTTAACATTGTTGAAACTTCATTGATTCATTATTTTTTTCTTTCAAACATTCTCATTCTGGAGGATGCAAAAAGCTTAGATGCCAATTTTTCTCAGAAAAAGAGAAGACTGGATTCTAATGACTTGCAGTCTTTTGCTTAAGCTGGCAACTTGGCTACATTTTATCTATTAATCAGTTTTGTTGTTATTTCGGTAGCTAAAAAATAGGTAAGTATATGTGTAAGAAGCAGTTTCTAAGTGGTACCGATTAGAAAGCTAAATTAAATTTTAGCAATACATTTGTGGAATTAAAAGTAATTTAAAACAAATTCTAGCATAAGTAATGCTGCATAATCTCAATTTAGCTTTTGCTTTCAAACTAGTCATATGTATCAGTACTTACATAAGTTTAAATTCATACATTTTCTTTAAAATGAATGTTTTCATTAAGTATTATATTATAGTAAAGCACCAATGATTGAATAAGTTAAGCAAAATAAAAACATTTTTATAATACTCTACACATATATCAATTATCTGTAGGAGTTTATTAGAACTGAAATGGAATGGATAGCAATGCCTGAATGAAATAAAGGTAGACATGTGTCCCCCTGAGTATAGAAGAAATAATATTTGATGTAAAAATCTTATGTGGGAACCAATATTTCATATAAAGGCTATCATAGGAAATAAATTAAATGGAATCCAGTTACACTGAAACTGAATGAGAAACGTATTTTTCCAAAACTTGTACTTTCTGTTGATTGCACTTAGATTGTACTTCAAACCATGTTTTTTCTTCATACAATTAGATGAAAAAAGAAGGCTTACATACATTTCATAATTTGGCCAAGTCATATCTTTAGAATTGAAATCAGAGCAATCCAAATATGTACATTCTGGTCCCTAAATATTTAAGAACCATGTTGATCTAGATTTTCTTTTGGAAGAGACTAAAGAACAAGTGTTATGAATGTATTTTTTACCTTAAAACTAAAAATACCCTGAAGTATCACCAATAATAGACTATGTCAGAATGAAGTACAATGAATTGTAATTGGTTATGATCACTAGTACAAAAGTGCTCCAATAAAATCAATTCAATATTCTTATTAGGATTCTAACATTATGTGACTTTAATAAGTAGTCTAAATTAAATATCCTGTTATTTAATGTTATATACCTTTCATTAACTTAACAAAACTTCCAAGAAACTGCACCTAATTATGCATATACATGAAGAAGTATACATGGCATGGATAGGGTAAAGGAAAAAATGTGACAACAATTTCAAATTTTAAATTGAAAACTCCCTGGAATATATTGATATCAATATATATACATCTACACCTTTATTTTAAAATTGCATATGCATCTTTGTTTTTATCTATATCTGCATCTACTTTTTATGTAAACATGTATATGCTTGAATATATGTACACATAGAAACATATTTTACAGCTTTGTTTCACAGTATTTCCAGTTCTGTAGACCTATTTTTCTTTTCCCCAGTTTTCCTTAACTTTCAAATAGCTGCTTCAATAAAATCAATTTTATTTTCAATGAATATTTATAGACAAACCTAATTATTGATTATTATGTTTCCTGCTATCTTAACTGTTAAATTTTAGCTGTCCAGTCACTAAGTTGTGTCCAATTCTTTGTGACCCCATGGACTGCAGCACACCAAACCCCTGTCTTTCACTGTCTCCTGGAGTTTGCTCAAATCCATCTCCTTTGGGTTGGTGATGCCATCCAGCCATCTCATCCTCTGTCATCCCTTCTCCTCCTGCCCTCAAACTTTCCCAGCATCAGGGTCTTTTCCAACGCGCCAGCTCTTTGCATCAGGTGGCCAAAGTATTGGAGCTTTAGTTTCAGAATCAGTCCTTCCAAGGAATATTCAGGATTGATTTCCTTTAGGACTCACTGGTTTGATCTCCTTGCTGTCCAAAGGACCCTCAAATCTTCTCCAATACCACAATTCCAAAACATCAATTCTTCCACATTCAGCCTTCTTTATGGTCCAACTCTCAAATCCATACATGACTACTGGAAAAACCATGGCTTTGACTATACAGACCTTTGTAGACAAAGTGATGTCTCTGCTTTTTAACGTGCTGTATAGTATTGTCATAGATTTTCTTCCATGGAGCAAGTGTCTTTTAATTTCATGGCTGCAGTCACCATTTGCAGTATTTTAGAGCCCAAGAAAATAAAATCTGCCACTGTTTCCATTGTTTCCCCATCTGTTTGCCATAGTGATGGGCTGAGTGTCATGATCTTCATGCTTTGAATGTTGAGTTTTAAGGCAACATTTTCACTCTCCTCTTTCACCTTCAAGAGGCTCTTTAGCTCCTCTTCACTTTCTACCATAAGGGTGGTGTCATCTGCATATCTGAGGTTATTGATATTTCTCCCAGGAATCTTGATTCCAGCTTGTGCTTCATCCAGCCCAGCATTTCGCATGATGTACTCTGCATATAAATTAAATAAGCAGGGTGACAATATTCAGCCTTGACATATTCCATTACCAATTTGGAACCAGTCCATTTTCCCATATCTGGTTCTTACTGTTGCTGCTTGACCTGCATACAGATTTCTCAGGAAGCAGGTAAGGTGGTCTGGTACTCCCATCTCTTTAAGAATTTTCTACAGTTTGTTGTGATCCACACAGTCAAAGGCTTTAGTGTAGTCAATGAAACAGAATTAGATTTTTTTTTTTAATTACCTTTTTCTATGATGCAATGGATCTTGGCAATTTGATTTCTGGTTCTTCTGCCTTTTCTAAGATCATCTTTTATACATGTAATTCTCAGTTCACATACTGTTGAAGCCTAACTTAAAGGATTTTGAGCACGATCTTGCTGGCATGTTAAATGAACACAAGTGTATGGTAGTTTGAACAATTTTGACATTGCCTTTCTTTGGGATTGGGATGAAAACTGTAAACATATTATCTACTATTTTCATTAAAACCTTCAAATGTGTATTTTACATAGGAATATAATACAATTTTAAATGATACATATTTTTTCTCACCATTTGCTTTGTGGAGAGACTAATCAGTTAAATTCAAATGAAATTCTTGGGCTTCCCTGGTGGCATGGTGAATAAGAATCTGCCTGCCAAAACTGGAGGCATAGGTTTGATCCCTGATCCTGGAAGATCCCACATGCCTTGGAACAACTAAGCCGGTGCATCACAATTATTCAGCCTGTGCTCTGGAGCCTAGGAGCCACAAGCTCTGAAGCAAGTACAATTTAGAGAATTTAGCATCTCTGCTCCAAAATGAGAGAAGCCAGCACGGTGAGAAGCCTGCTCAGTCACCGGGGTTAGCCCCTGCTCATTGCACCGACAGTCAAGCCCACACGGCAAAAAAGACATGCCACAGCCAGAAATACACATGTTTTTAAGAAACAAAAATTTATATGTGCTGAATGTTTGTGTCCCTTCATGTCGATATGCTCAAGCCCTAACTCCTCAATGCAACTGCATTTTGAAATAGGACTTTTATGAAAGCAATTAAAGGAAGTCACAAGGCTGGAACCCTGATTCCAAAAGATCAGTGTCCTTATTAGAGACAGAGAACTCACTTGCTCTCCCAGAGTACAGGAGGATGAGGTCACACAGGAGACGGTCGCAGCCTCCAAACCAAGAGAAGCCTCTACAGAATGAAATCTACCTTGGTGGTCTTGGATTTCTCAGCCTCCACAAGTTTGAGAAATTAATTTCTGTTTGTTAAGCCACCCAGTCTATGGTACCTTGTTATGGCAATCTGAGCAGAGTAAAACAGAACTACACATAAGAAGCACGGGATTCCAGCACTAGGAAAACTGCCTTTCCCACACCAGACCCAGCTCACAGCCAGGGCACTGTGGTCTTTGAAGGCAATTGTAGACAAAGAGTCAGATTCTTTCTACTGGCCATACCTCTATGTATACCTGAGCTTCTGAGCTCAGATACTTTCATCCACAAACTTCTTTATTCAGGCCCTTGGAGGAAGCCTCTCTTGTGCTTCTGCCAAGATCTTTTGGGAAGGGAGGAAATTTGAAGACCCTTTTCTCCCTGAGAACCAGTACATTACCACTCCCAGACTTTCATTTCTCTCTCCTGTCAACCCCCAGGTACACGAAATAGCAGATGATTTTTGTGCAGAGTTCCCTGGAGAGGAGACAATCTACCCAACATCTCCCACCCCATCTGTAGTAATAAATCTTACCTTCACCTGCACCCTTCTTAAAAATTGGTGGAGCTTGCACTTTGTCTTCTTGCTTATATCATTGCAGTAAGAGATTTAAGTCTTGATGGTGACTTCAATTTGGTCTGTTATTTTAACTGACTAATCAACACCTCTTTGCTCAGCTCTTTCCAGTTTAACTCAGCTCTTGACACTGTATTTCTTTAAAAGATCCTTGTGTGTGTGCGTGTTAGTTGCTCAGTCGTGTCCAACTCTTTCAGACTCCACAGACTGTATCCCGCTAGACTCCTGTCCATGAAATTCTTCAGGCAGGAATATTGGAGTGGAGAAGATCCATTTCTCCAGAGGATCTTCCCGACCCAGGGATCTAACCCAGGTCTCCTACTTTGATAGATTTTTTACCATCTGAGCCACCTGGGAAGTCCGGTTAAAAGATCCTTAAATAACTTCAAAAAGGTACTGCTGAATGCATAATCTGTTATAACACTGAAGTTTGATGACAATTTTATGGATTAAAATATATGTATGAAAAACCCCATGATATTACAGTGAAAATAGTAAGGCAAATGTCATATTAAAGTTTCTCTTATACAATGATCAAATATATACACTCAGTTGTGTTTAAAGTTTAATAAATTGATGTTTAATAAATAGCTAATCAATGTACTGATTAATGAGACTACACATGGTAGAGAGTTAAGTTTTCCCTGTTCCCTCTTAAAAAGTCAGTAAAAGAAGATAGAATTTGTGGTCTTTCTTTGACTCTTCTTTCAAACTGAAAAGAATATAGATGTGTTGGTTGATGACTGAATTTGAGTCACCATATTGAAATATGAGTGTCATTATGACATGCTAGGAACAAAGGCACTGATTTAAAAAAAAAAAAAAAAAAAACAACTGTGCTTCCCTAAATGTTTAGTGAAACTGTCAGGAGCATTGGACTACATAATACCCACAACTCAACATTTTAAGCTATAGAATTAAGTGTCATTTGAAAATCACCGCTTATTAGGAATAAAATGAATGCAATCCTCTCTCTCCTTCTTGCTATAACTCTGTCTCTCTCTCTCTCTTACACACACACAGAGTAAATTTATACACATCACAGTTTCTGTACTATATTTTGCAACTTATTTTATTTCCTGTTTTTAAGTTATTAGAAAAACAAGAATTGCCAAAGTATCCATGTTTAAATAGTGAAAGAACTGGACATATTAGTTATTGAGTTTTCAATATATAAATTTTTCACTAGTAGATGGCTGGATGGGAGCATGTTAAGTTGCTTTTGTTGTGTCCGACTCTGTGAGACCCCATGGACTATAGCCCACCAGGCTCCTTTGTCCATGAGATTCCCCAGGCAAGAATTCTGGAATAGGTTGCTGTGCCCTTATCCCAGAGGATTTTCCCAACCCAGGGATCCAACCCAAGTCTCTTACACCTAACCTGCATTGACAGGCTGGTTCTTTAACACAAGCACCCCCTGGGAGATAGAATCAGTAATGGGTCTCAATGAAAGTTGAAAGAAAGTTCAATCAAACTAATTAATGTGTGCATTAATAAAATGAGAAAACTGTCTATGACAACCAAGTTAAAAAATTCTTTGAAAATAAAATAAATGTTATCAAGCCCTCTCACTTTATTTTGGAAAGTTGAAACTTTTCTTAATAATAAATTAACATAAGATTTTAAAAAAATTAGTTCTATGAGTGAGAAACAGCAGTGTTGCTTGTGCTAGAGATTTTATCAGTTGGCTCTTCTGTGGTTGTAATGCAGTTCCCATCTTTACATATACTGGATATTTTAATAAAAATGTGTTGAAAAGGTGACTTTAGAAATTGTTTATGCAGATAATCCAATCATAAGTGGTAAAAGCTATTGTTCCAAAAAGGCAAATATAGTAAACACTATTTATTGTTAAAATGTTTTAATTGAAGATTGTTGTTGTGTCTAGACTATATCATTACAAACATTGAGTAAATAAATTAATCAATTAATTCTACTCTGATTTATATAGCAAGTGCTTTTGAGTCTCTATTATTAAATTATTTTGAATAAATATTTAAGAAAATGTTACTTTAAAATAGTGTCTATTTCATTGATGTCATAATGATACACATATTAAATAATTTTAATGAATACTGAGTATTATACTAACTTTTATTATGGTGTTTGCAGTCTACACATCAATTTACTGAGTTGTTTGCCGATTGCTCATCTAGTGAACAACGTATTATTTTATACAGAAAAGGTGTTAACTGTTAACTAATGAAATGTGATCATTTACTAATTCATTGTCTAAAATATTCTGGTTGTTAAACCAGGGGTTGTAAGTATATAAAGAAATCAAGAAATGTTTTTCTTTTTTTTTTTTCTTTTAAAAAATATGGAACGCTTCAATAATTTGCGTGTCATCCTTGCGCAGGGGCCATGCTAATCTTCTCTGTATCGTTCCAATTTCAGTATATGTGCTGCCGAAGCGAGCACAAGAAATGTTTTAACTATATAATTCACTGAGTGATATAAAGGATAAAAATTAGAAAGGAAAATCAATTAATAGAAAAATCTACAATGCAATTTATATAAAAATAAATATGATTTTATCTAGCTGCTCAGAAATCACAATATAAGAAACAAATTAATAATTTTGTCCAAAGTTTAGTCAAGAAGAATTCACACCATTTGATTCTCATAGATGTTTGTTTTGATTTAAACTACATAAAATTGTGAGGTGAAAGTTTCAATATGTAACAGATACCTGGATATGTAAAAGTCTACATATGTAAATGGTATTTGACTGATCAAAGCTACTAACAAAAATCATATACTAATGAAGAATGCTTTATTTTGTAGAATATGAATATATTTTCCCTTTGATATAAAAATATTGTGAATTGACATGAATCAGCCATGGATTTACATGTGTTCCCAATCCTGAACCCCCCTCCCTCCTCCCTCCCCATCCCATCCCTCTGGGTCATCCAAGTGCACCATGTCAATGTATGGTAAAAAACCACTACAATATTGTAAAGTAATTAGCCTCCAACCAATAAAAATAAAAGGGGAAAAAAAATAAAGAGGATGAGAGTGTGATGTATACAAAAATAAAAAAATACTTTAACTTGCATGATTTTTATGAGACTTAAATATTAGCTCTTGTATTTAAAACACTTGGCATAGTGCTCAGTGGCTGATAGTTTTGTTATTATTGTGAAATAAACTGAAAACTGAGAAAAGATTTTGTCATGAAAATAAAAAAAAATATATTGTGAATTAAATGAAATCTTATACTATTTAGAAGTGCTGAAATGTTATGAACTACTGTGGGAATGACTTAAAAATTTAATCACAATTACTGAAAGTACCAACATTTCCTTTACATTATTTCTTGGCATACTAACTAAATTTTATGCTCCATCTTCTTGTCCATATATCAGTGTGTTTACAGATAATATTTGTATACTTTCTGAGAATAGAATTTGTAACTCAAATGATTAAAGGAGCCATGTATGCAAGGCTTTGAATGAAGATAAGAAGGTTGATTAAGAATTATAAAGTCTTACTTTTGCTATTCTAAAGCAGACACATTATTATTATTATTATTATTATTTATACAAGCTAAGCATATCTGAGTATCCTACTCTCCCTGAGGAAATATTATACCCCCTTTTAAAAATGCTATAGACTTCTTGGTCTATGTGTTGGTTTCAAACTTTTGGCAGAGATTAAGTACAAAAATATTTCACTTTTCTCTAATTCTATTAGGATGGAATATATCAAATGCAATGATGAATTTCAACTGAATTTATCATCAGGTTCAGGTAAACTGCAAATAGTTTTAAGAAGTATGATGAACTAGAGATCATGCCCTGTTTATGAGGGGAAGCTGTTAACTCGACTCCTACCAATTATTATCTTTAAAGAGTACTAGACCAGTGTGATCAGATAAACCTATTTTACATTTTTTTTTTCAGATAAACCTATTTTTCAAGAAAATCTAGAAAATTTGATTCTTATGGGATATATCTGAAATGTAACATTGGAAAATGTTTAATTAATCACTGATTACTAAGCTGCCAATATTCTATCGTCGACAGAGCACATGATTGACTGGATGCTCAGTTCTGCTGAGAAAAGTGTGACCTCTGTGTCAAGGCTGCAAAGTTTATTATCTTTTATCACCTTTTAGAAAAAACCCTGACTTTAAATTTTTTGTTGATTACTACACACTCTTTAACCTCACCCATGATATTCATATTCTGAGAGGAAAAGACAATAAATAAATTCCCTAAATTATAAAATATGTAAACTGTGGAGCCAAGACTGAATAAAGTCAATTTTCCTGATTTCACAGTCTTTGATTTCCCATTGAGATGTGTACTTCATTCAAAATATACTTGGCTATACACATTCATTTATTTAAAGATAAATTGAGTGAAATATGTCAATTATTTCTGTTCCCAGGGATCTTCCCTATCAAGCACTTCAACAAGTTCACCACTACTAGTTCTAAAGCTACACATACTACTTTAAACAATTATGCCACAGAATTATTAATATCTTATGGTTTATTTCTCTAATGACCATTAATAATACTGTAGTTAGCAAAATTATTATAACCATAAAACTGGTACTCATTTATATATTGGAAACATATGATCGCAAGCACAAATATTTGTATATACTATGATAGCATCTACACATTTATTCAGTGCTATTTAGGTGGTGCTATGTATTGTAAATAAATTATTCCTTAATTCTCATTTAATCCTTTAATATAATATATATATGTACATATATAAAATTGTACATGATTATATTTGTCAGAAAAAGAGATAAAGAGGAGGAGAAGTTGAAGAACTTATCTATTTTCAACTCGTCTCTTTATTTGAGTCCATGTGACAACAAAGAATTTTTGCTATCTTGCATTCAATATTTTTACTGCTTAATTCATAACTTGAGAGCAAATTTTTGTAGGATAGATTCAAACTACAGTATATTCTCCTCCTCATGTAGAATGCAATCCTTGATTTTTTTTTAATTTAAACCTGGTCAAGATACTTTAACAGAAATGTAAAATAGCTTCTTTTTGAATAAATGATATAAACTGTTATCTTTACTTTCTAGCCTTTGAATATTTAATAACATACAAATGTATATTGTAGCTTTCACAAGTATTTCCAACTGCCTTTGGAGAAAACTCTGTGGAAGAATTCTTTACTGATTCTTGATGAAGTTCAACTTACAGGCTCTTCTGTCTTGAGTTCACAGACATTTAGACATTCCACAAAAACTGCAGTATTTATTAATCATATTGCTCCAGATCTTCAAGAAAGACAATTTTTCTGTCCCTGAAGTAATATTGGGCATGGTTTTTCTCTGGTGTGACTCAGAAATTTGAACCATGTTCTGAGAGGATAGCATTACAACAAGTATACTATCAAGGGTGAAACAGATCACCAGCCCAGGTTGGATGCATGAGACAAGTGCTCAGGGCTGGTGCACTGGGAAGACCCAGAGGGATGGGATGGGGAGGGAGGTGGGAGGGGGATCAGGATGGGGAATACGTGTAAATCCATGGCTGAGTCATGTCAATGTATGGCAAAAACCACTACAATATTGTAAAGTAATTAGCCTCCAACTAATAAAAATAAATGGAAAAAAAAAAAGAAAGAAATTTGAACCACACTTTTATATTATGTTTGACATCAACTTTAAACAATTTTGAGAATAAATTTTTAATCATACTCTGACTTTTAGAAGTCCTACCATGCCACGCATTATTTAGCAACTTCTCTTTTGACTGGGGCCAAATTTCAGGCATTGTTTGTATTCGCTCCTAATCTACCTTCTCTCCCTGTTACTGTGCACTCTAAAGGCTTACAAAAATAATTTGTCTCTTTTGACATCCCAAACAAATGTCAATTCCTTTATGAGAAATGTAATTATTTTAATATAGCAATTTATTTGTTTTGTCTTAAAAGAATGTCAATTATAATTAGAATACTTTTAGTAACCATTTGTTTCTCATGTTCGTCTCTCCATTATAGTTTAACAAACTTATAGTTAGAGACTCTGTATTATTCATTTAAGCATCACCTTAGGCCAGTATCTAATGGGTTTTCAATAAATGTTCCTTTAATTTAATTTGAGTTTTTCTTTTAAAGATATTCTTTCATTGGATAGGGGCACAGTTCATAATTAAGTTGTTCTAGTATAAATTGGAAATTAATAATACTTTTTCTTTTAATTTGAATGTCATCTTATAGGAAATAATAAAGTTTATTATGAAAAAAGTATAGGTCATTTGATGAGTAATCTTATTTGAAAAACTAATAATAAAATAAAATGTTCATATTATTAGTACACAACCAGAAGATCCAGGTACTACTACACTTTGGGATTAACCAAATATATTTCAGAATTGAAATGAACTTTTGAAATTTATATTATTTTCTTCTATGTAACTGTCCTATACCTTTTTCAGTAAAGTTTTTTAAATAAAAAAGTCTAACGAATAGGTGACAATTTGCTCACTGGATATTTTCACAGATTAAAAATTGTAAAATTTGTTAGAAAACTATTAATATCTTCTTTTGGATTAATAGCAACCCATTATTTCTTGACAAGGTATACACTTACTCCTTTAAGTAGAGGAAATGACTTAACTTGTCCTATATGTATGTAAAATAATGGTACCAACAACTATACACAAACTCTTAATAATTAGGACATTTCAAATCTTATATTAATAATTATCATGCTCAAAATATTTACTGAAAATAATGTCAAGGATCAAATATATAACAAAAGTTGTATTTGCTCTTATAAAAGCTAGTAATTTTCTAAAATTAAAATTTGCATGTGTACAAATATTCAGTATTTTCTATTAAGTTGAACTTATATAACATGAATATTTGCCATACACATTTATTTTATTATGAAGTAAAAATTAAAAGAAACAAACAAGAAAATGAAGCCCAGTGACAGGAGATATGGAAGAGAGTAACTGGAAAAGTAAAGGAAGAAGAAGTTTTCATTATCAATTAACTACTAATTCAAAACAGAAGTATGTTTCATATATAAATTTAACATGAAGTGGAAGACTGCGCTGCAGCTTCCTAATTTAAATCTAAGAAGGAAGAAACTTTCCTGTCTCATAATCATCCCTAAACACAGGCTTGCAAATCAAAATAAATTTGACATTGTGTGACTTTTTAATCTGTGAAAAGAAATGTAGGATGAAAGCAATATATAATGCAAACCAAATTCTGAGGTCATCCACACAGTTGTACATCTAAGTATCCTAGCGCTATTAACACTTTGTATTGTCACAAACAGCAAAAATCTTATGATAAAAATTATTAAAATGGTTCTTGAAAATTTTGCTCAATAAAAAACTTAAAAATATGAGACAAAATATCAAAGAAAGTAAAATAAGGATGAAAATGTATAACAAGTGCATGCCACTTAAATTTGATGTTTATTCATATACTCATTATCATCTCAAAAGAAATTGCTCATTTTATAAGCTATTATTAAATGTCATTAAAATCAGAAAGTGTGAATCTTTAAATATGCTTCTATGATGAATATTTCAACTGTTTCTCAAGTCTGATTTAAGTATTTTTTTTATTATTATTTAAGGATGAAAGAGAATAGCTACTTGTTGAGTTGATAAATCATAATATTAGTAGGTTACAACAATACTTATAGAGTTAATAAATAACTCATTCTTCCCTTACATTAAACTCAGCACTATGTTTTTATTTTAGAATGTTGTTAAATCTCATGAGCTACCTGCAAGTTTATATGTAAAGCATTTTTGAAATAGTTGTAAGAATATACACATTTATTTTATTCTCATTATTTTCCATTAAAATTACATATTTGATTATACCGACATATTCAAAGTTCATTAAATGATTTTTGAATATGCATTTCCTACATATATCACTTTTAATGGAAGGAATTCTCATTAAGATGAAACTGAGATACCCATATATAGAGAGAGAGACATTATATAAAGAGGACTAGGCAAAGAAAACCAGTCTTGAGATCAATATTTATTATTTTACTGTATAGAAAGGAAAAAACTCATACTATTTAGAGACTACTGATTTTTGCTCATTCTATCATATTTCTTTTGCAAAAGTTTTAGCAATTTCTCCTTATAATAGCATTCATTATTAAGGCTTCTAACTCCAAGATACAGTTGTATACCAGCCAAATAAAATGTATTCTAGTAAATTTACACTTATAACCATAATTATCTAGATTATTATTTCTCTAATATTTGATCTCTATTTTCTAAATACGACATAAAGCAAAATATAATGTACAATTTCAAAGAAAATACAAATGATAGATAATCTTTGCTAAAAGATTGGTTGAAGAAAGATCTAATATACCTCAACTTTATTTGCACATATTTATTTTCTAAAGGAAAATATTAGAAATAAGTGGTACTTTTTATATAGCAGAAAATGTATTTTCATGAGTTATTGTAGTTTGTCTAGAATTTATATATCACAGTCATATTTTTCTCAATTATCAATGTTTTCTGATTTGAATCATAGTAATTGGTTTGTTTTTCTACAGACTGAGTATAAAGAATTTGATGTGTTAGCTATATTGTGACACTTTGCAAAAAAGATATATATTTTAAGGTAATCCAAAACACTGTCAAAAATAGTAGAAAGAAAATCTATGTATTGAGTGTTTTCTCAAGAATTCAATGAAAAGTTGTTCTTGGAATGTTCTTTTATTTTGTGGAAACTAAATTAATTTTGGCAATCGTTTTACTGTCATATTAAAAAATATAAACATGACTAAAGATAGTTCAGTATTAACAGAAATCAAAGAAGAATCTGTTTTACCCTTTAAAATATTTTTTCTTAAACATTAAGTGGCATTTATCAATGTAGAAATTTATTCTGCCTAAATATTGCTTATTTTTAAAACCTGCCAAATACTTTTAAAAACTGTAGACTTTATATTTGGATAACAAAATCTGAAACACTTTTAAGGTGAGAGAAACTTGAACTACTTTAAGGAAACTAAGTGTCAAAATTTCTTATCAGAATTTTTTGGGAGGTGAAGTAATTTTATTATAACACACTTAGGTACTGTTAGGGGAAGCACAATGATTGAAACCACCCACCCTGGCCAGGCACCATAATAACCATTTGCATGAGTTATTTTATGACAGGAGGTCCTGATAAGGAACAGGGAACTAATATGTCTCCACCAGCCAGAAGAGTTCAGAGAAGGTCAAAAGGAGACACCACCTGTCCGACCACCTCCCAGAATCCTCTCCGGCATTCACCTTGGCTGAACAAGGCTGAACCACCAGGAAGGACTCTGAGTCAGAATGATTGCCTAAGGACAACCCGGAAACTAATCCCATCACCATAAAACCCGAGACTGCGAGCCATGTGACAGAGCTGTTCTCCTGGGTTCCCTTACCTGCTGCTCTCCGCCCGGGTGCCCTTTCCCAGTAAAATCTCTTGCTTTGTCAGCAGGTGTGTCTCCTCGGACAATTCATTTCTGAGTGTTAGACAAGAGCCCAGTTTCCGGCCCTAGAAGGGGTCCCCTTTCCTGCAACAAATGGCAACTCTGGTGGGACTCTTCTTCACTGCAACTGACATCCTGACCACTCGGGGTACACAGGGGCCAGCTTGCCTGCCGATGGACCAGACCCAGTGGCCGCAACTGGGACCCTTTTGTCCCTGGTCTCCTCCTGATGTGGACAACTGGTCAGAGTGCCCCGACCTGTAAGGAACAAGAGACTTTATTGACCTCTCTCCCCTTCCCTCTGTCTTTCCTCTCCTTAGGCCTTCCTATCCTCCCCCTTTTTTCTAGTCCCCTGGTCCTGGATGCAGAAATCTGGTCGAAGGGCCTCAGCCTTAACTGAGGATTGGAGGCTGATCACCTCCTCTTGACAGAGAGCTCAAATTCTGGTTCTGTTCTGGTCTGGTTTCTGGTAGGGCCAAGTTCCAGTCCTCCCTTCTCTGGAGGCCCAGGGTAAAGTCCCATAATGCCTGGGTATCTGCAGGTGGCAGGAGACGTCTGTAAGGCCAACTCTTTTGCCCCATTTCCCACCTCCTCCCCCTTCTTCTTTCCACCTGGCTTCCTTTCCTCCCTTAGAAATCTTTGAAGACCTGAGATATTTTCCTTTACTCTGTTAGTACTTGGATCTGAAGTGCTGTGTCTTTAAGAGAGGTTTTTCTGAGACACTGTATTCTTGTATTTAAGGGAGTATCTGATGAAGACTGCCAAGTCTATATGTGTGTTTTAACTCTGTGTTCTGTGTTGTGATGTTTGGTGGCCATTTTGCTTTGTCTGGTTACCATTTGGTTTAGACCTGCTGACATTTTTTTAGAACTTGATTTTCTTTCCCTGTGCCTTGAGACCAGGGTTCTCAGGAACACTTATCTAGACCATCTCTAACTCCTGACACTGAGAAAAAATAGAAAAAAGCCTTTAAAAGTTTTATTTATTCCAACTGTTTTTTATAAACTAGTGAATTTTATATTGTAATATCTAATTCATGACTAAACTTAGAAAATGAAGCTAGATATTGTGTTCTATCTGTCTAAATATGTTTCAGTATGTCTTTATCTCTAGATAATATTTTTGAGATAAATTTGTAAATGAGATCTATTTAATTGGCTTAAAGAAAGGTAAATGCTTATAAATCAAATAATTCTAAATTCCAGGTTCATGTGAACTGGTAAATATTTAATATTAAATACCTGATATTAATGTTTGCTTGTTGACCTATCTAATAGGGACATGTCTTAGAGTAATTAACATTAAATAAAATATTTTCATTGTACCTAGGTTTAATATAAGTTAAATATTATCATATCTGTTACAAGTTTGTCAACAAGGATATTATCTCAAGTAAAAAAAAAAAAAAAAACTCCTAAAAAATGTAAATGAAATATGAGCTTTTAGATAAGCTCTATTACAAATAATTATGCTTTAGAGATATCGGTATAAAATAGTCTCTTCAGATTGGGGTAACTTGAATTTCTAAAGGTTGTGCTAAACTAAGTATTGGAAGTCTATTAAATATTAGGTCATTTCCAAATAAAATAAGATTTTGAAACATTTACTACTAAACACTGATTTCCTTTTACAGAAAAACTAAAGAGATTTGGGACTATAAATGAATAATGTTTGGTGCCATCCTAAAATGTTTTAAGAAAGCAAGGTTTTAGAAATTATCACTGGTATTTACGCTCACCAATCTATAAAATGCTAACATAAAAGTTAGTTCTTGGTTGCTAAAAGAAAGTAGAAAGTGTGTTTTCAGTAAGAAAAAGAAAAAGTATTAAAAAAAATACTAAAAAGAATTACGTATGACCAGGATTTTCTAAAATTGGATTACAATTGATTAGATAAGTGGATTTTGTTAGGAATGACACAGCCACAAGAAAACTAGGTCCAAGAGCTGACTTTCATTAGACCTTGAGCCTTGATATTTATGCCCATTGTGACATATCAACAAGCTTAATGATACAACCATTAACATTGACTAAATCTGACCAAATGTTCTAAACCTTTTTAATTTATCTTTTTGATAAAACTTCCTAAATCAAATTCTTTTGAAATTCTTTTGACCTCTAGCTAAGATTGGGGTGCTTCAGAGGGCCCCTGAGACATCCCAAAGAGAGATATTACACTGTTTTTTGGTTGGCTAAATTACATGAAAATGATTATCAAATGAGTAATAAATCTGCTTATGTTATAATGTATGGTAAAATTACTAATACAGATATCCTAGAAATTATATGGAGTTCTTAACATTCTGATATGTCCTGGTATTCTAATGGAAAACGTGATGACTTCACAAAGGTTAACAAAAGGACTG
Organism: Cervus elaphus; assembly: GCF_910594005.1. NCBI lineage: Eukaryota > Metazoa > Chordata > Mammalia > Artiodactyla > Cervidae > Cervus > Cervus elaphus. Next base: position 7,769,591 of record NC_057844.1, on the reverse strand, counting down.
AATGAACCAGCTAATATGCTTATAACTTTTATGGTTTCTATCTGAAAAATTACAGGTTTGAATCTTGTGTTTTCTGGGAGTAGGGAAACCCTTCCTCTCAAACTAATTATGAAAATAATTTGGAAAAAGTATACCTTATAAACAAAGCAATTATATTTTCTCTCTATCTGACTCCTCCAGAAATTTGAAACTTTTAGGTTTCCAGTAAGTTTATCAAATGAGCTAGAAAGGTTATCTCACTAACAGGTACAAAAATCTCAAGGAATTTTTGAGACCTTAAAAATAGAATTCACCTAGATTTGTTAGGCAAAATCTGTGATAAGCCTTTGGTGTGGGTTTCCCAGCCCTGTTTTATTTTAAAAGTTCAGTCTGAGATTCTATAAATGTTTTAGCAAAATAAAAAGTCTATGATCAATTATGGTTATATAAATCATCAGACCAAAATTAGTGAGAACAGACCTATTTTGCAAACAAGCTAGCATTAATTTGGTAATATTTGATAAAAATGAGGGTAATTTTAGGGGGAAAAAAGATGTTTCAATAAATGTTAAATCCCAGTTTGTTAATGGAGGTCTGTATATAGTGAGACTCATTCTTTGGATAGTTTTTGCTGTTATGTGATATTAATGTAAAATTTAATTGAATTTGTAAAGAATACTCTGAGTGTGTTTCTGAAGTTTATCTCTGTAATCTATCTTTGGATGAAGATCAGATGCCTCATGACCTGCAACCAGGACTGAAAACAGACATAATTTAAGGGACTGTCTCCAACCTGGATGGAAGGACTTTTTTATCAAGCACAATGAAATTGAAGAGAAATTAGCTCTTAGATTAATCCCCACTTCCAAAGGCCCCTACACTGGATTGGTCTATAGAGAAGACAGCTGACCTGATCTCACCTTAAAATGATGCTCAAACAGAGGAGAAACTACACTACACGAGGATAAGATGATGACATCAGAGGTAGACAGCTTGCCCAAGATGCTGGACCTGATTTGTACGATCATTTATAATGCTTTCTTGACTTCTTAAACTTTTGCATATGAATCAAATACTTTTCTATCATAGGCCTGATCCTATGCTAGTTTTAGAAATCAATCCAGTTGTTGGGTTTGTGGCCAATTGCCTGTGTTTAGTTCCAGGTTACCTTGGTAAATTTCTCTACTATAAGACTCTGACCTGTTGGCCCTGAGAAAATTTACTTAAATATATATATATATATATATATATATATATATATATTATATATATATATATATAGTCATATTCAGATCACTGTGGTATTACTAGATGGGATCCCCTCACTGGGCCAATTAATAATGCCTGCTTTGACTCTGGCCATAAAGTTGAGCTTTCTTCTATTACTCAGTGCAAGTAAAAGCACTGGAGAAAGAAATGGCAACCCACTCCAGTATTCTTGCCTGGAGAATCTCAGGGATGGTGGAGCCTGGTGGGCTGTCATCTATGGGGTTGCACAGAGTTGGACATGACTGAAGTGACTTAGCAGCAGCAGCAGCTATTACTCAAGCTCAATCAGAGCAACAAGTAAAGTTTCAGCAAAGGAGGAAAAGTCTCCCACAGTTATGGGATGGATTTATAGAGATAACACCAGGCTATAGTAATTTAGGTTTAAAGTCTCCTCGATGTTGGAAACAATTATATCATACTAAGGACGGTCTAGTAACACTAGAAAACTAGGCTATGTGCCTTATAGATGGTGCCAATATGTAATTTCCCTGGAAGATAAAGATTCTACAGAGTAGACTAAGTCAGATGACCTGAGATATACTGGGCTACATCTAATGGAAACTCTTAACAAGTCTTACTTGTGACTTTACTAATACTGCTGGCTATGTTATTTGCGTTTCATCTGTTTTACAGAACTGCTGTTTCTTGCACTGCCAAATGTGAGTATGAGGCCTTTAATAAAATAATATATAATTCCATATGAGATTGATGATGGTAACAGTGTAACTCTAGATATGGGAAGAAGCAACAAGACAAAATATTTTCCTGGACCAAGAGGCTAGTAAGACAGGTAGTCCAGAGAATTTTGGATACTGTTTTATGGCCTAGTCCAGTAACAGCACATTGAGTGGCCTGTTAACAAAATCTTTGCCAAACCTGAGAATGGACATTCTCAGGACCATGGAATAAAATGGTCATGAAATGCCCCCCTCAAAATCATGATCAAGTTTATGAACAAAAAGGGGCTCTGTCAACTGAAGACTGACACTTGCCATCTACATCTACAAAGATTAAATCATGGCCACTGCAACTGCTGACTTTCGAGGCCCCTGAAAGGAGTTCAGTGTAAAAACCAAGAATGAGACACACTGTGCTTTGGAAAAAACTGGCAGAACAGGCCTTCAGATAGTTAGATCTTTTCAGAAGATTTTATGAGTTCCAATTCTTGCATCTTCTCATGCCTAGAGAAACACTGACGTCATTAACGGTGACATCTGCTTTGGCTATTAAGAAAAATTTTACAATTAAAAGTCAAAATAGAGTAGCTATGGTTCAGACATCCTGGGAAATAACTATTTCCCAGATATCTTGAAAAATCATATTATGGGTGTAATTTCAGATTAGACATTGTATTGCTAAACACTTGAGTTTTCTGAGCCGTGTCAGGCTTAGATGCCACCATTCTCAAAACAGTGTCTGCAGAAAGCTAGTGACTGCAACCTTACTTTTTATAAAACTAGACAACTGGCTACCTGGCCCCAAGTCTCCCTGAAAGGGCCAGGTCTAGACTTGGTTTCAGGCCTATTGTTCTAAAAAGAAAGAGATGTATTTTGTCTACTAAAATTCCAGTTGTCCCTCTTCCAGCTACTTCTAATTGGGTCTGTTACAACAAAATGGCAGACCAAGAGATTGAGATTTTAATCATATAAGGCTCAGATCTAGGATTTGGAACTCAGGAATACTTCCAATTCAGTGTCTATTCTCCAAGCTGAGGCAGTCCTATGCCCTATTTTGACAGGAAGTTATCACAGTCATAGTTGCCCAGTTCCCTAAATTAAAATTGAGCAGGAGTGCGGCTCTGGAGTACAGATCTGCTGTGTGTTCTCCGTTTCTTATCTGTAGGATATAGGCTTCATTCAGCCTCCTTGACCTTTCCTGAGTTCCAAAAGGTGGATTCAAACAATTGCTAATCAAGGAAGGGAGGGGACTCAGAAACAGAGGAGAAACAATCAAATGGTGGTACAGCCTTGAGACAGGGTCCTGGTTCCTACTGAAGGAAATATGCATAACAATGTCTTTGAGTTCTTCTATAGAACTAGAGCCCCCACCCAGCTGGAGGATGGTAACTTCAGACTAAACACAAGATTCCTGGAACACAGCTCTATTGCTTCACCACCAACCAATCAAAAAAAAAAAAAAAAAAAGTCACAAACCCTGCAGCCCTCACCCCAAATGTTGCCTCCTGTTTCTGGGGACCAGTGATGACCATCCTGTTAGGTCTCCTGTTTGGCCCCTGTCTATTTCATCTCTGAGAGGAGCCAACAGTTTCAAACTAAACTGCTGTTATTACAAGGGTGAATACTGGTTTCAGGCAAAAAAATAACTTGACTTAGATCAGGTAGAGAGAGACTTCTGCTCTGCTAGACAGGCCTATGCCCATGCACAGCAGAAAGAAGTTACAGAAGAAAGAGACCTCTTCCCCAATTCCCAGGAAGTATCTTGAGTATGAAGTCTCTCAGGGGGGGAGTTGTCAGGGGAAGCACAGTGATTGAAACCACCCACCCTGGCCAGGCACCATAGTAACCATTTGCATGAGTTGTTTTACCACAGGAGGTCCTGGTAAGGAACAGGGAACTAATAAGCCTCCACCAACCATAGAGTTCAGAAAAGGTCAAAAGGAGACACCACCTGTCCGACCACCTCCCAGAATCATCTCTGGCATCCATCTTGGCTGAACAAGGCTGCACCACCAGGAAAGACTGAGTCAGAATGATTGGCTAAGGACAACCTGGAAACAAATCCCATCACCATAAAACCCGAGACTGCGAGCCATGTGACAGAGCTGTTCTCCTGGGTTCCCTTACCTGCTGCTCTCCACCCGGGTGCACTTTCCCAATAAAATCTCTTGCTTTGTCAGCAAATGTGTCTCCTCAGACAATTCATTTCCGAATGTTAGACAAGAGCCCAGTTTCCGGCCCTAGAAGGGGTCCCCTTTCCTGCAGTAGCATTTCATACTCTTTCACTCCTCACAAATAAACTTTTGGGATGATGCAGAAAGGATCAAGAGCAGACAGATGTCTTCAAGGAAATATTTTGGTTTTAAAGTTTTGAAAGTTGCAAAACACTACTTCCAGCATGATCACATTTAAGTAAAAATGTTAAAAAACCCAGTTGTTCAAGAATAGGAATAGAAATATGTAGTGGAAAGGACAAAAGAGAGAGAAAAGAAGGGTCTGATAGTGCATTAGTTTTATTTGTAACTTTTCTTTCAATGTAACAATATTCTGGGAAAAAAATGAAATATTTATATCGCTTAAGCTTATGTTGTATTACTTTTATACATCTCTGTGTTTGAACATTTTATCTTAAAGAGAATAATTTTTAAATGGTAGTGAAAATTTTTAAACTATAAACATTATGAATAATATAAGAACTTCCAAGAGTAGGAGCATTATTTTTTAATAAATGATGGAGCATTTACTTTCCAAAAGGAATTTTACTAAACACTTTACTTGCATTATTTATCAAATCCTTTCAATAATTATATGAGGTAGACACTATTATAATACCTTTTACTGATAAAGATTTTGAGGGTTAAAATAGGGACCTTCTCCATCTTGCTAACTGTTATGTAACCCTGGTTACATCCAGCTTTTAGGAAACTGATAAATATTTAAATTCAACCACAAATATTTTATAAAGCAATGTAACAAGGCATAATTCTAGGGATATAAGAGTGAACAAAGCAAAATCTACTTTCTTAGATCTTGTGACCTGGGGGGAGTGACAGGCAACAGCATTTGATAAGTGCCATGCAGAAAAACAAAGCAGGTTAAAGAGGAGAAAAAGTGAATGAATAAATGAATGAATGAAAATCATTTGCGTGTTAATGTGTTTGAAAAGACAGTACTCTTTGGATCTTTGTGCTCTTACCCTTCTCCAGGTATGCCAAATTGCAAGCCCTGATTGCTTGCCTGTTTCTCAGATTTCCTTTTCAAGGTTGAGAACTAAGGAATCCTTCTCCCCGCCCAGCCTAGAAAGAAACACAGACTTGCTAATTGACTGTTGTAAATGTAGTGGGTTCCCTGAACTGAGTGCTCCTCAGCTGTGATGCGAACTCTCTGCTTAGCACCCATCCGGGTTTTTCACACTGTCCTGAGACACACGGGTGCAAGAACCAATGTAAGTATGCTGACAGGCTCCTTTCTGTACCGTGAGGAGTAAAAGCTACTCTTCCTCCCCCCAGACTCTGTGTTCTGTTGGTATCTATGAAACAGGAACAAGTTAACTTAGCTTGTAAGCCCAGTGAAGTCAAGTCTCAGACTTAAGGGTACAATTCAAGCTCTGTCACCAGGAGGATCTCCTTTTATCACTGCCTTTTGTGGTCAAACTAGAATTTTAGGTCCATAAGGAATGAATTGGGCTTCCCTGGTGGCTCAGGGGTAAAGACTCAGCCTACAATACAGGAGACTCTGGTTGGATCCCTTGGTCAGGAAAACACCCTGGAGAAGGAACTCCAGTATTCTTGCCTGGGGAATCCCATGGACGGAGGAACCCGGCGGGCTACAGTCCATGGAGCCACAAGAGTCAGGTATGACTTAGCGGTTAAACAACCACCACCACCAAGGAATGAATTGCATCTCTTGATGTACTCCTTACAACCACCTGCAAGTAAAATACTATGTGATTGTAATTGTATTGCACGATTGTACATATATGATTGCAGACAGTGAAACACTAGCTTCAAGTAAAATACTATATGATTGAAAGCTCTTTAAATTGTAATTTTAAATTTCTAACTGGCAGATTTTCAAATAAGGAATTAATTAACTAATTTGGCAGATTCCCAATTAAGCTTTTGTTAACAATGTTTCTTTTGCCTGGAAAGGAAAATAGTCAGAAATATAATTTTACACTGATTCCTAGACTGTGATTAATGCTTTGGCTTTTAGTTAGGGATTTGGATATCAATGGAGGAGTGTGAATATCATCCAAAGACTGTATTTCCTAGGGAAAGGCTTGTTATGCTTTTGATTGTATGAATGAAATTTATATCTTGTGGAAGTATTCATTTGTTAGTGTTTATTTGGAGATGAGGTACTACTTGAAAAGAGGTGTGTATGAGTGCCAAACTGGCAGTGAGCTGTTTGTCAAAGTAACTAGGTTATCCTCTGTTCCTTAAGCTCTCTTCCTAGTATGTCTGGATAGAATAAGCTATAAAAGATAGCATCTTGTAAGTGTTGGAGGATTAAAGGGAATCAATCAGTAGTGTTTTGGTAGCACACACATACCTCCCAGTTACTCAAAAACTAGTGTAAGCATCTCTAAGAAGGGATTTTTTTTTTTTTTTTTTTAGTGAAAGTAAACCAGTTTCAGATATTGTGGGTTTAGTTTTAGACAACCACATTAAAGTCAGTCACATGAACATTTGGTTTCTCAGTACACTTATTTTTTTTTAACTTTTAAAATTAAAAATAATTAAATACCTACACTATATTGCAATCTATTAAATGTATAATGACTTTATGCCTAGATATGTACATATCATAGTTAAAAATATTTTCTTGCTAAAAAATGATAACCATTATCTGAATCCTCAGTAAGTTGTCATCTTTATGTAATATTGCTATCAAAGATCACAGATTTCCATAACAAATATAAAAATAATGAAAAATATGTGAGAATGACCAAAATGTGACACAGAGACATAAAGTGAACAAATGCTTTTTGAAAAATGTCACATGATACACTTGCTTGATGTGGGATTTGTGGGGTCGTTGCAAATCTTCAAGTGGTTAAAAAAAAAAAAAAAGCAGTATGTGTGAAGCACAATAAAGCAAAGTTCATTAAACCATGGTATGTCTGCATTTTAAAATAAAGAGATTGTCCTGGGTGTATCTGTTTCAGTTATACATTTTAAAAAGTGTGATTAGGCCCTTCTCATAGAGGAAGAGAGATTCTCACCTGTCAAAACAGTTTTAGCCCGTATCTGTGTGGTTCCAAAGCCTGGTCTTAACATTTCCAGCTTTAGCTGAATTTTGATAACAAAAGTGATTCCAGAGGAACAGAATCTTAAGTGAATGCTATTATAAAGTTTTTGCATTTTCTGAAATGGACTTTCTAATATGAGTAGATTGAAAGACAATAAAGGCCCTATTTCCAGTGGTAAAGAGAACATTGATAGTCCATGGTGTGATATGATAAAGGAGTTACTCAAAGCATTGCCTCTGGATACCTGTAACTGGTTACCTACAGAAGACACACTCATGCGAGACATTTAAAAGAGAGGCTAGAAATTCAAAATGAAGAAAACTCAGATTTGAAATAGGATAGATATTTTTCTTTTGGATTTGAAGGAGGAGGCTTTTATGTTGTAGAGAGAGACACATGGGAGGATCTCGAAGCTTCCTGGATCTAAGCACCCCGGTCCTATAACCAAAAAGGAGTTACTGGCAATGTTTAAGCTTTGAAGAGACCCCCCAAGCCTCAGATGAACTTGCAATCCTTTCCAAAGTGTTGATTTCAGCTTAATGAGACTATGGGCAGAGAACTCATCTAACTTGTACCCGAACTATTGACTATAAACTGTGAAACAATACATTTGTATTATTTTTATTTTAAGCTGTTTGGTTTGAAATAAGCATTATACAATAATAGAAAGCTAATATTAAGGATAATATGTGTATATTATCAATCAAATATTATATGCATGATTAGGGCAATAGTATATATATGTATATACACTATATGATTGCATAATATAGTATATATATGTGTATAAATAAATACATATATGACACACATATATTAGCAGAGAAACACTAACTATGCACCATTTATATTTTATTTAATTTTAAATATTTATATAAATTTATATACTTCATATAATATAAAATATATATTTTATACTTATATATAAGTATAGTATATTTGTATTATATTTTCTGCTCCTGGTGAAACAAGTAAGTTGCATTCCCTAGTATCTTACAGTATGTGGAGACTATGCAGCTGGCTTCTGCTCAACAAAATATAAGAAGCTGTATATGCAATATCTAGTTGTGGCCATAAAAAAATGTTTTGAGACAAAGTCCCTGACATGGAGGAATAACACAGTGCAAGAGCTCTAGAGCTCTAGATTATCGTTTGTAGCTCTCAGCAGTGCATTCTCAGCTACAAAGGACTGGCGTTTGGGGAAAATACAGTCTCTAAGCACATTAAGTCACAGAGACTTGGGTTTGTTTGTTGTAGAAGCTAGCATCAATTTATTCAATCTACTATGGTATACACATTACCTGAAAGACAATATGATACATAAAACCTGATTTTGAAATTTGAAATTCTGAATGAAATACAGGTATTCCATTTGCTAAATGTGGGACTTTGCACAGGGTTTTACACGATTACAAATTCTGTTTCTGGAATATTTTTCATTCTCCATCTCCCCCACTCCTTTTGTTCCTCTTTCTCTTCCTGTGCCTTCCCCTCCCCCTCCCTCTTCCTCTCCTCCTCTCTCTCCTCCTTTGTATCCACATCTCCTTCCTATTCTGCTGCTTCTCCTCCTCTCTCTTTTTCCCCCTTTCCTTTCTTCCTCCACACTTTGTTCTGTTTGTTTGCATGCATGTGTGCTAAATTGCTTTAGTTGTGTCCAAATCTGTGCAACCCCTATGGACTGCAGCCTGCTAGGCTCCTCTATTTGTGGGATTCTTCAGGCAAGAATAATGGAGTGGATTGCATGCCCTGCTACAGGAGATCTTCCCAACCCAGCGATCCAATTGACCCTTCATTGGCAGTCAGGTTCTTTACCACTGGCGCCACCTGGGAAACCCATTTGTTTGTGTAAGTTTTATCAACCTAAAGTTCACTGATTCTCCAACCTGAACACATGTAAATCCATGGCTGATTCATGTCAATGTATGGCAAAAACCACTAATTTAAAAAAAAAAAAAAGTAAAATAAATAAATAAAATATGACTGAAAAAAAAAAAAAGTTCACTGATTCTTTTCTCAGTCACATCATCCAGAAAGACATTCTTCATGTTTTTCTACTTATGTTGCTTTTCTTGTCATTTGAAGAATTATTAGTCTATTATTCCTCAAACTTACATTTCCTTGTTGAAATTTATCATCAGAATATGTGTTATTTACCTGTTTCATCAGAGCTTTTACTATATTATGTTATGTTATTTACAGTTTTCTATTTAGTTCCATCATCAGTGTCATAGCTGAATCTTGCCCAATGATTACATTATTCTTTCTTTCAGTTCAATTCAGTAGCTCAGTCGTGTCCGACTCTTTGTGACCCCATGAACTGCAGCACGCCAGGCCTAACTGTCCGTCACCAACTTCCAGAGTCCACCCAAACCCGTGCCCATTGTGTTGGTGATGCCATCCAACCATCTCCTCCTCTGTCGTCCCCTTCTCCTCCAGCCTCCAATCTTTCCCAGCATCAGGGTCTTTTCAAATGAGGTCAGCTCTCTGCATCAGGTGGCCCAGGTATTGGAGTTTCAGCTTCAACGTCAGTCCCTCCAATGAACATCCAGGACTGAGCTTCCTTAGGATGGACTGGTTGGATCTCCTCACAGTCCAAGGGACTCTCAAGAGTCTTCTCCAACATCAGAGTTCAAAAGCATCAATTCTTCTGTGCTCGGCTTTCTTTATAATCCGACTCTCACATCCCATACATGACAACTGGAAACACCATAGCCTTGACTAGATGGACATTTGTTGGCAAAGAAATGCCTCTGCTTTTTAACATGCTGTCTAGGTTGGTCATAACTTACCTTCCAAGGAGCAAGTGTTTTTTTAATTTTATGGCTGCAATCACAATCTGCAGTGATTTTGGAGCCCAGAAAAATAAAGTCAGCCACTGGTTCCCCATCTATTTGCCATGAAGTGATGGGACCGGATACCATGATCTTAGTTTTCTGAATGTTAAGCTTTAAGCCAACTTTTTCACTATTTCCTTTCACTTTCATCAAGAGGCTTTTTAGTTCTTCTTCACTTTTTGCCACAAAGGTGGTGTCATCTGCATATCTGAGGTTATTGATATTTCTCCCGGCAATCTTAATTCCATCTTGTGCTTCCTCCTGCCCAGCGTTTCTCATGATGTACTCTGTATATAAGTTAAATAAGCAGGGTGACAATATACAGCCTTGATGCACTCCTTTTCCTCTCTGGAACCAGTCCATTGTTCCATGTCCAGTTCTAACTGTTGCTTCCTGACCTGCATACAGATTTCTCAAGAGGCAGGCCAGGTGGTCTGGTATTCCCATCTCTTTCAGAATACCCCACAGAATGTACTTTTTCATATGTTTCCTTTTTTGTTGTTGTTTTAAAAACAAAGCACCTTATAGTAGAGAGTAGTGTGATAATTTTTTTTAATTGAGATATAGGTCACATATCAAGTAACTTGTTCATTTCAAAAACATGGTTTAGTGGTTTGCGTTAACTCACGATGTTTTCAGCCATCACTTCTCTCTAACTGCGGCATGTTTTTATCACTTGAAACTACCAGACCCATTAGGCTGTCACCATTCTCTCCTTCACCCTGTGCCTAGAAGCCAATAACCCACTTTCTGTCTGTTGATTTGCATATTTTGGGATTCTTTATTTAAATAGAGTCATGTAATATGTGCCTTTTTCTGTGTCATGCCTCTTTTACTTAACATGATGTTTTTAAGTTGTAACCATGTTGAAGCCTCCATGAGTACCTCACTTCTTTTAGTGGGTGACCATTCCATACTGTAGATAGACTACCTTTTCTTTATCCATTAGACTATTGATAAGCACTTGAATTGTTACCACTTTACGGCTAATATGATTAATGCTTCTATTAACACATGTACCTCTTTCTTGTGTACAACATGTGGACACACATGTTCATTTTTTTCCTACTTATTTATTTGGCTGCATCAGGTCCTAATTGTGGCACAGGGGGTCTTCATTGTGTCATGTGAGATCTCTCCATTGTGATGCATGGGCTATGGTTGTGCTGTGTAGCCTCAGTAGTTATGGCGTGTGAGCTTAGTTGTTCTGCTGCACGTGGGATCTGAGTTCCCCAGTCAAGGATCAAACCCACATCCCCTGCACTGCCAGGCAGAGTCTTCACACTGGACTGCCAGAGAAACCCTTGGACACAGTTTTCAATTCTCTTGTGTATATGCCTAGGAATGGAATCTCTGGGTCATATGGTAACATTTCTAGCAACATTCTAGCAACTGTCCAAGGCAGTTGCATCATTTAATATTCCCACTAGCAGTATATAAAAGTTCCAGTTTTTCCATATTCTTGGCTTTTGCTTTGTACATTCTACTTTATTTACATTTCCAGGCAAGTTTTCAGATCAGTTTGTTAATTGCGGCAACAAAGACATTTTGGATTTTGTAAGGAATTGTGTTGAATCTGCAGGTCAATTGGGGTAGTCTTACATAGTTAACAATATTAAATATTCAGATTTATAAATATGCAATATCTTTTCATTTACTTGTTTTTAATTTCTTTCAGCAATCTTTGTAGTTTGTGTTGTATGAATTGCATTGCTTTTGCTTAATTTATTCCTATTTCATTATTTTTGATGCAATTGTAAATAAAGATGTTTTCTTGATTTCATGTGCAGATGTTCATTACTAGGATCTAGAATTAAAATTGAGTTTTAAGTATTGATCTAGCCTGTACCAGTACTGAATATGCTTAGATCTAATATTTGTTGTATGCATGCAAATTCCTTAATATTTTCTCTATATACAATCATATTATCTGCAAATAGAGTTAGTCTTACTTTCTCCTTTTCTATTTTGATGCATTTTTTTTTCTCTCCCCCAATTCTTTTGACTGGAACTTCCATTATAATGCTGAAAAGAAATTTCAAGGGTGGACATTTTTGTCTTGTTCCTGATCTTAGCATGAGAGCTTTGAGGCTTTCACTAGTAAGTCTGATATTAGATTTGGTTTTACATATATGCCCATTATGAAGTTCTCTTTTCTTCTCTTCTGAGAATGTCAAATATTTTTTTGTCATGAAAGGGCATTAGATTTTTTTCATATTCTCCATTTCTGTGTCCATTGAAAAAATCATGTTATTTAGTGTGTTTTTATTTTCTCCCAACTTTGATATCTGAATACAATTTGTTTTATTATTCTATAGAACAACAACAAAAACTGCCTGCAATATTACATGAGTTAACTCTTGTTTAAACTTCCAGTAATTTTGAAAATCTTACCTTGGACCCATTTTGTTGTAAATACCATGTATATATTCTCTTCCTAGGTACTGTTTGAGATATTAAGAAATATAATATTATTGCTTCAGTAGAATTATAGTTAACAGATCACTTTGTAAATAGAGAACAAGCTATAAACTAACATTCTTTTGATGCCCAAACCCAGTTTCTTCCATTCTATCAAGATTTTCTCTATTGCATAATTTCTCTTCATTGTATATTTTTTAAAGTACTTTTAAAATAATTGAAAAGATCAATGAGACTAAAAGCTGGTTCTTTAAAAAGATAAACAAAATTGATTAACCCTTAGCCAGACTCATCAAGAAAAAGGAGATTAAACCTTCAGAATTTACTTGTCTACTTTTATAACCTTAAATATTCTCCCAACCTCCCCCAACTTCAAGTCCCTGGTAATCAGCATTCTACTCTGTTTTTACTGGTTCAAGTTTTTTAGATTCACACATAAGTGACCTCATTGAGCATTTGTCTTTGTCCGACTTATCTTATTTAGCATAGTATCTTCTAACCCATTCATTTTGTCTTAAATGGTAGGATTTCCTTCTTTCTCATAGTTGAAAAATATACCATTGTGCAGCATATATATATATGAATATATACAGTTTGTATGTGTGTGTGTGTGTGTGTGTGTGTATTCCTCATTCATTCATCTATTGATGAGCACTGGATACTTAGGCTGTTTATATACTTTGGTTATTGTGGATTATGCTGCAATAAAGATGATTGGTATATAATACATATTGATCTTTACACTTTTGAAATTTTATTTAGCACTTATTGTCATCTGAGTTGGGAGTGGTCACATATATTTAAAATACATTTTTTCTTGCTATATGATTTCATCCTTGTGTTAAGTATTTGCATAGTAGGAAATGTTTCTTATAAGCCTGGTTATTTGAGCTAGCATTTCTAAGCAAAGCTCTATTAGGTGGAGTCTTAAGTACAAAGGATTCAACTACACTACTTATTTATTCCTACCATGTACTTAGAGGTTGGGCTTCCCAGGTGGCTCAATTGTAAAGAATCCATCTGCCAATGCAGGAAATGCAAGCTGGATCCCTGAGTAAAGAAAATCCCCTGGAGGAGGAAATGGCAACCCACTCCAGTATGCTTGCCTGGAGAATCCCAAGGTTAGAGAAGCCTTGTGGGCTGCCGTCCATGGGGTCGCAAGGTGTTGGACACAGATGAGGTGAATGAGCACGCACCCACTTATGGATTAGAAATTACTAATAGCTTCTTTATTATATTAAAATCTATGATTTTTTCATTGAAGAGTTAATTTTAAAAATATTAATATATATTATTATTACTGTATCATTAGTTTGACAGTATAAGAAAGAGCAATTAATCAATATTTATATTTCCACCACAAGAAAATTCAGCTATTTTAATAATTAGTTAGCTGCATTTTATTTTTATGTTTAATATAGCAAATTAAAAGACTGAAAATCTATGTAATTATATTCTGTAAATTGAATATCTTCCAGGATATCAAGTGAAAAACATGAAATTTTGGAGACCCTTTCAACCCCATTTGTTATTTCACCTTACATAAGAGAATATCAAAAATTCTCAAAAGAGGCAATAAGAATGAAAAGGATGATTCAAGCAGATGTGTTTTAAATGGCTCCTCTTTTGCAAAAGAGATGTTCTTAAGACATAGACCAAAATAAGGTAAAATCTTAAGATAATGAAACTTAGAGGAGATTAGAAAATGCATTTCAGAAAAATGTTGGATCACATACAATGAAACACATCTTCAGTTTTAATTTTGGATTAGATTTAGACTAAATCATACTGCTATTGCAAAAATCGCCCACTGAGTGAATACTACGCTGTGTGCTCCCCCATCACCACCATCCCACAAAGTGCGGAAAGGCACTATTTTTTTTTTTAGATTACTGAACTTTCATTTTTTCACACCTCCTTCACATGCAGCTGGAGTGGCTTAAAGTCTCAGTAATAGGTTTGATTCATCGCTGCCGCTATAAAGACTTGGTTTTCATATTTTTAGATTTTCACTTGCAGGGATAAAACATATTAAGAGTTTATATATTTCAGAAGGCATTTTACAGTATTATTGATCTTTTAAATATCTATTTATCTTTATTTAAAATGTCCTTCCATGGAAGCAAAAATGGTCAAGTAATGTATTATATTGTACATGCTATTTGTATATATATGGTGTGTGAGTGTGTATACACATTTTAAATTTAATATTCTACATATGTATGCTTCTATGTTGTATTATATATGTATGTCAGGTCAGTTTATTCCTCTTTCTCAATTCTTGTCTCATTACAAAAAAAAAAAAATTAGAACAACAAATTAAAGGTTTTTAAAGCAACAGACATGCTATAGTTCAGTTCAACTCAAGCAGATGGATTTTTTTTATTATAGAGACAGTCCCAAGACATAGGGAGCACACCAACCCCAAAAGAATCATCCTCCTATTAACAATCCCTCTTGGCTTCTACCTTTTGTTACTTCCATCCCCTTTTGGTTATTCAGTTCAGTTCAGTTGCTCAGTCATGTCCAATTCTTTGCGACCCCATGAACCACAGCACGCCAGGCTTCCCCGTCCATCACCAACTCCCAGAGTCCACCCAAACCCATGTCCATCGAGTCAGTGATGACATCCAACCAAGTCATCCTCTGTCATCCCCTTCTCCTCCTGCCTTCAATCTTTCCCAGCATCAGGGTTGTTTCAAATAAGTTAGCTCTTCCCATAAGGTGGCCAAAGTATTGGAGTTTCAGCTTTAGCATCAGTCCTTCCAATGAACACCCAGGACTGATCTCCCTTTTTTTTTTTTTTTTTTTTTAAATCTCCTTTAGGATGGACTGGTTGGATCTCCTTGCAGTCCAAGGGACTCTCAAGAGTCTTCTCCAACACCACAGTTCAAAAGCATCAATTCTTCAGTGTTCAGCTTTCTTCACAGTCCAACCCTCACATCCATACATGACCACTGGAAAAACCATAGGCTTGACTAGACGAACATTTATCGGCAAAGTAATGTCTCTGCTTTTTAATATGCTGTCTAGATTGGTCATAACTTTCCTTCCAAGGAGCAAACATCTTTTAATTTCATGGCTGCAGTCACCATCTGCAGTGATTTTGGAGCCCCCAAAAATAAAGTCTGACACTGCTTCCACTGTTTCCCCATCTATTTTCCTTTTGGTTGTGCCCTGTGCCAAACAGGGCTTGTACCCACCACCAGTCAATGCAAGAGAATGCAAATGGCCAATTGACAATTGCAAATTATATAACAGCAGGTTCATTTGTGTATGTCTTCTCACAGTTGAGTGTGTTATAATCAGATGTATACATGTGTAGAATATTTATGAACCCTTAATGGACTTAATGGAAACAATGATAGACTTTATTTTCTTGGGCTCCAAAATCACTGCAGATGGTGACTGCAGCCATGAAATTAAAAGACACTTACACCTTGGAAGAAAAGTTATGACCAACCTACACAGCATATTTAAAAGCAGGGACATTATTTTGCTGGCAAAGGTCCATCTAGTCAAGGCTGGGGTGTTTCCAGTAGTCATGTATGGATGTGAGAGTTGGACTATAAAGAAAGCTGAGCGCCAAAGAATTGATGCTTTTGAACTGTGGTGTTGGAGAAGACTCTTGAGAGTCCCTTGGACTGCAAGGAGATTCAACCAGTCCATCCTAAAGGAAATCAGTCCTGAATATTCATTGGAAGGACTGATGTTGAAGCTGAAACTCCAATTCTTTGGCCACCTTATGGGAAGAGCTAACTTATTTGAAACAACCCTGATGCTGGGAAAGATTGAAGGCAGGAGGAGAAGGGGATGACAGAGGATGAGATGGTTGGATGGCATCACCGACTCAATAGGCATGAGTTAGAGTAAACTCCGGGAGTTGGTGATGGATAGGGAGGCCTGGCGTGCTTCAGTCCATGGGGTCGCAAAGAGTCGGACACGACTGAACAACTGAACAACTGAGCAACTGACCTGAAATGAAATGAATGGACTCCTTGCTGCCTAAGGTTAAGTAAGCCCCTGTGATTAGTTTGTATCAACTGTGTGCCTAGAGGGAATGTACAGGAGGTGGAAAAGTCTCTGTGGTTATTTTGCAGCATATCTTTGAGCTCTCCTGGGTGTGTCTGGGGTAGGCTTTGGAGATCACCTTGCATCCTTTGGGACTAGACCACCCCTCCTTGCTTATGCCTAACTTCCTTCCTACCATGTATGTGTGTGTATGTGCTCAGTCTCTCAGTTGTGCCTAACTCTTTGTGACCCCATGGACTGTAGCCTGCCAGGCTCCTCTGTTCATGGAAGTTTCCAGGCAGAAATACTGGAGTGGGTTGCCAGTTCCTACTCCAGGGGATCTTCCCAACGCAGGGATCAAATCCAGGTCTCCCACATTGCAGGTGGATTCTTTACCAGTTGAGCTATCAGGAAAGCCCTTAAGCAAATATTAATCAAATATATAAAATTGTACTCCAATCAGCTACAAGTCTACATATAGGTATGAAAGTGAAAGTGAAGTCGCTCAGTCGTGTCCGACTCTTTGCGACCCCATGGACTGACTGTAGCCTACCAGGTTCCTCTGTCCATGGGATTTTCCAGGCAAGAGTACTGGAGTGGGTTGCCATTCCTTCTCCAGGAGATCTTCCCAACCCAGGGCTGAACCCATGTCTCCTGCATTGTAGACAGCCGCTTTACATTCTGAGCCACCAGGGAAGTCTTTATACATATATGTATACAGATAGAAAAATAGAATTAACACAGTGTGGGGTAAAAGTACTGATTTTTTTTTTCTTTTTTATCACAATTTCTTAACCCCATAATCTAAATATTTGTCAGTTACAAATGAATAGGATAATCAAGGTACAAAGTTAATGATTATATTTTTCTGTTCCATCAATGCACTTATTAATATGGAAATTTTGTGTCTTCTGGAAGCATTCATAATTTATCTTCTACAAATGATTGTGACTGAAGACTTTCCTAGCTAACAATTTCATTTAACATTAAATTTTCATTCTGATTTTAGCACCCATATACAAATATTAAAACTAAAACTAAAACTGAGAGAATGATGTTTTTAACTATTTGATCTAGAAAGTTAATTGTATAATGAGCCTCAGCTGAAATATTTTATTAGGTTAACATTTATGGGCTAGATTACATTAGAATACTTTCTGTAATCTGTGACTTCTATCATATTATTTCATACAAATTATTTTACACATGGATTCATATGTTGAAGTGTGTTATCATCACCCTACAAAGGTGGGATGAAGAACCACCATGCAAATTTAAGCTCAAATGTTAGAACTGATGATGCTACATGCTCACCAAGAAATTATGAACAAAGGTGGGATGAAGAACCACCATGCAAATTTAAGCTCAAATGTCAGAACTGATGATGCTACATGCTCACCAAGAAATTATGAAGAGACTGCTCACATATTACGATTTCCTGAGGAGAACAGGACCAGCTCTTAAGCCGCACTGAAAATGTCTGAGAGAGCCGAGAAGATCAGTTGGCTTTGGCTTTCGTTGAAGTTACGGGGGGGTGGGGGCTGACCTGAATTTCTATTGAACAGAGGGCTGTGTGTGTGTGCTTCGCCGCTCAGTCATGTCAAGCTCTTTATGGTCTCATGGACTGAGGCCAACCAGGGTCCTCTGCCCATGGAATTTTATAGGCAAGAGTACTGGAGTGGGCTACCTTTTCCTACTCCAGGTAATATCCCTGACCTTGGGATCTAATGGCATCTCTTGTGTCTCCTGCATTGGCAGGTGGATTCTTTACCACTAGCACCACCTGGGAAGCCTGAGCTGAGGCTTGCATAGTTTCAGTTTCCCACCAGTGACGTGAGTTTGAGCAAATCCTAAGATACAGTGAAGAATAAGGAAGCCTGGCGTACTGCAGTTCATTGGGTCACAAAGAGTCAGACATGACTTAGAGACTGAACAGAAACAACTGGGGCCCAAAGAAGGAGCACCCAGGCTCTCTTATTAGCTTTGCTAGACATGGGAAAGAAGAACAAAAAGAAGTGATGGGGTGTGAAGTCTGTCAGCAGTCAAACATCAAAAATGGAGGCAGAGTCTACTGCAGCATGATATAAATTATCTGCAATTCAATATTATTTAAAGTTATTCAATATTATTTAACAGAAAATTCTTTCTCAATTTAACTACAAAGAACATTCTTTAAAATAGTTATTGATTCAAAATATATAGCTATATTCCTTGTAATGAGTAATATAGGATAATTTATGGATTCCATGCATCATATTTTAGACAAATTTGGTTGAAGAGCTCTGTCTATCGCTGTAAAGCTCTGTTTTTAACATAGACAATATGTCTGTCTTGTTTGCTGCCAGTCTGCCTGGCATTTTCCAATTTTCATAAGCATCTCTGAGTTTTGTCCTTAAGAAATAAAATTTTATTATTCCAGTTTCTTCAGGGTATCACCATCAAATGGATTTTCACTCTTATCTATGGGGCTTCCTTTCAAAGCAGATGCTAACACCAAATATATTTTCTCTTCAACCTAAAATTATTTTTCTTGTCTTTTCATGTCTTTCATAGACCTCCTAATAGGATAAAAAATTGCTTTACCTGATGGATACTCACAGTGATGTTTCTGCTTCTTCAAGATATGCCAGGCATATCTTGCAGACATTGCAAAAAAAGAAACAAAAAAATGTCATCCAAGATATCAGAGTTATTGTACTTATTTGTGACTTTTTTCTTTTTCAATCTTCAAAATATATTAGATGTAATGTGGCTTTTTAATATACTACTCCCCTTAATTAGGCTGTCACACAGACTGTGGAATTGATATGTTTATAAATGCATAAAATTATCATAGTAATAATTTTAATGAACCTGAACAAATTATTTATAGTAACATTAACTGTTAAATTAGTAAAAACTGTCAAAAGAGACACTCAGAGATAATTATCCTATACTCTTATTCTTATAAGGTTACTGTTTCTTAGACATATTTCCTTCATAACTTGTAGACCCATATATGTTTCAGAAAAACATTAAGGAGATATTACCCACTTAAGCCTTATGTTGTTAATAATAATAATTCTAATTTTTATCAACTCTTCACCTGAATTGTCTTTAATTAGTATGAGAAAACTGATAATTTTTAGATTAAGAGCAGGTGTTATTGAATTATCTTTTGTTGCTTTAGTCAGGGAGAAGAATAATTGACTAGACATGGAAAAGACTAAAATAAGCCAGTGAATACTTCTGACTTTCTAAACAGGGGACTTCAGGACAATGTTCTATTTGAACACCAGGGAAGATAGCACTGGTGGACAGTCCTAAACTTATGTATAGAGTGCAGTCCTTTAGTAGATAAAATGACTATTTGAGATAGGAGAAGGCAAGGGCATTTGTTAAGCTTATGAAATAAAAGGGTTCTGTATGAGAAAAGCCTGATATTATTCAACAATCAGTACGGCAACAGGAAAATTCTCAGTATCATTTTTGCTAAATAGAAACCTCCTCATTTGTTCTTTCCAGTTTACTCCAATCTCCCTAAAAAGGGACTTTAACAGGTATGTTGGATGAAATGGATCTGGTGTCCAACCAAACCTAAATATTTCTATAATTTGGTAGATTTTTTCAGTATCATGGAGGAGCATGGTTTTAAGAGGTTCAACAGTTCAGTGAGGGAAATGAAGGCAGCAAAAAGTTTTTATTTTTCTCACTTTTCTTCTTCATTAATCAAACATCACTTTAAATGGAAAGATTTAGGGAATTTGAACTTAGAAATTTCATGGCCTTCTGCCTAAAAAGAGACCATTAGAGTAGATATTTCCTTCAAGAACCCACTTCCTTCTTCAGTTAGTGTTTTCCATTTATATATGTTCCAAAAAGCTAATGATTTCATATATGATATTCATCCTGTGATTTAAGCTAATTGGTCCAGGTGTTAGCAATACATGTGAAGAGAGGGACATTAATTTGCTTTATTCAGATTTTAGAATATTTATTTAATAATGTCTTTTTTAGTGTTTCATTATGAGATAAATATTTTGGGAATAATTAAAAATTATTTTTCTGACATGTTCAAAGTCAGAGGAAAAATGAATGAAAGTAACAATTAGTTCAGAAGTGTAAAAATAATAAGATGGTTATCAAAATAGAGATATATATTAATATCAAAGTGAGGGGATAGAATAAACAGATAGAATGGAAGATTACTGAGCAGACAGTGTATTGGCCAAATTTTAAAGGATGCATATGCTTTTGCTGAGGAAACAAGAGAGACAGAGAACAAATTATTTACCAATATAGGAAATTATGATAAAATGCTGTAAATTCACAAGTAGTTTAGTATCGCAGAAATAAGAAATGTGTTCAAAGAAGTGACTGGAATTAAAGTCAAACAGGTAAGGAGCTTTGACACTTTAAGTGAACCTGTATGAGAAGTTAAAAAAAAAAAAAGAGAGGAAAAAAAAAGAAATCTTTGCATTTACCTTGAAATGAGGAATGACATAAAAACATCGCATGTGATAAATAACATCTTACATTCAAGGACTGAAAATGATTAATTGAAATATTCTTAAAGAATAATATTCCATTATAAGTAAGTGATCTGGGGATAGAGATGAGGAAGGAGTTTTAAACACTTAGAAAGTTACAATTTGGAGGTTTTATTATGTGTTTGTGTGTATGGAATTAGGATATAAGATGAGATAGTTGATATAAGAGGGACAGATAGAGAAGAGGGAATCAGAGGATGAGATGGCTGGTTGGCATCACAGATGCAATGGACATGAACTTGGGCAAACTTCAGGAGATGGTGAGGGGCAGAGAAGCCTGGTGTGCTGAAGTCCATGAGGTCGCAAAGAGTCAGACACAGTTGAGTGACTGATGAACACATCAACAGTTTGCATAATGTTTATGATTTTGGTGCTAAAATTTTAGAAATACATACAGTTTCTAATCATGAGTCCAATGTTGGACATATTTAACTTTCAAAGTCAAAGTGTTAGTGGCTCAGTCTTGTCCAACTCTTTGCAATCTCATGGACTTTGGCCCACCAGGCTCCTCTGTCCATGGGATTTCCCAGGCAATAGTACTGGAGTGGGTTGCCATTCCCTTCTCCAAGAAATCTTCCCAACCCAGGGATTGAACCCTGGTCTTTGTGTTGCATGTGGACTATTTACTGCCTGAGCCATCAGGGAAGCCCATGTTTAACTTTAATACCCACTAAGGTCTCCAGGGGAGTGTAATGCACTCCTTTCATGCTCATAACCTTTGAATTAGAAATTTGTAACAACTCCAACTACTGCAGTCTTGGCACAATGACATTTGTGACCAGAATATACTTTGCTGTTCATGGGGCATGAGGGTGTCATACCTCTGCATTATAGGATGTTTGGTGTCTTCCCTAGTCTCAATGCACTAAGTCCCAGGAGCACTGCCTTCTGGTTTTGGCAAACTGAAAATATCTATAAATATTGCCAAACATCCCCAGACATTTCAAAATGTCCCTTGCAGGGAGGGGGAAAAAAACATCTTTTGTTGTGAACCACTGATTTAGAGTAACAGCAAAAGTCATAGACCTATGGATAACTGTCACATCAAGACTATAAAATAAGAAGAGTATATATCAAAAGGCAGAACTCTGAAAAAAAATGCATAGAATGGTAAAGAGAGGTGTCTTAGTCTGTTCAGGTTGCTATTAAAAAATGACATAAACTAGGTGTTTGTAAACAGCAAAAAATATATTGTTCACTCTTAGAGGCTGAAAGTCTAAGACCAGAATGCCACAGTGGTCGGGCTCTGGTGAGAACCCTTTTTCCTGCTGCAGACTACTTGCAGGCTCAGTTGCTCAGTCGTGTCTGATTCTTTGTGACTTCATGGAGTATAGCCCCCAGGTTCCTCTGTCCATGGAAATTTCCAGGTAAGAATACTAGAGTGGGTTGCCATTTCTTACTCCTGAGGATCTTCTCAACTCAGGGATTGAACCCATGTCTCTTGTGTCTCCTGCACGAGAAGATAAATACTTCACCACTTTGTTACATCCCCTTACATCTTTGCATGGCAGAAAGGACAAAGGAACAGTCCAGGGTTTCATCCTAACAGAGCTAAAGTTAATTCAATTTATGAAGACTCCACCCTCATGAGACAATAACTTCCCAAAGGCCCACCTCTCAACACCATCACTTTGGGCATTAAGTTTCAACACATGGGTTTGGGAGGAACACAAAATTTCAGTTTATAACAACAAGGAAGAGGAATCTGAAAGACTACTGAAAACAAGCAAATAGTTGTCTGAGATGGTTGAAGACAAAGAGATAACACAAAAACCAAAGGTTTTTGAGAGGCAGCAGGAGACCAAAATAGAGCTACATAAATATTAAGTTAGAGATAAGACTCTGATAAAATATTTAATGAAAGTGTAACTTCAAAAGATATTCTATGTGCATACCTTTCAGTCTCTAGATGTGAGGATGAGGTTCCCTGTGAGGAGGTAACCTGTGCTGAAAAGGAGGAAGAATTCTCAAGATTCTCATGATTATTTTTACAGCTTTGAAATGCTTAATTTATAATGTTTATCTATTTTAGTGACACTTTAAAATTCTTAAAAATATCTGCCTTATAAGAAGAATAATGCTACTTAATAATATACTCAGAAACAAGTGGGAGGAAATCATAAACAGCTTCAGTGAACATTTAGGTAGCATATAAAAATGAGTGGATTTTTTTTCAAAGTGTTGAATTGATTTTTAAAATTAACTACAATTGAAAATAACTAAAATTGAATACATAAGCTAGAAATATTTAAGGTGACCATTTTAAGTTATAAAAGACATAGCTTTGAATATTTATATTCAGACCATAGAAGTAGGTCTCTTAGAAGGAAATCCACATTTCAGTATAAACAGTATAAACATTTCAGTATAACAAGCACATTAAGTGACATTGGAATATGTGTTTTCATACTATGCTTTGTTAGAATCAATTTTACTGTTTTAAGAGAATAGGAGGAAAAAAAGTTTTCTGCATGATCTACCAGAAAGAGACAAAACTAGTTAAATAGCTTTAGCATCTCTGTTCATAGCAGGCAGTGAAGTAATGGGAACATCAGAACTTGCCATAGCAGTCTCCTCTGATTTGAAAAGGAATGGTCCCAGTAAGGTATCTGCCTGCTTATTTCGCACCAAGCAGAACCTGAATCCCAGATTTCCCCTTAGCCTGTTTAATCCTACTTAAAGCCCTCACTGTTGGGCTTCCTAGGAGGCACGGTGATTTGGCCACCTGCCAACTCAGGAGATTCAAGAGATGTGGGTTTGAGTCCTGAGTCAGGAAGATCCCCTGGTGTAGGAAATGGCAACCTATTCCAGGATTCTTCCCTGGAAAATTCCGTGGACAAAGGAGCCTGGCAGGATAGAGTCCATGGGGTGACAAGGAGTCAGACACCACTGAGAACAGAGCACCACGCAGAGCGCTCACTGTGAGATGCTGAAATATATTTACCCAAGTGGCCTAGCTCTTCTCTCCACATTTGGCTGCACTCTTAGTATTGGTGATTGTTGGAAAAATGTATATTGTATATAACTGTACCTCTTCTGCCCATGAAATAAGTGATTAAAAAGTGACTATCTCACATGAAAATATGTTTGTTTACATGTGCAGTAGATAATCTGCCATTTTATTTATGTGTGGCAGGGAGGAAGCTCTATCCTTTGTTTGGATTACATAACTATGCATCTGGGGACATCCATGGTGGTCCAGTGGTTAAGACTCTGCACTTTCACTCAGGGAGTTCAGCTTCCATTTCTGGAGAGGAGCTGGATCCCTCATGCTGTGCTGAAGAATCAGAATCAGACTCGATCCCTGAGTCAACTCTACACCCCTCCCACCTCTTGTGGAGGAATTAGAGAAAAATGTCCTGGACCAAAAAAAAAAACCTTCCCCAAACTAGTATTTCTTTTTGCCAACAGCCCCAAACCACCATTGCCATTTTAAGTACTTAATAAAACTTGTAGTGGACATTCAGTTAAACATGGCAGATTGAATGTGCATATTGACCTCCGTGTGTGTGTGACTCCTAAGTCACTTCAGTCATGTCCAACTCTTTGCAAGCTTATGGACTGTAGCTCACCAGGCTCCTCTGTCCATGGGATTCTCCAGGTAAAAGCACTGAAATGGGTTACCATGTCCTCCTCCAGGGGATCTTGCCCACCCAGGGATTGAACCTGTGTCTTCTATGTCTCCTGCATTGGCATGGAGGTTCTTTACCACTAGTACCACCTGAGAAACCCACATTGACCTCCACTGCCTGCCAAAAGCGTAAATAAATAAATATGTTCCCAACATAATTTAAATAATGTGAGGTTAAAGAAGTAGTATATAGTTTAATTTTTAGACTGAAATAGTTTCAGATTTTTTTGGTCATCTAATGGGCTTTAAAGCCAAGTGAAAATTATATTCTTTTATAGTCAGTTTTCCTGTTCTAATGTAACGTGGATCATTTTCTTAGTACTTTGGTGGGGTGGGGATTCTTAAGACTGTATTGATTCATTACATCACATTAGATTTAGGAAGTTTAAACCATGGTAAAGTCCAAAGCAAATAAAATTGGAATATCAATTAGACTGGATGAATACAGTAAGACTTGTAAGGGGCTATGACAGGTGTGTAATTACTAAAGAAATAAAATGCAGAATATGGGAGTCAATGTACACAAAGGACTATTTCACTCCACCTATGAACACTTGGGAATATTTGAATGACTGTTGAAATAGATTTTGTATTATTTTTAGTTTTGGTTATGGATTATATGGAACAGACTTTTGAGTCTGTTGAAAAATGATTTTTTAACAGAATCAACAAAGTGTTCATTAACCATCTCACAAGTTAGCAAACTAATGTTCAAAATTCTCCTAATGAGGCTTCAAGAGTATGTGAACCAAGAATTTCTAGATGCTCAAGGTGGATTTAGAAAAGACAAAGGAACCAGAAATCAAATTGCCAACATCTGTTGGATCACAGAAAAAGCAAGAGAGTTCCAGAGAAATGTCTATTTCTGCTTTCTTGACTATGCCAAAGCCTTTGAATGTGTAGATCACAACAAACTGTGGAAAATTTTAAAGAGATGGAAATCCAGACCACCTTACCTGCCTCCTGAGAAATCTGTATGCAAGTCAAGAAGCAACAGTTAGAACTGGACATGGAACAACAGACTGGTTTCAAAATGGGAACAGAGTATGTCTAGGCTGTATATTGTCACCCTGCTTATTTTACTTATATGCAGAGTACAGAGTACATAATGAGAAATCCTGGACTGGATGTAGCACAAGCTGGAATTAGGATTCCAGGGAGAAGTATCAATAAGCTCAGATATGCAGATGACACTGCACTTATGGCAGAAAGCGAAGAAGAACTAAAGAGCCTCTTGATGAAAGTGAGAGAGAGTGAAAAAGTTGGCTTAAAGCTCAACATTCAGAAAACTAAGATCATGGCATCTGGCCCCATCACTTCATGACAAATAGATGAGGAAACAATAGAAAGTGAAAGGCTTTATTTTTCTGGGCTCCATAATCACTGCAGATGGTGACTGCAGACATGAAATTCAAAGACACTTGTTCGTTGGAAGAAAAGCTGTGAGCCACCTAGACAGCATAGCATCTAGAAAGCAGAGACATTACTTTGCCGCCAAAGGTCCATCTAGTCAAGGCTATGGTTTTTCCAGTAGCCATGTATGGATGTGAGAGTTGGACTATAAAGAAAGCTGAGCATTGAAGAGTTGATGCTTTTGAACTGTGGTTTTGGAGAAGACTCTTGAGAGTCCCTTGGACTGCAAGGAGATCCAACCAGTCCATCCTAAAGGAAATCAGTCCTGAATGTTCATTGGAAGGACTGATGCTGAAGCTGAAACCCCAATAATTTTGCCACCTGATGGGAAGAACTGACTCATTGGAAAAGACCCTGATGCTGGGAAAGACTGAAGGCGGGAGGAGAAGGGGACGGCAGAGGATGAGATTGGATGGCATCACTGACTCAATGGACACGAGTTTGAGTAAACTCTGGGAGTTGGTGACGGACAGAGAGGCCTGGCGTGCTGCAGTCTGCGGGGTGGCAAAGAGCTGCACACGACTGAGTGACCAAACTCAACTGAACTGATGCTCACAATTTGTTAGGGAAATTTAAAAAAAAAAAGTCTGTTTAGATTTCAGAAACAAATCAGAGCAGGCCTCTGACCTTGCTTCTAACCTGCCTGGACACTGCCCTAACTGGGAGTAACTCTGTGACTGCCTGCTGTGAGTACAAGACTTGCAGCACCATGGAGAAGATGGGGGAGAAATTTTGAGGTTGTTAAGCCCCTGGAGGGTGCCTGGCCAACCAAGCCCCAGAGAGAGCAACATCCCAAGTTTTACACAACAAAACAAACAGCATTAACAGGAAACTGGGCTTGTAATTTGGTCACAGATTGATGATGATATCAGTTTGCCTCTGTCCTGGGCTTATAAGCAAGAACTCCTGAACTGCAGTCTTTGGAGTCTCACCCACGGGGTGGATGCACTGTCTGGGCCCTTGTCCAAACTGGGACTCCAGATATGCTGTGACATGGGACTTCCCAGCGTTGACTAAGTCTGAAAGTGAAAATCGCTGTTGTGTCCGACTCTTTGCGCCCCCATTGACTATACAATCCATGGAATTCTCTAGGCCAGAATACTGGACAGGGTGAAGTGAAGTGACAATCGCTCAGTAGTGTACAACTTTTTTTGACCCCATGGACTATTACAGTCCTTGGAATTCTCCAGGCTAGAATACTGGAGTGGTAGCCTTTCCCTTCTCCAGGGGATCTTCTCAACTCAGGGATCGAACCCCAGTCTCCCTCATTGCAGGCAGATTCTTTACCAGCTGAGCCACAGGGAAGCCCAAGAATACTGGAGTGGATCACCGATCCCTTCTCCGGGGGATCTTCCCGACCCGGGAATCACACCGGGGTCTCCTGCATTGCAGGTGGATTAAGTCTGGATTTTGATCAAAACTCAATTTAGTGATGTATTCTTTGCTCTTTCTCTTTTATTTTAATGTTAGTATGTTGCAAATAAGCTAGATAATTCTCTGATAAATATCTGTATTATTTATTTGTATATAACGAGTGACTTCTTTTGTTAGCAAATCCTCTGAACTGCAGATGAAAGTGAAAACTTTTGATAAAACACAGTGTTATCATGAAAAATAAATAAGAAAGCATATGCGACATAATTTGTAAAGTATAACTGTACCCCAGGTGGTTAAATATAACAATTGTATTATTTTTTAATCTATTTTCACTTCTAGATGCTTAATTTCACAAAAGCAGAATTTAGCTCTGCTTTTATTTATGTTGATGTTTAATACACTTATTTTTTAATAGACAGATGAATAGGGAGAATGAATAACACACATTTAATTTTTTCAGAATTTGCTTACAAACTAATATCAGGTGGAAGGTAAATATTTAATTTAGCTTTTTTTCATTTTGTTTTGCTTTAAAATATAGTTTTCTAATGATGGTTTAAAAAACTTTAATTTAATATTTCAAACTAACCATAGGGAAAGATTACACTGAGTTCTTAGGATTTACTTAGTTTTGTGAATGGTGAAAATCTAAGGTGGGAATGTAACAATACACAGATAGAGGACCTGGCAGCAGATTTAAATCAAGTTTTAATCTTAAGAAATGTAGAAATAGTTATTAAAATATGCATCAAAATCATGTTCCCTTTAGCACCTCTTCAAGTGATATTTTACTGTGTTTATAACGATTAGATTTGTTTCTGGAAAATTACCAGATGCTCATAACATTAAGGTCTGCTCAATGTTTATTCCTTGTTGAGGAGGCCATGCATCAATCACAATTTTCTATATTCCTTTTTTGGGCTTCACTTGCACTTGATAAATTTTCCATCTCCTGTTAGATTTCTAATTAGTAAATGTTTTGTCAACAGTGTACATTGCAAGTCTTCACACAGTTAAGATTTTCTGGTGGCTCTCAATCAGATCCTGAATATATAATGCTACATGCAAGCCTTGTGAATGCATATGCTCTGTGTTATCACTCCCTTGCTTGTTCAAGTTATTTCATTTTAGATTTACAGATAATGTCATGAAGCACTGGCTTTTCTTTTTCCACACAGTACTGTGCAGCAAGAGTTATTTTACCATCTTGGTGAAATGTTGTTAAGATGGACTGCAACTGTTTTGAGCTGTGTTATCAGTAGCAACCATACCTATCACAATCAGAAGTGAAGTGGATAAAGATGACGCACAACAACATTTCCAACAATTCAGATGGTTATTCAATAACTCCCTTTATCATGACCATATTTTTTTGGTTCCGTCCTATATCCAATTTTTCACACGTATTTTGACATGTGTCTTCTGTTCTGAAGTTCATTTCAGTTCAGTTCAGTTCAGTCTTTCAGTCGTGTCCAACTCTGCTCTGAAGGGGCTAACATAAATGAATATCTAAAAATAAAATGCTGTTTTTTAAGTAGTCACATTACTTTACACTCAAATATCACATATTAGAATTATTTCTAAATTAGATTAGCCATCCTGAAAAAAATATTTTTGTTCTATCTTATATACAAGTCTATACAAAATATTACATGCCCTATAGAAATTTGATTGCAAATTATGGGTTAGATAAAATCTACAAGCAATGTATCCATTATAAAAACTCATTGTAGCTTTACTAAAAGTTGAATTTTTGCAAAATGACAGTTCAGCTAGCATTAATATTTGTTGATTATCAGAAGAAAATAGAGTAGTTTAGGAACTTGATTGCCAATTATAAACTGGTTAATTTATAAAGCATGCACTGCATTCCATCATTTAGAGTGTTTGTAACATATTCCTATCAGGAAAATTATACACTAAACTACTAATTCAGCTGGTTGAAATAAGCACTTTCATAACACTAAGGCAAAATCCTTTTTGTGGTCTCAACCTCATTTTTACACCCGCTTGACTCATTTGTTTGAACCAAAATGAAGTCATTTCAAAAAAATGTTGTCACACGATCAATATCTTTGAAACTATGCTTTGGCGGTGACTGAGCATTTTTGAAGAACCAGAGCCCATTATCTGGTGACAGGATGCCAGATCTGCTGACATTTACTTTCGTTTTAAACATCAGCATAACAATTTCTGCTGCTGTTATTCATTAAATATTACACTAATGCTTTTGACATGTGAAACATTATTATTATGTCATTGAATTATTTATAGAACTATGGATCCTCAACATTATTTCCTTGCTCAGTTTCATATAATCACAAGCACCAGAGTTCCTTATGAGTTATATAATTAGAGAATCATCAATATAAAATGTTTATAGGACAGCGATCACATGGAGAATTTATAATCTGGATGAAGAGGAAATGGTGCGGGACACCCTGATATCACTGCCTGGACACTAAAGGACATCTGATGTGACACTTCACTAAGCATTACTGTCCTCAAATCAACTTTCTGACTTAGTTTTTAATCACTCTGATTCTCCTTGAAAAGTGCTCACTGGAGTGCCAGTGTTTCGTCTGGACATCTTGTATATGTTACTTGCAATCCTGTCCTTGGACCAAAATAACATTGCTATGTGGTTGTTGATACTCAGTCATTAAAGAAGTTACAAGCCCTTAGATATCTGTTTGTTTCTGCTTCAAGATTTTCTTTCATCTTTGTGGTCATTTCTTTCCAAATCAGGGTCTGCCTTCTCACTTCTAGCCTCTCTTTTCTTGATCTCATCTAGGATTTTCATTCCACTATTCATTTAAAAATTTCATTCTCTTTATAGAAAAGCCCTTCTCTTCCCATGCTTAATTAAAACTTGGCTCTCTTCCATTGATGGTTTTCTTCAGACTTGCCAATAGGAAACTGTGCTTTCTCCCATGTCCTATTAATAAAAAACATAGAGGTGAAATTAGTTTACTATTATTTGCAGACCACTACTTAGTTCACAAAAAAATAAAATCTGGTCCTGTGGGGTTTTACGCAATCTCATTTCATCACTTTTATTACGTGCTGTCATCATTTAACTTTCAGGGTCAATTCTCTATATTCTTTTAGAATATAGGCTAAAAGGATTTCAGTTTTATTCCCTTCCACTAAGTATGTAATTACCAAATACTATTTGAAAGCCCATTTAGAATACCAATTAAAAGATAAAGGGAGAAGTTCCTGGGTTTCATTAAATTAGTTGCTCTCACTTAAATTCCATAGCAGTGATCACACTCTATACCTTTTCAATGAAAGCAACCATACCACTTTAAAAAATCAAAAGTTCATTAGCCAAACATTTAATATAATTTCTTGTCTTTTAATTTTCTTTCTTTATATATGAAAACAACTGATCTTTAACTTTCTAAAGGCCTTTCTTTTTTTTCTTTCTTTCTTTTTTATTTTTTTGGTTTCACAGCTTCTTCTTATACGTATATAAGGTCTAAGTTTCATGGACCCAATATTCAAAAGCATGCATCAAGTTTTACATAGGAGAATGAGAAAGACAAGGCCAAGGAAGGTATAAGGCCGATAACACACTCATGAGCTCATGAGATGTACTTGGAGAGAGAGCAGTCTATTGAAAAGTGAACTGATGATGAATGTGGACATTTGTGTTACGTTGAGTAACGTAAAAAAAAAAAAAAAAAGACAAAAGACAAAGTATTAATATTTCAGACATGTGTTTAATGAAGGGAATTAAATTTGTTGATCTTTTGAAGGGCTGAAAGACCAAAAATGTTATGGTGGTTGCTGAGAGTAAACAAAAGGAAAAGTAATATTATCTGAGCAGGGCTTACTTGTACCTTTCAGCTGGAGCTCACCACCCCTACTGACCACTTCACTGGGAACACTGATTTCTCAGTACTTGAACCACTGAATAATTGTTCTTTTTCCTGTCACTATTCTCACCTTCTCCGTCAACTTCCTGTATCCATTTCTCCTACTGGAGTTACAGTTAAGACATCTTTCCTTTCTGATTTTTGATCTCTCCACAGAGTCTCAAATCCATAGAAGCTAGTATGGAAATATTACACAATGGAGACTGGGAAATGTAATTTAAATTTCTTTTTTTTCAGATCTAGCGCTGCAAAATTTAGCACACAAGGGTATGTATGGGGCTCAGTAGACACCAGAAAAATAACCAGCATAAGAGATGATTGCAAAACTGAGTAAACTATTTAAAAAATATTAAAAAAAAAATAATAATTAGTCCATATATATTATTAAGTTTTTCAGAGTTTAAATTCTCTCTTTTTTTATATTTCTTAACCTAATCATTCATTTTGTGAGTGATACTTCCTCTTATATAGGCATCATTTTTCATTTGAGAATCAATGAAATTGTGATTAGCAATTTGCACTTTTACACGGCACAAAATCTTGAATCCTTTATTCTTTTAAATTGGTAAAGTATTCGTACTAAAGTCATGACAAATAGAACCTAAAGGGAACAGCCTCTGCCTTAGGTAAACATTTGTGCAAAACAACACAGTTTTGCTGAAAATTTCTTCTAAATAACATCCGATGGCATATTAACGAATAACTTTATGATGGCAGTAGAAAGCAGAGTGATATATTAGAGCCTGGTGGATTTTGCTTGATACCAGGCATGAGAAAATAATGACTGCTCCCGTACACCTGACCATTGCAGTACAAAATTCACTTTGACATTCCCTTTTGATGCTATTGACACGAGAGAGATAATCATAAAGCTATCTTTTTAATTAGGCCAATAATTTACTAGAACAATTTAGTTTTACAGAATCAGTGTAACTAAAGTGTGTATTATATTTCATTTCATCTATCATTATTCCAATTTTATTTATTTATTTATTATTCATTCTTAATGTTTAATATGTTTTCAAAGAATAATAAGGAATCAGAATAACATCAGTGTAACAACTAGATAATATAAATTATATACATATATAATTAAATAATTCAAAATTGTGTTTCAGTTTTATGAGCTTTAGAAGTAAAAACATTAAATGTTTCATATGCAAAGGTGATATTTTTTTTCAATAACATATGGTCTGGTTGTTTTTCTACTAGAAATGATAGAATTACAAGGTCAATTTGATCTTTGGCCCTTGGTTATACAGAGAGAACGTTTCCTCTGAAAAGATTGGCTCAGTTCCTGAGGAAAAGGAGGAAATCATGCAAATCACAGTATATGAAAAAGCATCAGAAATAGTTTCATTCAGAACCTTAGCTATAACAGTACTTGAGGTCCTAGGAATCTCACTTATTCATGGGTTTTTCCTCATTCATCTTATTCCAGGAATTCTGCTGAGAGAAACAGATCTGAAACTACATGAGAAAATCTTGCTTTCCAGGAAATATTTTTAAAATCCCATTCAAGGTCTAGAACTGTTCTTTCTAATGCATTCACCACTAGCTACATGCAGCAACTTAAATTAGTCAAAGTTAAAGTACAAACTCAGTTGTGCAGCTTACACTGTCTTGGGTCCATAGTTGTATGTAACTAGGGGTGATGATTATATTGGACAAGACAAATGAGGGAAGTCCATCATCTCTGATAGTTCTATTAGGTAGTGCTGGTCTGAAATAAGATAAAGTGAGGACATGGTAGTTTTACAATTGTGATCCCAGGTACTCATTAGAGATGGCTTTTCATGTAATAGCTAATAAACATGTTGTCAAACAAAACATACCTACTTTGAATACCTATCTAGAAATGAGCTTATCTTTGAAATAGACAGGAATAAAACAGGAGATATTAGAGTCAGAATGTAGTTTGAAAACCTATAGCCTATTCTGGAAAAGTCATAACTTTCACATACTTTTTTTTTCCTTTTTTAAGAAATAGAAAGCAACTGTTATTTAGTCATTGATAAGCTTTAAAAAATTAATACATCTTCAAATACCCATTTTAGAAGAAACAATCTAACTCATCAGTTCAGCTCAGTTCAATTGCTCAGTCATGTCTGACTCTTTGCCACCCCATGGACTGCAGCACACCAGGCTTCCCTGTCCATCACCAACTTCCAGAGCTTGCTCAAACTCATGTCCATCAAGTCAGTGATGCCATCCAACCATCTCATCCTCTGTTGTCCCCTTCTCCCCCTGTCTCCAATCTTTCCCAGCATCAGGGTCTTTTCCAAGGAGTCAGTTCTTTGCATCAGATGGCCAAAATATTGGAGCTTCAGCATCAGCATCAGTCCTTCCAATAAAAATTCAGGACTGATTTCCTTTAGGATTGACTGGTTTGATTTCCTTGCAGTCCAAGGGACTCTCAAAAGAGTTTTCCTCAACAGCACAGTTCAAAAGCATCAATTCTTCAGCTCTCAGCTTTCTTTATAATCCAACTCTCACATCCATACATGACTACCAGAAAAAAACATAGCTTTGACTAGGTGAAACTTTGTGGGCAAAGTAATGTCTTTGCTTTTTAATAAGCTGTCTAGGTTGGTCATAGCTTTTCTTCCAAGCAGCAAGTGCCTTTTAATTTCATGGCTGCAGTCACCATCTGCAGTGACTTTGGAGCCCAAGAGAATAAAATCTGTCACTGTTTCCATTGTTTCCCCATCTATTTGCCATGAAGTGATGAGGCCAGATGCCATGATCTTCATTTTTTGAATGCTGAATTTTAAGGCAGCTTTTTCACTCGCCTCTTTCACTATCACAAGAGGCTCTTTAGTTCTTCTTCACTTTCTGCCATAAGGGTGGTGTCATCTGCATATCTGAGGTTGTTAATATTTCAATAACCTGGTTCTTTATCATGAGTTAATTAAAGTCTATAGCACAAGTTTATTCTCACTTCTGCATGAATATATCTGGTTTTCATTTTTTTCTGAAAATGATCTTCTTAATAGTTACTGGTAAAGTCAGTTTCCTTCGACTAGGATAGCTTTTTTGCACAAAACGGAAAATAGAGATATCTCAATACCCTGTGATACCTGTGAGGAAATTTGCTTTTTTCTTTCCTTTGGTGTCATGAACAGTTAGTCAGAAAACTGCTTTATCTCTTCACATCCCCCTAACCAACTGAAAACAAAAATCAGCAACACTATTTTTCACTAACTGTAAGTACTAAGTGATTATGGCATCTGCATTCATTAGGAATAAAAGAACATATGAAGAGTTACATGATTCCTTGTTTGGGAGCCCCAGGTACTTTGTAGGGAGTATTAAAAATTTGAATTGGATATCAAAATCATTCATTCCTGTATCAGTATCTTACCTCAAAAACCTAGAAAGGATTTTTGTTGTTCCTTTATTTCTTATTGTTTGATGAGATTTTCTAGAACAAAGAGAACACCAGTTTATCTCATCACCAGTAAATACTTCAAATTTTGTATTGCCCAATCCCAACAAAATATCTGATTGTACAGACTAGGTAGTTTCAAATAAATTAGAGACTTCTATCATATATATTGTCCACTTGCTCTGCAATATAAAGGTTATAAGTACTGGTGTTTCAACCATAAGCAAAAAGAAAAAAGTTAAATGACAAATATACACTATAATATAAAATCAAATAGTGCTTAATGTTATAAGGAAAAATGTAGTGTATAAGATATACCTAGTGTTACATGTAGAACAAGTTTTAAAACCAGGTGATCAAGGAAGTTACTGAAATCGTGAAAATTTGTACATAAATTTAAATGAAAAGGCTTGAATACACTTAATAAGAAGACTAAATTCAACTGCTGATTAAGTGTCTTCTGTCTTTATCAGTTCAAATGGAGAGAAAAATTTACTGAAAATACACAAAGGATGAATACTTCATCATATCCCATGATTATATTGAACTTATCCAACTGATAACTCCGCATTGATTTCAAAGGATCTCTATGCCCAGATCAGATTTACAGAGATGCGGAGGTAAGTGAGAAATTGAACCAACTATACTTGCCATCCAATATGTTTTATTTGGTATTTTTAAGACAGTTGAACTTAACATTTTCTAAGGTTAAAAAATTTAAAACTGGAGAGTATTTGTACGGTGTTATGGAACTTGAAGTTATTTTTGCAAGATTGATATTTTTTTAAATAAATAATTAAAGAATTCTTATTTTTCTTCTAATAAAATATTACTGAAAACTTTTGTGTAAATAAAACAACTCTTCATCTCATATCTTGAAAAAAACTTGTTAAATACTAAGAAATTATTGATTTATAAGCCTAGGAGATATATTATAGTTGGGGCATTTAATGCTATTAAGCAGTGTAAAAAATCTATGTGAATAGTTAGATATAGTTCAGAAATTCTTTGTTTGCGTGTGTTCTTAAGTAAATCTGTTCACAGTGGTAGTTATTCCTGGGATCACACAAATATCATATGAAAATTCAACTTCATCCTCAAACACCATAAATATCTTAGCAAATATCCTTTATTTAAATAAAAAAAAAAATTCTGCTCTTCATTGTTAGGGATTCTTCCTACCACTGCAGTGCTTTTCCTTAAAGAAAGATAGTAGGATTGAAACACTCATGCATACTCAGTCACTCAGTCATGTCCAACTTTCTGCAACCCCATGGGCTATATAGCCTGCCAGACTTCTCTGTCCATGGAATTTTTCAGGCAAAAATACTGGAGTTGGTTGCCATTTCTTCCTTCAGGGTATCTTCTTGATACAGGGATCGAACCCACCTTTCCTGCATCTCCTGCATTGACAGGTGGATTCTTTACCACTGCTCCACATGGGAAGCCTGAAATACTCATAGACATCTATAAATACCATGTTTTGATATATTTTTTGAGAGGGATAGAATCTCTTTAGATGGCAAATTTCAAATAATGCCAAATGACCTTCCCTCACCCCTAATTATCATCATATACTATATTTGTTTCCATAAATTCTCCTAATTTTAATATTCATTTATGTATCTATATGTTTATTATCTTATTCTATCTGTAAATAGGTTTTGAGAATACTTATCACAAAAATTTTTTTAAGTGTTTGAGTCTTGAGATATCAAATACATGTTATCAAACATCTTTTAATTATCACATGAATAAAGAAATAAAACTTAATTCCTAGGAATTCATAATTGTCTTAAATATGCAATTTGTGATTAAAATAATAAAAAAATTAAAAATAGAATAAATATACATTTTGCAATTATATATGATTTAATTGACAGATAATTCTAATAGCATAGATGCACACATATATGCATCTGTATGACACAGACCTATTACTCATTAAGCATTATCAATCATGTTTTTTATCTTATCTGTTACAAACTTTTCTTTCCATTTCAATTACATTTCTAAATAACAGCTTATATTTTAAAAATTTGACAGGTTGTTGTTTACCAAAAAAAAAAAATATTCTTCACAAAAATGAAGGGACTGTTTTCTGTCTTGATCTATCTTTGAACAGAGAAATCCTACTGATTTTATGATGAGCTTCAAGGGGCACAGAACAAGATGAAACAAGCCTAGAGCTACTGAGATCTGCCAGGCTGCAAGCATGATTTGGTATATCACTGTGGTCTCTTAAAAGAGAACAATAATATATAGTGTTTGTGAACTTAATACTCTGCATTTCTCTATGCTTATACTCACAGTGATATTTTCTGTGAGTGAATTTCTTGTTCCCAAAACAAAATTTGTAATGACTTGAAAACTTTTTAGTAATGAAACTTATTTTTATAGCTTGTATAAGGAAGCAACATAGAAAACAGGAAAAAATAATAATCGTTGATTGAATAATTTTTTGTGTTATTTAAGATAGATTCCATATTGTCTTGGAAGTGTGTTTTTATCCAGTCATTCAAAAATTCAGTCATTCAATCAACTTTTTCTGTAAAATTAACCAACATTTTTATGTTGGACTAAATAATAATTGTGCAAATTTTATTCTCTGTGAATGTTTATAAGCTGACATGGAGAAGAAAAGAAATAAAAAGTTTGATAAATATAAGGTAGTGTTTATCAGTAGAGCTTTCTGCAATGATGGGATTATTGAATATCTGCACTATTCATTAGAGCAGCCACTAGGCATGTGTGGCTATTGATCACTTGAAATGTGGTTAGTATAATGAATAAACTAATATTTAGATGGTATTTAATTTTTAGTAACTTAACCACATTTTTTTAGTGGTCATCATACTGGACAATGAAGATATAAGAAGTCAAATGTTATTAAATATTGGGAAATAAGTATACCTTACACATTTTCATAAAAAAAAAAAAAAAACTCTTGATTTTTGAAAATACTCCTTCTTTGACTTAGAACTTTTCTAGAAGATGGAAATATATATATGAGAAAATAAGACAGGATAATTCACTCTTCACATCTAGAAAAGTGAAACAGAAAATAAATATGTACTATATCTACTTGTGATAACTGTTATAATCAAAAATGCTAACAGAAGCTAACACAATAAAAACTCTCTACAGGGTACACTTTATATATGGGGGGCAAGTTAGGCTTTTATGATAAATTAGCATCTGAATACAAATTTAAACAAAATGAGACTAGAGAGGCATATTGATAATTGAAGAAAAATTTTTCAGGGAAGATATAATAAACACATGTGCAAAAGCCCAGTGGCAGACATACTCTATGGTTGTCCCATGATGCCCAATTTCTGATATTTATGCCCTTGTGTAATCTTGATTGTGGGCAGAAATGTGACCTGCTATTAATCAACAGAGTAATAAAAATGTAATTGCATGTCGCTTTTCTAATTATGTTGGGAAAGTATCTATCTCACTAGGACACTATATATCTGGCTGACTCTTTTGACATAAGTAGCCACGTTGAAGAGGCTTATGTGGCAAGAAGCTGAGGATAGCCTCCAACCAACAATTAGCTAAAAAATGAAGGCAGCTTCTGGGTGACAGCCAGCAAGAAACCAAAGTCATCAGACCAACAATCCTCAAGGAACTGATTTCTGCCAATATAAGTTTACAATGAGATGGTTCCAAATCCAACCTCAATGAGATGGCCACCACAGCTGACACGTGGCTTGCAGCCCTAAAGAAGATGACCCAGTTAGATCATGCCCAGACCCCTGACCTAAGGTTTTGCTGTTGTTCAGTCTTTCAGTCATGTATGACTCTTTGCAATCCCACGGACTCTAGCACGCCAGGCATCCTTCACTATCTCCTGGTATAGTCCTTCACTATCTTCCGGAGTCTGCTCAAACTCATGTCCATTGAGTCAGTGATGCCATCCATCATCTCATCCTCTGTCATCCCTTTCTCCTTCTGCTTTCAATCTTTCCCAGCATCAGGGTCTTTTCCAATGAGTCAGTGTTTCATCATATCAGGTAGCCAAAGTATTGGAGCTTCAGCTCCACCATCAATCCTTCCAATGAATATTCAGGGTTGATTTTCTTTAGGATTGACTGGTTGGATCTCCTTGCAATCCAAGGGACTCTCAAGAGTCTTCTCCAACACCACAGTTCAAAAGCATTAATTCTTCAGCACTCAGGCTTCTTTATGGTCTAACTCTCACATCCATACATGACTAGTGGAAAAACCATAGCTTGGACTAGACAGACCTTTGATGTCAAAGTAATGTCTCTGCTTTTTAATATGCTGTCTAGATTGGCCAGAGCTTTTCTTCCAGGGAGCAAGTGTCTTTTAATTTCAAGACTGCAGTCACCATTCACAGTGATTTGAGAGCCCAAGAAAATAAAGCCTATCACGGTTTCCATTGTTTCCCCAACTATTTGCCATGAAGTGATGGGACAGATGTCATGATCATAGGTTTTTGAGTGTTGAGTTTTAAGCCAGCTTTTTTACTTTCCTTTTTCACCTTCATCAAAAGGCCTCTTGACTTCTCTTCACTTTCTGCCATAAGGATTAACATCAAGATGGTGGAGTAGAAGGATGTGGGCTCCTCTCCTTTGACAGCACCAAAATCTCAGCTAGCTGATGAATGGCCATTGACATTTTTAAGGACACCTATTTAAGGACAAAGGAAAATCCCCAACAAGAAGGTAGGAGGGGCACAATCACATTTAGTATCAAACCTCATACCTGCCAAAGGTGGCAGGAGAGGGCAATAATAGTAACAAGGAAGACCTGAAGTTGGAATAATCTGGATGAATATTGAAGATGGCCTGAACTGGAGTAATAGTAGTGAAAGTGCTGAGAAGTGGAAAGAATTTTGCATAGTTTGGTAAACGTGGCACAAAGGATTTGCTATTACTAATGGATTGGAGTGTGGATTATGAAAGAGATTACAATGACCCTAAAAATTTTTGCTTTCTAGATTTGCACAGCAATTGTCATTGAATACATCTATTAGTAATTTTTTATATAATTATCCAAACTGTTTTGGTTACTTAGCTCTACTGTAGCTATATTTAACTGCCTACTATATGTCAGAGTAAAGTAAATGACTCATTAAATATAAATGCATGCATAATTTGTGCAGTCCTACCAAAATCTATTTTCAACTTTTTGTATTTCTATGTTTGCTTCATATTGTTTTAATAGGGATTATTAATACACTCTTAGTGGATATAAACCATAAATAAAAGAAATGTGAATATATTATAATGGTTTACCATTGAGGAGAAAAATAAATGCAAAAAATATTAGGCTTTTATCTGCTTATTAATTCATTGACATTTTCCATATAAAAAATAACATAAATCCTATTATCTGCTAAAATACCTACATAGTTCTTTTAGGGTTATATTTTTAAATTAAATACAAAGTCTAAAATGAAGTGAAAAGTGGCCTCATGATTCATTTTTTCTAAGAATAACCAAATGCTGATTATAAATACATATTTACAAAAATAAACACAAAAAGGTATTTTAAAGTGTTTAAACCCCCAAATATATCTTGGATTCATAATTTTGCCTTCATTTCTATAATCATGTGTTATTTTTGTCCAACTATCTCTTTTCTTACAACACAGAACATATATAAAATTTTCAGTAGTAAAAAAGGAGCTATTAGAATAATTTTTTAATTACAAAATAAATGACATACTCTTAACAAAATAAGTAAAATTATATCTCCCTATACAGATGTATTTGAAGCCATTCTTTTCAGGCTCATTTCAGCCCCAAGATCTTAGAAAAAAAAAAAATGAACTTCAGTGATAACTTAATGATAACAAATTAATTATGTAGGCAGGACTGGTCTTTAATCATTCAAGAGTCACTTTTTTATGAAATGACTTAGTATTTCTTCTTCAGAAATCCTCAGCACAGTAAAACAGGGGAAAATAAAATAATATCTATAATATCTATCTTTTATCTATTTATCTATATGTACAGTCATACGGACTCATGTATGTATGGAACAAGGTTTCATGAATTTGTGTCTTAAATAGATATGCATTTTCATCTTGACTTATTTAGCACAATAACAGTTTTAAATAATTCACACATGGTTGCTTCAGAAGAGTTATTGCTTTTTAAATAAAGGTTAACTACTCTGGAAACCAAGCATAAAATTATTTGTAGTATAGACATTTGAAGATTAGCAGCTCTTAAACAAACTCACATCTTAAGAAAATCAGAGTAACATTTCAACTCACTGTATTTTAGCCACAAAATGTACTTCACTGTTGTAGAAATATTATGATGGTAGATCCCTAAATCATTTGACTATGGACATAAACATATTACTAATTAGTGAAATGTATTGTACAAGGTTGCGATGGGAAGGATAAAACAGGCAAAATCAAAAGTGTGAATATGCCCTTTATGGATTAAAAAATGTAGTAGACTAATTTACTTTTAAAGCATATTTCATGGTATTTTGAAAAGGCATTATAGTTTTACAGAAATAATTCCAATAACATCCTTCTAAGCATACATTTTGAAGAGGATAATAAGCTGTTTCCCTTTCTGAATTTCAGGATCTCTTATATGAAATATTTCAGCGAAAAAAATTTTCCACACTGTATTTTATTTTTCTGGCAATAAATGAAATAGTTTTGAACCATTGTTTGTATTTAGTATTTTTCTTTTGATATTTCTTTTTTAAAATACAATTACATATGATGCTAATGGAAACCAAGAATTATATATACTCAATCTAGAACACTGATGTCATCCTTTTGTTCCTTTAATCATTAGTATTCAAGTACAAGTATTAGGTAGGAAGTTAGCATGAGCAGCAATGGGTGGCCTAGCTGAAAACAACTTATGCTGATCTCTAATCCCTATCTCAGTACCCTAGTGTGGCCCAGGAGAGCTCACAGATATGCTACAAAATAACCACGGAGACTTTTCTAACTCTGGCATATCCTCATTTCAGGCACAGAGGTCTTCAAGTGACCTTAGGCGGTCAGGAGCCCATTAAAAGTTCATAAATATTCTCTACATGTATCTATCTGATTATAATAGACTGGATTATGGGAAAGACATGCACAACATAGTCTATTGCTATGTAATTTGCAAGTGTCAATCAAGACTGTCAGTCCACGCCCACCTAGATGAATATGTAACAGCCCTGTCTTGAAAACCCCATACATCACCATTCCAGCACCAGTGCCTCTCTTGGCTTGGCCCACCTCTTCCTTGTTCTTTCTGTTCTTTCTGTTCTTTCTCCAATAAACTTGTTTTTCCCATGTGTAAGACCTAAGATTCTTCTTTGTGTCCTTACCAAGAACCAAGACCCACGAGAAAGGGTCCTCATCAACTCTCCCTATCCAGTAGGTAACATAAGGAGAAAATACAGGCACCGCCACTTGCAATGCAGTTACATGTTAGGCAGTAACTAGTTATCACATGCAGTCTCACTCACAGGTCATAATAAAGTGTGGATAGAAAGTATGGCAATGAACAAGTGACTTTTGCCTGTCTTTCCCCAAATGTGGTCTATGAAAATTCTGATAAACACCTACTATTTTATTATTTCATTAGAATTAGGTTTGGACATCTGTGTTTTAATGCAATTGTTACGCACAATAACATTTAAGATGTACTTAATTCTGTTGTCAAAAAACATACAATATTTGTAAGTT
This sequence comes from Cervus elaphus, assembly GCF_910594005.1. Lineage (NCBI taxonomy): Eukaryota > Metazoa > Chordata > Mammalia > Artiodactyla > Cervidae > Cervus > Cervus elaphus. The sequence goes on along the minus strand of NC_057844.1, from coordinate 7,727,234 downwards.
GAATTTTATAATTTTGTAATATTACCTTCCTAGATTCCCTTGTTGCTCTTTGCTTAATGATTATCTTGAATATGGAGTGTCATGGATGGGAAATGAGGGCATTAAGAAATATACAAGCTTCAACCAAACTACGTGAATCAGAAATATTTTTTAAAAGCATCTCGTTTTATGAAATTATCATGTAATTATAGAAACATTAAACAACCACTATCTTTCTTTGCTAAAATCAAAAAAACAAGAAAATATCTATGTCATTTAAAGCAGCTGACTCCTTTAAAGAAAACAACTAATTCTAAATGTCTTTGATTTTTAGTAAGATTTGGCTGTATTAGGGAAAAAAAAAAAATTCCTAATGTACTTTCTCCAAAGAATGGTTATCAAGTATTTATTTAGAAATTAAATTTCTTACTTAAGTAAGTTCTTATAAAAAAGAATCCTACATATAATGCAGACAGAAGCATTTGTGCCATTTTCTGCAGCTTCCCTTAAATCACCTTGTGAAATTCTCCATGACTTTACAGGACAGTTTGAAAACCATCCTTCTAAGCATATAAGCAAACTAAAATGCCTCTACTGTGTATAAGTAATAAAAGTGTGACAAGAGATGGGTGTAAGACAGTAAGTGTGATATTGCTCACACTTCAATAAAGCATTAGAGTGCTTAGACACACTGTCTTTAAACACTGGAATCGAAAGCTAAAACATGTACAACTATTGGCATTTCATGACATTTGCTATCACTGTTTCTCTATGGTCTAGAGAATATATCATGTCTGAAGCTTCAGCAAACTCAACTACTACTTCGTAATGATTGCTATCATTAAGTTTCTCACAAATATTTAATCTGAAAATTATGTTACTTTTGTTCCTTCAGAATCTCTAGTCTGGTGATGTTATTCATTTATTCACACTCAATTACAAGTAACTGGATTTTTCTTAGAGTCTGTTGAAGAAAAGTCGTCTTCCAGAGTGAAATCAAAGTCTAAAACTCAGCTATATTTTTCATTCCAGAAATTAATTGGAGATTATTCAGTGACATTATTATTATTAAGCAACTGAACTTACTTCATCTTTTCCATATCAGAAGGTATCTCTCACTACTTTTGGCTGCTCCCCAAGGAGAGCTGAGATGCCAGCAGCATTTTGATATATTTGCTTGGAAACTTTTTCAAAATATAAATTTTTTCACATAATCTAAAAGAAACGTTGGTTCTCTTTGAGAGAAAATCTTTGAGGAAGATCTGTTCTTGTGATCAGATACACCATTTAAGGAGAGAGTAATAAGGCAGACATTTTTCACCCTAAATCTACCTTAAAATGTTGTCAGTTAGATGTACAAACATTATAGCTGATTACTCTCTTATCCTATAGAACTATATAAAACTATTTTGATAGTCCAGGTTATAATCATCATATTTAAAGATTTAACATTACTGAGTAAACAATATTTCTTAATGTTAATATTTGTGAGTAAAATTATTATCTAAGTTTATAAGTGTGTGTGTATGTGCTTAGACATGCCTTACTCTTTGTGACTCTATGGACAGCCCCCCAGGTCCCTCTGTCCATGAACTCTATCAGGCAAGAACACTGGGGTGGATTGCCATTTCCTCTTCCGAGGGATCTTCCCGACCGACCCAGGCACTGAACCATGTGTCTTGTATCTTGTGCTCCGGCAGGTGGATTCTTGACCCCTAGTATTTTTATTTAAAGATACACAAGGCATTCAAAATTGATTTTGTTTTTCTAATATACGTGAATCCACATTTTCAGATTCATACTTTTCATAATGAAAAGTAAAAATATAAAGCTTAAATAAGCAGTGCTCAAATGTACACTCTAAAAGCAAGTAATTACTATAGAATATAATGTACAAGGCAGAAATATTAGTTGAGAACCACAAGTGTATCTTATCCAATAGTAGAAATGAAAAAGGAATTTCATACTCAGTAAGAAGACAGGGTTTGCATTTGCCACACAATACTAAAATAGACTGAAATTATACATACAATATCCACCCCTGCCCCAAGAACAAAGCATTTGATGGTCGACTACCACTTTATTCTGAAAAATTCTGAAAAATCCTGTGATTAACAACTGCATAATATCACCCTCAATATCACCACCCAAGAAGGGTGCTTAAGAAAACCATAATTAATTCTTAAGACAACAAAGCTGACCTATTTGTCATAACTGTGATGATCAGGCATTAAAACTGAGTAAAGACAGAACTTTAAGAACAGAAACAGTACTGTCTCTTCTGTCAGTTTATGACAGTTTTCAGTGTCTTTGAAAGCATCTTTTCTGTGAAGTGTAACCAGTACAGTCATTTTCTAGCTGGGGTACTGGAAACCTAGCTAGAATATTCTTCCCCTAATTGTGACTATAAGGTTCCCTGTACAGGTAAAAGACATTTTGCCATTTCTCTTGTTAGACTTTTAAGTCAATTTTAAAGCCCCCAATGAAGCTAAAAACTAAGTCTTTTTTGATAGTTTCAGTTGTAGCTATGTTCCGAGTCCAAGTTCCTATGACTTGGTGCACACAGACCAGTAAATCAAGAGAAGTGTTATGGAGGCAAGGAATAGAATTTCTTTTCAGAAAGCCAGCAGATAAAGATGATGGTGGACCAGTATCTTTAACGACCATCATGCCCAGGTTTAGATACTATTTTTTTTTAATAGAACAAAGAAGAGGAGGTTAAGATGTAAAATAAAAAAAGGTGATAAGTTGTTGCAAATATTTCCTGGTTCTGGCCAGACTCTAGAGGGGGTATGATAATTTCTTCCTTCCTGCAACCAGTTACAGGTATGCCTAGTCAGAATGCTTCCTATGAATTTAAATAAATGCATTTTAGTTTAATATTCAGGCAGGGAGGCAGGGTTTCCTGGATGTGTGGCAAAATGTATGCATGTCCATTTGTGCTAAGTTGCTTCAGTCATGTCTGATTCTGTGTGACATTATGGACTATAACCCAAAAGACTCCTCTGTCCACGGGATTCTCCAGGTAAAATACTGGCCATGCATTTCTTCAGGGGATCTTCCTGACCCAGGGATCAGACCTGAATCTCTTTCATCTACCTGCGTTTGCAGGTGGGTTCTTTACCACTAGCGCCACCTGGGAAGCCCTACATTGTGTATACTTTAAGCTATCTGCAACATCCCTTTAGTGATTAACTTGTAGAAAAAGCAAAGATTAAAGCAGAAGAAACACATCCAGTATAGAATCAGATTTGTTCTTCCCTATTACAGCTACAAGTGTAGGAAGGGGATAACATAGAATGTAGGCTTTCCAGGTGGCTCAATGGGTAAAGAATCTGCCTGCAGTGCAGGAGACACAGGTTAGATCCCTGAGTCTGGAAGATCTCCCGGAGTAGGAAATGGCAACTCACTCCAGTATTCTTACCTGGAGAATCTCATGGACAGAGGGACCTGATGGGTTACAGTGCATAGAGTCACAGAGTCGGACATGACTGAAGTGACATAGCACAAAAAATAGTCCCCATCACAAAGAGATACACGGTGTCTCTGCAGTAAGAGTTACACACAGCCCAAAGACACATTTTAATACAGAAACAGAAAAACCCATTGAACAAGCAACTGCACTGAACAGAACAAATCCAGGAATTAGAGTGGCACAGGCTAGATTAGGGTTTACAATTATATTTACTCAGGAAAATGTGATTTTATTGTGAATTGGAAATAAAATGTGTTCTAATGTGTCCATTTAGTCATAAATAATCCCTTTAGGCGACAATGTGGTATATTAATGTGACTCTTTTAATGTGACACAGAAAATGGTCAAAAAAGGAAAATGTTAATACAAAAATTATACAAAAGAAGAATTGCATTAGACTTAATTTCCAGATGTCTAAATATTTTGTTTTAAAGCTAACATTAAAAAATATATATACTTGTTTCAGGAAATGAAATGATTTTCCCTTTAACCACACAATATTTAATAATCAGGAAATTTGCTTCCTAGTACATATTTTGCTGTGCAGCTGCTAAGTCATGTCTTACTCTGCGACCCTGTGGACTGCAGCATGCCAGGCTCCTCTGTCCTCCACCGTCTCCCAGAGTTTGCTTAAACTCCTGTCCACTGAGTCAGTGATGCTATCTAACTCTCTCAATCTCTGCCACCTCTTCTCCTGGCATCAGGATCTTTTCCGATGAGTTGGCTCTTCACGTCAGGTGGCCAAAATATTGGAGCTTCAGCTTCAGGGTCAGTTCTTCCAGTGAATATTCAGGACTGATTTCCTTTATGATTGACTGGTTTGATCTCCTTGCAGTCCAAAGGACTCTCAAGAATCTTCTCCAACACAATTCCACAGCAACAATTCTTCAGCACTCAGCCTTCTTTATGGTCCAAATCTCACATCTCTACACAACTACAGGAAAAACCATAGCTTTGACAATACAGACCTTTGTCTGCAAAGTACTCTTTTAATTTCATGGCTGCAGTCATTGTCCACAGTGATTTTGGAGCCCTTAAAAATAAGCATATTTTAAATGTGCATAAGTTGAATCCAGAATATTTTAGTGTGTTATGTGTGTTTTTTCTATAAAAGGAATAAACAACACATTAATGTTGCTTGATATATTAAGATAGCTTTGATGAACTGGTTGTATTTACTCAATTCCACCTGGGCAATGGAGTTGACCATCTTTACTTTCTTTATCAATCTGAATTAATTTCTTCCAGTTAAAAAATAAATTAATATTGAAAGCAAAACTTACAAAGCCCAGCATTATCTTTTATTTAAAATGTTCTGCATGATTTAACTATACCTAAAACATGCCTTGGAAGAATAAAATTTTTCTGCTTCTTTCACTGTAGCTAGTTATTTGGAATGGCTATGAAATTTCAAATCTACCAACAGTCCAGGAATGGTAAACATGGGAACTGAGATTTCATTGCTATCTGCTTGTCTGATTTTTTCCTGATATTAAGATATTTAATAATATCTTAATTATTATTAAACTTGGTCAGAGACCAAGTGGTTGCACTGAACCCAGTTCTCTGGGGTTCACTTCTCAGTATACCCAGGACTCCTTTCTATGATGACCGTGTCTGAGTATTCATTCTTTGTAGATATGTTTTTCTTTCCTTTTTATTTTAAAAAATCTTAGATTCACTGGAAATTTGCAAATACACTAGCCAGAATCCACGTACCCTTCACTCTGTTTCTCCCAATGATTGTATCTTATATAACTAGAACTTAATATTAAAACTAGGAAATTGACACTGATAAATGTGTGTGTTCTATGCAATTTCTCTTGTGTATAGATTAACATAACAGGAAGCAAATTGCATAACTACTTCCACCACCACAAAGGTCTCTCTTGCCACTACTGTATCTTTTTCCACTCGACCATTCTGAATCCCTGTCAAACACTAATGTAATCTCCATCTCTGTGACTGTGTCTTTTTGAGGTTATATAAATGGAACCATGCAGTATGTGGCCTTTTTAGACTGGCTTTTTCCGTGAACATAATGCCCTTGAGATTCATCCAAGTTGCTACATGTAATGATAAGTCATTTCTGTTTTTTGCTGAATATCTCATGGGATGGATATATCACATATTGAATAAACATTCACATACAGAGGAATATTCTGGTTGTTTCCTGTGAACTTTGGCTATTAAATATGAATAAGGCTATTGTAAATATTATTATAAGAATGTTTTATAACATTCCTCAGTGATCAATGCAAAGAAATATAGGAAAACAACAGAATGGGAAAAACTAGAGATCTCTTGCAGAACATTAGAGATAAACCAAAGGAATATTTCATGCAAACATGAGCACAATAAAGGACAGAAACGGTATGGACCTAACAGAAGCAGAAGATATTAAGAAGAGGTGGCAAGAATACACAGAAGAACTATACTAAAAATATCTTCATGACCCATGATCTTCATAACTGTGATGGTGTGATCCCTCACCTAGAGACAGATATTCTGGAGTGCAACATTAAGGGGGCCTTAGAAAGCATCACTATGAAGAAAGCTAGAAGAGGTGATGGAATTCCAGCTGAGCTATTTCGAACACTATACATGACACTGTTAAAGTGCTGCAGTCAATATACCAGCAAATTTGGAAAACACAGCAGTGGCCGCAGGACTGATAAAGGTCGCTTTTCACTCCAATCCCAAAGAAAGACAATGCCAAAGAATGTTCAAACTACCAGATAATTGCACTCATTTCACATGCTAGCAAAGTAATGCTCAAAATTCTCCAAGCCAGGCTTCAACATTATGTGAATGGTGAACTTCCAGATGATCAAGCTGGATTTAGGAAAGGCAAAAGGGCCAGAGATCAAATTTCTAACATCTATTGGATCACTGAAAAAGCAAGAGAGTTCCAGGAAAACATCTACTTCTGCTTTACTGACTACAATAAGCCTTTGATTGTGTGGATCACAACAAACTGTGGAAAATTCTTCAAGAAATGGGAGTACCAGAACACCTTGCCTGTCTCCTGAGAAAACTGTATGTAGGTCAAGAAGCAACAGCTAGAACCTGACATGAAACAATGGACTGGTTCCAAATTGGGAAATGAGTACATCAAGGCTGTATATTGTCACCCTGCTTGTTTAATTTATATGCAGAGTACATCATGAGAAATGCCAGACTGGATGAAGCACAAGCTGGAATCAAGATTGCTGGGAGAAGTATCAATAACCTCAGATATGTAGATGACACCACTCGTGGCAGGAAGTGAAGGGGAACTGAAGAGCCTCTTGATGAAAGTGAAAGAGGAGAGTGAAAAAACTGACTTAAAACTCAACATTCACAAAATGAAGGTCAAGGCATCTGGTCCTATCACGTCATGGCAAATAGATGGGGAAACAGTAGAAACAGTGACAAGACTTTATTTTGGGGGGTTCCCAAATCACTGCAGATGGTGACTGAGGCCATGAAATTAAAAGGCACTTGGTCCTTGAAAGAAAAGCTATGACAAACCTAGACAGCATATTAAAAAGCAGAAACATTGCTTTGCCAACAAAGGTCCATCCAGTCAAAGCTATGGTTTTCCTAGTAGTCATGTATGAATGTGAGAGTTAGACCATAAAGAAAGCTGAGGGCTGAAGATTTGATGCTTTTGAACTGTGGTGTTGGAGAAGACTCTTGGGAGTCCCTTGGACTGCAAGGTGATCAAACCAGTCAATCCTGAAGGAAATGAGTACTGAATATTCACTGGAATGACTTATGCTGAAGCTGAAACTCCAATACTTTGGCCACCTGATACAAAGAACTGACTTATTGAAGGCAGAAGGAGAAAGGGACGACAGAAGGTGAGATGGTTGGATGGCATCACCGACTCAATGGACATGAGTTTGAGTAAACTCTGGGGGTTGGTGATGGATAAGGAAGCCAGGCATGCTGCAGTCCATGGGGTCTCAAAGAGTTGGATACAACTGAGTGACAGAATTAAAATGAACTGAACGGAAGTTTCATTTCTCTGTGATAAATTCCCAAGAGTGTGATTTTTGAGTTGTATACAATTGTACTTTTTCCAGACAGCCAAAGTGTTCTTTCAGAGTTCTGTGCCAAATATGTTACCACCAGCAATGTATGAGAGACTGTTTTTCTGTATCCTTGCCAGTATTTGGTGGTGTCACATTTCTGGGGGTGGATGGGTCATTTTGATAAATGTGTCAAGATAGATCTTTGCCATCTAATTTGCATTTCCCTATTGGTTGCTGATGTTGAATATCTTAATAATGCTTCCACATACCTTTTTGATGAGTCAGTGTAATCTCTTCTTTTGCCACTTTTCTAATAGTATTTTTTTTTTTTTTTTTTTTTTTAGTTTTGATAATTCTTTCCATTTCTAGATATCACCCTTGCATTCACAGGATAAATCCCACTGGTAAAAGTATGAAATTCCTTGCACATATTTCTAAAAGCTTTTGCCAATATTACTAGGATAAACAACTGTTTCTATTTTTTGAGAGGTACTGGTATTCACTTTTTTCCTTTTATACTCTTTTTGTCTAGTTTTGATATGGAGATAATACCAGTTTCATGAAATCATTCCATATGACTGTCAGATATTAAAGTTTTGAATAGAATAGTTTACAGAATGATTAAAAAATTTTCAAAGATCACTTTCATTTTTATTTCTGTGAATTTGTATACATTAAATATTTTATGACTGTATTATGATAGCAATATCAGTTTCAGAACAAAATTAAGGGGAAGATATGAATATTTCTCATATATCCCTGGTCTGTACACAGGTGTAGGTACACACCTTACCAACATTTCCCAGCAGAGTAGTATGTATGTTATAACTGCAGATTATTGGCACATCATAATCATCCAAAGTCCAAAATTTCCATTACATTTCATTTTTGGTGTTGTAAATTCTATGAGTTTGGACAAATGTTTAATGACATTATAGTGTTGTGTGGAGCATTTTAACTGCCTTAAAATTTTCTGTATTCTTGCTATTCATCCTTCCTCTACCAACATCTGTCAACCACTGATCATTTTACTCTTTCCATTGTTTGGTCTTCTTCCAGAATGTCACATGGTTGGAGTCATACAATACGTATGATTCCGGTATGCATGATCTTTTTAGATTGGCCTCTTTTCCTTAGTAATATGCATTTAAGATTTCTCCACTCATGCATTTCAGTTCATTGATAGCTTATTTTAGTAATGAAGAATGCTCCGACGTCTAATGTACTGCAGTTTATGTATCCATTTACCTACTGAAGAACTCCTTAGTTGCCTCTAAGCTATGGGAACTGTGAATAAAGCTACTACAAACAGGTGTGTGCAGGTTTTGTGCACATATAATTACTTTGGGTAAATACCAAGGAGTGTGATTGATAAATCAGGTAGTAAGATTATATTTAATTTTGTAAGAAACTCTCAGTCTTTCTAAGTGACTGTACCATTTTTCATTCCCACCAGCAATAAATGAGGGTTCCTGTTGCATCTCCACATTCTCAGCAGCTTTTGGTATACCAGCATCTGGATTTTTGCCATTCTACTAAGTGTGCAGTGATATTTCATTGTTGTTTTAATTTATGTTTCCCTGATGATATACAGTACAGAACTTCTTTTCATATGCTTATTTGCCATCTGTATCTCTCCTTTGGTGAGGTATCTGTTAAGGGTTTTGTCCCATTTTTAATTCAGGATTTTTTGTTTTTTCTGCACTATTATTGCTGTTTTAAGAGTTCTTTGTGTATTTGAGATGACCATCCTTTATCAGAAGTGTCTTACAGGAATGTTTTCTCCCAGTGTTTGGCTTGTCTTCTCATTCTTTTGACATTGACTTTCACAGAGCATAATTTTAATTTTAGTGAAATCCAACTTATCACTTATTTCTTTCATGGATATTCCTTTGGTAATATATCTTAAAAGACTAAACTCTACACAAGGTCTCTAGCTTTTCTCCTAAGCAATCTTCTAAGAGTTTCATATTTCTTCTGTGATTTTGTGCTCATGCTCAGTAGCTTCCATGGTGTCCGACTCTTTGTGACCCCATGGACTGTATCCTGCCAGGCTCCTCTGTCCATGGGATTTTCCAGGCAAGAATACTGGAGTGGTTTCCTATATCCTCCTCTAGGAGCTTTTCCTGACCCAAGCATTGAACCTGTGTCTCTTGCATCTCCTGCATCGGCAAGAGTGTTCTTTACCACTAGCAGCACCTGGGAAGCCCTTTTGTGTTTTTTCATATAGCTATATGATCCATTTTGAATTAATTTATATGAGAAGCACATCTGTGCCTAGAATTTTTTAATGTGGGTGACTATTTACATTAAATACTTTAGCATTTATCTGTAATGTAACCACCCAAATCAGTGGGAAAAAAAAAAAGCATAGCAAGAATATTTAACATGTATAACTGAATATTTTTTAAACATTATTTGAATTAATGTATTTTATAATATAGCATACATTTATACATAAACAAAATTTTGTCTTATATCTTACCCAGGATATATAACCATAGGGAAGGATGATTACTACATATTTATTAATAGATACTTTGCAGTTATTTATTAAGTGTTTGAGGTTAAAATAATATACCTACTTTGCTGTTATAATTTACTGTCACTGGCAAAAATGCCTATGTTATGCCTAATAGATAAAGTGGACTTCTATGCTTACATCCAGAAAAGAAATTAATTTAATTTGTCATTGCACTCAATGATATATAAATTTAAAGCATTATGTTTACTTAAATAAGAACTTTGATTCAAAAATTACTCCAATTCTCTCCTGTGACATTAATTTTTTAATCATGAATTATTTCTACTATAAAGTCGTGCTTTAAATTTCCTGTCTTAAAGTGGAACAAAATTTCCTGAAAAAACATTTTGTCTCTTACCCTTATATTCCCTTTCTGTGATAACTCCTTACTGTATTCTCCAGAGCAAAAGTTCAGTGACAGTGTCCATACTTTTTCTCCTGACTCTTTCTCCTTTAATTTTTTTGTCAACTACTCTACTTGCACTTTGGCTCCCACTGTTTTGCTGAATCATATTTATCAACTTATAAAATGTACCCCTATTACCCAGTCCTGTGTCCGTTTCTGTTTTCTTCTCTATTTAATGAGTTTGATCTATTTACCTACATGTGCCTTCTTGAAATTTTTCTTTCTCTTGGCTTCATCCCTGAATTCATTGTTATTGTTGTTCAGTCACTCAGTCATGTCTGACTCTTTGTGACCCCATGGACTGCAGCACTTTAGACTTGCCTGTCCTCCATTATCTCCTGGAATTTGCTAAAACTTCCTGTCTGTTGAGTTGGTGGTACTATCTGACCATCTCACCCTCTGCTGCTCCCTTTTTTTGCCTTCAAACTCTCCCTGAATCAGGGTCTTTTCCAATGAGTCATTGCTTCTCATCAGGTGGCCAAAGTAATTGCAGTCTAATCATGAGAAAGATATCAGAAAACTCCACTAGGAGAATGTTATACATGTTTGACCAGTATTTTTCAAAAAGGTAGAAAGTCCTCCAATCTAGAACCCTGAAATATATTCACATAAATACAGTCAGCTGATCTTTAACAAAAAAGCAAAGACAACTCAAAGAAGAAAAGAAAATAGGCTTTTCAACAAATAACACTGGATGTCCATATGGGCAATTGGATGTCCATATGGTGGGGGTGGGGGGGCGACTATATGCAAGCATTATATCTTTTACAAAAATTAAATGAAAATGGATCACAGACATTAATTTAAAATGCAATACTATAAAATTTAAGAAGAATACATAGAAGAAGATCTAGGCTATTATAGGTTTTGTGATGAGTCTTTAGGTGCAATACCAAAAGCATAATTCATGAAAGGAAAAAATGGTGAGTTATAATTTAATAATAATAAACTTTTCTGCTTTTCGAAGATAATCAAAAGATAAGCCACAAACTTGGAGAAAAACACGACAAAGCATGTACTTCTGTACAATGTAGGTCAATAGATAAATAAACTGACAGATTCATACAGTTTAATGAAATGATGTTTCGAGCCACAATATGACATTGATAAATTGAAAGAAACCATTCTGTATCCCTTTACTGCTCAAAACAGAAACTCTCATGAAAATGATTTCATTAAAAAGAAAAAAAAAAAAAGATTTTATGTTTTATCCACCTGAGCTTTAATTATGTGAACGGTTACCATTTACTACGCGCGCACACCACCAGGGCTTCCCTGGCGGCTCAGACAGTAAAGAATCCACCTGCAATGCTGGAGATCTGGATTCCATGCCTCGGTTGGGAAGATCCCCTGGAGAACGGAACGGCTATCCACTTCAGTATTCTTGCCTGAGAATTCCATGGACAGAGGAGCCTGGCAAGCCCCAGTCCATGGGATCCACTGAGCAACTTTCACTTTCACTTTTCACACTTGCGCACAGTGACTTTCCTGATGGTTCCTGTCAATGCAGGAGATGCAGATCCGATCCCTGGGTCTTGAAGATTCCCTAGAGAAAGAAATGGCCACCCACTCCAGCAGTCTTGTCTGGAGATTCCATGGACAGAGGAGTCTGAGGACTCCAATCCATGGGGTCACAAAAGTCTCAGACGCAACTTGGTAACTAAACAACAACACCTGAATACAACAAAACAAAATTGTTCACTAACGTTAATTCTAATATTATGCTTATGTAATAGTGAATAACTTCGTCAGATTAGTTGCTAAAGGTATCCGCATCTTTCTATCACATTCATCTTTATATGATTTACTAATTTCTTTGTTTCAAAATGATCAGTCATGTGATCAGGATTGATACAATATCTGCAGCAATTTTCAACTCCTGGATAAAATCATTTGCACGTAATCTGGTGTTGTATTTCCAAAGGGAACGCTATGATTTTAAATGCCAATAAAATGCCTACTATTCCTTTCCTTATATATGGCAAGCCCTGTCATTCCCTTCCATTTTTGTACCTTATGATTACTTTTAACTATTTGAAATTTTTTTAAAGTGTTCTTTTTAAAATAGTCAGCATTGAAATTATATATTTCTTTAAAAGTAAAAAATTTTTAGGTATAAAAGGGCAATCTATTGATCTCTGAAAAAACATTGTAAAATCTATTTATATTTGCTTTCTACACACGTATGTCTGATTATAACAGACTGATTATGGAAAAGACATGCACAATAGAGCCTGTTGTTATGCAACTTGCCACTGTTAACCAAAACTGTTAGTCCACTCCTACCTAAATAAATATGCAAAACCCTGTCTTATAAATCTTACACAGCATCATTCTAGTGCCAGTGCATCTTGGTTTGGCCCACATCTCCTTTGAGGTGTTCTTTAATAAACTTGTTTCTGTCCCAGGTAAGACCTCAGATTCTTCTTTGTTTCCTTTCCGAGAATGGAGACCCATGAGGGAAGGTCCTCCCTGACTCTCCCCAAATCTGGTAACACTGATACACAGTATACATGCAATATTTGTTGAATTTAATCAAATTTAATTGCTTTGTCTTCTTTCTGAACTCTAAAATATTGTGGTTATACCTCTAAACCAAAAAGTATCATATCCTCTTGTATTTATGCATCATTCCTTAATTGATTAGACAAATATTTGTTGTATGAATTTTTGCTAATTAGGAATTTAGAATGCTAAATTGAATGAAGCATAGTACTTGCCTTTAAACAGTTTACATAATATTGGGGAAAAAAAAATATTCACAGCAAAAGAAACATCAAGAAAATGAAAAGACAACCTATACAGTGGGAGAAAATATTTGCAAACCACATATCTGATAAGGGATTAATATCTGAAATATATAAAGAACTCATAATTGATTAACAAAATAATAAAGAATTCAATTTAAAAATGGAAATGGAAACTAACTGGACATTTTCCCAAAGAAGACATGCAAATGGCCAACACATATATGAATGGTAGATACATAAATTTTATAGCCACTATAAAAAACAGTATGAAGATCCTACAAAAGTTAAAAATAGGAACTACCATGTAAATCCAGAATCCCATATCTGGGTATATATCCAAATGAAAACCATATTTTAAAGGGATACCTGCACTCCAATTTCATTAAAAGATTATTCAATAAAGTCAAAATACTGAAATAAACAGACAGTCAAGACATGATTGGATAAAAAAGACATAGTATATGTACAACGGAATGTTATTCAATCATATAGAGAAGACAATCCAGATATTTGTGCCAATCTTGATGGTCCTTGAGGGCATTATGCTAAGTGAAATAAGTCAAAGACAAATAATGTATGCTATCACTTACTTATGAAACCAAAAAAGCTACAATGGTAGAAAAGTGTGGAATGGTGGCAACCAGGGTCTGGGGAATGGCAGACGTGGGAGGGAGGTGTTGGTCAAAGGGTACAAACTTCCAGTTAGAAGATGAGTAAGTTCTGGGAATTTAGTGCATGACACTGAGATTAAAGTAAACAATATCGAGCCATATTCATAAGGAAACATGAATAAGACATTAGACGCCTTTAATAAAACCGGAGAAATGTTTTTCCCACCTTGAATTAAGGGGTATTTGTGTTCAATGGTAGATTTAAACTTTAAATGAATCACTGAGAGTTAATAGATATGTGGAAAAGATCATTCCATGTAGGAGAACCAGTATATGCAAAAAAGTAGAAATCGTTGATTTGGGCTAGAATATATAATATTAATAATAATAATCACCATAATAGCCATTATTTGTGCTTTTCCTAAATGCTTTGTCTCTTATCTTTACTCCATGCAGACTGACAATTTTATTTGCCTACTTAAAGTGATTTTCATACAAAGTGTTAATTAAGTACATTTGTTCATTTATTATGGATTTTTTCTTTATTTCTGCTTTTTCTTTGGGAAAAGGCCATTTTGTCACCATATCCCTAATCTCCCTACAAAGAGTAATAATTGTGTCAGTTTTAAGATTCAGAGTCAAGTCTTATATGTATGCTGATAATGAAACCATGACATCATGTTGGGATAACTTTTTAAATGCTTATTTTCATAAGCAGAAATATGAATTTGAATATATGTAAATTACAATTATCTTACTTTTATTTCCAAGAAAGAAACGAAGTAGGCTGGTTGGAGTGGTATTTTTTTCTTTTTTTAACTGCAACAATTTCTTAATCTAATAAGCAATTTTGTTTGAATTGGGTGATTTTTGTTGAAAGACCCTCAGTTCAGTCATTCAGTTGTGTCCAGCTCTGTTCATCATATTAACTTAAATGACCATGGTTAATTTAAATTTTAATTGTTATTTAATCAAAAAGTTGAAGCTAACACTAGCTATGCACTATTGCTGTTTGTTAAGATGACCATATCCCACACACAAAGTCATTGTTTGATTCCTATTTGATAAAAAAAAAAAAAAAAAAAAAGCCCATCTCCTGTAATTTTTTCTAGGCAGTTAGAGATCTTGAGTATCAGGTTAAATATTTTAAATTAAAAATAACTGAGTTAAAAATAAATTTAACAAGTTGTTTCTAAAATGAACATTGCTGAATTTTCAAATATATTGTTTGATTAGTATTTATGGCTTTACAGACAGTACTGGATTTCCCCTAAGTTATAATATAGGGTTGCAGGAATTGTGAAAGCAGACTGTTTTTTTGAGATCCTTTAAACAGTCAAGCACAAGAAATAGTCAGTGGATGTTAAATCTTCTGCTCATTAACAGAACTTGATCATCTTATTTGCTTCCTAAGTGACCATTATATTATAATAATGATGCAATGAAAATATTACAGAAAGATTTAATTATAGTAAGCATTTAATACAGGTGTCTATAATCTTGCCATTATAGCTAATGTGGAAATATGTAGAAAATGAATTGCCCACCTCAGAATAAAAACTCAGTAGGAGATTCAGTAAAGAACAAGACTTGTAAATTCCTTTCTTGAGATTGAGCCCTCCTACCCAGTCACAGCTGGAGCCTTTGGTAAACTTAGTTGTCAGCTATTCTATTTGCAATGATCTAATTGCCAAGGTCTGTTCCATGTAATCTTGTATTTAATCAAAAGTCAGTTTATGTTCCTTTAAATCAATTTTTAATGCTAAAGTGGATATTGGATGTTACATTACTGTTAGAATTTGGCTACCTCAGAGTTTAATTAGAATTGTGTGTGTTTCTCCTGGGAATGCATACTTCTATCTGGAATTAGATACCCATGGTTATTATTTTTTTTAAAATCAAGTAACATCTTCAACCTAAAAAGTTATTGAGAAATGATGCTGCACCATTTATGCATACAAATACAAGAAACAAACTGCAAAATAATGTGTGTTTGTGACTGTTTGTGTATTGCATAGAAACACAAATTCATATATACATCTATGCATACAAGTATGAATGTAATAAGAGGTTCATGAATTTGTGTGTACACATCTATAATATTTTGATGTGAGACATAGCATTTTAGTAATATTAAATAGTTCAAATCATAAAACATTCCTTTCTGGCTGTATTTTCAGCAACATGTTCCTCCATACTGATTCAGTAACCCAACTTCACTGTAACTTGCAAGTAACATTATAGTTAAATTACACATACCATACTGAATGCAATGCAATTAAGATGTGCAAATTCAAGTTTAGAATAGGAGTTGTTCTTGTAGCATTTCAAATAAAATCTTCAGGGAAATGAAAGCAATCAAAGAAAAACTATTTTGTCACACTAGAAATATTAACACAAATATACATATATAGATAGATAGCAAAGAAACATTTTCTTAAACTATCAAGAATAAAGCATTATTTATTCATATGCTACAAATATCACTTTATATTTAATTTAAACCATAAACCATAGTATATTGCTATATAATCTGAGTTCAGTTCAGTCGCTCAGTCGTGTCCGACTCTTTGCGACCCAATGAACCACAGCACGCCAGGCCTCCCTGTCCATCACCAACTCCTGGAGTCTACCCAAACCCAAGTCCATCGAGTCGGTGATGCCATCCAACCATCTCATCCTCTGCAATCCCCTTCTCCTCCTGCCCCCAATCCCTCCCAGCATCAGGGTCTTTTCCAATGAGTCAACTCTTCGCATGAGGTGGCCAAAGTATTGGAGTTTCAGCTTCAGCATCAGTCCTTTCAATGAACACCAAGGACTGATCTCCTTTAGGATGGACAGGTTGGATATCCTTGCAGTCCAAGGGACTCTCAAGAGTCTTCTCCAACACCACAGTTCAAAAGCATCAATTCTTCTGCACTCAGCTTTCTTTATAGTCCAACTCTCACATTCATACATGACCACTGGAAAGACCATAGTCTTGACTAGAGGGACCTTTGTTGGCAAAGTAATGTCTCTGCTTTTTAATATGCTGTCTGGGTTGGTCATAACTTTCCTTCCAAGGAGTAAGCGTCTTTTGATTTCATGGCTGCAATCACCATCTGCAGTGATTTTGGAGCCCAGAAAAATAAAGTCAGCCATTGTCTCCAGTCCTACCAAATATAAGATCAGTTCAGTTCAATCGCTCAGTCATGTCCAACTTCATGTGACCCCATGGACTGCAGCATGCCAGGCCTCCCTGTTCATCACCAACTCCTGGAGTTTACTCAAACTGATGTCCTTTGAGTCAGTGATGCCATCCAACCTTCTCATCCTCTGTTGTCCCTTTCTCCTCCTGCCTTCAATCTTTCCCAGCATCAGGGTCTTTTCAAATGAGTCAGCTCTTCTCATCAGGTGGGCAAAGTATTGAAATTCAGATAGAATTCCCAATTTTTGTCATTTGTAAGAACCATTATCATATGAAGCACGTCCAGTTATGTAAATAAACTAAATAAAGAAAGTGCCTTACTGTCTGGACCTCAGGAAAACTGGTTATTTACAACCACAGATACTCCTATCAATTAAAGACTTTCATATACATTTAAAGAAAATGAGATGAAATTTTCAAGTTACTGTGTACCTAAAGAAATGTGATCATATAATAGTTTTCATAATTACCTAAATTGCTATTGCTGATAGAAAAAGTATTTCTCAATTCATACTGAGTAAATCAACTTAAAAAAGAAAAAGTAATAAGCCCAACATTGAAAGTTCAAACACTAAAACAAGTCTTCAACAATCAGCAATAATTCAATAAAAATAACCGGTTACTTTCATTAGAGTAGTTACTGAAATCCTTTCAGTGCCTCCAATCAAAATTTAAAGCATGGTATGATACTGTTTTACAAACAAAATCTGTATAGATTTATATATAAAAAAATGGCCTAATAGTTCTTAGTACCTTCAAAGAAGACTAAAGTCTGAAATAGGAGGAGATGCCAACTTTATAGTAATAGCATTTAATTGGCAATGACTTCAGGCAGGGGAATAGAGAAGAATTACAAATATTATAAAATTATTCCCTAGGGAAGCTTATGTCATAAGACTGGAACTATGAATTCTTTAAAGGAACTTCCAATAATTATGTTGTATTTATCCATTAAAAGAGTGATGAATTTCAAAAGAAAAGATAAATAACACAGTAAAGACTGTATTGTGTATACATATATATATATATGTAAAAATATATATTCATATATTTATTATATATATTTGATATTGCTGTTCACTCCTAGAGTCATGTCTCACTCTTTATGATCCCATGGACTGCAGCCTGCCAAGTTTCCCTGTCCATCACTATCTCCTGGGCTTCCCTTGTGGCTCAGCTGGTAAAGAATCCACCTGCAATGTAGGAGACCTGGGTTCAGTCCCTGGGTTGGGAAGATTTCCTGGAGAAGGGAAAGGCTACCCACTCCAGTGTTCTGGTCTAGAGACATCTGTGGAGGGTATAGTCCAGGGGGGCGCAAAGAGTCAGACACGACTGGGCAACTCTCACTGTCACTGTATCCGGGGGTTTGCTCAAATTCATGTCCATTGAGTCTGTGATGCCCTGCAACCATCTCATCCTCTGTTGCCTCTTGTCCTCCTACCTTCAGTCTTTCCCAGCATCAGGATCTTTTCCAGTGAGTCCACTCTCTACGGCAACGGGCCAGAGTACTGGAGCTTCAGCTTCAGC
Organism: Cervus elaphus; assembly: GCF_910594005.1. Lineage (NCBI taxonomy): Eukaryota > Metazoa > Chordata > Mammalia > Artiodactyla > Cervidae > Cervus > Cervus elaphus. The sequence goes on along the minus strand of NC_057844.1, from coordinate 7,708,756 downwards.
ATTTGTCCTTCCAGTGAATATTCAGGATTGATTCCCTTTAGAATTGACTGGTTTGATCTGCTTATTGTCCAAGGGACACTCAAGAGTCTTCTCCAGCACAGTCTTCTGAAAGCATCCTTTCTTCAGCATTCAGCCGTCTTTATGGTCCAACTCTCACATCCACATATGACTGTGGGAAAAACCATAGCTTTGTCTATACAGACTTTTGTCAGCAAAGTGATGTCTCTGCATTTTAATACACAAAGTGTGTCCTAGCTTTCCTTCCAAGGAGCACGTGTTTTTTAATTTCATGGCTGCAGTCTCCATCTGCAGTGATTTTGGAGTCCAGAAAAGTAAATTCTGTCACTGTTTCCATTGTTTCCCAGTTATTTGCCATGAGGGCTTCCTTGAAGTGAGACCCAGATGCCGTGATCTTAGTTTCTTCAATGTTGTACTTTAAGCCAGCTTTTCCACTTTCCTCTTTTACCCTTATCAAGAGGTTGTTTAGTTCCTATTTGCTTTCTGTCATCAGAATGGTGTCATCTACATATCTGAAGTTGTTGATATTTCTCCCTGCAATCATGGTTCCAGCTTGTGCTTCATCCAGCCCAGCATGTCACATGATGTGCTCTGCATATAAGTTAGATAAGCAGGGTGACAATATACAGCCTTGACATACTCCTTTCCCAGTTTGGATCTGTCCTTTGTTCTATGTCTGGTTCTAACTGTTGCTTCTTGTTCTGAATACAGGTTTCCCCAGAGACTGGTAAGGTGTTCTGGTATTCTTGTCTATTCAAGAATTTTCCACCGTCTTCTGTGATCCACACAGTCAAAATCTCTAGTATAGTTAATGAAAGAGATGTAGATCATTTATTGGAAATCTCCTTTTTCTATGATCCAGCGAATGTTGGCAATTTGATCTTGGGTTCCCCTGCCTTTTCTAAACCCAGTGTGTACATCTGGAATTCTCAGCTCTTATACTGCCGAAGCCTGGCGGTATTTTGACCATAATCTTGGTAGCATGTGAAATGAGAGCAATTGTACAGTAGTTGGAACATTCTCTGACATTACCTTTCTTTGGGATTGGAATGAAAACTGATCTTTTCCAGTCCTGCTGGAACACTACTGAGTCTTCCAAATTTGCTAGCATATTGAGCGCAGCACTTAATTAGTATTATCTTTTAGGATTTCAAATAGCTCAGATGGAATTCCATCACCACCACTAGCTTCGTTCCTAGTAATGCTTCCTAAGGCCCACTTGACTTCACACTCCAGGATGTCTGGCTCTAGGTGAGTGACCACACCATTATGGTTATTCAGGTAATTAAGACTTTTTGTGTAGTTTTATTTGTATTCTTCCCACCTCTTCTTAATTTCTTCTGCTTTTGTTAGGTCCTTTATGCATCTCTCCTTTATTGTACTCATCCCTTCGTGAAATGTTCCCTTGGTATCTCCAATTTTCTGGAAGAAATCTCTAGTCTTTCCCATTTTATTATTTTCTTCTATTTCTTTGAACTGTTCACTTAAAATTTTCATATCTCTCTTTGTCATCCTCTGAAACTCTGCATGTAGTTGAATATATCTTTTACTTTTTCCTTTGCCTTTCACTTCCTTTCTTTCTCAGCTATTTTTGGGACCCATGAACTGCAGCTTGCCAGATGCCTCTGTCCATGGAATTCTCCAGCAAGAATACTGGAATGACTAGTCGTTCCCTTCTCAAGGGGATCTTCCCCACCCAGGGATTGAACTTGGGTCTCCTACACTTAAGGCAGATTCTATACCACCTGGACTACCAGGGCTAGCTCCCTTTCATTGTTCCTTATTCAGTCACTCAGTCATGTCTGACTCGTTCAACCCCATGGACTGTATACATCAGGATTCCCTGTCCATCGCTCACAGAGTTTGCTCAGACTCATGTCCATCAGGTTGATGATGCCATCCAAACATCTCCCCATGTGTCACTCCTTCAGTCTTTCCTAGCATCAGAGTCTTTCACAATGAAATGATTCTTCGCATCAGGTGGCCAAAGTATTGGAGCTTTAGTTTTATCATCAGTCTTCCCAATGAACTTTCAAGGTTGGTTTCCTTTAGAATTGACTGGTTTGATCTCCTTGCTGTCCAAGGGACTCTTCCAGAGTCTTCTCCAGCACCACAGTTCAAAAGCATCAATTCTTTGGCTCTCAGCATTCTTCATGGTCCAACTCTCACATTTGTACATGGCTACTGGAAAAAACACAGCTTTGACTATACAAACCTCTCTCTGAAAAGTAGTTTCTTTGCTTTTTAATATGCTGTCAAGGTTTATCATAGCTTTTCTTCCAAGGAACAAGCTTCTTTTAATTCCACGGCTGTAGTCACCATCCCCGGTGATTTTGAAACCCCAAAAAAATAAAGTCTGACACTGTTTCTGTTTTTCTCCATCTATTTGCCATGAAGTGATGGGACCGGTTGCCATGATCTTAGTTTTTTTTGAATATTGAGTTTTAAGCCAGCTTTTTCACTCTCGTCTTTCACCTTCATCAAGAGGTTCTTTAGTTCCTCTTCACTTTCTGCCTATAAGTAATGTCATATGCATATGTGAGGTTACTGATATTTCTCTCAGCAATCTTTATCCCATCTTGTGTAACATCTAGCCCAGCATTTTGCATGATGTACTCTGCAAAATTTAAATAAACAGGGTGACAACATACAGCCTTGATGTACTTCTTTCCCAATTTTTAACCAGTCTGTTGTTTCACGTCCAGTTCTAACTGTTGCTCCTTGACCTGCATACAGGTTTATCAGGAGGCAGGTAATGTGGTCTGGTATTCCCATCTCTTTAAGAATCTTCCACAGTTTGTTGTGATCCACACAGTCAAAGGCTTTAGTGTAGTCAATGAAGCAGAAGTAGATGTGTTTCTGGAATTCCCTTGCTTTTTCTATAGCTCCCTATATGTGTGTGTGTGTGTGTGTGTGTGTGTGTGTGTGTGTGTATGTGTGTGTGTTTATCAAACTTAAATAGATATTGCATATAGACTAGACAGAAATTCCAGGAACTTTAAAGTTTGTAAATCTTCTAACATTAATACAACAAAGAGAGACTTCCCTATATGGCTCAAAAGCACACACATATAATTATTGCATAGCATTTATTATATACACAAATATTTATAAGGCAAGTCCCACAGGTGGCTCGATGGTAAAGTATCCACCTGCCAAGCAGGACATGTGCGGTCAATCCCTGAGTTGGGATGATTTCCTGGAGAAGGAATGGCAACCCACTCTAGTATTTTTGCCTGGGAAATCCCATGGACAGATGAGCCTGGAAGGCTACAGTCCATGGGGTGGCAAATGTGTCAGACACAACTTTGCAACTCAATAACAGATTTTTCAAGCAACAATATATGTCATCTATAGAAGCGACTTAGCAGCAGCAGCAGCAGCAGCATACATATATATATAGTTCAATTATTTAGTAAAATTTACTTTTTGTCTCAATAAAGTAATATGACATTTTTATTTATCTCCAGATATACTTTATCTTAGTACCTTAAAGAAAATCTACATCTTACTAAATAAGAAACTAAAGTATAATATATGGCCAGGCAACAAATTAATCAGTACATACTGAATGCCTTTAATTCTTAAAAATTTTCTATACTAATAACTGCAAGATGCAGCAAAAATTAATTCTGAATTATTACCCTGGAAGTTTACATCTATTTGAAGAGGAATTAAAAAAAAAAAAAAAAACCTTTAAAATTTTAAATAAAGGCATTATATCTTTATGTGTTAAAGCACAGGCCAAAGGTCAAAATGTGAGTTCAGACAGAAATTTTGTATTCAATAGTTGAGAAAGTGCCAGTATACTAGGTCTTTAATTAATAAATGGTGTTAAATACTTGGATGAAAAATTATGATATGAAAGATATAAGACAAGGGACATAGGAGAGAATAGGGTGAGAATAGAATACAGACTATTGTATTTTATTTTTTATAAGGCAACATCCTTTTATTTTTATTTTATTTTAAAATATTATTTATTGATTTATTTTTGCTGCACCTAGAGGCTTGTATTAGGGAGCTTAGATCTCTGCTCTCAGCTGTTAAAGCCTGTAGTCCTAATCACTGGACCTCCAGGGAATTACCTTAAGCCATATTTTAAAGAATGAATTAGTTTATTGTGGACATAAATTTCAAAACTTGCATTTTGGAAGGTTTAACTGAAACACACAAGGAAACAGAAGCCAGTTACAATATGCTTCTAAAATATCAAATTATTTGAAGGCGTGGGTAAACAGTAATAGAAATCAAGATTGAATATATGCAAAATGGTGGCCAGAATCATAGCAATAATAAAAGTTTTACACAAGTAAAGAATCAAGAAAATTAAAATGGGCTCTGCTTATTGGGGAGGATTACAGTTTCATTAGAGGAAAATTGAACAAAGCACTGCCGCTGCTGCTGCTGCGTCGCTTTGGTCGTGTCCGACTCTGTGCGACCCCATAGACGGCAGCCCACCAGGCTCCGCCGTGCCTGGGATTCTCCAGGCAAGGACACTGGAGTGGGTTGCCATTTCCTTCTCCAATGCATGAAAGTGAAAAGTGAGAGTGAAGTCTCTCAGTCATGTCCGACTCTTCCCGACCCCATGGACTGCCGCCCACCAGGCTCCTCCGTCCCTGGGATTCTCCAGGCAAGAGAACTCGAGTGGGGTGCCATTGCCTTCTCCAGAATAAAGCACTAAGTGATCATAATTTTGTTTTAATATGAAGATCCATATAAATTGCATGACATCCTTAGCCAGAACTCAGAAATAACGTACTATTGTATAATGGGAAAAAAATTGTACTAAAGTAAAAAAGGTTGACCCTGCTCTTTCCTTGGTTCCTCATTTAGTAAGTATATCCAAAATCTGATACTCAATATTTGTTAACAATATCTACAAGTCAACATCATGTGTTTCAGAGCCTCTATCTGCAAAAGAGGATTTATAACTCTTTCTTCTTCCTAATGTTGTTTTATGGATGAAATTAGATAATTAATACAAGATAGTTGTAATTTTGAATAGGACACATACTTGGCACGTGGAACATACGGAACAAATGTTATGCTAAAATCTCCACTACCAGTTTCCTTCATTTTGATATAATTTTTTAATCTTGACTCTAAACTGTGATCCCACTTGTTTGTGTATTTTCATGTCATTCCTCCACATTCCTATGAATAACTTATGAAGGAAAACAAATGTGTATTTGTTGACAAAATTGTGTGGAAATGTAGCTCTGAAAAGTGCTACAAATTTTAGTAATCACAAAACAAAAAAATCAGCAGCAAGTTGTATTACATGACAAAGGAGAGTTCATATATCTTGACCTGGTGTCACTACTTCAGAACTCCTAATAAAAATGTGTGGGTGTTACATACAAAATGACATAAAGTATTATTTATAATGTAGCACTATAGGAAGCAATTGAAATGTTCATGTAGAAAAATGGTTAATTAAATTATAAATTATGGCATATCTTAATGAAAAAATACATGCCTATTAGAAGTGGTAATTAGAAAAATTATGAAGTACTATTGAAATTAATGTGATATGTTAAGTGAAAAATTGCATTATAGCATGAATGTGCATTAAGATGGTGATTTTATAAAGAATGCATGTGCATTTAAAAAAAACACTGAAATAGGATGCATACAAAATAAAATATTAACTATGTTAACCTGGTGGAACTAATATTTCCTATTTTCTAGCACTCTCTAATGTCTAAATATTCCTCACATGAAAACGATTATCCCATGTCCCCTGGTTGCTTAAAGACTCAACACTAATTTCATATTATTTAAAAAGTAAAATATCAAATTATTTATTATGTCAGGGAAGTATACCACCAATTTTTCATAATCTACTTTATAGGCCAATATGCTGTCATTCCAGTTCATGTGTACAATTTTTCTGTTATGTAAAATTTCTCATTTCTTTTTAAATTGTCCTGCATAGAAAATTCTGCTGTTGAAGGAAATTATGGATTAACATAATTATGAATAATATGAAGCATACTTCAGAATTCCATATCATTCCATGATATAATATCTGTGCTTAATTTTGCTCAGGTGTAAAATAGGGTGTATTTCTCAGTGGTTAAACCCTGAGCGTGTACTGCAGAAGGCGCTGGTTTGATCTCTGATCTGGGAACTAAGATCCAGCATGCTGTGTGGTGCAGTCAAAAACCACCGCAATATTGTAAAGCAATTAGCTTCCAATTAAAATAAAAAAAATAATAACAAAGTAATTTTAAAAAACTAAAAAAAAGTATGTACAATATATGCTTGTTAGTATTAAAAGAATTAATACAAACAGAGCACTTAGAAAGGTGACTGGCATTTGATCAGTATCATCACGAAAATTATATTTTTTAAAAATGTAAGTTTCATCAAAAGTACCTAAACTCTTATAGACTTTTTTTTTTTTTTTTTTTTGGTATATGTGTTTCTTACCTAGAAAAGTTCCTTTAGCATTTGTTGTAAAGCTAGTTTGGTGGTGCTGAATTCTAATAGCTTTTGCTTGTCTGTAAAGGTTTTAATTTTTCCATTGAATCTGAATTAGATTCTTGCTGGGTAGCATTTTTCCCATTCATCATTTTAAATATGTCTCGCTATTCCCTTCTGGCCTCCAGAGTTTCTGCTGAAAACTCAGCTGTTAACTTTATAGGAGTTTCATTGTAGGTTATTTGTTGATTTTCCCTTGCTGTTTTAATATTTTTTCTTTGTATTTAAGCATTGTTAGTTTAACCAAATGTGTTTAGATAGGTGTTTATGTATCTAAACTCCTTGAGTTTATCCTGTATAGGACTCTCTGTATTGCTGGACTTGATTGACTCTTTCCTTTCCCATATTAGGGACATTTTTTTACTCTAATCTTTTCAAATATTTTTTCAGACCCTTTTCCTTTCTCTCCTTCTTCTAAGACTTGTATACTTCAAATGCTGATGCTTTTATTATTGCCCAGAGGTTTCTGAGACTATACACATTTCATTCTATTTTCTTTTATCCTGCTGCTTAGCATTTATTTCCATCATTCTATCTTCCAGCTCACTTATCTGCTCTTCTGCCTCAGTTATTCTGCTACTGATTCCTTCTAGTATATTATTCATTTCAGTTATTGGGTTATTCATCACTGATTGCTTGTTCTTTAGCTATTCTGAGTCCTTGTTAAATATTTTTTATACCTTCACTATCTCTGGCTCCACTTTATTTCTAAGACAAGAATATAAAATGGAGAAAAGATATTCTCTTTAGTAAGTGGTTCTGGGAAAACTGGACAGTTTAATGTAAAAGAATGAAATTAGAACACTCTCTAACACCATAAATAAAAATAAACTCAAAATGGATTGAAGATCAGAATATAAGACCACCCACTATAAAACTTAGAGGAACACACTTTGATATAATTGTAGCAAAATTTGTTTTGACCCATCTCCTAGAGGAACCAAAATAAAAACAAAAATAGATAAATGAGACCTAATTAAACATAAAAGTTTCTACACAGAAAAGGAAATCATAAACAAGATGAAAAGACAACCCTTAGAATAGGGAAAATATTTGCAAATGGAGCAACTACCAAAAGATTAATCTCCAAAATACACAAGCAGCTCATGTAGCTCAATATCAGAAAAGCAAAAGGATGAGTGAAACATCTAGTAGACATTTCTCCTGACCAACAAACACACGCAAAGATGCTCAACATCATGTAAACCAAAACTACAATGAAGCATCACCTCACCCATCATCAAAGGGTGTGGAGAAAAGGGAACCCTCTTGCACTGTTTGTGGGAAAGTAAATTGATATAGCCACTATGGAAAACAGTATAGATTTTCCTGAAAAAACTAAAAATACAACTAGCATATGATCCAACAATTCCACTACTGGGCATATACCCTGAGAAAACAATAATTCATAAAGATACATCCATTCCAATGTTCATAGCAGAACTATTTATAATAGCCAAGACATAGAAGCAACCTAAATGTTCACCAACAGAGGAACAAATAAAGAAGATGTGGTACATATATAGAATGGAGTATTACTCAGTCATAAAAAGGAACAAAATTGAGTCCTTCGTAGAGATGTGGATGAACCTAGAGCAGGTCATAGAGTGAAGAAAGTCAGAAAGAGAAAAACAAATATCATATATTAACACATATTTGTGAAATCTGGAAAAATGGTATAGATGATCTTATTTGCAAAGCAGAAATAGAGACATAGACACAAAGAACAAATATATGAGTACTAAGGGGAACAGGAAGGCAGCAATTGGGAGACTGGGATTGACACATATATACTGTTTAATACTATGCATAAAATAGATAATCAATGAGAACCTTGTATAGCACAGAAAACTCAACTCATTGAACTGTGGCGACCTTAATGGGAAGGAAGTCCAGAAGGGAGAGGGGACAGGTGCTTGTGTGTCTGACTCATGTTGCTGTCCAGTAAAAACTAATGCAGCATTGTAAATCAGCTATACTCCATTAAAACTGATTTTTAAAATAGCTAAATTCATTGAACATTTGTTCTACTGAATATTGTGTGTATCTCTTTTTAAGCAACTCCATGTATGTTTTTGTTTAACCTTCTCAAGTAGTCTATGATATGGATATTATTATTATAGTGATTTATATATGGGGAAATCAAGACAGGTGAGTTGAATAACTTATCTGTCATAAAAAAGCTAAAGCATTTTCAAAGAAACAGGTTTTTTTTTTTTTTTTTACTTAATACCAGGAATACTTTGTCATTATTTTTGCTTTTATGAAAGTAGAGACCAAAGGAAGAACTTAGCCAAGTTTTTTTGACATACAATTAGATATTTTTCTCCATTATATCATACTATATTATTTAGCAGTCCTGGGGATAAAATGTTATTCTAATGCATTTGAATATGGTGTCCATAGTAATATATATATAATATAATATATATTGTCCATAGTATATATATATATATATATATATATATATATATATATCTACTGTTAATTTGTATTATTATCTAATGAAATTCTAGTCAATTCTTGTTTTCAGATAATCTTTTTAAGATAATAGAAACTTAAAGTGCCCTGAGTCATGCATGAATTTCTCTTCCTCAATATTATAATTTCTTCTCCAAATATATATAAAAAGAGGTATGAGGCTTTGCCATTGCAATCATTTTTTATGCAAAGTTGAGAGGTATTAAGAACAATTCATATTGTTTCCAAACCATCAGCAGCATCCATCTCCAGAACTCTTTTCATATTACAAAACAAACTACAACCATCAGACAATAACTTCATATTACCTACTCCATCCAGCACTTGACAAATACTGTTCTACTTTAATTCTATGAATTTGACTATTTTAGCTACTTTATATAAGCTAAATCATACATTATTTGCTTTATTGTGATGGACTTATTTCACTTGGTATACTGTCCTCAAGGTTTATCCATGCTGTAGAGTTTAATGGAGAACAAATCTGCTTCCACATTAAATCTCTTCTTTATTGTTCTGTCACCTATGCTAGTCACTGACTCTGCACCTTTCTAAACAAATTTTGCCTATGGCCTGAAACATATATGATAGCCTATTCTCAAGGCTCTGCCTCCCAGACTTGACCTTTAAAGCTATAACAATTTTCATTCATACAGAGATAAAAATTTGCAAAACAGTGAATAACACTTATCATGTTGGAGGTTTACAGGAACATTGTGACCAGACCTAAGTGGACAACAGTGATAAAAAAGGATTCAGGCACCAAGAAATGTTCAAAAATCAGCCACACCATTATCTCTTTTAGCATAAGAGAAGCCTGAATTCTAACGCAGGCAAGATGTCTCTTTAGGGCACTAGTCTATTCTCAGTCTGTGGATTTTCTGAATAAAGTCTCTATTCTTTTCCTGAACACTTTGTCTCTCAATTTATTGGCCTGAGATGGGGCAAGCACTGTGAGCCTGCGATCTGTAACAGTAACATGTTTCATAATTTTTTTTTTTTTTTCCTTTTAAGGTTGAAGAGCCTTCCATTATTTGCCTGTAACACATTTTATTTATCTTCATCTTAAGGTGAACAGTTGGGTCACTTCAATCTTTTGGCTGTGGGGAATAATGTCATTGTAGATACAGATGCTTACACATCTCTTTGAGCCTTGTTTTACCTTATTTTAGCCGGGCTGCAAGGCATGTGGGATCTTAATTCCCCTACCAGGGATCGAACCTGCACCTCCTGCATTGCTAATGCAGAGTCTTAACGACCAGACTGCCTTGGAGGTCCCTGAGTTCTGCTTTTAATTCTTTAGGGTAGACACCTAGAAGTGAAATGATTGTATCACATGGCAATTCTCGTTTATATTATTGAGGAAACCATCCTGTTTCTTACAGTGGCTGCACCCTTTTTACATTTCCTCCAGCAGTGTGTAAGTCTTCCAGTTTCTCCATTATCCTTGTCAACACTTGTTCTTTCCTAGTCTTTGAAGGTAGCCATCCCAATAGATGTGAGTTAGTATCTCACTGTGGTTATTTATGCATTTCCCAATGATTAGTGATGTTGAACATCTTTTTGTATTTGCATGGCCATTTATATGTGTTTGCTGGAGAAATGTCTATTTAAATCTGCTCATTTTTGATAAGGTGGTTTTCTTATTATTGAGTTTTAAGAGTTTTCTATATATTCCAAGTATCTACTCTCTACAAGATATATGATTTGAAAATATATTATCCATTATGTGGGCTGTCTATTGATGAACAAAAGTATTTCTTTCTTTTTTTAAAAATATTCAAGTCTTTTTTTTTCTTGTGTTGATTGTAACTTTCGTATCATATCCAAAATGTTTTCTATCCTTTCATTTTTAACTTATCATGTCTTTAGATATACAGTGAGTCTTTTGTAGAGAGTAGTTGGATACTTTTTTTAATCCATTTTGTCCAGTTATATTTTTATCCATAAAATAAACTTATATGCATTATTTATTTTATCAATGTTACTGAAGTATAGCTTATAATTTAAAATTGTATATGCTTACTATATACAACTTAATGATTTGATGCATGAAGATACTATAAAATATTCATAACACTAAAGGTACTTGTCATATCCAACACCTCACATAATTAACTTTTAATTCAAATTCCACATATGTGTTCAGGCATCATTTGACTTTTTGTGTCTGGCTTATTTCATTCCATGCTCTAACGGTGGGGAAGGATGCAAGTTGGTATGGATATAGGGAAAATGTTATGGTCCTCAAAAGATTAAAGACAGGACTACATTATTATGATCGTTGTGAACCACTTTACTTTCTGAGTATATATCCAAATGAAATCCATATCTTGAAAAGATATTCTCACTTCCATGTTCATTTCAGCACCATTCAGAATAGCCAAGATATGAAAACAATCTAAATGTCCATTGATAGATAAATGGATAAAGAAAATGTATATGTATATATACATATGTATGTATGTATATATGCACATATATTTTGCAATTTTGTCAACATGTATGAACCTGAAGTATATTATTTTAAGTGAAACACAAATTTCTGCTTACCATAGCTAATATTTGCTACCACATATATAGGTATACACCCACAGACACATATATGTATATAATAACAATGATAGCTTTTCAGATACAGTATTTTATTTAGGACTTATATAGTTTTCATAAACTGCAAGTCACTTCCTCAGTTTCCTGAGGATATACAAGGAAGTTCCGATGCTGAAACAGCATCATGTTTGGGCTACATGTGTTCTCAGGAATTGCCTTCACTTCCTAAATTCTCTAAATTAATAAGCTGACTAGAGGGAGTTTCCTGGTCACTTGTAGTTAGAATTCTGGACTTTCACTGCTGTGGTCTGGGTTATGGCTCTAAAACTGAATATTGCTGATGGCTAAAATAGAATTTTAAAGAAAAGAATTCTACACAAAGCCAGCATCTAGTTAGAAACATATACATATATACACACATATTATGTTATATGTATATGTTATATAATATGTTATAACATATACACATACATAATAGCAATGACAGATTTTCAAATTTTTCCTTAGGACAGAAGTTTATTGTTATGTAGTCGCTAAGTTGTCCAACACTTTGCAACTTCCTGGACTATAGCCCTCCAGGCTCCTCTGTCCATGGGATTTCCCAGACATGAAAACTGGAATGAGTTACCATTTCCTTCTTGAAGGGATCTTCCCAATCCAGGGATTAAACCCAGGTCTCCTGCCTTGACAGGCAGATTCTTTATCACTGGAGCCACTGGGAAAGCCCAGGAGTTATTCAGAGTCAGGATCATTGATTCAACTGACAAAACAAATGCAAGTAAAGTAATGAATACAACAAACCTATTTTTTCCAGTGCTAGATACAGCATTCCAAAGAGGGTTTTCAGTCTGACCAGTCCACTCTATTCTAGTGAATAAGCTATATGCAAAATCAAACACTCATGATTTGATTTGGTGAAGAGAGAATTTGGGAAAAAAAGAGAGTGAGAGAAAATTTGGAAAAAAGAAAAAAAATATATATATATATACTTTCTTAGTAATGAAACTCAAAGTTATAATGCCAGACACCGGAAGCTTTATGTATATATCTCTGCCATGGGATTATACTTGGCAGGCAAGCCAGATGATGGCATCAGTCTGGCAAGCCATTCTCTCTGTTAAACAGGACTTGAATGGATAAAACCCTTCTGACTAAGTAAATATTTCAGTTAGACTCTGTCCTTGAATGCTATATTAACTTAACATTTTATTTGCACTATGGTTTTTATTCAGTTGAGAGATTTGTGTTCTTAAAGATAGTCCTTAATACAATTTATACTGAAAGAGAGTGAACTTAAATTCTCCAACATGAATATTTTCAGATTCTGATGTGATTTGGTGATTCACGTCATTTAGCCTGTCTGCATTTTTCTGATATATCTCTAAACCCATCTGTACCCTTGGATGTTGTTATGTTACACATGTCTGTTTTTTCACATACATGAGGAGAGAGTGGCAATATTAATCATCACTCAGTTTAAGTAAGTGTTTGAAATGTAACCACACCCTATATGACAATAAGCAATATGAGTTCTATAGAAGTGGGACAGAAAGCACAGTTGTTCAACTTATGGAAGGGGAATTACTGAAATACAAGAGAAGTCAATTGGAAGATCACAGGGATACCCAAATCTTGGCTGTCGAGGGCGCTTGAAGCTTTGAGAATATCCCTGCCCTACACAGTAGGAGAAAATATATTATTCAGGTCACTCAGTCTAATATGATAGACCAAATTGAGCACTTTCAATTTCAGGTTTATTTACACTGACAAGACATTTTAACATAGGAGATTACTAGTGTTTGAAGCCATGAAAATTGTTCCCCATTTTCAAACCATATAGCTTATTCTAGCTGTTACAGTCCTCCTCCTCAAGTTCGTTTTATTTAAGCAGTTTGAGTAATAGACTTATTTGAGCAAAGGCTATAATTGAGGTTGATGTCTGCTCAGAAGTCATTTCAATATCACATGTTCTTGCTTACTTTGAGCATTTGTTTTGCATAGTTCAAAGAAAAAAGAGCTCCAAAATCTATGGCTAAATAAAAGCTATTGAGAACAAATAGATTTATGCTCAGTAACCCATTAGGGCTTCCCAGGTGGTGCAGTGGTAAAAGAATCCTCCTGCCAGTGTAGGAGATTCAAGAGATGCAGGTTCAATCCTTGGGTGGGGAAGATCCTCTAGAGTAGGCAATTGCAACTTACTTCAGTATTCTTGCTTTAAAAATTCCAGGGACATAGAAGCCTGGCAGGCTACAGTCTAAGGGGTCTCTAAGAATTGAACAAAACTAAGCAACTGAGCACACAACACAATCCATATCTACTGAGTTAAAAGAGAGAGATGGAATGGAGAATCCAGTTAGCTGAGGACAGTTAGGAGGACAAATACACAGATACATACATGCATTCATACAAATGTACATATATATACACACATGCATAGATACATATCCCTGATATTTGTTTCCTTCTCCTGACTAGTTAGCATAATTATTTATGACTCTATGTTAGATAATACTTTATACATTGTTCCTTTATTCTTGAAATAATTCAGATTTATAAAGTGATAGTAAGTTTGAGAATTGGTTGATAGCAAAGTTTTTGATTGGCAGTTGTGGCCCTATGAACTGACTGGCATCTTGGCTTTCTAAGGAATAGCATAGTTTTTAAAATCAGTACCAAAGTGAAAAAGAAAAATTATGGATAAAATGATAACTTATAATTTTACTGATATAAATTTTAGAACTTTTAGAAAAAAAAATGTTTCTACTCATATACCATTTTCTAGGACATTATTGAATTTCATTATAGTAGGTTTTTTTTTATTATAATTTACAATCAATTCTAAGATTTTGTAACAGGGGTAGTTACATAGTAGGGGTAGATATGTCCATAGTGCTATAACTACTGATTTTACATAGTCTTTAAAAAATAAATTACTGAGAAAAGTAAGATGAGGAATTCTCATCTAAGCCCTCATATAATTCAAATTATTATTAATGCTTTGAATAATGAAATTTAAAAAATATATATATTAGAATTATTAGTCACTGCAACCAGAATATGGAGTTGTTTCCTCTGTACTAAATCTTCAGAAGTAGTTTGTTCATCATCCACACTCATGTTAACAAGGACTATTAATTTTCTTTAACTTTCATGCAATTTTGAAAGATGAATTTTCATTTAAAATTATTACAAAATACTAGCTATGTTCCCTTTGATGTATAAAATGTCCTTGAATCTATCTTTAACTCAATACTTTGACCCCTGGCTCCCTCATTCCTATGGTGCCATCCCCAAGCCACCTGCAATTGCTAGATTGTTCTCTATATGTGTGCCTGCTTTAAAAAAAAAAAAAAAGTTAGTTTGTTCTTTTTTATATTCTTCATATAAATGACATCATACAGTACTTGTTTTTCTCTGCTTGACTTATTTCACTTAACATAATGCCATTCAAGTTCATCCCAGTATCTGGAAATGGTAAAATTTCATTCTTTTTTTATAGCTGAGTAGAATTCCACTGTGTATGTGTATACATATATGTGTGGGTGTGTGGGTGTTCTCAGTTGTGTCCAACTCTTTGCGACCCCATGGACTGTAACCTGCCATGCCCCTCTGTCTGTGAAATTTTCCAGGCAAAAGCATTGGAGTAGGTTACCACTTCCTACTCCAGGAAATCTTCCTGACACAGGGATCAAACTCACATCTCTTTCATCTCCTACATTTCCAGGTGGGTTCTTTACTGCTAGTGCCATTTGGGTACAACTCCAAAAACCACAAAATGATCTTGATTCATTTCCAAGGCATAACATTTAACATCACAGTAATCTAATTCTATGTCTCAATCACTTACACCAAAGAAGCTGAAGCTGATAGGAACTAACACACCCCTCTCCCCCCAAAAAATGACCTTTTCATCATAGAGAATTGGAATGAAAAGAGTAGGAAGTTAAGAGATATCTAGAACGACAGGAAAGTTTGGTCTCAGAGTACAAAATGAACAAGGGAAAAGGCTAACAAAGTTTTGTCAAGAGAAAATGTGGTCATAGCAAACACATTTCAAGCAACTCAAGAGACGACTCTACACATGGACATCACCAAATGGTCAACACTGAAACCGGATTGATTATATTCTTTGCAGTGAAAGATGGAAAAGTTCTATACAGTCAGCACAAACAAGATTTGGAGCTGACTGTGGCTCAGAACATCAGCTCCTTATTGGCAATTTCAGGATTAAATTGATGAAAGTAGGGTAAACCACTAGGCCATTCATGTATGACTAAATCTAATACCTTATGATTATACAGCGGAGGTAACAGATTTAAGGGATTGGATCTTGTAGACAGACTCTATGAAGAACTATGGATGTAAGCTCTTAACATTGAACAGGAGGCAGTAAACAAAATAATCTGAAAAACAAAAAAAGAAATGCAAGAATGTAAGGTAGTTGTCTGAGAAAGCTCTACAAATAGCTGAGGAAAGAAGAGAAATGAAAGGCAAGGGAGAAAAAGAAATGTACATCCAACTGAATGCAGAGTTCCAGAGAAGAGCAATAAGAAAAAGAAAGCCTTACTAACTGAACAATGTAAAGAAATAAAGGAAAACAATGGAATGGGAAAGACTAGAGATATCTTCAAGAAAACTGGAGATACCAAGAGAACATTTCATGGAAAGATGGACACAATAAAGTGCAGAAATTGCAAGAACCTAACCAAAGACATTACTTTACCAATAAAGGTCCATCTAGTCAAGGCTATGGTTTTTCCAGTGGTCATATATGGATGTGAGAGTTGGACTGTGAAGAAAGCTGAGCACCAAAAAATTGATGCTTTTGAACTGTGGTGTTTCAGAAGACTCTTGAGAGTCCCTTGGACTGCAAGGAGATCCAAGTGGCCCATCCTAGAGGAGATCAGTCTTGGGTGTTCACTGGAAGGACTGATGCTGAAGCTGAAACTCCAGTACTTTGGCCACCTCATGCGAAGAGTTGATTCATTGGAAAAGACCCTGATGCTGGGAGGGATTGGGGGCAGGAGGAGAAGGGGACAACAAAGGATGAGATGGCTGGATGACATCACCGACTCAATGGACATGAGTTTGAGTGGATTCTGGGTGTTGGTGATGGACAGGGAGGCCTGGCATGCTGTGATTCTTGGGGTCACAAAAAGTTAGACATGACTGAGCAACTGAACTGAACTGAACTGAAGCAGAAGACATTTGGCAAGAAAACACAGAAAACTATACATAAAATGTCTTACTGACCTGGTTAGCCACAATGGTATGGTCATTTACCTAGAGCAGGACATCCTATATTGTGATGTCAAGTGGGCCTTAGGAAACATTACATGAAGAAAGTTAGTGGAGGTGATGGAATCCCAGCTGAGCTATTTCAAATCCTAAAAGACAATGTTGTTAAAGTGCTGCACACAATATGCCAGCAAATTTGAAAAATTTAGCAGTTGTCCCAAGGCTGCAAAAACTCAGTTTTCATTTAAATCTCAAATAAGAGCAATGCCAAAGAATGTTCAAACTACCATACAATTGCACATATAGCACATGTTAGCAAGGTTACACTCAAAATCCTTCAAGCTAGGCTTCATCAGTACATGAACTGAGAAATTCCATATGTACAAGCTGGGTTTAGAAAAGGCAGAGGGACCAGAAACCAAATTGCCAACATTTGTTGTATCATGGGAAAAGAAAGAGAGTTCCAGGAAAAACATCTACTTCTTCTTCATTGATTAAGTTAAAGCTTTTGACTGTGTGGATCACAACAAAATGTGGAAAACTCTAAAAGAGATGGGAATACCATACTACCTTACCTACCTCCCCAGGAAACTGTTTGTATGTCAAGAAACAACAGTTAGAACCAGATATGTTTCAAACTTGGGAAAGGAGCATGACAAAGTTGTATATTGTCACCTTGGTTCTATAACCTCTATGCAGAGTACTTCATGAGAAAAGCTGGGCTGGATGAATCACAAGCTGGAATCAAGATTGCTGGGAGAAATATCAACAGTCTCAGATATGCAGATGATATCACTCTAACAGCAGAAATTGAAGAGGAACTAAAGAGTCTCTTGATGTGGCAGAAAAGCTGGCTTAAAATTCAACATTCAGAAAACTAAGATCATGGCATCTGGTCCCATCACTTCATGGCAAATAGAAATGAAAGCAGTGAGAGATTTTCTTTTCTTGGACTCCAAAATCACTTCAGATGGTGACTGCAGCCATGAAATTAAAAGATGCTTGCTCCTTGGAAGTAAAGTTATGAAAAAACTAGGCAGTGTAATTAAAAGCAAAGAAATCACTTTCCCAACAAAAGTCCATATAGTCAAAGCTATGTTTTTTCCAATAGTCCTGTACAGGTGTGAGAGTTCCACCATAAAGAAGGCTGAGTGCCAAAGGAATGATTTTTTTGAATTGTGATGTTGGAGAAGACTCTTGAGAGTCCCTTAGACTGCAAGGAGATCAAACCAGTCAATCTTAAAGGAAATAAATCCTGATTATTCATTAGAAGGACTGATGCTGAATCTCCAATACTTTGGCCACCTGATGTGAAGTGTTGACTCATTGGAAAAGATCCTGATGCTGGAAAGATTGAAGGTGGGAGGAGAAGGGGATGACAGAGGATGAGATGGCTGGACGGCATCACTGACTCAATGCACATGAGTTTGAGTAAACTCTGGGGGGTTGGTGATGGTTAGGGAGGCCTGGTGTGCTGCAATCCATGGGGTCTCAAAGAGTCGGACATGACTGAGTGAATGAACTGAAATGAACTGAACACTCTCTAATACCACACACAAAAATAAACTCAAGATGAACTAAAGATCTAAATGTATGGCCAGATGCTATAAAACTCTTAGAGAAAAGCATAGGCAGAACACTTTGACATAAATCACAGCAATATTTTTGTTTCTTGATTTGCCTCCTAGACTAATGGATATAAAGTCACAAATAAATATATAGGGCCAAATTAAGCTTAAAAACGTTTGCACAGCAAAGGAACCAACAAAACCAAAAGACAACCCACAGACTGGGAAAAATAACTTTGAAAAAGAAGTAATATTATAAGGGATTAATTCCCAAAATATACAAACAGCTCCTATAGCTCTATGTCAAAAAATGAATAATCGAAAAATGAGCAGACGTCTAAACAAAGAATTCTCCAAAAAATATATTGTTACTAGAGTTCAGTCACTAAGTTGTGTGTAACTCATTTATGACTCCAGGTTCCTCTGTCCATGGGATTTCCCAGGCAAGAATACTATAGCGTGTTGTCATTTCCTTCTTCAGGAGATCTTTCCAACTCAGAGATTCTGCATTGCAGGTGGATTCATCATCACTGAGCCACCATGGAATCCCAAAGACATACAAATGGCCAAAAAACAAATCAAAATATGCTCAACATAACTAATTATCAAGGAAACACAAATCAATTACAATGAGATATCAGCTCAGACATTTCGGAATGGTCATCACAGAAAGTCTGCAAGCAATAAATGCTGATTAGAGTTTGGAGAAAAAGGATCTCTCTTACACTCTGCATGGAAATGTAAATTGAAACTATCATTATGGAGAAGAATATGGAGGTTCCTTAAAAAAAAAAAAAAAAACTAAAAATAGAAGTACCATATGATCCTGCAGTCCCACTCCTGGGCATATATATGGAGGAAAACATGTTTCAAAAATATACAAGCACCCTCAATGTTCACAGTAACACTATTTACAATTGCCAAGATATGGAAGCAACCTAAATGTCCATGAATAGATGAATGAATAAAGATGTGGTACTTATAGACAAAAGAATATTACTTAGGCATAAAAAAGAATGAAATTATGCCATCTGCAGCAAAATGGATGGACCTTGAGATTGTCATACTGGGTAAAGTGTGTCAAAGATAAATATCATATGATATTGCCAAGTGTAAAATCCTAAATAAGTACTACAAATGAACTTATTTACAAAACAGAGTCACAGAAGTAAAAAACAATATCATGGCTACCAAAGGAGAAATGATGGGGGAGAGGATAAATTGGGAGACTGGGATTGACATATATATACTTTTATATGTAAACTTGATAATTACTAAGGACTTATAGTATAAAGCTTCCTAGGTGATGCTTGTGGTAAAGAGCCTGCCTGCCAGTGTAGAAGACCAGATGTAAGAGATGCAGATTCAATAACTGGGTCAAGAAGATCCCCTGGAGGAGGGCATGGTAACCCAGTCCATTACTTTTGCCTGGAGAATCCCATGGGCAGAGGAGCCTGCAGGCTACAGCCCATAGGGTCACAGAGTAGGACACAACTGAAGTGCTTTAGCATGCCCACATGCACAGGGTAGCACAGACAACGCAACTCAATTCTCCATAGTGACCTATATGGGAAAAGAATCCAAAAAAATAATGGGTATATGTATACATGTAACTGATTTACTTTGTTGTACAGAATAAGCTAGCATTTAAAATAAACTATACTCTAATAAATTAAAAAAAAAAAAGACTATATTCTCATGCCCTTAATTCTCCTGTTTTCTGGTTATTTAGTCTGAATAGAATCACACAACTTAAAATGTTGTAAAAGTCCACTACAGAACAAACTCTATTTAATGCACTATTATATTCTTTAGGCTAACACATAATATGTACTTGGTCATTACATGTGATTCTTAGTTCCTTATAAATGGTGTATCAAAGCTCTCTTCAGGCTGGTTGTCTCTTATCAGCAATCTTCTGTCAATATATAGTATAGTTCACTTAATGAGAAACTGTTTGTTGGAGTCACACTAAGGATGTACAGTCTAGTATGTACTCTCAGAGATGCAGCAAATTTAGTTCATAAGTCTAACACAGAGACAACAATAGTCAATATGAGATGTAAATGATGTACAAATTCTGTCAAAGTACTGAGAAGTAATTGATTTCTGCATATGAGGTTAGGGAAATGCTTACAGTTGGCTTGAATACTGAGGAATGAAGCCTATAAATGTTAGTTAATTAGTTTAATTTTAGTAACTGGTTTGCCAGAAAAAAACAATGTAATTGTTTCCTAAAATATAAATCTTATTTCCACATAAACATGTTTGGTTTGTTATTTTAACAAATAACTACATGTTATTAGTAGCATAGTTGCCATTCAAAAAAGTTAACATTTTGTCAAATATATAAACTATTCTAACATTAAAAAGAAAAAAGCAAACACTACATCAAGAATGTGTGGGTGTGCATGCTAAGTCACTTCAGTTGTGTCCAACTCTTGGCAACCTTAGGGACTGTAGATCAGCTGGCTTTCCTTCCATGGGATTCTCCAGGCAAGAATACTGGAGTGGGTTGCCAAGCTCTGCTCCAGGGGATCTTCTGTACCAGGGATTGACAGAACCTGTATCTCTTAGGTAACATGCATTGGCAGGCGGGTTCTTTACCATTGATGCCACCTGGAAATCCCAGATCAAAAATCCAAGACAACAAAAGTTAACTCATTTCTGCTTATGATTTTCGTTGAAATAATTAAAACTGGTGGGGGCAAAAAAGAAAATGTTTAACAAATGCATATACAGACAGAAAAGAATGCAGTCAGAAGGAAGTAAAATCTCATTTTATAGCATGGCCTACTGTCAGAAATTCAATAGAGATGAGTGCCTTCAGGTCATTACCGGGTTTGCTCCTAAGTCATATCTGAGCTAGTTCACTAGACTCATATATATTGTTACATGGAAAAGAAACTACAAGGGCAAAAAAAAAAAAAAGGCAGGAAACACTCTTCTGTTGAAGCATTCTTTTTTTCTATAACTACATTTTTTTTTTTTTCAGTTTGTAGTAGGTCCTGGCTCTTAAAGGCTCTAAACTATGCTTTTCTGCCTCTGCTTCAGTTTCCAATGAAGTCATCTAATTTAATTTCCTCTCAGGGTATTCTGACAAGGCTTGGGTCTATTATGAAAGACATAAAGTAGAGATATTTGTTATGTGACTTGCTCTCTTTTCCTGTTAAACCTGCTCTAATGGGCTAACTGAAACTAATGCCTGAATAAGCATCCCCTGGGCATGATTGCACCTTCTCTTTCTTCAAGCTGCCTAGTCTCTTGTTAGCTTCATGCATTTCTTTGTCCAGTTTCTCTTTTCATTTTATTGTAACACTCACTTTATTGTACATTTTTTGTCTCCTCTCTATTTTTTTATACATTCATCTTGGTTTGCCCTTCATGTCTATTGTTTCCTCCATATATTTAAAAATATAATACCCTATTACAATTTATCTTTAACTCATGTCTTTATTCATTTTTGCTTCTCTTTTTTTCCCCTTCTAATCTATCTTTGCTTCTTTTTCTTCTACAACTTCCCTTCTATTCTGCTGCTTCCTTGTCATCATTCTTGATTCTGCAATTTATTATTTTTTATCTTCCCTAATTTCCTTTTTAAAAGTAACTTCTAGTGTTCATTATCTTTAATATTGTCATTTTTGTCTTATCTTTATTCTTACATAGTTTTAATGACACTGTTCTCTTATCTTCTTGCTGGTTAGTCTTGTCCATTGCTTAATGCTATCAACAAAGAAGAAGATAAAATGAACTATAAGAATTTGATTGCCTCATATTTATTCATTTATGTCATCCTATCAGCCTGACCACTATTGTTCACTATTTTGAACAAAAGGGACATGAATTGGTAAGATTTCTTGGACTCAGATAAAGTAAATAATATTTTAACTTAGCAATCATAAATGAAAAATACAGTAGATTGCTTTTGTTACTAAAAATAATATCATTCCATAAGAATAATAATAGATACAATTATCCATGTTAACACTATTACTGCAAAACATGCTATATACTGTATAGAAACAAAATAAATTTAGATTGAGATTATGTAAATCTATGTCATTGTCTATTATAATTAGGAATATCTATGGATATCTAGAATTATGATTCTTCTTATTATTTTAATTAATTGCTTGAACATGTTAAAATATCATTGCCCCATGCCACTGTGATGGAAAAAATAAAAGAAGTATATAAGAATAAATAAGAGAACACCAAACAGCTTTATGTAGGTTTTTGGTTGCAGATTTTAGCAGTGGAAGTGTATAAATAATAATATGTGGGAAAATACAAGGACATAGAAAGCTAAAGTGAGTTTGAGAGATAGAAACAAGCTATTCATTAATTATTCAGTTATATATTCAAAAAAGATATTTAAAAAAATTGCCTGATATTTGGAAGGTTAAATTAAAGCATATAATGTAAACCATTGTACCTTGTGAAATAAAATCATGAACTAAATGTTTATTACTAATATGAGAAGGAAAAAAATTTGCAAGTATTTATTTAAGATCCATATTGCTGTTTTTGTTGTTCAGTTACTCAGTCGTGTCTGACTCTTTGCTGCCCCATGGACTGCAGCACGCCAGGCTTCTCTGTCCTTCACCATCTCCCAGAGATTGCTCAAACTCATGTTCATTCGGTTGGTGACGCCATCCAACCATCTCATCCTCTGTCGTCCCCTTCCCCTCCCATCTTCAGTCTTTCCCAGCATCAGGCTCTTTTCCAAGGAGTCAGCTCTTCGGTTCAGGTGGTCAAAGTATTGGAGCTTCAGCTTTGGCATCAGTCCTTCCAATGAATAATCAGGGTTGATTTCCTTTAGGATTGATTGATTGGATCTCATTGCAGTCCAAGGGACTCCCGATTTTTCTCCACCACCACAGTTCCAAAGAACCAGTTCTTCAGTGCTCAGCCTTCTCTATGGTCCAACTCTCACATCTGTACATGACTACTGGAAAAAAAACACAGCTTTGACTATATGGACCTTTGATGGCAAAATAATGTATCTGCTTTTAAATATGCTGTCTAGGTTTCTCATAACTTTTCTTCCAAAGAGCAAGTGTCTTTTAATCTCATGGCTGTGTCAGTCTGCAGTGATTTTGGAGCCCAAGAAAATGAACTCTGTTACTGTTTCCATTGTTTTCCCATGTATATGCCATGAAGTGATGGGACTGGAGGCCAAGATCTTCATTTTTTGAATGTTGAGTTTTAAACCAACTTTTTCACTCTCCTCTTTCACTTTCATCAAGATGCTCTTTAGTTCCTCTTAGCTTTCTGCCATAAGGGTGGTGTCATCTGCGTATCTGAGGTTATTGATATTTCTCCTGGCAATCTTGATTCCAGCTTGTGCTTTGTCCAGCCCAGCATTTTACATGATGTACCCTGCTGTGAAGTTAAATAAACAGAGTGACAATGTACAGCCTTGACATACTACTTTCCCCATTTGGAACCAGTCTGTTGTTCCATGTCCAGTTCTAACTGTTGCTTCTTCACCTGCATACAGGTTTCTCAGAAGGCAGGTAAGGTGGTCTGCTATTCCCATCTCTTTAAAAAATTTTATTTGTTGTGATGCACCTGGTCAAATAATTTACTATAGCCAATGAAGCAGAAATAGATGTTTTTCTGGAACTGCCTTGCCTTTTCTATTATCCAGTGGATGTTGGCAATTTGATCTCCAATTCCTTTGCGTTTTCTAAATCCAGCTTGTACATCTGGAAGTTCTCAGTTCATGTACTGTTAGCTTAGCTTGGAGGATTTTGAGCATTACTTTGCTAGTATGTGAAATGAGTCCAATTGTACAGTAGTTTGAACATTCTTTGGCATTGCCCTTCTTTGTGATTAGAATGAAAACTGACCTTTTCCAGTCCCATGGCACTGCTGAGTTTTCCAAATTTGTTGGAATATTGAGTGCAGCACGTTCATGGCATCATCTTTTAGGATTTGAAATAATTCAGCTAGAATTCCATCTCCTCCACTAGCTTTGTTCATAGTGATGTTTCCTAAGGCCCTCTTGACTTCACACTCTAGAATATCTGCCTCTAGGAGAGTGATCACACCATCGTGGCTATCTAGGTCATTAAGATCTTTGTATAGTTCTTGTGTGTATTTTTGCCACCTCTTCTTAATATTTCTTGCTTCTTTTAGGTCAATACCATTTCTGTACTTTATTGTGCCCATATTTGCACAAATATCTCAATACCTTGATATCTCTAATTTTCCTGAAGAGTTCTCCAGTCTTTCCTAGTCTATTGTTTTCCTGTATTTCTTTGCATTGTTCACTTAGGAAGGCTTTCTTATCTCTCCTTGCTATTCTTCAGAATTCTGCATTCAAATGGGTGTATCTTTCCTTTTCTCCTAGCCTTTAACTTCTCTTCTTTTCTCAGATATTTGTAAGGCTTCCTCAGACAATGATTTTGCCTTTTTGCAATTCTTTTTCTTGGGAATGGTCTTGATCACTGCCTCCTGTACAACATCATGAACCTCCATCCATAGTTCTTCAGGCACTCTGTCTATCAGAGCTAATCCCTTGAATCTACTTGTCACTTTGACTGTATAACCGTAAGGGATTTGATTTCAGTCATACCTGAATGATCTAATGGTTTTCCCTACTTTCTTCAATTTAAGTCTAATTTGGCAATAAGGAGTGTATGATCTTAGCAACAGTCAGCTCCTGGTCTTGTTTTTGCTGACTGTATAGAACTTCTCATCTTTGGCTGCAAACAATGTAATCAATCTGTTTTCGGTATTGGCCATCTGGTGATGTCTATGTGTAGAGTCTTCTCTAGTGTTGTTGGAAGAGGGCATTTGCTATGACGAGTGTGTTCTCTTGGTAAAACTCTTTTAGCCTTTGCTCTGCTTCATTTTGTACACCAAAGCCAAACTTGGAGTACAAAAATCCGTATAGTCAAGGCTATGGTTTTCCCAATGATCCTGTATGGTTGTGACAGCTGGACCATAAAGAAGGCAGAGCTGCCAAAAATTGACACCTTTGTGCTGTGGTGCTAGAGAAATCTCCTGAGAGTGCCTTGAACAGCAAGGAGATAAAAACAGTCAAAGGAAGTCAACCCTGAATACTCATTGGAAGAACTGATACTAAAACTGAAGCCCCAGTATTTTGGTCACCTGATGAGAACAGCCAACTCATTGGAAAAGTCCCTGATGCTGGGAAAGATTGGCAGAAGGAGAAGAGGGAATCAGAGGATGAGATGGCTGGATGGAATCACTGATGCAATGGACGTGAATTTGGAAAAACTCTGGGAGATGGTGAGGTACAGAGAGCCTTGGACGTTGCATCCAGCCACACCCCTGGTGTGTTGCAGTTCATGGGGTCAGAAAGAGTTGGACATGACTGAGTAACTAAACAATAGTAACAAAACTTAAGATCCAATTAGACATTATAACCTCCAGAATTAAAGCCCTGTCATTCTCTGTGCATTTATAATAGGCTTATTAATGAGATCATTATAAAGTTGTATATGTTTTAGAAATGTATGTATTTGCTTTGCTTGTATTATATAAATAATATCCACTGGGAAACAGTTTCTTAGGAATCAAACATCTTAAAGAAATTTAGCTAGGCTGGTGAAAAATTCCAGATCATTATTTCTCATGAGTATTAGAAAACATTATGCAAACAAGACACAAATTATAAAAGCAAATATTTTTTAAAATATCAAAGTTAGTTTTCATATTTTTAGTAGGAGTCAAACTCTTGTATCAAGCTGACAAACAGTTTCTGGTAATATGATTGTTTTGAAATTCAGTCCTCAAACTATGATCACATTTTGACAGCTTTTAAACAGTACATGACCTGCTCAAAATAATGCACAGTTTTTACTCAATTTCATACTTTTATTGGATATAATTTAAATAATTTTCAAGATAATAGAACTCATTATCACTTATCCATAGGGAAAATATTCATTAGGCCCTAAATATTGCTTTGAATGCCACAAAGGAAACAAAAACTAGACTAATATTCACATAGTCATTGAATCTTGTGATCTTTTCCTTAGGTGTATAGAAAATATCAACTCTCCCTATTTTTCACACATTTAAGTGTAGTTTTTATGCTGAAATTTTATCTGTTTAGTTTAGAGAGAAATTTTGAGTCATTCCTCACCCAAAAGCCTGAAATCTACATTTAACCAAGACCATAGGTATGGTATTTACATTTTTGTATGTCTACACTGGCTTATTGCAAAAATAACTATTATTCTAGTCTATAGAGTGACTTCAGTTCTCTCATGATATTTCTTTCATGTTTTCTCTGGGGCACATGAGTCTTTTGTGAGGATTGGAATCCCACTTAATGGGATAGGTTCCTTACTCATACACCAGATAGCGAAGGGCAAGGAAGCTTGGTGTGCTGCCGTCCATGGAGTTACAAAGAGGCAGACACAACTTAGCGACAGAACAACATCAACAACATACATGCTTTCATTTTTAAAACAGAAAGCTGGACACGTTGCACTAGGTACTAACATGAGTATGGCACAGACACCAGTACCTCCACGATATTTGCTCCTTTTAAACATTTTTGCAAGTTAGAACTTCTAATGGAATATTTCTAAGAGCATCTGAGAGCAGAAAGACGATGAAGCAGGGTATGCTAGGCCTTGATTTATTCATATTTTCCATAATTTTATGAAGTAAATTATTTTTAGGTCATCTTGGGCCTATCTAGAGAAAGTTAAAATTTTAATCAGTCTTTTCACCCATTCTTATGATAGTAGCATAAATATTATCATGGAAACATGATGCCTTATTTAGATAGAATTTTTCAGTTTGAAGCTCTAGGAGATTTGTAAGCCTTGCTGTCTGCATACTAAGTGACTGTGTTTAAGCTGAACATGAATACATTATTTCCACAAAACATGTGCTCTTACATTAGACATTTTCAATCATTAGTCAGTCAGTTGGATCAAAAAACAATAACCTGAAAATTCAAAGAAGAGTCTATGTTTCTCTATCTAATCTTATATAATAACCCTTTTCTTTCTAGGGGGACTTCATAGTATCAGTGGAAGGGAAGGTTGGGAATATAACAGGAACAATATTATGATAACTTCTCAAATAATGAATAAATGTTTCCCTTTGAAGCATTAAATATGTGCTGTTGTTCTATCATGCTTTGTTTTGATGAATGTGTAGGTGTATGTGGGGTCTGTGTTTGGGGGAGAGAGAAATGGCATGAAGACAGCATCAAGTTATCTAGCTCCCAAGCTCCCCAAATAACTCTGTTTAGGTGGGTGCTAATGGTACAAACAAGGAAAAGATGCTCAATCATCACCCAAAGATATCTACCATTGTCTATTTTTAAATCCATGACAAATCCAAAAATCCAAATAAGTTAAGGCTTTTTTGAAGTTAAGACTTGATTTGAAGTAGGTATTTAAGAAATAAAACTGTTATCTAGATACAGGAAGTAAATTAGGAGGCACCCACAGTAGTCCAAACAAAATTATATATATATATATATATATATATGTATATGTATATCAGACAACATGGAAAAATAAAAGAACAAGCAGATATTATAATCAGTAGGTTCTGTTGGCTAATTTATTATAGGAATAAGAAAGAAGGGAGAATGACTGTTGACTTTGAATTTAGGAATTATTGGTACATTAATGGTAATGTAAGTAATGACTTATAATCACAAATGTTACCATACGTGAAATACTCGTAATGTTTTGGTTTATCATGTAAATATGAGCTAATTTTAATTTTAGGCACACAAAAAATAAATATCATAAAATATCCCCCAGTTTCTCTCTTAAAACTGCTTTGGGCTGCTGTCTTAGTCCATGAAACTTGTAAACCAACTTCTCTGTGTTTCTTCTTGAGCCCCTGTGCTGAATTAGATTTTGGTTACTCTGACCTTACTTAATGGACTGTGAAGGCAGCTATCCTACAAGGATGGTGTTGAACAAGTTGCAAACTCTCCACTTTAAAGAGACTCATCTTTGCAAAACAGTTCAAATTCCCCTAGAAACCACCATATTTAGGAGCAGAACATGATGATGCACCCTAAAAAATTGTTTTTTTATCATTGTCTTAAGATAGCTTTTTCCTCATGGTTTCAGAATCTACTATATTTCTAAGCATTTAAGACATGCAGGCATAAAGACTTGCAAAATATATATAGTAAAAATTCTGATGAAAAATAAAATATCAGCACTTTTAAACAGGTTTTGAAAGAAATTTTAAAATTATTTGATTGAAAAAAACTTATTTTATGCATGTAAATATAATACAATATGAAACATAATTCTATAGTAATGCATAAGTTTTATATAAGCATTAATATTATACTAGCACTGAAAAATAATTTGAGGTTATGTAGTTAGAAATAATCATGTATTTGTATACTAGTAAATACTAGGCTACAAAACCCTGTATAAGCTAATATAATAATATATTTGACTAATGGTGGTAACTAGAAAGCAAGGCATAATATGCAATAAATTTGAATGAATTTCTACCTAGCACAAGCAGACAGGTTAAATATGAATCAACATTCATGTAACACAAGCAGCAAAATATAATAAATTCTAATAAATTCCTATATGGTTAGCCTCAGTACAAGCAGACTAGCAAATATTTCAGTAAAAATAGCTTCCAGTGTATGAAAAATTATGTATTTGAGGGAATTTTAATGGCATGCCTGAGCCTTTAGTAGTATAATTAAAGTATGTATGTATAGTTAAATATTAGTTGGACTATAAGCAATAATAAGTATTTAAATTAATATTTACCAGCAACAGATATTAAGGAGCATCATAGATTTATGACACTCTAACAACAAGATCGATCTCAAAGATTCCAATGTTTATTTTTAAATCTAAGTAATCAGATCAGCAAAGCCAAGTCACCATAATATTAAGGCCTGAAACTACAGTTATACATTAGCCATTTTTGTCAAATAATTTTATAACAGGATGAGACCTGATCCACCTTTAGAAAGGTCTTATAGAATATCTCAAATCTTCTCTGAAACAACTCCTCTCTCTCAAAAACATTCATTCAGAATCTAGAACGGGGGACTGGGGGTGTGGGATGTATGCACAATTAATCAAACTCTGCATAGCAATTTGTATCTATAATAAATCACCATTTGTTGTAACATACTTTTCATCTCTTTTCTCCTGGGTGGGAGAGGATTCTATTTTTCATGATTGCAAATTAAATACTTAACACTGACAGAATTTCTCTTGTTGATACAGATCTTGGAACCCTTCAAATGTCTAGATTAAAGATATAACTGATCCAGTGCAAGCAGTGGGAATTATACCTTCTTGTTCTCTTCCTGTGTAGCAGCAAACTCTATGTATCTTTAACCTTAAAACTCTGTTGCTTATGTGATAATGGAATCAAGCATTTAGACGTGTATGTAGGACTGTCACTCCTGTGTTCTATTGCTGGAGAGACAGAGAATGGTGGCTAAGGAGCGACTAAGCCAGAGAAGCTAAAAGAGATTGGAAGGATATTCATTCTACCAATTAACGAGTTCATTCCAACCATTTAGAAAATCTCTTTTTTCCATTCTGCTTTATTTTTGTATGATACTTGCCTAAGATATTACTTTACTAGCATGTGAGATGAGTGCAATCGTATGGTAGTTTGAGCATTCTTTGGCATTCCCTTTCCTAGGGATTGGAATGAAAACGGACATTTTCCAGTCCTGTGGCCACTGCTGAGTTTTCCAAATTTGCTGGCATATTGAGTGCAGCACTTTCACAGCATCATCTTTCAGGATTTGAAATAGCTCAACTGGAATTCCATCACCTCCACTAGCTTTGTTCGAAGTGATGCTTCCTAAGGCCCACTTGACTTCACATTCCAGGATGTCTGGCTCTAGGTGAGTGATCACACCATCGTGATTATCTGGGTCGTGAAGATCTTTTTTGCACAGTTCTTCTGTGTATTCTTGTCACCGCTTCTTAATATTTTCTGCTTCTGTTAGGTCCATACCATTTCTGTCCTTTATTTAGCCCATCTTTGCATGAAATGTTCTCTTGGTATCTCTAATTTTCTTGAAGAGATCTCTAGTCTTTCCCATTCTGCTGTTTTCCTCTATTTCTTTGCATTGATCACTGAGGAAGGCGTTCTTATCTCTCTGGCTATTCTTTGGAACTCTGCATTCACATGGGAATATCTTTCCTTTTCTCCTTTGCTCTTCGCTTCTCTTGTTTTCACAGCTATTTGTAAGACCTCCTCAAACAACCATTTTGCCTTTTTGCATTTCTTTTCCATGGGGATGGTCTTGATCCCTGTCTCCTGTACTTCCAGATGTTCAAGCTGGTTTTAGAAAAGGCAGAGGAGCCCGAGATCAAATTGCCAATATCCGCTGGATCATCAAAAAAGCAAGAGAATTCCAGAAAAACATCTATTTCTGCTTTATTGACTATGCCAAAGCCTTTGACTGTGTGGATCACCACAAACTGTGGAAA
The DNA here is from genome assembly GCF_910594005.1 of Cervus elaphus. Classification (NCBI taxonomy): domain Eukaryota; kingdom Metazoa; phylum Chordata; class Mammalia; order Artiodactyla; family Cervidae; genus Cervus; species Cervus elaphus. Next base: position 7,677,954 of record NC_057844.1, on the reverse strand, counting down.
ATTCTGAAAGAGATGGGACTACCAGACCACCTGACCTGCCTCTTGAGAAACCTGTATGCGAGTCAGGAAGCAACAGTTAGAACTGGACATGGAACAACAGACTGGTTCCAAATGGGGAAAGTAGTATGTCAAGGCTGTATGTTGTCACCCTGCTTATTTAACTTATATGCAGAGTACATCATGAGAAACGCTTTGCTGGGAGAAGCACAAGTTGGAATCAAGATTTCTGGGAGAAATATCAATAACCTCAGATATGCAGATGACACCACCCTTATGGCAGAAAGTGAAGAGGAACTAAAGAACCTCTTGATGAAAGTGAAAGAGGAGAGTGAAAAAGTTAGCTTAAAGCTTAACATTCAGAAAGCTAAGATCATAGCACCTGGTCCCATCACTTCAAGGGAAATAGATGGGGAGACAGTAGAAACAGTGTCAGACTTTATTTTTCTGGGCTCCAAAATCACTGCAGATGGTGACTGCAGCCATGAAATTAAAAGACGCTTGATCCTTGGAAGGAAAGTTATGACCAACCTAGATAGTATATTAAAAAGCAGAGACATTACTTTGCCAACAAAGGTCCACCTGGTCAAGGCTATGGTTTTTCCAGTGATCATGTATGGATGTGAGTGTTGGACTGTGAAGAAAGTTGAGCGCTGCAAAATTGATGCTTTTGAATTGTGGTGTTGGAGAAGACTCTTGAGAGTCCCTTGGACTGCAAGGAAATCCAACCAGTCCATCCTGAAGGAGATAAGTCCTGGGTGTTCATTGGAAGGACTGATGTTGAAGCTGAAACCCCAATACTTTGGCTTAAGAGTTGACTCATTGGAAAAGACCCTGATCCTGGGAGGCTGGGGGCAGGAGGAGAAAGGGACGACAGAGGATGAGATGGATGGATTGCATCACCGACTCAATGGATATGAGTTTGAGTAAACTCCAGGAGTTGGTGATGGACAGGGAGGCCTGGCGTGCTGCGATTCATGGGGTTGCAAAGAGTCGGACATGACTGAGTGACTGAACTGAATTTAACTGCCTAAAATATTAGATCCTTGAGCAGCAGTCGCTTCATCACTAACACTGTCTTTCACTTTACTGAAGTATTTATTCATTTCTTTCCCTTTTCATAGTTTCTGTCTGTTGAACAATAAACATCTCTTATTGGGCTTCTCTGGTAGCTCAGAAATATAGAACCCACCTGCAATGCTAGGGATGGGTTGAATCCCTGGACTGGGAAGATCGCTTGGAAGAGCAAATGGCAACCCACTCCAGTATTCTTGCTGGGAAAATCCCATGGACAGAGAAGCCCAGAGGACTACAGTCCATAAAGTCTCAAAAAGCCGGATGCGAGTGATCACATGTACAAACATCTCTTATTGGTTTCTGCATCTTCATTGCTCAGATTATCATAACTAGGAGAGATCCTAAAACTGCTGTTTATCTACAGCCTCCACCAAATAAACCAAATGCTCTCTTCATTCCCTGTGATAGATGGTAATGACACTGAGTAAATACTTTCTAAATAAGTATAATAAGCTCTTCCACTTTAAATCTGTCCCCATGCTGAGCTTTCTACCTGACAGTCCTGCTTGTTAGAGACGACCCATTTGTGATTAATAGTAACCTGTCACCTGCAGGCATAAAGGCTTAGAGCTGCCAAGTTCTTGGACCTGCCAGAGTCCTAAACCGTAGGCATATCGTTAAGAGGTAGCTAAGCAAATATTTGTGCTGAGACAAATTTAACTGTTTTGCACTCCAATATCAATTACAGAAAAGAGCCACAGTTAGTTATCCTTCACACGATATCCTGCTTTCTCTATGAGTGTCCCAAAAGAGTGAAATGATCTTAGGATTTTCACATTATCATTAATTTCAAAATGTGTTTAATTAGATAAGACTTTTAACCTATTTGCTGTTTATTTGTTTCAAATATTACCATTGGCTACATTTCTTTCAACAGCCATGCCAGATCATAAATTAACAACAAAATACACTTTATACTGTGAAGAAGTAATACAGCCTTACACATGATTCTTCTTCACTGACTCCCAGCACTGAGTGTATGTATGCTGATTCATAGGTGGTAAGAGTGAGTAAATAGAGACTGCCAAGTATTTCTGACAGAACAGATTCTTCTTTTTACAGAATAATATTTAACAAGTAGTTCACAAGAATCAACTATATGCAGCCTACTGGATTAAATATTGTAAGGATGTAGAGAAACACTGGCACTCACTTTCTAATCTTTATGATTAAGCTAGGATTATAAAGATTAAGCATCTGTGAGTGGATAAGAAAAGATGAAATAAATAAGTTGGCTAGAGGACTTTCATTGGAAAGCAAGCTTTGAATTAGTTTCTATTTAAAGGATGGAAAGAAATTGTCAAAAAATATTTTATTTGGAGAAAAAGCATGAATAAGGACATTCCAGGAGATAGTAAGCTGTAGAAGACACATTAATATAGCAGTGTATTTTCTAGTAAGCATTCTTTGATAAAATATTCACTAAAGATGGTATTTTCTCCTAAATTTAGTTCTCTCTTCTTTTGCAGCAGAATCTGTGTTAATATATCTTGTTCTATTCTTACAGAAGTGCATTAATATTTTATTGATCACTTCAAAAGAAAGGAGAGTAGCACCATCTTTACAAGGAATAAGACTAAATTTACCCATTAAATAACAAAAGGCTAAGTAAGAGAAAAAATCAATCATGTGCGCACATTGATATGTAAAAAGAAAGTCAAATGACTGTGGGATGGTTTTAGGAGAACTCTATGTCTTTTGTTTAGGTGTGTAAGGAAATGGCAACCCACTCCAGTATTCTTGCCTGGAAAATCCCATGGACAGAGAAGCCTGGCAGGCTGCCATCCATGGAGTCACAAAGAGTGGGACACAACTGAGCCACTAACACACAAAAGATAACCATCAGTATAGCTTTCAAGCATCTTAGATCTGTTATCTGGGGATGTAAATTTAATCAATTAATCATATTTGAAATAAGCCACAAAGAGACAAATGTTTGTTATATTAATATAATTAATCATACTATGAATATTCTAAAATATTATTAAGTAATGGTTGCCTTTATAAATTCAAAAAGAAAAAAAGCAGATAATAAGTATATAAATCATTTTTAAATTTAATAGTAATCAAATAACTCCAAGTTAAATTAAAAAGAGACTATTATTGAAAAGCTGAATATTTAAAAAATGGTAATTATGAGTGGTGATGTGGTAGTGAAAGAAGTACTTTTATGAAGCTAAGAGTAATGGAAAACTAAACTAGCAGAGGCTAGCAGATAGGAATTTATGTCTCATAAAACAAAAAGACTGAGGTCTAGCTACTCAAGTCAGGACTAGAATAACAGCTTGAAGATGCCATCTGCTAGGAATCAGTTTTTCACCTCCTTTTCTTCCACTGTATATATCTTTTGTCTTCATGCTCATCATTTCAGGATCACAAGATGGAAGCAACAGAATTTTACTTCTACATAGTTCTTTATCCATAAGCATGATAATTATTATTTTTGTAGTATTTATTTTATGAAATTAGAATTCTATTTTATGTCTTCTAGTGTTGCTCTTTTAGCTCAATTTTCTGCAGCTTTGGGATTCCCTTGTGGCTCAGCTGATAAAGAATCCGCCTGCAATGTGGGAGACCTGGGTTCGATCCCTGGGTAGGAAAGATCCCCTGGAGAAGGAAAAGGCCAGTCACTCCAGTATTCTGGCCTGGAGAATTCCATGGGCAGTCCATGGGATCGCAGAGTCAGACACGACTGAGCGACTTTCGCTTTCACTTTCTCTTAGCTTTTGCATTGCTTGTATATAGTTGCTAAGTGAAGCTGTGATTTATTCTTCTTTCTGTATGCTTGGTGATGAATCTTCATGTTTAGGTTTCTATGGATCATCTCTCTTTTATGTATCTTCCATCTGTTTATATATCTGTACTTCCTTCTTAATAATATTGTTAGCTATTTCCTCCAGATTATTAATTATTTCATTCAGTTCAGTTCAGTTCAGTCGCTCAGTCGTGTCCGACTCTTTGCAACCCCATGATTCGCAGCACGCCAGGCTTCCCTGTCCATCACCAATTCCCGGGGTCCACTCAAACTCATGTCCATCAAGTCGGTGATGCCATTCAGCCATCTCATCCTCTGCCATCCCCTTCTCCTCCTGCCCCCAATCCCTCCCAGCATCAGGGTCTTTTCCAGTGAGTCAACTCTTCCCATCAGGTGGCCAAAGTGTTGGAGTTTCAGCTTCAGCATCAGTCCTTCCAAAGAACACCCAGGACTTATCTCCTTCAGGATGGACTTGTTGGATCTCCTTGCAGTCCAAGGGACTCTCAAGAGTCTTCTTCAACACCACAAGCTCAGTCCAAATTTGCTGTTCAATACATCCCATGAGACTGTAATTTTAATGACTTTATTAATAATCTAGGTATTTTGTTTTTCACTAAAGCTGAATATTTCTCTTATTTTTTAAGCATTCTTAATAATCTTCAATATTTTAAATATATTTAATTTATATCCTGGGAATGATAATTATAATATCTGAAGTTTTGCTGCCTTAATTCTATTTTTCCTTTAACGATTTGTGTGTCTTTCCTTACATGTTTTGTGATATTTGATGATGAAATTCTTATTTATCTTCAATTTTGGCCATTAGATTTCTGAGTCTTAGTATGGAGGCAGTTTCCTCATACAGGCTTCATGTTTATTTTTATGAGCTACCTAGTTGACTATTCCAGGAACCCTCAAACATAAATTCTGATCTTAATGATAATGGAGCATAGTAGCAGTGTTTGTTAGTGCTACAGACTCATATACAAACTAGGTTGTAGATAAAAATTGTCAGGAAAAATTATTTGATCTGATATATCCCTTTTCCACCTTTAAGAATAATTTTACTTCAGTCATACAGTTCTCAGTTAGCAGAACATTTCAATTCTATTCACTCTTGGGGAAGGTTAGTTTTATTCATGAACAGCTTAAGGGGAATACTTAGCAACCTACCACTTTAATGGGTGAAACCTGGTTTTGGTTCCTAGCCCTTGATTCTTGGGAGAGAGACTCTGCACTAACTTGTTTGGTAGCTAAACATTCTTTAACTACTTTTTGGTTCAGCACTTTACTTAAGGCCTTTTTATTGTTATTTATTCAAGACTCCTCTTCCAACCACACAAGAGACTACTGTGACACATGGACATCACCAGAAAGGTCAATACTGAAATCAGAATGATTATATTCTTTGCAGCCAAAGATGGAGAAGCTCTATACAGTCAGCACAAACAAGACAGGGAGCTGACTGTGGCTCAGATCATGAACTTCTTACTGCCAAATTCAGACTGAAATAGAAGAAAGTGGGGGAAAGCACTAAGCCATTCAGCTCTGACCTAAATCAAATCCCTTATGATTATATAATAGAAGTGACAAATAGATTCAAGGGATTAGATCTGATAGACAGAGTGCCTGAAGAATTATAGACAGAGGTTCATACCATTGTACAGGAGGTGGTAAACAAAACAATCCTCAAGAAAAAGGAATGCAACAAGGCAAAAGGGCTGTCTGAGGAGGCCTTACAAATACTCAAGGAAAGAAGAGAAGAGAAAGGCAAAAGAAAAAAAAAAAAAAAAGATATATCCATCTGAATGCAGAGTTCAAAGAATAGCAAGGAGAGATAAAGAAGTTTTCTTTATTATTTTCTTTATTCATTATTTCATTAAGCTTTCATTATTCAGCAGTGAATAATGCAAAGAAATAGAGGAAAACAATAAAATGAGAAAGACTAGAGAACTTTTCAAGAAAAATTGAGATATCAAGGGAATATGCCCTGCAAAGATGGCACAATAAAGGACAGAAACCATATGGACCTAACAGAAGCAGAAAAGATTATTGAGAAGTGGCAAGAACACACAGAATAATTGCACAAAACAAAGGTCTTTATGAACTGGATAACAATGATGATGTGGTCACTCACCTAGCACCAAACATCCTGGAGTGTGAAGTCACATGGGCCTTAGGAAGTATCACTATGAGGAAAGCAAGTGAAGGTGATGGAATTCTAGCTGAGCTACTTCAAACCCTAACAGATGATGCTCCTAAAGTGCTGCACTCAATATGCCAGCAAATTTGGAAAACTCAGCAGTGGCCACATGACAGGAAAAGGTAAGTTTTCATTCCAATATCAAAGAAAGTCAATGCCAAAGAATGTTCAAACTACTGTACATTTGGGCTCATCTCACATGCTAGGAATGTAATGCTCAAAATACTTCAAGCTAGGCTTCAATAGTATGTTGCCAAGAAGTTCCAGATATACAAGCCTTATTTAGAAAGGGCAGAGGCATCAGAAATCAAATTGCTAACATCCATTGGATCATAGAAAAAGCAATGGGATTCCAGGGAAAAAAAAAAAAATCTACTTCTGCTTCATTGACTACACTAAAGCCTTTGACAGTGTGGCTCACAATAGATGTGGAGAATTCTAAAGAGATTGAAATATCAGACCACATTACTAGCCTCCTGAGAAAACTGTATGCAAATCTAGAAGAAACAGAAGACAAGAAATCAAGAAGACAGAGAACAACACATTGGTTCCAAATGGGGAAAAGAGTGTGTCAAGGCTATATATTGTCACTATGCTTATTGAAATTATATACAGAGTACATTATTTGAAACACTGGCCTGGATGAAGCACAGGGTGGAATCAAGTTTGTTGGGAGAACATGCAGATGATGCCTCTCTAATGGCAGAAAATGAAGAGGAACTAAAGAACCTCTTGATGTAAGTGAAAGAGGAGAGTGAAAAAGTTTGCTTAAAACTCAACATTCAAAAAACTAAGATCATGGCATCCAGTCCCATCACTTCATGGCAAATAGAAGGGGAAAAAGTGGACACAGTGACAGACTTTATTCTTTGGACTCCAAATCGCTGCAGATGGTGATTGTGGCCATGAAATTAAAAGATGCTTGCTGTTTGGTAGAAAAGCTATGACAAAGCTAGACAGAGTATAGAAAAGCAGAGATATCACTTTGCCAACAAAGTGTGATCAAAGCTATGATTTTCCCAGTAGTCATGTAGAGATGTGAGAGTTGGATCATAAAGAAGGATGAACACTGAAGAATTGATGCTTTCAAATTATGGTGCTAGAGAAGACTGTTGACAGATCCTTGAACCTCAAGGAGTCAAAGCAGTCAACTCTAAAAAGAAATCAACCCTAATATTTGTTGGAAAGACTGATGCTGAAGCTGAAGCTCCAATATTTAGGCCATCTGATGTGAAGAGCTGACTCTGGAAAAGATCCTCATGCTGAGAAAGATTGGGGACAGGAGGAGAAGGGAGCAACGAGGATGAGATGGTTGGATGGCATCATTGAGTCAATGGGCATGAGTTTGAGCAAGCTCCAGGAGATACTGAAGGAGAGGGAAATGACATTCTGCAGCCCACGGGGTCACAAACTGTCAGACAGGACTGATCAACTAAATAACATCAATTGTTATTTATGCAAGATTTTTAATATATTTTAACAAGAGGTCCAATCAAGGTATTTAGTTTAAAATAAAATAAAAAATGGACAAGTGGACAGGGACTCAATAAATGCAGAAATAATTACTTTTGATTTGAAACATAATGGAAAGTAATAATGCTTTCCTATTAATTAAAGAATTAAGAATTAAACTTTGAAAATATTTAATATTTAACTTATATGCAGAGCACATCATGAGAAACGCTGGGCTGGAAGAAACACAAGCTGGAATCAAGATTACCAGGAGAAATATCAATAACCTCAGATATGCAGATGACACCACCCTTATGGCAGAAAGTGAAGAACTAAAGAGCTTCTTGATGAAAGTGAAAGAGGAGAGTGAAAAAGTTGGCTTAAAACTCAGCATTCAGAAAACTAAGATCATGACATCTGGTCCCATCACTTCATGGCCAATAGATGAGGAAACAGTGGAAATGGTGGCTGACTTTATTTTTCTGGGCTCCAAAATAATGGCAGATGGTGACTGCAGTCATCAAATTAAAAGACACTTACTCCTTTGAAGGAAAGTTATGGCCAACCTAGACAGCATATTAAAAAACAGAGACATTACATTGCCAACAAAGGTCTGTCTAGTCAAGGTTATGGTTTTTCCAGTGATCATGTATGGATGTGAGAATTGGACTATAAAGAAAGCTGAGTGAAGAAGAATTGATGCTTTTGACCTGTGGTGTTGGAAAAGACTCTTGAGAGTCCCTTGGACTGCAAGGAGATCCAACAAGTCCATCCTAGAGGAGATCAGTCCTGGGTGTTCATTGGAAGGACTGATGTTGAAGCTGAAACTCCAATACTTCGGCCACCTGATGTGAAGAGCTGACTCATTTGAAAAGACCCTGATGCTGGGAAAGATTGAGGGCTGGAGGAGAAGGGGACAACAGAGGATGAGATGGCTAGATGGCATCACCGACTCAATGGACATGAGTTTGGGTGAACTCCAGGGGTTGGTGATGGACAGGGAGGCCTGGTGTGCTGCAATCCATGGGGTCACAAAGAGTGGGACACGACTGAGCGACTGAACTGAACTGAATTGAATGATATTTTCAAAACATATAATATAAATCTATTATATATTTACAATATTGATCTCTTATATTGTCTATTTTAAACCTAAAATTATTTTTAAAGAACTGTTAACATTGTTTGCCTCAAGGAACAACTGGCTTTAATTTTCAAATGCATGAATGCATGCTAAATTGCTTCGGTCATGTCCGACTCTGTGGGACCCTGTGGACTATAGCCCTCCAGGCTCATCTTTCCATGGGATATTCCAGGCAAGAGTAGTGGAGTAAATTGCCATGCCCTTCTCCAATGTATCTTCCTGACCCAGTGATGGAACCCTCATTTCTTACTTCTCCTGCATTGTCAGGCAGGCTCTCTACCGCTAGTGCCACCTAGGAAGCCCAATTTTCAAATTATAGACACAAAATGTATACAGTATAGATATTGGTTTGCCTGAAGTATTCCAATCAATTTCAGTCTCAATAAGTTCATTATAAATGACCATATTTAAATTAATTAGGAGATAAAACATTAAAAAATATCAATTTTAAAGTAAAAAAAAAAAACTGATACAATTTGTTTTAATTTGTTTGGAATAAGTTTCTAGTTTATATTCCAAAAGAAATAAATTTTTGGAAAATTAATTTGTACAAATTAGCTAAAATGTATGGATATTTCTAAAATATTTCAAAATCAAAGTGTAATTTCAAATAAATATGAAATGCTTAAATCAATCTTAATCACTCTCAAAAATGACAGAATAATCTCTGTTCATTTCCAAGACAAATGATTCAATATTACGGTAATCCAAGTATATGCCCTGACCAGTAATGCTGAAGAAGCTGAAGTTAAATGGTTCTATGAAGACCTACAAGACCTTCTAGAACTAATACCCAAAAAAAGATATCCTTCTTATCATAGGGGACTGGAATGCAAAGTAGGATGTCAGGAGATACCTGGAGTAACAAGCAAATTTAGCTTTGAAGTATAGAATGAGGCAGGGCAAAGGCTAGTAAAGTTTTACCAAGAGAACACACTGGTCATAGCAAACACCCTCTTTCAAAAACATAAGAAAAGACTCTACAAACAGAGATTGCCAAGTGGCCAATACTGAAAACAGATTGATTATATTCTTTGCAGCCAAGTAAGGAGAAGCTCTATACAGTCAGCAAAAACAAGACGAGGAGTTGACTGTCATTAAGATGATGAACTCCTTATTGCCAAATTCAGACTTAAACTGAATAAAGTAGGGAAAATCACTACAGTATTCAGGTATGACCTAAATAAAATACAGTGGATGTGACAAATAGATTCAAGGGATTAGATCTGATAGACAGAGTGCCTGAAGAATTATGTGTGGAGGTTTATGACATTGTATAGGAGGCAGTGATCAAGACCATTCCCAAGAAAAATAAATGCAAAAAGGCAAAATAGTTGTCTGAGGAGGACTTACAAATAACTGAGAAAAGAAGAGAAACTAAAGGCAAAGGAGAAAAGGAAAGATATAGCTATTTGAATGCCGAGTTCCAAAGAAGAGCAAGGAGAGATAAGAAAGTCTTCCTTAGTGACCGATGCAAAGAAATAGAGGATAACAATAGAATGGGAAAGATGAGAGATCTCTTCAAGAAAATTAGAGATACTAAGGGAACATTTCATGCAAAGAATGGGCACAATAAAGGACAGATAGTATGGAACTAATAGAAGCAGAACATATTAAGAAGAGGTGGCAAGAATACACAGAACTATACGAAAAAGGTCTTCATGACCCAGATATCCATGATGGTGTGATCACTCACCTAGAGCCAGACATCCTAGAAGGTGAAGCATCACTACAAACAAAGTTAGTCTAGGCGATGGAGTTCCAGTTGTGCTATTTCAAATCCTCAAAGATGATGCTGTGAAAGTGCTGAACTCAATATGCCAGCAAATTTGGAAAATTCAGCAGTGGCCAAGGGACTGGAAAAGGTCAGTTTTCATTCTAATCCCCCAAAAAAAAGGCAATGCCAAAGAATGGTCAGTCTCCTGCACAATTGCACTTATCTCACACCCTAGCAAATTAATGCTCAAAATTCTCCAAGCCAGGCTTCAACAGTATATGATCTGTGAACTTCCAGATGTTTAAGCTGAATTTAGAAAAAGCAGAGGAACCAGAGATCAAATTGCCAACATCCTCTGGATCATCAAAAAAGCAAGAGAGTTCCAGAAAAACATATATTGCTGCTTTATTGATTATGTCAAAGCCTTTGAATGTGTAGATCACAACAAACTGTGGAAAATGTTTCCAGAGATGGGAATACCAGACCACCTTACCTGCCTCCTGAGAAATCTATATGCAGGTCAAGAAACAATAGTTAGAACCAGACATGGAACAGCAGACTGGTTCCAGATTGGGAAAGGAGTATGTCAAAGCTGCTTATTTAACTTATATGGAGAGTACACCATGTGAAATGCCAGGCTGGATGAAGCACAAGCTGGAATCAAGATTGCCGGGAGAAATATCAATAACCTCAGATATGCAGATGACACCACCTTTCTGGCAGAAAGTGAAGAGGAACTGAAGATCCTCTTGATGAAAGTGAGAAAGCTGGCTTCAAACTCAACATTCATAAAACTAAGACCATGATAATAGGTCCCGCCACTTCATGGCAAATAGATGGGGAAACGATGGAAACAGTGACAGACTTTATTTTCTTGGGTTCCAAAATCACTGCAGATGGTGACTGCAGCCATGAAGTTGAAAGATGCTTGATCCTTGGAAGAAAAGCTATGACAAACATAGACAACATATTAAAAAGCAGAGACAATACTTTGCCAGCAAAGGTCCATCTAGTCAAACTATGTTTTTTTTGGTAGTCATGTTTGGATGTGAGAGTTGGACTATAACGGAAATCGGGCACTGAAAAATTGATATTTTTGAACTTTGGTGTTGGAGAAGACTCTTGAGAATCCCTTGGACTACAAGGAGATCAATCCAGTCAATTTAAAGAAATCAGTGCTGAATATTCATTGGAAGGACTGATGCTGAAGCTGAAGCTCCAACATTTTAGCCACCTGATGCAAAGAGCCAGCTCAGTGAAATAGACCCTGGTGATGGAAAAGATCGAAGGCAGGAGGAGAAGGGGAGAACAGAGATTGAGATTTTTGGGTTGCATTACCAACTCTATGGGCATGAGTTTGAGTAAGTTCAGGAATTGGTGATGGACAGAGAAGCTTGGTGTGCTGAAATCCACGGGATGGCAAAGAGTCAGAAACGACTGAGCAACTGAACTGAACTGAAACAGCTGTGTAAAGTCAGCAAACATATTTCATAATTAAGCTTAAGATTAACATATTTTTTGATATTCAACTTAAATGTATGCAGCCCGCCAATAATTTGTAGTACAACATGCATTAAATATTACAGAGTAATAAATAAGGGTCCTTTCTGTTAATAATATTTCACTAATATTTGGAAGAGATTTGTATTTTTCTTTTTTAATCTATTTATAATTTATTTGGCAACAGTAGGTGAAAGAAGAATATATAAAGGACTTACCCAACAGTGTACAGTATTTCAGTGCTGTTCAGTAGGGAGACAGTATTTGAGTGAGTAAGAGATCACTGGAACTAAAATTGTTAACTTGTTTTTATCTTGTTTATAGTGTCTTTGCTTTATTAGAGTTGTATTCTAGAATTCTAAAACGAGGACGTAAGCAAGGTGCAGTAAAAAAGATGGTGTTAGAATGTTGAGTGAACACTTACTACGTACATCTTTCTGTTTTCAGAAGAATTCAACTAAAATTAGCATCACTGACCTTCTTAGTCCACATTACACATACTTCCTCTTTCTTACTGCAATTCTGCATGAGTCTGGTATGCTGTTGATTTTTTAAGAGCAGATTTTTCCTTTGTGGAGTGAAGCTTGCAGTTGTCTCACCATATCTGTTATTCTGTTCGTGTATTCAGGATGCCTGCGTACCTGGTAATATCTTCCACCTTGCATTTCATCAATGATAGTATTTATATCTTTATATCTGCTACCCTTATCTTATGACTATATCTTTGTGTGTGTGTGTATGTGCATATAGCAAACATATTTTGCTCTATTGCAAGCAAATTTTCTCTCTTCATTTTATTGTATAACACGTGTTAACTTACATCACAGTTACAGGACATCAGAAGAGTGAACATAACTCATGGACTTTGTATCTTCCTATGAGGAAAAAAATTACTGTATTTTCAGTATAAGCAGGACAGCTGTATCATTTGCATAGAAATGTAACCATGTTGTTACATTTATATGGATATGAATTATGGTGTGAGGAGTTATGTGTGTGTGGCAAGCTAAAGAGTAAACCATGATGGTTAAGTTCATGTGTACACTATAAAAGCTGGCATGCAAGAGGCAGCATCAAGTGAACAGGAAAGAAGAGTTTACTGACTGGAGGAGGGAGAGGAGGTGAGAGATGGTAGAGCTGAAAGATCCTCAGCAATAAGAGATGAAGGGCAAGTTCCTATTTCACTCATGCCTGACGTTCATGGCACAGGGTTTGATTCCTTGTTGGATGCAATTCAGTTCTATCTATCCTCTTGAAAACGCAATCCAGTGACATCTGGGTAGTTTTTGTTTTCCTCATCATAGATGACATCGTAGCACTGGGTTACAATCTCTGTATGACTGTTGTGATCTTTGTGTACTATTCTATACCCAGCCCTTGTGCCTCAAAAACAAACAGTGCCTCCTCAAATAGAAAGAACTTACATGATTGGGCATATGAATACACATTCATTCATATGTTTGATAATCTGCAACTTGAACATTTACATGTAGGAGACTTAACTGTGTTTAAATAGTATATGTTGGATGATGCTTTATTTGATGACAATTTAATTGTTCAAAACAATAGAGAATGGTTTTATATTTTTGTGATTTTCCCAACCCAGGGATCAAACCTGAGTCTCTTGAAGTGTGGGTGGATTCTTTACCACTGAGCCACCAGTGAAGTCCTTGCAGGCTACCAGTGTCCAGGAAAATCCAGATTCTTAGAGGGTTTTGGTATATTTACTCTAAATTCTGTAAAGTTCACCAAAAGAAGAGAAGTAGGAACACATTAAAATTGACACATCCACACACTGCTGTTGTAAAATAGGTAGCAGTGAGGTCCCTGAGCTTGGTGGGGGACCTCAGTGAGCGACCTCAGTGAAGGACCTCAGCTTGGGCCTCTGTGATGACCTAAATGAGTGGGATGGGTGTGAGTGGGATGGAGGTCCAAGAGGGAGGGTCTCTATTTATACAATGACTGAATCATTTTGTTGTACAGCAGAAACTAACACAATATTGTAAATCAATCACACTCCAGTTAAAAAAAAAAAAAAAAAGTGATGTTTTCTAGGATCACAAATGTTGGCAACCGATTTGAAACAAAAGATTCAAGGACTTGCCCCGGGATAAGTATCACCTTCTTAAAAGTATTAAGTTACCTTTGGTCAGCCAGGCACTCTACACAATAACCTTCTTAAGCACTTTGTTTGAGCTTTGTAGTAATAACAAAAGCCCTAAAACATCTCACAAAGTGTACATGTTTTTAAAGCAAGAAAAGTCTTCCATAAGGTTTGGAAATTGAAAGTGAAAATTACAAGGAAGGGATATTTTTAACTTTTTCATGAAAATGGAAAATAAAAATAAGAGTTAGCTGATTAAGAGAGAAATAGATGAATGCTTTAGTTAAACTTGTCAAATAAGACAAATTATGTCCCTGTACGCTGACACAGAATTAAATATCAGACAGATTTTGGGGTGAAGTAGAGATGAAGAGCTGTATTGCTTTGCCAGGAAAGGGGCCAAAGTGGGTTAAAGCCCTCAATAACACGTGGCCCATCCTGGAGAGGTTAGTGAGAAGTTTTATAGTAATGGTTCAAAGAGGTCAGGGCCTGATCAGCTAGTGAACATTCTCATTGCTTGGTGGCGACAGAAGTAGGAGTCAGCAACATCAACCTTCAGGTTTTAACTGGTCTGCAGTCTATGCGCCTGTGCACAGCATGCCATTTTTCATCCTTAACTTCTCCTCTCTGGAGGCTATTTCAGTATCTGCAAAATAGCTCAACGGTATTGTTGTGTGTATCTCTTGATGGGGAAAGAGGACTTTGCCCCAAGCTTGCACTACTATTTCTCGTGACTATTTCTTGCTTTTCTCATATCCCTTCCCCTCCCTAATTAATGACTGCTTGAATCTGCCCAAAGGTCATGGAGCCTGAATGAAGGCTATTTCCTGTAACCAAATAAATAAATAAAAATAAGGGAAACAAATATTTTTGTCCAGGAGCCCCACAGAGGCCTGCTTGGTATATTAAGTACAATTTGGGGGTTAAAAAAAAAATCTTAAAATAATTTTGTGTTAGATATTATCTGCCTATAGAAAGAGTATGATGTGGTTTATGTTTGGGTATGTTCTTAAAAAAAAAAAAAAAAAAAGTGATACTTAGTCTTTCATTTAGTTTAAGGTCCATATAAGAATCTACGATTCTCTGAAAAAAGCTAGCTTTCTTTCTTCTTACTTCCTTGTTTGAGTCACTTCTATGCTGCTGTATATTGTCTGGATTTCTCAACTGTATTTATTAGGAGGATGAGAGAAAATTTTATCTACTCTCTTTTGTCAGAAATAATAAATCCTATCATGCTATTTTATATTCATATAATTTGTTTTTCATAGAACTTGTAAGGATAAATAAAACTTTATTTTCATTTAGAAAGAGCAAAAAGACCATTTTACCTCTTTGTTTTTTCTTACACTGTTTCCTTGGATACGTGGTAAATCTGTATCCTTACTCTAACCTTTGGAAAACAGATAAATCTCCAGGGATTAAATCTTGAGTCAAATTTTTATAATGTAGAAAAATCTCCAAAGTCATGGTCCAAATAACCTTTACATATGCAAACACACACTTCCAGAGTTAACTCAAGACTCTTTCTTCTGAGATGTACTGGAGACTTTTACATGGAGTAGCCTTAGTCTCCTGAGGAAATAAGATAAATTAATCTTATACCTGTTCCCACTGAATTTTAGGTTCTTTCTTGCCAACTGTCACTTGCCATCATACCGCTACAAGGATGAGGTCACTATTCACCTCCAACTCCAAGGAGTTCAGTGTAGAGATCAGGAAGGGGGTGCTCTGGGCTCTGGGAAAAGCTGGCAGGACAGGCAAGCCTTCAGATGTTGTTGTTGTTGTTCAGTTCTGCAGTTGTTTCCCACCCTTTGCTACCCCACGGAATGCAGCGCGACGGGCTTCTGTGTCTTTCACCATCCATCTTCAGAGCTTGCTCAAACTCATGTCCAATGACTCGGTGATGCCATCCAGCCATCTGTCATCCCCTTCTCCTTCTGCCTTCACTCTTTCTCAGCATCAGGGCCTTTACCAGCCTCAGGGTAGGCTCTTTGCATCAGGTGGCCAAAATATTGAAATGGGAAACTGAGTTCTATTTGCAGAGTCAAAGAATGAATTCCACAAACTTGGAAACATGAACACAAAGTTTATTGTAAAGGATAGAGATACAAATCTGTCAGCATAGACACTGAGATTGAGCGAAGAACAACAAAAAGGTGGGGATTGCAGCAGTTTTATATATTTTCTAGTATTGATCTGCATATTTTTGCTTGACTCATGACTTTGTCGGGGGAGTGTGTAATTTCCTTGGTTCTGTCTCAACAAACATTTGAAGCAATGGATCAGCATTACAGCCCTCAGATGAACCAGTGTTACAGCTCTCAGACAGACCAGTGTTACAGCTCTTGGATGGACCAGTGTTACAGCTCCATGTTACAGCTCAGTTTTATTTATAAAATAAAGGAAAATACTTCCTTGAGGTGTATTGCCAACCCAAAAGATGCAAAGAGAAGAGAGAGAGAGCCCAGCCCTTTGGCTCCTCTTTGTATATGCTTTCTTCTTCCCCCGGGCCTGCCCTATGTAAACTGGGCTAGCCAGGAGTGCTCTTTGCTCTACCTAGGTCCTCACTCCAGTCCTTGTACCTTCCTTTGTTCTATTTTCATGGGTTTTTCCCTTCCTTGTCTTTTAGCCACTGTCATTCTGGACTCCTTTTTCCTATTCTAGCTACCTCACATTACCCCCTCAAGAGATGGAGGCCCAGTTCTTTGGGAGTAGGGTCGCCAAGGTATCTCTGGCTACTTCCTGCTGAGCTGGGATGGCAAGGGACATTGGGCCTCCCGCTCTTGCTAGTCTCAGGTCTCAGAGTCCTTGTAGCGGTATCCATCTAAAGGTGAATGATATTTTCTGTGGTCGGCTCTAGTTTTATATATCCTTGTTGAACTGTCACTGCATGTTGTAGCTTGTTGACCTGGGCAGAGACAAAACGGGTTAGACAATTGATACTACATGGAGCGATCATAAGCAGCATCAATATGGCATAATAAGGACTAGGAGAGGCATTAGCCAACTCAAAGTTCCCATTACTAGGATGGTTCAAGTCCCTTCTTGTTCAGGGATCAGGAGATCCATCTCCTGTCTATTTTGGAGCACAACCCCTGCCAAGCTGTATTGACTCTTGAGAGCAGTCCTGAGAAATCTTATCACCAGAAACTTAATTTTGGCAATGTTCATTACAACAGCACTCATTTGTAGTTCTGAATAGGTATCTGAGCTCTCCCAGGGGCTCTTAGGTGTACTGAGTGTCCTCTTCTGTTTTCTTCCATGGCTTGACTCGTGAGTAGTGAATCCAGGAGTCATGTCTTGGTACCTTGACCGCTGTGGGGGTAGAAAGTATTACAGGGTAGGGGCCCTTCCATGTGGGCTGGAGTTGATCTTTTGGGGACCCATCTTTCCAGACTTTAATTAGGACTTGAGTCCCTGGAGCACATAGTGGTGACTCCTTAGAATCTTTTGGGTCCTGGTTCATACCCCATAAGCATATATCCTGTTGGAATTGCCCAATGGCCATGGTATAAGACCAGAGGGTCTGAAACTCTGGATATAGGAAGAGGTCATTGACATAAACAAAAGGCCTCCCATATAGCATCTCATAAAGACTAAGACCAACCTGTTCCTTAGGGACAATATGGGTGTGGAGGAGAGCTATTGGTAAAGCCTCTTTCCATCCCAGGGAGTTCTCTTGGATTATCTTTTTTATTACTGATTTTAAGAATTCATTGGCCCTTTCTACTTTTCCTGAAGACTGAGGTCTAGCTCCCAGCACAATGGAGATAATAAGTAATGCCCAAAGCTTTAGAGACACCTTGCATGAACTTAGAAGTAAATGATATCCCACTATCACTTTGGAATGACCTGGGCAGACCAAATCTTGTAATGATTTCATGGAGCATTTTTTTTTTTTTTTTTACCATCTCCTTAGCCTTCTCAGTCCAGGTGGGAAAGCCTTCAATCCATCCTGTGACTATATCTTTCATGACTAATACATATTTATACCCTTGAGAAACTGGCATCTGGGTAAAGTCCATCTGCCAGTCCTCTCTTGAGTAGGCCCCATGTCATTGGATGGGCTGGGCCAGCTGGGGTCTTTGAGCTCCTTGGGGGTTGTTTAACTGGCAAGTGGGACAAGAGGAGACCACTTGTGTTATGGTCATTTGGAGGCCTGCTCCTCTTCAGGACCTTTCTAGTAATCTTTGGAGGAGCTTCTCCCTTAAATGAGTGGTGGCATGTAAGGAGTTAACCAACTTCCATTGGAGGTTCCCAGGCAGAAAAAGGAGTCCCTCCTTTTGGAACCACCCCATATGATCTTGAAAGCCCTCACTCTTAGCTTTAAGAGTCTCACCTTCAGCATATGAAGGAGTTTCTGGCAAATTAGTCTGCTTGGTTCCCTCATACCACTCCTGTGCTCCCTTTTTGGTGTCCTTTACAGTGGGAGACTGAAACCTCAGTGGGCAGATGGACTGCCTCCAAGAGCCTAAGGATTTGATCACCATATTTGATTGGGGGCCCTAGGGTGGTCAAATGGTCTCTTTCTTTCCAAATAGCAGCATGTGCATGTAGCACCAGAAAGGCATACTTGGAGTCAGTGTAAATGGCTACTCTTTTTCATTTTCCCAGCTCTAAAGCTCGAGCCAGGGCTATGAGATCAGATAATTGGACTGAAGTACCTGGTGGCAAAGGTTTAGTCTTTATGGTCTCAAAATTGGAGACTACTGCATATCCAGCTCTTCTTTTTCCATCCAAAATATGGCTGCTTCCATCAGTGTACCAGATTTCCTCAGGACTGGTCAGAGGATCTTCTGACAATCCCTCTCGGGATTTTGTCCAGTGGTCCAAGGTTTCTAGGCAAGAGTGAAAGGGGAGAGAGCCCTCAGGTGTAGGCAGGAGGGTGGCTGGATTGAGAACCTCACAAAGGGATACAGTCAGGTCCAGATTTTCCCTCAGCACTACATGATATCTGAGGATCCTTTGATCAGACATCTATAAATGGCCTCTCTCATTCAGGGGTTGTTTCACCTGGTGGCTGGTAAAAATAGCTTTCCCCCAAGATACAATTGTAAAGCATCTTCTATCAGAACTGCAATAGCTGCAAGATTTCAAAGGCAGGGAGAGATCTCTTCCCAATAAGGGAGTAGGACACTCAGGGACCAACAGAAACTGGTGGGGAAACATGTGTCCATCCCAGCAACAAAGAAGTGCTTGGGTGAATCTTTTGTAATTGTTTTTCCTGTAGCACTCAAAATGGTACAAGTTTGGGAGGAAAAGGCTCCAGAGTAGGAGGTCAGGACAGAGTAGGTAGTCCCTTTGTCAACCAAGAAATTCTCGGACCTACCTGCCACATCCAGTTGCACCCTTGACTCCAGCGCCGTGATGGTTATCTGTGACAGGCGGGCTGGCTGGAGAGGGCTGCTTCAGTCCTGTTGAACCATCGTGAAGGAAGGCTTGGCTCTTGACCTTGAGACTCTTCGGTCCTAAGGGCAGAGTGCTGCCCAATGTCCAAATTGATGGCGTTTGTAGCAAGCCACTTTAGGAGACTTGCCATGGTTTGGACACTCTTTGGCCCAATGCTCCGCCTGTATACAGATTAGGCATTTGCCTGTTGCCTTGTCCTTCAAGGGTCTTCCCTTGTGGCTCAGCTGATAAAGAATTTGCCTGCAATGCGGGAGACCTGGGTTTGATCCCTGGGTTGGGGAGATCCCCTGGAGAACTCAATGGCTACCCACTCCAGTATTCTGGCCTGGAGAATTCCAAGGACTATGTAGTCTATGGGGTCTCAAAGAGTCAGACACGACTGAGCGACTTTCACTTTCTTTCTTTGTTCTTCAAGGCCTCGGGATTTGCCATACAGCTTCCCTGGAGGGCGGCCACCATCTGGGCGTGACTTGTCTCTTTCTTTTTCTCCCTTTCCTGGGCCTTGGTCTCACTCTCCTGTTCACTGTTATAAAAGGTATTGGTGGTTATCTGGACCATCTCATCCAAAGAGGCAACAGGGTCCTGCTTCTGTAGCTGTTGTAACTATCGTGATGTCTGATACACATCAGGACAAGAATTTGTCCTTTAAAATCACCTGTCCCTCATAAGAGTCTTAGTCCAGATTGGTAACTTTTGGAGAACCTCTTTTAGCCTTTCCAGAAAGGCATTGGTTTTCTCTTTGGGTTCCTGAGTTATCACTGAGACCCGGGCATAGCTGATTACTTTTTGCTGGGCTGCTTTCAGTCCTGCCTTCATACAGATCAGAAAATGATCTCTTTCCCAGATTTGCTCAAGGTCATTGTAATTCCTATTAGGATCTGAGGAGGTCACTGCAGTTTCCCCTACTGGGTATTTATCACTTGACATGTGAAGCCTCATAGCATACCTTCGGGCTTCCTTTAAGATCCTAGTATGCTCAGGGTCAGATAAAGTTTGACTAAATATGACCATGATGTCCTTCCACATCAGGTCAAAGGCCAAGGTAATGTGTTGGAATATATCTATATATTTGTCTGGGTCATCTGTATAGCTTCCCAGGTCTTGTTTGATCTTAGTTCTAAGGGGGAGAAGGGCTTATGGACCCGGGTTGGTCCGAATTATCCTCCAGTTTTGACTAAGGGATATACTCCAGTTGGCTTTTATGGAGGTGGTGCTTCTGCATATGGGGGCACTTTTGGATACAAGGAAGGAGCACCAGGCAACTCGGGAGCTGTGGGAGGTGAGCCTTCATTGGGCGGGGGGGAGGCGGGGGGGTTCCTCCTCTTGGTTGTTTGTGCCTAACACCATTTACCCAATAGGCTCACTTTTAGGGCATACAATAATCCCATACTTAAGAGAGAGTTTCTTCATAACTCTTAGTTGGAAGGGTTTGGGCCCAAACGACCTCCATGGTTAACTCCCAAAAAGGCAAACATTATCCCTGGAAACACAGTTGCCCTTGAAGGGATGCTAACAGATGGACTTCTAGCAGGCATTGTGTGCCTGTCTCCTGCCCTAGAAGATCCACTGAGGGATGATGATGTTGCCCATTATTTAGGAAACAAGGAAGATGAAGGTCTGACTATCTGGAGGGAGTGGATATTATGCAGTATTTCCCTCTCAAGGACCAGCTATTTTCTGGTTGTCCCTCTAGAAGATTGTAGAGGTAACATTGTGGGCACAGACAGAGCTCAGGAAAAGGGCATGAAACAGGAGGGAAGGGGGCAGGGCACAACTTTTGAAACAATTACATAGCCCAAGGGCATAACATAAACCAATTAAAATCAAATGGGTCCAAGATGACAAGTCAAATTCAACTAAAAAAAAAAAAAAAAAAAATCAACTAAATCTTGATCCCCAAACTGCAAGCTAAATGTCACACCCAGGTGACAGGACAGTAACAAGGCACCAAAGATGGAGGAGTGGGTGGTTTGCCAATGGTTGGGACGATCCTCCCACTCAATAGCATATGAATTTACCTGGCTTACAAAAACTAGCCACATCTTATTCCATTTAGCCATTCTGTACTCCTTTTTCCTATTCTAACTACCTAACAACACAGTCTTGTCTAATTCAATGAAACTAAACCATGCCATGTGGGGCCATCAAAGATGGATGGGTCATGGTGGAGAGGTCTGACAGAATGTGGTCCACTGGAGAAGGGAATCACAAACCACTTCAGTATTCTTGCTTTGATAACCCCATGAACAGTATGAAAGGGCAAAGTGATAAGATACTGAAAGAGGAACTCCCCAGGTCGGTAGGTGCCAAATATGCTACTGGAGATCAGTGGAAAAATAACTCCAGAAAGAATGAAGTGATAGAGCCAAAGCAAAAACACCCAGTTGTGGATGTGGCTGGTGATAGAAGCAAAGTCTGATGCTGTAAAGAGCAATATTGCATAGGAACCTGGAATGTTAGGTCCATAAATGAAGGCAAATTGGAAGTGGTCAAACAGGAGATGGCAAGAGTGAATGTCGACATTCTAGGAATCAGCAAACTAAAATGGACTGGAGTGGGTGAATTTAACTCAGATGACCATTATATCTACTACTGTAGGCAGGAATCCCTTTGAAGAAATGGAGTAGCCATCATGGTCAACAAGAGAGTCAGAAATGCAGTACTTGGATGCAATCTCAAAAATGACAGAATGATCTCTGTTCGTTTCCAAGGCAAATCATTCAATATCACGGTAATCCAAGCCTATGCCCCGACCAGTATTGCTGAAGAAGCTGAAGTTGAATAGTTCTATGAAGACCTACAAGACCTTTTAGAACTAACACCCAATAAGGATGTCCTTTTCGTTATAGGGGACTGGAATGCAAAAGTAGGAAGTCAAGAAACCCCTGGAGTAACAGGCAAATTTGGCCTTGGAGTATGGAATGAAGCAGGGCAAAGGCTAATAGAGTTCTGCCAAGAGAACACACTGGTCATAGCAACATCCACTTCCAACAGTACAAGACAAGACTTTACACATGGACATCACCAGGTGGTCACAACCAAAATCTAATTGATTATATTCTTTGCAGCCAAAGATGGAGAAGCTCTATACAGTCAGCAAAAACAAGACCAGGAGTTGACTGTGGCTCAGATCATGAAATCATTACTGCCAAATTCAGACTTAAATTGAACAAAGTGGGGAAAACCGCTAGACCATTCAGGTATGATCTAAATCAAATCCCTTATGACTATACAGTGGAAGTGAGAAATAGATTTAAGGGAGTAGAACTGATAGAGAGCCTGATGAACTATGGACGGAGGTTCATGACATTTTACAGAAGAAAGGAATCAAGACAATCCCCATGGAAAAGAAATGCAAAAAGGCAAAATGGTTGTCTAAGGAGGCCTTACAAATAGCTGTGAAAAGAAAAGTGAAAAGCAAAGGAAGGAAAGATATTCCCATGAGAGGGTAACAGGCAGGAAGGCTAGGGGTCTCCAAATGGTGGAAAGAGGCTGCAAGTGTCAGACATTTTTATCTCTCCTAAGCTGAAGGGGCAGGAAGAAACAAACCAGCGATATTTTTTCTTCTCTATACAAATTTAAAAGGAGGTTTCTCTTAAAATGCTGTGTTGCCATGACACCTGGTTTCACCTGAAGATAACTACTCTCAAACCTTGAGTTAACCAATACATTTCTTTTTCTTATGGAAATGTTGTCTTAAGCTATGTTAATGTACCCCAGGCTCTATCTTCCCTATTCTATGTAAACAAAACTATTTGTTGGTATTCTGCCCTTCTACAAGATTCAAGTCAATCGTTTTATGGCCAGGGATGAATTATCTGGTGCCATTCTAAATTTAATGGCATTCTTTTCTTTTCATTAACAGACTGTGAGTGACTATATAACATACAGCTAAAGACTAGGAGGGGGTACCCTTTTGCCCCCTTCTGATGCCTATGTCAGAAGCTTTCTCTATATCCTTTATACTTTAATAAAACTTTATTACACAAAAGCTCTGAGCGATCCAGCCTTGTCTCTGGCCCCGGATTGAATTCGTCTCCTCTGGAGGCTGAGAATCCCGGCTTCTTATCATTCATCAACAACCTTTCACCCATTTGAATGAAGTGTTCCAAAGAATAGCAAGGAGAGATAAGAACGCCTTCCTCAGTGATCAATGCAAAGAAATAGAGGAAAACAACAGAATGGGAAAGACTAGAGGTCTCTTCAAGAAAATTAGAGATACCAAGGGAACATTTCATTTTCAGATATTCTCAATAAAGGAGAGAAATGGTAGAGACCTAACAGAAGCAGAAGATGTTAAGAAGAGGTGGCAAGAATACACTGAAGAACTGTACAAAAAAGATCTTCACCACTCAGATAATCATAATGGTGTAATTACTAACCTAGAGCCAGACATCCTGGAATGTGAAGTCAAATGGGCCTTAGAAAGCATCACTATGAACAAAGCTAATGGAATTCCAGTTGAACTATTTCAAATCCTGGAAGATGATGCTGTGAAAGTGTTGTACTCAATATGCCAGCAAATTTGGGCAACTCAGCAGTGGCCACAGGACTGGAAAAGGTCAGTTTTCATTCCAATCCCACAGAAATGCAATGCGAAAGAATGCTCAAACTGCCACACAATTGCACTCATCTCACACGCTAGTAAAGTAATGCTCAAAATTCTCCAAGCCAGGCTTCCAGATGTTCAAGCTGGTTTTAGAAAAGGCAGATGAACCAGAGATCAAATTGCCAACATCTGCTGGATCATCAAAAAAGCAAGAGAGTTCCAGAAAAACATCTATTTCTGCTTTATTGACTATGCCAAAGCTTTTGACTGAGTGGATCACAATAAATGTGGAAAATTCTGAGATGGGAATACCAGACCACCTGACCTGCCTCTTGAGGAACCCGTATGCAGGTCAAGAAGCAACAGTTAGAACTGGACATAGACCAACAGACTGGTTCCAAATAGAAAAAGGAATATGTCAATGCTGCATATTGTCACCCTGCTTATTTAACTTATAAGCAGAGTACATCATGAGAAACCCTGGGCTGGAGGAAGCACAAGCTGGAATCAAGATTTCTGGGAGAAATATCAATAACCTCAGATATGCAGATGACACCACCCTTATGGCAGAAAGTGAAGAGGAACTAAAGAGCCTCTTGTTGAAAGTGAAAGAGGAGAGTGAAAAAGTTGGCTTAAAGTTCAGAAACCTAAGATCATGGCATCTGGTCCCATCACTTCATGGGAAATAGATGGGGAAACAGTGGAAACAGTGTCAGACTTCATTTTTGGGGGCTCCAAAATCACTGCAGATGGTGACTGCAGCCATGAAATTAAAAGACGCTTACTCCTTGAAAGAAAAGTTGTGACTAACCTATATAGCGTATTAAAAAGCAGAGACATTACTTTGCCAACAAAGGTCCGTCTGGTCAAGGCTATGGTTTTTCCAGTGGTCATGTATGGATGTGAGAGTTGGACTGTGAAGAAAGCTGAGTGCAGAAGAATTGATGCTTTAGAACTGTGGTGTTGGAGAAGACTCTTGAGAGTCCCTTGGACTGTAAGGGGATCCAAGCAGTCCATCCTAAAGGAGATCAGTCCTGGGTGTTCATTGGAAGGACTGATGCTGAAGCTGAAACTCCAATACTTTGGCCACCTCATGTGAAGAGTTGACTCATTGGAAAAGACCCTGATGCTGGGAGGGATTGGGGACAGGAGGAGAAGGGGCCGACAGAGGATGAGATGGCTGGATTGCATCACTGACTCGATGCACATGTGTTTGGGCAGACTCCAGGAGTTGGAGATGGACTGGGAAGCCTGTGTGCTGTGATTCATGGGGTCGCCAAGAGTCAGACATGACTGAGCGACTGAACTGAACTGAACAACTTTAACATATGTCATTTTGTGGCAAGAAACGGGGCCCCTTCCAGGGCCTGAAAGTGGGCTCTTGTCTAACACTCAGAAATGAATTGTCTGAGGAGACATATATGCTGACAAAGCAAGAGATTTTATTGGAAAGTGTGCCAGGGCAGAGAGCAGTAGGGTGAGGGAATTCAGGAGAATTGCCATGTGGTTTTATGGTGATGGGATTAGTTTCTGGGCTGTCTTTAGTCAATCATTCTGACTCAGAGTCCTTGGTGGTGGTGTTCCCCTTTTTCAGCCAAGATGGATGCCAGCGAGGATTCTGGGAGGTGGTCGGACACGTGGTGCCTCCTTTTGATCTTTCCCGAACTCTTCCAGTTGGTGGTGGCTTATTTGTTCCGTGTTCCTTACCAGGACCTCCTGTCATAAAACAACTCATGCAAATGGTTACTATGGTGCCTGGCCAGTGTTGGTGGTTTCAGTCAGTGTGCTTCCCCTAACAGTTTTTGATCAATCACTTTGAATGTTGCAACACCAGTTTGTCATTTTCTTTCTTTTTTTTTTTCTTTTTTTTTTTTGGTTCCCAGTTTTTCAGTTTTCCCAGACTATGTGATGCCATCCCTCAACCCTTTCTCAAGAACATAGACCATTAGTTAGGGACCAAATGTATGTTTAAGAGTTAATGACCTATCTGGAGTTCTCCTTGATAAACTGGACATCAGTTAATTATTGTCTTATCCTGGGTCTGAATATTTTATGATCTGCCAGACCAGGGAGGCATTCCTCTGAATGCCTAGAAACTGGAGCTTTGGACTAATGGAGCAAAACATCTATGTGAGGGAATAGTTGAAATTAAAATTGAAATTAGAATAAAACTGAGGCCCTCAACACTACACTAACTACCTAACAATTTCTGCCTCACTGTTGGAGCTTCAGCTTTGGCAATAGTACTTCAGTGAATATTCAAGATTGATTTCTCTTAGGATTGACTGGTTTGATCTCCTTGCCATCCTAGGGACTCTCAAGATTTTCCTCCAACTCCACAGTTTCAAAGAGTCAGTTCTTTGGCACTCAGCCTTCTTTATTATATTGTCCAACTATCAATCCATAAATAACTACTGGACAAAAACAAAACAAAACAAAACAAAAACATACCTTCGACTATACAGATCTTTGTAGGTAAAGCAATATTTCTGGTTTTTAATACACTATCTAGGTTGGTCATAGCTTTTCTTTCAAGAAGCAAATATCTTTTAATTTCATGACTATAGTCATCATCTGCAGTGATTTTGAAGCCCAAGAAAATAAAGTATGTCTCTGTTTCCATTGTTTCCCCATCTATTTGCCATGAAGTGATGGGACCAGATGCCATGATCTTCTTTTTTTGAATGTTGACTTTTAAGTCAGTTTTTTCACTCTCCTCTTTAATCTTCATCAAGAGGATCTTTAGTTTCTCCTCAATTTTTGACATTAAGATGGTGTCATCTGCATATCTGAGATTATTGATATTTCTCCCAGAAATCTTAATTCCAGCTTGTGCTTCATAAAGCCTGGCATTTTGCATGATGTACTCTGCATATGAGTAAAATAAGCAGGGTGATCACATATAGAATTCCTTTCTCAGTTTTGAGAATACACATAATGTATTCCTTTCTCAGTTTTGAAGCAGTCCGTTGTTACATGTCTGGTTCATACAGGTTTCTCAGGATGTGGATAGGATGGTCTGGTATTCCCATCTCTTTCAGAATTTTCCACAATTTTTTTTGATCCACACAGTCAAAGGCTTTAGCTTAGTGAATGAAGTAGATGTTTTTTTTTCTGGAATTATCATGTTTTTTCTATGATTCAGTGGATGTTGGCAATTCCATCTCTGGTTCCTCTCCATTTTCTAAATCCAGCTTCTACACCTGAAAGTTCTTAGTTCATGTACTGTTGAAGCCTAGTTGAAGAATATTGAACATTACCTTGCTAGCAAGTGAAATGATTGTAATTGTGTGGTAGTTTGTATATCATTTGCATTGCCTTTTTTTTGGGGATTGGAATGAAAACAGATTTTCCCCTCCTGTGGCCACTGCTGAGTTTTCCAAATTTGCTGGCATACTGAGTATAGCAGTTTAACAGTATCAGATTTTGGGATTTGAAATAGCTCAGCTGGAATTTCATCACCTCCACTAGCTTTGTTTGTACTAACAATTCTAAGGTCCACTGGACTTCACACTCCAGGAGGTCTGGCTCTAGGTGAGTGACCGCACCGTCGCGGTTATCTGGGTCACTGAAACATTTTTTGTGTGTGTAGTTCTATGCAGAATGCACCTCTTCTTAATCTATTCTGCTTCTGTTAGATCCACATTTTTCTGTCCTTTATTGAGCCCATCTTTGCATGAAATGTTCTCTTAGAATCTCTAACTTTCTTAAAGAGATCTCTAGTCTTTCCCATTGTATTGTTCTCCTTTATTTATTTGCATTGTTCACTTAAGAAGGCATTCTTACCTCTCCTTGCTATTCTTTGGAACTCTGCATTCACAAAAGTATAACTTTCCTTTCTCTTTTGCCTTTCACTTCTCATTGTACAGCCTAGTCAGACAACCATTTTGCCCTTTTGCCTTTCTTTTACTTGGGGATGGTTTTGATCACTGTGTCCTGGCCTTCAGATAATTAGATATTTTCAGGAGAAATTTTTATGAGCTCACATTCTTGCCTCTTCTTATAACATTGGAGGAGACATCTGCTCCTCTTGACTAGCAGTAACCTTCATGAGATTAGCAGCAAGCTTCTGCCAAAATGTGTGCTTGACTACACTCATCCCCCTTCACTAAATTCATATATGATACTGACCTTCAGCCCTTACTTCATTGTAGCAATTTCTTATAACTATTAGAGGCTGTCTCTCATGCTATAATCTTCATTTTGCCCCAAATAACACTTAACTCACAAGTCTCATGTGATTTTTTTCCAGTTGATATTACTCAATAATACATTGTATCTTTTCTCTCTTCCATACTGAAATATAGTATTTTTATTGGCAGGATTGTTTTATTCATCAAACAATATTTTGATTTGAATGGTTGTCAAACTGTTCCTGAACTGACTGGAGCAGATGAAGGTTTTGTGGTCACTTAACAGTTAATGAGAGAGAATGATTTGCAAAATAGCTCTTCTAGCTAACTGTTCTTTAGGGAATGCTATCTATATCATAGATTGTCCTCTCCAAATTCTATTTTTTTAATTAAATATGTATGTTAGTCTTTCTTCATCAGGATCACTATCAATTTTAGTGTTAAAGGCTGATAAGTCTTTGTCATGTTAATATTGCCAAAAAACTCAGCCTTTGATCATGGGTGCCAAATAGAAACAAGGAGACAGAACTTTGGAGGAGTAGGAAGGAGTAGCTTTATTACTTCACCATGCAAAACAGGCCACAGCAGGGTAATGCCCTCCAGATTGTGCTCCCCCTTTTGGAAAATAGGAAGGGGCATTAGAGTTTCAGAGTGGTAAACAGGGCTGTAGCTAAGGATGGGGATTGATATAGTCTTATGTTCTTCTTTCCTCTTGGAGAGTTGAGATTATTAGGGCTGGCATCAGGTGGTTATGGAACATGTTCTGGTGACCCTTAAGATTACTGTGCTATGACCTTCTTTCTAGAATGAAGGATGCTCACAGAGGAGAGGAGTGCTAGAGAGTGTTGTCTTGGAGAAGTAAACATCAGGTGCATACTATAACTTAGCTAAAGGTCAATAATTTTCAGAATGTCATTAAGCAAAAGAGGGGGGACAATTCTATAGGAGACTGATTGAATGAGTAGAAAGAATAAGGACTGAATAAGAGCTAACATAACACATAATGAGAGTGCTTCAAGTAGTTTCTATAGTAGCATTAGGTATATTTGTTGTTATTCAGTTGTTAATCTGTGTCCGACTCTTTGTGACCCCATGGACTTCAGCACCAGGCTTCCCTGTCCTTCACTATCTCCCAGAGTTTGCTCAAACTCATGTGCAATGAGTAAGTGATCCAATGCAGCCATCTAATCCTCTGTCACCCTCTTCTCCTCCTTCCCTCAGTCTTTCTCAACACCAGGGTCATTGGTTGTTCACATCATGTGGCCAAAGTATTGGAGCTTTAGCTTCAGCATCAGTCCTTCCAATGAATGTTCAGGGTGAATTTCTTTTAGGATTGACTGGCTTGATCTCCTTGCAGCCTAAAGGGATTTGCATGAGTTTCTCAAGGGATTCTCCAGCACCACAATTCAAAAGCATCAATTCTTTGGCGCTCAGCCTTCTTTAAGGTCCAATGTTCACATCCCTACATGATTCCTGGAAAATCAGTACCCTTGACTTTATGGACCTTAGATATACGTAAAGCGAAAGTGAAAGTGTTGGTCACTCAGTCATGTCCAACTCTTTGCAACCCTATGGACTGTAGCCTGTCAGGTTCCTCTATCCATGGGATTCCCCAGGTAAGAATACTGGAGTGGGTAGCCATTTCCTTCTCTAGGGGATCTTCTTAACCCAGGGATTGAACTCGGGTCTCCTGCATTGCAGGCAGATTCTTTACCACCTGAGCCACCAGGAAATATATGATATTGGCAAGGAAGTGCAAGGATTAAATGTATCTTCTCTCTCTGAAAGCTGGAACCCTATTGCCTTCTATAATATCTCTGCTTTACTCCTATGTCTTCACCTCTCTCTGCCTGAGGCTGAACTCTGGAAATGCAAAAGCAAGGATCTTTTAGATGGATAATACCTTTTTATGGAGAGTTCCCAACAGGGAAGGATGAGGACTTAACTGCTTAAATGGATGATGAATTACCATCTCAGTCCAAGGACATTAGACTAAGCATCTTAGCTCGGATTCTACCCAAAAATGACTCCTTTCACCCACCAAGTAGCTAAGGAGCAGAAATAATAAAACTGTTCAAGTAGAGGATTAATGGGAACCTACACAAAGACAATGATCCTACAAAAATATGTCAGATTGGAGAGTAGTTGTGCTACTCATTTGGAAAAATGTAAACAAACAGAGGTGAGGTTAGAGTTTATATACTTCATGGGGTGGGTGGGGGGACACAGTGACTTATAACTCTACATTTTTTCTTGCCAAAATGCAAGGAAGGGAAGCTTTTTAAGTTTGGTTCACTGGTGAATCTGATGCAATTGTGAAGCTACCAGAGGTCACCTGGAGGACCTGAAATCTTAAAGAGTATACATGCCTTATCCCCAGCTGATATCACCAATTTAAGGTTTTCTTTCCATGCTTCAGGAAGTGCCAGATGAAGCTGTAGAAACACTCCTCATACACACATACACCTACATACACACACTGCAAGGTCCCACATGTAGTGTGTTGAATCCTTCTGACAAAAGTTTTGTTCCTTCATGGCTGCAAACTCTTTGGGGGTCAAAATATAATCCACCATCTCAGGAGATTCCATGACCACAAAAGTTTAACTATCTTTCAACAATGGAAATGAAGGCAGGGCTGAAAGCATAAGACCCATCAAGAACACTGCAAAAAAAAAAAACTACACTTCAAGCCTTTCTGCAAAATGTGAACTGAGAGGAGTGCAGCTATATACTCAGTACCCCACCAATGTTCACCAGCGGTGCTGACGTTTTCTCATCCTTTACGGGAATGGGTCCAGGCAGGGGCAGGTCAGAATTTCTCCTGTGGTCTTGTCCACTTTTCTGGCAGCTCTTTTCATGTACTATTCTGCTTCAAGTTAGTGAAAAAGATAAAAGGTTGGCAAGAACAAAGCTTACTGCTAATGCTCGTACTCTGGTCAACCTAGAGAGAAAAAGAAGGAAGAGGAAAATTAATGTGCCACTATAATTGTGTGTTAGTCACTCATTCGTGCCCAACTCTTGGTGACCCCATGCACTGTAGCCCAGCAGGGGCCTCTGTCCATGGAATTCTCCAGGCAGGAAGACTGGAGTGGGTAGTCATTTCTTCCCACAGGGGATCTTCCTGACCATGGGTCGAACCTGCGTCTCCTTCATTGGGGGCAGATTCTTTACCAACTGAGCCAGCAGGGAAGCCCCCAGGGAAGTCGCTGTTGTAGGAAGTCAGTATTTTGGAAAAGGGATTATAAGAAGAAGTTGCAGACATTACAAGAGCAAGGGAATCAGAACAGCCCAGAGACAGGGCCTTTCAGTAAGGAATAATTGAAAAATGACTCTGAATTGACAGATTGGGAAAGTGTGGGAGTTAGGAACTGTTGGACCATATGTTTCTACAACTTTTCTTCTGGTTAAACTTTCTTTGTCTTTCCTAATAGACACTTGTACAGTAACATTTCCACTGAAATTTCTCTCTTTTTCCACCCAATGACAGATCAATACAGGTCAATCGTAATTATGCTTACCCTTCTGCTTGTCCCTTTTTCAACATGGGTTCTATACAGATTATTAGGAGAACTGAAAATGCAACTTGTTTGTTTAATTTCTCCTGATTCTACTGTGAATATACTAAGGAAAATCTTACTGTGCAAATTAAAATCTACCATATTCAGTACTCAAGAATATGAAGTTTGATTTGGATATTAGCTTGATTTGGATATGAAGCTTGATTTGAATATTAAAAAATAAAATAATTTTAGCTTTTTATTTAAAAAATCATTTTAGTTTTTTATTTAAAAATAAAATCATTTTACTTTTTTTTATTAAAAAAATACACTCAGTTTTGAAACAAGTATACTATCAAGGGTGAAAGAGATCACCAGCCCAGGTTGGATGCATGAGACAAGTGCTCAGGGCTGGTGCACTGGAAAGACCCAAAGGGATGGGATGGAGAGGGAAGTGGGAGGGGGGATCGGGATGGGGAATACATGTAACTCCATGGCTGATTCATGTCAATGTATGGCAAAAATTTACAATGTTGTAAAGTAGTTAGCCTCCAACTAATAAAAATAAAAAAAATAAAATAAAATGATTTTTTAAATAAAAAGCTAAAATTATTTTATTTTTTAAATAAAAAAAACTAAAATTATTTTATTTTTTAATATTCAAATCAAGCTTCATATTCCTGAGTACTGAATACAGTAGATGTTAATTTGCACAGTAGGATTTTCCTTAGTATATCCACAGTAGAATCAGGAGAAATTAAGCAAACAAGTTCCATTTTCAGTGCTCCTAATAATCTGAAGATTTCTTAAAAAACTGGAAATAGAACTGCCGTATGACCCAGCAATCTCACTTCTGGGCATACACACTGAGGAAACCAGATCTGAAAGAGACAAGTGCACCCCAATGTTCATCGCAGCACTGTTTATAATAGCCAAGACATGGAAGCAACCTAGATGCCCATCAGCAGATGAATGGATAAGGAAGCTGTGGTACATATACACCATGGAATATTACTCAGCCATTGAAAAGAATTCATTTGAATCAGTTCTGATGAGATGGATGAAACTGGAGCCCATTATACAGAGTGAAGTAAGCCAGAAAGATAAAGACAAATACAGTATACTAACACATATATATAGAATTTAGAAAGATGGTAACAATCACCCTATAAGCAAAACAGAAAAAGAGACACAGATGTACAGAACAGACTTTTGGACTCTGTGGGAGAAGGCGAGGGTGGGATGTTTTGAGAGAACAGCATTGAAACATGTATATTATCTAGGGTGAAACAGATCACCAGCCCAGGTTGGATGCATGAGACAAGTGTTCGGGCCTGGTGCACTGGGAAGACCCAGAGGAATCGGGTGGAGAGGGAGGTGGGAGGGGGGATCGGGATGGGGAATACATGTAAATCCATGGCTGATTCATGTCAATGTATGGCAAAAACCACTACAGTATTGTAAAGTAATTAGCCTCCAACTAATAAAAATAAATGGAAAAAAATAAGTAAATAAAATCAGTTTAGTTTTTTATTTAAAAAAATAAAATCATTTTAGGTTTTTATTTAAAAAAATAAAATGTAAGAGGGGTTGGGGAAAGTAAATGTCTCACTCTGATCTCAGATGCTCTCTGAGCCAAAACATAGGTTTAAGCCATGGGGAACTATAAAACAGACTTTTTTTTTTTCAAGGGGGTGGGGTATTGTTTATTTTTTCAGAATGATTAAGCTTTTATTTTAAAGCACACCATTTAAAAAAAAATGAAGTATAATTGATTCATAATGTGCTAATTTCTGCTGTATAGTCAAGTGATTCAGCCAAACATATATATACATTGTTGTTGTTGTTGTTGTTTTAATATTCTTTTCCTTTATGGTTTGTCATAGGATACTGAACATAGTTCTCTGTGCTATAAGGTAGAATCTTGTTGTTTATCTATAATACAGTGTTAATCAAAGCTACTGGCCAATAAAGTAGCTTATCAAAAAGATTAACTATGGACATTTATAACAACGTTTTGTATCAAGAGCTCAATTAGAAGGAATCAAACCAATTATAGAAGAATTAAAAGTACAAAGGATATAAAATATTAGGGGAATAAATAAATTTATAATTCATTTCAATAGTTGCTTTAATCCATATAATTTGTGCTTTTTCAATTATCTTTTGAAGAGCTTATGTTATCTGCTGATTCATCCACAGCACATAAATAAATCATAAGTTTAACACTTGTTCATTTTCATGATTTTCTCATTTCCTGAAAACTATCTCTTAAGTTTTAGAGGTTTCCCATTGTGGCACCTACTTGATTCACCTGTCAGAGACTGGAAATCTTTGTCACCAGAAAGTGTACCTGGGTACACCACTTATTTCTTCTCTCTTTCTAGAGGTAAATCCAAAGTGGTAATAGAATTGTTCTGATTCTGTGTTTTTCAAATTATAATTTTCCACTTCACTAATTCTGTTTCTGTTTCTAAAATCTAATAAGTCAATCCCCATTTAGAATTTGGCCCTAGGTTCTGTCACTTGATAATCTCTGTAAATTGATTTGTGATTTATGGAAATCTATTTTCTTTTTGGGTAAAAATGACATAATTTTTTTTAAGAGTTTTCTACTTTACTTCTTGCCTCTTTCAATCTCAAATCTATCCAGAATTTTGTGCCTACCAAAAAGTGAGTATCTAGACGCACTTATTTAACAAAATTAACTGATTGGTGAATTTTGTATTTCAATGTTTGTATTTGACCCATGGCTAAAATTTTAGAATGGAAGAAATGTTTTATTTTCTCATCTTTGTGTCACTTTTTTGTATTAATAATTCAGAAAGGTATTAGTGACAGTGTGAACACTTAATATTATCTTGCATCCTGATGTTATTTATAAATTAGATTATTTTGTTGTTTAGTCTGATTCTTTGTGACCAAATGGACAGTAGCACACTAGACTTTCCTGTCCTTCACTTATCTCTCAGAGTTTGCTCAAATTCATGTCCATTGAGTTTGTGATTCTATCTAACTATATTATCCTCTATCATCCCCTTCTCTGTTGCTTTCAGTCTTTCCCAGCATCAGGGTTTTTTCCCAGTGGGTCAATTCTGCATCAGGTAGCTAAAGTACTGGAGTTTCAGCTTCAGCATCAGTCCAACCAATGAATATTCAGGGTTGATTTCCTTTAGGATTGACTGGTTTGATCTCTTCAGAGTCCAAGGGAATCTCAAGAATTTTTTCCAGCACCACAATTTAAGAGTATCAATTCTTCAGCCCACAGCCTTTTATGGTCCAACTCTCACATCCATGCATGATTTAAGGAAAAAAAAAAAAAACATAGCTTTGACTATAGGGACATTTGCTCAAAAAAGTGATGTCTCTGCTCTTTAATATACTGCCTAAGTTTGCAATAGTTTTCCTTCCAAGGAGCAAGTATCTTTTAATTACATGATTACAGTCACCATCTGCAGTGACTTTGGAGCCCAAAGAAATAAAATATGTCACTGCTTCAACTTTTTCCCCTTCTATTTGCCTTAAAGTGATGGGACAGAATGCCATGATCTTATTTATGTTAATGCTGATTTTTTTTTTTTTTTCACTGTGCTGGGTCTTTGTTGCTGTGTGCAGGTTTTCTCTGGTTGCAGTGCATGGACATCTCATTGTTTTGGCTTCTCTTGTTGTGGCATGCAGGCTCTAGAGCACATGGCCTTCAGAAGTTGTGGCTCACAGACTTAGCTGCCCTTTGGCATGTGGAATATTACCAGACCAGGGATTGAACCCGTGTTCCCTGCATTGGCAGGCAGATTGTTAGCAACTGGACCACCAGAGTAGTCCTTAATGTTGTTTTAAGTCTTTTTGTCCTCCTCCTTCACCAGCATCTAGAGGTCCTTTAGTTCTTCTTCACTTTTGGCCTTTAGAGTGGTATCATATGCATATCTGAGGTTGTTGATATTTCCACTGGCAATGCTGATTCCAGCTTGTGATTCATCCAATCTGGATTTAAGCTAAATAAGCAGGGTGTCATATGCAGTTTTGAAGCAATCAGTTGTTTCATGTCTGGTTCTAACTATTGCCCCTTGACCCGCATACAAGTTTTTGAGGAGACAGGTGAGGTAGTCTAGTATTCCCATCTCTTTAAGAATTTTCCACAGTTTTGTGTGATTTACAAAGTCAAAGACTTTAACATAGTCAGTGAAGTGGAAGTAGATCTTTTTTTTTTCTGGAACTTCCTTGCTTTCTCTTCAACTAGATTGGATTATTGAAATAAATATGTGATTTGTAACTTGAATATTACTAAATTTCCCCCAAAATAACAGTTATATTTATAATTCTTCAATATGATAGAAAAATATTATTATATAAATAATTCCTAAATATTTTCAGAATCCAAATTCACATACTTTAGGTAAAATTTTGGCTACTGAAACTTGTTTAATAATTTTGGTCTACTAAAAAAAAACTATGCCATATCTGGCTATCAATAATATATATAGTACAAACATAAATTTGCATTTTGGTTGGATATGTTCTTTTTACCAATTAACTACTTCTATGTAACATTTCAATTTAATGTTAAAATTATGAGAAAAATATGTTTGTTTATAACTAACTAGTATTGTTAGTCTGATAAACATTAATCCAACAGTAGATACATTCTTAATAAATAAATTAAAAAAACAATTTCCAAGAGTTTTAGGAAGCTTAAAATCATGGACTACTATTATATTGATTTAATGACACCCATTATTAATACCAAGTAATATTTAAAGTAAGAAATAATACTGAAAAATGAATTGGTAAGTATAATTTTATATTTTATTTTTATGGTAAATAAAGAGTGCTTATTTGAGTCTGTAAATAAATGTTCTTTTTTGCCACTTTGAGAATGTGATCACATTAGGAAGTGGGACTTTTGGGAAATTATTAGGATCAGATAAGGTCATGAGGGTGGAGCCCTCGTGAATGGGATGAGAGTCTTTAGAAGTCACAAAATAGTTTGTTTCCTCTCTGTACTTTCAGCCAAAAGAGGAAAGAACAAGTTGGCAGTTTGCAAACCAAAAGAATGCTCTCACCAGAACTTGACCATGTTAGCTCTGTAATTTTCAAAACTGTGAGAAATAAATTTTGGTCATTTACCAGTCACCCAGTTTATGATATTTTGTTATAATAACCTGAACTAAGATGCCAGCTTTACCCAAAAGCTTGTGGGGAAAAAAAAAAAAAAATTAACATCTACAGAAGCTATGAGTTTCTACTTACAGTTTTATATATAGAAATTGTGATATATATATAATTTCTTTATCCATTTATACATCAATGAACACTTGTGTTGTTTCCATCTCTTGGATATTGTGAATAATGTTGTAAAAGTCATAAGGAACATATATCTTTCCAAGTTAGTGTTTTCATTTTCTTGGGATAAATACTAAGAAGTGGAATTACTGGATTATAAGGTAGTTCTAAGCATTACTATGAGCAAAGCTAGTGGAAGTGATGGAATTCCAGCTGAACTATTTAAAATCTTAGAAAATTGTGCTTTCAAAGTGCTACACTCAACATGCCAGAAAGTTTGGAAAACTCAGCAGCGGCCACAGGACTGAAAACAGTTTTAATTCTAATCCCAAAGAAAGGCAATGCCAAAGAATGCTCAAACTGCAGTACAATTGTGCTCATTTCACATGCTTGCAAGGTAATGCTCAAAATCCTTTAAGCTAGGGTTCAATAGCACATGAACTGAGAATGTCCAGATTGTCCAAGCTCGATCTAGAAAAGGCAGAGGAACCAGAAATCAAATTGCCAACATAAGTTGGATCATAGAAAAAGCAAGAAAATTTAAAAAAAATATCTACTTCTGCTTCATCGACTATGCTAAAGTCACTAACACAATAAACTGTGGAAAATTCTTAAAGAGATGGGAATATCAAACCACTTTACCTGCCTCTTGAGAAACCAGTATGCCGGTCAAGAAGCAATAGTTAGAATCAGACATCAAACAATAGACTGGTTCAAAATTGAGAAAAGAGTACTTCGAGATTGTATATTGTCACTCTCCTTATTGAACTCATGGGCTTCCCTTGTGGCTCAGCTGATGAAGAATCCGCCTGCAATGCAGGAGAACTGAGTTTGATCCCTGGGTTGGGAAGACCCCTGGAGGAGGGAAAGGATACCCACTCCAGTCTTCCGGCCTGGAGAATTTCATGGACTGTATAGTCCATGGAGCCACAAAGAGTGGGACACGACTGAGAGACTTTCACTTTGACTTTATTTAACTCATATGCAGAGTACATCATGCAAAAGGCTGGACTGATTGAATGAATTACAAGCTGGAATCAAAATTGCCAGGAGAAATATCAACAACCTCAGATATGCAGATAATACCCCTCTAATGGCAGTAAGGAAGAACTAAAGACCCTCTTGATGAGGGTTAAGAAGGAGAGTGAAAAAATCGATTTGAAACTCAGAAGTCAGAAAACTAAGATTGTGGCAATTGGGCCCATCTCTTCATGGCAAATGGATGGGGGTAAAATGGAAACAGTGATAGATTTTATTTTCTTGGACTTCAAAATCACTGCAGATTGCGACTGCAGCCAGGAAATTAAAAGATGCTTGCTCCTTGGAAGAAAAGGTGTGACAAATCCTGACACCCTATTAAAAAGTAGAGACATCTCTTTGCCAGCAAAGGTTCGTATAGTCAAACTATAATTTTTTCAGTCATTATGTATAGATGTGAGAGTTGGACCATAAAGGGGGCTGAGTGCTAAAGAACTGATGCTTTTTAATTGCTTTGGAAAAGACCACAAGTGGAAAAGACCCTGATGCTGGGAAAGATTGAGGGCAGGAGTTCAAGGGGACAACAGAGAATGAGATGGTTGGATGGCATCACTGACTTAGTGGACATGAGTTTTGAACAAAATACATGAGATAGTGAAGGACAAGGAACCTGTCATATTGTAGTTCATGGGATCACAAGTCTGAAAAGACTTTGTGACAACAACAAGGTAACTCTATTTATAATTTTAATTTTTTTTTTTTTTTTTTGAGAAATCTCAGTGCTGTTTTCCATAATGATATCAATTTACATTCCCACAATCTACACAAATGTTCCCATTTCTCTACATCATTGCTAACACTTGTTTCCTGTCTTTTTGATAATAGTCATGGTAACATGTATGAAGTAAGATCTTACTGTGATTTTAACTTGCATCTTTCTGATTAGTGAGGTTGAGACTCTTCAAGTACCTATTGACAATCTGTATATCTTCTTTGGGGAAAAAATATTTATTCATGTCTTCTGCCCATTTTTTAGATTGCTTAGTTATTGCATTCATACCAATTCCTTACTGCTTTGTATTTTGCTATGAAATTGCTAGATATTTCTATGGCTACATTATGCCAGGAAACATTAAATATCACAATGAAAATCCTTAGAAAAATTTAACATTGTCATAAAAAATTACAAAAGAACAATTGTAAGGGTAAATGAAAATGATTTTATTTGTTTATAGAGGCCAAAGAGACCACTTCCCCTGCTTTTTTCTCAGTTTGTTTCCTTGGAGACATGATGAATCTGAGTCCTTGTTCTAACATTGAAAAACAGAAAAAACTCTCTAGGGATTAAGGTCAGCCTCAATTTTCTACAATTTGGAGATATATCCAAAGTTGCATGCTAACTAAACTTTAGATATGTACACAAGTACCCCCAAAATTAACTCAGGGTAAATTATAAATCATGTTTGTTCTATTAGTATGGAAAGATATTTTTGTTGCTGATATTGCTTTATTTTCCAAGTAAATTCCACTAATTGTATTTGAAAATGCACAGCCTATATACTGAATAATGGTTTTTGAAGAAAGTACTTTCCTTTTCTAGAAAAATTAATACACCCATATATTCTATTTCTTTCTTTAAAAACTCATGACATATACTGTGCTGTCCTAATTGCTCCTCACTCCCGACTTAACTATATAATCTTAAGTACTATTTTACCCATTTACAACTAAAGTACAGACATGACACAATTCATAAATAATCCTACATACATGCTTAAAATGTAAAGATATTATCCTACATTATTCCAATACCATTGTCACATCTTACAACATTATCCATTAATCCATAACATCTGGTACTATGCCCACATCAGGTTTTTTCTTTCCTTCAATTTTCTCTATAGTTCTTTATAGCCCAATTATTTATGTCCTTTCTTCCTGTTAACTCAGTATTTTACTTGTGTATCCTAGAATTTCTTCTACTAGTTAACATCTTTGGAATACTATTACCTCTTTTTCACCCTCAAATACTTTTGCTTAGCATATATTGGTATTGAATATATGCCACCAAGGGATTTTACAGTTTTATTCTATGCAAACCATAACACAATCCCTGTCCACAGAAGCATATTAAATTGGAATAAATATATTTAATTTTAAGGATAACAATATTTTATAAATATTAATGCTATGATTCATAACAAAAAATAATGCTGACTTTTTGAAGTAAAATTTACATGTTATTACTGAAATATTTTTAAACCCTTTACTTTCCCTGTTTTGAGGTTGACGATCTGACTTCCCTGGCAGTCCAGTGGTTAAGAATCCACCTTCTAATGCAGGGAACAAGGGTCTGTTCCCTGGTCTGGGAAGATCCCACAGGCCCACATGCCATGTGGCAAATAAATCCATGCTCCCCAACAAGAGAAGACACTGCAATGAGAAGCCAGTATACTAGAACAAAGAATCATTCCCACTTGTTGCACTAGAGAAAACCAATGTGCAACAATGAAGATCCAGTATAGTCAAAAATAAGTAAATAAATAGATAAACAAAAATATTTATGATCTGAATTACTTTTCAGCACAGCAAGATACATATGATCTAAACAGATGTACTCCAAGAGTCTGTATAGTTGGCTTACTTTATGTTTTTAGGCAGCTCATTACATATATTTATAATAACATTATAAAGAAGGTGGTACAGTGGAAATAACATGTGATCGTCATTTTGTTCAATTGTCTCTCATCATCTTCTCCCTAACATAAAGAAAATAAGGCTATAAATGAAAAACCATCAACTTTCTTGCTTCTTTCCACGTAATATATTTTTCCTATATAGAACATTATAAGATTTTTTGTCATTTGTATTATTTGTGTCATCTGCAAGATCATGTCTAGGTTTGTGTCTTCAATTTATATATGCATATAAGTATGTATTCATTCAACAAGCACAAATGTTTAAAATCTTAAGACGTACCTTGTTCCTCAGAACAATGAAAAGTTCGCCATTTCTACTTCCTTATTTTTATCTACACAATCATCACTTCACATATTCTAGTTTTGATATCTGAATCTGCTATTATATTACCAGCATATAAAACCTTGGATTTTTTTCCTCATAATTTTTTAACTTCTCACTTATTTATATTTTGTACATGTTATGAAACATTTTCTCCCATTGAACTCTCCAAAATATTATGCTTTTTATTAAAATGAAATTTTTATGAATGTATAATCTAAATTTATCAGTACATCAATGGATCATAAATATTCAGTTGAATGAGTTTTGACAAATGCATATACTTCTGTAACAACACAATGTGATGGGCCATGAGAAAATCTTGGCGGGTGCGACTGTGGATGGGACCTTTTTTGATTTAACCCCTTATGCTAGAGTGTAGAGAAGTATTATCAATCTGTTACAGCTCATTCTAGTTTCTCTTATATAATTTATATCAGATGCCTCGTGCTATTAGTACTGTAATAAGAAAGAGAGCAGTCTCTTCTCTTCTATGAACAGCTCATTATTTTCTTGAATTTGCTTAATTTAGAATTCTTTATATCCATAATTCTCAGATGGGTTTTAAACTTAACATTTTGTAGCTTTTGGTTGCTTGCATGAAAGGGATGATCTCTTGTGGCTATATAAATCATAACCAGAAATCAAGGCCCTGGTTAGAATTAAAACCAGTTATAATCCCCAAGTTTAATATTTGTTCTATTTCTCATATCTACTAGGTAGCATCATGTTTATCTCTAGGTTCTTGTTTACAATATCTGGGGACAATTTTTTCAAGTTTGTACTTCACAAGTTAATTGTTTATCAAGTGAAAATCTTTACCCTATTTTGTCTGAATTTTTTTTTCTCTTTTATTTCACTTTTTCTTTTCTTACAGCTTTCTTTGTGCCATTAACATGCTTTTGATCTACTTAATCTTTTCTTCGTATGGATTTCTCATCCTATCTAAAAGCAATGCTGTGGGCCTTCCCTGGTGGTCCAGTGGTTAAGAATCAGCCTGGCAGCGCAGGGAATGTGGGTTCAATCGCTGATCAGGGACCTAAGCCCCCACATGCCACTGAGCAGCTGAGCCCACACACTCTGAAGCCCACAGCTACTAAGAGTCTCCACTAAGACCTGAGACAGCTAAATAAGTAAACACATGTGGAGGGAAAAAATGTGTGCCTACTAAATGCTTCAGTTGTGTCCAACTTTGTGCAGCCCCACCAGGCTCCTCTGTCCATGGGATTCTTCAGTCAAGAATACTGCAGTGGGTTACCGTTTCCTTCTTTTATATCTCCTACATTGGCAAGCATGTTCTTTACCACTAGCAACAACGAAAAACACTAAAATTGATTAAATCTATGAGGATGTTCAACATTTATTATATACTTTTGAGAATGACATCAGAAGCATGCTATTAAAATCAGTCAAAATAAGAGCTAAGGGAATGCAATCATATAATTTGTAGTTAACCACAAACTATGTGCCTATGTGGTAGAAAAATA
The DNA here is from genome assembly GCF_910594005.1 of Cervus elaphus. Classification (NCBI taxonomy): domain Eukaryota; kingdom Metazoa; phylum Chordata; class Mammalia; order Artiodactyla; family Cervidae; genus Cervus; species Cervus elaphus. Next base: position 7,635,648 of record NC_057844.1, on the reverse strand, counting down.
TGAAAATATTTTAGGACAGAATGAATCAATAAATAATTTGATTTGATTCAATTAATTGGTAAGGAGCCTAGATTGAAGTTAAAGAATTTTAAATACCCTAATTAGACAACACAGTTGGTAAGAAATGAAAAAAACAACAACAACAAAAAACTGTATATTTTATCCACTCAGGCTGCCATAACAAAATACTATAGATTGGGTGACTTAAACACACACATTTATTTTCTTAGCTTTTTGGAGGCTTGAAGTTTGAGATCAGAGTGCAGATTTGTTGTTTTCTGGAAAACCCCATAATCCTGAATGTAGGCACACACCATTTTGTGTGCTCACATGGCTTTCTTCTATTTTGCACATTATGGGGGAGGGAGAGAGACAAAGCTCTGATGTTTCTTCTTATAGTGACGTTAATTCTATCCTACAGTGCCCCATCCTTATGATCCAATGAACCTTAACTACCTTTGTATAGGTTGTATTTACCAATTTAGTCACACTAGGGTTTAAATCTTCAACATATGAATTTTGAGAGGACACAATTCAATCCACAGCACCATGTTGGCATAAAAATTTAAAAAAAAAATTGATATTGCAGTCTTGCACATGAGATAAAACATATAGTAGTTCTTTAGCTCCAGCTCTCAATCCCTGGCCAAATTTGTGGTTTGTGTGACTCCTTATCCACCTAAGAACTTAATCATAAATCTCTTAAAAAATAACCTTTTGTTCATTCTTAATACTGTAAGCTCTGGTAATATTAGGAAGAAATAAGACAAACCTACAGTGTTAATTTTATATACATAGTTTAGAAATGGATGACTATTTGGTAATTTAAACTCTTTAAAGAAAATTTATCTAGAATTTTATCAAATTCTTCTGTTATTGAATAATTGATTATAACTTATTTTAAGTGAAAAAATATGAGAATTCAATAATTTCTTTTAAAAAATTAATAATTTCTTTAAAAATAATAGGGGACTATCTAAGAGAACTTGAATTTTACTATATTCAAAGTTTGAATTTATCATGTACAAGTAATATTTTATTGTTGTTCAATAGCTCAGTCATGTCCAACTCTTTGCGACCCCATAGACTGCAGCATGCCAAGCTTCCTTGTCCTTCACCACCTCCCAGAACCCACTCAAACTCATGTCAATTGAATCAATGATGCCATCCAACCATCTTGTCCTTAATAATAATAGTTTTGTCTTCTTTTTTTGCTTATGTAACCCAAAATTTTATGAGAGAAATAGCTTTATTTTCCTGATTCAATACATATAGAAACCATGTCCCAAAATGTTACATGTCTTCTTAATGCCACACTTACATTAATGGATGGAGTTAAGATTTGGAGCCAAGCATCTAACTCCAGAGTTCATGCTCTAAATAACTATGCAATACTGCTTCTCACAGTAAGACTTGCTCTCATTGTCATTAAATGTTTAATGTATCTTTACTGATTAATATTAACATTAAAAATGAAAAAATGAATTACATAAAATCTAATATGAGTTTATTTTGCTACAGGCTATGTTACTTAAAATGCTTTCAAATGTAATGTATTTTTAAAAAAGAATAAATAAATTTATAGTTCAAATCTCAATACTTAATGAAATTTATTTTTATTTGACGACTTACATCGATCATTAATTTTGAAAACAGTAGTACTCCCAAATAGTCACTTATTCTTATGCAGTAGGTAACCACATATTGACATGATTATCGTCTGAGAATTTAGGCTGTTGTTCTATATCCTTTTTGTGCAGTAAATGTGTTACGAAGTTCAGGAATGTATTTCTTTATTTTTGACAATTAAATGGAATCAACTTAAACTAAATTATCTCAGGTAGGATATTTGGAACATAGTTTTTCTGCTCATTGTCTAAGGATAATCAAAATGATGTTTAGGATCTATAGCTGAAATAAATAAAGATGAACACAATTCCCAAACCATTTCCAGTTAGCAGCAATCAAATAGTGAAGTTGTGCTTCACTGCTGGGACAGGATACTGAACACTCTCAAAGCCTATTAAACTCTATAATTCATCGCATTCCCAGTAGCCTCCACAAGTCCCGCTTGTTTCCGCTGATTCATATTCTGTGTACACTTGTGGCATCCATACTTTGCAGGTTGCAGGGCAGTACTAACAATCTCCATGCCAACCTCGGTTCCATATGGCTTCCATTCCTAAGCATTTTGGGCCTATCTTATAGTAGTGCACCTGATCAAATTTAAATTGATTGATTTTTTTTTCTTTCTGATAGCAACAAAATAAAATATACTGACAAGTATTAAAGAAAAGATGAATATAAAATATATGTGAAAGGGGCAAGTGAGATTGGCATTTAAGGATACAAAAATTATCATATGCATGATGATTTCCTATGAACAGACTGGCATGTACCTAACATGAAATAGAGTGGAAACTGCTTGAGAAAGAAAATATTCTGAAGAATTTTACCCGAGGCTAATTCTCTTTGAAGAAAAAATTTTCTTCATGTTTAACATAGATATATTTAATTGATCAAGGTCTAAGAAAACTTGTGGAATATTTCTAAGAAAGACAAAGATATATTTTATTTGCTTTCTTAAGGCTTCCCAGGTGTTTCAGTGGTAAAGAATCTGCCTGCCAAAGAAGGAGACACAAGAGACGTTGGTTTGATCCCTCCGTTGAAGTTCTCCTGGAGGAGGAAATGGCTACCCACTCCAGAATTCTTGCCTGGAAAATCTCAGGACAGAAGAACCTGGAGGGTTACAGTCCATGGGGGTCTCAAAGGGTCAGACTCGACTGAGCATTCACACACTCACTAGAAACATATATTTTGGAGGAAAAAAAAAAAAAAAAGGCTTTAATTCCCTCCCCTCTACATAATAGATGGATTTGATCAGCTAAATGAATGCTTCTGAAGTTGAATTTCTGATGCATTAAACAAAGGTACTTCACTTCATATTTTTGAAATTTAAAAGATTAAATATATGTACTTATATATAGTATATATAAGGCATAAAATATATATAAAGATATGCATTTTGCACAGTTTGCTGCATATAATAAGGACTATGGGGAGAAAGTGGAAAATGTGACCTTTTATTTTCTTGGGCTCCAAAATCACTGCAGACATGGTGACTGCAGACATGACATTAAAAGATGCTTAGTCCTTGGAGTAAAAGCTATGACAAACCTAGACAGAGTATTAAAAAGCAGAGACACTGCTTTGCCTACAAAAGTTCATAGAGTCAAAGCTCTGGTTTTTCTAGTAGTCATGTATGGATGTGATGGTTGGACCATAAAGAAAGCTGAGCACCAAAGAATTGATGCTTTCAAACTATGTTGCTGGAGAAGCAAAGAGATCCAACCAGTCCATCCTAAAGGAAAGCAGTCCTGAATGTTCATTGGAAGGACTGCTGCTGAAGCTCCAATACTTTGGCCAACTGATGTGAAGAGCTGACTCACTGGAAAAGACTCTAATGCTGGGAAAGATTGAAGGCAGGAGGAGAAGGGGACGACAGAGGATGAGATGGTTGGATGGCATCACCAACTGAGTTTGGGTAAACTCCAGGAGATAGTAAGGGCAGGGAAGTCTGGCGTGCTGCAGTCTATGGAGTCACAGAGAGTCAGACACAACTTGGCAACTAAACAACAACAACCATATGGATTATGCCATGTTTTACCTTGTAGCTGTCTTGACATTTCCAGATCATAGATGTCCAGAAACATCTCTGAAGTGGTGGAACCTGAATCTTTGAGAATCGTATCTCTTTTCCTCTGTTTCATCTGACTTTTTTTAAAAATACTTTCACCAAAGTATATAAAATGCTTCTCACTTCTTGGTTATTAGCTTCATTCAACTTAATATGCTCAATATAGTGGACAAATGAGGGGCCTCCCTGGTGGCTGAGTGGTAAAGAATCCATCTGCCAGTGCAGGAGATGCAGGTTCCATCGTTGGTTTGGGAAGATCCCCTAGAGAAGGAGATGGCAACCCACTCCAGTATCCTTTTCTGGGAAGTCCCATGGACAGAGGATCCTGGTGGGCTACAGTTGATGAATTCCAAAAGAGTCAGACTTGACTTAGCAACTAAACAACAACAAAGAGTGGACAAATGTGAAATTTTGAGGAAAAAGACAATTAAGACCTTCATGCTCTACATTATGAGAGAGCAAAGAAAAAGTGATAAAAGGTTGTAAAATTCTATTACTGGCCCTGCCATGGTAAAAGAAATGACTGCTGTAGTCTTTGGAAATTTTTGAAAGCAAATAAAAATAAAAATTTTCCCCATTTAAACCTATAAACTAGGTGCTAGATGATATGTTTGCTTTAGCAAGGAATTCTATCTGGATTGGCAACTAAAGTTGTCATCACAATCTGATTATGTATGTGACAAATCATAGTGATTCACTGATATCCATCTGTCTCCTATACAAGCCAATCAGATGAGCTGATAGGGTTCTGGTGGTATTGGCTCCCATTTCCTTTGGGTCTTTTACATCTTTGTTTGTGACACTTTTCTCTACAATCTCTGGAAATATTTTTTAGGAGGGAAGGGACATTTCAAAGGCTTCTACCTGACCCTTTCTATTATTAAAATGACATTATTATTAAAAATGTCATCTATGGTGCAAAGTGCTTAACAAAGGACCACTGTCAGTTGCTGACTATTTGAATTATACATCCAGGAACTGAAGAAAAAACATCAGAGTGTTCCTGTGGGCCTGTTAGAAGTATTGGAATTTATATTGCCTCTATTATCTATCTTATTGCTAAAAGACAAATAACTCTAAAATGTAGTGGATTAAACACAATGATGGCTTCTCAGGGGGCTCATTGGTTAACAATCTACCTGCCAATTTAGGAGCTCCAGGACATGTGGGTTCAATCCCTGGGTCAGGAAGATTCCTGAGAGGAGGAAATGGCAGCCTGCTTCAGCATTCTTGCTGGGATAATGCTATGGACAGAGGAGGCTGGGGACTTGCAGTCCATGGGGTTGCAAAGAGTCTGACATGACTGAGCATGCACGCATGCAAAAAATACAATAATCACTTATTATCTCTTAGTTTATGTTGACAGTGTTTTGAGAAGAACTTGGCTGAACAGCTCATACAGTGTTTCCTTAATTCCAGAGCAATTTTATCATGGCTATGGCCTCATTCATCTGAAGGTTTGATGGAGGCTGGAAGCAGCTTCACAAACATGCCCATATAATGAGTATCAGTCTCAGATCTCTTATGACTCCTCACCTGAAATCAGTTGGCATGGCAACTTATTGCCATGATAATCTTACTTATTGTTGGCGTTCAACTCTCAATGAATATTTGTAGCAGTTTTGTATGTTTTCTGTCTCCTGTCATCCAATATTCATCACAGAGATGTCCATTTTCCTTCTCCACATGCACTTCAGATATGGACCTCATTATTATTTCCATATCATTAGTGAGGCAGGAGAACCCGCGGATCTATCCTAACAGAAGAACTTTGCAGTCTTTTCTTACTTGAGTTTTGCTATATCGTGAGGTGTTAGCTGAAAACTGGGTCTCATTCCTTTCTTATGAAGGACCCATAACCTCCCTTTGTCCTAGACCATCCAGAGGAACTTAATTTTAACTGCAAATCCATTTTTCAATTTGTACCTTCGAGACATTCCACCTCTTCCTACAATATCTTTTTTTTACCCTTTTTTACTACTCTACAGACCACATGTGTGCTTCAATATATTTAGTTTCACTAGCAGATGCCAGAGTTCTTCCTTATTTTTGTGTTTTCTCCTCTTTAACTTTTGCTTTCTCTCCTACTACATCTGTCTTTTGAACAGAGAAACACTGTTACCCTTTCTGGCTATATAATCTTGAGCAGATAGTTAACCCTTCTTGTACCTCCATTTCTCCACTCATGCATGTTTAGTCACTCAGTCATGTCTGACTCTTTGCGACCCCATGGACTGTCGCACCAGGCTCCTCTGTCCATGGAATTCTCCAGGCAAGAACACTGGAATGGGTTGCCATTTCCTTCTCTAGAGGATATTCCCAACCCAGGGATTGAACTCATGTCTCCTGCATTGCAGGCAGATTCTTTGATTCTTTACCATCTGAGCTACCAGGGAAGCCTGGTCACGTCTCCATAGTGTACTGTAAATAATATTTCTACTTCACAGAGCATTTAGGTGGATTAAATAAATCAATGTGAAATTATCAGAGGAGTGACTGGCACAGAGTAATCCCTATATGTTTTCATTATTTTATTATAATTATGTAAATAATATTAATTAGTGTTACCTTCATGAATGGAGGTGGTATGAACATATTTAGTAATAATTAGCAACATCCTCAAATTCATATATCAGATAGATATCCTCATTTTGATATAGTTAAAATTGGTATGGAAAAACAGAATTGAGAAATTGTACTGTGAACTGACAAATATAAAAAAGCAGTCAAATCAATTTATATCCAATACAACCTTAAAGCTAAATAACCCACTTGATTGTCTCCATTTTCCAAGTTATGTTATCAATTAAGTTCTTGCCCCAAACGATAATTGCACTAGTTCAATATTTTGATTTAAGGATGCAAAAACAAAAACCATTACCAAAGTTTATCAAAGACAGTCTTCTTTACAATGCTTCAGAAGCTCATTTATTCCCTAATGAATACTAAACACAATGCTATGCTATGTCTAAATCTATCTGTTAAAAAATTCACATGGAAACTCCTTTTGGTTATTAGATTTTGAATTAGGTAGAGTACATCATTTATACCACCCAGGCATGTAACCATTCATTGATTTAATATGCATTGTAGGAGAGCCATCAAGGGAAATACAGGGTTGATATTAGAATATGAAGTTGCATAAAAGCAGAAGAATGATAAAAATTTAACCATAACTATATGTGCTTTTCTTTTTTTTTCCACACGAAGTCTGCTCAAACAGAAAACTCTATAAGTAGAATTTAAACACTCTATATTGTTGAAGGGTTATATGACATTTTCAGTCTAAAATGTTCAGTTGTGAAAGAAACAAACCATTTAAGAAAACTGAAGTGCTTTAAAATGTTTTTCAGATATGAGTCTATATATATTTTAAAACTAAATTGTTGAGCATAAATGGATTTATGCAATGATAATGGGATTTGTAAAACATTCATAGGTAGAGATTTGTATTTTAGTCCCCACCTCCCCCACCTCAACACAGACACACAACTTACAAACTATAAAATCACTGGAGAAATAAAAATAAAGGAAAACTCTTCATTTCTCTCAACAAATTTGTTAGAACTCAGCCTGACAGTTTATGTGTTTGGAAATATTTTGGCTGTTTTTATTATTTTGGTATTGGAGAAGGTTCATATATGGAGTATTAGACTAACCAGGAAAAATATTTTGCTATGACACAAGGTTTGAAAGAAGAGTCTGTAGTTGACCCAGAGGAGTATGGATGAGGTTATTCAGAGAGCGAGAATAATGCTTTGACTGAAATAATAAGAAGATTCATACAAGGATCCAAAGGAGAATGCAGTTCACACCATCAAGAGCTGATAATATGTAGGATATTAGAGATGAGAAAATAAGTCCATTTTCTTATGAAACAATTAAGACAAGTGAGATTGAGTTTTGTCTTGATATCACACAGTTCATAAGTGTCAGAGAAGGAACTTGAGTTTAGGCTTTCTCACTCAAGAACATGCACTCATTTCCTCCCTGAAGCCGAGACAGCATCTGGTTGAGGACTGAGAACTGTTTGAATTTAATATATTGTATCTGCACCAGAAGAAATTTACTTCAATATGGGCTTGAGCCAGGGGGTGAATTAAAACAATCAGCATAAGACAAGAAAGGGTCAAAAAGCAAGGAGCTCATCTATCTCCAAACCAGCAGATAGACTCGCTGATGTCCCTTCTGCTTCTCCTCAGGATATGACAGGATAACTGGGTCTGAAAGAAAAACAATTACTCATTTTTATTCACACAGTATAAGACATAATGAACAGACAAATGTTAGCTAGATTGCTAGTTATCCTTACCTTTGTCCATGCCATTTTATCTTAGAACACCTTCTTCCTTTCCTCCTCACTTCAACTAACTCTTCAAAATAAATATGGATAACAGCCTTTTGTGTATTTTTTCTTTTAATTGCTTCCTTTCTCCTAGGCCATAGTTAAGGAGTCAAATCTCTCTTCTTTGTCGCATCATGGCATCATATGCATATATCTCATATATCTGGTCTCTATCTAATGAAAATTGCTCAGTCAAATCCAACTTTTTGTGACCCCATGGACTGTAGCCTGCCGGGCTCCTCTGTCCACGGGATTCTCCAGGCAAAATTACTGGAATGGGTAGCCATTACCTTCTTCAGGGGATCTTCCCAACCCAGGGATTGAACTTGAGTCTCCTACATTGCAGGCAGTTTCTTTACCATCTGTGTCACCAGAAAAGAGCATATATGTGTGTGTGTGTGTGTGTGTGTGTGTGTAATATAGTACTAGCAACTTATTTTATATTTGGCTTTCTCAAGAAACCCTGAACTATTCTCTACAAAGACTGTGCTTTATTTACCACTGGGCCAAGAACAGAAGTTATTTAGAACTTAGAGGCAGAATTTTTTGAAGCACTGTCATTGATATTAATAAAAATTCCAATATATGATAGTTCTTTTAAAAAATCAAAGCTTAGGGACTTTCCTGGTGGCCTAGCAGCTAAGAACCCACCTTCCAATGCAGAGGATGTGGCTTAAATCCCTGGTCAGGGAACTAAGATCCCACATGCTTCAGGGCCACTGAGCCCACTCACAGTAAGGAAGAGCCCAAGTGCCACCAGGAAATATCCTGAAAACCACAACTAAGAGGGAAAAAAAATCAGTTTATTTTTCACTTAAGTAAGATATAATAGAAGGTTGAAGTTCCCTACAATTCTTAACCTTTAAAGCCTGCATAATCAAGAAAATTCCACCTTCACTATGTGTCTTATCATTGACGTCCAGCCATCAGTCCAGGGAAGAACACAGTGGAGAGGTCACAGTAGTTTTTTTATGAATAAGCCTGAAGCAGTGTACATTACACAGGCTAACATTTCTTTGCCCATAACTAAGTTATATGGCCACAACTAATTATAAGGAAGGTTCTGAAGTAAGCTGTAATTGTGTATCCATGAAGAAAAAAAAAAGAAAATGTTTGGTGCATAACTAAAAAGGACCACAGAAGTATTAGGTAAATTTTGGTTGAAAGAGTTAATGAATGAAATGATAAATAACTGAATGAAAGTATGAATAAGTCAGTGTTTAATCAACATGGTCAATCTTCTCTGGATTCACCACAGCTCCCCACTATCTTCAGACTTTAAAGCTTGTGTTGTTTTCTGCAATAAAGCTGGGCATTGACAAGCTTGGATATAAATAACATTTTCAGTCTTCAAATTTATAATCCTTAAAACACAATATTCAAATGACACATTAGGTGCTTCAAATAAATTTTCAATTCTCAAAAATACTAATAAGTAAGCATTATTACATTATTCTTCAGGAAAGAGTATAAGAATATCATGGGTTATTTCCCAGTATGACTCAGTTAAAACTCAGAGACTGTATAACCTCCAAAGCTTGTCTCTTCTTATGGCATGTGGCTACTTCACTAACATGCTTCTCTTTAGCATACAGTAGGATTGCATCCTCTGCTATCTCATTCCCAAGAATAAGTACACTGAACAACTTCAGGTGATGGATTCTCAATAGTGATCATAGAAAAAGTGAAACTTTTCTCTGATTAAAAAAAAATCTTCTGGAAATGATGATGTATAACACAATAAGCAATCCTAAGGCATCAGAAAATAAGCACGATAATCATATTAGAGGTCACTTCCTGATGCTCCAGATTGCCCAAGCTGAAAGGGGAGGTGGGGCCATCAGGGGGCAACCCTACTTCTTGCTGATGGTGGTGGGTGAGCCCTTAACAGGGGTCCATCACCAGGGCAAGGTGAGGAGGAGGCATTCCAGGGCCCACAGGTAGAGGGCCAAGACCCTGAGTAGAGAGGGGCTCACCACCCCAGTGCAGAGGAGCAGCCCCAGATGAATAAGGAGTTGAGGTCATGGGGATGCTGATCTCAGTTCGTTTCCAAGCCAAACCATTCAATATCACAGTAACCAAAGTCTATGATGACCCAAACACTAATGCTGAAGAAGCTAACTTGAACAGATTTATGATGACCTACAAGACCTTCTAGAACTAACACCATAAAAGGAAGTCAGTTTCATCATATAAGACTGGAATGCAAAAGTAGGAAGTAAAGAGATAACTTCAGTAACAGGCAAGTTGGTCTTGGAGTACAAAATGAAGCGGGGCAAAGGCTAACAAAGTTTTGCAAAGAGAATGCAAACACCCTCTTCCAACAACACAAGAGAAAACATTTGGACATCACCAGATTGTAAATACTGAAATCAGATTGATTATATTCTTTGCAGCCCAAGATGGAGAAGCTCCATACAGTCAGTAAATATAAGACAGCGAGCTGACTGTGGCTCAGATCCCGAACACCTTATTGCCAAATTCAGACTTAAATTGAAGAAAGTAGGGAAAACCACTAGACCATTCAGGTATGACCTAAATCAAATCCCTTTCAAGAACACTGTGGAAGTGACAAATAGATTCAAGGGATCAGATTTGATAGAGTGCCTGAAGAACTATGGATGGAGGTTCGTCACATTGTACAGGAGGCAGTGATCAAGACCATCCCCAAGTAAAATAAATGCAAGAGGGCAAAATAGTTGTCTGAGGAGGCCTTACAAATAGCTGAAAAAAGAAGAGAAACTAAAGACAAAGGAGAAAAGGAATGATATACCCATCTGAATGCAGAGTTCCAAAGAATAGCAAGGACAGATAAGAAAGCCTTTCTCAGTAATCAATGCAAAGAAATATAGGAAACCAAAAAAATGAGAAAGACTAGAGATCTCTTCAAGGAAATTAGAGATAACAAAGGAACATTTTATGTGAAGATGGGCACAATAGAGGACACAAATTTTACAGACCTAACAAGCAGAAGATATTAAGAAGGGGTGGCAAGAAGACACAGAACTATACAAAAATATCTGAATGACCCAAATAACCACAGTGGTGTGATCATTCACCTAGAGTCAGACATCATGGAGTCCAAAGTCAAGTGGGCCTTAGGAAGAATCACTACAAAGCCAGAGTAGGTGATAGAATTCTAGCTGAGCTATTTTAAATCCTGAAAGATGATTCTGTTAAAGTGCAGCACTCAATATGCCAGCAAATGTGGAAAACTCAGCAGTGGCCACACAACTGGAAAAGGTCAGCTTTCATTACAACCCCAAAGAAAGGCAATGCCAAAGAATGTTCAAACTACTGCACAATTACACTTATCTCACAAGCTAGCAAAGTAACGTTAAAAATTTTCCAAGTGTGACTCCAACAATACATGATCTGAGGCCTTCCAGATGTTCAAGCTGGATTTAGAAAAAGGCAGAGGAACCAGAGATCAGATTGTCAACATCCACTGGATCATGGAAAAAGCAAGAGAGTTCCAGAAAAGCATCTACCTCTGCCTTATTGACTATGCCAAAACCTTTGACTGTGTGGATCACAAGAAACTGGAAAATTCTCAGAGATGGGAATGCCAGACCACTTTATCTGCTTCCTGAGAAATTTGTATGCAGGTCAAGAAGCAACAGTTAGAACAGGAGATGGAACAACAGACCGCTTCCAAATTGGGAAAGGAGTACATCAAGGCTGTATGTTGTCACTCTGTTTATTTAACATCTATGCAGAGTACATTATGAGAAACGCTGGGCTGGATGAAGCACTAACTGTAATGAAGATTTCTGGGAGAAATATCAATAACCTCAGATATGCAGATGACACCACCCTTATGGCAGAAAGTGAAGAGGAACTAAAGAGCCTCTTGATGAAAGTGAAAGAGGAGAGTGAAAAGCTGACTTGAAACTCAGCATTCAAAAAAGGAAGATGAAGGCACCCGGTCCCATCACTTCATGGCAAATAAATGGGAAAACAATGGAAACAGTGAGAGGCTTTATTTTCTTGGACTCCAAAATCACTGCAGATGGTGACAGCAGTCATGAGCTTAAAAGATGCTTGCTCCTTGAAAGAAAAACTGTGACCAACCTAGACAGCACATTAAAAAGCAGAGACATTGCTTTATAACAAAGGTCCATCTCGTCAAAGCTATGATTTTTCTAGTAGTCATTACGGATGTGAGAGTTGGACCATAAAGAAAGCTGAGAGCAGAATAAGTGATACTTTTGAACTGTGGTGTTGGAGAAGACTATTGAGAGTCCCTTGGACAGCAAGGAGATCCAACCAGTCCATCCTCAAGGAGATCAGTCCTGGCTGTTCATTGGAAGGACTGATATTGAAACTGAAGCTCCAATACTTTGGCCCCCTGATTTGAGGAACTGACTCATTGAAAAAAATGCTGGGAAAGATTGAAGGCAGGAGGAGAAGGGGACGACTGAGGACAAGATGGTTGGATGGCATCCGCTTCAGTGGACATGAATTTGAACAGGCTCCAGGTGTTGGTGATGGACAGAGAGTCCTGGCGTACTGCAGTTCACAGGATCACAAAGAGTCAGACACAACTGAGGAATGGAACCGAACTGAATCTCATGAATCCTCTTAGATAGTTCCTGGTTCCTACAAGGATTTACGAACTGTCCTTATAGAATATTACTCATGTAGAATGACTTATATAAATGTTATGATACTAGTGTATTGTTGTGTTCTTTAACAGATAGCCTATTTATAGACGTGAACTCAAATTATTCAATTTAATTGATGTAAACTACAAATTAAATAGCACTTTAGAAGGTAAAGAAATCTTTATAAATAAAAGAGAAAAATATTTGTTTCACTTTTTTTTATTTTTGATTACAGATTAGCAAAAAATCTATTACTTTTTTAGAACAAATGTTGTTTCATGGTTAAACTTTCAATTTACCTGAGACTCAGCACAGCAAACAACAAATTCCAAGTTTCAATTTCACTCCTATTGTATAAGTTCAATTGTATCTCTTGAAACGCCCCAAAATGTGTTTCATTTATTCCTTGTTTTGTTCCTCAAAGAAAACAGAACAATATAAAATATGCTTCTCATGAAATGGAAGGTCAGTACAAATGAAACATACTTTTGTATATAACCACAATTTGTTTACATAATTTCAGTATTACTTTACTACAAAACAAAAGCCTCAACATATGTTACACATATTGATATGCTAAATACAGATATATTTAAAATCTTTTCTATTGCTTCCCTAAAGTTGAGAATTCTAGCACGCACAGTGTATTATTTATTATAATTGGAAATGATGGCTTACAATATGAATTTGACAGTCAGTTATAAAATATAAATTTGTAAGCCACATTACATAATCAGTCATCAAAAGAAAATACTTAGAAGGATATGCTTTGAATTTCAGATTTCAATTAATGTAGTTTATTGATCTTAAAGTTTATGCATATTTAAGAGCTTTCATAGGTTTGCTATTAAAAAGAAGCTGATTCTCTAAAATCATTTAGAGGAATATTTGCAAGTGAAATTCTTTTATTTATTCTTATCTACAATAGTACCAATTAAAGCAGTATTGTTTTTTAAATATTCATAAGTGATATGTCTCTGAGTAATACTGAGAAATAGGCAAAGGACAGGCTGATTTTATGCAACTTTGTAATTAAAACAATATGCTCTGACTAGTTTCATAGGATAAGAGACCTATAACCTTACTTCCTTACAATTTCAATTAAACCACAGATTGGTTGATGACAAATTCCTTCACTTTCTTATACAAAAATAATGTAAAAATAATAAAAACTGTTTTACATGGAGCATAACAGTCTAACAGTAGTCAGATCAATGTACATGCAATTTTAAGTACTAACAGCAAGTTGAAAAAGTAGCAATCTAGCCTGTTCTTCTTACTGTTTTTCCTTTAAATCTAAATATTTCTATACCTTGTGAAGCACTTAATATTTGTTTTTTTCCTTGAGAGAAAGAATGGGAGAAATCCAGAATTCAGTGACAGTGACTGCAAAAAATTATTACCAATAATCATATAACATTATTTTTTTATTTTGCCTTATAACCACTGAAAACATGATGTCAATCATATTGTCAAATTTTGATTCAATTGCCACTATTTCTCCTACTACTATTTTCCTACATAATTTACTGATTCACAATTAACAGAGAGAAAATTATGCTGAGTCTGAAAAGGAGAAAGAGGCCAGGTGGGCAGGGGTAGCCCCAGGAGAGTTTTGTGGTATAGAAGCCAAAGGAAGACAACATTTTAAGAAGAAAGAGGGGTCCACAGTGAGCATTTCATAGAGAGATAAACCAAACAATGCATATGCCTTATACAAGGTCCCTAAAACTGTCAAACTCATAGACACAGAGAGTACAGTGGTAGCAGCCATGGGCTGTGGAGAAGGGCTCTAGTGGGGAGTTGGTACTCAATGGGTATAACTTTACAGTTACTCAAGACAAATAAATTGTAGAGTCTTGTACAAAATTGTGCTTATAATTAACAGGACTATATTGTACACATTAGAGTTTGTTGATGGAATAGATCTCATGTCAAAGATTTCCCACAATTAAAAAAAATAATCAGTGGGGAGTAAAAATATTTATTTGCTTTAGAGACATGTCAGTGAGCTATAACATCTATATGAGGCTTTTTGAAAATATGGTAACATGAATGCCATTCCAGAGTGGATTGTTGAGTGACTGAAAGGTGATGAAACAGAGAACAAATCTAGAAATGCTTTTACCTAGCAAATCTAGGTGAAAAGAAGAGCTTAAATTCAAGGTAATATATTCTTCAACCATGCCAGTTTTATTTTTTAAGTTTAAATAAAAAATATTGATAGGTTTCAGATATTAAATATTAAACAAATGTCATAGGTCACATATGGCAATATTGGAAGAGAAGCTTTTGTGGATTGGAAAATTTGAATAGGGTAGTCAGTCAGTCAATTTAGTTGCTCAGTGGTATTCAACTGTTTGCGACCCAATGGACTGTAGCCTTCCAGGCTCTTCAGACCTGGAAATTTTCCAAGCAAGAATACTTGAGTGCATTGCCATTTCCTACTCCAGGCAGTCATCCTGACCTAGGGATCAAATTTGTGTCTCCTTCATCTTCTTCATTGTCAAGCAGATTCTTTACCACTGTGGCACTTGGGTGTGTATGTGCATGTGTGTGCATATTCATACTGTCATGTCTGACTCTTTGTGACACCATGGACTATACCCGCAAGGCTCCTCTGTTCATGGAATATTCCAGGCAAGGTTACTGGCGTGGGTTGCCATTTCCTTCTCCAGGGGATCTTCCAGATCCAGGGATTGAACCCATGGCTCTTGTCTCTCCTGCATTGGCAGGCAGATTCTTTACCATTAGAAGTGCTACCTGGGAAGCACTTATACATTATTTGTTAATAATATTCTTTGTGAAAAATATATTTGTACATACCTTCATAGTTTTGAATTTACTCTTAGATATATCAGCATTTTATATTACTTCTTTACTAATGAGTTACATTATGGGTATTGATTTTTAAGTCATTTATAGACAACTTTTATTTTTAATAAGTCCTTTTATATCAAGAATGTGAAATGTTCCTTTGGTAACACATATCACTTCACCTTTGCTTAAATTCATCCTCTTATCTTTTGTCTTCCTTTCAGATAAAATTTAGAAATTCATTTTTCCAGGAGAAAATCAACAGTGGGCTCTGCATAGTAAAGTGTACTAACTGAAGTAGACATTTAAAAAATGTATTCTATTTTATGATGCAACAATGCATGGTATGGTTGACCTAGCCAGTCAACTGTGACAAACTAACTGGGCTAGCTGTCACACTGCACACATATAGGCTGATCATTTAATTTCATTGACATTTAAACTGTTTGAGCTACATGGAAATCTAACCAAGTAGCAGAATATGATATTTTGTGGCAGGAGATAGATTGGCTTCAGGCCAAACACTTACAACAAGCCTACTGTTTGTTTTTTCTGAGAGGAGATAGGTGGACTCCAATTTAGGAATTTACAATCAGCCTCCTATTTACTCTCTGAAACAGCAATAGGATAAATAGCCATCCTTTGTTTCCTTTGCACACTTTAAAATAACTGTTATGGCGGGGACGGGGAGGGGCTAAGCCCTGTTTGAATAAAAGATCAAGAGGTCATATATTTTCCCTCTTTGGGCAAGGAAGGCACTACACATGTGGTGCAGGAAGTCTCATTGGGGGTCGAAAAGAAGGGGCGTAGTAGGTGATGCCAAGTGTCCCCTTCCCCCTCTCCCACCATGAACTCATATCCTTTGAGCTGAAGGCAAGCTGCACACACATTGATGAGGGTCCTAGTGCAGGTCAGGTGTACAAAAACAATCCTGATAATCGGTCACAGGTAAACAAAGGCTGGTTACAAATTGGTAAAGAAGGACTTCAAGGCTGTACATTGTCACTCTGCTTATTTAACTTATATGCAGAGTACATCATGAGAAATGCTGGGCTGGAAAGAAGCACAAGCTAGAATCAAGATTGCCAGGAGAAATAGCAATAACCTCAGATACACAGATGACACCGCCCTTATGGCAGAAAGTGAAGAGGAACTAAAAAGCCTCTTGATGAAAGTGAAAGAGGAGAGTGCAAAAGGTGGCTTAAAACTCAATACTCAAAAAATGAAAATCATGGCATCTGGTCCCATCACTTCATGGCAAATAGATGGGAAAACAATGGAAACAGTGAGAGACTTTATTTTGGCGGGATAAAATCACTGCAGATGGTGACTGCAGCCATGAACTTAAAGGGTGTTTGCTCCTTGAAAGAAAAGTTATGAACAACTTAGCATATTAAAAGCAGAGACATTACTTTGCAACAAAGGCCCATCTAGTCAAAGCTATGGTTTTTCTAGCAGTCATGTATGGATGAGAGAGTTGGACAATAAAGAAAGCTGAGCATCGGAGAATTGATGTTTTTGAACTGTGGTGTTGGAGAAGAGTCTTGAGAGTCCCTTGGACAGCAAGGAGATCAAGCCAGTCAATCCTAAAGAAAATCAGTCCTGAATGTTCACTGGAAGGACTGATGCTGAATCTGAACCTCCAGTACTTTGGCCACCTGATGTGAAGAACTGACTCCTTAAGAAATGCATTTTTCAGTGGGGTCAGGAGTCAGAGGGGTTTCTCTGGTGGCTCAACTGATAAAAAATTCATCTGCAATTCCTGATGCTGGGAAAGATGGAAGGCGGGAGGAGAAGGGGACGAGAGGATGAGATGGTTGGTTGGCATGGCCAGATCGATGGCTAAGAGTTTGGGCAAGTTCCAGGAGTTGATGATGGACAGAGAGCCCTGGCGTGCTGCCGTCCATGAGGTTGCAAAGAGTCAGACATCACTGAGCGACTGAACTGACTGAACCAAAACGGAGACTTGAAGTCCTACCCTATAGAAATGACCTCACCGCCTCTTGACTGTGCTCCTCCTCATCAGGGGGCTGTTCACACAATTCCTCTCTGGGTGTGTATTTCTGTCTTGCTTCTGTCTTAACTAAACAAACTGTTTCTCTGTGTGCTTTCCCACTTGCTGTGCTGTGTCTCTAATAATAAACTTTGTATCTGTTTCGACAGTTTTGGCCTCCTTAAGAAATGCATTTTTCAGTGGGGTTAGGAGCCAGAGGGGTAGCTCAGCTGATAAAGAATTCACCTGCAATACAGGAGATACTGGTTCAATTTCTGGTCCGGGAAGATCCCCTGGAGAAGTGATAGGCTATCCATTCCAGTATTATTGGGCCTCCCTTGTGGTTCATATCTTAAAGAATCTGCCTGCAATGCGGGAGACCTGTTCATTCCCTGTGTTGAGAAGATCCCCTAGAGGAGGGAATGGCTACCCACTCAAGTATTCTGGCCTGGAGAATCGTCACGGCCAGAGGAGTCTGGTGGGCTACAGTCCATAGGGTCAGAAGGAATCAGACATGACTGAATATGCACACACATGCACATACAGAGACCCAGGGGACACAATGGTAAAGAACCTGCTTGGCAACGCAGAAGATGCAGGAGACGTCCAGACACGACCGGGTGACTAAGCACAAAAGACAGGGGAAACTTAGCTCTAGCCTCTAGTCCTTGCTGATCTGGTGGTTAGGATTCTTTATTTTCATCCAGGCTACCCAGTTCAATTCCTGGGCAGGGAGCTAAGATCTTGCTTCAAGCCACTACTCACTGCTGTCTCTCTGAGATCAATCTGGAGGATACAAAATCAGGTTTATTTAAGAAAATATTTGGTATGTCAACTAAAAAATATATTTTAGGCCTAGGTCTGCAATGACTTAAAGTGTAGCTTGGGTTCCCAGCTGGAGACTGAGTGGATTGTGGTGGTGAGAGCACCAAATCCTAGCCACTAGGCCAGGGGTTAGGGATAAGGCCCTGCATTTCAACTTTGCTAGAAATAATTCTCACAAAGAGGGAAAGTAGTGAAGTAGGTAAAGTATTTATTAGAAGGAAAAGGAGTACAGTACATGTGGATAGAGACATGGGCAGTCTCAAAGGGAGAGTCCCTCAGTCACGCCTCTTGGCAGTTTGAATTACTAATATGGGGGCATTTCTTCTGGATTTCCTTTGGCCGATTCTTTTGACTTGTCTGGTTCACAGTCCATATTTGGCACCCCTCAGGATTTCCCCACGCGTGTACACATATCTAGGCAAACTGGGTTTTACTACAAAGGCCGATGGGTAGAGCAACCCTTAGCATCACTCCCCCTTGGATGTCCAAGGAGCCTTCTGTGCATGTGTAGCTGAGGAGGTCTCCTGACTTTGAGAATGAGAAATAAGTGGTGTGTCAGTGTTGAGCCTCCTCCTTCAATTGTCCTGACAGTCTTGTCTTGGAGTTTCAGTCCACAGGGAATGAATCTTCAATTGCTTTACCTGGGGGAAGAGGGAGTATCTATCTCCCTCCTGTTCACAATTTAAAAGCCGAGAATTGTGTTTTACTCAGTTGGAATTTTTAGGACTTCAGGCCTTGAGGCAGCATCTCATGTAACCCTCAAAGAACTGCTCCAAGGAGGCAAGGACAGGGGGGAGCTAGGGTATACAGGAGTTTTGCAACAAAGGGCAGGCAGTCTGAACATCAAAAGAGTATTATTAATTAAAGAAACCAGTTATGTCAAGTTAAAGAATTTAGCATTTTTCTGTGTATGGGAAGATATAAGAGTCTAGGCACTAAAATCAATCCTTTGATAAGCACTTCTTTGTCTGGGGCCAGCATCCTGTGTTTTCACACGCTGAGTTTCCTCAGGGCTCACCACAGGGAGTGGCTATAGTCCGGATAGATGGCAGGTATTCTTTTTCTTCCTGAGTTCCCTCAGGGCACACCAGCTCACTGCTGGAAGTGGCTGCAATCATTGATGACTCTGACACCCTTTGCTTACTGCTGTGGTAGGCAGTATTCCATTTATCAGGTAAAAGCCGTCCAGTGAATAATGGGGATGAGTTGGACCATGGCAGGGCAGGCTAGTGGCAAAGGCTGGGAAGACAGTTCTTGGTCCTCAGTAGCTAGCAGAGACTTTGTCACTAAATAGTTTCCAAGAACAAGACTCACGTTTCTGAGCATTCTGTAACACTCAGATTTATGAGGCGCTCCAGTCTTGGAATAATCTAAACTGTTAATATAAAGCATTGTCTCAGGTGTATAAAACAGAAATTTAGTAACATAACTTAATTTGAGCAAAAAGTCCCCAAAGTTGGGGAAATTGACAGAGCTAGCTATATATCTGGATAATCAAAATTAAACTAAAATCATTCATTATTTATAGAAAAATATAAAACATCACAGAAGTACATCTTGCTTGTTAGTCTTACTAGCTCATTGAGACTGTATATGGGGTCTCCCTAGGAGGAGGTGACGATTAAAAAGAATCCTGATAGAACAAGCTCAGGAACTGAATATCCTTACCAATGTTTCTGAGATAATTTCCTGCTTGATATTTTATAATTTTGGTTCTAGTCAAAACATTTGTTAATGGATGGATTCTATTTATATCCGATGGTGAAGATAATGAAATGGTGTCTTGGAAACAGAAGGTCAGTGAATATATTTTACAATTATGCACACTCTTCCTCTTTTCCACCTGTAAAACTGTTTTAATATTAAGCTTTATTATACTGCAAAAAAGAGAAATCACCATAAGAAAATACAGATACAAAAGTTATCTAAAAAGATATAAAATAATATTCTAGCCCCACCCATTAATATGATATATCTTGTATCTGATTTAATAATTTTAGAGCACATGATTAGAGTAGCTAATCAGAAATAAGGGTGTAGCTATTCTTCTGTTGGTTATAAGAGATCTTCAATATTTCTTAAAGGAGACCAAAAAAATAACAACTTGATTCAATCGTGTGACTTTTTACCCTCATTTATTGTATGTGAACAAAAGATGAGTGTCATTCATTTCTATTCAGTTTCCAGATTCCTGTTGATATATCGCAGAAACAAGGCCATATTGTAAAGCAATTATCCTTCAATTACAAATAAATAAATGTTATTTATTTTTTTTCAAATAAATAAATTTTAAAAATAATAAAAATAAGAGTTGAGAATTGACCTTTTTTTTTGCAAAATAGCATATTATTGTATTAAGATTTCTGTTACTGCTGCAACTAAGTGCCACAAATATTTACTTTAAGCAAATAAGTTTCACTACTGCGTTTTTGAGGCAAGAAGTACAAAATGAGTTTTTCTGAGTTCAAGAATCAGTGATCACATGATTCTGTTTATCTGGAAGCTCTAGGAGAAAATCCATCCCCTTGCCATTTCCAGATTTTAAAGGCTACCTGCATTTCCTGGCTTCCATCTCCCTTCTTCTGTCCTCAAAGCCAGGAAAATAACATATTGAACTTTCTCTCTTAATCTGCTTCTATTCACATATCTCTTCCTATGACTCTTTTAAGAACATTGTGATTACATTGGACCAACTCAGATAATTCAAAATAATCTTTCCATCCAATGGTCCTTAACTCGATCACAGTTGCAAAGTCCTTTGTTGATATGTAAGGTAACACACCCACAAGTTCCAGAGATTAGGTGTGGACATCTTGGCAGAGGCATTATTGTGCCTACCTTAGGTATTACACTCCTTTTCCACAGAAAAACAAAAACTAAAACAAAAAACAAAAAACTTTTACTTAAGTAAAATAAAAAAAAAAGTATGAATTTCAGCATCTACTTAATGAATGCTCGTTAACAAGATCCTCATTATCACTTTCCCTTGAATACCTGAACCGTCTTTACCCCAGTTCCTTGTTAGCACTCCATCGGCACCTCCTTAGCATATTTCCATTAGCGTTTTGCAGCTGCATGAATATATACATAATTTTATATGATATAATCTCAAAGGTTTAGCTGACTTCAAATCAAAATGTGTATTAATTACTTAAGATTAAAGAAAAAGTATTTCAAAAGCAAAAATATAGTCCAAAAGGTAAACAATATACTCTTCTCATTATCATTTTATTTTAATTTGAATTTTATTTCTTTTAAACCATGACAGGTGCTGAAAGCTAATAATACGTATTCTAACAACAGATATTTGGGGTCATTAATTTTGGAATTAAAGTCCAGAAGCAAATGCCAGATGAAGAGGTTTCCTCCAGAATATTTGGTATATCACTGAGTATCAAGTATCACAACTAGGCCATCTGCTACATTTAAATTTATAAGGCAACAAATGTTGCATAGGTTTGGAGTGGTAATGAAATGTAAAAAATAAAATCATAAATGAAACTTAAGGCTTTAATAAAAAGAAAGCTAATTTGTGGACAAAAGTGGATCAGCTCTTTCTAGTTATTTATAACTATAAGCTTTGCTTTTGAAATGTAATCATTTGATATACTTTTGTGTCTTGAAACTTTGAATAATGATATAACATTTATAATGACTTAAAATAGAAAAAAAGTTAAAAAAAATTTTTTGACACATAGTCTGTTGTATGCCACTTTGTAGATAGCTGTATATGTCCTTCTTCTGAATTCTGGAAATAAGATGTTTTAATCTTTTTTTTTTTTTCTTTTGACATGATACCTTTCCCCTACTCCCACAGGTGTGTGCATGCATGCCTGTATGCTCAGTAGTGTCCAACTCTTTGCAACCCCATGAAATGTAGCCCACCAGACTTCTCTGTCTATGGGATTTTCCAGACAAGAATAATGGAGTGGGTTGCCATTTTCTTCTCCAGGGGATCTTCCTGACCCAGGGATCAAACCTGCATCTCCTGAATTGGCAGGCAGATTCTTTACCATTGGGCCCCCTGGGAAGCCAAAGGTACAGAGGAATACAAATTGTCTTTTATCCTAACCACATATCTTCATAAACAAATTAACATATATTTGAGGGCTTGACAAGTAATCAAAATCAATGGACAGGTCTAGAAAACAAGGGACGAAGGTGACCAAAATGAAGTATCCAGGAATAATAATTTTAAAAAATACTAATTTGAGAAACAATTAGTACCAACCAATTGGGATAAAAGTCTGGAGTTAGAAATTCTGAGATTCTGAGCAACAGAGGTTTGTTTAGTTCGTATGTGTATCCACCTTCAATGGAGGAGACCCAGTTCGATTCCTGGGTTGGGAAGATCCCCTGGAGAAGGGAAAGGCTACCCACTCCAATATTCTGACCTGGAGAATTCCATGGACTGTATATCATTGGATCGCAGAGTGGGATATGACTGAGCAACTTTCATGTCACTATACCATTCAGAATATCAGCCAATTATTTTTAGTTGATCCACACTTCTACTCATTTACACATGACCTGTTTTTTCTGACCTCAAGCTTCTTAGAATTTTTGCTGTATAGCACAATCTTTCAGATACCTGTTCATTACGTCCAGTACATTTGTTTGAGGTTGTTTTTATTTATTCTTTGTTTTTGAAGGATATTTCTCATGATATAAAGTTCTAGGTTGGTGCCTTTTTCTCTCATCACTTTAATATTTCATTTCACTGTCTTTTTGCTTGCTTGGTTTCTAAGGAGAAAAGTGAAAGTGAAAGTTGCTCAGTCATGTCCATCTCTTTGCAAGCCCAAGGACTCATCCATGGAATTCTCCAGGCCAGGATACTGGAGTGGGTAGCCGTTCCCTTCTCCAGGGATCTTCCCAACCCAGATATTGAACCCAGGTCTCCCACATTGCAGGCAGATTCTTTTATCAGCTGAGCCACAACTGGATATAATGCTTGTGTTTATTCCTCTATACGTAGAGAACTTCTTTTTCCTCTGGCTTTTCCAAGCTTTTCTTTTTTAATTTTTTTATTTTTTTTATTTTATTTAGTTTGAAAATGATATGCTTGAATGTTGGAGGGTTTTGTTTGTTTGTTTGTTTGTTTTGTTTTGATATTTATCGTACTTGATGTCCTCTGAGTTGTTGGATCTGTGATTTGGTGTCTAACATTAATCTGTAGAAATTCTCCAGTCATTATTTTTTCAGATATCTCTTTTGTTCTTTTCTCTTTATGTTCTTTGTACTCCCATACTCCCATATTACACTTATGTTACACTATCTTTTAGTTCTCTCATAGTCCACTGTAGTTTTGCTTTGTTTTGCTTTTAGGATTCTGTTGTTTCATTTGGAGATACTCAAATTGGTTGAGTCATCTTGACTTATCTTTTCACTGTGTCTGATACAGTCTTGCTTGTAACAGGCAGTCTCAGTGATGTCGTCAGTTTATGTTTAGTAATCAGGTTGGGAAGATCCCCTGCAGAAGGAAATGGCAGCCCACTCCAGTATTCTTGCCTGGAAAATTCCATTGCGGAGGGTCCATGGGATCGCACAGTGTTGGACACGACTGAGCGACTTCACTTTCACTTTCATCTCCTTTCTAAATGGCCCCAAATCATGCCAAGAGCTGTTGTTAAAAGACATTCTCATCAACTCTTCAAAGTTACTTTCCCCATTACTCAACTCCAGCATAGAGGAGCTCCTGAATTTTATTGCCCACCAGGCAGGGTTGAGTGAACTGCAGTATAGAGTTGCCATACAACCTCTTCCTGTTAGGGGTCTTATTCATATCTGGCTGTCTTTTCTGTTACCTACTATATCTATAGGAGCAGTATCTCTAAAAAAGAGAAATCTGCTTTAAATAGAGAAGTCTGCCACCTCAAAGGCCTGAAGAGGCAACTTCTCTATATCTTATAATGTATAAAATGCCATTTTGCTTTTTACTCTCAAGTGGATATACTTACCTGCCATGGACCACTGCAGGCTGCTAGATCTTCACAGTTTATCTTTCACCCGTGTGAATGCAAGTCCTTTTCTAAACAACCACCACTTGATTATTCTGACTGGTCTGTATAATATTATTAACGAATGGTTTTCAGTGGTACTGGTGTCTCCACAAGGATAATTCTCATAACCCTGGTAAATGGTAGTTCTGGAATTTCCCATAGAATATAATCTTCTGATAGGTCTTCCAGTCATGCATATAATATCCATTTCAGCATGCTTTCTTCTCTGAAAGATATATCATGGCAATTTGGACATTTTAACTGTGTTCAATGTGGGGCAGCCTAGTAGCAATTCTCACCATTGCCTGGAAAATGGTTAAGGTGCTACATCCTGCATACTGAAAATGTACCTCTCAGATTAAAAAAAAAGCTCTTCCTTACTTAATCTTATGTACTGCTTTCTTGGACCCTCAAACTTTATTCTCCTGCACATTTCATCAGAAGCTGCTTCTATATAAAGTAGGTATATAAGTATTATAGGGAAATTATATATAGGTATAATACCTATATAATATATATATGTGCATATATATTATATTACTATATATTAATCATATATATATTATGGTATATTATTATTATACTATATACTATACTACTAAACTATACTATATACTATAAATATACTATACTATATACTATATTAATTATATATATGATACTATATTATTATACTATATACTATACCATTATACTATATACTATGTACTATACCATTATACTATACTATATTATTATTATACTATAATGATATGTATAGGCATAATACCTATATATAGATATTGTATGGGAAATAGTCATTTTTATCCCTTATTTGGATTGGGCATATTTCAAACTGAGTCCTGGTATAATTTCATCTTGTTTTTAGTCCCAATGGCCAGGAGGAAAGATGGGAGCAAATCCTGAGTGGCTGTATTTTTTTTTTTTTTTTCCCACTGAATGGAAGAGGGTTCTACATTGTCTTTAAGTACAAAATAGAGAGAAATGCTAGTTTTTAACAGGTAGGAATGGATTATATGAGCAGGCTCAGAAGGTTCAAAGAAATCTTCAGAATGAAAGTTCAGGGCATCCATACAGATGTAATCATTTCATATGTCAAGAAACCAGGCTTTTCTAAGTAGAACTTGAGCTTGTCATAGAGAGTTGCTTTTGTTGGACTTTTAATCATAAATGATGTTTAGCCACACACTCTTACATCCTGGACTTGGTCTTGAACTTATTCCTAGGCTCTTTCATTATAATGTAAAAGATGTGAACTTCTTGGCATGAAATTAAGGATTCCCTCTAATTTTCGAGCCTTGTTTTGAACCTGCCAGTAGCCCAAGTTTTCATTATCTTGCTTTAGAGCACTAATGGGCTTCCCTGGTAGCTCAGCTGGTAAAGAAATCACCTGCTATGCAGGAGATCCTGGTTCAATTCCTGGGTTAGGAAATATCCTTGGAGAAGGGACTGGCCATCCACTCCAGTATCCAGGCTTCCCTGTGGCTAAGATGGTAAAGAATCTGCCTGCAATGAGGGAGACCTGGGTTGAATTCCTGGGTTGGGAAGATCCCCTGGAGGAGGGAGGGCATGCAACCCACTCCAGTATTCTTGCCTGGAGAATCCCCATGGACAGAGGAGCCTGGGGGTCTAGAGTCCATGGGGTTGCAGAGTCAGACACAACTGAGGGACTAAGCGCCCACACACAGAACACTAATAAACAAAAAGAACACTAATGGCATTTAGCAATTGTCACTTGATCCTATTTTACTTATAACTTTGATTTCTTCTTTATATGTCAAACATTTGATACATAGCACCATCTGGTTTTTGTTTGTTTGTTTGTTTTTTCCCTTCTACCAATAAACCCTGCCAATTCTCCATCTGTAAGGGTTTTAAAGAGGTTCCCAGGTTCCACTAGTGGTAAAGAATCTGTCTGCAATGCAGGAGACACAGTAGACAGTTTGATCCTTGTGTCGGGAGGATCCCCTGGAGGAGGAAATGGCAGCCTACTCCAGTATTCTTGCCTGGGAAATCCCAAAGATAGAGGAGCCTGGTGGTTTGCATTCCATGGGGTCGTGGACCTGACTGAAGCAACTGAGCGCAAGGGCTTTAAAAGCTGAGAAGCCAGGGGCTGTCTGTTTTCCATTTCTACTAGTGATGGCAGTTGGCATTTCAAACTGGGTTATTCTAAAATTTATTTTCTCAGGCTACTTCTGGCATCAACTCTTGTGGCTCTCTAGAAGCAGAAGTTGGAATGGAGTTTGGGGTACAAATTATTAATATTTTATGTAACAACAGCTGTGTACAGAACAAAAAGAGGCAGGAATGGTTTAGCAGTCATAAAAGCTTTACAAAACATTGGCCAAATTAGTAAGGTGTGCCCATGCATGCTAAGTTGCTTTAGGCGTGTCCACCTCTCTGGAACCCCATGGACTGTAGCCCACCAGGCTCCTCTGTCACAGGGATTCTCCTCTGGAGCAAACAGATTTCTATGTTAAGCTGAGAAGTCCAGACATTTATAGCATTACACTTTTTAGGAAATGACCTCAGATGAGGCAACTAGTTTCTGAAGTTGAATTAGACTTTGAAGGCACTAAAAATGGAGTGTGTGTGCTGATCACATTTCCCATATTTATACTTCAAATCTTCCCTTAAAGGAGAAAGATTTAGGGCAGGGTATATCTCTACAGCAATGGCAAGAGCAGTTGTAATGTGGAGAGAGTTTAACATATCTTTCTAGAAATAATTTGTTAAATGAGCTTGAAATATTTTCTTGCTTATATTCCTGATATTTATATCAAGAACTCAATAAAATCTTCTCAAACTCATTAGAGAAAGTGCTATCTATTTCTATAAATTATTATGGTAGCCAAAGAATTGTGGATATTTGGGAAATGTAGAGAAAAGGAACATAAACAAGGTTGGGAGGATGGAGAAAATCGAAATCAAATAATAAAATGTAGTGATCAGTTTCTATTCTGAATTTTGAAGGTAACTTTTTTTTTCCTAATTATTGTTTTAGAAATAGGATAGAGACAAAAAAAATCACCCAAGTCAGGGGAACAGGATTGGCAGGATCAGACTTGTAGTATACAATTGGCCAAAGCAATGCACACAAGAAGTGAAATATCTGCTTTAGCAATAAGTATTAAGCCAGTAGTCTATTTAGACCCTTGTTTGAAGGTCCAGTGAACATTTTGAAGAAATGCACCAGGAAACAAACACCAGAAAAGTTATGCCTATTGACTCTTTGGGGATTTGTTGAGGAGTGTTTAAACACTAAAATGAAGAGTTCTAAATCAGCTTAATAATTTATGTGCTATTGCTTTTGTAAACATTGAAAGTAAACACTGCAAAGTGACTTTGGAGATACATAGTCAAGCCTGATGCAATTGGCTGTTTATGTTTTATATTTTTAGGGGAAAAAATGACATAAAAAGCATGATTGCTTACAGGTATTCTGATCATAAAATATGACTTGAAGAAAAAGTTTTTTGTACATCTTGAATTTAATTTGAGTTACAGAACATATATAAATTATACATTAAATATTATAATGAATTTTCAAAACTATCTAGGGAAGTAAACATCTTCCAAAATGCAAAAAGTGATTTTTTTTTAATGTCTAAATTTAAATGAAAAGAACATAATGGAGCTTTCTATACAGGATCTTAGTTATTTTGTTGCTTCTGTTTATGAAAGGTACAATTTTATCTGCATGAAGTTTGAAAGTTAACATAGCCATATACAAAGAAGAACAAACAAACAAAAAAAATCAGTGCTACATGTCCACTCATTCCGTGTAAGGAGCACAGTCACATTCTGGAAAATCACTGACACCTAAGACCTTGCTGCCATCTGTTCAACAGCCATAGCATCTTCCCAGCATCTTTCTCTGTAAATGGACAGTCTCCAGAATGCAGAACTCCCCCAAGCCTCTGGAGTTCCGCAGGCGTGAGGCTCCTGAACTGTCCCAGCCAGACGGAAACCTCGGGGCAGGGCAACCACCCAGATGATGCCTGGGCCAACCTCAGGCCTGGCTGGAAGCTGCTGACTCCAGTGGCAAAGTTCAGTGCCCCTATATTGATGCTTTTAAAAATGGATGATCTATCTTTAAAAAAAAAAAAAAAACAATTGAGTGCATCGTACATATTATATGTAAGAAAAAATTTTCAGATAGATGCAAATACATGTATATATTCTCCTTTCTGTGATTCGCCCTTTCACTATTTTAATTTATTGTTACTCTTTAAATTTCACATTTTATTTTATTTATTTAAAAGATTCATTTATTTTCTTTAGGGTTTTTCTTATGACTAACTATAAAAAGTATGAAATTTCAAAGGAAAGATTCCATTGAAAGTGGTACCTTCTCACTCCTAATACATTTTTTTAGGCCAATTTTTTTTTAAACTTTTGAAATTTCTCTAATAATTAGTGATTTTTTATTGGAGTATAGTTGATTTACAATGTTGTGTTAATTCTAGGTATACAGCAAAGCGAATCAGTTATACACATAGATATAACCACTTTTCTGTGAATTCTTTTCCCATACAGGCATTACAGAGCATTGATTAGAGTCCCCTGTGCTAATGCGATATTTAAATATGTTGTTGGTGGTGGTTAGTCGCTAAGTCATATATGATTCTTTGTGACCCCATGGACCAGAAGATTATAAATTAATGAAATACATTTTATAAATCTTAACGTTTTTGGTTTGCATTGTTGTGTCCTGGATTTTAAAAACATCCCTTTGACCTCTCCCCAATATCATAAAAAATATTCTCCTATGTTACCTTTCAGAAGACTTAATTTTATCTTGTAACAAATTCAACTTGATTATGGTATTTTAATTTTTCAGTATATAGCATATAATTTCTTTATATAAAGTTTTGGTTTTGGTGTTTGCATCTATTTTCATGACAACTATATTTATTCAATATGATATTGAACTATATTCAACTATATTATATATATTCAACTATAATATTCAACTATAATTTATCCTTTTTTTTATATCCTTATCTGCTGAGCCTAAAAATTTTATTCCCTTTTACATATTTTGTTAAGGGTTTTTTTCTTTACTATGAAAAAACTTACATACATTTATTATTACTTTGTCCTAAGTGTTTATAAAATTCCAAGCAAAGTAATGTAAGTCTGGAATTTTCCTCTTTAAAAGGTTTTTGCATTTGATTCAATTTTTAATAAAGTTACCCATATGTTTGCTTCTCTTATAGTTTTTAAGTGTTGTGTTTTTCACAGAATCCCTCATTACAACTAAATTCTCAATAATTGTACTTACAAATTTTAAAGAATACATTCCTTGGTCTTTTAAAATTACTTAAAAACATTGATAGCAATACCTCTTCTTCTTTTGATTTGGAAATTGCTATCTCATCACATTTTTTCCCTTGAAAACATTGCTAGAGTTTTAGCAATTATTTAGCTTTCATGGACATTTTTACATCACACCCAGATTCTTTTACCCTTAGTTGCTGAAATTACTTCTGGAAGATGAACCAAGGCTATCAACCATCATTGCTCAAGAAGTGGAGTATTACTTCACTCAAGGTCATCAGTCTTTCCAGAAACACCTCTGAAGAATATTCAAAACAAAGTTACAAAAATTTAGCCCATCAAACAGCTGGGGATAAATCGAAAGCGTTTTCCTAACTCCAATGCTCCCCATGAGTACAACTAAAACCTTCATTAGAATGTACGGTTCTATAACCCTAGAACCTAAAGGACTAGAACATCAATTTAATAATAAAGAGCCTATTATATGTAACCTCACTCACAATATACATGTTTCTTATTTTAAAAAAAAATTGTATAAACATGCTGATAATACACATCTGTTTTGTAAATAGAGGCACAAACTTAGGTATAGTGACTAAAATAAACTAACACTCTCAAATTATTCTAGAGAATAGAAAAACCAAAAAGAAAAAAGTAAACAGTTGACATCTTATCATCCATGATATAGCTTAAAAAAATAAAGAATTCTATCAGAGGGATAAATATGCTTCCTAAAACAGAATATCTTCATTTTGAGAACACCAGCAGTGATTCATTCTAGTGTGAGACATGAGGCACATTTAACATCAGGATAATATTTACGAAAGACTCCCTAGGTGGCACTAGCAGTAAAGAACCTGCCTGATGTTGCAAGAGACAGAAGAGATGCTGGTTCAATTCCTGGGTCGGGAAGATCCTCTGGAGGAGGGCATGGCAACCCACTCCAGTATTCTTGCCTGGAGAATCCCATGGACAGAGGAGCCTGGGGGGCTATAGTCCATAGGATCGCAAAAAGTCAGACATGACTGAAATGACTTAGCCTGCATGCACAAATACTTACAAAAAGACCTAGTTCAACTCATTAATCATAATGATATAATAAAAAACAGAACTTCTCATGTTTTAGCATTTCTGCTTTTATAATCTTTAAAAATTTCATGATTTTGAAAAATTTTTTTGGAAATATGTTACATTAGGGACTGATTATTTTCATTGTTGGAAATCAAGTCAGTGATCTAAAATTTTCTTCACAAATAATTCATTTTAACATGATCAAATTAGCATCTAAAAATATATGAATATACTCTTTAAGTGTGAATATTTGCATCTTTTCTGCTTAAACGATTGACAGAAAGGTAATTTAAAAAAAAAAAAAAAAGAGCAGCTCCTTCTCTCATACATATGCCACATAATAAATGTGCTAAGAAAAGTGAGAGTACATTTGTCTTCCCTGTTTTTGGTAATTTTTCCCCAGGACATTGCTGCAGATACATAGATAATTTTGATGTATTTTTAGAAAAAGAACATAAACAACTATAGTTTCTGTTCCTTTGGTATGGAAGTTATCTTTGATATGAAGAGTTCTGGAGTCTCCAGACTTCAGCAACTTCAATTCCGGCTTCAGACTTCTGAGATGGCATCACATGTGATTTTCAGCTAACATAATCTTGAAATTTTCTAAATGAGGTCAGATAGAAGCTAAGGTCAGAAGAATCAACAGAGTTTCTAGAAAACAGGGTTAGCTGTTTTCCCAGAATATTTATCAGTTCCCAAGGGCAAAGGGTACACAGAAGGTTCTGGGAACTGTGTTCATATTTGTTTTGCTACTTTTATCTTCTCCTACAAACACTCTCATACACAGATAAAAATAACATAGTATGCAGTACCTCTGTACTCAATCTATAGGCTACCTGGTAAATGATTATTGATAGCTCATGTGTTTTTTGCCTCTTGTCATGTTTGATTTATGACTATTTCTATTTCATTATTCCATTTAAAATTAAATGTGGATTAGAAAACATGTTAATTACAATATTAAACATTATAACAAATCCCTTTAAGGTAAAATTATTTTTCCACATTATAGGTTGGTATGTTTTATATTATGAAATGTCTTCCTCAGTTCTAAAGACAACTAATTAGCATGGAATACCTTAACCACATACAATATTCTCTATGTTGAAGAACATTTTGAGCAAAAAAATGAACAAAGTCAATTACTTTATCTTTCTTAAGAGTTATAAAAGAATTACTGAGGTGAGGATATCGTTAATATCCAAAGCAGATGTGAATAGGCTTCAAGAAGACTGATGAAAGTAGCATGGGGCAGAGGAAGTCGGTTTAGCCATCTCTCAGAAACTCTGAATTATAAAAATGAAGTGATTGTGAGTGAAAAAGAAGATATGATGTGAAAAAAAATTGCATAAAAATAGAGATAGCATGGTCCCAAATGAGGCTTACATATCATGAGAAGAGAGAAAAGTATTTCCATAAGAGAAAAATCATTCCTAAATTTTCCTCAGCTCCTATAAACTTCCTTTTTTAAGAAGGTGTATAACTGGTTACTTTATGTTTTCAGTCTACATAAGATGCTATAGTTTTAAATATGACAAATTAACATTTCAATTCAAATAAGTAAATGTGAAGATTTTTGTGTTGAGATGTTGAAGAAGGTTTAAGTTTTCGTACTCTCTCAACAGTCCCCACATCAAGAGAAATATTTACATATTGACACATTATAATAGCTATTGACAGGAGTCCATAACTATACTTTCAGAAATAAGGAAGCACGTTGCTTAAGAGTTTCTGCACCAGATTCGACACTAATGATATTTATCCATAGGTCATAATATATATGTTCCTTTAAAGGTGAATCAAAACTAGGTAGACATTATAGCACTATGTTTGAAATTTGAAACCAATTTTGAATAGTCAGAAACATTAAGAAAGAAAGTCTCAGGAACATCTCCTATAGTTTACCCTGAAATTCAACAGGATCTATTTTTTGTTGTCTTATTTAGTCGCTGTCATGTTGAATTCTTTTGAGACCCATGGACTGAGGCTCCTCTGTCCTTGGGATTTCCCAAGCAAGAATATTGGAGTGGGTTGGCATTTCCTTCTCCAGAGGATCTTCCCAACACCCAAGGATTGAACTTGTGTCTCTGTCCTCTCCAGCAAGCAGGCAGATTCTTTACCACAGAGCCACCAGGGAAGCCCTTTCTGCTTGTTAATGAGGGGTTTCCCTAGCAACTCAGAAGTTAAAGAATCCATCTGCAATGAAGGAAACCTGGGTTCAATCCATGGGTAAGTAAGATCCCCCTGGAGAAGGGAATGGCAAACCCACTCCATTATTCTTATCTGGAGAATTCCATGAACAGAGGAGTCTAGAAACAATCCATAGAGTCATAAAAAGTCAGACATGTCTGAGGGACTAACTGATATTTAAGTAGTATTTAGCTACTGTGTTAGTGCAGAAGATAGCACACCTAGTTCAAACTAAAGGACAAAGGCTTTCATAAATGGAATCAGTAAATATGTTTTATTAGGTAAGAAACCCTAAAAATAACTTCAGTTTTCTTGCTTGGGAAATCCCATGGACAAAGGAGCCTCTTGGGCCCCAGTCCATGGGGTAGCAATAGGGTTTGACATGACTTAGCAACTAAACAAGGCAACAGATAATAGATCCTATTGATTTTCAGTATAGGAGGTGTTCCTGAGACTTTCTTTCTATCCTTTCTCCAGTGGATCTTCCTGACCCAGGAATCAAACCGGGGTTTCCTGCATTGCACACAGATTCTTTACCAACTGAGCTCTCAGGGAAGCCCCAAAATAACCTCAGTTTTAGTTGTAATGAACACATTATTTTAAGAAATAGATCAACCATCAGAAATATATGTGGAAAAACACCAAGTACAATAACAAGACCTATATGAAAACACATAAAACACAAGTCTAGAAAAAAAAAAAAATTCAATTGACCAGTGTGCAAAATATTTTCATCAGATTAATATTAATTTAAAAATAGAAGTCTATTACATTTTACAATTTCATCAAGATATTCCTAGAGACTCTCAATGTTTCAAATCTAGTTTTCTTAACTAATGTCATGCGAATGGGAGCTTTTCTTAGAGTCTGAACAGTAGATACGTTTTGTATGTTTTTGTTCCTGCTTTCTACTCTCAAAATATTTTCTAGACCCTTTAAGCCAACTTACTCCCTACTTTCTAAAAATATTGGCTATCACCCTGAACATTCCTTAATTTGATGTAACATATCACAAGACTGATTGTATTGTGTGTGTGTATGTATATATACATTCCAGCTCAAGTTGGACCCAAGAGTGGCAACAGAAATGTCAACAATCTCACATATGCAGATGATACCACTCTAATGGCAGAAAGTAAAGAGGAACTAAAGAATATCTTGAGGAAAGTGAAGGAGGATAGTGAAAAAGTCGGCTTAAAATAAAATATTAAAAAAAAAACAAAACGAAGTTCACAGCATCCGGGCCCATCATGTCATGGCAAATAGAAGGAGAAAAGGTGTAAGCAGTGACAGATTTCTTCTTCTTGGGCTCCAAAATCACTGTGCATGGAGACTGTAGCCATGAAATCAGAAGATGATTGCATCTTGGCAGGAAAGCTATGACAAACCTAGACAGCGTATTGAAAGGCAGAGATGTTACTCTGCTGATAAAGGTCAGTATACTCATGCCTATGGTCTTCCCAGTGGTCATGGATGGTTGTAAGAGCTGGACTGTAAAGAAGGTAGAATGCCAAAAAATTGATGCCTTTGAACTGTGGTGCTGGAAAAGACTCTTGAGAGTCCCTTGGACTACAAGGAGATCAAACCAGTTAATCTTAAGGGAAATCAACCCTGAATACTCATCAGAAGGACTGATGCTGAAGCTGAAGCTCCAATACTTTGGTCACCTGATGAAGAGCCAACTCTTTGGGAAAGACCCTGATGCTGGGATAAGGGGAGAAGAAGAAAAAGGCATCAGTGGTTGAGATGGCTGGATGGTATCACTGATTTAATGGACATGATCTTGGGCAACCCTTGGGAGATGGTGAGGGATATGGAGGCCTGGCATGCTGCAGTCCATGGAGTCACAAAGAGTTGGACATGACTGGATGACTGATCAACATACACACTTAAATACTTGTATGTATATAAATGTATACATATTTATATTTATATATTTTGACATCTTAAAAAATCTTTCTGGCACAGGAGAAATTCTCCCTCCATAGACTAGTCAATTCTTAGACATAATGAAGTGTCCAGCTGAGAGTATTGTGTGAAACTAGCCAATCCAGAGCCATAATTCTTTCTGATTCACATACCTTCATGTGGAATATTCTTTTGTTATAATCTCAGAGCTAGGCACCAATCAGCTTGAGACCACTCTGATAGCCCTAAGTCCACTGAGGAAATTATTCAACTATCCAGTCTTAAGTTGTCTACTATGGCCTAGAGAAAAGCCAATAAAAAATGCTGTAAGCATCCCCATGCCCACTCCTGCCTCCTGTTTCCTGACCACCCATCTGTTTTTCCATGTGGTTTTGCATGTCAGGTCATACCTCCTGTCTCTAGACTTGGGAATTTAAATAATCTTGTTTTATTAAAGAACAAAGAAACCTCAGAAGTGTTTTTCAATTCTATCAATTCAGAAAATTTAAATTTCAAATTTATTTAAAATTCAGTTTGTATATATGTTCAAAATGAAATGCTATGCTTTCCTTTCTTTGTTTCTTTTTTTTTTTTTTTTTTGCTGTTGGGAATAATGCAATAGATATCCTGAAATGAGTATTTACACTTATACAATTTACAACTTTTAAAAGATTAATAATCTTGTTAACTTCTTAGTAACTTTTTAAATGTTCATCAATAAATGCGTGCATGCTCATCACGTCTGACTGTTTGCAACCCCTTGGACTGTAGCCTGTCAGGATTCTCTTTCCATGGGATTGTCAAGGCAGGAATACTGGAGTGAGTTGCCATTTCCTCCTCCAGGGGATTCTCCCAATCCAGGGATCA
The DNA here is from genome assembly GCF_910594005.1 of Cervus elaphus. Taxonomy (NCBI): domain Eukaryota; kingdom Metazoa; phylum Chordata; class Mammalia; order Artiodactyla; family Cervidae; genus Cervus; species Cervus elaphus. The sequence goes on along the minus strand of NC_057844.1, from coordinate 7,600,043 downwards.
AATCCCCATTTCCTGAAAGAGGATTCTTTACCACTGAGCTACTTGGGAAGCCCAGGTGCCTCACATCAGAGAGCAATTCCCTTTGATACCTAACCCAACCAGTAATATGCTTAATTTAAGAGAAAAACAATTTCAAATAATAATAATAATAGTTTGACTGATAGAGGTCTAGGAAAGAAAAATGCAGCACATATGAGTTGTCATAGGCATTAAAATACATGCCTAATTTTTTTTTTTTAATTCTACTGTACACATTGAAAGTGAAAGTCACTCAGTTGTGTCCAACTCTTTGTGATACCATGGACTATAGAGTCCATCAAATTCTCCAGGCAAGAATACCAGAATGGGCAGCCATTCCCTTCTCAGGGAATCTTCTCAACTCAGGGATTGAACCAAGGTCTCCTGTATTGCAGGTGGATACTTTATCAGCTGAGTCACCAAGGAAACCATCCTAAACTTAAAGTCACTACCTGAAATAAAATTCATAATCCCTACCTTCACTGAAAGAGTCCTCCATATGTTGACTCCAAACAATTTCCTAAAGTTAATTTTCCTCCTTTATTTCTGGGTCAATACTTGTAATAATTCCTCTTTAGTATGTTTTATTCATTCATATATAAGCTATTTTATCCCTGAAGGATCTTAAACATGTTTGTACTTATTCTACTATTTAAATTCTTTTTCACTTTTTCTAGTGTCTTTTTTTTTTAATCTTTCTTTTTTCCATTTATTTTTATTAGTTGGAGGCTAATTACTTTACAATATTGTAGTGGTTTTTGCCTTACATTGACATGAATCAGCCATGGGGTTACATGTATTCCCTATCCCGAACCCCCCTCCCACCTCCCTCCCCATCCCATCCCTCTGGGTCTTCCCAGTGCACCAGCCCTGAGCACTTCTCTCATGCATCCAACCTGGACTGGTGATCTGTTTCACCCTTGATAATATAGATGTTTTGATGCTATTCTCTCAGATCATCCCACCCTCGCCTTCTCCCACAGAGTCCAAAAGTCTGTTCTGTACATCTGTGTCTCTTTTTCTGTCTTGCATATAGTGTTATCGTTACCATCTTTCTAAATTCCATATATATGCATTAGTATACTGTATTGGTGTTTATCTTTCTGGCTTACTTCACTCTGTATAATGGACTCCAGTTTCATCCATCTCATTAGAACTGAATCAAATTTATTCTTTTTAATGGCTGAGTAATATTCCATGGTGTATATGTACCACAGCTTCCTTATCCATTTGTCTGCTGATGGGCATCTAGGTTGCTTCCATGTCCTGGATATTATAAACAGTGCTGTGATGAACATTGGGGTGCACGTGTCTCTTTCAGTTCTGCTTTCCTCGGTGTGTATGCCCAGGAGTGGGATTGCTGGGTAATATGGTGGTTCTATTTCCAGTTTTTTAAGGAATCTCCACACTGTTCTCCATAGCGGCTGTACTAGTTTGCATTCCCACCAACAGTGTAAGAGGGTTCCCTTTTCTCCACACCCTCTCCAGCATTTATTGTTTGTGGACTTTTGGATAGCAGCCATTCTGACTGGCATGTAATGGTACCTCACTGTGGTTTTGATTTGCATTTCTCTGATAAAGAGTGATGTTGAGCATCCTTTCATGTGTTTGCTAGCCATCTATATGTCTTCTTTGGATAAATGCCTGTTTAGTTCTTTGGCCCATTTTTTGATTGGGTCATTTATTTTTCTGGAATTGAGCTGCAGGAATTGCTTGTATATTTTTGAGATTGATCCTGTGTCTATTGCTTCGTTTGCTATTATTTTCTCCCATTCTGAAGACTATCTTCTCACCTTGCTTATAGTTTCCTTTGTTGTGCAAAAGCTTTCAAGTTTCATTAGGTCCCATTTGTTTATTTTTGTTTTTATTTCCAATATTCTGGGAGGTGGGTCATAGAGGATCTTGCTGTGATTTATGCTGGAAAGTCTTTTGCCTATGTTCTCCTCTAGGAGTTTTATAGTTTCTGGTCTTACATTTAGATCTTTAATCCATTTTGAGTTTATTTTGTAAAAATTATGTAAATTTTTGTTACTGAACTGGTTCAAAGTGATTTGAATATGACAAAATTGAATAAAAATGTAGCTAATCAATTTCTCTCTTTATTCAAAATTTACCATACTTTGGAGTATGTACAGGTTACACAGTCTTATCTGTGTTTATGGTCTCTGGAAAGACAAGAGATATTGCATGTTATAAAATATTTCATGTTTATAAAACATATACAAAATAAAGTTATAATGAAAATAAGAGAATAAATTATTTTTTTGTTTTAAATGTTTCAGTCTAAGAAGAAATGAAAGCCCATAGTTTTATTTACATATTTAGAATATAGGGAACTGTCTAATCAATATTTAGCTGTAGTCACTGTAAGCCACCAAACCAAAATAAAATTGAGTACTAGAAATCAAAATTCACACATTATTATAAGACATTTAGCTATTTTTCTATACTTCTAGAGAAGTTCTCTAAAAGTTTAGACATTCAGTGTTGTAGTGAAGTATATTGTTGACATATTTTCTCTTCAAGTGTATTTGTGCATCACCTGATCCTTTGTATTCTGGGAAAGATTGGTTTGTTTGGCAAAGCAGATGCAAGCTTAAATTTTAAGCAGTGACTGAAATGCTACTACATAATTTTCAACAAACACTAAGTTTGCAGCTTTTGCAGCACCCTACAAAGATCAACTCTAGACTCTTGTAAGATCTTAACTCTACCACTATTGGTTGTATTCAATGACTAATACAAAATTAGTAAACCGCATATACTACAAGGTTGACTATGTTAACACAGCCACTTAGGTATATTGGTTGCTTATGAATGGAGCAATTATACACATCAAATATCCCAGGGCATCAAAGATTATAATAAGACAAATATTATTTCCTAACAAATAATCACCTAGTATATTTCATAGGTGTAGAAATGTCCCCAGAGAAAAATAAACAAAAATAAATTGTCTAAAGTGTATTTCTTGTGATGATGCAAAGTTTTGAATAGCGATAGGAAAACTTGAAGTCTATAATTGCCTATTTCAAAGTGTGTGAAAGTTCCTAGTTATTTATGAATAGTTGAAGTTATTTTCTTCATTCTTTGTTAATTGCTTATGACAGCCAAGAGTTAAAATATGGGTATCCTATTATATAATGTAGGAGAACAGCTGTAACACAGTCTGCTTCTGCTGATGCTCTTGACAATGTGTCTCCTAATGCCCTAAAAACAGCTTCTTCAGGCATGGCTGTTACTTCACACTTTCAGGCTCCAACAATTGGTCTACTGAAATATTCAAGTGCCACACTGAAGAAAATCCATTTCCACCCATCACAGATGGCAAGACAAATTTGCAGTGAGGACAGAAAAACAAAGCAAATTGTTGACAGTCATAGCTGCCCTGTTTTCTTGAAGAAACCACCAAAAAATTGACTTTTTGAAGAAATCATCACCTCTGTTCATTTGTAAAATTGTTCTAGGAGAATTACTTAAGATATTCAAAGAAGAAAGAAAGAGATTATAGAAAAGTCAAAATAAGTATTGCAAAGATGAAATAGGTAAAAATTAATTTAACTCTAGTGTAAGTAGTGATTCACTTGCTAAAATTATGGAGGTTAGTAACAGGAAAGTCTCTGAAGATATTTTGTTCCTTGGGAACTTTCAAGTAAGCCTCTATAACAGATCAAAACTTATCTCTAGACAGGTTTCATATGACTTGAGTCAGAGACCTTTCTTCATTTCACCAAGATAAATTCTCCCACATATTAATATCATAATCAAGATTTGCAGTGCATCTCCTGCTAGTGAGAACTTAGTTCATGAAATAATTTTCCTGAAGAAATGCTTGTACCCACTGCCTTTAATCTTTTAAACCTAGTCTAAACAAAACTCTTAATATAGCATAGGAAAATACACTGCCTGATCAAGTGTGAGCTCGGTGAATACAAGTGTCTTCCTTTTGAAAGCCATTATGGTTGCATATACATAAGTCTTGATAAGGAATTCTTGGATCTTAATGGAAGTCTGTAAAATCAAAGTCACAGTAGAAGGAAATGCAAATATATCTTATCCCTGCATATCTGTCTATATTGACCATCACGTTAGGGCAACGGGAAAACCACTAAATCAAAAAGTTTTTAGTTATACAGAACTCATATACAAGCATTTTCATTCATCATTAAGAAATGGGTTTAAATATGTTATAAACACATCTAATTGATATGTTTATATAATGAGGCTCAGGACAGACTGAAAATTTGATCAATTACTTGGAAAAATATCTCAGGACAAAAGAGGAAGTAGAAAACACACTACACCTAAATAAATTTTAGAATACATAAAATGTAATCCCAAAGAAATTAAATAATGCCAGAAAGCTGTGAGCAAAGTTATTTCTCAACAGAGACCACCAAGAGCACAAACATATAGAAGATAGTACTAGATTTTAAATAATAATCATAAAACCTATTAAACTTTTTTTAAATTTTAGTAGAAAGAAACATCAGATAGTATAAACTGAGCAGTTTATAAAAATAGAGAAAACTCATTGATAAAATGGCTAAAGAATCGTAAAAGATGACCTGACAGAATGTGTTGAAAGAGATGAGCTTACTCACTAATGAGAAACCAGATGACAGAAACAGTGTATATAAAAGCATGACCTGGGTTCAGATTGTGGTGCTGGAGAAGACTCTTGAGAGTTTCTTGGATTGCGAGGAGATCAAATCATTTAATCCTAAAGGAAATCAGCCCTGAATATTCACGGGAAGGACTGATGCTGAAGCTGAAACTCCAATTCTTTGGCCACCTGATCTGAAGAGCTGACTCATTTGAGAAGACCCTGATGCTGGGAACGATTGGAGGCAGGAGGAGAAGGGGACAACAGAGGATGAGATGTTGGATGGCATCGCTGACTCAGGTGATGAGTGTGAGCAAACTCCGAGAGATAGTGAAGGCCAGAAGCCTGGTGTGCTGCAGTTTCTTTACATGTTTTGAAGTTTATAGATAAACGCTGAACATTAAAATTGATATGTTCTTAAATGTCTGCTTTTGTTTTTATTTTTTAAATGGTGTTGCTTTTATCTATCAACTATCTAAGTACATTTTTGGATTAGCTTGATTTTTGAGATGTATTTTAAAACTATGCTGGGCCAGAAAGATTTCTTTTTATTCAAGTGTTCATTTCTACTACAATGCATAATAATTCTGGCATCCCTAAGAAATAACCTTTGTGTTCAATATCTGCATAAGACTGGTTAGGGCTCAAATGTCTCCAAGTACTACGTAACCTAGGGAATGCTTCTGCTTCCAAGTGCGGAATAGTTTCTTTGTAAATTTTATAAAACTTTATACAGTGCATTAGTCATTTATTTAGTAACAGACCTGAAAGAACTTTGATGTCATTAAAAAAAAAAAAATTGTTTGTTTTGCCTTTGGAGTAGTATGTGGTCCTAGAAATTCCAGCCACTTCTACTTTCTCAAACTTCTACTCTTGTTGTGTTAACTCAGCCAACATGACGTGCTTTGCAATTTATCAGGTAGTGCTAACGATAAAGAACCCATTTGCCAATGTGGGGGACATAAGAAATTCGGGTTTGATCCCTGGGTCAGGAAGAGCCCCTGAAGGAGGTCATGGCAACCCACTCCAGTATCATTGCCTGGAAAATGCCATGGACAGAGGAGCCTGGCTGGCAGCGTATGGCCCATGGTGTTGCTGAGTGTCGGTACATGAACAAAGCAACCCAGCATGCACATAGGCTTTTGAATAATTAATTTTTTTTAATATTCAGTTATTATATTAGATAATGTTTTATTTTACTTTTTTTTTGTCTGCGGAACGGTCATATAATTTATCATTCAAATTTGACCACATTTTCGGCCCCATCAACAACATGCCAGAACCACAGGCATAAATAGGGTCCTGGTCAAAGAAGGACCCATGATTACACTATCCTGCCATTTCAGAGTTTCTATGAGTATTTTCTTCCTTCTGAAACTGGTTTTCAAGGGACTTCATATGGGTGATTGATTCTGTCTGTGGTCCATCTGACCTCTTGTTTTGCTTCCTTTCCTTTCTTTTCTTTTTTTAAATTTTTTAATCTATTTTTTTAAATTGAAGGATAATTGCTTTACAGAATTTTGCTGTTTTCTGTGAAACCTCAACATGAATCAGTCATAGGCTTACAAATATCCCCTCCATTTTGAAACTCCCTCCCATTTTCCTCCCCATCCCAGCTCTCTAGGTTGACACAGAGTCCCTGTTTGAGTTTCTTGAGCAATAAAGCAAATTACCCTCGGCTATCTATTTACATATGGTAATGTAAGTTTTCTTTTGTTGTTGTTGTTGTTTTAGTTTTTTAAATTTTTTCCCATTTATTTTTATTAGTTGGAGGCTAATTACTTTACAATATTGTAGTGGTTTTTGTCATACATTGACATGAATCAGCCATGGATTTACATGTATTCCCCATCCCGAACCCCCCTCCCACCTCCCTCTCCATCCCATCCCTCTGGGTCATCCCAGTTCACCAGCGCCGAGCAATTGTCTCATGCATCCAGCCTGGACTGGTGATCTGTTTCACACTTGATAATATACATGTTTTGATGTTGTTCTCTCAGATCATCCCACCCTCGCCTTCTCCCACAGAGTCCAAAAGTCTGTTCTATATATCTGTGTCTCTTTTTCTGTCTTGCATATAGGGTTATCATTACCATCTTTCTAAATTCCATATTTATGCATTAGTATACTGTATTGGTGTTTATCTTTCTGGCTTACTTCACTCTGTTTAATGGGCTCCAGTTTCATCCATCTTATTAGAATTGATTCAAATGTATTCTTTTTAATGGCTGAGTAATACATATGGTAATGTAAGTTTTCATGCCACCCTTTCCATACATCTCACCCTCTCCTCCCCTCTCCCAAGTCCATAAGTCTATTCTCCATGACTGTTTCTCCATGCAGTTCAGTTCAGTTCAGTTGCTCAGTCGTGTCCAAATCTTTGGACCCCATGGACTGCAGTGCACCAGGCCTCCCTGTCCATCACAAACTTCCAGAGTTTCTCAAACTCACGTCCACTGAGGCGGTGAAGCCATCCAACCATCGCATCCTCTGTCATCCACTTCTCCTCACACCTTCAATCTTTCTGAGCATCAGAGTCTTTTCAAATGAGTCAGTTCTTCGCATCAGGTGGCCAAAGTATTGGAAGTTCAGCTTCAGCATCAGTCTTTCCAATGAATATTCAGGATGGACTGGTTGGATCTCCTTGCAGTACAAGGGACTCTCCAGAGTCTTCTCAACACCACAGTTTAATAGCATCACATTTTTTGCCTCTCAGCTTTCTTTATAGTCCAACTCTCACATCCATACATGACTACTGAGAAAACGATAGCTTTGACTAGATGGACCTTTGTTGACAAAGTAATGTCTGTTTTTTAATATGCTGTCTAGATTGGTCATAACTTTTCTTTTAAGGAGTAAGCATCTTTTAATTTAATGGCTGCAATCACCATCTGCAGTGATTTTAGAGCCCAGAAAAATAAAGTCTGTCACTGTTTCCATTGTTTAACATCTATTTGCCAAATGATGGGACCATATGCCATGATCTTAATTTTCTGAATGCTGATTTTCAAGCCAGCATTTTCACTCTCGTCTTTCACTTTCACCAAGATGCTCTTTAATTCTTCTTTGCTTTCTGGTGGTGTCATCTGCATATTTCAGGTTATTGGTATTTCTTCCAACAATCTTAATTCCAGCTTGTGCTTCATCCAGCCCAGCATTTCTCATGAGGTATTCTGTATATAAGTTAAATAGGCAAGGTGACAATATACAGCCTTGACGAACTCCTTTCCCTATTTGGAACCAGTCTATTGTTCCATGTCCAGTTCTAACTGTTGCTTCCTGACCTGCATGCAGTTTCATCCATTTCATTAGAACTGATTTAAATGAATTATTTTTAATGGCTGAGTAATATTCCATGGTGTATATGTACCACAGCTTCCTTATCCATTCATCTGCTGATGGGCATCTAGGTTGCTTCCATGTCCTGGCTATTATAAACAGTGCTGCGATGAACATTGGGGTGCACATGTTCAAAACATGTATATTATCTAGGGTGAAACAGATCACCAGCCCAGGTTGGATGCATGAGACAAGTGCTCGGGCCTGGTGCACTGGGAAGACCCAGAGGGATTGGGTAGGGAGGGAGGTCAGAGGGGGATCAGGATGGGGAATATATGTAAATCCATGGCTGATTCATGTCAATGTATGACAAAAACCACTACAATATTGTAAAGTAATTAGCCTCCAACTAATAAAAATAAATGGGAAAAAAAAAGTACAATATATTGACCTGGTGAGCAAAGGAAACCAAAAATTGTCTACCATAACAAAACTAACTAATGCACAACCTGGAAAACAAAACTAAAGCAAGGTGTCAATTGGGAAATAAAGCAATGGAAATAAAACTAACAAATATGTTGAGAAGAAAGGAAAGAAAGAAAAGAAAGAAAGGATAAATATGCAAAGTTAAATAGAGATAGATAAAGAAGATTTATATACACTAAAGATTAACTGCAAGGGGAAAAGAACAGTAGGAAAAGCAAACAAAAGAATAAATGTAGAGAAATAATAATAGGTTTAAAAGTTAAAATTAAAAAAGAGAAACGTGAAAAAAAAAAAAAAAAAAAGGAAAACTCCACAGAACTACAAAAACCCAAAGTAGAGGGAGAGTTTTATAACAGCAATAAAACAGTGACTGAGGCAAAAAAAAAAAAAGCTCACAATCTTAATTGCATTTCATAGTGCCAATAAAATTGACAACTACAAAGTGGGAGAGGGGGCAAAAAAAAGAAAAGAAAAAATATCCCAAAGAATGTACAGAGCAAATCAAGACATAAGAATAATAAGTGTTTTTCTTGAGTCACTGCTGTCAGAGTCCTTTCCCTCGCTGGGGGTCACAGTCCCCCTCACCTCCCTAGGACGCCCTCCTACACTGTGCTGATCTCTGGACCTGCTGTGGGGGCAGCTCAGATTCTCATCTGGTCCAACTCCTGTGTGTTCTTGTGTCCAATGTCCACAGTTATCAGCGCTAGTGTATTTTCTTTTGTGGGAGTTCTCAATGCCTTTTAAGTATTTCATAGACACAGTCTGCCTAATTGATCATGTGGATCTAATCTATAGCTTGTATAGCTGGGAAGGTTTTGGGTCTTATTCTTTAGCCACACTGCCCCTGGGTTTCCACTGTGGTTTTATTTCCACCTCTGCATGTGGGCCGTCCACTGGGGTTTGTTCCTGGGGCTGCCCTGGAGGACTTGGGTTTGCCCCTGTGAGGCCAGGTGTGGAGGTGGGGCTGCTGATGGGGTCGCAGGGGTTCTGGCAGCACCAGGTACTCGGGGGAGTTGGTGGCTAGGTCAGCAGGAAATATAGTGATCTAGAAGGGTATGGAAACCAATATCGGCCAATACACTCTGGTATTCTTGCCTGGAGAACCCCCTTCCCGGACAGAGAAACCTGGCAGGCCACAGTCTACATGGTTGTAAAGGGACACTACTGAAGCAACCCTGCTTGCATAGATGTTAGACTCTTTTTGCTTGTGACAGCTCTGCCCCGTGATACTTGAGCATGAAGGTGGTGCAGCTGCTTGGCTTGCAGGGACCCTGGCAGCGGCAAGTGTGCAAGCATATGAACTGCCTCCACCACAGTAGCTATCGTCCTATCAGGGACTTTTTTTGAGCCTCTTGTAGCTGGCGATCAGAAGGCCTCTTTGATCAGTCTTTCTCTGTAATTCCGCCTGCTCCTGCTTACAGGGAGCCCCTGGCTGGGGTCCTACTTTCTAGATCAGCACATCAGGCACTTAAAGGGGCACCCTGGGTTGGGTCTTACTCTGTAGCTCAGTGCGTGTCAGGCCTTCGGTGGGCCAGCCTCTCTACTGCTCAGCTGGCGATGCTGGGGGGAGAGAAGCTATGGTGATGGCTCCACCCTGAGCAGTGACTCAGCAGCTAACGCCTTGCTTCCATGGCTGCCTGGCTTTCCCCCACAGGAAATACCCTCCACAATCTCCCCTCTCACATCCCCTGGCTGGAAGAAGCACAGGCTGGAATCAAGGCTGCCAGGAGAAATATCAATAACCTCAGATATGCAGATGACACCACCCTTATGGAAGAAAGTGAAGAGGAACTAAAAAGCCTCTTGATGAAAGTGAAAGAGGAGAGTGAAAAAGTTGGCTTAAAGCTTAACATTCAGAAAACTAAGATCATCGCCTCTGGTCCCATCAGTTCATGGGAAATAGATGGGGAAACAGTGGAAGCAGTGTCAGACTTTATTTTTTGGGCTCCAAAATCACTGCAGATGGTGACTGCGGCCATGAAATTAAAAGACACTTACTCCTTGGAAGGAAAGTTATGATCAACCTAGATAGCATATTAAAAAGCAGAGACATTACTTTGCCAACAAAGGTCCGTCTAGTCAAGGCTATGGTTTTTCCTGTGGTCATGTATGGATGTGAGAGTTGGACTGTGAAGAAAGCTGAGCGCCGAAAAATTGATGCTTTTGAACTGTGGTGTTGGAGAAGAGTCTAGAAAGTCCCTTGGACTGCAAGGAGATCCAACCAGTCCATCCTGAAGGAGATCAGTCCTGGGTGTTCATTGGAAGGACTGATGCTAAAGCTGAAACTCCAATACTTTGGCCACCTCATGTGAAGAGTTGACTCATTGGAAAAGACCTTGATGCTGGGAGGGATTGGGGGCAGGAGAAGGGGACGACAGGATGAGATGGCTGGATGACATCACCGACTCGATGGGCATGAGTTTGAGTAAACTCCGGGAGTTGGTGATGGACAGGGAGGCCTGGCGTGCTGCAATTCATGGGGTTGCAAAGAGTCAGACACGACTGAGTGACTAAACTGAACTGAACTGAACTGATTTAAATTAAAAGCATTTTTTTTTTTTTTCTGTCCTGAATGGAATGCAGTTGAGGAGGTCTATGATTCTGTAGATCTACATGTGGAAATATATTCAGGCTAAATTTAAGTAGAAACAATTTATTTGAAAAGTTTATCTTGCAAATATACTTGAAAATTATTAGAAGGAAAAAGGTAATACTTACCAAAAGTGTTAACTCAAAATCTTCAAATATTTGGATATGAAAGTATATACAAGTAAGCATATTTTACCCAGAGCTACAAAATACCTCAACACCTGTAGTGACAGATATGCATTCAATAAAAATTATTTTAGTTTTAAAAATATATAAACACATGTCAAAAACTTCCATTTTTAAAAGACATATTTGAAGAAAACATTAGCAAATGTTGGGATAAGTAAGATATTTTTTAAAAAACATTTTCAGAAAAATAACAATATCATAGAATTAGGTACAGATGTTGCTAAGAAGTAAATAGATTGTAAAAATGTTTTGAGAATTGTTAAACTAATTACATTTTCCATTGAGTGATTTTTTTTATTGCATTCTAAGTAATATATAATAACATCAAGCTAACAAAAGTATAGAACTTGATGTCTTTTATGAATGAATATAACATGTAACTATTAGCCAAATCAAAATATGTAATATTTCCATCATGATGTAAAATTTCCTTTTCCTCTTTCTATTCATTAGTATCATTCGTTGGTTATCAGTTTAATATAGACTGCTATAATACATTTTATATAAATGCAAATAAAATACTTATAGAAGGTACCAGTAAAAAAAAAAAATGCATCACACGGTATCTCTATTTTAAAAAATCAATGAATCATAAAAGAAGATAGCAAAAGGAGAAAAGAAGGATAAAATAACCCTAACTCAAACAGAAAACAATCAACAAGATGGCAAAAGTATGTCCTTCTCCATCTTTAATTACTTTAAACTAAAATGGATTAAACTTTTCAGTCAAAAGTCACAAAGAAGTTAAATTAATAGAAAAGCAAGATCCAAGAGTTTAGATTTAAGGACACAGTATCTTGACTCTGAAAGTAAAGATATGCAGAATAAAATCATACAAACAATAACCAAAAGCTCAGGTGGATATACTGATATCTGACAAAATAGGCTTTGTGGCAAAAATTGTCACAAGACAGTAAGATACAAAGCATATATTGACAGAACAGAAGGGAGTAAAAGACAGCAATACAATAATAAAAGGAGACTTTAATAAATTACCTTTAATAATGGGTAGAACCTTCAGAAAGAAGTCAATAAGGAGAAAAAAAAGTAAACTTGAAACAACACTGTAGACGGACTGGACACAACATCGCTTCTGAAAATAATAAAAAAAGAGTCAAAGACCAAGCTAAAATGGAAAACAGAAAATATACTGAAACAAACATACACGGAAGTGCAATGTACAGCAGAAGCAGTTCTAAGAGGGAATTTCAAAGAGGAAAACATCTGCATTTAAAAAAAATATATTAAATAGACAATATAACATTACACTTCAAGGAACAAGAAAATATATGCCAGTATTTGGCAAAAAGGAGGGAATAACAAAGATTAGAGCAGAAATAAGTGAAACATAGGCAAGTAAAACAGCAGAAAAAAGTGAAGAAAGCCAAGCACTGGTTTTTGATAACATAAATAAAAGTGACAAAACTTTAGTTTGACTAAGAAAAAAAAAAAAAGATAAATCTTAAATAAAGAAATTCAGAAGCTAAAGAGGAGACATTACAACTGATACCGCAGAGTAAATAGGAATAAATAGGACAAATATATATATAATTACATATGAATGAATGTGATAGCTTAAAATAAATGAATAAATTCCTAGAAATATACAACATGTAAGTATTGAGTTATGAAGGAATAGAAAATATGAACAGACCAGTAACAAGTAGAAGATTGAATCAGTAATCAAATCCTACCAACAAAGAAAAGTCCGTGTCCAGATGTCTTCACTGGTGAATTCTCCGAAACATTTAAAGAATTTGTACCAATCTTTCTCAAACTATTCCAAAAATTGAAGAAGAGGGAACATTTTTGAACTAATCTTTTGAAGCCAGCATTACCTTGATACCAAAGCCATACAAAGACATTACAGGACAAGAAAACCAATACCCCTGATTAACATAGATGCAAAGATTCTCATCGAACTTTGCTTTTATCACCAGTCCCATCCACAACTGGGTGTTGTTTTTGTTTTGGCTCCATCCCTTCATTGTTTCTGGAGTTATTTCTCCACTGATCTCCAGTAGCATATTGGGCACCTACCGGCCTAGGGAGTTTATCTTTCAGTGTCCTATCTTTTTGCCTTTTCATAGTGTCCATGGGGTTATCAAGGCAAGAATACTGGTTTGCCATTCCCTTCTCCAGTGGAGCACATTCTGTCAGACCTCTCCACCATTACCCATCCGTCTCTGGTGGCCCCCCATGGCATGACTTAGTTTCACTGAGTTAGACAAGGCTGTGGTCCTGTGATCAGATTGGCTAGTTGTCTGTGATTTGTGGTTTCAGTCTGTCTGCCCTCTGGTGCCCTCTCTCAATGCCTACCGTCTTACTTGGTTTTCGCTTACCTTGGATGTGGGGTATCTCTTCATGGCTGCTCCAGCAAAGCTCAGCCGCTGCTCCTTACCTTGGACGTGGGGTAGCTCCTCCTGGCTGTCACCCCTGACCTCGGGAGTGGGAAGGCTCCTCTTGGCCACGCTTGTGCGCCCGTCCCAGCCGCCTGCACTTGTATGGTAGATGGTGACTGCAGCCATGAAATTAAAAGATGCTTACTCCTTGGAAGGAAAGGTATGACCAACCTAGACAGCATATTAAAAAGCAGAGACATTACTTTGTCAACAAACGTCCATCTAGTCAAGGCTGTGATTTTTCCAGTGGTCTTTTATGGATATGAGAGTTGGACTCTAAAGAAAGCTGAGTGCAGAAGGAGAAGGGGATGACAGAGGATGAGTTGGTTGGATGGCATTACCAACTCCATGGACATAGGTATGGGTGGACTCTGGGAGTTGGTGATGGACAGGGAGGCCTGGTGTGCTGCGGTTCATGGGGTTGCAAAGAGTCAGACACGACTGAGCGACTGAACTGGACTGAACTGAAAGATTCTCAAAATACTAGCAAGACAAAGCCAACAACTCAATAAAAGAATCATGATACAATGTGACCATTACACCTGTGATGCAAAAATAGTTCAACATATGCAAATAAGTGTGAAACACCACATTAACAGAAGGAATGAAAAAACTTCCAATAAATGGAGTATGGAGGAAAACGGGGAAATTTCTATGATGTTATTTTCAATATGATACCAAGAATACAGAAACAAAAGTGAAAGTAGGTATGTGAAACTTAATTAAACTAAAATGTTGCTGCAAAGGAAACAATCAACAGAGCTAGTCAATGTTTTATAAATTCCTTTAGAATTTAATAATAACAATGTTGAAAATTAATAGCATTATTATGGAGGTGTTACATATAGATAAAGAAAATCTCCTCCAAGACAGTAGATATAATGACCTATCACTGATAGCTTATTAAAGAGGCAGAGATTACTAGTCATTTACTATTTGTTCCATGAGTTTTGTCATTTTTTGTTTTGACTATAATATTAATATTTTGACCTCTTTTCTTTCTTTATTCCCACTTTGATTTATTTTGCTCCATATAGTTATTTAATTAGAAATAATACTTTAAAGTATTAATAATCTGAATTAATCATTTCCCAATATGTTCATCTCATGAAGACAAAACCCTGCCTCATTTTTTTCTTGTTTCAGACCAATATCTTACCTTGCATTTAATTGATAAAATCTTATTAGAGACAATTTTTTTTTCAAAATTAAATTTCATGTTTGACAAATGCTTGTGAATCACTCAAAAAAAAAAAAAACAAACAAAAAAAAAAACTCTGGAACTCTAGAAAACCAAATGATTTATACTTCAAATATATCATTTAAATGGGTAAGTGCTATATCTTCAGTTCAGTCGCTCAGTCCTGTCCGACTCTTTGAGACCCCATGAATCGCAGGACGCCAGGCCTCCCTGTCCATCACCAACTCCCGGAGTTTACTCAAACTCATGTCCATTGAGTCGGTGATGACATCCAGCCATCTCATCCTCTGTCGTCCCCTTCTCCTCCTGCCCCCAATTCTTCCCAGCATCAGGGTCTTTTCCAATGAGTCAGCTCTTCGCATGAGGTGGCCAAAGTATTGGAGTTTCAGCTTTAGCTTCAGTCCTTCCAATGAACACCCAGGACTGATCTCCTTTAGGATGGACTGGTTGGATCTCCTTGCAGTCCAAGGGGCTCTCTAGACTCTTCTCCAACACCACAGTTCAAAAGCATCGATTCTTTGGCGCTCAGCTTTCTTCACAGTCCAACTCTCACATCCATACATGACCACTGGAAAAACCATAGCCTTGACTAGACAGACATTTGTTGGCAAAGTAATGTCTCTCCTTTTTAAAATGCTATCTAGGTTGGTCATAACTTTCCTTCCAAGGAGTAAGTGTCTTTTAATTTCATGGCCACAGTCACCATCTGCAGTGATTTTGGAGCCCAAAAAATAAAAGTCTGACACTGCTTCTACTGACTTACCTTAATATTTTAATTGCTTTTAACTCACCTAAATCAAATGCAGAGTTACACCTATATATTTCTAAAATAAAAAATGATTATTTTCCTTGTTACTAAATATAAAATTTTTGTTTTTTATTCCATTAATGATTTGCAATGATGAGTACTAAATAAATAGCATTTTGTTAAGAATCTGATAAAAATTTTCCTCTCCTCAAATGCATGATTGTTCTTCAAAATATACAGGCAATGCTGAGTTATCCAAAATGGTTATTAATATGTAGATAAGTGACATAGCATATACAGATCATCAAGGCCTTGTGTTAACCATTTCTTTCTACTTCTGGCCTGACAAAGTTCTTTCTACTATCAATTAGTGAGATTAATGAGATTTTTAAAAAGATCCGTAGACTTTCACATAGAAGTATATTAATGCAAGTAAATTCAGCCCTGTGAAAAATTTTAAATTGGTTATTTTAAAAATATAACAAACACAAAATTTCACATTATTGAAAAGGAGAGAATTAAAACAAGCAAAAAGAGATATTATTTCTATCTGAAACCCCTGGCAAAAGGAGAATTTGTAGCTTCTTAGATTCTGATCTGCTGCTGAGCCATGGTATGGCCTGAACCTGATGTTAATGAATCATAGCTATGTAGCTTCTAAAATCAGATGATACTTTAGATTAATAAAATGAAAAAAAAAAAAAAAAAAAAAAGAATGCATTGTCAGTTTTCAAACCAGAAGGCATCCTGAAGATTTGGCAGTGTATTCACTGTAGGAAAGTTTATACCACAAATTCTGTTGCTGCTATTATTATTGTTTAGTGAGCCTGGTTATGTGAATGATTTATTTGCTTACAGAAAAGAGTAGTTTCAAAATATATACAATGAAGTGTTATTTGTAGTTGATCCTACCTGCAGGAATTACTGGTGGCATATGTTGACAAATTATTTTTACTTCTCACTGCCTGAGCAATGTGGACATTGAGTGGAAGAAATAAATACTAATTCCCACACAGATTTTGTATCACTTATATATTTGAAAAAAGAGACTGATGTTTAAAGTTTAAACAGTATGTTTAAATATTAAATAGAATTTTCCTCTGATTAATTAAATGAGAATGAAAGCTTAAAAAATGAATTTCTAATGCCTACAATGTCTAACAAGACAGTATCAAAAATAACACTTCGCTGCAATATGATGATCACAGGGATTTTTTTTTTTTCAAAAGTGCATTTTAATTTTTTATTTCACTTAAAATATATTCAGATCACAAGTGAAAAACTTATTTATCATTCAGGAAATTTTCTACACTATGGCAGGCAAAAGAAAAGGGAGGGACTCAGCTTTTCACAAAGCAGTTGGTAACATACTCTGGTCTTTATTTATCCTTGGTCAAAACCAGACTATTAACAGCCCGAAGATGGATCCTTTCACACTTTAGTGTATCTGAAGTATTCTTTAAGGAATTTTTTTCTTTCACTCACTGTTTAAACAGCATGAGATTTCCTCTTCTCTTGTACTGTTTGTATCTGAAGTACTTTACTGGCATTTTCATTCTTCAAGAATATTGAAGTCAACAACATATTATTTCTCCTTTGAACTGTGGAGTATAATCCTTACAGTTTGGGTGAAGAATGTGAGATAAATGAATGAAAAGTAAGCAAACATTTCTATTTGCCATTTAAATTATGTATTTCCTCAATATTGTATACATCCTTGATATTCTCTTTGAAATAATATATCAATATTCCTTAGATCATAAATTCTTGAGATTGAAGATGTATAATTTAAACATGACTGTGGTTTTCCCATTCCTACATAGTAAAAGTCCTTGTGTGGGTACAAAGTCACTTCAATCATGTCTGAATCTTTTCAACCCTATGGACTGTAGCCTGTCAGGCTCCTCTGTCCATGGGATTTTCCAGGGAAGAATATTGGAGTGGGTTACCATGACCTCCTCTAGAGAATCTTTCTGACACAGGGATCAAGTCCTTGTCTCCAGCATCTACCTGCATTGATAGGTGTGTTCTTTACCACTAATGCCAGCTGGGAAGCTCTGCATAGTCAATGCTGACTTAAATAACTGTGTCCTAGCCTGGAGATATGTTCAAAAGAAGATATAATTTATGTAACATAATAATAATGAACTAACCACTTGTTTACTGTATGACACTGTGGTCCAGACTGAGTATATGTGAGTTCTTTTAATATAACTTTAAGGAGAGCATTACCCACTGGCCAGAGAATTTGTTCTCCAACTTTGACTTTATAATAGAGAACAAGCAGGAACTGTAATCCAAGGAAATTCTGCATTTTAACTGAAGAGCATCAGTATACTTCCTTTCCATTCTTGCTAAAAGGAAGATTATCCATTTCTGAAAGTTATCCTATATGAGATGTCAGAGGGGACCTTCAATTCTGCAAGACCTAAGGGAACTGCTGAGAACTGAGTCTAAGAGATTCTGAAAAGTTGCTCAGTCGTGTCCAACTCTTTGCAACCCTGTGGACTGTAGCCCACCAGGCTCCTCTGCCCATGGGATTTTCCAGGCAAGAGTACTGCAGTGGGTTGCCATTTCCTTCTCCAGGGGATCTTCCTAACCCAGGGATTGAACCCAGATCTCCCACATTACAGGCAGATGCTTTAACCTCTGAGCCACCAGGGAAGGAGAAATTCTGAAATCAGTCTCCAATTTATTCCACCAAGGCCTTATCCTCCAATTAGGCATTGCTATTAAAATAAACAAAAAAATAAACAAAACTATTGATGTTTTCAATAGCAGTGATACATTAGTATCATATTACCCCTGTAGACCAAAAAATTACAATGTTTCCACTGATTGAATCAAGCTCAACTTCCCAGCTTTGATGTCACAACAGAAGACAAAATGACACATTTATCCATCTATATCATCCTTTTTCATTTCATGACAAAGATCCTCCACTTTAATCAATCTAACCAAAATGAAATATCGAATCTTGCCATTAAATTTGCATTTTAACATGGATTATCATCGTCATATTTTCTAATTTTTTTTAAATCTATTAATTATTTCTAATACTAGGATCCTATATAATACTCGATATAGATAAATCTACATTCAGTATTGAAGGTATTCAATATTGAATATAGACTGTTGGTGTTCAGTCTCTAAAGAGTGTCTGATTCTTGTGATCCCAGGGACTGCAGCATGCCAAGCTTCCTTGTCCTTACTGTCTCCCAGAGCTTGCCCAAAGTCATATCCATTGAGTCGGTGATGCTATCCAACTTTCTCATCCTCTGTTGCCCCCTTCTCCTCCTGTCCTCAATCTTTCCTAGGATCGAAGTCTTTTCCAATGAGTCAGTTCTTCATATCAGGTGGTCAAAGTATTAAAGCTTCAGCATCAGTCCTTCCAATGAATATTCAGGACTGATTTCCTTCAGGATTGACTGGTTTGATCTCCTTCCTGTCCAAAGGACTCTCTAGAATCTTCTCCAGCACAATTCAAAAGCATCAACTCTTTGGTGCTCAGCCTTCTTAATGATCCAAATCTCACATCCGTACAAGACTACTGGAAAAAACAAATCTTTGACTATACAGACCTTTGTTGGCAAAATGATGTTTCTGTTTTTTAATACTCTGTCAAGTTTTGTCAGAGTTTTTCTTCCAAGGAGTAAGTGCCTTTTAATTTTTCATGACTGCTGTCACCAACCATAGTGATTTTGGAGCCCAAGAAAATAAAATCTGTCACTGTTTTCACTTTTTCCCGATCTATTTTCCATGAAGTGATGGGACTGGATGCCATGATCTTAGTTTTTTTAATGTTGAGTATTAAGCCAGTTTTTTTTTTTTTTTCTTTTTTCTCTTTCCTCTTTCACCTTCATCAAGAGGCTCTTTTAGTTCCTCTTCACTTTCTGCCATTCGAGTGGTATCATCTGCATATTTGAGGTCATTGATATTTCTCTCAGCAATCTTCATTGAAAAGCAGACATTACTTTGCCAACAAAGTTCCACATAGTCAAAGCTATGTTTTTGGTTTTTTTTTTTTTCCCCAGTAATCATGTATGGATGTGAGAGTTGGACTATAAAGCAGGCTGTACACTGAAGAATTGATGCTTTTGAACTATGGTGTTGGCGAAGACTCTTGAGAGTCCCTGGGACTGCAAGGAGATCAAACCAGTCAATCCTAAAGGGATTCAGTTCTGAATATTCATTGAAAGAACTGGAGCTGAAGCTGAAGCTCCAATACTTTGGCCACCTGCTGTGAAGAGCTGACTAATTAGAAAAGACCTTGATGCTGGGGAAGACTGAAGGCAAAAAGAGAAGAAGGTGGCAGAGGATGAGATGTTTGGATGGCATCATCAACTCAATGGACATGAGCTTGAGCAAGCTCTGGGGGATGGTGAAGGACAGGAAAGACTGGCGTGCTGCAGTCCATGGAGTTTCAAAGAGTCAGACACGTCTGAGCAACAGAACAGCAACAATCTTGATCCCAGCTTGTGATTCAGCCAGCTCTGGCATTTCATATGATGTACTCTCCATATAAGTTAAAAAAGCAGGGTGACAATATACTCCTTTCCCAATATTGAGCCAGTCTGTTGTTCCATGTCTGGCTATAACTGTTGTTTCCTAACTTGCATACAGGTTTCTCAGGAGACAGTTAATGGTCTTCCCAGCTGTTTAAGAATTTTCCAGTTTGTCGTGATCCACACTGTCAAAGGTTTTAGCATAGTCAACGAAGCAGAATTAGATGTTTTTCCGCAATTCCCTTGCTTTCTCTATGATCCAATAAATGTTGGCAGTTTGATCTCTGGTTCCTCTGCCTAGATAGACAACAAATAGTTAGGTATATAGGCAGATATCCAATATTTAGTATTGTATTAATATGTTGTTGTTATTTAATACTAAGTCATGTATGACTCTTTTGGACCCCTTATAGCTTGCCAGGCTCCTCAGTCCATGGGATTTCTCAGGCAAAATGCTGGAGTGGGATGCCATTTCCTTCTCCAGGGGATCTTCCTGACCCAAGATCAAACACACATCTTCCTTCATTGGCAGGTGGATTCTTCACCACTGAGCCAGCAAGGAAGCCATATTGATATGTACCTATATGTTAATATTAAATCAGATACAAGGGTGCAAGATGAAATATACAAAAGTGGACTCATGACCCAGTTTAAGAAAAAAATACATTTTAATGGTATATAGGGAACTGTATACTCTTAATTCTATCTCTGCCTCTTCAGAGAAGAACATTCTCCTGAATTTACCCTTATATTCTTTGTATGATGTCATCATATATACTTATATCCTAAACAACAGAACACTTAACTAAACATGTTTTTAAATTAATTAAATAGAATTAGGCTTGCATTCTGAAACTGTTTTTTGTTTCTTCTGCTTCTGATATTCATGAATATTATCTTACAGAGCAATAATTCATTCTATATGGCATCCAATGCGTGACTTATTTCAACCTGTTTATGTTGCTGTTGATATGTCACTTATTAATTTTATATTAAAAAATCTTTGCTATGGACATTTTGTGCATTTTGTTTGCTGCATATGTAAAAGCCCTTCTCTGAAAGAAATATAGTTGTGAAATTACTGAATTATAAAATATTTAATTTTTAAAATTACTGGATAATGTTAGAATGGTTTTCAAATTAGATTTATGAAAATTTACCACCTTTTCAAAGGATAATATTTATTTTTTCTCTATGTTGTCACCAATACTGATAAACTAAAAGTCTTCTAAAATAGTTGCCAAGCTGGTGCATATCTAATGAGGTTGACCGTGATTCAATAAGAGCTAACATTGTGTTTTAGGCTTACAGACCATAGGTTTCTTCTTCTAGGCTCTCCTTGTCCAAAATATTTGCCTATTTTTGTATTAAAACGTTTGGTCTTTTTCTTCACTGCGTAAAGGGTTCTTAATCCTTTATTTTCTATATGTGCATAAAGTCTTATCCTAATTATAAAACTAAATATGCTCAATTTCATTGTAGTAAAACTTACCACAGATATTCTTTATTCTGATTTATTGACCACTCCAGAATTCTGGCCTAGAGAATTCAATGGACTTTATAGTCCGTTGGGTCACAAAGAGTCTGACAGGACTGAGTGACTTTCACTTTCTTTCACAGTGCTTTGTTATGTCATGAACTTAATTGCATGGATCTGTTTTTGATGCATTCATCAAATCATTTATTTCTATACTCATAAAATATTTCTTAGTTAATGTAGTTTTGTGATAATCTTTGATAACTGGTAAGCTATATTTCTTACTGCATCCTGTCAATGATCTTCCTAAATACTTTGGTTACTGTAAGCCATCGTTTTTCTGTACACATTGTGGTCAGCTTCTAAGTTTTCAATAAACCTGCAGTGGTTTCCTTGAATTTATTTAGAATCCATGGTAAATGTTGGGAAAATTGATATGTTTATGATATTCTATCCTACAACCCAAGATACAGTAGAGTTCTCCAGCTTTTTAGGTATTTTTAATTAATTTCAACAAAATATAAACAAATTATTTTAAATTACACTTTTATTGATTTTATAGTTCTTATATGTATTGTTCTTTATGAACAATATAGCTTGAACATCAAGGATAGTGTTGATATTTTGTGAAATATCATAGACATTTTATTTTTAATATAATAGTGATGATGTTTTGTTTATTTCCAATTCAGAAAATGTATCTCAATATTTTACCACATGTTAGATATACAATAGACTTTCCTCAATATATTATGACAATGAGAAAAATACTTTATGTTCCTGGTTTCCTGAAATTAATTTTTAGTCCCATAGAATATAGATTTTTTTTTTTCAAATATATTCTCGACATTTATTAAGATGACCATTTTTTGTTTTCTTTTATTGACAGGATGATCACACTCATTGATCCACAATGTATATATTTCTCAATACCATTCAATTGGTAATGTTTTGTCATTTGCATTATGCTATCTTCTTTAACTATACATGACTCAAAAATGTGTTTATATTTATTTAGGTGTGTTTATATTTCTCTCTACCATCTTACTTGTACTATACTTCCCCATTCCCCCTTTCATATCTATTTTCCCTATTTTCTTACTTTTTGTGTATTGAATTTTTTTTGCACTTACTTTTTCTTCAAGTCATTTGAAAGCTGAACACTGATTCTATTTTATTTTTTAATTTAAAAATATCTATTAGTGCTTTTAATATTTGAATTTAATCAGTGTCTGTCTGTACTCTCATTCCAAACAATACAAAGAATTTTAACAGTTTGATTCTTATCACTTTCCTCCTGTGTATTTATTTATCTGGTGTCTTAGTTTGAAAACTTTGAAACACAAAAGAAATTATTATTAATTTTTACACTTAATAGTCATTTATGTTTAATCCATTTATCACTTTATTTATTAATCCTTCTTGCAATACAGCCTTTCCCCTGAAATAAATTTTACTTTTCAATCATCTTTACAATTTCTATTAATGAGAGTCAGTATAATAAACACAACTTTTGCTCAAAAATATTTGTTTTCTCCTTTTCACAAATTATACTGAGGCAATATTTCATCATATTGAAGATATGTGTTCGTTATCTGTGAACTTCCATTATTTCTGGGAAACTGTGGTGGAAAATCAAAGATGGACCACAGTTATTCCTACCTGCCAGTACTCCTTATGTGCCCCTCCTATAACTTATAACTCGAGTATGGGCAGGATCTATGACTTGGGGCTTCCATAGCCGTCAAGTAGTTAAGAGTCCACACTTCCAATGCAGGACACACGGGTTTGATCCCTGGTCAAGGAACTAAGATCCCACATGCCACAGGTACTGCCAAAAACAAACAAATAAACCTACAAAAATCCTATGACTTGCATCCAGCCAAGGGAATTTGATAAAAGTTGCCACAGCCACATAATGTTACTTACTGTTACCAGAAGGTACAGTAACAAATAAACAAAAATTTTATGACTTGCTGCCAGCAAAGGGAATTTGATAAAAGTTGCCACAACCACAATCATGTTACTTAATGTTATTTCAGATTCTAAAATGTTTGCCAAGCTGGTGCATATCTAACGAGGTTGACTTAGGGTGATTCCATGATAGCTAATGTTGTATTTTTGGCTTATAGACCATAGATCTCTTCTTCTAGGTTATCCCTGTTCAAAATATTTGCCAATTTTCATATTAAAAGTTTTGCCCCTTTTCTTCATTGGATTAATAGATCTTAATCCTTTATTTTCTATATGTGCATAAAGTCTTTCCCTAATTTATACAACCAGATAAATAATTTTGAGGTAGTTAAATTTATCGGAGAAGGCAATGGCACCCCACTCCAGTACTCTTGCCTGGAAAATCCCATGGACGGAGGAGCCTGGTAGGCTGCAGTCCATGGGGTCGTGAAGAGTCGGACATGACTGAGAGACTTCACTTTCACTTTTCACTTTTATGCATTGGAGAAGGAAATGGCAACCCACTCCAGCGTTCTTGCCTGGAGAATCCCAGGGATGGGGTCGCACAGAGTCGGACACGACTGAAGTGACTTAGCAGTAGCAGTAAATTTATCACATATATATATATATACACACACATATATATATATACATTTTTATTCTGACTTATTGCTTTGTCATGTCAGGAACTTAATTACATGGATTTGTTTTTAATGCATTCATCAAAACATTTTTTCCTACACTTATAAAATGCTGTTTAGTTTATGTAGCCAATTGTGTGAGCTCTGTCTCTTGCTGGCTCAGAAGCAACAGGTGGGCCTCCTTGGTGGCTCAGACAGTAGAGGATCTGTCTGCAAATCAGGAAACCCGGTTTTTATCCATCCCTGGGTCGGGATTTTTTCCACCCAGTAGTTTTGCATGGAACCTCTTCTCCAGTTGTACTTAGGAATGAGTACAGAAACCTGACCAAGACCATGACTGAAGGCTTACAGAGCACCAAGCGAAGTCAAATCCAGATGTCAGGTCCACAGAAACTGTGTGAGATGATAAATGTAGTTTTTATTTGTTTGTTTTGCTGCTAGGTTTGGGGCACTATTCTTATGCAACAATGTATGAAACACGTATTTTTAATTTGAATTTCTGTGGTAACTCATATGTATCTATATGGAAGTAGCTTTGGAATTGGGCGATGTACCAAGGCTGAAAAAGTGTTGATGATATGACATATAAAGTCTAATTTGTCTTAAATAGGCTTTTATTTTTAGAAATCTACTTTGAAGATGTTATCATTGAGGGTGCAAAAGGAAGTAAAAAACATTGAAGACCAATATTTCTTATATGTCATGCTAGAAAACAGTAAGTTTTGTTTATACTTAAGTAGGAAACAGAATATGTAAAAGATAGATTTGGTTGGTTAGCTGAAGAGGTTTTCAGGCATAGTGTTGAAGCTTCTGTTTTTTTCTTCATGTTGGTCATGGTAAAATGTAACAGAAGACAGACTTTGAGGAATTAACTGTTAAACAGAAAGGTAACATGACTTGACTCCAAATCTCTTCAAATTTATGGGAGATCCAGAAATTGAGAAAACTATTCAGTGAAAACTTTGCCAACTTGGTGGAAAGAGGCAGAAAGTTAACAATGGAAAGAGCTTTTAGGGTCCCCAATTCTATTGCCAAGCAGAAGGTTGATAAAATGTCCTCAGCTTCAAACATGTGATACATTCATGAGCTAGAAAGGATGACTCAGAGGACAGAAACCAGAGTCCAGAAAGCAGAGATTAAAATGTCAATGATTCCTAGGCTTTAAAACCTAATCAAGGAACCTACAACACTTGACAAATTGGATTTTAGAATTGCTCTAGGCCAAAGGCTACCTTAGTCCTCCAATTACCCCCTTTAAAAAAATTATATTATTTTTAATTGATGAGTAACTGCTTTAGAGTATCGTGTTGTTTCTACCAAACACCAGCATGAATCAGCTATGGGTTTACCCATGTCCCCTCCCACGTGAACCTCCCTCCCACCTCCCTCCCCATCCCACCCCTCTAGGTTGTACTGAACCCGTGTTTGAGCTCTCTCATCATACAACTAATTCCCATTGGCTATACTTTACCCCTTTTTGAATGGTAATTTTTATAATGGTTGACTACACCATTACATATTAGATATCTATGTTGGAACAGATGGTAATCTGCAGCAGATACACTCAGATTATCTCCACATTCTTGTGTAATATCTTCCTTTTGAAAGTGGACAAGATCCATGGCTTGCTTGTAGCCAGAGTAATATTAATTTTATTAGGTTTTCTACAAATCAAAAATTCTAATTTGAGTCCCATTTGCCCAGGTATTAGTTTCCATTTTATTTTCTTGGAGAATTATTACTCATTTTAAATCTACTTGATTATGCTTTAAAGTCATTGATTGCTACTTGCATATTCAGTCCAATATTTTGTTTCATCAAACACATTAACTATTTCACATTCTTGACTTCTAATATGTTAACCTGTCTTTTAGTTAATTATTGCTCTCATCCATGCTTCCTTATTTCCTTATAATTTTGAACTTCTACTTCTTGGAAAATCACATGCAGATTTTGTTGCAAAATCTAGTTGCAAAATTTATTGCAAAATCTAGATCTAAGTTGCAGTTGTGTTCCTTAGAGAAGATGTGTGATTGCTTATAGCAGATGCTTGTAGACAATATGATTCCTATTACTATTCTACAATATATTCATAGCTTGAAATTTTAATGATGAACAAAATAACTTGTTTAAAGGCTGAAAACATGTCTGGAGGCTTGTTCCTGTTTACCAAATCTCTGTGGAGACTTTCCTGTCCATGTTAGCAATATTTTCAAACAGGGTATTTTCTTTGAAATCTTCTTAGCAGTGAGTAATATCATTTAAAACTTATACTTAAATTAATGCCTTGGCCTATAGGATACCATTTTTTTGAAGGAGGAAGAAGGAAGCAGCAGTCTATGGGTGGACACTGCACACTTTTATCAAAGGTCATGAAAAACAGACAAACAAGCTTGAATTTGTCTACTTCCTCAAACATCTTGAAGATAAAGGCAACTTTTTGTCTATTGCCCCTCTGAAGTCATGCGTTCACTTAATGAAAGTGAAAGTTTCTCAGTTGTGTCCAAATCTTTGCGACCCCATGGACTGTAGCCTGCCAGGCTCCTATGTCAATGGAATTCACTAGGCAAGAATACTGGAGTGGGTTGTAATGCCCTTGTTTAGGTGATCTTCCCAACCCAGGGATTGAATCCAGGTCTCCCACATTGCAGGTGGGTTCTTTACCATTTGAGCTGCCAGGGAAGGCCTCAGAATATTATCATGAACATTTAATGAGTGCATTATTAAAATATTTTAGCAACACTTACATATTTTCAGAGGTCTTTTGATCAGGGTTAAAATCAGGGTTAAAAATCAGATACCTGCTGAAAACAGAATTTTCTCATAACTGTTCATATCTTTATTCAAATTTCATATCTTTCATGATACAAATCCCAGGTTTTTCCAACTTGCTTAAATTCTTTACAAAGCTTACATTCTAAAACAGTGTTATTGACTGAATTGTATACCCTCAGTATTCATAACTCCCAGTGTGACAACTCAGGAAGAGAACTCTCATCAAAGAACAACTTGACCAGCACTTTGCTCTTGGATTTTGCACACTTAAAAAAAAAAAAAAAAAAAAAAAAAAAATGTTTTTCAAGCAACAAAATATAAAATCTATCACGGCAACATTTGCAGACAAATATGGATTTTAGAATTAGGGGTGACAGTCTCCTGTAACAAATAACTAAACATGGAAGTAGCGTTGTTGTTCAGTTGCTCAGCCATGTCCAACTCTGTGACCCCATGGGCTGAAGCATGCTAGTCTTCCCTGTCCTTCACCGTCTCCCAGAGCTTGCTCAAACTCATGTCTATCGAGTTAGTGATGCCATCCAACCATCTTGTCCTCTATCATCCCCTTCTCCTCCTTCCTTCAATCTTTCCCAGGATCAGGGTCTTTTCTAATGAGTTGGCTCTTTGTACATGGTGTTCAAAGTATTGGAGCTTCAGCTTCAGTCCTTCCAATGAATATTCAGGACTGATTTCCTTTAGGATTGACTGGTTTGATCTTGCAGCCCAAGGGACTCTCAAGAGTCTTCTCCAACACCATATTTCAAAAGCATCAGTTCTTCAGTGTTCAGTCTTCTGCATAGTCCAACTCTCACATCCATACATGGCTATTGGAAAAAAAACATAGCTTTGACCATATGGAAATTTGTTGGCAAAGAAATGTTTCTGCTTTTTAATATGCTATCTAAGTTGGTCATAGCTTTTCTGCCAAGGAGCAAGCATCTTTTAATTTCATGGAGTCACTATCTGCAGTGATTTTAGAGCTCAAGAAAATAATGTTTCCATTGTTTCCCCATCTATTTGCCATGAAGTGATGGGACTAGATGCCATGATCTTATTATTATTATTATTATTATTTTGAGTTTTAAGCCAACTTTTTCACTCTCCTCTTTTACCTTTATCAGGAGGCTCTTTAGTTCCTCTTCACTTTCTGCCATAAGGGTGGTGTCATCTGT
Source organism: Cervus elaphus (assembly GCF_910594005.1). Lineage (NCBI taxonomy): Eukaryota > Metazoa > Chordata > Mammalia > Artiodactyla > Cervidae > Cervus > Cervus elaphus. Next base: position 7,572,002 of record NC_057844.1, on the reverse strand, counting down.
ATATCTGAAGTTAATGATATTATTCCTGGCAATCTTGATTCCAGCTTGTTTTTCATCAAATCTGACATTTCATATGATGTACGCTGAGTAAAGTTAAATAAGCAGGGTGACGATATGCAGCCTTGAGGTACTCTCTTCCCAATTTGGAACCAGTCCGTTTTTCCATGTTCAGACTAACTATTGTTCCTTGACCTGCATATAGATTTCTCAGGAGGCAGGTAAGGTGATCTGGTATTCCCATCTCTTTAAGAATCTTCCACAATTTGGTGTTATCCACACAATGAAAGGCTTTAGCGTAGTCAATGGAGCAGATGTAGATGCTCTTCAGGAATTAGCTTGCTTTTTCTATGATTCAACAGATGTTGACAATTTGATTTCTGGTTCCTCTCTCTTTTCTAAATCCAGCTTGAGCATCTGGAAGTTCTCAGTTCATGTACTGTTGAAGCCTGGCTTAGAGAATGGGTAGAGGGTGGTTTAATTTTGAGAGGCCTGAAGGAAAAAAAAAAAAAAAAAAAGTGATGTTAGGATCTCTCTGGCAAAGTCACATATGGAAATGAGAACTTGTTATTGGAAGCAGGAGAAAAGGCAGTCTTTGTTATAATATGGTAATATAAACAAACAAAAAAGCCACTTCAGCTGAAATGTGCTCTAGTATTTTGTGGAAGATAAAATTTGTGTCCAGTGGAATTGAATATTACCTGAGGAGACTTTGTAAGCAAAGTTTTAAAGGAGCAGATTGGTTCCTGATGACTTCTTACAGTGAAATGTGGAAAGAGAGAGATAAAGAAAGGAAGGTGAAGCATGAAGAAATAAGAATTTGAGGACAGAAATTTTTTAGCCTCTCCCTAACACAAAAAAATGAGAAAGCTTGCTCTGAAGGGGATCCTGGGAATGTAGCTGATGAAAATTATGAGTATGACTCATGGACTTATCACCTATCTCAGTAGGAGTCGGGAATATAAACGGGATTGTACCAGCAAAGAATGCAACAGTCTGAGCTAAAAGGGACTGAGAAAGCAGGACAAAATAAAGGCAGTTTGTTACACTTCATACACAGAATTGGATCGCAGAGCAATTGAATCATGACTATGAATATGTATTATTTTTCTAGTAAAGAAGGAATGGCCTCAAAGATAATTCAGAGATTACAGTGCTCAATGACTCCTTAAGATATGAGGACTGATGAAAGACACTGTTCTACTAGTTAACAATTTCTGTTTTTTAAAATCTTCTTACAAGGACCTCCTTTTGTATCTTCCAAAGCAATATATATATATATATATATATATATATATATATATATATATATATATTTCTATCATTTCTATCAAGTTTAATACTTGGAAGCTAATTGCAAATTGATATTTGTTGAAAACAGAAAACTTTCTAACAAGAATATGACTTTCTTTTTCTTTCCTACTTTCAGTAATGTCCTTTACATTTTTTATTGGACATAGTTAGATTTAGCCAACTATGAATCCATTTTATGATTCTGTTAATGTAAAAAATCTCTGTTTTCATTAGAAAACTTAGACAAATATAAGAATGAGGTTATTTTGATAGCCAGGTGCTAGCATTCTTATAATGACTTTAAGATAAAATAGGTCATGGTTTGAAGTCACATAATTGAAACTTTTTTTTTTTTTTTACCCTTCCTACATTATTGGTCCATATTCATATCTGAATTTCAACTGAAAAGCAAAGATAAATTTTCTGTCAAGTAACTCCAAAATGACATTGAAAAAGTACTCGACTTTAATTTTAAAGAATTATTGGGCTATTTAATGCAAAGTTATGAATACTTCATAATGATTTTCTTGAAAATTGCACAAAGTAATTCTATCATAAGTGGTCCTTGGCATATTGGATTTTGCAAAAATATCTCTTTCTCTCTCTTTATAATTATTTCTCTAACAATACCTTTTTTAAGACAATTGTTAAATCAAGGGCAAATGTTCTGGTGTTGACCCTACAATTAATTTTAATATTTTTCTTGGTCAAGTCTCTACCATACTTTATGCTTAAATTTCAGTCAATACAAATGGATAGTACCAGTACACTATCAAGACTTCAATTTCTTCTAGACCCTTAGATTCTCTGCCATGTACCTCATTGTCCAGATTGTATAGTACCAACTTTATTTTTTCTATATATCCAGTTAATCACTTGACTGGTTACCATGACACTGTTTTCTACATTTTCCCATTGTTATTAAAAGCTTCAAAAAAGATAGTTAGAAATTTGAAAATGTTTCTCTTATGGAATCATTCTAACTCTGGAAGTGATCATCAGGATAGCAAACCTCCGATATCTAGGGATAATAACCTAAACTCATTAAAGTGACACTATAGGAAAATAGTTGGATGTACTCATCTACATTTTAATTCACAAGTCCATCTCTTTTTGAAATTGGAAAGGCATTGCTATATGTATAAGACAAGACCTTACAACCTTCTTTTAGTTATAAAGAGATAATGAAATATGTCACTAAGAATTATAACTACAAAGGGGTTTTCATTCCAATATTCTCTTTTCTATTTCTGCTGTGTTCTATCATAACATAAAAAACAATCTTTTGTGGTTTTGTCAATGTGTCATAAAACTTTAGGCAAAGTAGTAAAATAGTGTGGCTAGTAAAGCAACATTTTGCACTATGCTTTTATTCTGTCTTTATGTTCTAAAGGAGTGGGGGGGAAGAGTTTCAAGATGCAGAAGAAAAGAAATGTTTTTTGGAAAAAAGAGAGTAAGAAATATTATAGAGGCCTTTCTCTTTTCACCCCAATCCAGTTTTTATGTATGGGGAAGGTGGGCATGTAATAAATTTACTTATAACTATGCTTCCCTCAGTGCTCCAGAGGCCAGTTCATGATGCAAGAAATGTTTTCCTGGAGCTTACAATATTGAAAACTTAGAAGAGATCAAGATTGCTATATCTACTGAGAGGCAGAGCAAATTCAGAGATGCGTATTACCAGAAGGATGTGGCAAACTACCTAAAGGAATAAGTGACTAAATCTCATTTGATCAGTAGAGTTAGAAAGAGCTGAATCAAAGAAGATCATGTGCTGTTTGGCCTGGAAAACTTAACTAGAAAAGCACAATGTATCACTAAAAATGTTTGGCAGCATAATCAAAACCAATGGACACATAAAAAGGCCTGTTCCCACCTCTAAATTTTAGGAGGGAGGGATACTGATGAAAATTTTAAATCTATGTTGAGACTATTGTGTCTTATTTTCTAAGAAACTAATGGATTTAAATAGGAAACTAGCTCTGAATTTTAAATTAAATTCCTTGCCATCAGTACAGCTAAAGGTTTAGATGCAGCAATTACACTGTCTTAGAGAAAATGTATTTCTGAAGAGTTTCATTATATTACTTATTATAACTGGAAAAGCCCACGTGGTTCACCTACGATTTTTTGCTCACTTTGTCATCACATCCATTATTGTCATTAATATGATCACATGCGGTTGAAAGTTAGCTTGAATTTGGAGTTCTAAGTGTCTGTAGGCTAAAAAAAAGTCTCCAATTTCATATATAGTGTTGCAAGAAAAAAATGTAATGAGGATCAGAGAAATACATTTATTCAACTTAAATTTGGCCCTGCAAAGTAAATGTTATATACTAGTGAAAAAACAAAAGCAAAAACAAAACTTTCACAGGTATTTTGTTTGGTAAATAATTATATTTTTAAAAAAGATTATTTAAAAAAACTAAACCATAAAAAGCCTGCAGTTTGTTTTGCCAAAGATATGTAAGTGAGTACTACAAAATAAAAATTATGGCAGAAACTATGAAATGTTTCAAAATGTTATAGAAAGTATAGAGCTCAGTGTGATTGAACTGAATCATGTGCTGTAAAAGATGTGATGATGCAAACAGCTGACCATCAATATTTTTTCTATCTGCTTTTTAAAAAGAAGCTATATTCAAGCATTATATAATTCAGTTAAGGGAAAAAAATAAGGAGATATTGAGTTAACCATGTAGAAAAAGGGGATGAAACTACAGCAAGTTTTATAAATAGTTTGCATATTCTAGGCACAATAAAAAGATATACTGTCTGAACACCTATAGTGAAAAGTTGTTTGTTCCTATGATGTATTATGTTGGTGTAAACATAATTGTGGTTTCAGGCCATTAATTTTAAATCATTATAACGAGGCTCAAACATATCTTTATTAATCATAATAGGAATCATTACAATCAACACAACTTTGCCAATGAGAAGTAAGTTTGTTTACTCCTGTAGCATAAAAATCCGTGATTCAGAATTCAGTGAAGTCTCATCTCAGGAAACATTTTCTACTTTCTGCTGTTTTTTCTTGCAAAAAGTTGTTGAGATACTTGAAGAAGTGGTAGTCAACTTAAGAGAGATCAGGTGAATATGGCAATGATGCAAAGCTTTGTAGCCCAATTGGTTTATCTGTTGAAGTGTTGGTTGCGCAACCAACCTGTAGTCTGGCATTCTCATGCAAAAGAACTGGGCCCTTTCTGTTGATCAGTCCCTGCTGCGGGCTTTACAGTTTTCAGTGCATTTCAGTGATTTCCTGAGCTTACTTCTCAGATGTAATGGTTTGGCTGGGATTCAACCAGAGGGATGGGATGGAGAGGGAGGCAGGAGGGGGTGTCAGGATGGGGAACACATGTAAATCCGTGGCTGATTCATGTCAATGTAAGGCAAAAACCACTATAATATTGTAAAGTAATTAGCCTCCAACTAAGAAAAATAAATGAAGAAAAAAAAAAAAAAAAACACATAGTGGATCAGACAGGCAGTAGACTACCAAACAGTGACCATGATCATTTTTTGGTGTAAGTTTAGCTTTGGGGGATGCTTTGGAGCTTCTTCTCTGTCCAATCATGGAGCTGGTTGTCATATAAAATCCACTTTTCATTGCATGTCATAATCTGATCAAGAAATGATTCATTGCTGTTGCATAGAATAAGAGAACACAACACCTCAAAACAGCATTTTTTTTTTTTTGATCAGCTCATGAGGCACCCACTTATTGAACTTTGTTACCTTTCCAATTTGCTTCAAATATCATATGACCAGAGAATGATCAATTTTGAGTTCTTTGCAACTTCTGGTGTAGTTGTAACAGGATCAGCTTCCATGCTTTCCCAGGAAAGAATACTGGAATTGGTTGCCATTTCCTTCTCCAGGGGATCTTCCTGATCCAGGGATCAACCTGCTGCTCCTGCATTGGCAGGTGGATTCCTTACCACTGAGCCATCAGGGAAGTCCAATTATATTGTGTGCAGAAAAAGTTCTTAATTAATTTTTTGAAAGTAGTCAAGTCACAGCAAAATGAACTGTAACTTTAGTACTCCCAAGAACTCAGAACTCCCATATACTACCCCACACCCAAGCATGCACAACATTTTATATTGACATCTTGCATTATAGTGATACTTTCATTATAGCTGATAAGCCTGCATTAACACATCATTACACCCAACATTCATAGTCAACATTAGGGCTCACTCTTGGTGTTGTACATTCTTGGGTTTTGAACAAAGATATAATGACACATATCCATCAATTTAATATCATACAGAATATCCTCATGGCCCTAAAATTCTCTGTGTTCCCTTCTTTTCTCTTGCTAATTCCTGGAAAACACTGATCTTTTATCTGTCTTTATGATTTTCTCTTTTCCAGAATGACATTCATTTAGAATCAAACAGCCAGCAGCCTTTTCAGATTGGCCTTTTTCACTTAGTATTTATTTAAGCTTCTTCTATGTCTTTTCATAGCCTGGTAGATGCTTTCTTTTTACCACTGAACACTATTCCATTGCCTCTATATCCACAGTTCATTTATTCATGCATTCTACTGAAGGCCCATTTGACAGTATAGAGCCTTTTTGATGTACTCCTTTACCAGCTTTCCACTCAGGCTTATGTTTGAACATAAATTTTAAGTTCGTTGGGTAAATCTAAGCAAGAAATTAGTTGACCACAGAGTCAGCATATGTATTATTATTATTTTTAATGCCAACCTATCTTACAAAGTGACTGCACCAATTTACATTCCCCTCAGTAGTGAATCTCCGGAGAAAGAAATGGTAACCCACTCTGGTATTGTTCGCCTGGATAATTCCATGGACTGAGGAGCCTGAAGGGCTACAGTTCATAGGATTGCAAAGAGTTGGCCACGGCTGAGCTACTAACACACACACACACACACACACACACACAGTAGAAAATGAAAGTGCTCCTTGCTCCACAGCCTGGTCAGCACTTAAAGTAGTCATTGTTTCAGAGTTTGGCTTTTCTAATATGTCCATGGTGGTAATATGTTGTTATTTTAATTTTCAATTCCCTAATGGCATGTTGTATTGAGCACTTCTTTATAATCTATTTGCCATCTGTACACCGTCTTTGGTGAGACATCTTTTAAGGTCTTTCCCACATTTTTAATCACATTGTTCATCATTTTATTGAATTTTAAGCATTTTTTTACAAGTCTTGGATAATAATGCTTTATCAGTTATGTCTATTTAAAGCATTTTCCCCCCAAATCTATGGCTTTTATCTTCACTCTTGATATTGTCTTCATGTTGTCTTCAGCAGACCAGGAGATTTTAATTTTAATGAAGTACAGCTTATTAAATGTTTATTTTATGCATCATTGCTTTTATAATGGAAACAGTGACAGATTTTCTCTTCTTGGACTCTAAAATCACTGAAGATGGTGACTGCAGTCATGAAATCAGAAGACAGCACTTCTTGGAAGAAAAGCTATGACAAACCGAGACAGTGTGTTGAAAAGCAGAGGCATCACTCTGCCGACAAAGGTCCATATAGTCAAGGATATGGTCTTCCCAGTAGTCATGCATGAAGATGAGAGCTGGACCATAAAGTCTGAGCACTGAAGACTTGATGACTTCAAACTGTGATCCTGGAGAAGTCTCCTGAGAGCCCCTTGGACAGCAAGGATATCACGCCAGTCAATCATAAGGGAAATCAACCCTGAATACTCATTGGAAAAACTGATGCTGAAGCTAAAGCTCCAGTATTTTGGTCACCTCTGAACAGCTGACTCATTGGAAAAGTCCCTGATGCTGGGAAAGATTGAGGACAGAAGGAGAAGAAGGCATCGGAGGATGAGATGGCTGGATGGCATCACCAATACAATAGACATTAATGTGGGCAATTAATCTTCAGGAGATGGTGAGGGACAGGGAAGCCTGGAGTGTTGCTGTCCACATAGTCACAGAATCAGACACGACTGGGTGAATGAACAACAACAACGACTTCTGTATTATATCTAAAAGAGTATTGTGATAACTGAGGAGTTTTATGCTAATCAGTTTATATTTAACTTATATGCAGAGTACATAATGTGAAATGCTAGGCTGGATGACCCACAAACTAGAATCAAGATTGCTGGGAGAAATATCAACAACCTCAGAAATGCAGATGATACCACTTTTTTTTTAAAGTTTTCACATATAAGTGATATCATATGATATTTATCTTTGACTTGTTTCACTCAGTATGACAATATCTAGGTCCATCCATGTTGTTGCAAATGGCATTATTTCATTTTTTTTAAAGGTTAAGCAATATTTCATTATATATACCACATCTTCTTTATTCACTCATCTTTCAGTGGAGATTTGGGTTGCTTCCATGTCCTGGTTTTTGTAAACAGAGCTGTAATGAACAATGGGGTGCAAGTATAATAGTGCTGCAATAAACAACGGGGTACATGTATATTTTGAAATTACAGTAAGCCCCCTATATAACCAGCAAATTCCATTCTGAGAGCACATTTTTAAGTCCAATTTGTTCATAAGTCCAACAAAGTTAACTTGGGTACCCAACTAACACAATGGGTTATATAATAATGTACTGAAACAGGTTAACAATAATTTTCACACAAATAATGCATAAAAAACAAACACAAAAAATGAAGAAAACATTTTCATCTTACAGGATGGTGTCTTAAAATTACAGTAATATAGTACAAGAGCTGACATCTAGTGAAGAGGCAAGAAGAGTTACTGACTGGGGGAGGGAGAAAAAGTGGGAGATGGTAGAGATGAAGGGTTTTCAGCAATAGAAGATGGACAAGGTACACTTTCACATGTCTCACATTGATATAATGCAGGTTTGCATCTTAGAGCTCACAACTTGAAGGTTTATATGTGGGGGACTTACTGTATGGTTTTCTCTGAATACAGGTCCAGGAGTGGGATTGCTAAATAATATAGTACCTCTATTTTTAGTTTTTTAATGAACCTCCCTGCTGTTCTCCGTAGTGGCTATACCAAGTTACATTCCCACCAATGCTGTAGAATGGCTCCCTTTTCTCCACACCTTCTCCAGCATTTATCATTTGCAGATTTTTTGATGATGACCATTCTGATCAGTGTGAGGTGATACCTCATTGTACTTTTGGATAAAGTACATTGTACTTTTGGATTAGTGATAGTGAGCATCTTTTCATGTGCTTATTGATCATCTGTATTTTTTTTGGGGGGGGGCGAGAAATATCTATTTAGCACTTCTGCCCCTCCCCCTCCTCCTTTTCTTTGCTTGAGTTATTAGTTTCTCTCAGTTTTCTTTTAAAATTGAGGTACAGATCCCAAACTGCAAAATAACATGTTTCATAAGTGTAGCCTGTTACTTATATTTTCACAGAACTCTATAGAATATCCTGCTTTGCATTCTGCCTGTAAATAGGGCATCTTTGGGTCCAAATAATAGTTGGCTGTTAGAACAAGATGTAAAATCATAGCTTGCTACTTATGCTAATCCACTGAATATGAAATATCTGTTGAGACTTCCCAAAACAATCAGTTTTGAATGATCTATACTTCCCAATGGAGGTATCAAATCAGACTGAATTAGATGAAGTGGAACTGCTGTGAAAAAGCCATTATTTATCTCCAAAGAAGTGAAACAGAGCAACAAACAGTGCATGTCTTATCCCATCCATCATGCACACAATTTTAAAGCACTTGTAAGAAAACTGTAGATTAATAATGGACTCCTCTCTCAGAATTTTGAAAAATATTTTAACTTAAATTACAAGCATTCAGTAAGACTCACTATATTTGAATTTTGAAAACAAACAGGCAAAAGAAGGAAAACCAAAAACAAAAACCTTTGAGCCTTCTTATTCCATTATTTTTTATCAACTATGTGTTCAGTTTCTCTGTTTTGTCCAACTCTTTGTGACCCCATGAACTGTACCACATCAGGCTCCTCTGTCCATTGGATTCTCCAGGCAAGAATACTTTAGTGGGTTCCCATGCCCTCCTTCAGGGGATCTTCCTGACTCAGCGTCTCCTGTGTCTCTTGTGTTGTAGACAGATTATTTACCTGCTGAGCCATTGGGGAAGACTCAACTATACACTCAATTGAAGAATATCAAAGTCATTCTCCAAAATGAACTTTGAGAAGTTATAGTAAGAATAACTTTATTATGGAAAACCCATCAGAAAGCCAACTTGATAGTCTGCTTCCCCAAACTGTTGTAAACACAGGCAATGGTAACCCATAGACATATCAGTGGAGCTCACATACCATCCATTTAGTAAAGGTAGTTATATATGATCTCAATGTGGTGTCTGATGACCTAGCCTGTTGTAGAAGAAGACATGTCTGAAGGGAGTTGTTCAACCCTAGTATATTAAGATCTATGTGTAGATGCAATCATTCATTCAGTCAATATTTACTGAGTTCCTACTATGTTCCAGACATTATTTGGAGATATATCAGAAAACTAAAACAGTAAAAGCTTAACTAAAATCATTTATTCTCAATTGGAGTAAGAAATAGTAAACTAAATAAATATGTCATATACTAAGTTACGAAGCAATAACGTGCTGTGAGAAAGGCTAAAGGAAGTAAATGAAACAGGGTCTACTAGAAAAAGTGGTTAAAATTATAAATAAAGTGGTCAAGTAAGGTCTTACTGAGAGGATACTATTTGGGTAAATTCTTAATGAACTTGAGGAAATGAGCCAGGTCGATAAATCAGAATACTTCAGGAAAAGAAAACAGTGCAAAGGCCTTGATATGGGAGTATGTCTGGAGTGTTTAGGGACAGCAGGGTGGTTGAGTAGAATAAATAAGGGCAGAAGAATAGAGACTAACGTTAGAGGCATTAACAAGAGCCTGAACTGTGTAGGTGGAGGAGGCAATGGCACCCCACTCCAGTACTCTTGCCTGGAAAATCCCATGGACGGAGGAGCCTGGTAGGCTGCAGTCCCTGGGGTCTCTAAGAGTCAGACACGACTGAGCAACTTCACTTTCACTTTTCTCTTTCATACATTGGAGAAGGAAATGGCAACCCACTCCAGTGTTCTTGCCTGGAAAATCCCAGGGACCGGGGAGCCTGGTGGGCTGCCCTCTATGGGGTCGCACAGAGTCGGACGCGCGACTGAAGTGACTTAGCAGCAGCAGCCACAGAGTTGTGTAAGACCTTGTTTAACATTTGCTTGGAGTAAACGTGGCACCAGGGAAGTAGTGGAGGATGAAAACAGACTGACGTGAAGCGATTAAACATTTAACAGACGAACTGTGACTGCTACATTGAGCATAAACAGAAATAATGCAAAAATATAAGCGGGAAAAATAAATAGTGGTCCTTACACTCTACCAAGTGGAAAAAAATAAAGCAACAAGGATGTCTTGAATAAGGCTGATAGCGATGCAGAAGTTGATGGTGACAGATCTGAGACTTAATTGGAAGGATTTCCTAAATGACTGAATATAAATTTGGAGGGAAAAAAAATGTCTTTAATCTTGGGGAGATTACCTTTATTAGGAGACTGTGATAGGAACAGATTTGAATACAAAGAATCAGGATTATGTTATTTTGTGATGCTTTATAAGCATTCAATTTGAATTGTGAAGACAAGAGGTAAAGTAGCATTTTTTTTAAAAAAATACATTGTGGAGAAGTAACCTTGTTAAATATATAAAAATTTGTTAAATAAAAATTAAAACAGATATTTTGACTATGACAATAAAATATCTAATTTTCCTTCTATATCATATTTTATTTTAATTAATTTGTGAACAGTAACCCTATATGTCTATCCTAATCACAAATATTCTATAGGCTTTAACATAACCTTTTCAAACATGACTGTTTTTGCCTTCATCTTAAGTAATAATTTTTTTTTTTACTTATTTCTCTGAAAAAAAAAAAAGAAAACAAATTAATAAATGGAGTATTAATATCTAACTTTCAATGTTCATTAAAAACTTTGGAGAAGTTCTAACTAGGGCAGATTTGTTATCACCTTTTTAAAGAAAATGTATAAATCCCAGACAGTTTCTAATTAAAACATTTCATACAGAAAAATGCTAACAAAAAGCTTTGATTGTGCTGATCATCTTCTCTTATTAAAATAAATATTAAAGCTTTCTTAAAATGTATTGTCAAAATATGTTACATTTATGTTCAATACAAAAAAAAAAAACCTATTACAAAATAGTGCTGTAACATTTCTGTCAAATCATATTAATTTTTTCCCAAGGAACTAAGTATTAGAAATAAATTGTGATGTTTAAGTGAGTAGTACTATATTTTACTGATTCCAATATATTTGTAACATCAGGACAAGCCTTGTAAGTTGAATTGGAAGTGCTTTTCTTTTTCAGTCCAGTTCAATTCAGTTGCTCAGCCATGTCTGACTCTTTGTGACCCCATGAATCGCAGCACGCCAGACCTCCCTGTCCATCACCACCTTCCGGAGTTTACTCAAACTATGCCCATCGAGTCGCTGATGCCATCCAGCCATCTCATCCTCTGTCGTCCACTTCTCCACCTGCCCCCAATCCCTCCTAGCATCAGGGTCTTTTTCAACGAGTCAACACTTCGCATGAGGTGGCCAAAGTATTGGAGTTTCAGCTTCATCATCAGTCCTTCCAATGAACACCCAGGATTGATCTCCTTTAGGATGGACTGGTTGGATCTCCTTGCAGTCCAAGGGACTCTCAAGAGTCTTCTCCAACACCACAGTTCAAAAGCATCAATTTTTCGGCACTCAGCTTTCTTCGCAGCCCAACTCTCACATCCATACATGACCACTGGATAAACCACAGCCTTGACCAGACAGACCTTTGTTGGCAAAGTAATGTCTCTGCTTTTCATTTTAATGGTACTTAGAAGATGGAGAAAAAGTGGAAACCGTGTCTGACTTTATTTTTCTGGGCTCCAAAATCATTGCAGATGGTGATCGCAGCCATGAAATTAAAAGATGCTTACGCATGGAAGGAAAGTTATGACCAACCTAGATAGTATATTAAAAAGCAGATATATATATACCAGGAGCTGACTGTGGCTCAACTCATGAGCTCCTATTGCCAAATTCAGACTTAAATTGAAGAAAGTAGGGAAAACCACTAGACCATTCAGGTATGACCTAAATTAAATCCCTTAAGATTATACAGTGGAAGAGACAAATAGATTCAAGGGATTACATGTGACAGAGTGCCTGAATAACTATGGATAGAGGGTCATGACATTATACAGGAGGCAGGGATCAAGACCATATTCAAGAAAAAGAAATGCAAAAAGGCAAAATGGCTGTCTGAGGAGGCCTTACAAATACCTGAGAAAAAAAAAAAAAAAAAGAGAGAAGCTAAAGGCAAAGGAGAAAGGGAAAGACATATCCATTTGAATACAGAGTTCCAAACAACAGCAAGGAGAGATAAGAAAGCATTCCTTGGCGAACAATGTGAAGAAATAAAGAAAAAGAATAGAATGGGAAAGACTAGAGATCTCTTCAAGGAAATTAGAGATACCAAGGGAATATTTCATGCAAAGATGGGCACAATAAAAGACAGAAACCATATAGACCTCACAGAAGCAGAAGATATTAAGAAGAGGAGGCAAGAATACTCAGAAGAACTATACAAAAATACCTTAATGACCCAGATAATCACGATGGTGTGATCCTTCACCTAGAGCCAGACATCCTGAAGTCTGAAGTTAAGTGGGCCTTAGGAAGCTTCACTACAGGCAAGGATGTGGAGGTGATGAAATTCGAGCTAAGCTATTTCAAACCTGAAAGATCAGGCTGTTAAAGTGCTGCACACAATATGCTTACAATTTTGGAAACTAAGTAGTGAACACAGGACTGGAAAATATCAGTTTTCAATCCAATCCCAAAGAAAGGCAATACCAGAGAATGTTCAAACTACTGCACAATTGCACTCATCTCACATACTAGCAAAGTAGTGCTCAAAATTCTCCAAGCCAGGCTTCAACAATACTTGAACCGTGAACTTCCAGATGTTACAGCGGGATTTAGAAAATGCAGAGGAACCAGAGATCAAATTGCCAACATCCATTGGATGTAGAAAAAGCAACAGAGTTCCAGAAAAAATCTACTTCTCCCTTTTTTGACTATGCCAAAGCCTTCGACTGTGTGGATCACAACACTGTGGAAAATTCTTCAAAAGATTGAAATACCAGACCACCTTACGTGCATCATGAGAAATCTGTAAGTAGGTCAAGAAGAACAATTAGAACTGGACATCAAACAATGGACTGGTTCCAAATTGGGAAAGGAGTACATCAAGGCTGTATATTGTCACCCTACTCGTTTAACCTATATGCAGATACTTCATGTGAAATGCTGGGCTGGATGAAGCACAAGCTGGAATCACGATTGCAGGGAGAAATATCAATAACCTCAAATATGCAGATGATACCACCCATATGGCAGAGAGCGAAGAACTAAAGCACCTCTTGATGAAAGTGAAAGAAGAGAGTGAAAAAATTGGCTTGAAACTCAGCATTCAAAAAAAGAAGATCATGGCATCCAGTCCCATCACTTCATGGCAAATAGATGGGGAAACAACGGAAACAGCAACAGACTTTATTTTCCTGGGCTCCAAAATCACTGCAGATGCTGACTGCAACCATGAAATTAAAAGATACTTGCTCCTTGGAAGAAAAACTATACTCAACCTATACATTTTATTAAAAAGCAGAGCTGACAAAGGTCCATATAGTCAAAGCTCTGGTTTTTTCAGTAGTCATGTGTGGATGTGAAAGTTGGGAAGGAAGAAAGCTGAGCACTGAAGAATTGATGCTTTTGAACTGTGGAGTTGGAGAATACTCTTGAGAATCCCTTGGGAAGCAAGGAGATCCAACCAGTCCATCCTAAAGGAAATCGGTCCTGAATATTCATTGGAAGGACTGATACTGAAGCTTCAATACTTTGTCCACCTGATGTGAAGAACTGACTCATTGGAAAAGACCCTGATGCTGGGAAAGACTGAAGGCAGGAGGAGAAAGGGACAACAGAGGATGAGATGGTTGGATGTCACCATGGACTCTATGGGCATGAGTTTGAGCAATCTCTGGGAGTTGGTGATGGACAGGGAGGCCTGGCGTGCTGTAGTCCATGGGGTTGCAAAGAGTTGGACATGACTGAGGGACTGAACTGAACAGTTATGTATTAAATTGTATCACATATCTAACAGAGTACTAGATTTTTTTTTTTTTTTTTTTTAATTTGGCAGGATTCTTTCTTTCTGTAAATGAAGATACTAAGGCCTACAGAAGCACAGTCAATACCTAAAATGACACAGGTATTAAGTGACAGAAACAGACTCACATCCATGTCCTACTATGTCCAAAAGTGTAATCTTATTCAATATGCTGTATTTATTTCAACAAATTTCTATCTATGTCATTGCCACGTGAACTGAGGGTTTACAAACCCCAGGCTCTAGCTTAAGACCAAACGGAGCTATGGAGCTGAGGGTAGGAAAACAGAACAGAGGCATAGTCTAAAACTTAAATTTTAATCTCCTCAAAGCCAACTCTGCCATATCTAATGGCCAATGTTTATGCCTTGGCAGTGTCTTTATTTTGTCCAACAGTCAGTTACAATGCATACTCCAAGTTGCCCTGAGTCACCTCTCACACTATCACCTTGGACAGCCTGGCCAAGTGGTGGATATCAATAAGAGTAACACGGGGATCTTCATTCAGTTGCTCAGTCGTATCTGACTCTTTGCGACCCTATAGACTGCATCACACCAGGCCACCTTGTCCATCACCAACTCCTAGAGTTTACTCAAACTCATATCCATTGAGTTGGTGATGCCATCCAACCATCTCATCCTCTGTCGCCCTCTTCTCCTCCTGCCCTCAATCTTTCCCAGCATCAGGGTCTTTTCCAATGAGTCAGCTCTCCGCATCAGGTGGCCAAAGTATTGAAGTTTCAGCTTCAACATCAGTCCTTCCAATGAATATTCAGGACTGATTTCCTTAACCATTGACTGGATGGATCTTCTTGCAGTCCAAGGGAGTCTCAAGAATCTTTTCCAACACCACAGTACAAAAGCATCAGTTCTTCGGTGCTCAGCTTTTTTTTTTTTTTTTCCCAGCTTTCTTTTGAGTCCAATTCTCACATCCATACATGACTACTAGAAAAGCCATAGCTTTGACCAGACAGACCTTTGTTGGCAAAGTAATGTCTCTGTTTCTTCATATGCCATCTAGGTTGGTCATAGCTTTTCTTCCAAGGAGCAAGCATCTTTTAAATTCACGGCTGCCGTCACCATCTGCAGTGATTTTGGAACCACCCCCCCCGCCCCCCCCCCCAAAAAAAAAGATCTGCCACTGTTTCCCCATCTATTTGCCATGAAGTGATGGGACCAGATGCCATGATCTTAGTTTTCTGAATGTTAAGCTTTAAGCCAACTTTTTTCACTCTCCTCTTTCACTTTCATCAAGAGGCTCTTTAGTTCCTTTTCACTATCTGCCGTAAGGGTGGTGTCATCTGCATATCTGAAGTTATTGATATTTCTCCCAGCAATCTTGATTCCAGCTTGTGCTTCTTCCAGCCCAGCGTTTCTCATGATGTACTCTGCATGTACGTTAAATAAGCAGGGTGACAATAGACAGCCTTGATGCACTACTTTCCCGATTTGGAACCAGTCTGTCGTTCCATGTCCAGTTGGAACTGTTGCTTCCTCACTCGCATACAGATTTCTTAGGGGCAGGTCAGGTGGTCTGGTATTCCCATCTCTTGAAGAATGTTCCAGTTTGTTGTGGTCCACTAGTCAAAGGCTTTGGCATTGTCAAAAAAGCAGAAGTAGTTGTTTTTCTGGAACTCTCTTGCGTTTTCAATGATCCAACTGATGGCAGTTTGATCTCTGGTTCCTCTGCCTTTTCTCAAACCTGCTTGAACATCTGGAAGTTCATGGTTCATGGACTGTTGAAGACTGGCTTGGAGAATTTTGAGCATTACTTTGCTAGTGTGTGAGATGAATGCATTTGTGCAGTGGTTTACATATTCTCTGGCATTACCTTCCTTGGGCTTGGAATGAAAACTGACCTTTTCCAGTCCTGTGGCCACTGCTGAGTTTTCCAAATTTGCTGGCACATTGAATGCAGCACTTTCACAGTATCATCTTTCAGGATTTGAAATAGCTCAACTGGAATTCCATCACCTCCACTCACTTTGTTCATAATGATGCTTCCTAAGGCCCACTTGACTTCACCTTCCAGGATGTCTGGCTCTAGGTGAGTGATCACACCTTTGTGATTATCTGGGTTGTGAAGATCTTTTTTGTAAAGTTTTTCTGTGTATTCTTGCCACCTCTTCTTAATATCTTCTGCTTCTTTTAGGTCCATACTATTTCTGTCCTTTATTGTTCCCATTTTTGCAAGAAGTATTCCCGTGGTATCTCTAATTTTCTTGATGAGATCGCTAGTCTTTCCCATTCTATTGTTTTCCTCTATTTCTTTCCACTGATGTCTGAGGAAGGCTTTCTTCTCTTTCCTTACTATTCTTTATAGCAAGGATCTTCATTACTTGAGTTTTAAACTCAGTCCCTTGGGGTTCTGAGATTTCAGCAGTATTTGTTACATATGCTGTAAAGTTGGGATTTTCTGTCAGTTTCTAACATAATTTGAATCTCTGCAGTCACATCGGGAATGTGGGAGGTAAAAAGAGAATTAACATTTCTCCTAGTCTGTTTTTGATCAATATGCACAATACTTATTCAGGATTAAAACTGCACCTCTAGCAGTGGACTTAGATGAAATATCAGACTGTATATCTGTGAATAAATCTCCATAAAGATACTTGGCAAGTGAAGCAAAAATATCTCTTTGTGGAGTTAAGTATATTTATGTCTCAGTGAACTACCACAAGTGTCCTATCACCCTGAAAGAACATAGTCAGACAGCTACCAAATTCTTAAAAGACTATGTAACACCCAAAACTGAAGGCAGAGTCATGCAGAACTGGATATTGTTTTCATCATATTATTTAAAAACAATATGATTTTTTGAAGTATAAACTATCAGAGTGATTTCCTCTCTAGATGACATGAGATTCCAGTAAATATCAAGAAGGCTTAATATTGATTCCTACTTAGGAAATAATTTGGTACAAATATTTTGCTTAAAGATAATCCTTATCTCAAGCAAGAACCATAAAACGTGTGGATAAGGCAACCAGTTCCAAATAACCAAGCCACAAAGTCAAAGATAAGCTATATTTTGAAAGCTAAAGGTATTAGAGGAGATGATGTTAAAGGTTTAGTCACTAAGTCATGTCTGACTTTTGCAACGCCATGGACAGTAACCAACCAGGCTCCTCTGTCCATGGGATTTCCCAGGCAAGAATACTGAAATCGGCTGCCATTTCCTCCTCCAAGGGATCTTCCTGACCCAAGAGTCAAACCCAGATCTATCGCACTGCCAGTGGATTCTTTACAAAGTGAGACACCAAGACATGTGTAAAATGATGAAGGAAAAAGATGACTGTAAACAAGCAGAAGGGAGGGGATAAAAGGAGGAAGATATGGGTATGAGGTAAGGACTATTAGGAGTGAAAAACTGCAAATTTCACTTCCTAGCCATTAATCTATGTGGCTTTCCTCTATATCACAGTGGAAAGAGCTCTGTGGTTTCTGCCTTCTGTCAGCAATAAGAAAATAAACTAGATTTAACTACAGTGTACAGACTAGAGAAATGGAAATGAAGCAAATGAATTTAGTAAGACTTAGAAAAGAAGGAAAAAAACATTTACCTAGTGCTACCAGTGTTTTCAATTTCTCCTCAATCACGTTCAAGTGTTTAAATAGACCCAAAATCTAAGAATAATGTTCTGCTTGTTCTACAAACAAAACAAATATCTGATCAATGATACAAAACATTTTTTGGCAGTTTGTTCTTCTTCTCATCACAGTAAAAAAAAAAAAAACAATGTTTCATATCCCTTGATTTGCATATCCTGCATTCTTCATAAAATATATTTCATCTAAAAATATCTGAAAGAATATGAAACACATTTTTCTTATTAGTTAACATTTAATATTTAATACATACATAACAATTTAATCACATAGATTTTTCTGGCATAAGATCTTTGTATAATTGAATGCATATCAGTCATAATTATGTCATGATAATGTCAATTTGGTTTAAAGTCTAGCTTTCTAAATTGCATTTTTAGAAGCAGAATTTCTTAATTTGTTTTGTGTCTTTCATGAACATTCCAAATTGTTGGTTTTGGATAATTCTATTATGCATTGTTCATTCATTTATAAACCTATTGGCAAAATTACCCAACTGAAAATAATGTACCTATATTCCTACTGCTGGAAATTCAAAGAAAAACAGTTAAGTCACAAACCTAGAATCAAATTACTTAGCCAGATAAGGGAAACCATGCCAAACAATGAATTTGGGAGGATGTGATACATAACATAAGATAATTTGTTCTAAGAAAGCAAATGAAATAGAAAGTGATTCTTTCTGGATGGTTTGTAAAATAGTCTAGATAAACAAACTTAATCTGGCTCATAAAATAAGGTACACATATACACAAAGAAAGCAACTGTAACACACTTATATTGTCTAATGTATTTTTTGGGGGATTTGCAAAACTAACACCATTAATAAAATTTTGTTTAAATATCATTCATTGATAAAGAGTTATAAACAAGTGTTTCTTATCCTTTCAGAGTTCTGATTGTCAGGCTACACCTATTTTATTTTTTTTCTAAATTATAACAATTTTGCCATTTTGGATATGCTAATTACTATTTTTGTGTATGCATGCATCTTCCCCACTAAGTCAAATTGCAGTAATTATTGTGCTTATATAAAGCATATATATATTCAAACAACCAGCATTTTGCAAGTAATTGAACAAAATATGCTCTATACTTTATGTTAAAAATACAGATTTCTGTCTTCAGAGAGAACTTTTCTTGTCAACAATAGAGGAAAAACACACTTGTAAATAATTCTATTGCATTAAACGGGCAAACATATTCTACAGTAAGTACCCTGCATACTAAAGAGTTCCATTCTGAAAGTGCATCCATAAGTCCAATTAATTCCAAAGTCTGACAAAGTTAGCCTAGGTACCCAACTGACACAATCAGCTGTACTGTACTGTAATAGGTTTATGACACTTTTCACAAAATAATACATTAAAAACAAACACAAGAAATGAAAACATTTTAACCTTGTAGTACAGAACCTTGCAAAGTACAATGGAAAGTGAAAGTGAAAGTGAAATCGCTCAGTCGTGTCCGAGTCTTTGTGACCCCATGGACTGTAGCCTACCAGGTTCCTCCATCCATGGAATTTTCCAGGCAAGAGCACTGGAGTGGGTTGTCATTTCCTTCTCCAGGAGATCTTCCCAACCCAGGGATTGAACCCAGGTCTCCTGCATTGTAGGCACCCACTTTACGGTCTGAGCCACCAATAGTACCATGCAATAGCTGGTATGCAGGGTCTTGAATCTAGTAAACAGGCAAGAAGAGCTCCTGACTGCAGAAGGGAGGGGAAGTGGAGATGGAAGAGATGAAAGGTCCTCAGGAATAGGAGAGAGAAGGAAAGCTGCAGTTCCACTCATGCCTCAGGTTGATAGAGTGCAAGTTAGCATCTTTGAGAGTTTGTAACTTGAAAGCTCCTTTGCAGAGGGCTTGCATTTTTTCAGTTCAGTTCAGTCGCTCAGTCATGTCTGACTCTTTACGACCCCATGAATGACAGCACACCAGGCCTGCCTGTCATCACCAACTCCCAGAGTTCACCCAAACTCATGTGCATTGAGTCGGTGATGCCATCAACCATCTCATCCTCTGTTGTCCCCTTCTCCTCCTGCCCTCAATCTTTCCCAACATCAGGCTCTTTTCAGATGGTCATCTCTTCGCATCAGGTGGACAAAGTATTGGAGTCTCAGCTTTAGCATTGGTCCTTTCAATTAATATTCAGGACTGATTTCCTTTAGGACTGACTGGTTGGATCTCCTTGCAGTCCAAGGGACTCTCACAAGTCTTCTCCAAGACCACAGTTCAAAAGCATCAATTCTTTGGCTCTCAGCATTCTTTATAGTCCAACTCTCACATCCATGCATGACTGCTGGAAAAACCATAGCCTTGACTGGTGGGACCTTTGTTGACAAAGTAATGTCTCTGCTTTTTAATATGCTGTCTAGGTTGGTCATAACTTTCCTTCCAAGGAGTAGGCATCTTTTAATTTCATGGCTGCAGTCACCATCTGCAGTGGTTTTGGAGCCCCCCAAAATAAAGTCAGCCACTCTTTCCACTGTTTCCACATCTAATTGCCATGAAGGAATGGGACCGGACACCAGGATCTTGGTTTTCTGAATGTTGAGTTTTAAGCCAAATTCTTCACTCTCCTCTTTCACTTTCATCAAGAGGCTCTTCAGTTCTTCACTCTCTGCCATAAAGGTGGTGTCATCTGCATATCTGAGGTTATTGATATTTCTCCTGGCAATCTTAATTTCAGCTTGTGCTTCTTCCAGCCCAGTGTTTCTCATGATGTACTCTGAATACAAGTTAAACAAGCAGGGTGACAATATACAGCCTTGACATACTCCTTTTCCTATTTGGAACCAGTCTTTGGTTCCATGTCCAGTTCTAACTGTTGCTTCCTGACCTGCATACAGGTTTCTCAAGAGGCAGGTCAGGTGGTCTGGTACTCCCATCTCTTGAAAAATTTTCCACAGTTTATTGTGATCCATACAGACAAAGGCTTTGGTGTAGTCAATAAAAAAGAAACAGATGTGTTTCTGGAACTCTCCTGCTTTTTCAATAATCTATTGGATGTTGGCAATTTGATCTCTGGTTCCTCTGCCTTTTCTAAAACCAGCTTGAACATCTGGAAGTTCATAGTTCAAATATTGCTGAAGCCTGGCTTGGAGAATTTTGAGCATTACTTTGCTAGCATGTGATATGAGTGCAATTGTGTGGTAGTTTGAGCATTCTTTGGCATTGCCTTTCTTTGGGAATGGAATGAAAACTGACCTTTTCCAGTCCCGTGCCACTGCTGAGTTTTCCAAATTTACTGGTATATTGAGTACAGCACTTTCACAACATTACCTTTTAGGATTTGAAATAGCTCAACTGGAATTCCATCACTTCCACTCACTCTGTTCATAGTGATGCTTCCTAAGGCCCACTTGACTTCACCCTCCAGGATGTTTGGCTTTAAGTGAGTGATCACACCATCATCATTATCTGGGTCATGAAGATCTCTTTTGTACAATTCTTCAGTGTATTCTTTCCACCTCTTCTTAATACCTTCTGCTTCTGTTAGGTCCATACCATTTCTGTCCTTTATTGAGCCCATCTTTGCATGAAATGTTCCCTTGGTAGCTCTAATTTTCTTGATGAGATCTCTAGTCTTTCCCATTCTATTGTTTTCCTCTGTTTCTTTGCATTGATCTCTGAGGAAGTCTTTCTTATCTCTCCTTGCTATTCCTTGGAGCTCTGCATTCAAGTGATTACATCTTTCCTTTTCTCCTTTGCTTTTTGCTTTTCCACTTGTATTTTTAAAAGGTCCCAATAATAGGGACCAACAAACTTTACATTTGTCATTTAATAGTGTGTATTTTTATTCTCTTTTTAACTTTGCATATATTTATTTCCTTCATCTCTCTTGCAAACCAACATTATTAGTCAAGTTGTCCTGTCTCATTCAAATCTTAGTCGTAAGCTGTATTAGTAAGTTAGATATGGTTTAATGATTATTAATGCTTTTTAATATAATATTTGCACAACCGTAATGAAGTCTTTTTGTTAATGTATGGCTACTTTCCCCCATAAAACAAAGCTATAAAGAAAGATATGATTAATACCATAAATTGGATCTGTATTTTTCTACTAAATTAATATAATTAACATGAGGATTGGTTTAATTCTCATGTAAATAGCCAACTATACAAAATTTCTTTATATTTTTAGATGAATAAATCTACTTTATTCTTAGGTTTTATAAATATTTATGGAGTTGTATAAGTAGACAAATACAGTTTCATTTCTTAATGTATTGCTTTTACTTCTGTGCCTTAAAATTCTGTTTAGCTGAGCATAATACTTTGAGAAAATATTTTAAATATACAATTTAACTGTGACTAATTACAGACGCAATGCATATTTGTGGTTGATTCCCTTAACTTTTAAAATTATTGATGTACAAGAAATGTAATTCCTTTTTTTATTTTTTATTTATTTATTTTTTCATTTATTTTTATTAGTTGGAGGCTAATTACTTTATAATATTGTAGTGGTTTTTGTCATACATTGACATGAATCAGCCATGGATTTACATGTATTCCCCATCCCGATCCCCCCTCCCACCTCTCTCTCCACCCGATTCCATTTGTAATTTCATTAGCTGAAGAATACCTTTATAATCCCTTAATTTGGAGCAAATTGTATGGCATGCTCTGGATTTGCATATTAGATATATTCTATTTTTTTCTAACATTTTGGGAAGAAAACATCAGTTGATGAATTACTTAATATAAAAAATATAGCATGCTTTGTTTAATTATTTACAAAATACTGGTTGTTTAGATATACATGCTCTATATAAACACAATAATTAGATGCTAACAGATTATCATGCACAATAAATAGTTTTAAAAATTTTTATACAAACTGAAAGAAACAAAGGAGGAAATAAATGTTTTAAGCACCTAACTTATGCTTGGTACATAGTAAATGATCATTAAATGCTTGATAAATAAACATATTGGCACTTAACACATTTTCTCTTCTAAAATCATAACTTGAGGTAAGTACTACACTTTCACAGGAAGTTGTTTCAAGAAGGCTAATATCTTAAAAAAGTGAACTTCTCAAAATATACTATGTAATTAAGTTAAACCTGACTCTCAACAAAACACTGTGTCATTCCTCTGATAGCATCATATTTTTTACACATGATATTATACCCACAGCTAGGCAGCTGAATCTAGTTAAATCTTTAATTCTAATAGGAGATAGAACAAGGTAAATGTTCATGCCACAACAGATTACCACATAACACTACTTTATTAGATTAGTCACACACTTCTATATCTGCACCACACCTGCACACTTTGTTTTGCACCAAGATATTACACTCATGGGGCTTCCCTGGTGGCTCAAACTATGAGGAGTCAGCCTGCAGATCAGGAGACCCAGGTTCAGTCTCTGGGTTGGGTAGATCACATATGGAGAAGAGAATGGCTACTGCTTCAGTATTCCTGCCTGGAGAATCCCATGGACAGAGGAGTCCGGCAGCCTATAGTCCATGGGTTCCCAAAGAGTTGGGCACGCGGCTGAGAAACTAACACTTGCACACACACATTATATTCATGGTGGCAAGCGTTCTAAGAAGTATCATGATGCTTGACAAGAAATTCTCAGAATCACCTTCTGTTTTGTTTTCCATCGATTAATGGGAAATATTCTGTAGCTACAGAATCAGAACTTTATTTGTATGGACTCAGCTGTTTTAAAGCATAGTATGTCAGAAATTAAGACATACTCAACAAATTAATCTATTTAAACCAAAATTGAATTAATGTGTTGACCACCTGTTTCAGGTAAGACCCAATTTTAGAAGTGGTCATTAGTTTTTAAAACAAAAAGTTTGGGTTCATTATGTTGTCTAGACTCCAAATTCTATAATTATCTGTTCAGAGATATCTCCTTTTGTTAAAATCCCTCTTCCGCTCATATTTTCTTATCAAGGCTCAGAGTGTCATATATTCTTGGTTTCATAAGCACACAGGTCAATCAAAATTAAGTGTTTTGATTTGACATTAATTGAACTATGACAGAATCACTGTTCAATTCATTATTCAGATAACCATCAAATTTTTGCTGTTGTGGTTATCACAATAAAATTTCTAACTAAATGAAAATGAGCCAAACCTTCATTAATTTGAAAATTATTATTAATTGCAGTCCACATCACAGCAGTTCAACTGAAGGAGAACAGCCTTGTTATAATTTAACTTAACCTGTCAATTGATGAATTGTATAATTTCTTTTAACTGGTGTTTATTGAGGAGCTGCCAAGTTATTTGTTAGACTTCAGGCATTCATAGACATAGAAGCATGAACTCTGACATCATATGTGTACAGTCTGGAGGGGAAGGGAAACATCTATGAACTAATCTCATTGCAATCAATTAGGTGTTTACAATCTATAGGAGATTGACATGAAAGGACACAGAAGGGTCTCCTAAACCAGACTGAATGTGGTCGTATGCTATGATAGAAGTAGTACTGTGTGGTAGTGGAAAGTCTGTTGATTCTGAAGTTCACAGTATTTTATATCAATCCTATATATGCATATAATTTCCATTTTCTGAATGAAATAAGAGTAAAGACTAAGGGTTAACTTTTCAAAACTATTTTAACAATTAAAGAATCATTATATGTGACAGGAGCCTTGTGAAACAATGTGAGATTATAGATAGGATTTGAAAGTTACTGCCAAACATATGAAGTTTGATAGCTGTGTGACTAACTTGGAGAAATTAAGAAGTTTCTGGAAGCCTCTAGCACATAGCACTAAAGACATTTTAAAAATATACGAGTGACCCTTTCTTAATAAACTTTAAGTTTGCACGTAACTTCTTCCCACTTTTCATCACGTCATGGTATTACATGAAAAACTGCTACTTTGTGTTTCTTGTACCCAATCAATCACTCTCAATTCACTAACATTTTGTTGTCTGAAAACTCTCAAAAATGCATCTAGTGAAAAACAACCCAAGAGAAACTATTTTTATCACTTTTGTCTAATAATTTCTATATAGGTACTAAAATCCTGAGAATAGCTTCTAGATTCACCTAGAAGCTTTTTGGGTCATTCTAGCTTAAAAATATGCTTGCACAGCTAGGAATTTTAAACATATAAATGGATGACATGTGATAATATAACTGTAGACAATGCATAGACTTTTTTTTTAATCCAATCAGTCACTTTATGTCTTTTGACTGGAGAATTTAATTCATTGACATTCAAAGAGACTTTTGATAGGCATCACTGATGCAATGGACATAAACTTGGGCAAACTCTAGGAGGTGGTGAGGGACACAGAGGCCTGGCATGCTGCTGTCTATGGGGTTGCAAAGAGTTTCAGAAATGATTGGGTGACTGAACAAAACTTGCACTTATTTCCATTTTTGTTACTTGCTTTCTCCTTATTTTTGTAGTTATCTCTCTCTTTGTTCTTCTTTTAGTGTCTTTTTTTTTCCTTTTTATTTTATTTTATTTTTTTATTTTATTTTTTTAATTAGTTGGAGGCTAATTACTTCACAACATTTCAGTGGGTTTTGTCATACATTGACATGAATCAGCCATGGAGTTACATGTATTCCCCATCCCAATCCCCCCCTCCCACCTCCCTCTCCACCCAATTCCTCTGGGTCTTCCCAGTGCACTAGGCCCGAGCACTTGTCTCATGCATCCCACCTAGGCTGGTGATCTGTTTCACTATAGATAATATACATGCTGTTCTTTTGAAACATCCCACCCTCACCTTCTCCCACAGAGTTCAAAAGTCTGTTCTGTACTTCTGTGTCTCTTTTTCTGTCTTGCCTATAGGGTTATCATTACCATCTTTCTAAATTCCATATATATGTGTTAGTATACTGTATTGGTCTTTATCTTTCTGGCTTACTTCACTCTGTATAATGGGCTCCAGTTTCATCCATCTCATCAGAACTGATTCAAATGAATTCTTTTTAATGGCTGAGTAATATTCCATGGTGTATATGTACCACAGCTTCCTTATCCATTCATCTGCTGATGGGCATCTAGGTTGCTTCCATGTCCTGGCTATTATAAACAGTGCTGCGATGAACATTGGGGTGCACGTGTCTCTTTCAGATCTGATTTCCTCAGTGTGTATACCCAGAAGTGGTATTGCTGGGTCATATGGCAGTTCTATTTCCAGTTTTTTAAGGAATATCCACACTGTTTTCCATAGCGGCTGTCCTAGTTTGCATTCCCACCAACAGTGTAAGAGGGTTCCTTTTTCTCCACACCCTTTCCAGCATTTATTGCTTGTAGACTTTTGGATAGCAGCCATCCTGACTGGCGTGTAATGATACCTCATTGTGGTTTTAATTTGCATTTCTCTGATAATGAGTGATGTTGAGCATCTTTTCATGTGTTTGTTAGCCATCTGTATGTCTTCTTTGGAAAATGTCTGTTTAGTTCTTTGGCTCATTTTTTGATTGGGTCTTTTATTTTTCTGGAATTGAGCTGCAGGAGTTGCTAGTATATTTTTGAAATTAATCCTTTGTCTGTTTCTTCATTTGCTATTATTTTCTCCCAATCTGAGGGCTGTCTTTTCACCTTACTTATAGTTTCCTTTGTTGTGCAAAAGCTTTTAAGTTTCATTAAGTCCCATTTGTTTATTATTGCTTTTATTTCCAATATTCTGGGAGGTGGGTCATAGAGGATCCTGCTGTGATTTATGTCGGAGAGTGTTTTGCCTCTGTTCTCCTCTAGGAGTTTTATAGTTTCTGGTCTTACATTTAGATCTTTAACCCATTTTGAGTTTATTTTTGTGTATGGTGTTAGATAGTGTTCTAGTTTCATTCTTTTACAAGTGGTTGACCAGTTTTCCCAGCACCACTTGTTAAAGAGGTGGACCAAGTGGGGTTTATCCCAGGAATGCAAGGATTCTTTAATATCTGCAAATCAATCAATGTAATACACCACATTAACAAATTGAAAGATAAAAACCATATGATTATCTCAATAGATGCAGAGAAAGCCTTTGACAAAACTCAACACTCATTTATGATTATAACTCTCCAGAAAGCAGGAATAGAAGGAACATACCTCAACATAATAAGAGCTATATATGACAAACTCACAGCAAGCATCACCCTCAATGGTGAAAAATTGAAATCATTTCCCCTGAAATCAGGAACAAGACAGGGGTGCCCACTCTCACCACTACTACTTAACATAGTGTCGGAAGTTTTGGCCACAGCAATCAGAGCAGAAAAAGAAGTAAAAGGAATCCAGATAGGAAAAGAAGAAGTGAAACTCTCACTATTTGCAAATGACATGATCCTCTACATAGAAAACCCTAAAGACTCTTCCAGAAAATTACCAGAGCTAATCAATGAATATAGTAAAGTTGCAGGATATAAAATTAACAAACAGAAATCCCTTACATTCCTATATACTAACAATGGAAAAACAGAAAGAGAAATTAAGGAAACAATACCATTCACCATTGCAACTAAAAGAATAAAATACTTAGGAGTATATCTACCTAAAGAAACAAAAGACCTATACATAGAAAACTATAAAACACTGATGAAAGAAATCAAAGAGGACACAAACAGATGGAGAAACATACCGTGTTCATGGATTGGAAGAATCAATATTGTCAAAATGGCTATTCTACCCAAAGCAATCTATAGATTCAATGCAATCCCTATCAAGCTACCAACGGTATTTTTCACAGAACTAGAACAAATAATTTCTCAATTTGCATGGAAATACAAAAACCCTCGAATAGCCAAAGTAATCTTGAGAAAGAAGAATGGAACTGGAGGAATCAACCTGCCTGACTTCAGACTCTACTACAAAGCCACAGTCGTCAAGACAGTATGGTACTGGCACAAAGACAGAAATATAGATCAATGGAACAGAATAGAAAGCCCGGAGATAAATCCATGAACCTATGGACACCTTATCTTTGACAAAGAAGGCAAGGATATACAATGGAAAAAAGATAACCTCTTTAACAAGTGTTCTTCTTTTAGTGTCTTTTCCTGTGGTTTGAGATGGAGAAGGCAATGGCAACCCACTCCAGTACTTTTGCCTGGAAAATACCATGGACAGAGGAGCCTGGTGGGCTGCAGTCCATGGGGGTCAGGAAGAGTTGGACACAACTGAAGCAACTTAGTAGCAGCAGCAGCAGCCTGTGATTTGATGATTTTCTTTAGTGTTATGTTTACATAATTCTTCTCTCTGGTTTTTGTATATACATTACAGGTTTTTATTGTGATTATCACATAGTCCAGATATGTTGGCCTGTAATTCTATCTCTTTCTTTTAAACTGATAATCATTTAGTCAAAACACATTCTAAGAGCTCTACATTTTAATTCCACTCCCATTTTTGTATTTTTCTGCCATATTTTACATCTTTATATCTATCCTTTACCTATTAGTCCTGGGTGCTCATTGGAAGGACTAATGTTGAAGCTGAAACTCCAATACTTTGGCCACCTGGTGCGAAGAGTTGACTCATTGGAAAAGACCCTGATGCTGGGAAAGGTTGAGAGCAGGAGGAGAAGGGGATGACAGAGGATGAGATAGTTGGATGGCATCACCGACTCAATGGACATGAGTTTGAGTAAACTCAGGAGTTGGTGATGGACAGGGAGGCCTGGCATGCTTCGGTTCATGGGGTCACAGAGTCGGACATGACTGAGCAACTTAAGTGAGCTGAACTTACCTAATTACTGTAGTTACAATTGATTTAGCAATTTTATTTTTAGCCTTTGTACTATCTTATTTAAGTGGTTGAATCACTGCCTCTGTGAGGCTGTCATGGCTAATGCCATGACAGGCAGCCTAGATTAGGAGTAGGCCTGGTTTCCTGGAGTAACATAACTATCAGGCCACCTGGAGCCAGCCAATCAACATGTGCCTGCCAAGAAAAAGGGAACCTATCAGGGGAACGCTGAAAGCCCACAAGGATTGGGCCAACAAAAATTGCCTTGCAACTGTGTAACCAATCTGCTTGCGCCAACTACCCAATTGTACCCAATAAATACCCGAGAGAACTGGGGCTTGGGGCCTTTTCATCCTCACACCCTTGGTGAGGGCAGGAGGCCCTGGCTCGAGTCAGTAATAAATTCCCCTGTTGCAAGTTGCATTGTCTCAAGGAGTCTTCTTTCCCGATCGGGGATCCGGACTACAGGCAGAACATCTGGGGGCTCGTCCGGGATCCCTTGACCGGGGAAGAACGCTCTTTGGAACAAAGGGGAAAAAAGACAGGTAATAGCACCGGTGCTCAGGCAGGTCTGGAAAGTCCAGTGTAAATCCAAGGCCCTGCTAGAAGGCAGGAAGGTGTCTGGCGTGAGGGAAACCTTTCCATGAGGGAACGGATTGGCTGTTCTGGCCGGCGTGAGGCCGAGGCCAGCGAGCACGCTGGAAGGCAGCTGGCTCTGCGGGAAGGAGACCTCCTCTCCTAAACCTGAATCTGGGGAACAGTGGACACCATTCAGTAAGGTGACCCTTGTTCCAGAGGATAGGGAGATTCAGGGGGTCCTGCCCCCCAGTTCTGTGTTGTTGGCCAATGTGTGTCTGTCTGTGTGTTTTTTCTATGCCCTTTCGCGTCTGTATAACTGCTGGCATTGTCTCCTGTCTCGTTGTTCTCTGGTATGTCATTGTCTACTTCCTCCTATAAAGCCTTGGAGCCTCATTTCTGTTTCTGAGAGTTTCAGTGAACAGGAAGACAGTTGTCGGGGCAACTGACGAGTCCCGGCCAGGGCTACTCTCTGGCAGATTCTGAAGGCCTCCCAACAAGTCAGCCCCAGTAACGGGAGCCCAAGAGGGTGAAACTCTTTTCTTTTTTCTCATATTCTAAACCGAGAATCTGGCCAAATAAAAACCCGTCTGTGTGGGCACGGGACAGGCACTTAAGAGCCGACAGGGCACCTGCCACTGGAAGACTCCTGTGAAAGGATAAGGGGGTCACGGAACTGGCTAGAAACCCTTAGGGTGCCCGCCCCCAACAAGAAAACTTCCGTGCAACGACTAAGGCACTCAAATAGTTCCACGAAGCATACCACAAGCCCAACCTCCTGGCCACCACCACCCCCGATAGGATTTTTTGGTGGTAATTCTTGGTGACCTTCTTCTGACTCTCGCTATGGGGCAAGGAGAATCTACCCCACTTTCATGACTGATCATTTCTTGGATGTCAGGGCTAGAACATATGATCTGTCGCTACTGGTTAAAAAGAGTAAATTAACAACCTTTTGCTCTGCAGAGTGGCCTGCCTTCCAAGTTGGATGGCCTCCAGAGGGAACTTTTCAACCTTCTATTATTCGGGTGGTGAAAGAGAAAATTATGGCTCCTGATCCCTGGGGCCACCCGGGCCAAGTCCCATATGTTATGGTCTGGCAAGATCTAGTAGAAGATCTGCCTTAATGGTTAAAACCTTTTGTGCACAAACTCCCTGATTCTCCTAATGTACAAGCCCTGGTTATGGAAACCCCCACTCTCCCAGAGGAAGCCAAGAAGAACAAGGGCCCAAAACCGGTCTTGCAGGAATCCTCGTACCCGAACCTGATTGACTTGGAGACGGAAATTAGGCCCCCGCCATATGCCCCTCCTCCGTTACAGGTTCCTCCAGGGGAAAAGAGCCCCCCCCCCCCCCCGATGAATCAGAAGGGATAAGGGAACCCCGACCCCGGAGAAGAAATAGAGGAAATAGGGGTGAGCAGGATCATGGGGACCCAGAGTTACCTTCATCTACTGTACAGGCACTCCCCGTCGTGGGACCAGCTAACCCGGACGGAGAGTGAACCTATCAGTACTGGCCCTTTTCCACGAGTGATCTGTATAATTGGAAAACCCAAAATCCTCCTTTTTCGGAGAAACCCCAAGGCCTCATTGACCTCTTAGATTCCATTTTGTTCACTCATAACCCCACCTGGGATGATTGTCAGCAGCTGTTGCAGGTGCTCTTCACCATGGAAAAAAGGGAGCGAATCCTGGCAGAGGCGCGGAAACGGGTCCCGGGTATCAACGAGGATACCACCCTCCAGAAGGATGACAAAGATGGATGGTACCAAGATCAAAACAACAACCTGATATTGCCTGCCATCCTGGGTCATCACCTATGTGAACACCTGCACACAACTACACACTTGGGGGAGAAAAAGACCTTGACACTTCTCCAGACGGCCTGCCTGAGGTTCCCTCGACAAAATGCAACTGTACGAGAGATAATCCAGGCTTGCAAAGCATGCTAGCTGATGAGGACAGGGAAAAGGCAGCACACTGGAATGAGGTACTGAGGGGAAGAGCCAGGGCAACACTGGGAGATAGATTTCACTGAGGTAAGACCAGGCAAGTACGGGTATCGCTATCTGTTGGTTCTGGTAGATACCTTCTGGGGGGGGGGGGTAGAAGCCTTCCCCACTAAGGGAGAGACAGCAACAGTGGTTGCTAAAAAGATCTTAGAAGAGATAGTGCCTAGGTAAGGGCTGCCAGTGACTATGGGCTCTGATAACGGACCTGCCTTTGTGAGCCAGATTGTACAAGGGCTGGCCCAAGCTCTGGGGACAAAATGGACGTTACATTGTGAATATAATCCCCAGAGCTCAGGACAGGTTGAGAGAATGAATCGGACCCTAAAAGAAACTCTGACAAAGTTGGCAATAGAGACTGGTGGGGACTGGGTGACCCTCCTTCCCTTCACACTCTTTCGAGCGAGTAACACCCCTTATAAGCTGAATCTTACCCCTTTTGAGATTCTGTATGGAAGACCCCCTCCTGTGTGTCCTATATTCGAGGGAAAATGCCTACCACCCCCTACCTTGGGACAATTCCAGCAAACACTGATGGCATTAAGTAAGGTGCATAGCCATGTTTGGAAATTGATTCGAGAGATACACGAGGGTCCAAGCAAGGGGACCATCCCCTCACATAATATTGGCCCGGGTGATTGGGTTTGGGTAAAACGACACCAATCTAAAGCATTAGAACCTAGATGGAAAGGCCCTCATGTTGTTCTTCTTACTACTCCTACTGCTGTTAAGGCCGACGGAATTGGGCCCTGGGTTTAGTGCAATCACGTGCGGCAAGCCACCCCGGAAGAACAGGAGAAGGCACAAGCAGAATGGGAGGCAAGACCTCACCCGTCAAATCCTTTGAAACTGAAACTTGTACGACGGGAGCCCTCTTAACCATCCTGCTGATAACAGTTTTCATCGGCCCAGGAGCAACCAGCCACAACCCCCATCAGCCAGGTAACCTGACTTGGGTGATCTACAATCCTGAGACTGGAGAAGGGCTTAATTCGAGCTCCAGCATGGCCCCCAAAGGGACATGGTGGCCAGTACTGACCTTTGATTTGTGCGTGCTGGTGGCTGACGGTAATGGGTTTGGTCCCCACCAACTGACCAAGTTCTTTGCCCACGGCTCTTTCGGTCTGTTCACCCATAACTGTGAGCGAAAAGGCCCACAGTACTACGAACAGGTGCCTGTCTATGTCTGCCCGGGGGGAGGAAGGGATCGGAACCAAATTGAAAAATGTGGGGGAGTTGACTCTTTTTATTGCGCCGCTTGGGGTTGCAAAAAGAGCTGCAACCAAGGTTAGACCCATCGGGTCAATATAGGGTAAAACGAGAACCAGTCACTGCCCTGACTTTAGCAGTCCTATTGGGTGCTATAGGAACGGGAAGTGGGATCGCAGCCTTAACGTTGCAAGATAAACAGTATAATCAATTAAGGGCTGCAATAGATGAAGATATTGAACAACTCGAGAAGTCCATTTCACACCTCCAAGAATCCTTGATCTCCTTGGCTGAAGTAGTGTTACAGAATAGGAGAGGTTTAGATTTGTTGTTTCTGCAACAAGAGGATTATGTGCCGCACTGGGAGAAGAATGCTGTTTCTATATCAACCATTCAGGGGTGGTACAAAAATCTCTCCAGAAAGTAAGAGAGAGACTAGCCCAGCAGAAGAGAGAACGAGAAGCCCAACAAGGCTGTTTTTTTTTTTTTTTTTTTTTTTTTTTTAATTTTTTTATTAGTTGGAGGCTAATTGCTTCACAACATTTCAGTGGGTTTTGTCATACATTGATATGAATCAGCCATAGATTTACACTTATTCCCCATCCCGATCCCCCCTCCCATCTCCCTCTCCACCCGATTCCTCTGGGTCTTCCCAGTGCACCAGGCCAGAGCACTTGTCTCATGCATCCCACCTAGGCTGGTGATCTGTTTCACTATAGATAATATACATGCTGTTCTTTTGAAACATCCCACCCTCACCTTCTCCCACAGAGTTCAAAAGTCTGTTCTGTATTTCTGTGTCTCTTTTTCTGTTTTGCATATAGGGTTATCGTTACCATCTTTCTAAATTCCATATGTATGTGTTAGTATACTGTATTGGTCTTTATCTTTCTGGCTTACTTCACTCTGTATAAGGGGCTCCAGTTTCATCCATCTCATTAGGACTGGTTCAAATGAATTCTTTTTGACGGCTGAGTAAAATTCCATGGTGTATATGTACCACAGCTTCCTTATCCATTCATCTGCTGATGGGCATCTAGGTTGCTTCCATGTCCTGGCTATTATAAACAGTGCTGCGATGAACATTGGGGTGCACGTGTCTCTTTCAGATCTGGTTTCCTCAGTGTGTATGCCCAGAAGTGGTATTGCTGGGTCATATGGCAGTTCTATTTCCAGTTTTTTAAGGAATCTCCACACTGTTTTCCATAGTGGCTGTACTAGTTTGCATTCCCACCAACAGTGTAAGAGGGTTCCCTTTTCTCCACAGCCTCTCCAGCATTTATTGCTTGTAGACTTTTGGATAGCAGCCATCCTGACTGGTGTGTAATGGTACCTCATTGTGGTTTTGATTTGCATTTCTCTAATAATGAGTGATGTTGAGCACCTTTTCATGTGTTTGTTAGCCATCTGTATGTCTTCTTTGGAGAAATGTCTGTTTAGTTCTCTGGCCCATTTTTTGATTGGGTCATTTATTTTTCTGGAATTGAGCTGCAGGAGTTGCTTGTATATTTTTGAGATTAATCCTTTGTCTGTTTCTTCATTTGCTATTATTTTCTCCCAATCTGACGGCTGTCTTTTCACCTTACTTATAGTTTCTTTTGTAGTGCAAAAGCTTTTAAGTTTCATTAGATCCCATTTGTTTAGTTTTGCTTTTATTTCCAATATTCTGGGAGGTGGGTCATAGAGGATCTTGCTGTGATTTATGTCGGAGAGTGTTTTGCCTATGTTCTCCTCTAGGAGTTTTATAGTTTCTGGTCTTACATTTAGATGTTTAATCAATTTTGAGTTTATTTTTGTGTATGGTGTTAGAAAGTGTTCTAGTTTCATTCTTTTGCAAGTGGTTGACCAGTTTTCCCAGCACCACTTGTTAAAGAGGTTGTCTTTTTTCCATTGTATATCCTTGCCTCCTTTGTCAAAGATAAGGTGTCCATAGGTTCGTGGATTTATCTCTGGGCTTTCTATTCTGTTCCATTGGTCTATATTTCTGTCTTTGTGCCAGTACCACACTGTCTTGATGACTGTGGCTTTGTAGTAGAGTCTGAAGTCAGGCAGGTTGATTCCTCCAGTTCCATTCTTCTTTTTCAAGATTACTTTGGCTATTCGAGGTTTTTTGTATTTCCATACAAATTGTGAAATTCTTTGGTCTAGTTCTGTGAAAAATACCGTTGGTAGCTTGATAGGGATTGCATTGAATCTATAGATTGCTTTGGGTAGAATAGCCATTTTGACAATATTGATTCTTCCAATCCATGAACACGGTATGTTTCTCCATCTGTTTGTGTCCTCTTTGATTTCTTTCATCAGTGTTTTAAGGAAACAATACCATTCACCATTGCAACAAAAAGAATAAAATACTTAGGAGTATATCTACCTAAAGAAACAAAAGACCTATACATAGAAAACTATAAAACACTGATGAAAGAAATCAAAAAGGCTGGTTTGAATCTTGGTTTCAGCAATCCCCCTGGTTGACCACTTTGATTTCCACCCTCCTGGGTCCACTCATAATATTAATATTGTTACTGACCTTTGGTCCATGCATTTTAAACCTTCTGGTCTCATTTATTAGGGAGCGCCTAAATACCATCCAAATTATGGTGTTGAGACAACAATATCAGCCAATTTCACAGGGTGGAGAGAAGGATTCCTCTACAAAAGTACAAAGACAGGGGGGAAATGTGAGGCTGTCATGGCTAACACCATGACAGGCAGCCTAGATTAGGAGTAGGCCTGGTTTCCCGGGGTAATATAATTATCAGGCCTCCTGGAGCCAGCCAATCAACATGTGCCTACCAAGAAAAAGGGAACCTATCAGGGGAAAGCTGAAAGCCCACAAGGATTGGGCCAACAAAAATTGCCTTGCAAATGTGTAACCAATCCGCTTGCACCAACTACCTGATTGTACCCAATAAATACCGGAGAGAACTGGGGCTCGGGGCCTTTTCGTCCTCACACCCTTGGTGAGGGCGGGAGGCCCTGGCTCGAGTCAGTAATAAATTCCCCTATTGCAAGTTGCATTGTCTCGAGGAGTCTTCTTTCCCGATCGGGGATCCGGACTACGGGCAGAACACCTCTACTATAGACCTGCCTTTACCAGTGGAATTTTTCTCTTCCTAATATTTCTTATTTCTTGTTGCAGTCTTTCCTTGTTTCACTTTAAGAAGGCTCTCTAACACTTTGTACAGTGACGTTAGTACTGATAAACTCTTTTAGTTTTTGCTTGTCTGAGCATTCCCTTATGTTTCCTTCATTTCTAAATGATAACCTTTCTGGGTAGAGTATCTTAAGTTATAGCACGCATGCGTGTATGCTAAGTCACTTCAGTTATGTCCAACTCTTTGTGATCACATGGACTGTAGCCTGCCAGACTCCTCTGCACATGAGATTTTTCCAGGTAAGAGTATTGGAGTGGGTTTCCATGCCCTCCTCCAGGGAATCTTCCCAACCCAGGGATCAAACCTGTGTCTCTTACATCTCCTTCACTGGCAGACGAGTTCTTTACTTTACTACTAGAGCCACCTGGTAGATTTTTGTTGTTCCTTTCAGCACTTTGAATATGTTATGCCATTCCCTTTTGAACTTAAAAGTTTCTACTGAAAACTCAGCTGATAGCCTTGTGGGGGTTCCTTTGTATGGGACTCAGTTTTTCTCACACTGCTTTTAGAATTCTCTGCCTTTCATATTTTCCATTTTAATTATACTATGCCTTGGTGCAGGTATCTTTGAGTTCATCTTTTTTTTGAGATCTCTGTTCTTCTTATAACTGGATATCTGTTTTACTTCAGGTTCATGAAATCATCAAACATAATTTCATCCCTTCTGAGATCCTTATAATGTGAACATTAGTAGAACTGATGCTGTCTCAGAGGTCACTTAAACTTTTTTCTTTTTTTCTTTTTGCTGTTCTGATTGCCTGGTTTCCATTATTCCATCTTTCTGATGGCTTATGTGTTCTTCTGTATCACTTAATATGCTGTTAGTTCCCTCTTTTGTAATTTTTTTTTTTAATTTCAATTACTGTATTCTTGAGTTCTGACAGGTTTTTAAATTTTCTATATTTTTGAAATTCTCACAGTGTTCATTTATTCCTTTCTCCAGTTCAACTGGCATTCTTATTACTATTGATTTGGATTCTTTATCAGGTAAATTATTTACCTCTGTTTTATCAGTTTTTTTTTTTTCTTGCTTTTTCATTTAACTCATATTTATCTTTTGTTTACCTTTCTCTATCTTTATGAAATTGGGTGAAACAGTTATCTATCCTTGTCTTGAAACTGCTACCTACTCAAGGCTTCCCTGATAGCTCAGTTGGTAAAGAATCCGCCTGCATTGCAGGAGACCCCGGTTCCATTCCTGGGTCGGGAAGATCCGCTGGAGAAGGGATAGGCTACCCACTCCAGTATCCTGGCCTGAAGAATTCCAAGGACCGAATAGTCCACGGAGTCGCAAAGAGTTGGACACGACTGAGCGACTTTCACGATTCTGGTCTTAAAGGCATCTTCCTGTGTGAAGTGTGCCTATTCAGTCTGTGTGTGCCCAGTGGCTTTGGCGGGAGACCTGGAGCCAAAGCGAGCACCAGCTGCATCTTCCCTCAGGGTGTGCTGGCGGCCACCGTCTTGGTGGGAGGTAGAACTGGGGTCAGAGAGCTTGCAGCTAGAGCCACGTGCAATACAGTGCTTCTCCCAGCTCAGTGGGTCTATCTCCATTTGGGCCCCAATTCTGGGGCAGGAGCTCTAAGGGTGTTGGGTTTCTCCTAGACTGCTAGGCGCTGCACTTCTGTGCTCCTTTCACTTTCTTCTTCTTGTGCACACCGTGGTTAGAGGCTGGGTCAGATCCAGAGAGACTGGTGCAGCATCGCTGAGCTGGCCCCGGCCGCGTTCAGTAAGTGTGCATGGAGACTTAAACCACAGTGACCGTCTCCACCCTGGAGCCACCTTAGCTCCCTCGAGTGTGTACACCGACACACGGCTAACAGTGGCTGCCTCAGCCCTGGTCAGACGCAGGGAAGGAGTCCCAGCTGACTCCATTCCATCCAAGTGTGTGCAGTCTCCTTGAAAACACCCTTTCTGCTAGTTAGGATCAGAATAAGAGGGTCTGGAGTAAAGAGTCTAATGTGGGCTGGGAGGGGCTTCCCAGGCGGCACTAGCGGTAAAGAACCCATCTGCCAGAGCAGATGGCAAGAGCCACGGGCTCCGTCCCTGGGCTGGGAAGATCCGCTGGAGGAGGGCATGGCAACCCACTCCAGTGTTCTTGCCTGGAGAATCCCATGGGAGGAGGAGCCTGGCAGGTGATGGTCCATGGGGTCGCAAACAGTCATGCACACAAGCATGTACACACGTGGGCTGGGTGGCATGCTGGCTTTGCCTGGGTATCTAGCAGAACCCCAGAGAGTTTTCAGCCTGC
This sequence comes from Cervus elaphus, assembly GCF_910594005.1. Taxonomy (NCBI): domain Eukaryota; kingdom Metazoa; phylum Chordata; class Mammalia; order Artiodactyla; family Cervidae; genus Cervus; species Cervus elaphus. Next base: position 7,534,042 of record NC_057844.1, on the reverse strand, counting down.
TGTGGCAGAGAGTAGATAGGTCTGTGCACGCATTCTTTTTTTTTTTTTTTTTTCATTTATTTTTACTAGTTGGAGGCTAATTACTTTACAATATTGTAGTGGTTTTTGTCATACACTGACATGAATCAGCCATGGATTTACACGTATTCCCCATCCCGATCCCCCCTCCCACCTCCCTCTCCACCAGATCCCTCTGGGTCTTCCCGGTGCACCAGGCCCGAGCACTTGTCTCATGCATCCAACCTGGGCTGGTGATCTGTTTCACCCTAGATAATATACGTTTCAATGCTGTTCTCTCGAAACATCCCACCCTCGCCTTCTCCCACAGAGTATATACTAACACATATATATGTGCATGCATTCTTGAAGAGTAGAGATTCAGTTTCTTATAGCTCTCCGGGAGGCCTCACTGGTTTTTAAGCCAGTAAGGGGGCTCATCTCACCTCTGTCAGATCCAGGTCTGAGGTGTCCAATATGTGACTCAAACCCCTCACTCCCCAAGCCTATAATACTCCTTTCCTCTTCTGTGTCCCCCAGGAGAGGTATGGTCCTAATCAGATTGACGTTTGTCACTTTCCACCAGACTGCATGTCAAGGTTTCTTTTTATTCTAGTTGCAGGAAAGCTATCCTGCTAGTCCCCAGGACAGTTTCAATGGGAGTCACTCTTAGCTGTACTATTGACATTTTCAGGAGAGGCTGTGAGCCCAGCAACCTCCTTACTGGGCCATCTTAATCTCTGAGCCTAATCTACCTAACCTAACTTTACTTCATCTCTGAACCTATCCACCTTAGGTGTAAGGTGGATACTTAAACACCTAACATATCATGGATAATTCAATTAATTTATAGTATACATATCTTGCAATATACATGTTTACATATATCATGCTATATATGCACATATGTAACACACATTTTAACATGTAATCCATAATTCAAATGCTCCCTATGACTTTGATGAGCAAAAATGAAGACAGTACCTGCATGGTATCCAGAACGCATTTTATAAAGAAGCAATTCACAATCCAGTTCTCTCCGAAACAAAATGTCAACTTTTTGACTGGTCCGGTAGCATAAATCAGAAAGAACTCATGTAGTCTTAAGCTATAATGGAAATGCATTGAATGTAACTGATGAGTGGCTGACTGAGTATACATATCTATAAAAGCAATTTAAGTGTTGAAACAGATTTCTTGGAATCCCTTAGAGGACAGAATTATTTTCTATATATTTTGAAAATTACCTTTGAAACAAATGATGGAACAGAAAACAGCAACAAAACACTGCAGATATGTTTCCTCCATGCAACTATTTGAACAATGTTTCTGAAATACACACACTTGTATTTTATCCTTTTCATTTCTTTGATCTTCATAGCTTCATAGTATGAGAATGAATAGGCATATCTGTTTATCTATCTCTGGTTGTTTATAAACTCTGTATTCATATTGTATGACATATATGGACAAACATACACATGTTTCTTTAGAAAAGAAACATATTAAATATCTTTACACTCAGCCTACACACAGATGCATGTATGCAACAGGGGGTAGGGTATCACATTTGGGAAGGAATATAAATATATCAGGTCAACATGTGCCCAGAAGGAATAGTATCACCCAAGTTATTGAAAATAAGGACCCATAACCATTATTACCATGCATACTGTAGATAATAAATATAATGAGAATATATATGCTTTCATATTTTTTCCTTCAGTGTTCTTAGTTACCTTGGAATTGACATGTACATGTTGCTATTTGATTTTAACTAAGCAGTACATTTAAAATTTTACATATAGATAGAATATGTCAGCAAAGCTTTATATACTTGCTTTCTGCCTTTTAACAGTATAGTACCTATAATTTATATCTTACATATGTCTTCTTTACTATCAGAATTAAATTTCAGCTTAACTGTGAGAATGTTCCCTGTGTTCCAGATTCTGTCTCGTTATGAAGTTTCACAATTTTGAAGTAGATTTATGGATATAAAATTAGACAATGCTATTAATACATTCAAATATGAATTTTTAAAATGATTTTTAATAGGCAAAATTAGTGGATGTGGACTAACTATATCAATTCTTAGGACTGATGACAAGTGAACATTTATCTTTTTAGTCTTGGGATATCATTAACATAAAGTTAATGTATCATATGAACTGGCTTGACTTGTTCTGCATTCAGTAGCTCATCGAGAGCCTAATATCAGTGTATTACTGTTGTTATTGTAGAGTACTTATGTATGGTATATCAAGGTCAAAGATTAAATCTGAGAAATAACCATGGGCTCTTAGAGCTATTAGACTAACATTTGTTTAAAAGAGAGATTTAAGAGAAAAGTAAAATTAGTGTTGGTTAGAAATCCATACAAAGTATCCTTAAAATAATCATTTATTTAGTTAATTAGATATAATCAAGTGATGTTTATTGATAATTTAATGATGAGACTAAAAATATTTTTATTGCAATTATAAGATGTTAACAAGAGAAAATTAATGATATAAAACATTGATTTGCATGTTATCTGAGACTATGCAATAACATAATACAAATACCTAATTCTTTCTAGAAAGAAGTAAAAAATATCTCTAAGGATGCATAAACATAAACATGTAAAATAAAAAATGCTTAGTAAAGACCAAATAAAAAATAGATTCATTTCAATTGCAATGCAAGTGAAAGTGAAACAATCAGTTTTCTCATTCCATGCATTTTATTTGAATAAAAAACAGCTGAAGAATAAATTTCTTCCTGTGCAAACTACATACTGAGAATGCTCATCTTTCATGATCCACTATGATGCAACCTATGATATCTATTATGTGTTTCTTATAGAACTTTATATTTTCTAATTTAAATTAATCTTATCCCTATTGACTTACCACTCTAGGTTCTCAGAAGTGTTGAGACCAAATTCTGCCATTCTGCTCCTGATATTCTATTGCTAACCTGAAAATTGTACCATAAATGCTTCTTTCCTAGTCATAATTAAGTGTTAATTGAGCAGGACAAGGAGCAGGAATGTCTATAGCACATCACTAGATGTGTTTGCTGGGTTCACATAAGTCTAGTTTCTTTTGCTAATCTATAAGTTAATATATTGATTGTAATTTTAATTTTTATTTCTTTATTATTAGTGAGAGGAACACATTTTCACATATTTAAGGACCTTTATTATATGTTTTGAAAAGTGGCTATTCATTACATTTATCGTGTTTTCTATCTTTTTTTTTTTATTTCTCACCAATCTTTTAAGATTCCTTTGAGACTTTCATCTATTGAAGTGAAAATGAAAGTGAAAGTCACTCAGTCCTGTCAGACTCTTTGTGACCCTAGAGCATGGAATTCTCTAGGCAGGAATACTGGAGTGGGTAGCCTTTCCCTTCTCCAGGTGATCTTCCCAACCCAGGGATTGAACCCAGGTCTCCTGTACTGCAGGTGGATTCTTTACCAGCTGAACCACAAGGAAGCCTTTCATCTATTAGATATTTCAAATGTTTCCCTCCAGTTTGCTTGTTATGTTTCTGTTTTTAAACGATTTATACATTGCTTTTATTTTTCAAATGTTTTGGTCTACCTATTCATTTGTTATAATTTCACTTTTTTGACTACAGGGCTTTCATAGTAACCTAAGTCCTTCTTACAACTCAATTATAGAACTTAACAATTGTAGACCTTTTAGTTGTAGACCTCAACAAGTCAGCAATAATTTTGTACTACTGCAAAACTACTACTCCTCCTAAACTTTGGAGTATGCAGGCAAAGCTTTTGGAAATGCAGGCAATGTTTACTGAACTTGGAAATCCAGGATATTCAATTTTTTATTTTCTTTCTTGATATTTTATATTCTCATCATGGAGAAAGAAAAAAGCTTTCAAAAAAGCTACACTTGAATTAAAAGAGTAAGTTCAGAGCTTTGGAGAAATGAAACAGAACTGCTAAAGAAATATATCCATGCCTGTGGACTCTGTAGTATCTGACTCTTTGTGACCCCCATGGACTTTCATTCTGTCCATAGAATTTTCCAGGCAAGAATAGTGGACTGGTTTGCCATTTTCTCCTCCAGGGATCTTCCCTATCCAGGGAATGAACCCTTGTCTTCTGCACTGTAGATGGATTCTTTACCTCTAAACCACCTGGAAAGAAAGGCACAAACAAAGGAAATAAATCAATAAATCACCTGAAAGTCAAAATTAGGAAGAAAGAAAATTGAGAAGGCTCAGGGGATGCTCTTCAAAAATATAATTACAAATTTGAATTGAGTAACACTACTAAGATTTGTTTTTCAGTGTCTTAGTATTTACCATAAATAAATAACAGCCTATGTCAAAAATTAAAGGCTGGCCTTTTGATATCTATTATATATTTGCTAATCTAATAGCCAATGTAGGACACACCCAGGTATCCTTCATTTTGAGAATAAATAAAAAATGTTATGTTCTTTTGTTGGAAGAAAAAAAAAAAAAAAAGTCAACATGCAAAACCAATTTATGAGAGGGGAAAAAAAAAAATCAGACAGTGGCTGCCTCTGTTTATTGAGGGTAGAAACTGTCTGAAAAGGGACAGAAGGGAAGTTTCTGTATTTATATTGTGGTAGAAACCAGCATTTTTGTATTCAAATATGCATGTATTTTATTTGCCAAAAGTTAGCAAATGTACAAATACATTTGTGAATCTCATTGATGGTAAAATATTGATTGAAAAGAAGTATAGTAAAGTAATGCTTAAAATTCTCCAAGCCAGGCTTCAGCAATAAGTGAACCGTGAACTTCCAGATGTTCAAGCTGGTTTTAGAAAAGGTAGAGGAACTAGAGATCAAATTGCCAACATCCGATGGATCGTCAAAAAAGCAAGAGTTCCAGAAAAACATCTATTTCTCCTTTATTGACTATGCCAAAGCCTTTGACTGTGTAGATCAGAACAAATTGTGGAAAATTCTGTAGGAGATGGGAATACCAGGCCACCTGACCTGCCTCTTGAGAAACCTGTATGCAGGTCAGGAAGCAACAGTTAGAACTGGACATGGAACAACAGACTGATCCCAAATAGGAAAAGGAGTACGTCAAGGCTGTATTTTGTCACCCTGCTTATTTAACTTATATGCAGAGTACATCATGAGAAACACTGGGCTGGAAGAAGCACAAGCTGGAGTCAATATTGCTGGGAGAAATATCAATAACCTCAGATATGCAGGTGACACCACCCTTATGGCAGAAAGTGAAAAAGAACTAAAGAGTCTCTTGGTGAAAGTGAAAGTGGAGAGTGAAGAATTTGGCTTAAAGCTCAACATTCAGAAAACTAAGATCATGACAACCAGTCCCATCCTTTCATGGGAAATAGATGGGGAAACAGTGGAAACAGTGGATGATTTTCTTTTCTGGGCTCGAAAATCACTGCAGATGGTGACTGCAGCCATGAAATTAAAAGATACTTACTCCTTGGTAGGAAAGTTATGACCAACCTAGACAACATATTAAAAAGCAGAGATATTACTTTGCTAACAAAGGTCCATCTAGTCAGGCTATGGTCTTCCCAGTGATCATGTATGGATGTGAGAGTTGGACTATAAAGAAAGCTGAGTGCCAAAGAATTGATGCTTTTGAACTGTGGTGTTGGAGAAGACTCTTGAGAGTCCCTTGGATGCATGGAGATCTAACCAGTCCATCCTAAAGGAAATCAGTCCTGGGTATTCACTGGAAGGACTGATGCTGAAGTTGAAGCTCCAGTACTTTGGCCACCTGACTCATTTTGAAAAGACCCTGATGCTGGGAAAGACTCAGGGCAGGAGGAGAAGGGGACGAGAGAGGATGAGATGGTTGGATGGCATCACCCACTCAATGAACATGAGTTTAAGTAAACTCCTGGAGTTGATGATGGACAGGGAGGCCTGGTGTGCTGCAGTCCATGAGGTTGCAAAGAGTCAGACATGACTGACTGGTTGAACTAAACTGAACATCTGCAATATATAGTTCACACGCAAGAGTTGTGTCCCTTTATTTATTCATTTCATTTCCATTTCTTAATTATAAAAATTAGAACTAGTACAGGTAGGTGAATTCTTACCCTCAACCAGTAACATTTTATAGAAAAGTTAAAATTGGGGCTTATAATTGGGGCTTAAAAAAGTAATGTCCACTTTTGGGGCTTCCCAAGTGGCGCTAGTGGTTAATAATATAGGAGATGTAAGAGATGTAGGTTTGATCCCTGCATTGGGATGATCCCCTGGAGGAGGACATGGCTACCCACTCCAGGATTCTTGTCTGGAGATTCCCATGGACTGAGGAGCCTGGAGGGCTACCTCAAAGAATCAGACACAATTGAAGTGACTTAGTAGGCACACATACCCTGTCCATTTTTTATATATAAAGGGCAAAGGATCTCGGATGTGAACATTTTATATGTTCTATTAACTGATTCAATGCTATTGACTTCCTTCATAGCTCAGTTGGTAAAAAAAATCCTCCTGCAATGCTGGAGACCTGGGTTTGATTCCTAGGTTGGGAAGATCTCCTAGAGAAGGAAATAGCACCCACTCCAGTGTTCTTGCCTTGGAAATCCCATGGACAGAGGAACCTGGCGGGCTACAGTCCATGGGGCCGTAAGAGTCGGACACAACTTACTGACTAAACCACCACCATTAACTGATTCTGCATTTTGCATGTGTTATATAGGATATATTGGCCAGATATTTAGAAAAGCCATCATTTTATTTCCATTTATTTACAAAGAAAATAATGCCATGGACATTTTGCAACCTATCTCTTTGCCTTTATCTCATTGCTTTCTACTAATATTTTTTTTTCCTTTGTAAAGGATTTAAACTCTTCTGCTGACATCTGAAAGATAAATAGATGTGGCACATCAAACAAAGGTCAGAGAAAGCAGAGGAAATAGGAGGTTCAAGAAAACAGACGGTTGGAAATACATGGCCTAATATAAAAAGAATACCCATTTAAACACTGTTGGAAGATGAGGTGCAATTGAAAGCATGATAAGGAGGAACACAGAAGAGATGGTTGGGAGCAAAATTTCAGCGTATGATATAATAAGTGCTATTTCAGAAGCTGAGAAAAAAACAATTATTGAAATGCAGAGAGGGAACTGGTTAATGCTGGCAGTCATGTTCGATTTTTTGCAGCCCCATGGACTGTAGCCCACAAGGCTCCTCTGTCCATGGGATTATTCCAGGCAAGAATACTGGAGTGGGTTGCTGTTTCCTTCTCCAGGGAATCTTTCCAACCCAGGGACTGAACCCATGTCTCTTGTGTCCCCTTCATTGGCTGCGCTATGCTTAATTGCTCAGTCATGTCCGACTCTTTGTGACCCCGTGGACTCTAACGCACCAGGCTCCTCTGTCTGTGGAATTCTCCAGGCAAGAATACTGGAGCAAGTTGCCATTTCCTCCTCCAGGAGATCTTCCTGCCCCAGAAGTCGAAACTGCAATTCCTGTGTCTCCTGCACTGCAAGCAGATTCTTTACCACTAATGCAATTTGGGAATCCTACTAGGAGTTACTAAAGAGAGAACCTTGTGCTAGGTTTTACAGAGGAGAGTTTCCTTCTGTTTGATCCCTGCTAATTCCTTGCTTGTCTAGCAACTCCTCAAGTACTCTGAGAGATGGAAAGGAGAGAACTTTTACTTTTCTTGGGTCTTCCTGAAATTGGGGAAATGATATTGAATGGAAAGGATAGGAAAATGTGGTATTAAAATGCATAACAAATGTTATGACTTTAGTTTTTAATCTCCTTTATTGGTTGAACAATACATAAAAATTAATGGAGAAGATTTCTAGATTTAAGTGTATGGATTTCCTCGAGAAGTAAACTTTGGACACATCACAAGTTGACTTACAAACCACAACAATGAAATGTTTTGGTTTCCTAGTATATATAAAAGGTACGTTTGGACTTTCCTGTCGGTGCCCTGATTAAGACTCCATGATTCCAGTTCAGGGGTCATTGGTTCAATCTCTGGTGGGGGAACAAAGATCCCACATGCCATGAGGCATTGTCAAAAACAAGCAAACAAAAAAGTTATGTTTATACTGTATTGTAGTCTTGTAAGTGTGCCGTAGTGTTATGTCTAAAAAACAAACTTTAAAAATCTGCATTAATTTTAAAACAAAGCTTTTAGAAGAATGGTATCAATAGACTTGCTCATTGCAGAGCTGGCACATCTTCAAATTGCAATATCTGCAAAGTGCAATAAAATGAAGTAAGCTTATATTCGAATTCTCCGAAGTCATATAACACATTTTGAGACTACTCGCCAAGTGTATTCTATCACGTTTTGAATTATGTAGTGTAGATTTGATAAAAATGCATTAGAACATTCTTATTTTTGCTTCATTAAAATACCCATGAAGATGTTATAGTTCAGTCCCTTTTCACGGTAGTTTGAATACCAATGTTGTGATGTTGCGTTAGTTGGAATAGTTTCTGAACACTGTATATTCTAGTTGAATAAATGTACACATGTTCACTCCTTTTAATATCAGCTGATATAAAAATAAATTATATATTTTGGCATATTTAGTGATCTAATAAAGCATTCATAAAATTTTGCTTAAAATTCAAGTTGTTCCATAACCTTAACTAAAATAATTGAATTATATCTTAAACTTTTAATGTTCTCAACTCCCTAAAAGAAAATGTATTAGTTCTTGCAGCAACAAAATAGTTCACAAGGTGTGTTTTTCCTACAGTTTTCAAAATTACCTTCTTGAAATTCTAAGGAGGTTACAAGTCATATTTGAGTAATTTCAATATATTTCTTTTTCTTGTGTTTCCTCAAATGACTTCTTACAAAATTAAATATAGCATAGAAACACATTCTAAGCACTAAACAATTCCATTGTTACTGAAAATAATTTGAAAATAATTTTAAATGATAATTTCAGAAAGATTCAAAAAAGTTATCATATCGTAAATATAAAAGAAAAATAGTACTAAGATCTGCAGGCAAAAAGAGAAGAAAAATGGACTTCTCATGTTGACCAGTGGTTAAGAATCTGCCTGTCAGTTCAGGGGACACAGATTTGATCCCTGGTCCAGGAAGATCCCACATGCCGCTGGGCAACAAAGCTCCTGTGTCAAAACTGCTGAGCCCACACACTGCAACTAGTGAAGCCTGAAGACCTTGAGCCCATGCTCTGCAACATGGCAAGCCATCACAGAGTAGCCTGTGCACCGCACCGGAGAGTCATGCACCCCACTTGCTGCATATAGAGAAAGCCTGAATGCAGCAATGAAGATCCAGTGCAACCAAAAATAAATAAATACATACAAATATTTTTAAAAGAGGCAGAAGAAAAAAAAAATACTAATACTAAACTATGTACACTGATGAAATGCAGAAAACGGTTAAGGAAAATAAAATTGATTGGGGGGCTTTTATTTTTCCTTCTGTTACAATTAGTGAGTGTAAAAGAATACCGTGGTATATGTCACTGTGCATATTTGATTGTTTTGTAGTTGAAATTGGAACTATATAAAATTATAGTAATCTGTGAGAGAACTTTGTTTTCACCAAATATTTCACTGACGTTATTGACTTGTGTGCTCAATCTCTCAGTTGTGTCTGACTCTGCAACCTCATGGACTGTAGCCCGCCAGTCTCTTCTGTCCATGGGGTTCTCCAAGCAAGAATACTGTAGGGGCCTGTCATGCCCTTCTCCAGGAGATCTTCCCAACCCCAGGATCGAACCTGCATCTCTTGAGTCTCCTGCATTGGCAGGCGGATTATTTACCAGTGAGCCACTATATGTTCAAAATTGTTCTGTCCTTTACATATTATGATGATACTGGAGGTTAGGATTTAATTAAATTTAATAACTCTTTTAGCCTAAAAATAATAATGTGTAGGAACAGTCATAATATATATTAATAATCAGAATCAATTTGTGCTAGAAAGACTGTCTCTTTCTAGCTAGGAAGACTGTCTCTTGCCTAGTGGACAAACCCCTTTGGTACTCCTCTTATTAACCCTGCTTCTTAGAGTTCTTGTTTCTCTGTAATCTCCATCTGAGGGTATATTCTGTCTTTTTGATACTAGCCATGGGAAAACTATGAGGTGATATCTCACTGTAGTTTTGATTTGAAATTCCTTGATGATTAGTGATGTTGAATACCTTTTCACAAACCTATTGGCCATCTGTATGTCTTCTTTGAACAAACATCTATGTGCATTATCAGAAAATTTTTAAAATTAGGCTGTTTATCTTTTTGTGGTTGAATTATTTGAGTTCCTTATGTATTTTAGCTATTAATTCTTTATCAGATAGATATATTTTTTACAAGTATAGATTTCATTTTGTTAATGGCTTTCTATTATTCTATGATATTTTATAGCTTGATGCAATTCCACTTTTTTCTTTTTGGCTTTTATTGTCTGGGTTTTTAATACCAAATCCAAAAATTATTACCAAGACCAATGCCAAGGAGCTTATTGTCTGTATTTTCTTCTAGGAATTTTATACTTCCAGGTCTTATGTTCAGGCCCTTGTTGATTTTGAGTTGCTTTTGTCATTGCCTTGCATTTGCTTGTCCAGTTTTCCTAATACTATTTATTGAAGGGACTATTCTATCCTCACTATATACATTTGGTTCCTTTATTATAAATTAATCAGCATATATGTATGGGTTTATTTCTGGGCCTTCTGCCTGGTTGCAATTATCTCTATTTCTGTGTTTTTGCTAACACCATATTGTTTTGATTATTATAGCATTGTAATTTATTTTGAAATAAGAAATTTTGATGCCTCCAGTTTTATTCTTTCTCAAAATTGATCTTGCTACTCAGGGTCTTTTATGGCTCCTTATTCAAAGAGACAGGAGATGGTAAAGAGAAGGGAAGCCTGGCATGTTGCAGTTCATGGGAGTCACAGAGTCGAACAAGACTTTGTGACTGAACAATAGTAAACTTTAGGATTGTTTTTCTATTTCTGTGAAAAATCCCATTGGAATTTTGGTATGGATTTTATTGAATTTGTAGATGGTTTTGGGTAGTATGCACATTTTACCAATATTAATTCTTCTAATTAATCTTTTATCTTTATAATCAATGACTGAATATTAAAGAAAAATATGCCACATTATTTCTTCAAATGTGAAATGTTGGTGACATACTGCTAATAAATTACTAATTTTATTCTAATAGAAAAGATTTGTACATATGTGGTTTTATGGTTATCGTGTTTTAAAAATATATTTTATACATATCATTGAAAAGTTTTAATTTTGGAGAAATTATATTAAAATGAAATACTAGTAGTCATGATTACTTGGTACACATTTTTGTAGGAAACAATTTGGCAGTAACTTAGGGTATACATCTTTTCTTACATGGCCTACCTGTTTACCTGTCTTATAGAAGCCAGCATCACTTTTTCATTTTAATAAATGCCACATGCATAGGGACAAATCCTGCCATGAATTATAAAGTAACTTACTAGTTTCATGCTATGCCTTCACACTCTTTATTTACGCATTTGTGTTTTGAACTTATTTTGTAATTCAAGTGGAATAAAATGGCAATTGTGAACCCAAGTGCATATCCAATAAGAAAGAGAACAGACTTGTGGACACACTGGAGGAAGGAGAGGGTGGGATGAATTGAGAAAGTAGCATTGAAATACATACATTGCCACATGTGAAATAGATAGCTAGTGAAATTGTGCTGTATGATGCAGGGAACTGAAATCTGGTGCTCTGAGATAATCTAGAGGGGTGGGATGGGGTGGGAGGTGAGAGAGAGGTTCAAGAGGGAGGAAACATATGTATACTTTTGGCTGATTCATGTTGACATATGGCAGAAATCAAGACGATATTGTAAAGCAATTATCCTCCATTAAAAATAAGATAAAAAAAGAAGAAAATAACCACAAAAAAGAAAATATACAAATATTTCAGAGTAGAATAGAAAAGAAAATGATTTTACATAATTAGAAATCATTTCTAATCTGAGAGCTTTATTTCTGTTATTCAGTCATTTTATACCAACTGAGAAATCTAGATTATTTCTATAGGACCTGAAGTTTTGATTAGTACAACATAAACTAAAACCAGTCCTTTTTATCAGCTTTCTTTTCCCTAAAACAAAAATGTACACTGTGGTCATCAAAGACCCAGTGTGTGTTAACAGTGCATACCCGCTCGTGTTACAAAAGGCACGTGTCAGTGAAATGTCTGTCATTGTGTAGATAAGCCTTGATGTGAAGGGAACTAGGAAGGACAAACCAGCTAACATTTAAAATACGCAAAGTCAACTTTGAGAGAAGAAAGAGAGAAAATATAATAATAGTATCAAAAAGAAGCAAAATTAATTCATACAATGAAATAAAGCAAAGGAAGAATGATGTGTAACAAATATTTGAAAGGCTGTTTAATCAAAGGAACACTATTTTATTTCTTTGAGTATTGCATAAAAGAAAGTGAGAATAGATTAAAAAGCACACACAGAGTACATCAAAGTGGCAGAAACCTTCAAACACTTTGCATTTTTCTTTCAAATGAAAAGATTATACATGATTGTATTATTTATAACTATCTTATTGCCACATATTTAGCAATGTTGTGGATTGGGCTCTTAAACAGACATTCTGTATTATGTAGATGACAGAGGTCTTGTCTATAATTAATAGTGATGGAATATCAGCCAAGGCCCAACAATGCAAAATGGATGGAGAGCAGTTTTCAGCATCCTACACTTTATATTACTGTACTTCTGATCCCCTTCAAGCCAATTTATCTCACTGGTAATGTCGTTAGCCACTGGAATGGCCTATCTAGTTTAATGAAGTTTTGATGAGTGATAGTTCACTTGTATGAAAGAATCTACTAAAAGTATCAAGTGAGGCATTTCATTTGCCCAAATCTGTATGAAATAGATAACAAATCTTCAAGGTAGAGTGATTAGCACACAGAAAATTACATTGCCAAAATCATAGAGATTGCAAAAAGTGCCATAAATATCTACTATTTCACACTCTTTACTCCCTAGATTCAGAGGAAGCTGACAGAGTTAGCGGTAAAATTCTTCGATCAAGTCTGTGCATCTAGATAGAAACAAAGCCAGAATAATACCAATGACTTCTTCCCACAAACCCCAGTCCTTTCCCACCATAACACACTGTCTTGATGTGTACATTAACTAATTTTAATTTTATTAATACTTTTCTTATACTAAGCATTTTAAGTAGAAAATAATTTCATTTTTTTTTTGCATTTTTACTTGAAGGAAAAGTTTAACTTCCATAAAAATTTATACAAAATTAGCATATTTCAGAATTGTCATCATATTGATCACAATAAGTAGTTTTTAATAAAGAGAATAATCATTCATTATACTCATGCCAGTTTTTAGTTTTGCAAATTATTTTGTTATGCCTTTAAAACATTAATGAAAAAGTTTGGAGAAAATAGCAACTAAATGGTGATGAAAAGAGATATCATTAATATTTTGCAAAATAAAAGATGTAGGTAACATTTAAAGAATGCTCTAAAAGGGGAGTTATATGTGGACTGTTACTGCAGCAAAAATAAAAAAACAAATTAATGTCATAAAAAATAAAATGAATATAAAGGCTGAAAAAATGTAAGATAAAATGATAATAGTGTTTCTGAAATACTATGTTGTTATTATAATAACTTTGATGAACTTTTTGCTATTTAGTAAATATTATTTTATCTCCATATCTTCCAAGTGAATTTGTAATAAAAAGAGCTATAATAATACTACTCCCATTTATTTTTCTGTTCTTTAATATTCTTATAGTCATATTACATTTCTAAAATTCTTTAATTTTTGCTTAGTCCACTCATTCTTCCCACATTTCTAAGAGATTAACCTCAAAAATAAAAATGTACAGCATTAAATATAAATGATATTCTGTAAACATTGTAAATGTCTAAAAAATATACTCATATCATATTTAAGTGAATGTATAGACTATGTCAATTGTACATTATATTTATGAAGCACATTGAAAAACAGAATGGACAAAATAATTGCACTTTTCACACATGGACAGAGTTAGACATAATAAGCAAAGTCAGTAAAGTTGTAGGATTAAAATCAACATGCCTAACCCTCTGTGTTACAAAACACTAAAAGTGAATTATCAAAAAATTAAGAAAACAATTTTGCTTACAATAGTATCAAAAAGAATAGCATACCCAGGAATAAGTATCCTAAATAAGTAAAAAGGCATGCTAATAAATATGCTAATAAGTAAAAAGTATGCTAATAAGTAAAGGGCAGAAGACTTTTACTCTGAAATTCATTAAACATTTTATGACATAGATAAAAAACACAAATAAATGGAATGACAGTCCATATTCAGAGATAAAAAATATTTAATATTGTTAAAGTGTCCACAATGCCTAAAACAAATTATGACTCAATGGAATCCAATCAAAACCTCAACAGCATTTTATAATACAAATACAAAAGAAAAGTTCTAAAATGTAAATGAAACCATGAAAGATCACAAATAGTCAAAGCAATCTGAAGAAAGAAAAACAAACTTGGAGGCATTGCATATCCATAGTTCAAAATAACTTATAAAGCTGGATTAAACCTGTATGGTACTGGTATAAAAACAGGTGTATAGGCCAATGGTACAGAATAGAGAGCTGTTAATGAAAGCATGCATATATAGTAAACTGAGTTTTTGACAAGGGTTCTAAGAATCCGCAAAGGAACAGAGATAGTCTCTTCAACAAAAAGCACTGAAAAAAACTGGCTACCCACATGCAAAAATATGATGTTGGACCTTTAACTTACACCATACACAAAAAGCAACTCAACATAGATTAAAGCCTTAAACATAAGACCTGAAACTATAAAACTCCTAGACAAAGACCTATGGGGAAAGATTTATGATATTGACCTTGGCAATGCATTCTTGGATGTAACACCAATAGCACAGCCAACAAAGGCTAAAACAAGCAAATAGAAGTATATCAAACTAAAAAGCATCCACAGAGCAATGAGTGATAAGACAATCTACAGAATGCAAAAAGATATTTGCAAAACTTATATCTGATGAGGGACTTCCCTGATAGCTCAGTTGGTGAAGAATTTGCCTGCAATGCAGGAGACCCCAGTTTGATTCCTGGATTGGGAAGATCTGCTGGAGAAGGGATAGTCTACCCGCTCCAGTATTCTTGGGCTTCCCTTGTGGCTCAGCTGGTAAAGAAGTTAATATCAAAAAATATATAAGGAATTTCTTCAATAAAAACAAATATCCCAGTTAAAAAACAAAGCCAAATTTTAAAAAAAGAAAAAAAAAAAAAAAAAACTAAGCCCAATTTGTATGCCTCTTTTGGGAAATGAATAGACATTTCCAAAAGAGGCAAATAAATGGTTGCTAAATATATGGAAAGATACTCCATATTGCTGATCATCGGAAACATGCAAATGAAACCACAGTGAGATATTGCCTCACATCTGTTAGGAACACAATTATTTCAGTAACAAATATGACAAGCTTGGCTAGAATGTGGAGAAATTGGAATTCTTATGCACTATTGATGAGAATGTAAAATTGTACACCCAGTGTGGAAAAAAGTATGAAGGGAGGCATCACAAAAATATTCAAAACAGAACTGCCACATGATCTAGAAATCCTATTTCTGAGTATTGAACCAAAATAATTGAAATCAGGATCTGAAAGAAATAGCTGATTCCTGATTTCATTGGGACATTATTCACAACAGAGAAGGCGTGAAACAAGCTAAATGCCCATCCACGGAAGCATGGGAAACCAAAATGTGACATAAACATAGGATGGAATATTATTTAGTTTTTAAAAATATCGAAATATACAGCAAGATATATCAACAGAGAGGGCAGTGCTAAGTGAAATAAGCCAGTCACAGAAGGAAAAATATTGTCTGCTGCCACCTACATGAATTATCTGAAACATCCAAATCATAAAAGTAGAGATCAGGATAATAGCTGCCAGGGGCCGTGGGGAGAGAGAAATGCAGAGTCCCTGTTCTTGCATGCTCAGTTGCTTCAGTCATGAACGACTCTTTGTGACGCCACGGGCTGTACCCTCCAGGCTCCTCTGCGCACGGAATTCTCCAGGCAAGAATACTGGAGTGGGTTGCCATGCCCTTCTCCAGGGAGTCACCCAACTCAGGGATCAAATCTGGGTCTCCTGCATTGCAGGCAGATTCTTTACCACTGAGCACCCGGGAAACCCCAAGAGAGTGCCTACTCACAGGTACAAAGTTGCAGTTATGCAAGATGAATAAATTCTAGACATCTGCTGTGCATGTCTGTAGTTCACAATGCTGGTTGTACACCCCCCAAAAATTGTTAAAAGGGTAGATTTTATGTTAAATGTTCTTTCAAAAAAATTTTTTTTGAAAGTACAAGTGAGAACAAATAAAGCATCTACTGAATTTGTTGAGGCACTTACTTTTTTAGAGGCTACATTTATCTTTTAAATGCTTCATGACATTAATCACATAATTATGGTAGGATTTAAGCTAAGGAATTTGGATATTCTTTGATCAATAGAACAAAGTGAAATAGCTGTGGTAGAACAACTTCCTAGGTATAGATCTTCAGAATATTAAAAGAGCTCCATAAAAGTAAAATTTTAGTGGGGAGAGGCTAATGATAAAACAGTACACCTGTAGGAAAAAAAATGAAGTAGTCCAGCTGAGAGCTAATGAAACACATCGGGGCCACGACACTCAAAGGATGAACGCAGTTTGGCAAAATTTGCAAAAGGAGATTGTGATAATAAGAAATGTTTTTTCAGCACCTGCTTTCTGCAAAGTATTATAGTAGGCACTTTACAAGTATTTAATCATCTCATCTCTATTATGTATATTCTGCTGTTCTCCCCATTTTGCAGATGATGAGGCATTTATGGAAACAAACTAAATATTATATGGTAAGTACAGGTATAGGACGGAAGTAAGAATTTGATATCAAGTAACATTCTTAAATAGTACCATATAATGGCTCCCTTCTGCTGCTGCTGCTGCTAAGTCGCTTCAGTCGTGTCCGACTCTGTGAGACCCTATAGACGGCAGCCCACCAGACTCCCCCGTCCCCGGGATTCTCCAGGCAAGAACACTGGAGTGGGTTGCCATTGCCTTCTCCAAATGGCTCCTTACACATCCCTAATATTTTCCAATCCCCACATACCTCTAGTTTTCAGTTCCTTTTCGGCTGTCTTCTTTTCTGCATGTCTAGATCAAAATTAGCTTGAAACCAAACTCCAAATGATCTTACAGACCTGCCCTTCCACCCTGCTTGTCTGGAAATATATCAGCTTTATATCCATGTTGCATTTTATTTTTATTACTTTTAAACATAAACATTCAGTATTGTTAAAAAAGAATATAAATATTCAGATTAGGTCACTATAAAATATGTTTTGACCTTGGCTACTTTTTCAAACAGAAAAGAATCCAGTGCTATTCCTAATTTCCTACCTTTTCTCATCTTGCCCCTTAGCCTTGCTGTTGTTGAAGTCTGCTTAATTGAAGAACTACAGCTTATTTTGCATAATCTCTTAAAACGTCTTGACACCCCAATCACTATCTAGATATCTGTCTTAATTTCTTCTGTTCAATTTCACAGGAAAATATGTTTTTAAAATTTATATATCTGTTAATTTTTGCCTTTCAGCTACTTTCTGTCTTCTCTTGGATGTCAGCTGATCAATTATCTTTGCCTCTAATGGCTTAACATTTTTAACCAAAAAACTTTTGTCCCTGAAATGGTTCCTCTTATGTTGTCATTACCCTTTTGTTAATATCCATTTACTTTTCCATTTACTCTTACCATTTATTAACCCTCAAATTTGCAGCAATTGGGTCTTTATTAATATTTGTATCCTACTATGTTGTAACTGTCTTACTGTCACCAAGAATTATCTTATTTTTCCAAAGCAGTAAAGGTATGTCGAGTGTTATTTTTGGCCATCTTCTGAGTGTGGCAGGGTATCCCCAACTTCATTACTAAGAAACTATACTTTCCTGGACTCTGTAACACCCTTTCCAGTTCTCCTTAAAATAGTAATTGCTTTTCCAAGTTTTGTTTCTAGAGTACTGTTCATTCCTTTGATCCTTAAAATATTGTTGTTCCATTGACGTTTATCTGTTTGTGTGTCATTTATTACTTTTACAAAATGCCTTAACTGTTTTTATACACACTCATAGTTGTTCAATACCACAGACTAATGAATCCTAAACCTGTATCTAGTTTCTTATTATGCAAATATATCTACATGTACTACTATGTTGATATTCAAAAAGAATATCAAACCATTACTTGAAAATTGATTATCATCTATCTCTTAGAATATTTTCTTCCTGCAGTATTCTGGGTCTCAGTTCACAGCACTATGATCCATATAGTTACTGATATTAGAAAATTGGCAGCTATGGTTAAAGACATATTTCTTTCAAACTAATGATTTATTTACTAAATATTCTAAAATTGGGTTGTTCTCCATTCTACATATGTGAAATTCAAGCTAACACTTAGGTCTCTCATATCTCCACTTAAGTGACTAAAATTTCTATTGTCCCATCAATATAAAAGCTCAATTTTTAATAAAATATTTTGATACTGCATACATTTTTACTGCATAATAAAGTAATCAATTAACTCATTTGCGTATTTTCAGAAAATATATATGTACTGAAAAAAAAGGCATCAGGGTCTATGTGTTTGACCACAGAATGATATGGACTAACACAAAGTTTACTGTGGCAAATAACATACTTTTATAAGGAACCAGAGATCAAAATGCCAACATCCACTGGATCATCGAAAAAACAACAGAGCTCCAGATAAACATCTACTTCTGTTTTGTTGACTATGCCTTTGACTGTGTGGATCACAAGAAACTCTAGAAAATTCTGAAAGAGATGGGAATAGCAGGCCACCTGACCTGCCTGTTGAGAAACCTGTATGCAGGTCAGGAAGCAACAGTTAGAACTGGACATGGAATAACAGACTGGTTCCAAATCAGGAAAGGAGTATTGTCAAGGCGGTATATTGTCACTCTGCTTATTTAACTTATATGCAGAGTACATCATGAGAAACACTGGGCTGGGTGAATCTCAAGCTGGGATCAAGATTTCTGGGAGAAATATCAATAACCTCAGATATGCAGGTGACACCACCCTTACGGCAGAAAGTGAAGAACTAAAGAGCCTCTTGATGAAACTGGAAGAGGGGAGTTAAAAAGTTGGCTTAAAGCTTAACATTCAGAAAACTAAGATCATGGCATCTGGTCCCATCATTTCAGGGCAAAAAGATGGGGAAACATTGGAAACAGTGACAGACTTTATTTTGGGGGGCTCCAAAATTACTGCAGATGATGATTGCAGCTGTGAAATTAAAAGATGCTTGCTCCTTGGAAGAAAAGTCATGACCAACCTAGACAGCATATTAAAATGCAGAGACATTATTTTGCCAACAAATGTCCATCTAGTCAAAGCTATGGTTTTTCCAGTGGTCATGTTTGGATTGGAGAAGAAAATGGCAACCCACTCCAGTATTCTTTTTTGTTGTTGTTGTTGACAAAGTAATGTCTGTTTTTTATTTTTTTTCCATTTATTTTTATTAGTTGGAGGCTAATTACTTTACAATATTGTAGTGGTTTTGCCATACATTTACATAAATCAGCCATGGATTTACATGTGTTCCCCATCGTGATCCCCCCTCCAGCCTCCCTCCCCATCCCATCCCTCTGGGTCTTCCCAGTGCACCAGCCCTGAGCACTTGTTTCATGCATCCAACCTGGGCTGGTAATCTGTTTCACCCTTGATAATATACATATTTCGATGCTGTTGTCTCTAAACATCCCACCCTCACCTTCTGCTACAGAGTCCCAAAGTCTGTTCTGTACATCTGTGTCTCTTTTTCTGTTTTGCATATAGGGTTATCGTTACCATCTTTCTAAATTCCATATATATGCATTAGTATACTGTATTGGTCTTTATCTTTCTGGCTTACTTCAGTCTGTATAATGGGCTCCAGTTTTATCCATCTCATTAGAACTGATTCAAATTGCCTGAAGAATCCCGGGGATGGGGGAACCTGGTGGTCTGTGGTCTATGGGGTCGCACAGAGTCAGACACAACTGAAGCGACTTAACAGTAGCAGCAGCAGCATGCATGGATGTGAGAGCTGGACTATAAAGAAAGCTGGGTGCTGAAGAATCGATGCTTTTCAACTGTGGTGTTGGAGAAGACTCTTGAGAGTCCCTTGGACTGCAAGGAGGTTAGATCTCCTTGCAGGAAATGAGTCCTGAATATTCATTGGAAGGACAGATGCAGAAACTGAAACTCCAATACTTTGGCCATCTGATGCGAAGAACTGACTCATTTGAAAAGACCCTGATGCTGGGAAAGGTTGAAGGCGGGAGGAGAAGGGGAACTCAGAGGATGAGATGGTTGGATGGCGTCACTGATTCAATGGACATGAGTTTGAGTAAACTCCGGGAGTTAGTGATGGACAGGGAGGTCTGGTGTGCTGCAGTCCATGGGGTTGCAAGGAGTCGGACATGATTGAGCTACTGAACTGAACTGATAAGGTATGAAAATTATGAACAAAACTTAAAAAAGCTTATAGAATCTTTTTTTGAATATACAAGGTACACTTATAGGAGAAAGTGATTTGAAGACCAGAGAAAAGTAAGTGCAAGAATAAGGTAGACCAATGCTAGGATAATGTAGTTGTTAAGAATTTGTGAAAAAGGAAGTGTTACTCACTCATTCATGTCTCACTCTTTGACACCCCATGGACTATAGCTTGCTGAGCCCCTCTGTCCATGGAATACTTCAGCCAAGAACGCTGGAGTAGGCAGTCATTCCCTTTAACAGGGAATCTTCCCTACCCAGGGACTGAACCTGGGTCCCCTGCATTGCAAGTGGATTCTTTACCATCTGAACCACCAAGGAAGCCCAGCTGAAAAGTTGTTCCTGTGTGTAACTATATCCTATTATCTGACATTCATTTCTGAATTCTGAGTCCCACTTTCATACATGGGATACCATCTGTAAGTGCTCTGTTATCTACTGTCCAGCAAATCTCAGTGTCTTGCTTTGAAATTTGAATCTTCTCATTCCCTTTGGCCTGGCTTCCATAGTTCTGAAATTGCTAGAAACAAGATAATCTTAGTCTATTTCTCTGATTACTAATGAAAATTCAGTTACCTATATCATCCGAATTTATTGATAATATACTCATTCTTCAAAGTACAGCATTGCAAAGTTATTAAGTAAAGATCAAATTAAAATAATAGATTTACAAATAAACTTCCATGCTAACTTATTACAAATGAATCATGGACACCTTTAGAACTTAGAAAGATCCAAACAAAGAATGGATTATTGGACTCAACAGAAGCATGGTGATAGTATTCAGTGTTTTTGAGGGCACAGTCCTCTACTGAACTCCTGGTATGAACATTTCTCCTCCTCAAGCATTTCATCCTTAAGGAACAATGGAATACCAACTTATAAAGTTATCATTGTTGTTTACTGCAAAACAATATAAATTAACATTTTTATTTTGCTTTAAAGAAAGATTTTTACATAACATCTAGTTTAAAAGGAAAAGGATGAAGATAATATGTAGCATAAAAGTATAAAGCATAACTCTTAACCTAGGCTACTAGAATTGAAACTGAAGAAGTCTTCTTTGCTTATTTGATGACATATGTATTATAAATCCTGGGAATTAAAAATTTCACTCCTCTCAATTTTTCTTCTGCAAGCCAAATGAAAAATTAACCAGTAGGCTGTAGGCAGAATTGACTTTGCCACTAATGAACAAAGGGAAGCATAAACAATCAGCAGTTTATTTCTCTTAATAGCAACTGGATCTTGTATGTTCTTAGTTTTTACAGGGAGTTCCATATATATCTTTTTTTTTTAATTGAAACAGATATTCAGCTTAGATATTCATAAAGATAAACCCACAAGTTTTCACATGACAAATTACAATAATAAAGAGATATTAGTGGTGATTTTGGATTTGACATTAATGAGATCATTATTTGGCTGCTGATTTATTCCTTCTTTATCTAAAGGAGGATAGGGTCACTGGATTCTGAAACAATTGCTTTCATACAAGTTGTGCATTCATGTAAACATTTAGGAAAAATTTAACAGTACTATCTAGTGAATAAGAAAGTGTCAGCTTAGCTTAGGGGAAAGTCCTAAGGTCAATATGACACATTAAGTACATTAAAGTAGTAAAAACTGCCATAAAATATTGAAAAAAAAGTAGCAGAATAATAAAAGTTATCTAAAATAAAATTCTGAAGAAATTTTGAGAAAGCTTCTGTAACAATATAGCATAGCCATGAATTTATAACAAAGTTATATAAAGTAGAAGTAAAGAAAAGCTAATCAAGCCTAGAAAGAAATGAGATTCTGTTATAAGTAAGTTTAAAAATGAAATACTGCGTATAGATATGTGCTGTGTGTTTTGTGTTTGTATGGTGAGTTTTCTTCTGAGAATATTAATTTGTTTGCTTGCCAATAACTTGCTTGCCAAATACCCACAATTAAAGGCTACTAAATATTTTAAAATTCTAATTTTATTTTACAAACTTGGATAATTTTGAATAACAGATACAAATTAATTAATGACTAATGAAAATAGGTGGTTATGTCTTGTTCAATACCCTAGGTTATCATTAAGATAATTTTTTACTGAAGGTTAGAATGTACTTAGGCTCTTAATCAAAACTTTTAGCTGAAAGATGGGGAACATTGTAGAGGTTAAGCATATTTTCCAAGTAGCTCAAGAAAGCAGTCCATTCTGAAGCTCTCTGATTTAATTATATTGTAAAGACTAAGTGAAAGATTTAATTAATTAAACTGAGAAGATGATTCTTGTTTAAGTAATTCTTTCCTATTAGCACATACTATTCAAAAATGTTCAGTATATATTTTAAGTTGCAAATTGGTCACATGATGAACTCAAAGACAATTTAGTAAGGAAAAACTGGAATAATCATAACAATGTAATCATAATGAGGTTTTGATAAAGAAAATAAATGAACTAGTGATTTTTGAAGGTCAAGAAAGGTATTTTTCTCTATATATTAAAGTTGCTAGTATTATCTATAGGTTCTCAGATTTTTCATCCATTTTATTCATGGACTATTTAAAAAATAATATTACTTTAGTAAATCTTCTTGATCTTAACAGATATATTCTTCCCATATTTTATTAGAAGTCCTCCAATAACTTTAAAAAGCACTTTTTTTTTTTTTAGTAAAATGAGCATTATGCAATTTATATTGCACCTCAAAGAATGCCTTCCACAGTAAAGTTCTACTAGCATTCCTCACTTGTAATTATGAAATTTTCCATCTGTGCAATCTCAAATGTAAATGTGTATGAAATTCTGCATTGTTACATGATATAAAATTATTCCAATACATGACTTTGAAATTTTTTAAAAAAGCATCTTATCTTTTTTAAATAAGGAGTACTAAACATAATTACTAGCAATTAAAAAATAAAAAATGGATACATTAGATTGATATTTACCTCAATAATAAAAATATAATGTATACTGTTTAGTACATGCTAGATACATTGTGTATGATATCTTATTTCCCACCAAACTCAAATAGCTACAAATAATTATTATATATCAGATAAAGATTCTGAAGAACCCTTAAGGATACATAGTGCCACTGTTCTCTGAAATTGCATATGTGTAAGAAAATAACTTTCTTTTTTAAACCCACTATGTGTATACAGTCTGAGGCATCTTCAATGACTTTTGATTGCTTTCAAAATATGGAAAATCTTTGGTCAATTAAATGATGAAAAGCTTGTCTTTAGATTATTCAGCCATATTAGTTGTCAGCCTACTGTTGAGTCAAGGGGCTCGGCTTCCTAATAACCTTTGAAGAGGTCTCACCTTGAGTTAAGGAAGAAGCTTCTTCCTCACCATCAACAGGAGGCACAGTTCAGGAAGTCTCTCTTACCTAACAGTCTCACCCCTTTATGGTTTCTCTATCCTCAACCCTTTGTGCTCTCTAGAGATAAATGTGTGCCTTAAAATTGCATAGCTAGCGTTCAGCCACCTCTTACGAAAGTACTGCCTAGACATGCAAGACAATTTATTTCAGGACTTCTGCAAACAGTAGTCAGAAAGAATTCCAATTTAGTCCTCTGTTACAGCTGTCTTCCTTAAGATCACTCTCGAGTAAATGAGAACTCAGGGTTGAACCAAGATCTTTCAGTCAGTACTCTAAAGCTCAAGTCTAAACCTTGACATTGTTCTGAGATATACCTTAAACACCTTAAAGGTGAGTTCCTGTTCTCATCATCATCCTCCTATCCATATATTGTAATAAATGAATGCTCTAGTGGTAAACTTTCATATTCTTCTTGCACATGTCTTATACATTCGTCTATGTGGAGATAATGCCTTTTAAAATATCCATCAAGTTAGTCACAGGTAATGGTAGGATTTCAAGCATTTGAATCTATGCAATATAGAAATCTCTCTCAAAAAGAAGCATTAATACTCTCTAAAGAATTTTATTTTCTATGAAAAGCACTTTCACATGAAAAGTTAGTTAAATGAACATTTTGTGAATCTCTCCTTATTCACTGTGGAGATACTCCTTTTGTGGTTAAGTCTCACTAGAAGGTGTTAGCCAATTTTTTTTTTTTTTTGAGTCTAGAAAAATAATTAAATAATTATAAGCAGAGATGTAGATATGTAATGTAATTCTGCATTCTGTCACTTTAAATATTTAAGGCATTTAGAGTCATTGTTGCATTAGTCACTATCATAAAAAAGCAATATAGAACAGAAAACAAAAGGGTTAAAATTAGTCAATTAAAGTAATATTTTGTATGAATGCTGGAAGATATTGTATGCTCTTCTAAGAGCTAATGTATATTTTATTAATAAATCATCCAATAAGTTTTTTGCTTATATTTTTATAATTCTCAAAATATTTTACTGATTTTATACTCCAAAGTTGGCAAATGGCTATTTGGACCTAATACAGAAACAGAGAGACTACATACCATTTTTTAAACCTTAGATCCACATGATGGAAAGAATTGCAAGTACATTTTGGGCAATCAAATAGATAATTCTCTATAATTTTTTTTTTAAATAATGACAGCTACTGGATAATAAATAATATATTTCAGTATTTCTATTTCAGTAGAGACTGTTTTAAAAATTCACTACAGTCTTCTGATATTTAGAAACATAATTTTATCATTAAGATTAATTTAAATATTTAAACACAAAAAGTCAACTTTAGCTTTCTTTCATTCAGAGAGATCACGTTGTTCCTACTTGGGGATACTAAAAGTATCCTCAACTTATCTGGACTCAGAAAGAAACAATGATTTATAGGAACAACATTATTGCATAATGTCACAGCATATTAAAAAGCAGAGACATTACTTTGTCAACAGAGGTCCCTCTAATCAAAGCTATGGTTTTCCAGTGGTCATGTATGGATGTGAGAGTTGGACTATAAAGAAAGCTGAACACTGAAGAATTGGTGCTTTTGAATGTGGCATTGGAGAAAACTCTTGAGAGTCCCTTGGACTGTAAGGAGATCCAACCAGTCCTTCCTAGAGAAGATCAGTCCTGGGTGTTCATTGGAAGGACTGATGTTGAAGCTGAAACTCCAATACTTAGGCCACCTGATGTGAAGAGCTGACTCATTTGAAAAGACCCTAATGCTGGGAAGGATTGGGGGCAGGAGGAGAGGGGACAACAGAGGATGATATGGTTGGATGGCATCATCGACTCAATGGACATGGATTTGGGTGGACTCGCTAGAGAATATATCAAAGACACAAACAATATGAGATAACAGGGGGAGGTTCAGGAGGGAGAGCGATAGTCTTCAACAATCCATCCCTCTGTCATGGAGACACAGTTCAGGCCTGGTGGCTCAGATGGTAAAGAATCCGCCCACAATGCCGGAGAATTGGTTTGACCACTGGGTCTGGAAGATCCCTTGGAGGAAGAAAAGCAACCCATTCCAGTACTCTTGCATGGAGAATTCCATGGCGAGAGGATGCCTTGTAAGCTACAGTCCATACAACTAAGCAACTAAATCTATAACTTTAAAAAATTTACAGAATGCCATGTTTACATTGGGTTTATTATGGACAGTCTTGTTTATAATGAGCACTCTTTATGTCTTGCCAAGAGGATATGTAGTAAATAAATGAAAAAAAGAGTCATATACTCAACCTGTGCCTGTTTGTTCCTTATTATTCTAGGTTCCTAGTACATAGTTAATGATAATTGATTAAATTATTGGTTTCTGGAATGATGGGTTATTGACAGTAGCAACTGATTGATTAAAGAGGTATAACCTATTTTCTTTGTTAGGGGTCTCCTGTGATATAAAGGTGGAGAAGGCAATGGCAGCCCACTCCAGTACTCTTGCCTGGAAAATCCCATGGATGGAGGAGCCTGGTAGGCTGTGGTCCCTGGGGTCGCTTAGAGTCGGCGACTGAGCGACTTCACTTTCACTTTTCACTTTCATGCATTGGAGAAGGAAATGGCAACCCACTCCAGTGTTCTTGCCTGGAGAATCCCAGGGACTGGGGATCCTGTTGGGCTGATGTCTATGGGGTTGCACAGAGTCGGACATGACTGAAGTGACTTAGCAGCAGCAGTAGCATGACATAAAGGTAGGTGCTGAGAGAGAGCATCAGAGGGCAGACAGACTGAAACCACAGTCACAGAAAACTTGCCAATCTGATCACATGGACTACAGCCTTGTCTAACTCAATGAAACTAAGCCATGCCGTGTGGGGCCACCCAAGACAGATGGGTCATGGTGGAGAGGTCTGACAGAATGTGGCCCACTGGAGAAGGGAATCACAAACCACTTCAGTATTTTTTCCTTGAGAACCCCATGAACAGTATGAAAAGGTATAAAGATAGGACACTGAAATATTAACTCCCCAGGTCAGTAGGTGCCCAATATGCTACTGGAAATCAGTAGAGAAATAGCTGCCGAAAGACTGAAGGGATGGAGCCAAAGCAAAAACAACACCCACTGGTGGTAGAAGCAAGCTCCGATGCTGTAAAGAGCAATATTACATAGGAACCTGAAATGTTAGGCCCATGAATCAAGGCAAATTGAAAGTGGTCAAACAGGAGATGGCAAGAGTGAATGTCAACATTCTAGGAATCAGCAAACTAAAATGGACTGCAATGGGTGAGTTTAACTCAGATGACCATTATATCTACTACTGTGGGCAGGAATCCCTTAGAAGATACAGAGTAGCCATCATAGTCAACAAAAGAGTCTGAAATGCAGTACTTGGATGCAATCTCAAAAACAACAGAATGATCTCTGTTCGTTTCCAAGGCAAACCATTCAATATCACGGTAATGCAAGTCTCTGCCCCAACCAGTAACGCTGAAGAACCTCAAGTTGAACTGTTCTGTGAAGACCTACAAGACCTTTTAGAACTAACACCCCCAAAATATATCATTTTCATTATAGGGGACTGGAATGAAAATGTAGGAAGTCAAGAAAAACCTGGAGCAACAGGCAAATTTGACCGTAGAGTACGGAATGAAGCAGGGCAAAGGCTAATAGAGTTTTGCTAAGAGAACGCACTGGTCATAGCAAACACCCTCTTCCAACAACACAGGAGATGACTCTACACAGGGACATCAGCAGATAGCCAACACTGAAATCAGATTGATTATATTCTTTGCAGCCAAAGATGGAGAAACTCTATAGATTCAGCAAAAACAAGACTGTGAGCTGACTGTGGGTCAGATCATGAACCAGATTGCCAAGTTCACACAAATTGAACAAACTGGGGAAAACCACTAGACCATTCAGGAATGACCTAAATCAAATCCCTCATGATTATACAGTGTCAATGAGAAATAGATTTAAGGGACTAGGTCTGATAGACAGAGTGCCTGATGAACTATGAATGGAGGTTTTTGACACTGTACAGGAGACAGGGATCAAGACCATTCCCAGGAAAAAGAAATGCAAAACAGGAAAGTGGCTGTCTGAGGAGGCCTTACAAATAGCTGTGAAAACAAGAGAAGAGAAAAGCAGGGGATAAAAGGAAGGATATATCCATTTGAATGCAGAATTCCAAAGAAGAGCAAGGAGAGATAACAAGGCCTTCCTCAGCTATCACTGCAAAGAAATAGAGGAAAACATCAGAATGGGAAATACTAGAGATCTCTCCAAGAAAATTAGAGATACTAAGGGAACATTTCATGCAAAGATGGGCACAATAAAAGACAGAAATGGTATGGACCTAACAGAAGCAGAAGATAATAAGAAGAGGTAGCAAGAACGCACAAGAGAACTGTACAAAAATATCTTCACGACCCAGATACTCACAATAGTGGGATCAGTCACCTAGAGCTAGACATCCTGGCATGTGAAGCAAAGTGGGCCTTAGGAAGCACCACTACGAAGAAAGCTAGTGGAGGTGATGGAATTACAGTTGAGCTATTACACATCCTAAAAGATGATGCTGTTAAAGTACTGCACTCAATATGTCAGCAAATTTGGAAAACTCAGCAGTGGCCACAGGACTGGAAAACGTCCGTTTTCATTCCAATCCCAAAGAAAGGCAATGCCAAAGAATGCTCAAAACTATCACACAATTGCACTCATCTAACACGCTAGTAAAGTAATGCTCAAAATTCTCCAAGTCAGGCTTCAGCAATATTTGAACTGTGAACTTCCAGTTGTTCACACTGGTTTAGAAAAGGCAGAGGAATCAGAAATCAAATTGTCATCATCCACTGGATCATCGAAAAAGCAATAGAGTTTCAGAAAAATATCTAATTCTGCTTTATTGACTATGCCAAAGCCTTTGACTGTGTGAATCACAATAAACTGTGGGAAATTCTGAAAGAAATGGGAATACCAGACCACCTGACCTGCCTCTTGAGAAACCTGTATGCAGGTCAGGAAGCAACAGTTAACAAGACATGGAACAACAGAGTGGTTTAAGATAGAAAGAGGAGTACATCAAGGCTGTATATTGTCACCCTGCTTATTTAACTTACATGCAGAGTACATCATGAGAAACGCTGGGCTGGAAGAAGCACAAGCTGGAATCAAGACTGCTAGAAGAAATATCAATAACCTCAGATATGCAGATGACACCACCCTTATGACAGAAAGTGAAGAAGAACTGAAGAGCCTCTTGATGAAAGTGAAAGAGGAGAGTGAAAGTGTTGGCTTAAAGCTCAACATTCACAAAACTAAGATCATGGCATCCGATTCCAACAAAATAGATGGGAAAAAGTGGAAACAGTGGCTGACTTTATTTTCGGGGGAGGGGGGCTCCAAAATCACTGCAGATGGTTATTGCATCCTTGAAATTAAAAGACACTTACTCCTTGGAAGGATAGTTATGACGAACCTAGATAGCATATTAAAAGGCAGAGACATTACTTTGTCAGCAAATGTCCATCTAGTCAAGGCTATGGTTTTTCCAGTGGTCATGTATGAATGTGAGAGTTGGACTGTAAAGAAAGCTGAGTACCGAAGAATTGATACTTCTGGACTGTGGTGTTGGAGAAGACTCTTGAGAGTCCCTTGGACTGCAAGGAGATCCAACCAGTCCATCTTAAAGGAGATCAGTTCTGGGTGTTCATTGGAAGGACTGATGTTGAAGCCAAAACTCCAATACTTTGTCCACCTGATGGATCATTGAAAAAGCTAGAGAGTTCCAGAAAAACATCTATTTCTGCTTTATTGACTATGCCAAAGCTTTGACTGTGTAGATCAAAATAAACTGTGGAAAATTCTGAAGGAGATGGGAATACCAGACCACCTGACCTGCCTCTTGAGAAACCTGTATGCAGGTCAGAAAGCAACAGTTAGAACTGGACATGGAACAACAGACTGGTTCCAAATAGGAAAAGGAGTACGTCAAGGATGTATATTGTCACCCTGCTTATTTAACTTATATGCAGAGTACATCAGGAGAAATGCTGGGCTGGAAGAAGCACAAGCTGGAATCAAGATTGCCGGGAGTAATGTCAATAACCTCAGATATGCAGATGACACCACCCTTATGGCAGAAAGTGAAGAGGAACTAAAAAGCCTCTTGATGAAAGTGAAAGAGGAAAGTGAAAAAGTTGGCTTAAAGCTTATCATTCAGAAAACTAAGATCATGGCATCTGGTTCCATCACCTCATGGGAAATAGATGGGGAGACAGTAGAAACAGTGTCAGACTTTATTTTTTTGGGCTCCAAAATCACTGCAGATGGTGACTGCAGCCATGAAATTAAAAGACACTTACTCCTTGGAAGGAAAGTTATGACCAACCTAGATAGCATATTAAAAAGCAGAAACATTACTTTGCCAACAAAGGTACATCTAGTGAAGGTTATGGTTTTTCCAGTGGTCATGAATGGATGTGAGAGTTGGACTGTGAGGAAAGCTGAGTGCCAAAAAATTGATACTTTTGAACTGTGGTGTTGGAGAAGACTCTTGAGAATCCCTTGGACTGCAAGGAGATCCAAACAGTCCATGCTAAAGGAGATCAGTCCTGGGTGTTCATTGGAAAGACTTATGCTGAAGCTGAAACTCCAATACTTTGGCCACCTCATGCGAAGAGTTGACTCATTGGAAAAGACCCTGATGCTGGGAGGGATTGGGAGCAGGAGGAGAAGGGGATGACAGAAGATGAGATGGCTAGATGGCATCACCAACTCGATGGACATGAGTTTGAGTAAACTCCGGGAACTGGGTGATGGCCAGGGAGGCCTGGCGAGCTGCGATTCATGGTGTCGCAAAGAGTCGGACAGGACTGAGCGACTGAATTGAACTGAACTGAACTGATATGTTCTACAAAAGTGAGGGTTAATGTGTCTATATAAATAACCCAGGAAAATGATAATTATATTGAAGTATACATACATGTATTGTTCATTTAGTATCTTCTTGATATTTTTAAATATCTTAATGACAGTTGATATTGTATATAGATTTTGAAAATTTGTTTGTCTCCATAGTTTTATTTTATTTTTTCAAATGTCCTTTTTTGCTTTACTTCATTGTTTAAACGTTTATTGAGAGATAGTTGATTTACAGTGGTGTGTTAGTTTCAGGTGTGCAGCAAAGTGAATCAGTTATAGATACATATGTCTACTCTTTTTTTAGATTTCTTTCCCATATAGGCCATTGCAGAGTATTGAGTAGTTCCCTGTGCTAGGCAAAGCTATGGTTTTTCCAATAGTTTTGAAATGCTGTGTTGGAGAAGACTCTTGAGAGTCCCTTGGACTGCAAGGAGATCAAACCCGTCAATCCTAAAGGAAATCATTCCTTAATATTTTCACTGGATGGACTAAAGCTGAAACTGAAGCTCCAATACTTTGTCTACCTGATATGAAGAACTGACTCATTCGAAAAGGCCCTGATGTTGGCAAAGATTGAAGGCGGGAGGAGAAGGGGACAGCAGAGAATGAGACGGTTGAATGGCATCACTGACTCAATGGACCTGAGTTTGAGTAAATTCCGGGAGCTGGTGATGGCCAGGGAAGCCTGGTGTGCTGCAGTCCATGGTGTTGCAAATAGTTGGACACGACTGAGTGACTGAACTGAACTGAACTGACCTGTGATATACAGTAGGTCTTAATAGTTACCGATTTTATATACAGTAGTGTGTATATGTTGATCTCTAACTCCCAGTCTGTCCCTCTCACCCTTTACCCTCTTGTAACTGTAAGTTTGTTTTCTACCCCTGTGATTCTGCTCCTGTTTTGCAGCTAAGTTTATCAATACCCCTTTTTTAGATTCCAAATGTAAGTGATACAGTATGAGCTTTGCCTTTCTGTGTTTGACTACTTTACTCAGTATGACAATCTCTAGGTCCATCTATGTTGCCTCAAATGGCATTATTTTGTTCTTTTTATGGCCGAATAATAGGCATATATGTTCCACATCTTCTTTATCCGTTTCTTTGTTGATGGACATTAAGGTTATTCCCGTGTCTTGGCTATTGTAAACAGTGTCTCAGTGAACACTGGGATGCGTGTATCTTTTCAAACAGTATGGAAGTTCCTTAAACACAGAACTATCATATGACCTAGAAAATTGATTCCTAGGCATAAACTGGGAAGAAAATCATAATTTGAAAAGATAGCTGCAAAATTTTAAAGTGTAGAATGTTAAATGCTACAAAGTTATTTTATTTGAATCATAGATACAATGTGAAGAACAGATAAGATTTATATGACTCCTACACTGATAATTACTCCACAGACTTTTTGACCAAATGCATATGTTTGACTAAATGTACCTGTTTGTATACAAATTTTTTAAATTAAATGTATTTATCACTTTTGAGTGGAGAAAAAAATGGCAACCCACTCCAATATTCTTGCCTGGGAAATCCCATGGACAGAGGAGCCTGGTGGGCTACAGTCCATGGGCTCACAAAAGAGTTAGTCATGGTATAGCAACTAAACAAGGGAATCACCTTTGAGAAAACATTTCTTTTGTCAAATTTAAGGACAGTAGAACTGAAATTAACAATAACCTATTAGTGACTAATGTAAGCTACACATGACCATTGGTGAAAACATTGCATTAAATGTTTATATGGAGAGATATTTACATGTGAGTCATCCATTTGCCCTTTTAGTTTCCTTAGTTTAGCAGTGAAGGGAAAAAAAAAAAAACAACACTTCTCACAAGAAGTGTGAAAGGGAAACCTTCTTCTGAAGATTGGTTATGTATTTTCAACTCTTTTGTGAAGAGGAATGTAATAGTTTATTGCTTCACTAGCATCACTTATCTGTACCCAAGAAAAGCAATTTTTTTTTCAAAATTTTTAATTAGAAAATGAAGTTTAAAGATATTTCTGGTTTTTAGAGGTGGGATCCTGAAAAAGTAGTCATATCTCATAATTTCCCATTTTATGGAACATTATACACAAACTATTTATTAGAAACTGTGTAAAACATTTATTCAGCACTGTTTTGCTATATTTTATTAAGATATTCAGTCTCATACTTGCCGAGATCACTATTTCACATCTTCTCTTTCTTCTAAAACTTCAAATACATTTTCTTCTTGATTTTAGCTATCAATTTTTTATGCTGTTTCAGTGTGAAAGCAAAAGTAACAGAAGACTTTCTCAGATTTTTACCCTTAAACTTACCTATAAACACACATATGGACTATGTCTTGCAGCTGTCCATGTTTTAGTAAAATAAATAAACATTAAAAAAAATAAATAGCCAAAACTTTTTGGTTACATTCAGCTTCATTCCCACTTCATTTTTTGGTTACATTCACTTCTCCTAGAAAGAATATAACATATATAATAATAGTGCTCACTTTCTTATTTCTCTCTCTTTCTTGAATCAGTGTTAGTCTATCCAAATCATTCTCACTGAAGTTACCAAAGAACTCAACACTTCTTATCTCCAAAGTTAATTCACTGTTCTAATCTTAACATTCTGAGCAGCAACTGAGTCATTTCCTCCTTTTTAAAATTTCTTTAAAAAAACAAAAAACAAAAAAAAAAAACAAGTGTTCTCACTTGGCTTCTGGAATTCTCTACTCTCCTGATGTTACTTTATTACAATGGCCGCTACTCTCTCCCTCTGTGCTGATTTTTTCTCCTCTTGCCATTTATTAAATTTATGAGGCTTAGTACTCAAAACTGTCTCTACTTATATTCTACTTACATTACTTACAAGTGATCTTTTTTCCACACACATTTTAAATATTATTGTTATGCCTATTGAACTACCCAAAGTAGAATAAAACTTATATAAAATATTTTAGATGCATCAGAGTTTCTTGTCCACAAAATAAATTCTTTAATTTTTTTCTCATATTCTTATTAATGTGTTCTTAATCTCAGTAAATGACACTAAGCTCCAGTTTGTCTTTTATTGCTCTGTAATTAACGTATGCAGAATATCTGTGACAGAAAACAATAAACATTTGTTTCTTACATTTCTGTTGTTTGGGGACTTGGCTGATCTTGGTTGGCCTGGCAGGGTAGCTCTAAGCAGGAGGTTGCAGCTGGAACAGTTCTAAATGTCAGTCATCCGCCTGGGATCTGTGGCCTACTCAGGGAATGATTTTCTCATTGAACTTATAGCATCTGGGGATGCTATAGAATCAGGTGAAATATCTTAAAGCCTAGATTCCAAAAGATTAAAATAACAAAGTTTCATGTTGTATCCAAAAGTGAAGTGGCAGCAAATTGCATGCCATTATTATGAGAAGAACTGTAATGTTTTATGACAAAGGTTTGGTTACAGGGAGAGGTAACAAAGTGAGCCCATAATTTAGTCAGCAAACTGAAATTTTCAATACCTGGTAAAAGGAGCAGTATAAAAGTAAGTGTTACTTTTATCAAGCACAATTAGAAACAACAAATATAGTGCAAAACTGACAGTTCAGAGACATTAGAGGCTGACCAAAATAAGAAGGAATTGAAGAATTGAGATCTCAGTGACCGGAGGATCCCAGAGAAATCACTTTACCTTCTGCAGCATCCCCCCCTCCACCACCCCACCCCCAGCAGTATTTGCTGACTTGGTTATTGAAAAAAGACTGAGAATATGACTTTTTTCCTTGCTGAGGGCTACACCTTATTACTATAGAAAACAGCAGAGCTTTATGCAGAGACTAGTGATGGAAAGAAAGAATGGAAAGTGAAGGGCCTCAAACAACTGTTCTTAAAATAATTGTCTAAATCGAAGGCTGTATGGGACTTCACTGGTGGCTCATATGGTAAAGAATCTGCCTGCAATGGAGGAGACCTGGGTTTGATCCCTTGATTGAGAAAATCCCCTGGAGAAGGGGATGGCTACAGTATTCTTACCTGGAGAATTCCATGGGCAGAGGAGCCTGGCAGACATGACTAATTGACTAACACAACACAAGATTGTGTGAAAAAAGAGGCTGAAGAATTCCTGTAAGGTGAGGGGAATTTTACAAGTGAGGAGCAAATGCTTTCAGAGTGAAGGTGTCAAAAGAATAAATTTAAAAATAAAAAGTCTCTCATATAAATGTGCTCGAAGGATAGACATTAAAAACAGGTGAACCAGAAATATGTCTTGCCAGAATTTCAACCCACACTTGACTTCACTCAGTTACTACGAACAAAGCTAGTGGAGGTGATGGAATGCCAGTTGAGCTATTTCAAATCCTCAAAGATGATGCTGTGAACATTCTGCACTCAATATGCCAGCAAATTTGGAAAACTCAGCAGTGGCCACAGGACTAGAAAAAGTCAGTTTTCATTCCAATCCCAAAGAAAGGCAATGCCAAAGAATGCTAAAACTACCGCACAATTGGACTCATCTCACACGCTAGTAAAGTAATGCTTACAATTCTCCAAGCCAGCCTTCAGCAATATGTGAACCGTGAACTTCCAGATGTTCATGCTGGTTTTAGAAAAGGCAGAGGAACCAGAGATCAAATTACCAACATCCACTAGATCATCGAAAAAGCAAGACAATTCCAGAAAAGCATCTATTTCTGCTTTATTGACTATGCCAAAGCCTTTGACTGTGTGGATCACAATAAACTGTGGAAAATTCTGAAAGAGATGGTGGTCTGCAGACCACCTGACCTGCCTCTTGAGAAACCTGTATGCAGGTCAGGAAGCAACAGTTAGAACTGGACATGGAACAACAGACTGGTTCCAAATAGGAAAAGGAGTAAGTCAAGACTGTGTATTGTCACCCTGCTTATTTAACTTATATGCAGAGTACATCATGAGAAACATTGGACTGGAGGAAGCACAAACTGGAATCAAGATTGCCAGGAGAAATATCAATAGTCTCAGATATACAGATGACACCACCTTTATGGCAGAAAGTGAAGAATTAAAGAGCCTCTTGATGAAAGTGAAAGAGGAGAGTGAAAAAGTTGGCTTAAAGCTCAACATTCAGAAAACTAAGATCATGACATCTGGTTCCATCACTTCATAGGAAATAGATAGGAAACAGTGGAAACAGTGGCAGACTTTATTCTTCTGGGCTCCAAAATCACTGTAGATGGTGATTGCAGCCATGAAATTAAAAGATGCTTACTCCTTGGAAGGAAAGTTATGACCAACCTAGACAGCATATTAAAAAGCAGAGACATTACTTTGTCAACAAAGGTCTGTCTAGTCAAGGCTATGGTTTTTTCAGTGGTCATGTGTGGATATGCGAGTTGGACTATAAAGAAAGCTGAGCGTCAAAAAATTAATGCTTTTGAACTGTGGTGTTGGAGAAGACTCTTGAGAATCCATTGGACTTCAAGGAGATCAACCAGTCCATCCTAAAGGAGATCAGTCCTGGGTGTTCATTGGAAGGACTGATGCTGAAGCTGAAACTCCAATATTTCGGCCACCTGATGCGAGGAGCTGACTCATTTGAAAAGACCCTGATGCTGGGAAAGATTGAGGGCAGGAGGAGAAGGGGTCGTCAGAGGATTAGATGGTTGGATGGCATCACTGACTCAATGGACATAGATTTGGGTGAACTCTGAGAGCTGGTGATGGACAGGGAGGCCTGGCGTGCTGCAACTCATGGGGTCTCAAAGAGTTGGACATGACTGAGTGACTGAACTGAACTGAACTGAGCATGCATTCTGTATACACATATACATATACACAACATATATATAACATGGACATAGAGCTTATAATGAGTATGGAATATAAAACAAAATTCAGTAAAGAAAGAAACTCAAACACTGTAATACAAATAAGGGCAAAAGACTTTCAAAAATATTCCATCAGAGACTATGCATTTGAAATGCTCAGCATGAATATTTATCAGGGAAACTCAATAAAATCAAAATATAATATAAACACAAATCAGACCAGCTAAATGAAAAAAATAATAATAATAATTAAGGTAATATTAAGTGCTGGTGAGGATATATAGATTGATTAAATCTATTATGCACTGCTGGAGGAAAACATAAATTAGTACATCTTCTTTGAAAAACTCTTCAGCAGTATCTACCAAAATGTGCATACACAAACACCATGACCCAACAGTCTTATTCCAGAGAACGTATATGCAGAAATGTACATGTATGTTCACCAAAAGTATTATACAGAAGTGTTCATTGGCAGTACTACCCATAATATCGCTAAAATGGAAACAACCTACAGATCTATCACCAGTAGAGGAGATACATACATTACATGATATTTGTGCAGTCAGATGGCATATTGCAGAGAAAAGAACACCCACAACTGTGTAGAGCAATATGGTGACTCACACTAAAAATCTGTTCAATGGAAGCAACCAGACGTAAGTAAAGTTACATGTTGTATGATTCTATTTATACAATGTTCTGAAAAGCAAGTGATGTGGTACAGTAGAAGCTTTGACTCTTAGAAGAGGGGGAAGACTTTGAAAAGGAACCAAATGTGCTTCTGTCTGGTCGTTAA
This sequence comes from Cervus elaphus, assembly GCF_910594005.1. Taxonomy (NCBI): domain Eukaryota; kingdom Metazoa; phylum Chordata; class Mammalia; order Artiodactyla; family Cervidae; genus Cervus; species Cervus elaphus. The sequence goes on along the minus strand of NC_057844.1, from coordinate 7,496,603 downwards.
TGGTTATTTTCCTACATGTGTTGGTAAAATTGATCTATAATACTTATGATTTGAACATATTTCTATTTATAGGTATATTTAAATTCAAAATGTACATCAAACATTTCAATCACTATACAATTATAATCCCAGCTTCTATACTTACATTCCTTTTTGGTTTTTTGCTTTCTTCTTACTATTCTTTTTCTATTATCACAAGATTTTCCTGTAGAATCCAAACCTGTTATATTGTATCATCAGAGGACTTGCCTCTACCCAGCACTTTTTTCTACACACAATCTAATTATGAAGTAAAAGTCCTTGCAGTAGAATTCAAAATTTGTGTACAGTTTTTTGTTTGTTTGTTTTGCTTTAATGAAGAGACAGTAAACACTGTCTTGAGTATCACTGATTAGATGAATGGCTAACCTGGGTGTCCTGGTTCACATGGATAGCATATTAAGGTTTAGAGGCCAAAGGAAGTGCAGACTTGAAAATTGCTGAAAATTCATTATCATTGAAATGTAGATATCAAAGGGAAAATTGATGATAGTTGTGTTTCATCATGTTGCAAGTTAAAAAAAAAATCTGCAGGAGATGGAGCACATATTAAAGCATTTCTAAATATTCTAAGAATAATAAAGGGTTATGAAATTCCTATTTACTTCCTTTGTTAGTTTTTTTACATTTATTTTACTACATTTTTTTTACTTATCTCTTACTAAGAGAGCTTCAATTTCTGTTTTTCTTTGGTTGATACAATACGAACAAAAGTGTAATTTCCAAGTGGAAGTTGTCAGAACCAGTGTTTACTTTGTCTCAGTTTCTCCTCCCGATAGTGACTGATCAGTTAATCTAGCTCTGGGAGGGAGGGCAAAAGAGTTCAACCTCAGAGCCCCAGCAGACTGAAAGAAGTCCTAAACTTCTAACACAGGGTAGCACTCACAGGATGCTTACTGAGCATGTGTATAAAGACTGGCATTTGGCAATCACATATCACTTGGAGAAACACAGGCTTCTTTTTTGAGTTAGCACCCTGGGATTTATTGAACCCAACCATAAACAAAGGGGTTAACATGGTCAAAGTTATGTAAAGCCAAGGAAAATTCAGTTCAAGCAAGCAGAAATACATTATGTGGAGTTATCAGACATTGGCAGCTACAAAATTTTTATTGTAGACTTCCCCCCCCACCCCGTATTCTGTATAAGAACTATCATAATAAGCCAGAAATTTAAACACCAAAACGTGACTGAACTCCAAATTTTATAGAGAGTATTAGTATGCAAGATTAGGTTTGATTTAGTTTTAGTTTATTTTTGCTTTAGTTGTCTTAATATCCTTGGCTCAGTGCTGGGCCAGAGTCCCAGAACTCCCCAAATTCAGTCCCTATCTCAAAATGACTGGTACAATGTCAGAGTGGAAATGAGCAAGTAGTTTTTAGTACTTATGGAGAGTTTAAACGTCTCAGCTCTACCTTCCTTCCAAAAGGAAGGGTTTAATTCCTGCATTAGGGTTCTCCAGAGGAACAGAACCAATTGAATAAGTCTTTTCCTACAATTTATTATAGGAAATGACTCACACAGCTATGGAGGCTAATATGTCCCATAGTCTACCATTTGCAAGCTGGTGAACCAGGAAAACCAGTGATACTACCCAGTTCAGTTCAGTTCAGTCACTCAGTCATGTCCGACTCTTTGCAATCCCATGGACTGCAGCATGCCAGGCTTCCCTGTCCAACACCAACTCCTGGAGCTCACTCAAATTCATGTCCATTGAGTTGGTGATGCCATCCAATCATCTTGTCCTCTGATTTCCCCTTCTCCTCCTGCCCTCAATCTTTCCTAGCATTAGGGTCTTTTCAAAATCAGCACCTCACATCATGTGGCCAAAGTATTGGAGTTTCAGCTTCAGCATCAGTCCTTCCAATGAATATTCAAGGTTGATTTCCTTTAGGATGGACTGGTTGAATCTCCTTGCAGTCCAAGTGACTCTCAAGAGTCTTCTCCAACACCACAGTTCAAAAGCACCAATTCTTTGTTGCTCAAGTTTTCTTTATGGTCCAACTCTCACATTCATACCTGACTACCTGAAAAACCATTGCTTTGACTATATGCACCTTTGTCAGCAAAGTAATGTGTCTGCTTTTTAATATACTGTCTAGCTTGGTCATAGCTTTTCTTCTAAGGAGCAACTGTCTTTTAATTTCATGGCTGCAGTCACCATCTACAGTGAATTTGGAGCCCAAGAAAATAGTCTGTTACTATTTGCATTGTTTCCTCATCTATTTGCCATGAAGTGATGGGACCGGATGCCGTGTTTTTTGTTTTTTTAATGTTGAGTTTTAAGCCAGCTTTTTCACTCTCTTCTTTGATTTTCACTTTCTGCCCTAAGGGTGTTATCATCTGCATATCTGAGCTTGTTGATATTTCTCCTGGTTATCTTGATTCCAATTTTAGTTTCATCCAGTTACTACTCAGTCTTAGTCCAGAGTTCTGAGAACCAGGGGGCCATTGGTGTAAGTCCCAGAATTTAAAGACGTAAGAAACAGTAGCTCAAGGGTAGGAGAAGGTAGAGAGGAGATAATGCAAATTTGTCTTTCTTCACCTTTTTGTTCTAATCAGGTCTCAATAGATTGGATGATTCCCACACCCACTGGTGAGGGCATATCTTTTTTATTTGATCAACTGAATCAGAGGTTAATCACTTCTGGAAACATCCTCAACAGACACATCCAGAAATAACGATTTTTCAGCTATTTGGGTAACCCTTAGCTCAATAAATTGACATTAAATTTAATAATTACTCTCCCTAAACATGATTATTATTTCTTTCTCCCAAACTAAAGGTGGCAGATTCTAACCAAGAGCGGAAAACAAGGAAAACAGGAGTCTGTTTATATGGAGAGCAAAACTTCAGATTTAGCTAAAATGGAGGAAATTATGAACAGTCATAATCCAAAATCTGAAACTAAAGAAAGCTTCATCTCAAAACATTGGTCTTGAAAGTAGTTTACATAAAATAAAATAAATTTTAAAAAAATCTTAAATTACAGTTGCTCAAATAACAGCCTGCCCCTCCAGAAAACTCCTTCTTCTTTAATTTTTGTCTGTAATTTAAGTATTTCGTGTTTTAAAGTCCCTCCTATATTCATCACAATAAAATAAATAAATAAACACTCTAAATGGTATATCTAGAAAAATAGCTTGCTCATTTTTTTCTCAATAAAAGCAAACAAAAAAAAAACATAATATTTTATAAATGAAGAGAGTAAGATACAAGGATATATCCTTGTATATCCTTGTATTCTTATGTGTATTGTGACACATAAGAAAAAAGATGAAAGACAGAACCCTAAAGTTGTGACAGTCTTAGAAGGGGTAGAGAGTGAAACCAGAGGAAATGCATTGAAGGGACATGCCAATTTCTTAGTACCCTTGGTAGGAGACAAGGAAATGCCCAGATGATCCTTGTATTTCTTGCTTCAGTGATTCAGAAAGTGATGGAAATGTCCTCAGTGATGGAGAACAGAAACAGCAAACAAAAGTGAAGAGACAGTGATGTCTTCCAGTCTGAGCATGTTCAGCTATTTCTTTTATTTTCTTCTTCAATTCACTAAACTTACCACAAATGCCTATGCTATTTTTAATGGGAAAATATAATTTTCACATTTGAGATTGCTTTGAGAGTATTTATATTTTAATAGGAAAAATAGACTATTTTAAATTTGAGATGATTTTAGGATATTAGAATGAAGAACATTGCATAGCAATTCCATGTTCCAGAGAAGCCCACACTTGAGGTTTTGAGCTTTAGGCATCAGGTTACAGGTGATAAATGGAGCCATGTGTGGATGGTATCATTCATTCATCCCTTTCTCTCTTCCCTTACTCACTCAGGCTATGAATATTTTGTGCCATATGTTGTGTTTCTAGCCTTGTGATGGATGCTAGAAAAGACACTGTGCAGAAAGAGCAAGAAACGAAATCAGATGAGCATGCATTCAAAGATGAACTGAACTCTGAATACTGAATACTGAATAGGGGGAAATGGAATATATTCAGAAAACAGGCTAAAGACATAAGCAGAAAACTAGAAAAGAATTATGTCCTATAACTCAAGAAACTATAAAGATGAAAAATACTTTTACCTGACTCTGTATTGTTTAAAATAAAAAATTTGTTTACCCTCTATAACTCTAATCAGTGATGTTCAGATTTTTATTTGACATAAAAATAATTCTTAAACAATAGCTTGAATGAGAACCTAAGGAATTGGCATGACGCTGTGAAATCCTTTACAAGAACACACACCCCATCACCCCTTATCTTCTACTCCCTCGGGCATCTACAGGAACTTGAAAAAACACCCTATTCAAACATCATGTTTTGGATAATGCAAATTAAGCCTTCAATGTGTTATTAATAGAATAGTGAGATTTTAAAGGGTAGAAAATTACTCAACATGAACAGGAGCTTGAAATAACTGACTCCCTAATACAACAGACATGGTCATATAAATTAGTACAGATACCTTAGAAAAATAATTTAACAGTATCTATGGAAATTGTATCTATTCATGTAAATGACTAGTAATTCCTCTTTAGATATAAACCTATGGTGGTGGTTGGTTTGGTCACTAAGTCATGTCCAACTTTTGCGACCCCATTGACTGTAACACACAAGGCTCCTCTGTTCATGGGATTTCCCAGACAAGAATACTGGAGAGGGTTGTCATTATCTTTCCAGAGGATCTTCCCAGCCCAGGGATCAAACCCGGGTCTCCCACATTGCAGACAGATTCTTTACCACTGAGCTACCTGGGAAGCCTCATTAAAAAACAGTAGATGAAATCAATAAGTGTATGTGTATTTGTGATAGGAAATACAATAGAATACTGGAAAGGAAAAAAGTTGTATGTGATGGTATATCTAAATCACATGGTGTGTTAAAGTTATAACTCCAGATACAAAAGAATATGTGGTGTATTTTTCCATTTACATAGCAAAATCAATCAAAAGGTATTAAATGTTGTAACAGTTAGTTAACTTATTGGGGAATTAATGACTGGAAAGGAACATGAGATTGTCTCCTGGGGGTAATTCTATTTTCATTGCATGATGAAGACATAGATGTTTTCATTTATGAAACATGTATGAAATATGAGTACAAATTAATTTAATTGTATACTTATGATAAGTGCTCTTTTCTGTATGGATATCTTACATTAATTAGAATTTAAAAATAAACTAAAAAATATTAAGCATAAACATAATTTTGGGCATTTCAATTAGACAAAGCTTTAATAACACAAAATAACATCATTTTCTATTTCATGTCTATCTTCAGATTGTCAATAGATCTATTACTTTCAGTTCTCAGTGAATATCTATTTATTACATTTTATAATTGCATACAGAGTTTTTTGAAAATAGACATGTTTGCTTCATTTTGAACAAATAATTGTAAATTATTTTGACAAACTTAGAAAATAAATTATTATAATGCAACAGTAATTTCTACTTGAAAAAAGAGCATCTGTCATCCCTTTTGGTCACTTTTGATTTAACACTATTAGCAAATATCTCTAAGATATTCTAAATGGATTAAATTAGGGACTAGAAAACCTTAGTGCATGCATCTTCTTTAAGAGATATTTACATTCTTGTCAAAAGAGGATGTAACATAAAATGTCTTGAAATAAGTTCATCTGCCTCTAGAATCTCTTCTCCACTGTGAATTAATATAAATGAAATTGCATGCTTATCATTTCAAGGAACTAGTATAAACTAATTTGATTCCAGTAATTTAGTCAATAACATTCTACAACATTTTGAAAATTTTTGTTTTGTCATGGTAAATGTGGCAGAATAATATATATTCAACCTATAAAGCATCCCCAAATTTAGGCCTTTTTTTTTTGGACTAATACTTATGTTCAGATTATTCTATTTCCATAGCCATTAAAGAACATTTTAAGGTTTCATTATTATTAAATAAAATCAGTGAAAAATTCTGCTATCTTTATAAGGAATTATAAGGCAAGATTGTGTGACTTATCTGTTAATCATACATTTAGAACATATTCTCCTCATGTTCACATTTCTTGTCCTCTCCCTAATCTATTCATATTTCCTCAGAATTTTTACTGGGCTTCCCTGGTAGCTCAGCTGGTAAAGAATCTGCCTGCAATGCAGGAGACCCCAGTTCAATTCCTGGGTCCGGAAGATCCGCTGGAGAAGGGATCGGCTACCCACTCCAGTATTCTTGGGCTTCCCTGGTAGCTCAGCTGGTAAAGAATCCAACTGCAATGTGGGAGACCTGGGTTCAATCCCTGGGTTGGGAAGACCTGCTGAAGAAGGGAATGGCTACCCACTCCAGTATTCTGGCCTGGAGAATCCCATAGATTGTATAGTCCATGCGGTTCCAAAGAGTTGAATACTACTGAGCAACTTTGATTTTCAGCATTTTTCTTATCAATAATTCTCTACTCTTTATTTATCTTGTTTTTTCTTATCTCCTTTAATATAATGGAAGCTCATTTAAGGCAGTCATTGTTATCTATTTGTTCCGTACTCTACACCGGTATTGGAACAGTACACTGTACATAGTAGATAGTAGGTGTTCAACAAATACTTTTGAATGAGGGAATGGACTGCTTATGATTCGATAGGCTCAGGTTAAATGTTTGAACAGGCTAACTTCACAGAGGATTCCTGAACTTTCATCAAACTATGGTCTTTGCTGATGATCTCCGAAAGGACATGGGTAACGAGTTATATTCTAACTCTAAAGCTACCCTTAGGTGAATATAACTGCAGTAGAATTCCTTAGATCTGAGGCTCTTAATCCATCCTCTTTTTGTCAGAATGAGGAACAGATCTAGAAGAGGGATGGACCAAAGGATTTTCAGGCTCCAGTCAGGGTTTATATATTAACATTTTAATGATCATTAGCCAAAAGCCTTTAATTGCTTTGGAATATTCCATGCAATTGCTGTGTCTTCAAAGAAACATGATATCTGATGACAAAATATCATCTTTTCTGATTTGTCCTAGAACCAAGTACAAGATTTAATTTATAACAGGTCCTTCATAATATTCCTAGAGTCAGTAAACATGATATTACCGTCTAGAAAATTTCTAAGTGTTCTGTGAAACTATATTTTAACTCTTGTGCCATGACTGAGTGTCCACTAGTACAAAGGTTTGTTTGGAGGGATACACATAGTAGAGACTTTGTAATTATTTAGGGAAAATACAGATCTCATGAAGATGTAAAAAAGCTGTGGTAAAAAAGGAAAAAGAACATTCTAAGAATAGATTTTCAATGAAATTATTCATGTCTTCATTTTGAACCTTTCTCTAAATATATTTTCTAAATGTGTATTAATACATATTTTGTTTTAGGAATCTCGACTTACATAGCTTATATTATATCAAGGGGAAATAATCAATAAATTGAATCAGTAAATCATAAATTTTAATTTAAATTAATACATAATTTGATTTTTTTAAGAGATGATTATAGTGGGTTGAATAGCAGCCCTATCAAGATATGTTTTAATGGAAAATAATCTGAGTCTATATATACAGCTTGTGTGTGTGTGTGTGTGTGTGTATATATATATATATATATATATATATATATAAAGAGAAGTATGTCTAAGCCCTAATTTAGGAACCTGTGAACATTACCTTATTCAGAAAAAGAGTCCTTCTAGATGTAACTTAATGATCTCAAGATAAAATCACCCCAGACTTAGGTTGGGATATATGCACCATACAGGTGTTCTTACCTGAGAAAAGCGAAGGGAAATGTGAGACACAGGGATAGAGGAGAAGATGTGAAGATGGGGCAGAGACTGGTGCTATACAGCCTCAGGTCAAGGACCTCCAGTTCACAGAAACAAAAATGTGTTCTCCCCTATACCCTGCAGAAGGAGCACACTCCATCTAGTCTTGTTTAGATTCCCAGCCTCCACACCAATGATAACATAAAGGGAAAGTGAGAGTTGCTCAGTCATGTCCAACTCTTTGCAATCCCATGGAATATACAGTCCATGGAATTCTCCAGCCCAGAATACTGGAGTGGGTAGCCTTTCCCTTCTCCAGGGGATCTTCCAACCCAGGGATCCTGCATTGCAGGTGAAATTTTTACCAGCTGAGCTACAAGGGAAGTTCAAGAATACTGGAGTTGGTAGCCTATCCTTTTTCCAGGGGATCTTCCTGATACACGGATTGAACCAGGGTCTCCTGCATTGCAGGAGGATTCTTTACCAACTGAGCTATCAGGGAAGCCCATGAGAGTATAAACCCCTATTGTTTTTAAGACAGGCTGTTTGTGGTGATTCATTATGGTAGCCCTAAGAAATAAATGCAGTGAATAAAGGAGAATAAGGAATGTCATCAGCGGGAGGTGCTGGTGGATCAGGTCAAGGAAGTGATATTTGAGCAAGCCTTAAAAGCAACTCACAGAATTAATTAAAAACAGTTTTGAAGTTCAACCTGGGTATAAATTTAAATTTGGGAAATGACTTTAAAATCTGTTACCTCTTTGGAATCAATTTAGTATACATTATCAAGGGCAAGGCACACATGAATTTAAGAAACAGCTTTTTGACACTGGCAAAACCTATGCAAACTCTCAAAGACAAACATAGATTTAGCATAATGATTAAGATCATGGTCTTCAGATGCTGAATATCCTGATCTTGAGTCCAAGACCACATTTACTCTGTTATCTTAGTTATACTTCCCTGTGTCTCAGTTTTCTCATCTGTAATAGAGGAGTAATAAAAAGGTAACTGTGGAGATTATGTGAGATAATATTATAAATTAAACCAGCACCTGACAAACTGCAAATATTAGCTGTTATTTTACAAGAAAGAGACATTTCTCAGAAAGGTATAGTAATTGGTAACTATATCAGTTATCAACTAAAGGAATTCGATTCTTTTGGGGACATGATAAGAGAAAGGAAAGCTATTCTCTACAACTCTGACCTTACTATACCTGATATAGATCTAGATATTGGTCTTATTAGGGAAAAAATGAGTCCTGAAGTAGAAGGAAACATTTTCATTTTGGGATAATTCAGCATCATTCCCCTGATATTTTATGATAGGCAATAGAAATCCAATTTTGTTTATTAATTGAATATGACACCTTCTTTTGCTGCAGGTTCTTCCACTATGACAGTGATAATACTAAACCTCATCAGAAAATGGAAACAATTGCGTGAAGTGCTTAAGGCAAAATCTCCCACAGGCTATTGGCAAGTTAGTTATTTCTGAAACCAGATTCTGTCTCCTACTACCAGGGTATTAATATTTGTGGACTGCACAGGACTCAGCAGATAAAGATAAGGGAGTGATTAACACATCTTTGGTAATTGTTCTGTACCTGGCTGTTCTAATCTATTTATCTACACTGCCTGCTGCTCTCTCCGGCCAGCTCTTATCAGTGCCCCATCAGGGCACAGCTCCGTGGAACAGAGAACCTGCTGCCAACTAGGCTTCTAGGCGAGTTCTGTCTGCTATGCTTCAAGAATGCTGAAGCTTCCTGAGAACTTTGCTAGATGCCATTGGTGGAGCTAAATCGTAATGCTGCCCGTCCATCCTTTATACTTGCTCCATGATTCTTTAATGCAGCCTTCATGTGTCTCTTTTCTGGGTGAAAATATATTGCATTCTAAGCAACTCCCTACCAATGTGAACTCTCAGAATTGCCTTTGACAGATTCTTAATCTCTTTGAAGTAAAGATCTCAGTGGTCCCATTCATTTTGGTTGACACTGTTTCTGTCTTTAGGTGGAAATCTTAAATAGGCTTCTCAAGTGTTTGCATATGAAGTATAGAAAAATGGGATAATTTTTCTGCTCTATCCCATTGTTCGTCTGCCAGTCTTTGTCAAATCATTTGAGAATGTAGAGGAGGAAATTATTCTCACTCTGAGGAAAATGGGCTTCACTGTCAAGTTAATTATCCAGTTACAAACTTTTTACTTACAAATGTTTTTTGAAGCCAATTAATTAATTATGCTCACTTTGTTTTACAATGTGTCAAAAGAAAAAAAGGATTTAGACAACAATGACCAAGAAAATTAAGCAGACCGAATTTTTTTCCTTAAACAGAGGTCACATGCCAGGAGTATTGCTAAATTTCCTCATGACAAGATATTGATGATGATGTGTTTATATAAATAAATTGCCACTAATTACATGAAGACTAATTGATTTACACATTCTAGGATATAATTCTATATACCATTATCATCACACTGTTGTCTTATTATCTAGTATTTTTTATATAGTGCAGTCAAATATGACTTAAATGAATACTCATGAGAATACTGTTCACTTAAGGACTTTCATTATCATAAATAAATGTGATTTACAAAACAAAAATAATATAAGTAATCTCTAATATCACTGCTAGAAATATAGAGTTTGCAAAGTTATATATATATGTGTATACACACACACACACACACACATATGTGTGTATATATATATATATGCACATTTACACATCACATATTTATTAGTTATTTTAGAGCTATCATCTTCAAAAATGTTATGGGGACTTCCCATCAAATATCATCAGTGTCATATAGAGGGAAATCATTAAACTTTTGGTTCAGATAGTTCTAAATTTGAATTCCATCTCTTCTAGTTGCTCTATGACTCATAATAAGACATTAAACCTTGTTAAGTCACAACTTTCTTACTTACCAAAAGGTTAAGTGACTAATATTCACCTTTAAGAGAATTCATAGAATTAAATATGGTAATTAAATGTAAAATATGTACAGAGTTGATTTCATGGTACTTGATGAGTAAGTTACTGCTTATTTAATTAGTTACTTAAATCTTGCCCAATATGCAAAATGGTATCAGTAGTTTTTCAATGAGAATATGTAATTTTACAACTTAATACAGCTGCTATTTCACACTATTTTTAGCATTCATTATCATTTAATCCTATTACAAGAAAATAGCTAGTATGGAATATTTTAAATATAATGATTGAAATTAAAATGACTTCTCATTGTCCATATAATTTCCAAAGGAATACCAGCCACAGACGTCTTAGTGTAATTGCTAAAGCACTAGCAAATAGCTTCAAGTATAATGAGAAAACATGCAGTAAAGTCATGTGCTTCTGAAAGTCCTGACTGACTTACTCCAAGAAATTCATTGAAACAAAGGGAAAAAAAAAAATATATATATATATATATATACACACACACACACATATATATATATATATGTATATATATTATGACTAGCTGGTAATTAAAATGGTAGATTTCCTCTGCACAAACTTAATTTATTGCTTCTCTGTATTTTCATTAAGTCTCTTCTTTTCACCTTTGAAAGCTCTAGACTGAAGCATAGTTCAAACACTCCATCCATTCTTTCCTCACAGGGTGAAGCTGTCCTTTCCCCAGCGTGAAAGTGTTGGACCATATGTTGCTCTGTTCTCCTTCTACTATGAAGTTAAACTCCTACCGTCTCATAGAAAATTGTGTCACTAGGAGACCAAACATGAGGCATAGCAATTTTATATACTGAACATACCAAAATAAGAATCAAAGTAGAATGACAGAGAAAAATAGTTTTATATTTTATCACTAGTTTTGCAAGCAAGGTAATTGTATACCTACAATATGTATATGTGATTTGAAAAAAATAATTGAAAAATAATTGTTTCATCAAGGTGTATTGATTAGTTACCTCCAGTTATTTCTTGAGCAATCAGAATACATTGGATTAAAGCAAATATAAAATTAATTTTTAATAGCCTAAGTAAAAGCAAGAGTTTTTAAGAAGATAGATTAGATCGATGTTTTTGAGACTATTCTAAAAAAAGAATTTGAACTAACAAAAATTGTACAAGTTGATTATTATGTTCAGTTTTACTAGACATCTTCTGGGCTTTTTTTCTTCTTGAATACACAGCTCCTGTTCCTACTGCTCTTATACTTATCAGACACAATTAAGTAAGTTTTTGGCTCATTATTATCCTGAGGGCAAGATAGAGAAATAATGAGAAGGTTAGAAAGGATGACAAAATGAGTACCTAAGGTAAATTTATTCAACTGTCAGCAAGGAATAAAATCGTGCTGGAGACGATGTTTCCTCGGGAAGTTTCTAAAGGGAGGAAAGGAACAAAGAATGTCCAGTTGGCGTCTGTCTTAGCCCAACTGCTCCTGGGTGTCAGTTATTAGAGTGCTTTGCTGCTGTTCAAAACAAATTGTGAGGTTGGATTGGCAGGATAGTGTTGAATTTGTAGAGGGAAAGGAAAGCAATTTATTTACACACAGTTAGATATTGCCAGATAGGTGTTCCAACTTCATAGTATCGTGAATTCAAAACACAATGAAGACTTTGCTGGTTGTTGTGGAATTTTTGCTCATTCTGGTTCTTGTTTTGCTTTATTTTTATGGTGCTGATCATGATTGTCAATAGGTCATCGTCTTAAATTTGAATAAAACTTTGCCCAACATGCATATAACCTCTCCAATTTCTCCTGAGGAAACTTGCCAGTGTGAAACCATTGTTTCCAGTGGGCACAGTAACCCTGATGTCTCCGTAAATATTCTACTCTGTTCCTCCTTGACACTTTACAGGGGAAATAAAATCAATATCTGAATTTTCTATTTTATGTTTGCATGATTTCTTCACAAATCCACTATATGTAGTCAGATCTTCACTTCCTCATGCTTTATGAAATGCTTTCACCTTTGTTTTAGCATCATTTTCCAGAAGCACCGAGAGCTCTCCCTTAAAATGGGAAGAGTGTCCACTCCACATTATTAAAAAAAAAAAAAAAAAAAAAAAAACCCTCTGACATTGATCCAAACCATTGCTATCTCTTAACTGAGAGAATAACCTGCTAATAACCTCTGGGCTTGTTTGTGTCAATTGCCCACACTCCCTGGTGAAGCCGTTTTGAACCATCAGGTGATATCATTGTGCTGTGCTTAGCGCCTCAGTAATGTCCGGCCCTTTGCAGCCCCATAGATGGTAGCCGGCCAGGATCTTCTGTCCATGGGGATTCTCCAGGCAAGAATACTGGAGTGAGTTGCCATTTCCTTCTCCAAGGGATCTTCTCAACCCAGGGATCAAACCCAGGTCTCCTGCATTGCAGGCAGATTTTTTACCAGATGAGCCATGAGGAAACCCCGAATCATATCATTCCCCTGTTCAAATTCAGCCCCAGGCTCTTGGCAAGATATATTGCCAGAAAGGAGAGGATAAACAGTGTTCTCATCATTTGACACTTAGCATCCCTCAGAATTCATCTCATAATCCCCAATGCGATATTCACTATACTGCAGTCACATGGGCCTTCTCTTTCTTATTACTACACAGCAGAGATTGTTCCCACCTTAGTGCCTTTGCTCTAGATGCCTCCTCTGCAAATTTAAGCCTACATTGTAGGATTCTGCATCAGTCCTTCTAATGAATATTCAAGGTTGATTTCCTTTGCAATTGACTGGTTTGATCTCCTTGCAGTCCAAAAGACTCTCAAGAGTCTTCTCCAACACCACAGTTCAAAAGCATCAACTCTTTGGCGTGCAGTCCTCTTTATGGTCTAACTATCACATCCACATATGACTACTGGATAAGCCATAGCTTTGACTATATGGACATTTGTCGGCAAAGTAATTTCTCTGCTTTTTAATATGCTGTTAGGTTGGTCATAGCTTTTCTTCCAAGGAGCAAGCATCTTTGAATTTCATGGCTTCAGTCACCATCTGCAGTGATTTTGGAGCCAATAAAAAATAAAATAAAGTCTGTCACTATTTCCATTATTTCCCCATCTATTTGCCATGAAACAATGAGACCAGATGCCATGATCATCGTTTTTTGAATGTTGAGTTTTAAACCTTTTTACTCTCTTCTTTCACCTTCATCAAGAGGATCCTTAGGTACATTTAGTTTTCTGCCATAAGGATGGTGTCATCTGCATATCTGAGTTACTGGTATTTCTCTGGCAATATTGATTCCAGCTTGTGCTTCACCCATTCTGACATTTCACATGATGTACTCTACATTGGGCTTCTCTGGTGGTTCAGATGGTAAAGAATACACCTGCAATGTGGGAGACCTGGGTTCGATCCCTGGGTTGGGAAGATCCCCTGGAGGAGGACATGGCAACTCACTCTAGTATTATTGCCCAGAGAATGCCATGGACAGAGGAGTCTGGTGGGGAATGATCCATGGGGGTCACGAAGATTCAAACACGACTAATGGACAACGCAAGCATATACATACTGTCCATAGAAATTAAATATGCGGGGTAACAATGTAAAGCCTTGAATGCTCTTTTCCTAATTTTGAACCAGTCCACTGTTCTAACTGTCTGTTAGACAGTTCTGTTCTAACCTGTCTGGTTCTAACTGTCACTTCTTTAACTGCATACAGGTTTCTCAGGGGGGCAGAGGTAAGGTGATCTATTATTCCCATCTCTTTAAGAATTTTCCAGTTTGTTGTGATCCACACCGTCAAAGGCTTTAGTGTGGTCAGTGAGGCAGGAGTAGACATTTTTCTGAAATTCTCTCAGTTTTTTATGATCCAACAGATGTTGGAAATTTGTTCTCTTGTTCTTCTGCCTTTTCTAAACACAGATTGAATATCTGGAACTTCTCAGTTCATGTACTGTTGAAGTCTAGCTTGGAGAATTTTGAGCAATACTTTGCTAGCATGTGAAATGACTGCAACTGTGAGGTAGTTTGAAGAAGGCAATGGTACCCCACTCCAGTACTCTTGCCTGGAAAATCCCATGAATGGAGGAGGCTGGTAGGCTGCAGTTTATGTGAGTCAGACACAACTGAGCAACTTCACTTTCACTTTTCCCTTTCATCCACTGGAGAAGGAAATGGCAACCCACTCCAGTGTTCTTGCCTGGAGAATCCCAGGGACGGGGGAGCCTGGTGGGCTGCCATCTAAGGGGTCGCGCAGAGTTGGACACGACTGAAGAGACTTAGCAGCAGCAGCAGCAGCAATGTGGTAGTTTTCACATTCTTTGGCATTGCCTTTCTTTGAGATTGTAATGAAAACTTAATTTTTCCAGTCCTGTGGCCACTGCTGAGTTTTCCAAATTTGCTGACATAATGAGTGCAGCACTTTAACAGCGTCATCGTTTAGGATTTAAAATACCTTAGTTGGAATTCCATCACTTCCACTAGCTTTGTCTGTAATGATGCTTCCTATGGCTCACTTGATTTTGCACACCAAGATGTCTGGCTCTAGGGGAGTGATCACACCATCCTGGTTATCTGGGTCATTAATATCAGTTTTGGATATTTCTGTGTATTCTTGGTGCCTCTTCTTAATTTCCTATGTTTCTGTTAGTCCATATCATTTCTGTTCTTTATTGTGCCCATCTTTGCATGAAATGTTCCCTTGGTACCTCTGATTTTCTTGAAGAGATCTCTAGTTTTTCCCATTCTATTGTTTTCCTCTATTTCTTTGCATTGTCAACTTAAGAGGGCTTTCTTATCTCTTCAGGCTATTTGTTAAAACTACATTCAGATTGGTATATCTCTCCTTTACTCCTTTGCCTTTCTCTTCTCTTCTTTTCTCAGCTCTTTGTAAGTCCTCCTCAGACAACCATTTTGCCCTTTTGCATTTGTTTTCTTGGGGATAGTTTTGATCACTCAGTCTGTACAATGTTGGAACCTCCATCCATAGTTCTTCAGGCACTCTGTCTATCAGATATAATCACTTGAATCTATCTGTCACTTTCACTGTATAATCATAAGGGTTTTGATTTAGGTCATACCTGAATGACCTAGTGGTTTTCCTTACATTCTTCAATTTAAGTCTGAATTTTGCAATAAGGAGTTCAGGATCTGAGCCACAGTCTGTTCTTGGTCTTGTTTTTGCTGATTGTATGGAGCTTCTTCGTCTTCAGTTGCAAAGACTGTAATAAATCTGGTTTTGGTACTCAGCTTCTGGTGATGTTCATGTATAGAATCATCTCTTGCATTGCTGGAAGAGGCCAGTGCATTATTTTGGCAAAACTCTGTTAGCCTTTGTCCTGCTTTATTTTGCACTCTAAGACCAAACTTGTCTGTTATTCCAGGTACCTCTTAACTTTCCACTTTTGCTTTCCAATCCCCTATAATGAAAAGGTTATCTTTTTTTGGAGCTAGTTCTAGAAGTTCTTTTAGGTTTCCATGAAACTGTTCAACTTCAGCTTCTTTGGCATTAGTATTTGGGGCATAGAATTGGTTGGGGCAAAAATAGTTTAAACCTTTCTATTAGTTTTCAGTTCTTAGAAGCAACATATAAAGTTGAATAATTAAAATTATAAAACAGAGAGTCAGTATAATAACATGCATACTTAAAAATAATTATAATTAAATTTTTTAAAGTAGAGAAAGGAAATAAAATAATGGTCTGGCTGATACAGCTACATAGGAATACTTTTAAGGGAAAAAGTATGAAAGTTGCTACAAATGTGATAACTTCCTCATCATACATAATACATGAATTTTGTGCTTTTGTTTTCTTTGGTAGGTTATATAAAAAATGAAATTCTTAAATATTATTATAGCTAAAAGCAGCAAAGTATAAATATCTAATGCTATATGTTTATATTTAATATCAGTCATAATATAATTATATAAATGAAAATAGTATCATTCTCATTCTTCTCAGTCAATAAAAAGTTAACTTATGATAGTTACCACTAGATGATGGGATTAGAGATACATTTTGTAATGCATTTTAAATTTTTTAAATTAGATTTTTCAATTAAGCTGTATTTTTTGAAATCAGAATAGCTTAGTAAGATTGTGTTTTTTTAATTGTACTGTTCATTATATAGTTTATTTTCTTTTTGTTTCATGACAGACCTCCAAAGAAAAGTAATTTGAAAGTTGAACAGAGTCACTAAGCCCAAGATAGCAATTTCCTTTCCTGTTTTGCACCAGCTTTCTGTAGTAGAAAGTATTATAACTGGATAACTGAAAATTCATCCCATATCTATACATACGTGCTACCACTTACATCACAAGGTAGAGGCTAGAGCTAGACTTGTGATCAATAAAATAAAACTCAAGTGATACTCTGAGCTTCCACCCCTTCCTCTGGATTCTAGGCATTGTGCAGAGAAGATGCTCGTGCCAAGGCTGAGCTGTTAGAGGCCACGTGATGGAGATGGACATTCCAGCCTCTGATGCAAACCCAGGGATTCAACCCCATGAGTAATCTCGCTTCCTAAAATGTGGAGTAGGATATGAAACAAGCTGAGCACATTCAACCTGTAGAAACAGGAAAAGGCTTCAATAAGTGATTTAAGTCCCTGAGTTTGGGTATGATTTATTATGCATTCATAGATAACAAATACACTCACTTAAGTATGTGAGGTGTTCAAAATATTCCATTAACCTCCTTTCTCACTTACACTAAAACCTGAAAGTTAGTCAAGTGGGATAGGTTTTGTTCTGTTTGGAGGGGAAAGGCTACCCATTCCAGTATTCTGGCCTAGAGAATTCCATGGACTGTATAGTCCATGGGGTCTCAAAGAGTCAGACACGACTGGGCAACTTTCACTGGAATACTTTGTGCTTAGTTGCTGAGTGGTTTTCAACTCTTTGAAACCCCTGGACTGTAGCCCGCCAGGATCCTCTGTCCATGGGGATTCCCCAGCCAAGAACGCTGGAGTGGGTTGCCATGACTTCCTCCAGGAGATCTTCCCAACCCAGGGATCGACAGGATTCTCACATTGCTGGCAGATTCTTTATCATCTGAACCACCAGAGAAGCCATGGAATACTTTAGGATTATGTTTATTTTAAATTAGGGAATAAGTTTCCTGACCTTCTGAAAATCATTGACTTAATGGAATTACAACGTATTAACAAACACACCAGAGCAAATAGTGGTGCTCAAATAGTAACTAAAATGCAAGAATTCTGAAATTTTCTAATTATTGCAGGCAAGGCATATGCAGTTCAACAGCATCTATGAACACCGATAGATTTTAATTCTGTCTTGGCCTATTAAGAT
The DNA here is from genome assembly GCF_910594005.1 of Cervus elaphus. Lineage (NCBI taxonomy): Eukaryota > Metazoa > Chordata > Mammalia > Artiodactyla > Cervidae > Cervus > Cervus elaphus. The sequence goes on along the minus strand of NC_057844.1, from coordinate 7,478,599 downwards.
CTCATTTAGAATTATTCTAGATAAAAAGCATTCTGAGAATTGTGTTCAGTTTTCCAAGATGCCAGCTTAAGTAATGCCTTCGCAGTGTACCTCTGGGGTATGCACTAAAAGGAGCGAGTGGGAGACTGTTTTGATCTGTAATGATTTAAAGTCATTTGAAGATATTGCATAATTTTTTCATTCAACTTTATACATAAAAAATTAGGTTGACCTAAGTTTAGCTCTTTGGAGAATTGGCTTTTCAAATATAACCTTGACCAGCTATAAATTCAAGTGATTTTATCATATTAACTACATGCAAAATGTTTTGTCCTTTGGTTCTGGAGGCAAATTTCAACTTTTCTCCCTGAAAATGACAGACATCATTCAAGAAAAAAATCATCTTCAGCATCTGTTCTTTCTAAAGATGTTTCTGTATCATAAAAAATTGTCATCATATTTCAATATGTATGGAACTCCTTAAAAATTAATTGCTCTTAAATTGGGCTTCCCTTGTGGCTCAGATGGTAAAGAATCTGCGTGCAATGCGGGAGACCTGGGTTAGATCCCTGGGTTGGGAAGATCCCCTGGAGAAGGGAAAGGCTACCCACTCCAGTATTCTGGCCTGGAGAATTCGCAAAGAGTCAGACACGACTGAGTGACTTCCACTTCACTTAAAGTTGAAATTATGTACATATTTATATATATGACCCTTTGATTGCTTTTGTTTCTCAATTAAATCATTGGAAGGGCTGATGTTGAAGCTGAAACTTCAATACTTTAACCACCTGATGCAAAGAGCTGACTAATTGGAAAAGACTCTGATGCTGAGAATGATTGAAGGCAGAAGGAGAAGAGGGCATGGCAGGATGAGATGGTTGGATGGCATAACTGACTCAATGAACATCAGTTTGAGCAAATTCCAGGAGATAATGAGGGGCAGGGAAGTCTTGCATGCTGTATTCCATGGGTCAAAAGAGTCAGACATGACTTAGTGACTGAAAAACAAATGTCTTTGACATTATTTTCATTATGCTAGGAAAGTTATTTTAATGTATAACATTTTAAAGGTATAACTTGCTCCTCTTAAAATTACTTTCAAGGACAAATAAGAAAAGTCTAATATTTTAAAACTGCTTTTATTCATTATGTGACACCTTAGTCTTATTGACACTTTGGCATATTACGTTTTAGCCTACATTAAACATGAAATACTTCCATTGTGCTACTGACTAATAAATTACTTAAGAAATAATTTTTAAGCACTTATTTAGTGGTCTAAATTATGAAATTCATAATATTATATATTTGTCAAGTACCAATTTAATTCAAACAATATATTGTGAATTCAGTTCAATTCAGTTGTTCAATCGTGTCCGACTCTTTGCGACCCCATGAGTCGCAGCACACCAGGCCTCCCTGTACGTCATCAACTCCTGGAGTCTTCTCAAACTCATGTCCATCTAGTCACTGATGCCATCCAGCCATCTCATCCTCTGTCGTCCCTTTCTCCTTCTGCCCCCTATCTCTCCCAGCATCAGGGTCTTTTCCAGTGAATCAGCTCTCAGCATGAGGTAGCCAAAGTACTGGAGTTTCAGCTTCAGAATCAGTCCTTCCAATGAACACCCAGGACTGATCTCCTCTAGGATGGACGAGTTGGATCTCCTTGTAGTCCAAGGGACTCTCAAGAGTCTTCTCCAACACCACAGTTCAAAAGTATCAATTTTTCAGTGCTCAGCTTTCTTCACAGTCCAACTCTCACATCCACACATGACCACTGGAAAAAACATAGCCTTGACTAGATGGACATTTTTTGGCAAAGTAATGTCTCTGTTTTTTAATATGCTATCTAGGTTGGTCATAATTTTCCTTCCAAGGAGTAAGTGTCTTTTAATTTCATGGCTGCAATCACCATCTGCAGTGATTTTGGAGCCCAGAAAAATAAAGTCTGACACTGTCTCCACTGTTACCCATCTATTTCCCATGAAGTGATGGGACCAGATGCCATGATCTTAGTTTTCTGAATGTTGAGCTTTAAGCCAACTTTTTCACTCTCTTCTTTCACTTTCATCAAGAGGCTTTTTAGTTCCTCTTCACTTTCTGCCATAAGGGTGGTGTCATCTGCATATCTGAGGTTATTGATATTTCTCCCAGGAATCTTGATTCCAGCTTGTGCTTCTTCCAGCCCAGCATTTCTCATGATGTGCTCTGTGTATAAGTTAAATAAGCAGGGTGACAATATACATCCTTGACGTACTCCTTTTCCTATTTGGAACCAGTCTGTTGGTCCATGTCCAGTTCTAACTGTTGCTTCCTGACCTGCATATAGGTTTCTCAAGAGGCAGGTCAGGTGGTCTGGTATTCCTGTCTCTTTCACAATTTTCCACAGTTATTGTGATCCACACAGTCAAAGCTTTGGCATAGTCAATAAAGCAGAAATAGATGTTTTTCTGGAACTCTCTTGCTTTTTTGATGATTCAGGGGATGCCAGCAATTTGATCTCTGGTTCCTCTGCCTTCCCTAAAACCAGGTTGAATATCTGGAAACCTGGCTTGGAGAATTTTGAGCATTTACTAGCATTTACTAGAGTGTGAGATGAGTGCAATTGTGCAGTAGTTTGAGCACTCTTTGGCATTGCCTTTCTTTGGAATTGGAATGAAAACTGAATTTTTCCAGTCCTGTGGCCACTGCTGAGTTTTCCAAATTTGCTGGCATATTGTGTGCAGCACTTTCACAGCATCATCTTTGAGGATTTGAAATAGCTCAACTGGAATTCCACCACCTCCACCGACTTTGTTCATAGTGATGCTTTCTAAGACCCACTTGACTTCACATTCCAGGATGTCTGGCTCTAGGTGAGTGCTCACACCATCGTGATTATCTGGGTCATGAAGATCTTTTTTGTACAATTCTTCTGTGTATTCTTGCCACCTCTTCTTAATATCTTCTGCTTCTGTTAGGTCCATACCATTTCTGTGCTTTATCAAACCCATCTTTGCATGAAATGTTCCCTTGGTATCTCTAATTTTCTTGAAGAGATCTCTAGTCTTTCCCATTCTGTTGTTTTCCTCTATTTCTTTGCATTGATCGCTGAGGAAGGCTTTTTTTAGCTCTCCTTGCTATTCTTTGGAACTCTGCATTCAAATGGGAATATCTTTCCTTTTCTCCTTTGCTTATCGCTTCTTTTCTTTTCACAGCTATTTGTAAGCCTCCTCAGACAACCATTTTGCCTTTTTGCTTTTCTTTTCCATGGAGGATGGTCTTGATCCCTGTCTCCTGTACAATGTCATGAACCTCTGTCCATAGGTCATCAGACGCTCTATCAGATCTAGTACCTTAAATCTATTTCTCACTTCCACTATATAGTCATAAGGGATTTGATTTAGGTCATACCTGAGTGGTCTAGTGGTTTTTCCTGCTTTTCTTCAATTTAAGTCTGAATTTGGCAATAGATTATGGCATTAAGTGAGATTAAAAGAAATATCCAAAAATGATAAACCAAAGATGTACTCCAAACACATGGCAGTTACAAAATCAGACAAATAATAATTAAAAATAATGGAATATACACTTATACATATATACCCATGAGCAAAGTCCAAAGAGTAGAACAAATATAAAGTACAGTAGATTGACCTGAAACAAGCAAAATCAAATATTATATTTACCATTTAAAAACAAAACTAACTAAATCACAAATTGGAAAAGAAAATTAAAGTACGGTACCAAGTGGGGAATAAAGGAATTAAAACATAACTAAGAAATATATTGAGAGGAAACAAAAGAAAACAAATAAAGGATTGATATGCAAAGTTAAATAGATGTAGATGAAGAAGGTTTATATATATTAAACATTAACTGCAAGGGGAAAAGAACAATAAGAAGGGAAAACAAAGAAAAAATGTAGAAAAAATATAAAAGTTTAAAAAATGGTAAATTAAAATTGCAAGAAAAAAGAAAAGAAAAAAAATTGGAAGAAGAAAGAAAAAAGGAAAGGACAAAAAAAAATAAAAAAAAGGAAAACCACACAGAACTTTAAAAGCCCAGCATAGAGGCAGAGGTTTATAACAATAAAAAGTATGGCTGAATATACACATATACATATACACCCATAAGCAAAATCAAAACAGTCCAACAAAAATAAAGTACAATAGTTTGACCTGGCAAACAAAGGGAACCAAAAATTGTATCTACCAAAAGAAAGGTACCAAATTCCAAACTGGAAAACAAAACTAAAACAAGGTGCCAAGTAGGGATAAAGCAATGAAAATAAAACTGACAAATATGTTGAGAGGAAAGGAGAGAAAGAAAAGAAAGAAAGAATTTACACAGAGGTAGATAAGGAAGATTCGTTTATGTTGAAGAGTAGCTGCAAGGGGAAAAGAACAGTAGGCAAAGAAAACAAAGGAATAAATGTGGGGAAAAAAACAATAATAGGCTTAAAAATTAAAAATTAGTATTAAAAAAGGAAGGAAAAAAAAAAAAAAAAAGGAAAGCTCCACAGAACTGCAAAAGCCCAACACAGGGGCAGAGTTTTATAGCAACAATAAAAAAAAGTGACTTAAGGAAATAAAAAGAAAAACACTCTAAAACTTAATTGGATTTCTTAGTGCCAATAAAATAGACAACTACAACAGAGGGGGAGAAAGGGGAGAAAAACAAAATAAAATCTAATAGAATCTACAGGACAAGTCAAAAGATAAGAAAAATAATGCTTTTCTTGAGTCACTGCTCTCAGTGTCCTTTTCTTCAGTTGGAGTCACAGTCCCCCTCACCTCCCGAGGACGCCCTCCTACACTGTGCTGATCTCTGGACCTGCTGTGGGGGCAGCTCGGATTCTAATCTGGTCCCTCTCCTGTGTGTTCTTGTGTCCAATGTGAGCAGCTATCAGAACTAGTGCATTTTGTTGTTGTTGTTGTTTTTGGGAGCTCTCAATGACCTTTTAAATATTTCAAAGATGCAGAGTCTGCTTAGTTGATCGTGTGGATTTAGTCTGGATCTTGTACAGCTGGGGGGCAGGCTTTGGGTCTTCTTCCGTAGCCACACTGCCCCTGGGTTTCCCTTGTGGTTTTATTTCCACCTCTACACGTGGGTCCACTGGGGTTTGCTCCTAAGGCTGCCCTGGAGGCCTTGGGTTTGCCCCTGGTGAGGGCCAGGTGTGGAGGCGATGCAGCTGCTTCGGTTGCAGGGGTTCTGGCAGCACCATGTTCTCGGGTAAGGTGGTGGTTAGGTCAGCAGGAAATACAGTGCTCTAGAAGGGTATGACGACCAGTATTGGCCAATACATTCCAGTATTCTTGCCTGGAGAACTTCCCTCCCTCACAGAGAAGCCTAGCAGGCCAACAGTCTACAGGGCTGCAAAGAGTCAGACACTAGCGGAGTGACCCTGCACGCACAGGCGCAAGGCTTTTCTCACTAGTAGCAACTCTTCCCCAGTGAGAGTTGAACATGAAGGTGATGCAGCTTCTTGGCTTGTGGGGACCCTTGTGGCACCAAGTGTGCAGAGACACAGATTGCCTCTGCTGCAGGAACTATGGCCCTACCAGAGTTTTTTTTTTTTTTTTTTTTCCCATCCTCTTGTAGCTGGCCATCAGTAGGCCTCTTTGGCCAGTTTTTCTCCATAGCTCCACCCATTCAGGCACTTAGAGGGCTCCCTTTCCTGGGGTCCTTGTCTTTTGTTCGGTGCCTCATGTGAACGGAGGTGTCCCCGTGGCTGGGGGTCCTACTCTGTAGACTGGTACATCTGGCACCTAATGGGGCATCTAGGACAGGGCTCTCCATTCTAGTTCATTGTGTCAGGGGTTTGATGGGTCAGTCTTTCTACTGCTCAGCTAGTGATGCTGGGTGGAGAGAGGCTATGACGACTGCTCCACCCACTACCATGGCTCAGCAGTATCGCCTTGCTTCCATGGCTGTGCAGCTTTCCTCCACCAGCATTTCCCACCATGATTTCCTCTCTCACATCCCCTCAATCCGTCTCTGCAGTCAGCAGCAGCACTCACCCTTGGATTGCTCCACAATCCCTAAACTGCAGCTTGCAGCCGCTGCACCTTTCAGGTGGCCAGCATCCTTGTCCTGGGTATGTACAGCTGTGGACTGTCTGATTCTCATTCTGTTTAGACTGCCACAGATCAGCTGTTCCACTCTCAGCCTTAAATGTTTCTCCTCTGACTCAGATAATTGACCCGATGTAGGGATCAGACCCCGGCTTTAGTTCCTCCACCTGCCAAGGGAAGTCCAGTCTTACTAACATTCCTGTCCGTCCCCCCCCCCCCCCCCACACACACACACCCGGGCCCAGTTCCTTTGTCCTATTTTGCATGGTTATATATATATATATATGGTTATATATATATATATATATGTATATATATATTCCCTCCCCCCACCCACCTGGTCAGGTACTCCTGTCTGCTCCCAGCTGGTATTCTGCATGCCCTTCTGTATCTAAAAGTGTATTCCTGGTGTATCCATGGAGAGAGATGTACTCCACGTCCATCTAATCCTCCACCATCTTTTTTCCCACAGATGGTTTTAAACACATCTGGTTTAAACACATATGTGTTCCCACACTTTTGTTTTAAACACAATTTTATTCACTCAAACTTTGCTTTTCATGGTTTTAATTTAAATTTAATTGTACTTTTTCTTCAAGTATATATTTCAAAAGTTGAAATCAAAATGGTGCTTTAAAATATACTATAACTATGTTCCTTGGTAATATTCCACTTTAATTCAATATATTTTGATATAAGAAAATATCATATAATCACTTTTAAATATAGAACTAAAGATAAAAGGTAATAATGACTATCTTTAAAAAAGTTATAAACCAAATTTTAAATTGAATGGCTATACAAATTCTAATACTGAAAACAAAGAAAATATTGTTCAACTTCATATCTGCTCATTTACAAAGGCACTTTCTCAATACAGCTTTACAGAATACAAAGCAAAAAAGAAAAATCACTTGGACTTACCAGATATTTTATTAATCCTAACTTTTCTTTATCCTGGTTAAGAGATCCTGAACAAGTCACTTTAAGTTTCTGAGGCACAGTATTTCTGTCTATAAATTACTAAAAATGAAATGCATTTCTCCTCTTATTATTGTTAAATGAACAGTAATTTTCATAAATGTATTTTGCAATTCTTTGTAAAATGGAGGTATGTCATTGGCATATTTAATGAAGTAGATAATAGACTGTATACTCACTTTAAAAGTCTTTTGAGATTAATCCTTTGTCTGTTTCTTCATTTGCTATTATTTTCTCCCAATCTGACGGCTGTCTTTTCACCTTACTTATAGTTTCTTTTGTAGTGCAAAAGCTTTTAAGTTTCATTAGATCCCATTTGTTTAGTTTTGCTTTTATTTCCAATATTCTGGGAGGTGGGTCATAGAGGATCTTGCTGTGATTTATGTCAGAGAGTGTTTTGCCTATGTTCTCCTCTAGGAGTTTTATAGTTTCTGGTCTTACATTTAGATCTTTAATCCATTTTGAGTTTATTTTTGTGTATGGTGTTAGAAAGTGTTCTAGTTTCATTCTTTTGCAAGTGGTTGACCAGTTTTCCCAGCACCACTTGTTAAAGAGGTTGTCTTTTTTCCATTGTATATCCTTGCCTCCTTTACTCCTGCAGCTCAATTCCAGAAAAATAAATGACCCAATCAAAAAATGGGCCAGAGAACTAAACAGACATTTCTCCAAAGAAGACATACAGATGGCTAACAAACACATGAAAAGGTGCTCAACATCACTCATTATTAGAGAAATGCAAATCAAAACCACAATGAGGTACCACTACACACCAGTCAGGATGGCTGCTATCCAAAAGTCTACAAGCAATAAATGCTGGAGAGGCTGTGGAGAAAAGGGAACCCTCTTACACTGTTGGTGGGAATGCAAACTAGTACAGCCACTATGGAAAACAGTGTGGAGATTCCTTAAAAATCTGGAAATAGAACTGCCATATGACCCAGCAATCCCACTTCTGGGCATACACACTGAGGAAACCAGATCTGAAAGAGACACATGCACCCCAATGTTCATCACAGCACTGTTTATAATAGCCAGGACATGGAAGCAACCTAGATGCCCATCAGCAGATGAATGGATAAGGAAGCTGTGGTACATATACACCATGGAATTTTACTCAGCCGTCAAAAAGAATTCATTTGAACCAGTCCTAATGAGATGGATGAAACTGGAGCCCCTTATACAGAGTGAAGTAAGCCAGAAAGATAAAGAACATTACAGCATACTAACACATATATATGGAATTTAGAAAGATGGTAACGATAACCCTATATGCAAAACAGAAAAAGAGACACAGAAATACAGAACAGACTTTTGAACTCTGTGGGAGAAGGTGAGGGTGGGATGTTTCAAAAGAACAGCATGTATACTATCTATGGTGAAACAGATCACCAGCCCAGGTGGGATGCATGAGACAAGTGCTCCGGCCTGGTGCACTGGGAAGACCCAGAGGAATCGGGTGGAGAGGGAGATGGGAGGGGGGATCGGGATGGGGAATAAGTGTAAATCTATGGCTGATTCATATCAATGTATGACAAAACCCACTGAAATGTTGTGAAGTAATTAGCCTCCAACTAATAAAAAAATTAAAAAAAAAAAAAAAGTCTTTTGACATTAGCTATAATACTATACTATAATATGTTTTAATATTGGTTGTAAATGTAAAAAAGATGATTGTCCTTGTACACAAAAGAGTTGGATCATAGAGAAAGCAAGGAAATTCTAGCAAAATATATACTTCTGCTTCACTGACTATGCAAAAGCCTTTGATTGTGTGGATCACAACAAACTGTGGAAAATTCTCAAAGAGATGGGAATACCAGACCTTACCTGTCTCCTGAGAAACCTGTATGCAACATCAAGAAGCAATAGTTAGAAGCAGACATGGAACAACAAACTGGTTTAAAATTGGGAAAGGAATAAGTCAAGGCTTCTCACCCTGATTATTTAACTTACACGCAGAGTACATCTTGTGAAATGTCAGGCTGGAAGCATCACAAGCTGGAATCAAGATTGCCGGGAAAAATATCAGCAACTTCAGATATACAGACGATACCACTCTAATGAAAACAGGGAAGATGAACTAAAAAGCCCCTTGATGAGTGTGAAGGAAGATAGTGAAAAAAGTGGCTTCAAACTAAACATTCAAAAAGCTAAGATTATGCCATCCAGTTCCATCACTCGTGGCAAATAGATGGGGAATAGAGAGCAAATAGATGGCAAAAAGTGGAAACGGTGACAAATTTTATTTTAATTTCTTGAGTTCCAAAATCACTGCAGAAGGTGACTGCAGTCATATAGTAAAAAGACGCTTGCTCCTTGAAAGGAAATGAAAGATGTGACAAGCCTAGACAGCATGTTAAACAGCAGAGACGTCACTTTGCTGACAGAACTTCATATAGTCAAAGCTATGGTATTTCCAGTAGTCATGTATAGATGTGAGAGTTGAACCATAAAGAAGGCTGAACACCAAAGAATTGACACTTTTGAATTGTGGTGCTGGAGAAGACTCTTGAGAGTCTGTTGGACAGCAAGGACATCAAACCAGTCAATCCTAAAGGAAATCAGCCCTGAATATTCACTGGAAGGACTGATACTGAAGCGCCAATACTTTGGCCACTTCATGTGAAGAGCCGACTTATTGGAAAAGCCCATGATGCTGGGAAAGATTGAGGGCAGCAGGAGAAGGAGGCTACAGAGGATGAGATGGTTGGGTGGCATTACCAATTCAACAGACTTAAGTTCAAGTAAACTAGAGGAAATAGTGAAGGGGAAATAGTGAAGGGAAACCTGGCATGCTGCAGTCCTTGGGATCACAGAGGGTTACAGTCGGACGTGATCTAGCAACTGAACAACAGCAATAGACATAAGAAAATTGAGTTCCAAGAATGAATGCTAGAGAGAGACAAACAGAAATGAAAAGAAAACTGAATTTAAAACACATGTAAATTGCAAACACATTTAAGTGAGATAATTGAAAGAAAATTGGCATTTTCAATAGTAAAGTGTAGAGCCCTCAAAGGAGAAAGTCAAATAATTTGTATAGTAGTTCAACTTGAGATGCTCTCCAAGACAGGAAAGAAAGAAAAGCATTAAAAAAAAAAGTCGTTAAAATGAATTAATATATATATACAAGACAAATAAGGATGATTTAGAAAATGCATATTCATATCAGAAAAACAAGATCCAATTATGGGAGAAATAAGGACATTGAAGTAGAAGAAAGATTCCAGATCAAAATCTATTAAGTTGAACCTGAGCTGGAAATCATCCTTAATTTGCAAATTAAAAGAACTGACTCTTTGACATAAGAGTAATTAAATAAGCACTATATCACTTGAAATGAAGCAAGAAAAATACATATAAGTTCTGGAGAAAAAAATTAAGGTCTTAAACACAGTCAAAAATGACACCAGAATAGTTTCTTTCTCTGATAAACTGAACATTGGAAGTTAATGTTACAACAGTTAAATAATTGAAAAGTTAAAATGTTGTGATTCTTAATTTTCTTTTATGTATGAAAAATATTTGCAAAGACATAGGTGTAAGGAAGCATTTAGCATTCTGTGTTGAATGCATCCAACCACAGTTCAAAGATCAAAAATGAATCAAAAGCATCAAACAAAACCAATTAATTTACATCACTAAAAACCTAGGGTCTGTGCAAAAACTGTATTAATTTATTTTAAAAACAAACAACCAAAAAGAATATGATAAATAAGAATTATAAAGAGAGAATGAAACTGAAAGGGAGGAAACTAAATAAGTTAGAACAGAATCAGATGTGGAATTTTATGCCAGCAACCTAAGATTCTAAACAATTGGACAAACTACTTAAAATTTTTTTTTAAAAAGTTTGTTTCAACTAGGGAGACAGACATGTGACTAATTTAATAACAATAAGAGAATAGAAAATAATCAATCCAACTTTTTAAATGTCAAAAGGTCTAGAAGATATAAGGGATTTAAGCACATATGGCAAATCTCCAAGTAACTAAAACATAAATTTTACATTATATAAAAATATTAACTACAGGGATTTTAATCTGTTGCACTGGTCATTTCTGAAGCGGTTCAACTCACTTGAATCAGTTTTAATGAGATGGATGAAACTGGAGCCCATTATACAGAGTGAAGTAAGCCAGAAAGATAAAGAACATTACAGTATACTAATGCATATATATGGAATTTTAAAAGATGGTAATGATAACCCTATGTGCAAAACAGAAAAAGAGACACAGATGTACAAAACAGACTTTTAGACTCTGTGGGAGAAGACAAGAGTGGGATGTTCTGAGATAACAGCATTGAAACAAGTATACTATCAAGGGTGAAACAGATTAGCAGCCCAGGTTGGATGCATGAGACAAGTGCTCAGGGCTGGTGCACTAGGAAGACCTAGAGGGATGGGATGGAGAGGGAGGTAGGAGGGGGGATAAGGATGGGGAACACATGTAAATCCATGGCTGATTCATCTCAATGTATGGCAAAAATCACTACAATATTGTAAAGTAATTAGCCTCCAACTAATAAAAGTAAATGAAAAAAATAAATAAAGTATTAAAAAAGAAATGTATAAGGTGATAAGCAAAAGAGAAAACCTGAAAGCTCATGAAGTTTGTTATGTTAAAATGCATCAGAGCAAAATCAAAGATTTATTTAAAAGATGTGCAATCCTAACATTGCTGTGTTCATACTATTAAAAATAAAAGTCTCTTTTAGGTCCCCCCCCCCATTTATTTTTATTAGTTGGAGGCTAATTACTTTACAATATTGTAGTGCTTTTTGCCATACATTGACATGAATCAGCCATGTATTTACATGTCTTCCCCATCTCGATCCTCCCTCCCACCTCACTCCCCACCCGATCCCTCTGGGTCTTCCTAGTGCACCAGCCCCAAGCACTTGTCTCATGCATCCAACCTGGGCTGGTTATCTGTTTCACCCTTGATAATATACATAATATGCATGTTTCGATGCTCTTCTCTCAAAATATCCCACCCTCGCCTTCTCCCACAGAGTCCAAAAGTCTGTTCTGTACATCTGTGTCTCTTTTTCTGCTCTGCATATAGGGTTATCATTCCCATCTTTTTAAATTCCATATATATGTGTTAGTATGCTGTAATGTTCTTTATCTTTCTGGCTTACTTCACTCTGTATAATGGGCTCCAGTTTCATCCATCTCATTAGAACTGATTCAAATGAATTCTTTTTAATGACTGAGTAATATTCCATGATGTACATGTAACAGCTTCCTTATCCATTTGTCTGCTGATGGGCATCTAGGTTGCTTCCATGTCCTGGCTATTATAAACAGTGCCGCAATGAACATAGAGGTGCACGTGTCTCTTTCAAATCTGGTTTCCTCGGTGTGTATGCCCAGAAGTGGGATTGCTGGGTCATATGGCAGTTCTATTTACAGTCTTTTAAGAAATCTCCACATTGTTCTCCATAGTGGCTGTACTAGTTTGAATTCCCACCAACAGTGTAAGAGGGTTCCCTTTTCTCCACACCCTCTCCAGCATTTATTGCTTGTAGACTTTTGGATAGCAGCCATCCTGACTGGCGTGTAATGGTACCTCATCGTGGTTTTGATTTGCATTTCTCTGATAATGAGTATTGTTGAGCATCTTTTCATGTGTTTGTTAGCCATCTGTATGTCTTCTTTGGAGAAATGTCTGTTTAGTTCTTTGGCCCATGTTTTGATTGGGTCATTTATTTTTCCAGAATTGAGCTGCGGGAGTTGCTTGTATATTTTTGAAATTAATCCTTTGCCTGTTGCTTTGTTTGCTATTATTTTCTCCCATTCTGAGGGCTGTCTTTTCACCTTGCTTATAGCTTCCTTTGTTGTGCAAAAGCTTTTAAGTTTCATTAGGTCCCATTTGTTTAGTTTTGCTTTTATTTCCAATATTCTGGGAGGTGGGTCATAGAGGATTCTGCTGTGATTTATGTCGGAGAGTGTTTTGCCTATGTTCTCCTCTAGGAGTTTTATAGTTTCTGGTCTTACATTTAGATGTTTAATCAATTTTGAGTTTATTTTTGTGTATGGTGTTAGAAAGTGTTCTAGTTTTATTCTTTTCCAAGTGGTTGACCAGTTTTCCCAGCACCACTTGGTAAAGAGGTTGTCTTTTTTCCATTGTATATTCTTGCCTCCTTTGTCGAAGATAAGGTGTCCATAGGTTCGTGGATTTATCTCTGGGCTTTCTATTCTGTTCCATTGGTCTATATTTCTGCCTTTGTGCCAGTACCATACTGTCTTGATGACTGTGGCTTTGTAGTATAGTCTGAAGTCAGGCAGGTTGATTTAATAAAATATTTTGAAAAAAAGTATTAAGATGATAAGCAAAAGAGAAAACCTGAAAGCTCATAAAATTTGTTATGTTAAAATGCATCAGAGTAAAATCGAAGTTTTCTTTAAAAGATGCACAATCCTAACATTGCTGTGTTCATACTGTTAAAAATAAAAGTCCCTTTTAGTTTATTGTTTAGTTGCTAAGTCATGTCTGATTCTTTTGCAGCTTAATGGAATGTGGCTCACCAGGGGATTTCCCAGACTAGAATACTAGAGTTGCCATTTCCTTCTCCAGGGGTTTTCTTGATCCAGGGATTGAGCCCACGTCTCCTCCATTGGCAAGTGGATTCTTCACCATTGAGCCATTCTGCTAAACCTGTCTTAAGACAGTGGCTACATAAAACATGGTATATCCAAACTATGGAAAACTAAGATAAGTTTAGGCAGAATTATAGAAAGGAAAAATAATAATAGGGGGGAAAAAACCCTCAGGCATAATTTTAGGGATAAAAGAAAGTTGAAGAACAGGACCTGTGAAATAATAGCATTTTTTTTTAATTAATGTATTTATTTTAATTGGAGGCTAATTACTTTACAATGTTGTGGTGGTTTTTGCATACACTGACATGAATCAGCAGTGGGTGTACATGTGTCCCCCATCCTGAACCCTTCTTTTATCCCTCCCCATCCCATCGCTTGGGTTGTCCCAGTGCACCAGCTTTCAGTGCCCTGTTTCATGCAATGAACTTGTACTGGTCATCTCTTTTACATATTGTAATATACATGTTTCTATGCTATTCTCTCAAATCATCCCACCCTCAACTTCTCCCACACAGTCCAAAAATCTGTTCTTTATATCTGCATCTCTTTTGCTGGCTTGCATAGGGTCATTGTTAACATCTTTCTAAATTCCATATATATGTGTTAATATACTGTATTGGGGTTTTTCTTTCTGACTTACTTCACTCTGTATAATAGGCTTCAGTTTCATTTACCTCATTAGAACTGACTCAATTGCATTCTTTTTAAAAGTTGAGTAATATTCCATTGTGTATATGTATCAAAACTTGCCTTTCAATTTGTCTGCCAATTGACATCTAGTTTGCTTCCATGGAACTTCCCTTGTGCTCAGACGGTAAAGAGTCTGCCTACAATGCGGGAGACCCAGGTTCAATCGCAGGATTGGGAAAATCTCCTGGAGAAGCAAACCATTACAGCATTCTTGCCTGGAAAATCCCATGGATGGAGGAGCCTGGTAGGCTACAGTCCATGGGGTCAAAAAGAGTTGGACACTATTGAGAGACTTCACTTTCACTTTGCTTCATGTCCTAGCTTTTGTGAACAGTGCTGCAATAAACATTGGGGTACATGTGTCTCTTTCAGTTCTGGTTTCCTTGGTGTGTATGCCCAGCAATGGGATTGCTGGGTCTTATAGCAGATCTATTTCCATGTTTTTAAGGAATCGCCACACTGTTCTCCATAGTGGCTGTATTAGTTTGCGTTCCCACCAATAGTGTAAGAGGATTCCCTTTTCTCCACACCCTCTCCAACATTTATTGTTTGTAGAATTTTTTGGAAGGGGCGGGGTGTGGTTTGTCGACTTTTTGATGGCAGCCAATCTGACCAGTGTGAGATGGTACCTCATTGTGGTTTTGGTTTGCATTTCTCTGATAATGAATGATGTTGAGCATCTTTTTGTCTGTTTATTAGCCTTCTTTGGAGAAATGTCTGTTTAGTTCTTTGGCCCATTTTTTTATTTGGTCATTTATTTTTCTGGCATTGAGCTGCATGGGCTGCTTGTATATTTTGGAGATTAATTGTCAGTTGCTTTGCTTGCTATTATTTTCTCCTATTCTGAAGGTTGTCTTCTCAGCCTTCTTATAGTTTCCTTTGTTGTGCAAAAACTTTTAGGCTTCATTAGGTACCATTTCTTTATTTTGTTTTTATTTCCATGACTTTGTTAGGTGGAAAATAGAGGATCTTACTGTGATTTTTGTCAGAGAGTTTTCTGCCTATGTTTTCCTCTAAGAATTTTATAATTTCTGGTCTTACATTTAGATCTTTAATCCACTTTGAGTTTATTTTTGTGTATGGAGTTATAAAGTGTTCTAGTTTCATTCTTTCACAGGTGGTTGACCAGTTTTCTCAGTACCACTTGTTAAAGAGATTATATTTTCTCCATTGTATATTTTTTCCTCCTTTGTGAAAGATAAGGTGTCCATAGGTGTGTAGATTTATCTGTAGGCTTTCTATTTTGTTCCACTGATCTATATTTCTGTCTTTGTGCCAGTACCATACTGTCTTGATGACTGTAACTTTGTAGTATAGTCAGAAGTCAGGCAGGTTGACTCCTCCAGTTCCATTTTTCTTCCTCAAGATTGCTTTGGTTATTTGAGTTTTTTTTGTGTTTCCATACAAATTGTGAAATTATTTGTTCTAGTTATGTGAAAAATACTATTGGTAGCTTGGTAGGAACTGAGCTGAATCTATAGATTGCTTTGGATAGTATTCTCATTTTCACTATATTGATTCTCCCAATCCATGAACATGGTATATTTCTCCATCTGTTTGTGTCATCTTTGATTTCTTTCATCAGTGTTTTATAGTTTTCTATATATAGGTCTTTTGTTTCTTTAGGTAAATTTATTCCTAAGTATTTATTCTTTTAATTACAATGGTGAATGGGATTGTTTCCTTAATTTCTCTTTCTGCTTTTTCATTGCCAGTGTATAGGAATGCAAGGGATTTCTGCATATTAATTTACATCCTGCAGCTTTACTGTGTTCATTGTTTAGCTCTAGTAATTTTCTGATGGTGTCTTTAGGGTTTTCTCTGTAGAGGATTCTGTCATCTACAAACAGTGAAATATTTACTTCTTTTCCAATCTGGATTCCTTTTATTTATTTTTCCTCTCTGATTGCTGTGGCTAAAATTTCCAAAACTATGTTGAATGGTAGAGGTGTGAGTGGGCACCCTTGTCTTGCTCCTGACTTGAGAGAAAATGCTTTCAATTTTTAACCACTAAGGATAATGTTTGCTGTGGGGTTGTCAAATATGACTTATATTGAGGTATGTTCCTTTTATGCCTGCTTTCTGGAGAGCTTTTTTCATAAATGGCTGCTGAATTTTGTCAAAGGCTTTCTCTGCAACTACTGTGATAGTCATATGGTTTTTATCTTTTAATTTGTTAATGTGTTGTATAACATTGATTAATTTGCAAATATTGAAGAATCCTTGCATCCCTGGAATAAAGCCCCCTTGGTCATGATGTGTGATCTTTTAAATATGTTGTTGGATTCTATTTCCTAGAATTTTGTTAAGGATTTTTGCATCTATCTTCATCAATGATATTGGCCTGTAGTTTTCTTTTTTTGTGGCATCTTTGGTTTTGCTATTAGGGTGATGGTGGCCTCATAGAATGAGTTTGAGAGTTTACCTTCCTATACAATTAGTTCTTTAATTTTTTGGTAGAATTCACCTGTGAAATTATCTGGTCCTGGGCTTTTGTTTGTTGGAAGATTTTGATTACAGTTTTGATTTCTATGCTGTTATATGTTGGGTAATAGCAGCATTTGTATAATATAAAGAAAATGAATTATAAGCATCTATGATAAATATATGTATGTGTGCATGCTCAGTTTTTCATTTTTTTCTGACTTTTTGTGGCTACATAGAGCCTGTTGGTCTCCTCTGTCCACAGGATGTTGCAGGTACTAATACTGGAGTGGGTTGCCATTTCCTCCCCCAGTGGATACTCCCAACCCAGGGATCACACCCCTGTGTCATTTGGACTCCTGGATTGGGAGGCAGATTCTTTTACCACTGAGTCACCTGGGAAGCCCCAACTATATGTATACAAATTCACAGTAAGAGGAGTGAAAAGACACAGATGGGAGTGCTGAGTAGAAAGGGAATGAAACAAACTTTATGATCTGCTTCGAATTATTATGTATGCATGATTTTTATAATAACTATATATATATGTATACGTATATATATCTTATTTGTACATAGAAGGTGCTGAAAACCAAGGCCAACATATCAATTCCACATGGAATAATATTATTTATATCAACTTTTATCAATTGCAGTCTCTCGGTTTATCCTAATCAACTTCAAAGTTTGTCACAAACATTGGTATTAAAGAAAACTAATTTTGAGTAATCTATTTTTATGTGAGATTAAAGTCTAGGCTTTCCATATTGTAATGATCCTTTTACTTCACATGGATTAAATTATTTGTTTGTTTTTTCCATAGGAGAGAAACTGCACAGTTTAAAGCTAATATTTTGAATATTGCATGGATAAGGATATGTAAATGAGTATGTTTCCAATTATCAAGAGAGGTGAAGAAAAATAAAATCAAAAATATTAGTTGCTTAGATAAACATAACAGTATTGTTTACCGCATGTTGATATCTAAGGAGGGTTAGGTAGAGATTTCTGTTCAATTGCATTCACCATGAAACACAGACTGTTGGAGAAACTGTCATTTTGAATGTTCTCAACTTTCAGTCTACAAGGAGAAGAGAGCTGTAGAGGCCTTGTGGTGGCAGTGATATACTGCAGCCTGGAAATGGGGTATTTTGGCTTGTTCACATCTGCTTGAATATGATCTCCCTCAGCCACAAAAAGACCAGGGAATTCAATTTTATGATGTGCCCCAAAGGAGGCAATTTGGGGAAATTTGGCAAATAACAGAAATGACCCCCACAGCGTTTGTAGTTGGAAATCAAATACTGATGATCAATATAATCCATATGTATCCAACAAAACATTTTATATCTATATTTATAGATATAATATTCAACTGTATTAATATATTATGAAACTGAACATCATAGATTTATGGATATGGAAGACTGGGCTTAGAGTCCTAACCAGGACATATTGATTTTGTTAACTTGGACATTTTAACTGAATAGGGTAAATTTAATTACCTTTTTTTAATGAGAGGCAATAGTGTGTAAGACAATTGCTGTTTCCTACATGAACTTGATGGGATTATTTTTATGAGGTTCTAAATATGGTGCTTTCTAAAATTAAACATTCACTATTAGTGGTTATAGTCATGACAATGACATTACTATATGCTTTTATGATCACATAATAAATATATAAATTCAACACATAATCATAAGCATTAAAGAACACTTGAGACAATTGAATCTCTGGCTAACTTATTCAAAGTTAATTACACTGGCTTCTTCAGTGTCTCAGGTCAAAGAAATGGAAGAACCTAGAATCAAAATCTGACCAACTGACACTACTATAGATTTAAAAAACTGAACAAACAAAATACAAAAGAAAAGGCAACTTTGGACACTTTTGGCAACTTTGGACACTTTGGAAAATTTTGAAAAATGTTAAAATAATCCTATTATTAATATTGAATCAAACAATATTCCAATTCTGGATCAGTAATGCTATGAAGTCTACCTATTGTTTTAGGATGCAAATTATGAGGATTCAATATTAACCTTGATTGACATGCAATGTCACACACAATGTCTATTAAACATTAAAAAAAAAAACCTAGGAATAGAGTATAATTTTTTAGAAAACTGCTATTCCTCACTTAATATTTTGCTTGTTTCTCTGACCTCACACATTATAAGAATGTGTTTTAGTACATCAGTTTCAAGTCTAGTTGAATAGTTACATTTATTCTCAAACTGATATTGATAGCGCTCTTTGCAATCCTATTTCTGAACTAGGTGACCTTACCCCCAAATTGCCAATAGAGTTGCTCTCCACTGTGATTTTTTGCAACATAATGGGTCCCAGTGTGCCCAATACCTGTCTCACTGACTTCCAGAGATTCCCAGAGTCCTTGTGTCTTGTTTCTTTCAGAACCAAATGTTCTTGACATGTCATTGTCAGTGTCTCATTTAGATCTCCTGCTACTGTTTCACTGTTTCCTTGCTCTTTCATAAGAAGAACATCTTATTAAAGAAACAGTAGTCGAAGTTATACACAGAATCTTGATAGAAAACCATCATGGCATTTCTAGCCTGAGGCAAGCACTCAATCTATTTTTTTTTTTTTTGTAAATTAATTTATTTTAATTGGATGCTAATTACTTTACAATATTGTTGTAATTACTTTACAATATTGTGGTTTTTGCCATACATTGACAAGAATCAGCCCTGGGTGTACATGTGTTCCCCATCTTGAACCCCCCTCCCACCTCCCTTCCATCCCATCCCTCAGGGTCATCCCAGTGCACCAGCCCTGAGCACCCTGTCTCATGCATTGAACATAGACTGGCGATCTACTTCACATATGGTAATATACGTTTCAATGCTATTCTCTCAAATTATCCCATGGCCCTGTAGGCAAGTAAGTGGGATTCATAACCCACTTACTGATATTGATAGCTCCCTTAGTTAATATACTCCCTTACGTGGGAAAAACCTCTCCCTTTTTCTACCCCACACTGGAAACTGTAATAAATTGCATATTTTAGATAGCTAGAAGTTTGAAGCATGTTTAATTAGATCAGGAATGGTAAGAGATTATTTACATAAAATGTCCTGAAAACAGTTGTTATAAACTTTTATGATACAAGACTCAAACCATAGCAAATTTGTGTGGGTTTGTAGTTC
This sequence comes from Cervus elaphus, assembly GCF_910594005.1. Taxonomy (NCBI): domain Eukaryota; kingdom Metazoa; phylum Chordata; class Mammalia; order Artiodactyla; family Cervidae; genus Cervus; species Cervus elaphus. The sequence goes on along the minus strand of NC_057844.1, from coordinate 7,458,686 downwards.
AGTACAAGTCCTGGATTCATGTCTCACCACAATCAATACCTACAATCCATTTCAGGTACAGAACCCTTGCCTTGAACTATAATATAGGTTCTGCTCTATGATCCCCTTTCCTAAAGAAGGAAAATGAAGCTCACCAAGTTTAGGTCATTTATCCAGAGGTTGATGAATTGAAGGCAGACAGCTGTCTTCAGAGGCATTTGTGGTTAATGTATCAGTAGAGCATGTTCTTTCTCATGTCTCAAAAATCTCTAAGAAGCAAAACACTGACTTTGTCCTAGTGTACTCTAAAGTTTCCTAACCTACACACTGTTGATATTTTGGAGCAAATATTTTGTTCAGAGTGGGGGACTGTACATTCTAGGTATGATGCTTAGCAGGAAGTTTGGCCAAAACCCATTAGATGCCAGTTGCACCCTACCCCCTACCTACTCCATCATGACAACCAAAAATGTCTCCAGAAAAGCTGCAGTTGGTTGAGAATCAATGGCACTGAGTAATTTAAAAATAAATAAATAAATAAAAATCAACTATTATTGTTTGACTGATTTCAACTAGATTTTTTTTTAAGGTTTCCTAAGTGGTGTTAGTGGTAAAAACATCTGCCTGCTAATGCAGGAGATGCAAGAGATGAATATTTGATCCCCAGGTCAGGAAGATATCCTGGAGAAGGAAATGGCAACCCACTCCAGGATTCTTGCCTGAAAAAACCCCAGGACAGAGGAGTCTGGTGGGCTACTAACCATGGGGTTGCAAAAAGTCAGACACGATTGAGTAACAGAGCACACACACATTTTATATATATATCATTTTATATATTATCATTTAATGTTTCAATATGACAAAACAATGGAATACGTGTAATCTTTACATATTTAAAAATAAAATATGAAGAAACTGCAAATTATCAGTTTATTTACATTATTATAGTCAGTCTTAGTAAGTAACAAAATTTTTGACATTTTTCATATTACATGGGTAATTTTTTTCTGTGTGTTAAGATATGTGATTTTAACAGGCTGTTAGTAACTCAGAATCTCTTTGAATTTTTAAAATTTATTTATTTTAATTGAAGGCTAATTACCTTACAATATTGTGGTGGTTTCTGCCATACATTGGCATGAATCAGTCATGAATGTACATGTGGCTCACCGTCCTGAAGCCCCCTCCTCCTAGGTTTTCCTAGAACACCAGCTTTGAGTGCCCTGCCTCATGCATCGAACTTGCACTGGTCATCTGTTTTACATATAGTAATATACGTGTTTCGATGCTATTCTTTCATATTGTTCCACCCTTGCCTTCTCCAACATAGTCCAAAAGTCTGTTCTTTACATCTATGTCTCTTTTGCTGTCTTACATATAGGATCATTGCTACTGTTTTTCTAAATTCCATATATATGTGTCAATATACTCTATTGATGATTCTCTTTCTGGCTTACTTTGCTCTGCATAATAGGCTCGTTTCATCCACTTTATTAGAACTGACTCAATTGCATTCTTTTTTATAGTTGAGTAATATTCCATTGTGTATATGTACCAAAACCTTCTTATCCATTTGTCTGCCACAAGACATCTAGCTTGCTTCCATGTCCTAGCTGTTGTAAACAGTGTTGCAATGAACAGTGGAGCACACGTGTCTCTGATTTCCTCGAAGTGTATGCCCATCAGTGGGATTGCTGGGGCATATGGCAGTTCTAGTTCCATTTTTTTTTTTTTTAAACAATATTCACACTCTTCTCCATAGTGGCTGTACTAGGTTGCATTCCCACCAACAGTATAAGAGAGTTGGTTTGTTTTTTTCTCCACACCTTCTCCAGCAATTATTGTTTATAGATTTTTTGATGGCAGCCATGCTGAGCAGTGTAGTTTGATACTTCATTGTGGTTTTTATTTGCATTTCTCTGATAATGAGCGTTGTTGAGCACCTTTTCATCTGTTTATTAGCCATCTGTGTGTCTTCTTCAGAGAAATGTCTGTTTAGTTCTTTGGCCCATTTTTTTTGATTTGGTCATTTATTTTTCTGGCATTGAGCTGCATGGGCTGCTTGTATATTTTGGAGATTAATTGTCAGTTGCTTTGCTTGCTAGTATTTTCTCTTATTCTGAAGGTTGTCTTCTCCGCATTCTTATAGTTTCCTTTGTTGTGCAAAAACTTTTAAGCTTCATTAGGTACCATATATTTATTTTTGATTTTATATTTTTGTTTTTATTTCCATGACTTTGTTAGGTGGAAAATAGAGGATCTTACTGTGATTTTTGTCAGAGAGTTTTCTGCCTATGTTTTTTTCTAAGAGTTTTAAAAATTCTGGTCTTACATTTAGATCTTTAATCCATTTTGAGTTTATTTTTGTGTATGGAGTTAGAAAGTGTTCTAGTTTCATTCTTTCACAGGTGGTTGGCCAGTTTCCCCAGAACCACTTGTTAAAGAGATTGTCTTTTCTCCATTGCATATTTTTCCTCCTTTGTGAAAGATAAGGTGTCCATAGGTGTGTGGATTTATCACTAGGCTTTCTATTTTGTTCCACTGATCTATATTTCTGCCTTTGTGCCAGTACCATACTGTCATCAAGACAGTCTTCATGACAGTATGGTACCATACTTGTAACTACCATACTTGTAGCTTTGTAGTATAGTCTGAAGTCAGGCAGGCTGATTCCTCAGTTCCATTCTTCTTCCTCAAGATTGCTTTGGCTATCTGAGGTTTTTTGTGTTTCCATACAAATTGTGGAATTATTTGTTCTAGTTACCATTGGTAGTTTGGTAGGAATTGAGTTGAATCTACAGATTGCTTTGGGTCATATACACATTTTCACTGTATTAATTCTCCCAATCCACGAACACGGTATATTTCTCCATGTGTTTGTGTTATCTTTGATGTCTTTCATCAGTGTTTTATAGTTTTCTATATATAAGTCTTTTGTTTCTTTAGGTAAATTGACTCCTAAGTATTTTATTCTTTTTGTTGAAATGGTGAATGGGATTGTTTCCTTAATTTCTCCTTCTGTTTTCTCATCATTAGTGTAAAAGAATTTAAGGGATTTCTGTATATTAATTTTATACCCTGCAGTTTTACTATATTCATTGTTTAGCTCTAGTAATTTTCTGGTGGTGTCTTCAGGGTTTTCTGTATAGAGGATCCTGTCATCTGCAAAGAGTGACAGCTTTACTTCTTATTTTTCAATCTGGATTCCATTTATTTATTTTTCTGCTCTGATTGCTGTGGCTAAAATTTCCAAAACTATTTGAATAGTAGAGGTGCAAGAGGGTACCCTTGTATTGTTCCTGGCTTTAGAGGAAATGCTTTCAATTTTTCACCATTAAGGATAATGTTTGCTATGGGCTTGTCAAATATGAGTTTTAATATGTTGAGGTATGTTCCTTCTATGCCTGCTTTATGGAGAGTTTGTATCATAAATGGGTGTTAAATTCTGTCCAAGGCTTTCTGCATCTATTGAGATAATCATATGGTTTTTATCTTTTTATTTGTTAATGTGGTGTATCACATTGATTGATTTGTGAATATTGAAGAATCCTTGCATCCCTAGGATAAAGCACACTTGGTGATGATATGTGCTCTTTTTAATATGTTTTTGGATTCTGTTTGCTAGAATTTTGTTGAGAATTTTTGCATCTATGTTCATCAGTCATTTTGGCCAGTAGTTTTCTTTTTGTGTAGCATCTTTGTCTGGTTTTGGTTTTAGGATGATGAGTGGCCTCATAGTATGAGTTTGGGAGTTTACCTTCCTATGCAATACTCTGGAAGAGTTTGAGTAGGGTAGATGCTAGCTCTTTTCTAAGTTTTTGGTAGAATTCACCTGTTAAGCCATCTGGTCCTGGGATTTTTTTTGTTGGAAGATTTTTTATTACAGGTTTGATTTCTGTGCTTGTGATGGGTCTGTTAAGATTTTCTATTTCTTCCTGGTTTAGGCGTGGAAGGTTATACTTTTCTAAGAAATTGTCCATTTCTTCCAAATCATCCATTTTATTAGTATATAATTGGTCATAGTAGTCTCTTCAGATCTTTTGTGTTTCTGTGTTGTCTGTTGTGATTTCTCCACTTTCATTTCTAGTTTTATTGATTTGATTTTTCTGCCCCCCCCTTTTGTTTTTTAATGAGTCTGGCTAATAGTTTGTCTATTTCATTTGTCTTCTCAAAGAACTGGTTTTTAATTTTGTTCATTTTTACTATAGTTTCCTTCATTTCTTTTTCACTTTTTTCTGCTGTTTTTTATGATTTCTTTCCTTCAAACTTTGGGGTTATTCTTTTCTTATTTTTGTAGTTGCTTTAGATGTAACGTTAGGTTGTTTATTTGATATTTCTCTTGTTTCTTGAGGTAGGCTTGTATTGCTTTGAATCTCCCTCAGCACTGCTTTTATTGAATCCCATAAGTGTCGGGCTGTTGTGTTTTAATTTTCATTTGTTTGTATGTACATTTTTATTTCCTTTTCTATTTCTTCTGTGATATTTTGATTATTCAGAAGCATGTTGCTTAGCCTCTATATGTTTGTACTTTTAATAGTCCTTTTTTACCCCCACTGAAGTTGACATCTAATCTTCCTGCATTTTGATCAGAAAAAGAAAAAAAAAAAAATGCTTGAAATGAGTCCATTTTTTTTTTTTTTTTTTTAATTTACCAAGGCAAGATTTATGGTCCAGGATGTGATCTCTTCTGGAGAATGTTCAGTGTTTACTTGAGAAAAGGTGAATTCTCTTGTTTTTGGGTGAAATGCCCTATAGATATCAGTTAGGTCTAACTGGTGCATTGTATCATTTAGAACTTGTGTTTCTTTGCTAATTTTCTGTTTTGTTGATCTGTCCACATGACTGGGGTTTCAAAACCCCCCACTATAACTGTGTTACTGTTTATTTCTCCTTTCATACTTGCTAGCATTTGCCTTGCATACTCGTGGCTCAAACAGTAAAGCGTCTGCCTCCAATGCAGGAGACCCAGGTTTGATCCCTGGGTCGTGAAGATCCCCTGGAGAAGGAAATGGCAAGTCACTCCAGTACTCTTGCCTGGAAAATCCTGTGGATGGAGGAGCCTAGTAGGCTACAGTCCATAGGGTTGCAGAGTCAGACACAACTGAGTGACTTCACTTCACTATGCTGGGTGCATATATATTTAAAATTTCTATATCTTTTTCTTGGATTGTTCCTTTGATCATTATTAAGTGCCCTTCTTTGTCTCTTATCACAGTCTTTATTTCAATGTTTATTTTATCTGATATGAGTATTGCTACTCTTTCTTTCTTGTGGTCCCCATTTGCATTAAATATCTTTTTCTGTCCCTTCACTTTCAGTCTGATGTGTCCCTAGGTTTGATGTGGGTCTCTTTCAGACAGCATATATAAGGATTTGCTTTTGTATCCATTCAGCCAGTTTTGTCTTTAGGTTGGAGCATTTAACCCATTTACATTTAAGGTAATTATTTATAAGTATGATCCTGTTACCATTTACTTTGTTGTTTTGGGTTTGTTTTTATAAACCTTTACTGTGTTTCTTGTCTAGAGAAGATCCTTTAGCATTTGTTGAAGAGCTGGTTTGCTGGTGCTGAATTCTCTCAGCTTTTGCTTGTCTGTAAAACTTTTGATTTCTCCTTCATATCTGAATGAGATCATTGCTGGGTACAGTAATCTTGGTTGTAGATTTTTTTTCTCTTTCATTACTTTAAGTATATTCTTCCATTCCCTTCTGCCTTAGAGAGTTTCTGTTGAAAGATCAGCTGTTATCATTATGGGGATCCCTTGTGTGTTATTTGTTGTTTTTCCTTTGCTGCTTTTAATATTTGCTGTTTGTGTTTGATTAATATGTGTCTTGGGGAGTTTCACCTTGGGTTTATCTTGTTTGGGGCTCTCTGGGTTCCTTGGACTTGGGTGGTTATTTTCTTCCCCATAGGGGAAAATTTTCGTCCCCATAGGGACGTTTTTGACTATTATCTCCTCAAGTATTTTCACATATGCTTTCTTTTTTGCCTTCTTCTTCGGGACACCTATGACTCGAATGTTGGGGCATTTAAAATTGTCCCAGAGGTCTCTGAGGTTGTCCTCATTTCTTTTAATTCTTTTTTTTTTTTTTCTCTCTCTCTTTCCTCTCTGCTTCATTTAGTTCCACCATTCTATTTTCAACCGCACTTATCCTCTCTTCTGCCTCAGTTATTCTACTGTCGGTTCCTTCCAGAGTGCTTTTGATCTCAGTTATTGCATTATTCATTATTGACTGACTCTCCGTCATTTCTTCTAGGTCCTTGTTAAACATTTCTTGCATCTCCTTAATCCTTGTCTCTAGTCTATTTATTTGTAGCTCCATTTTGCTTTCAAGACTTTGGACCATCTTTACTTTCATTATTATGAATTCTTTTTCCAATAGACTCCTTATCTCCTCCTCTTTTGTTTGATTTGATGGGTTTTTATCATGTTTCTTCACCTGCTGAATATTTCTCTGCCTTTTCATTTTGTTTAGATTGCTGTGTTTGGGGTGCCCTTTCTGCATGCTTGAAGTTTATGGTTCCTCTTAATTGTGGAGTCTGCTCCCTGTGGGTAGGGTTGAACTAATGAGTGTTCAAGGTTTCCTGATTTGCAGGGGGGTGGGGGGGGGCAGGGTTGTGTACAGACAAACTGTATTGGTGGGTGGAACTGGATCTCTTCTCTCTGGAATGCAGTGACGTGTCCAGTAGTGAGTTTTTGGGTACCTATGGGTTTAGCATGGCTTTGTGCAGCCCTTCTTTTAATGTTCAGGTTTGTGTTCCTGTTTTGCTGGAGAATTATCATGGTGTGTCTTGCACTGGATCCTGTTGACTCTTGGTTGGAGCTTGGTTTCAGTTTAGGTGTGGAGACTTTTGGGTGAGCTCGTGTGTATTAATATTCCCTGGAGTCAAGAGTTATCTGATGTTCTGAAGTTTTGGAGTTAAGCCCCCTGCCTCTGGCTTTTGATCCTTCTCTTACAGTAGCCTCAAGACTTCTCCATCCATACAGCATAGAAGATAAAACCCCTAGGTTTATTGGTGAAACAATTCTCCACAGCCAGGAACACCCAGAGAGATTCAGAGTTATGTAGAGAAATGAAGAGGGAGGAAGGATATAGAGGTGACCTGGAGGAGAAAAGAGAGGGTCAAAAGGGGAGAGAGAAGCCAAGGCGGCAATCAAATCCCTAAGTAAAAATGGATACTGAAGATTAGATTCTTAGAGGTACAAAATTGATAACAAATACCAAAAAGCAAGCATTAAAAACCTAGAATAGATGTTAGACTCTCGAAAATACAATATAAAAAATATAAAACATAATCAATCACAATAATTTTAAAAAATATGAAATGTGTTTTAAAAATCGGTTTTTTTTTTTTTGAAAGGTAATAGAAAGCTCCAAAAATGAAAGTTAAAAGAGTAATAAAGAACTAAATATTTTATAAAATATTAGTTGGAGGCTAATTACTTCACAACATTTCAGTGGGTTTTGTCATACATTGACATGAATCAGCCATGGAGTTACATGTATTCCCCATCCCGATCCCCCCTCCCACCTCCCTCTCCACCCGATTCCTCTGGGTCTTCCCAGTGTACCAGGCCCCTGTTGTGGGCAATGTGTGGTTAGTTCAATGTCAAATAGTCCCTTGTTCTGGCCTGTACCTGTTCTCAAGGTCTATAGATGCCCCTCAAATGTCTCCAGTATTAACTGAAGGTTTTTAATCTGTTGTACCTATTACTTCCAGAGCATTTCCCCCTTCTTTGTTTATTTTGGCTTCCTCTGTTTGCAAGTCTCTTCAGTGTCTAATTTCTGCCCTGACACAAGGGGGAGAAAGTGTCCACTTATTTAGGCTCATTTGTTCAGTTGTTTTGTGGGTAGGGAGGGACACTGCAAACAAATAACACTGGCATGTGTGGGGAGTGCTCACAGTGGATGGACCACACTTGGTTTGCCTCAGCCCAAGGCAGCATGTGCTTCCTGGGTCTACACCGCTCAGTCTCCAGGGTGCTCTGCAAGGACACTGTCTCAAGTGGGCCCTGCATTTCATGCACTTCCCAGGTCTAGGCCGCTCAGGCTCTCGGGTGCTGTGCAAGGGCAGAGACCCAGATGGATTGTGCATTTTGTGCCCTTCCCAGGTCTGAGCAGCTCAGGCAAATGGGTGCTTGGCCACCGCACTGCCCCAGGTGGACTGTGCATCTTATTCGCCTGCCTGGTCCTCGCTGCTCAGTCTCCTGGGTGTGCCGTGAGAGCACCGTCCCAGGGGTGCCATGTTTCTCCTCTGCACAGCTGATCTCAGTCGGCAAACCTCCTGGCAGATGTCAACTGTACCGGATCCCAGTAAGACGAGGTTAGCAACTGGGAGCCTGCTCTCAGTTTGGTGAATGATGCAGTCTCCGGGGCCAAGATTGCAGCAGCCCCTTGCCTTCCGGCTCCGGTTGTCACTTGCCTGCCTCTCTGTCTCTGGGGAGGGAAGGCCCTATCAGGCAGCTGGCTTGCTCTCCTTTGGTATTCAGTCAATCTTTTGTTCTGTGCGTTCATAAGGGGTCACAGTGAGGTGGTTAGATCCTTTCACAGGAAGATTTTTGGGTTTTTTTGGCCTCTGAGATTGGGTTGCTACCTTTCATTAGCTCCCTCAGATTGTCCTCAGAACATTCAGGCCTGTTCCTTACCCAAAGGATCGATGATGCTGCCTGTGCCTTCCTGCCCAACCCTCAACTCGCTGGTGGCAGACGTGAGCTTCTGGGTCACTTCTTTCCTGGCATTTGCGGTTAGGTGCGTATTGTCTGGGTCTTTTTTTTTTTTTTTTTTCCTCCCAATTATTAGTTATGCTGCCCTTTCAGATTCCAAAACTTCCCAAAGACACACCTGTGAGAGGGTTTCCTACTGTGTGGAGATTCTCCTTCCTGATATCCTCCCAAGAACGGGTCTCTGCCCCTAAATCTTATGCCTCAGTTTTTGTCTTTTATATTTTGTCCTACCTTCTTTTGAAGAGATTGGGCTGCCTTTCTGGGTGCGTGGTGTCCTCTGTCAGAGTTCAGAAGTTGTTTTTTTTTTTTTTTTTTTAGAAGTTGCTCATCATTAAGACGATCTTTTGATGAATTTGTGGGGGAGAAAGTGGACAACCCAACTTATTCCTCTGCCATCTGGGAACCGCCCCACCTCCTTGACTTTTACATGTATTGTGTGTAAATACAGACATGCAAAAAGGATTATGGAGTTTTACCAAGGGAACATAGTGGTCTAGCAAACACCCTCTTCCAACAACACAAGAGACAACTCTATAAATGGACATCACCAGATGGTCAATACTGAAATCAGATTGATTCTGTTCTTTGCAGCTGAAGAAGGAGAAGCTCTATACAGTCAGCAAAAACAAGACTGGGAGCTGACTTCGGACAGATCATGAACTACTTATTACAAAATTCAGACTTAAAATGAAGAAAGTAGGGAAAACCACTAGACCATTCAGGTATCACCTAAATCAAACCCCTTTATGTTTAAACAGTGGAAGTGACAAATATATTCAAAGGATTATATCTGATAGATGGAGTGTCTGAAGAACTATGGACAGACGTTTGTAAAATTGCACAGGAAGAACTGATCAAGATCATTGCCAAGAAAAGGAGGAGACCTTACAAATAGCAGAGAAAAGAAGAGAAGTGAAAGAAAAAGAAGAAAAGGGAAGATATACCTACCTGCATGCAGAACCAAAGAATAACAAGGAGAAATAAGAAAGCCTTCCTCAGTGATCAATGCAAAGAAATAGAGGAAAATAATAGAATGGGAAAGACTAGAGATCTGTTCAAGAAAATTAGAGATACCAAGGGAACATTTCATGCAAAGATGGGATCAATAAAGTGCAGAAACAGCATGGGCCTAACAGAAGCAGAAAATATTAAGAAGAGGTGGCAAGAATACACAGAAAAACTACACAAAAAAGATCTTCATAATCCAGATAACCATGATGGTATGATCACTCACCTAGAGCCAGACATCCTGGAATGAGAAGTCAAGTAGGCCTTCACTATGAACAAAGCTAGTGGAGGTGATGAAATTCCAGTTGAGCTATTTCAAATCCTCAAAGATGATGCTGTGAAAGTGCTGTACACAATATGCCAGCAAGCTTGGAAAACTCAGCAGTGGCCACAAGACTAGATAAGCTCAGTTTTCATTCAAATCTGAAAGAAAGACAATGTCAAAGAATGTTCAAACTACCTCACAATAGCACTCATTTCATATGCCAGCAAAGTAATGTTCAAAATTCTCCAAGCCAGGCTATAACAGTACATGAACCGAGAACTAACAGATGTCTAAACTGGATTTAAAAAAGGCAGAGGAACCAGAGATCAAATTTCCAACATCTTTTGGGTCATCAAAAAAACGAGAGTTCCAGAAAAATATCTAATTCCACTTTAGTGAGTATGCCAAAACCTTTGAGTGTGTGGAACACAACACTGTTGAAAATTCTTCAAGAGATGGGAATATCAGACCACCTTACCTGCCTCCTGAGAAATCTGTATGCAGGTCAAGAAGCAACAGTTAGAACCATACATGGAACAATGACCTGGTTCCAAATTGGAAAAGGAGAACGTCAAGGCTGTATGTTGTCACTCTGCTTATTTACCTTATATGCAGAATACATTGTGTGAAATACTGGACTGGATGAAGCACCACCTTGAATCAAAATTTCTGGGGAAAATATGAATAACCTCATATATGCAGAAGACACCACCCTTATGGCAGAAAACGAAGATGAACTAAAGAGCCTCTTGATGAAAGTGAAAGAGGAAAGTGAAAAAACTGGCTTAAAACTCAACATTCAAAAAATGAAGATCATGGCTTCCAGTCCCATCACTTCATGGAAAATAGATTGGAAACAAAGGAAACAGTGACAGACTTGATTTTCTTGGGCTCCAAAATCACTGCAGATGGTAATTGCAGCCATGAAATTAAAAAATGCTCTCTCCTTGGAAGAAGAGGTAGGACCAATCTAGACAATATATTAAAAAGCAGAGATATTGCTTTGCTGACAAAGGTCCATCTAGTCAAAGCTAAGGTTTTTCCATTAGTCATATATGGATGTGAGAAAGAGTTGGACCATGAAGAAAGCTGAGTGCTGAAGAATTGATGCTTTTGAAATGTGGTGTTGGAGAAGACTCTTGAGAATCCCTTGGACTGCAAGGAGATCAAACTAGTCTATCCCAAAGGAAATCAGTTCTGAATATTCATTGGAATGGCTGATGCTGAAGCTGAAGTCACAATACATTGGCCACCTGATTCAAAGAACTGACTCATTGAAAAAGACCCCAGTGCTGGGAAAGATTGAAGTCAGGAGGAGAAGGGAACGACAGAAGATGAAATGATTGTATGGCATCATCGACTCCACAGACATGAGTTGAGCAAGCTCCAGGAGTTGATGATGGACAGAAAAGCCTGTCATGATGTCAATTATGTCACAAAGAGCTCGACATGACTGAGTCACTGAACTGAACTGAGCAGGCCTACATAACTAAAATTGTAATGTTGTGCTTATACAGAGTTTATTGAATTGGACACACTCACAATTTTTTTGCTGCAGTTTGTATTTTGGTTTCTAAATATTTGGACATTTTGTTAACTTACTAGTAAGGTTTTTCATGAAACAGCTTTTTAATATAAGCTTAATATTGGAGAACACTATATTACTAAACATGATAATTTGAAGCATACTTTTTTTACCTTCTATCACCTGGTAAGTCAATGCATTAACCTATTTTTTTTTTTTTTTTCAGATCCTTTCCATCTCCATTTAGAAGTAGTATTTCAGATGTTTTCTGAATAGGGATAGAAAAATAACATAAACAAACATATAAGTACTAAACATATATAAAAATATACTATGTGCTGTGTAGAATTACTATATGATTTAAATGAACTAAAAATGTGGGCAAAATAAGAATAAGAAAATAGAGATAGCAGTCTGACTTCAAATTCAAACTGTCTTTGCAGTTGCCAGAAGGTAAAATCTCAGTGTAATTTTTACATCTTCAGCTGCCCTTCTTAGAATCCACCCACCACACAGAAGCTTCCAAATTGTTTTGGGTCTATACACAGTTCATAATGAGTCTACACACAGAGTTAGATTCCTATCCTTGGCTTTGTTATTTGAGCACTGTCCAGAGGCCATGGGAATCCTGAAATCTGTGCTGGAATCTTCAAGTCCATAGAAATGTAAGTTTCTCCCCAATTTTAGTGTTCGTGACATCAACTGTTACCTTCCTTCTGGCAAAAAGCCAGGAAAAAAAAGAAAAGAAAACACAAAAGTAGCAACCTCACCAAATACTTCCATTTATTCCAATTTCTACCTATTTTGGATGGTTTTCATTGCCTATTAGTTATTTTTGCTTTCTTTTTAGTTTTTGTTTGTTTGTTTCTACTTGCTATGGAAGAGAGTGAAAATCTCTCAAAGGCAATTTCTCCAAGACTGGGAGCTGATCGGCCAACATTTTCAGGGATTCAAGCAAGGCACGGGTTCCAAGCCTGGACTTTATACTTTTCTTTTTTTCCCCAATCTTGCTGTTTAAGAGCATATTTAACTCTTGTAAATGTACCTGCTTTTGGTTAATGGAATGCAAGCTTTATTGATCACAAGTTGTACGGTGTATATTATTTGTTCTCATTTACATAATTTACTGATTAAACTACATATTTGATCTATTGACCTTTCTACTTATCTCACTTGTACAGGCCTATAATCAGAGCATATACTTTGCTGGATGGCATTTATATCTTATCTCTTATCCATTTATTTTCCCATTATTAACCTCTGAAATACTAGAGAGGAGGCCCACATTCTCTTTGCTAAGCAGGGGTTTATATTTTCTTCTTTCAAAGGTACACAATTTTTGTTGGATTTGTTTCATCCCTCTGTTCTTTCATTTAAGTTATTTTGCATTGGTTTGTCTTTATTTTCTTTGAGTATGCTTTTCTCTCTCCTGTTTTAGTTGACTTTGTTTCTCCATAGAGAAACAAAGAAATTTTGTTTCTCTTATGTCACATTCTGATCAATTCTACATATATCTTTGGTAAGGTCCAAGGCATATGGAGCCAAAATGTGTCCCCTGAAATTTTAATGAGAACATGATCTTGCATGGGCAAGTTAGCTTTACAGCTTAGTCTTTCCTCTGATTGAGAATATCCTTTTAAATTACATTTCTATTTTGAGTAAACATTCTCAAATTTGGTATTTACTCTAGTGGGGACAGAGGTAAGGAAAGAGACAATTGTAATATAGTAAACTAAATGTTATGACAGGTTGTCCTTAATGTGCTGTAGTTGTATGTCGGAGGGACACTTAAGGTCTATGTGCACTGAGTCTTGAAAGATACCTTATTGCCTTAATAAATTTAACTGCTGAAGTAACATTTTTTGGTATTTGACATTTTTCACTGTAGGTCGTTCTTTTAAAAATAAACTGATAACTTTATGTAGCATAAACTGAAGTAATGGTAAGGTTCCCAACTACTCACACATTTTCTTAAACCATTAAAGATAAGCAATCCAAAGAAGTTAACTGATTGTCCAATACCAAGAGATAGATACCAGCAGATTTGGACCTTGGTTTTTAGACTGCATTTTTAAACTTTAATGTAATTAGGCATAGAGCTTCTTGCTTGAAAATAAAAGCAAAAAATAAATTTTAAAATTTGATGTTGGTTTATTAGATTAAATAGCTCAAAGAAGATAAAGGAAGATCATTTATAAATGAGTTGCAATGTCTAACTGAGTAAATAGGATTGAAATCTAAAACTCCTGACTTGTATTATTAGTACCTACCACCTTGCCATGCTGTCAAACTTATTTTAAAATGTATTTCTTAACTTCACAAAACACAAATCCCTAAACAGTACACTAGTTGATGTTTGTAGTGTATAGCTGTTTCCAATAAACTTAGTCTAGAATAGTGTGTTATTTAGAGAAAAATTTTGAAAGTACAGAGAGCTCCCTGTATCTCACACCCAATTTTCATCATTGTTAGCATCTTACATTAATAGGTACAATTTTTTGCAATTAATGAGCAAATAAAGGTGTGTTATTACTAACAAAAGCTCCATGTTGGCTCATTACTAAAAGAATCTGCTTACATTGTGGGAGATCTGGCTTTGATCCCTGGATTGGGAAGATCCTCTAGAGAAGGGAATGGCAACCTACTCTGGTATTCTTGCCTGGAGAAATCCATGGACAGAGGAGCCTGGCAGGTTACATTCCATGGGCTCACAAAGATTCAGACATGACTAAGCGACTTACTGTGGCAACAGCAATTATTAACAAAATACCTTACTTTATTTAAGCTTTCTTGTTTTTTTACATAATATCTTTTAGTGCTCTGGGATCCCACCCAGGATACTGCATTACATTCCCTTAACATGTCTCCATAGGCTTCTTTAGCTGTGACAGTTTTCTCAGGCTTTCCTTGTTTTTGATTACCTTTCAGGTTTTGAGGACTAATTCTGATATCTTTTAGAATTTTCCTCAATTGAGATGTGTCTGGTATATTCCACATGATTCAAGTGGGAGTATGTTATTTTGGAAGGCAGCCCCCAGTGGAAATATGTCATTATCATCACATCATACCAAGTGTATATTGTTTAAGCTTGGCTTATCACTGTGGATTTTGACCTTGATGGCCTAACTGAGGTAGTGTATGTAAGATTCTTTTCATTTTAATGTCACTCTTTTCTCCCTTTCAGTGTTGTACTTTTTGAAGGAAGTCACGATGTGCAGAGACATTACTTTACCAACAAAGGTCCATCTAGTCATAGCTATGGTTTTTTCAGTAGTCATGTATGGATGTGAGAGTTGGATTATAAAGAAACCTGATCACTGAAGAATTGATGCTTTTGAACTCTGGTGTTGGAAAAGACTGTTCAGAGCCCCATGGACAGCAAGGAGATACAACCAGTCCATCCTAAAAGAAATCAGTCCTGAATATTCATTGGACAGACTGATGCTGAAGCTGAAACCCCAATACTTTGGCCACCTGATGTGAAGAACTGACTCATTTGAAAAGACCCTGAAGCTGGGAAAGATTGAAAGTGGGAGGAGAAGGGGACAACAGAGGATGAGATGGTTGGGTGGCATCACTGACTCAATGGATATGAGTTTGAGCAAGTCTGGAAATCAGTGATAGACAGGGAAGCCTGGTGTGCTGTAGCCCATGGGGTCCCAAAGAGTCGAACATGGCTGAGTGAACTGAACTGAACCAAACTGAACTATGTGCAGGCCACACTCAAACAGTGGGAATTTTATTTTCCCTCTCCTTGAAGACTCAAGAATCTACATAAATAGTTTTAAATCCTCCTGCATAGGAGATTTGGTCAAAATTTTCAAGTTTTTTATTAAATCACTTTATATCAGTACACAACCATGAATATTTAGTTTATTGATTAGGTAATGAACCAATACTAGTTTATTTTGTTCTCAAGTTATTTCAACTTTGACAGTCATGAGCTTTCAGATGGCTCCTGCATTCCATTTGAAATATCATCATTATTTGTGTGTGTGTGTATTTGTGTGTATGTGTGTGTTAAACACTTCTTTACTTCCTAACACACTATTCTCCAGGATAATCATTTATATTGGATTATGCCCTAATAAACCTCCTGCATATTAATCTGTACCTCAGAATGTTCAGGGTACCTCAACCTATGACAGTATCCATTGATATAATTAAAATTTGTTAAACAATTTTTTGTTTTTTGTATTTTCTGTATTGGATAATTATGGATACTTTAATATGAATTATATATCTACATCAGTCTCTATTACTGTATTTCTCTACATGGGCTATATCTATGGGCTATATCTATATTGACAAGGGCTATATCTATACAGACTATTTATCCACATGGGCTACTTATCTGTATGGGCTATATTTACATAGACTCAGTGATAAAGAATCTGCCTGCCAATGCAGGAAATGCAGGAGACACAAGTTCGATCCCTGGGTCAGGAAGACCCCCTGGAAGAAGAAATGGCAACCCACTGACATACTCTTGCCTGGAAAATTCCATGAAAGAGGAGACTGGCAGGCTATAGTCCATGGAGTCACAGAGTCGGACACAGCTGAGCATGCACATACCTAAGCACCTCTCAGCTGTATCTGGATAATGTCTAAACATATATATGTATTTATGTGGCTATATTATCTATATTTATATAACTATATTTAAAGTTCAGGAAAGATAATTTTAGGTAAAATAATATTTTCAGCTTTTCAGAGACTACATTTACTGTGATCATGGCATAAATAACATTTCAGAATCATTAGTTTAAAAAAAAAAAAGATCTATCTGAGTAAATCTCGAACAGGTCTTGTTCACTTTGAAGAGTGATGTAATATGGAGATTTTTTCCTACATATTTTTCCTTAATATTTTATAATAACTATGTGCTACGTTTATAATAAGAAGAAAGAGCCGCCAGCCTGCAGTAATTTTTTAAAAAGATGATGATGACTGTTATCCACTAAATTATCTCTACCCAAAATTTATATCTGTGTATGTGTTAAGTCATTTAATTCGTGTCTGACTCTTTGAGACCCCATGGGCTGTAGCCTGCCAGGCTTCTCTGTCCATGGAATTTTCCAGGCAATAATGCTGGAGTGGGTTGCCATTTCCTTTTCCAGGAAAATTTGTATTGTGAAGTCTTAAGCCCCAATGTGACTGTATTTGGAAATAGAATCTTTAAGGATATAATTAAGGTTAAATGGGGCCATATGGAGTGAAACTCTGATCCAATAGGCCTGATGTCTTCATCAGAAGAGGAGGAGATCCCAGGAATGTACACATACTGAGTACACACACTGAGGAAAGGTCATGTAACGACACAGTGAGAAGTCATCTATCTGTAGCTCAGAGAGTCTTTATCAAAATCCAACTCTTCTCGGTTCTTGGTCTTGGATTTCCAGTCTCCAGAAATTTTAGAGAAAAAAAAAATCTATTGTTTAATCCACTCTGGCTGTGGTATCCTGTTATGGTAACCTTGGTTAATTAGTACAATTATAATAATCATAATGCCATTATGAATAAAATGTTATCTAAATTTTGCAAGTGTTTCTGCTTAAGTTCTGTGAGTGCAATTTCCAATAAGATGCTTAAAGTTTGAACTACCGTTTTATTCAAAAAACAAAATTATCATCTTGACAAATATGACCATTTAGGAACATATTTCAGTCTTACAGCATGTGCTTTTAACTGTTTATATAACCTGTACTTACAAATTTTTGTTGAGTTTATTTTTACATGCTTGCATTTTTCTTTAGAGACTATTATGAATTTATATAAACATATTTTCTTTTTCATTTTCTTATTGTTAATCAATTTTTGCATTGATTAAGTGTGAGTCAATATGTGAATCCTAAGCCATGAAATTAAAAGACACTTACTCCTTGGAAGGAAAGTTATGACCAACCTAGATAGCATATTAAAAAGCAGAGACATTACTTTGTCAACAAAGGTCCATTTAGTCAAGGCTATGGTTTTTCCAGTGGTCATGTATGGATGTGAGAGTTGGACTGTGGAGAAAGCTGAGCACCAAAAAAATCGATGCTTTTGAACTATGGTGTTGGAGAAGACTCTTGTGAGTCCCTTGGACTGCAAGGAGATCCAACCAGTCCATCCTAAAGCAGATCAGTCCTGGGTGTTCATTGGAAGGACTGATGCTGAAGCTGAAACTCCAGTACTTTGGCCACCTCATGTGAAGAGTTGACTCATTGGAAATGACCCTGATGCTGGGAGGGATTGAGGGCAGGAGGAGAAGGGGACGACAGAGGATGAGATGGCTGGATGGAATCACCGACTCGATGGATATGAGTTTGAGTAAACTCCGGGAGGTGGTGATGGACAGGGAGATCTGGCGTGCTGTGATTCATGGGGTCACAAGGAGTCAGACACGACTGAGTGACTGAACTGAACTGAACTGAACTGAAGGTAATGATACATCATGAAATTAATTAACTTAGATTTCATGTATTTGTACAATATTGCTGACATAACTTTGCTGTGATGTTGTTGTTGTTATTGTTGGTTGTTTAGGGAACATATCAAGTATTATCACTACCCATTGCAGAAGCATGATTTTTACTCACACTTTGCTGGATTGATAGTGTTCACTGAACAGTTTAAGATTTTCCTAAAAATACTAAAGTGAGATAATCCATACTATTATGAATATTATGTTAATATTACCAAATGTTTGTCAGCTCCATCACAGTTTTCATGACTATCACTAATTGTAATTTTTTTTTTCACATAACATTCTCTAAGTTTAAAGTAATATTTTAAGTAGGCAGGACAAGAAGGTATGTTTAGAAAATAATGTGCAAATGCCAAGCACATGAGTTCTGCTGCATTAGAAAGGTTCACTTAGCCCTCTTATCATTTTTAACCAATTTTTGATGTATTACAAGAAATGCTCAAATTGTCAAAACGGATCCACAGGTCAGGTTTTCCCCAACAAATATTCTAACAATAATTAGCAAAGAATGCAAACAACTAAGAAACAGCCACAAATACATCATTAGTCTCTTGTAGTCCAGATTTACAAAAGTTTCTTTTAGCACTCTGAGATTTAGTTCCATTTCAAAGTGACAGATGACAGTTATATATAGCACAGATTAACACAAGGAAATCACATAGGTTTGGGTTCTTCTGCGTTTTTATATGTGATTGTCATGTAACTAAAAGGCTTGTGTGACCTGCCTCCACCAATCACTTGATAAATTCCATTGTTAACCCAGTTATCCTGCATCCCATAAATTAAAAAGCCAGTTTCATTTACAATAAACAATCAACTTAGAAAAGAATTTAGAGAAGAACCCAAAAGCTACTTAGCATGTTTGCAAAGACCTCTTGTTCGGGGTTCAAAAGCGGAGAAAAGAAGTTGGAGAACTAACGCTAGCTACTGTCTTCCTAGTTTCCATGGAGGAAGTCAGTCGAGGAAACTGAATCTTAATTCTTAAAAGGAGAATTTCCAATTTTGATATGAAATCTCTTATGCATAATAGTAGGTAAAATGTTGTATAGGTTTTAATCAATAGAAGATGGTTTATTCTACTGTAGATATAGTGCGGTCTTCCATCCACTCACTGTTTTCTTGAATCTGACACATGTTGTATTTGCTCTTGAAGAGCATCATAGGGCCATTGCTGTAACATTTTTTATTATAATATATGTCTTTTGTTTTAAAAAAGCAGACAAATTAAATAAATAAGAGCAAGATATATTTTCTGTATTGTCAGAATACCAAAGGCAGTGCAGTTTGGAGACTGGTTGATTAAGCTGTTCAACAACTAAACCCCTCTTCTGGTTTTTCACCTGTATTTCATGATTTTCCCAAAGCTCCATCACCACTGGACTATGAACCCCTTTACGAGTAACATAAAACTTTAGGAAGCATCCAGTAGCCTCTCTCTCATATTTCAATGACCAGAAGTGTCATGCATTGTCTTTGCCTCAACCAATCACTTAGTGAGATTAAACCTACCATGACTAATTTTGAGCAATAAAGACATGAAAGTGAGCTTTTAAGGATACCAAGGAACATTCTATCTACCAAAAGACATGGCCCTTTGCCAGGTGCACTGAGTCAAGGATAAGAAAATAACAGCAAGCAATATCTATTTAATTTCCCTCTTACATCAATTTCAATTCGTATAACCTATGCTAAGCTACTTTCTTTTCCATTCCCTCAAAACTGCTGGCTAATTTATTCGTTTTAAAACCTGTGTCTTTCTTCTCTCAAGTTGTCATCATGCTACAACATGTCATCGAATAATTGTCCTGAATAAATTAGGACAAATTTCCTCTCTATATCTTCATATGTCAGAGCAATGTTTTTGCAATAGGATGGATGTCTTGACATTTACCAACATTAAGTTTGCCAATGTGCTTTCAAATTATATGATGGTCCAGAATGTGATGGTATCCCATAGCCTCTAGCACAGTATTATAAATAGAAGGGACTTGACATGCTTTAATTTATTGATTTAAATATCAAATTGTTAAAGGTATGAAATAAGTTCATTATTTGCATTTAATATGTGTACCTTCAAAACTAATTTCATTTAATGCCTGATAGAATAAAATTATTTTATTTCTACCTCTACTGGACATTTACATCTTTTCTGAACACTTCTTTTTAGAATGCAGTTACCGTCAATGCTATTTTCCTACATTGCATTCTTTACAACCCCTAAGATAAAAACCAAAATTGCAACATTGTAACATGACTATTAGGAAAAATTAACATGTGTTTACACTATCTCATTTGTTCTATAAATGTATTCTTCAATAAGATGTTTTAAAGTTTGTGCTTCCTAATATGAGCGTGTATGTGTAGTGTTATCTTCACAGTTTTCATTGTCATTCGTATATTTCTACAAATAATACCCCAAATAAAAAATATATGCATGTGCTGTGTTTAGTTGCTCAGTCATGTGCAACTCTTTGTGATCCCACGGACTGTAACCCGCAAGTCTCTTCCATCCATGGGGATTCTCCAGGCAAGAATAATGAAGTGGGTTGTCATGTCCTCCTCCAGGGGATATTCCTGACCGATGGATCGAACCCAGGTTTCCCACATTGTGTGTGGATTCTTTACCATCTGTACTACTAGGGAAGCATAAATCACTAAGAATATTAAATTTCAGGATGCTTTAGTTAGAGTACAATTCTTTTCCTATAGGAAAGTTAAAGATTTTTATAAAGTTTTTTGAGGGCGAGAAAAATATTGTAAAGAGAAAATAACCATTTGAAATTTTGTTTTCTATACAATCTTAAGCAGCTTCTATGAATAAGCTATGAACTGTCATCAATGAAGTCTTTTACAATACACTAGGAATTATTTGGCATATCCTAAAAAGCATGGCATATAGTCGTGTTGAGACAACCTCAAGTATTACTCTCATTGTTATCAAAGACAGATACATGTATCAGATTATATCTGACATTCACTATGCTCTACTTGTCAGGTGTTGTTCTATGTGAATTTCACATACCAATGCTCTTGATCCCCTCAACAAAACTGGAGAGCAGTTCCATCAATGCCTCCTCCCAGCTATACAGGACTTTTATATGAATTGGAATTCAAAAAGTATATCTTCTGTGAAAGTGACAGTGAGTATAATATTATTTCTTAACAAAATATATATTAGCTGTAAATTCCTGGCATATAAATTGCAATAATAAAAATATTAAACATAAAACAAAATAAAATTTAATCAAATTAATTAAGAATTCAAAGCCATTATGGTATATATGTTTAATCAAACAATTACACATATTCCAATATCAGAAACTAAATTTACTGAGGAAATTTCAGTGCGCTTTCTTTACTCAGCAACTTTCTTTGCTATAGAAACTGTTGCTATATTTTGCAGACCTTTTTGTGGCATTAAACCTTAATTAGCCTTTATAAAAAAAGAATATTTGGAGAGTAGCTTTTAGGTTTATTAAAAAATTAAGAGGGAGTTATAAATATTTCTCATATACTCCTACCATCACATAAACATAACCTTCCATGTTTCAAAGTTATTCACAAAATGATACAAATTTTACTAAGGATGAACCTACATTGACATACTATTATCACCCAAAGTCCATACTTTATGGCTCACTCTTGGTGTTGTACATTCTGTAGACTTGGGTAAACCTTTAATGACATATTCATCATTAGAGTATCACATAGAATTTTTTACTGCACTAAATAACCTCTGTGTTCTGCCTATTCATCTCTCCACTCTCCCCACACTGATTGTACGTGTACCTTTGTAAGAAATTGCCAAACTGTCTTCCCAAGTGTACTGTACTGTTTTGCATTCCTACCAGCAATATGTTAGAATTCCTGTTGTTCTACATCCTCCTGACCAGCCATGCCTCGCATCCCAACGGACCCTTCCCTTAGAGCATCTTTATCCCAAAGTTACAGATCCAGCTTGCCCATTTCCCTTACCTATATTGTTCCAGCATGCCAGAGGATGCTCACCTTGAAGACCTGCTGCAGATATGGATACTGGCCCAATGCAATATTTACACCATAAACCTCTAGATTTCAAGCCTACAAGAGCTCACCATACCCACCAAAACCTCAGTGCTAAACTGTGGGAAATTTGTAAAGAGATGGGAATACCTGACTACCTTATCTACCTCCTGAGAAACCTGTATGCAGGTCAAGAAGCAACAGTTATAACTGGACATGGAGGCCAAACTATGGTAGGGGTAATGGCAGCAATGCCAACTTCCTTCAGAAGGATTTATGCCCACACTGTTGTATTCAGGGCCTCGGACCCCGCAGCAGGCCACTGCCAACCCAAGCCTCTGCCGGAGACTCCTGGATGCTCACAGGCAGGTCTCTTTTGGGGACACTGTTCCCTTCTCCTGGCTACTGGTGAACACAAGATTTTCTTTGTGTCCTCCAAGACTCTGTTTCCCCAGTCCTGTGGAAGTTCTGTAATCAAATCCCACTGGCCTCTAAAGTCAAATTCCCTGGGAGTTCTCAGTCCATTTGCAGATTCCCAGGTTGGAAAATCTGTTGTGTGTCCTCAAATTTTCTTAACACTGTTTTGCAGTTTGTGGGTCACCTGTTTGGCGGTTCTATGGTGGGGCTAATGGCGAACTCCTCCAAGAGGACTTGCATCACATGTCGCATGACTCAGGTCTGTTGCAACAAGAGCCCCTGTCCCCATGGCAGGCCACTGCTGACCTGTGCCTCTGCAGGAGACACTCAAGGGCAGGTCTGACTCAGTCTCTTGTGGGGTTTCTGGGTCCTGGTGTGCACAACGTTTTGTTTGAGCCTTCCGAGCTTTTCTGATGGGTATGTGGTTTATTCTAAATGCAATTTCCCCCTTTTACCTTTTTGTTGGGGCTTCTTCTTTGCCCTTAGACATGGGGTATCTTTTTTGGTGGGATCCAACATTCTCCTGTCAATGAATGTTAGACAGCAAGTTGCAATTTTGGAATTCTCACAGGAAAAGATGAGCTCACATCCTTCTACTCTGCCATCTTAGAGCATTAACTGCAGAAAGAATGAAGAGGAAGAGCCAAAGCAAAACAATGCACAGTTGTGGATATGTTTGGTGGTTGGAAGTAAAGTCCAACACTGTAAAGAACAATATTGCATAGGAACCTTGAATGTTAGGTCCATGAATCAGGGTAAACTGGAAGTGGTCAAACAGGAGATGGCAAGAGTGAACATTGACATTTTCAGAATCAGTGAACTAAAATGGACTGGAATGGGAGAATTTAATTCATATGACCATTACATCTACTACTGCGGGGAAGAATCCCTTAGAAGAAATGGAGTAGTTCTCATAGTCAACAAAAGATTCTGAAATGCAGTACTTGGGTGCAATCTCAAAAACAACAGATGGATCTCTGTTTGTTTGTTTTCCCATGGCAAGCCATTCAATATCACAGTAATCCAAGTCTATGCCCTAACCACTAATGCCAAAGAAGCTGACATTAAATGGTTATAGGAAGACCTATCAGATCTTCTAGAACTAACTCCAAAAAAAGATGTCCTTTTCATCATAGGGGAGGAAGGCAAAAGTAGGAAGTCAAGAGATACCTTGAGTAACAGGTATATTTGGTCTTGGAGTACACAATGAAGCAGGCCAAAGGCTAACAGAGTTTTGCCAAGATAATATACTGGTCATAGCAAACACCCCCTTCCAACAACACAAGAGACGACTCTACACATGGACATTACCAGATGGTCAATACTAAAATCACATTGATTATATTCTTTGCAGCCAAAAATGCAGAAGCTCTGTATAATCAGCAAACACAAGACTGGGAGTTGATAGAGGCTCAGATCATGAACCCCTTATGGCAAAATTCAGATTTAAATTGAAAAAAGTGGGGAAAACAATGTAATATTAAGTTATGACCTAAATTAAATCCCTTATGATTATGCAGAGGAAGTGACTGATACCCATCTGAATGCAGAGTTCCAAAGAAGAAGAAGAGATAAGAAACCTCTCTTAAGTAAACAATGCCAAGAAAATGAGGGAAACAATTGAATGATAAAGACTAGAGATCTTTTCAAGAAAATTAGAGTTACCAAGGGAACATTTCATGCAAACATGGGCCCAATAAAGGATATTAATAGTATAGATCTAACAGAAGCAGAAGATATTAAGAAGAGGTGGCAAGAATACACAGAAGAACTATACAAAAAAGATCTTAATGACCCAGACAATCACAATGGTGTGATCACTCACCTAGAGCCATATATCCTGGAATGTGAAATCAAATTGGCCTTAGGAAGCATCACTATGAAAAAGCTAGTGGAGGTTACAGGTTTCCAGTTGAGCTATTACAAATCCTAAAAGATGATGCTGTGAACGTGCTGCAGTCAATATGCCAGCAAACTTGGAAAACTCTGCAGTGGCCACAGGACTGGAAAAGATCAGTTTTTATTCCAATCTCAAGGAAAGACAATGCCAAAGAATGTTCAAACTAGGGCACAATAGCACTCATCTCACATGCTAGCAATGTATGCTCAAAATTCTCCAAGTGAGGCTTCAACAGTATGTAAACTGAGAACTTACTGTAGAAAATTCTTAAAGAGATGGGAATACCAGACCATCTTACCTTCCTCCTGAGAAATCTGTATACAGGTCAAGAAGCAACAGTTAGAACCAGACATGGAACAACAGATTGGTTCCAAATTGGGAAAGGAGTACGTCAAGGCTGTGTATTGTCACCCTGCTTATTTACCTTATATGCAGAGTACGTCATGAGAAACACTGGGCTGGATGAAGTACAACCTGGAATCACAATTCCTGGTAGAAATATGAATAACCTTAGATATGCAGATGACACCACCCTTATGGCAGAAAGTGAAGAGGAACTAAAGAGCCTCTTGATGAAATTCAAAGAGGAGAGTGGAAAAGCTTACTTAAAACTCAACATTCAGAAAACTAAGATCATGTCATCTGGTCCCATCACTTTGTGGAAAATAGATGGGGAAGCAATGGAAACAGTGACAGACATTATTTTCTTGGACTCCAAAATCACTGCAGATGCAATTCTGAAATTTAAAAAAAAAAAAAAAAAAAAAAAAAAAAAAAAAAAAAAAAAACTTGCTCTTTGGAAGAAAAACTATGAACAACCTAGACAGCATATTAAAAAGGAGAGACATTAATTTGCCAGCAAAGGTCTATCTAGTCAAAGCTATTGTTTCTCCAGTAGCCATGTCTGGATGTGAGTGAGTGTTGGACCATAAAGATAGCTGAGTGCTGAAGAATTGGTGCTTTTGAACTGTGGTGTTGGAAGACTCTTTAGGAGATCCAACCAGTCCATTCTAAAGGAAATCAGTCCTGAATATTCATTGGAAGGACTGATGCTGAAGCTGAATCGCCAATACTTTGGCCACCTGATATGAAGAACTAGTTCCTTGGAAAATACCCTGATGCTGGGAAAAATTGAAGGCAGGAGGAGAAGGGGATGACAGAGGATGAGATGGTTGGATGGCATCACCGACTCGATGGGCATCAGTTTAAGCAAGCTCTGGGAGTTGGTGATGGACAGGGAATCCTGGTGTGCTGCAGGGCAAAGAGACATTTGAGTGATTGACTGAACTGAGCTTAACAAAATATTTTTACATTTTGTCAATTACAGTTTAACTTATTGTGAAGTGGGGGCTATCCATGTGAATATTTAACATCATTTCATATTGAAATGTGCATTTTGTGAAAATTTGACAATTTTACAAAATTTTGCAGTGACTCTGCAAAAGGTTAAATTTTCCACTGATTCTCACAAGGTATATTGTTCAACCCTCTGGGTATATGCCATTGTCTCACTCCCAGCCAAAAGATGTTTATCATATTTTCAGCTGCAGCACAGTAGACTTGCTTGTTTCATACAGTAAGATTCTATACTGCAGATAAGAAGCTATATTTTTCAGAAGCAACATTAATTTTAATATTCATCACCACTAGTGACAGACATTTCACTTTATTCATGAATATTTAGAAAATGAAATAGATCATTCACCATTCCCTTTTTTATAATTTTTTCCATGTACTCAATAATCCTTTGAGTTAAATAAAGTAACAGACGTCTAATAATACCTTCTCCATTTAAGCTGATTTGAATTAATACATTTCTTAAAATGCCCAACTTACATATCTTTTGGGAATTTCTGTTGTTTTCTCTATGAAATTTTATTTAAAAAAATTACCTAGATATTTTATTATCAAATTATATTGCCATAGGACATGGGCTTGAGAACAACCTCCAGCTCTTGAACATGTTCCTTGACCAGTAGCCATGAAGAAAATAAAAAATTTAATCTTAATGCCACAAGAAACTAAGTTCTAACAACAACCTGAAGGAGTTTAGAATCGGAGTACTCCAAATATACTTTCAGTATGAGTTCAGCCCAGCTGACATCTTAATGCCAGCCTTGACAACCCATACACAGAAACCCTGTTGAGTTTAACAGGATTTCTGGCGTTGAAAACTGAGACAAGATAAACAGGCATTATTTTAAGTCAGTTAATTTGAAATAGTTTTTCCCTCAACAATAGAAAGGATTTGCAATTCACTATTACTATTTGAAAAAAATTAAATTTCAGTTTTTAAAAATCAATATTAATATTTGATTCAAATAAATAACAGTTAAATGCAATAAATTATGTGAAGGTACTTTTAAATATATCATTATTATTAAAATATTAAAATATTACAACAGATATTCTAGATGCTATATAATTTTGAACATTTTCTATAGATACACTACAATTGTCTCATATCCAAACCATATTTTACCCATTTCTTGTTTCCTTAGTATGTAATAGGGTATGAAGGTCAATAAATATTGAATAGTAGGTTAAAAATTGACTTGAACAAATGTAAATTCTGTTGAAGATTTTTCATCTCTGCATATATACGTGTGTATATATATATATATATATACACACACAAGTATATGTGTGTGTGTGTGTGTGTGTATCTCACTTGTAAGAAACTCTATGTGGTTTGCTAAGCTCTGAATAAAGTATCAAAAATTTGTTTTTCAAGTCATAGCATGTGACTGGTAGAGAAAAACTAAATTGGGGACAAGGAAACAAGGAATTACTATTGATTCTGCAATTTATTTTTAATATTAGG
The DNA here is from genome assembly GCF_910594005.1 of Cervus elaphus. Classification (NCBI taxonomy): domain Eukaryota; kingdom Metazoa; phylum Chordata; class Mammalia; order Artiodactyla; family Cervidae; genus Cervus; species Cervus elaphus. The sequence goes on along the minus strand of NC_057844.1, from coordinate 7,431,571 downwards.
ACATGTTCTTTAATTATTTGTGGCTATTGTTTGTTGACTGGTGAAACAAAGAAGGTGTATTTTAGTTCCGTGACCATAAAATGTGTAGAGGTATAAACAATTGCCTAATCCAGTGTATAGTAGGAACGTATAAGAAGCAAGGAGCTCAAATAGTCATATGTTATATGGTTCAGGCAGATGCAGTTGTGTTGGTTAGAGAATACTAATTACCATAACAAATATATCCTAACATGTATAATGGTTCAAACACAACAGACATTTATTTATATCTTCCTCATTTAAGAGCAAACTGGGATGACCCTGAGGGATGGGATGGGGAGGGTGGGGGGTTCAGGGTGGGGAACACATATACACTCAAGGCTGATTCATGTCAATGCATGGCAAAAATAACTACAATATTGTAAAGTAATTAGCCTCCAATTAAAATAAATAAATCAATTTTTTAAAAAGTAAAAAGCATATGATTGTGCACAGTAGGAGGCCATCCTCCATGTGATGATTCAGAGAATTTGTCTCCTCCAATTACAACATGTGCTGGCTAGGGTCATTCTTACCTGAACCAAGAAAATAGCAAAGAGGAATGCAATAGGCAGTTTGTATGGAACAAGGATGTGAAGGGCATATGTCACTTTTGTTATTTTTTCTTAGCTAGAAGCTAAGCACTTGGCCACATTTAATATAAAAGGTAATGGAAATGTGATCTTAATTTTTAATCATCAGTTCAGTCGCTCAGTAGTGTCTGACTCCCTGTGACCCCAGGCCTCCCTGTCCATCATCAACGCCCAGAGTTTACCCAAACTCATGTCCATTGAGTCAGTGATATCTTCCAACCATCTCATCCTCTGTCGTCCCCTTCTCCTCCTACCCTCAATCTTTCAAAGCATCAGTGTCTTTTCAAAAGAGTCAGATCTTCCCATCAGGTGGCCAAAGTATTGGAGTTTCAGATTCAGCATCAGTCCTTCCAATGAACACCCAGGATTTTGATCTCCTTTAGGATGAACTGGTTGGATCTCCACGCAGTCCAAGGGACTCTCAAGAGTCTTCTCCAACACCGCAGTTCAAAAGCATCAATTCTTTGGTGTTCAGCTTTCTTCACAGTCCAACTGTCCCATCCATACATGACTACTGGAAAAACCATAGCCTTGACTAGATGGATCTTTGTTGAGAAAGTAATGTCTCTGCTTTTTAATATGCTGTCTAGGTTGGTCATAACTTTCCTTCCAAGGTTTTTAATCATGAATATGGATAAATGGTATTTTAGTGAATACATAGAAGTTGCATGAGGTCACCTACCCAGTCACTCAGTAACAATTTACCCCCTTCATATTTCATTTTCCTGTTCCTTCAGAAGTGAGGAAAAACATCTGTCTTCCAGTTATTAAATCTAACTCAAAGTCAAAATCTCTCATTGTTATGATAACTTCTTAATCAATCTGGTCATAGATGCTTTTGACCCAGTGGCTTTCAGAAAAACTTTACCTTCTATTCTCATATCATCCTAGTCAATATACAACAATGGTGAATAGACGGGAAAACTTTGAAAGCCATCACTCAAAATAGAAAAAGAAAAGGAAAATCTAAAGTAATGACATAGGTCTGTCAGTTGCAAAATGATGTTGACTTTATAAAGATAGTTAATTTGCCATTGGAGGATCTTTGCTAGGAATGTGCCCACGTGCTCTGTGACCCTTGTATCTGCTCTCTTGGGCATACTTTCTTCTTCATAATTACCCATGAAATGATCTGGAGGGGACACTGGGGAGTCTTCCCTCTGTGGGAATTGAATCATATTTACAACCATTTTGCAACTGGATACATTTAGTGGTACTGGGACTGTGCTTCTTATGTCTCTTTAGTAATGCAATAACTTAAAAATATATTTCTTTTCTGTTCTCCTTTTTTTTTTTTTCTTTTACTCATCACTGCCATGTCCTTGGGCTTCTCTGGTTGGTCAGACAGTTAAGAATCTGCCTGCAGTGCAGGAGATCTGAGTTTGATCCTTCGGTCAGGAAGATCCCCTGGAAAGGGGAATGGTTACTCATGCCAATATTCTTGCCTAGAGAATTCTATGGACAGAGTAGCCTGTCAGGCTACAGTCCATGGGGTTGCAAGAGTTGTTCACAACTAAATGACTAACCACTTTCACTTTAACAATGTCCTGGTAAGCAAAGTACTTTAATAAATTTTCCAAATTTATTTATTTTTCCGTCATTTTGGTGATATAAACCACACACAAAGTGTGAATTTAAATAAATTTTGGCATATGTGTACATTTGCAAAAGTTTTGTCACAATTAAAGCAAAATATGAACAAAACTTCCTTCAAACTCCTTTAAAGTCTCTCTCTCCTTCCCATCTTCATTCCAGCCACGTTACTAAGAAGTCATTTATTTACTTACTTGGTAATGTATATTGGTTTTTATTTTTTGTGAAAGTGAAAGTCGGTCAGTTGTGTCCGATGCTTTGCGACCCCATGAACTGGGGCCTACAAGGCTCGTCTGCCCATGGAATTCTCCAGGCAATTCTACTGGAGTGGGCAAGTGTTCCCTTCTCCAGGGGATCTTCCCAACCCAGAGACTGAACCTTGGTCTCCCACACTGGAGGCGGATTCTTTACTGTCTGAGCTACCAGAGATAGTCACAACAAGTTCACTTTTCTGCCTAGATTTTAAATTTCCTTTTCAATTATTTTTATTACTTTTACAAATATTTCTTGTCTCATACAAATAAAATTGCTATATATATGTTTGCACATTGTCTACCTAAGTACTTATTTCTCTTGTATAAATGTTAGGAAAGTAATGGCTATATGGTATGTACATATTTAATTTCTTAAAGAAATTACAGTCATTATATAAAGTATTTACATCATTTTTGCTTTCTTTTCAGAAATGGATGAGGGCATCAATATCTCCACCACATTCTTGGCAACAAGTAATACATCTTTTTATTAAATGTTTCTTATTTTAATAATTGCATTGTGATACATCATTGTGGTTTAAATTTACATTTCTCTAACCAGCAAGAAGAGACAACCAGTCCATCCTAAAGGAGATCAGCCCTGGGTGTTCATTGGAAGGACTGATGTTGAAGCTGAAACTCCAATACTTTGGCCACCTCATGCGAAGAGTTGACTCATTGGAAAAGACCCTGATGCTGGGAGGGATTAGCGGCAGGAGGAGAAGGGGATGACAGAGGATGAGATGGCTGAATGGCATCACCGACTCAATGAACATGAGTTTGGGTAAACTTCAGGAGCTGGTGATGGACAGGGAGGCCTGGCGTGCTGCAATTCATGGGGTCGCAAATAGTCGGACACGACTGAAAGACTGAACTGAACCAAACTGAATGAGTAGAGTTGTTCAACTTTTTCTGTGTGTGTATACTCAGTCGCTCAGTCATGTCCAACTCTTTCATGGCCCCATGGACTATATAGCCCACCAGGCTCCTCTGTCCATGGGATTCTCCACGCAAGAATACTGGAGTGGGTTGACATTTCCTCCTCCAGGAGATCTTCCTAACTTAAGGATCCTATTCATCTTTTGCATCTCCTGCATTGGTGGGCAGATTCTTTACCTGGGAAACCTTAACAATTTCAATGTTATGTCATAGAATGTGACATGTTATAGAATATGATATGTTATATAATATGTTTCTATGCTCAGTCGTGTCTGACTCTTTGAGACCTCTTGGAACTATACAGTCCTTGGAATTCTCCAGGCCTGAATACTGAAGAGGGTACCCTTTCTCTTCTCCAGGGGATCTTCCCAACCCAGGGATCGAATCCAGGTGTCCCACATTGCAGGTGGATTCTTTACCAGCTGAGCCACAAGGAAGCTCTTTTCTATGTGATTGTTCTTATTTCTTTTCTTCTTTTTGATGGGTCAGTCACATATTTGCCCATGTTTAGTACTGAATTTTGAGATTTCTTTATGAAATCAGAGTATAGGTCCTTTATAGAATATTTGAATTTCAGGTATTTTCTTCCTTTTTTTTCCCTTCATTTTCTAACATACTTTTCATAATAATATCATTTAAAGAACTAAAGTGTTTATTTTTAACTCATTTGAATTTGCCATTTCTTCCTTAATTTAGCATGCTTTTTTGATGTTGTTATCTAAGAATATATTGTTTTACTTATGAGAACAAAAACTCCTTTATGTCTTTTCTTCTGGAAGTTAAATTTTTATCATGTAATTTATTATGCTAAATGACTTAGGATCTTTTCTATCAATTCTATCATGTGTGTCATTTCAGGATTTCTTTCTACTGATTGACTTTTCACCACATTTAGAGTCATATTTTCTTGTTTGTTTGAATATTTTCTAATGCTTGACTAGATAATGGAAATAATCACACTTTCACATTGTTGGTTCTTAAAAATGCTTGAATTTTTCCAATTACTTTTGTTTTGGACACACTATTTACATGGAAATTCTTTGATATTGTCAAGATTTCTTTCTAAGTTTTGTTTGTTTGTTTTATTTATAGACAGAGAAGACATCACTTTAAGGCAAGATTTGTCCCACTACTAAACTAAAATCCTACTTGAGCCCAGAATGCCTAAGTATTCTACTTGAAACCTGAAAATTTGAATATCTTTCATTCTGGTTGAAGGAAAAAATAATTATCTCTAGAATTCTGCTAGTTCCAATGACTGCTTTTATTAAACTTTTAAGATGTCTTTTTCCATATCTTTCTTTCGTGAACTGATAAAGACTCAGCTGAAGACACAAGTGGGCCATTTTGAGTACCTTTAGTCCTTCTCTCTTGCTCTCTTCCTGCCCAACCCTTCTCATCTGCACTTATCTCTCCAGTACACTGCTCTGTGAACTTGGTATTTCTTGATCTCTCCATTCTCCCAGCTCTGTCTCTTCAGCATTCGATTCCATCTCCCAGCACTGAAGCTTATGACAGCTTAAAAATTAATTTACTTCAATTGTTTCCCCTTTCAAGAAATCACTCTACTGTGGTACCCAATATCCAATTTTTGAAAATCATTGTTTTATATACTTTGTTCATTTTATTCAGTTGTTCCATGGAAGAGGTAAATCCAGTCTTTATTATCCCATTTTTACCAGAAGCATAATATGTTCTTTTACCTCTTGAAACTTTATCTGACATTGACAGCACCTATGTGACTCATGTATCAAGAAAAGGCGGGCTTCCCTGTTCAGCATGTGGCTGTCACTTATGAAGTGATTTAGAAATTCAGGCTCTTCCAGTCAGCTGGCTCTGCAATGATCAGCACATTATTTCTCTTGTATATTCTCCATGTGACTGAAAAAATAAAATAGCATCAAAGGGCATACATGACAGGTTTGCAATTATTTATCCCCAAAATTTATTATATTGTTCTTATCCATATTTGATTTTCTTAAACTCAAATCTACCAAAAAAGAAGGTTGAAAATAGTATAACTGTATTCCCAGAAATAGAAAAACAGATTTTGGTGGACAGTTGAACAATCCTGACTTTCAAAACATTAGACAGAATTTTATTGTTGTTGGTGGTGATCTTATTCTTGTTTTCCTACATATATTGAAGTCTGTGTGTGATTGAGTGTGTGTGTGTGTATTTTCAGATGAAGCTACTGGGGTTTGAGATTTTATATTAAATGAAATACAAAACTGGTTGATAAAAAACAAAATAAAATATAAAACTAATTTTTCACAGTTAAAATTTGTCCCAGACCAAAGGACTCTATGTGCTAGGTTTGTAGCAAAAAGAAAAAAAAAAAGACATTTTTTTTACATAAGTAAATAGATTTTTCACACAGACGTAGAAAAATAAATTTAAATTGTTAAAAAAATAAGTATAGGAATTTTTTAAAGAATCTTCTCTTTGATCTAAAGACCAGTTTGATATTTTCATCATTTTTGCTCTTGTAACATTACTTTTAAGCTTCATCTTCCTTTGTCAAGATTGTCTTATAAAATTGCATTTTTTAGGCATTCTAGTTTATGAGTGTATTATATTATCCAGTTCTCTCCAGAGAAACGGAAACAGTAGGATCTATCTATATCTGTCTACCTCTCTATCTTTTGCCGTTGAGTTGTCCATTTGTGTCTGACTCTTTGCCACCCCTTGGACTATGCTTTGCAGGCTCTTCTGTCCATGGAATTTTCCAGGTAAGAATACTAGAGCTGGTTACCATTTCCTACTCCAGGGAACCTTCTTGACCCAAGGATTGAACCCATGTCTCTTGCATCTCCTGCATTGGCAGACAGATTCTTTACCATTGCACCTCGTGGGAAGTCCCATCTATCTATCTATCTGGATGTTAAGGAATTGGCTCATACATCTATGGAGGCTGACATGTCCCAAGCTCTACAGTCTCTTTAGATCCAAGACACCAAATGATGTAGTTCTCCTGAGAACCATGAGAGCCTCACAGAAACACTCAGAATAATGTCTGACCAAATATCTAGGCATCTCATGGCACAGTCAAGTTGACATGTAAAGCTAACCATTACAATAAGTGTGATTCTATTACAGCTATGCTCTGAAGGAGAACTTTAGAAATCCATTTGGAAAATAACAGGAGAACCTCTTTGCAGAACACAGTAAATCATACCAATACCAATTTAATTTTGCTAATGAAATTATGAACATAACACATTTGTGATACAGCACAAAGCATGCATTATGAATCAATATTTTTAAATATTTGGTTCAGTTTATTACCCATGTTATTCTAAGGGTGTTTAACATAAATGTGTCTATAAGTGTGACTTTTTTTTTCTTCAAAAATGTTATTTGTGAGGGTAAAAGCTTTGGAAGGGTCTCTCAGGACTTAGTTAGATCTTATAAAATACAGCAAATGATTTATATCACAACAGACATGACTCATAAGTTTGAGTATTCCCAACTGTGATTCTTGCCCCATTTTCAAACACCAAGTTTATCTCCTTGGTCCTTTGACCATATTTAGCTGTATGTGATTGGTGGAGGGTAAAAGAGAACTGAATTATTCTTTGTGTTGTAATTCTACATATATATATATTAAATTAACAAAATGTAACTAATAGATCTAATATAGTTTTAGCAATGCAAAAAAAAAAATTTGGAAGGACTTTAAGGAAGGCCTAAAATATGACTTACTTGGGAAAATACATAAGCATTCATCGTCTCAGGCAAAATATATATGATATATTATTTTACTCAAAGTGTGTATTTATGGAAATTTGCCTTGTGTCTATTCTTCTCATAGGAAATGTCATTAAAAAGAAAGTTAACTTAAATCTGTATCATTCATTTTTTGTATTTTTTACTTTATTTGATACCTTTACAAAACCAGTCAAGTATAAATCATTAGGGAGGAAAAACATGCAGAAATACAAGGACCATATGTGAAAGAGATCGCCAGTCCAGGTTCGATGCATGAGACAGGGTGCTCAGGGCTGGTGCACTGGGATGACCCTGAGGGATGGGATGGGGAGGGAGGTGGGGGGGTTCAGGATAGGGACACATGTACACCCATGGCTGACTCATGTCAATGTATGGCAAAACCCACCACAATATTGTAAAGTAATTACCCTCCAATTAAAATACATTAATTGATTTAAAATTAAGAAAAAGCGAAAAGAAAAAGAAATACAATGACCATAGCAAAGTTTCCCAATAACTGAGTCACAATTTGCTACTAGGAGTAGAGAGATAGAAAGGATACAAGTTATTATATACAAAGTTCATCATCAATAACCTGTTTATGAGCCATGAAGGAGCTATATAAAAATTTTTCTTCTGCTAATATTGAACAATATTATATCATCTCTACTCTTCCTTTTTTCTACATGAATATTAAATTAGTTTCTTCCTCTACATACAAATCATACAAAAATGCCAGAGAAGATGTTGAGCATATATGGACTATGATTTAGCTGGATTGACTTAAATTAGGTCCAAAGGCATAAGTAAAATCCACTTGGGGAAGGAGCTGTAAGTAATAGACAGCTTCTGCAAAGCTACTGAAACTATGTTACCTGTAAAGATGCCAACTGCAGTTTAGGAAATGTGGAACTATGTGTCACATAAATCTGTATTACAGAGATAGAGACGCAAATTGATTTTCAATGTAAACAACAAATGATAGTCATAATGGTAGAAATTGTGAAGCCTGAGTATTCATGTAGGACTATGCTTCTTCTTTAAGAAATCCCATGTAAGACACTAAAGATGGAGAAGGAGAAAGATTACTGACTTGATAATGGATAACTGTTCTCCAGAACAAGCAGGCCAGGTGCATTTGCCCCAGTGCCTATAACAATCAACACAATTACCCTGTTTCATTCTTTGTAATCTCCCTTCCTTGTCTGCCTTCTTATCTATTCTCCTGGAAAATCTACAACTTTTGTTTTAAAACATTAATACAGAAGAAATAGGATATATATATATATACATTTTGAAGCAGAAGACGCTGAGGAAGGACCAAAAGGCTTAGCATTTTTAAATATTTTCCAAAATGCAATTCTCTGATAAAAAGTAGAATGTACTTTTTGGAAGGGCTTTATATCTTGAAGCTTTTTTAGTTTTATACCCACTAAACTCAAATATGAAAACCAGGGAACTGGGATTCTTAAACAATAGCATGTAATTTAGGAATAATGATGCTAGTTGTAATATTTTAAATTTTAAGTTCATGACACTGTCAAAATATTTCAAGCAATTATGTGACTAACATTAACTTCATCAGATCTATTTCAAAGCTACAAAACATTAGCTTTTGAAAAAGTGTAGACAGCTGCATTTTAATGCAGGTAATAAGAAAATCTTTCTTCTTGTCCAAAAATAAGTTCAAAATTCCATAACTCTGAAATTCTTTTTCTTTCAGCATTAGGAGTTTGCAAATTAAATTTTAAAAACTGTATAGGCATTGTATAAAAACATAGAGTAAGAAAGAAAGGCCCCTTGTTCCTAATTTCTTTGAAGAACATATACAACTTGTTGCAGTCATAATGACATCTTTGTTTTCCCAAGTATTTGAATTTTTTGACAAATTGCACATAAAATATAACATTATTTTAATGTAATTACAAGACGTAGTAATTTGTCAAATTTTGTACAATACAGTACACTCCTTGTAAAATATAGTATTTAAAATGTGTGGTATAATGTAATAGAGGATGATATAGTAATTTTTGTGTATGAAAGAAAAACAACTTAAATATTAAAATTGCATCAAACTCATGACCATTGAGACAATTTTGACTTTCAATATACCAAGGAAAGAAAAAGAAAAGAGAGAGAGAGAGAGAAGATAAAGTAGCAATGAAACTTCCTGTTGTCCTCTATTTTCTTTTTATTTTGTGTAAAGATATAAAGTCTATTATCTCTCAGGTTTTGCACAGTTTGCACTGAATGAATAACTTTACATACCTTTTAATATCCTTGTTATTTATGTCATCAACTCACAGAAGTAAGAGGAATTTATGTTTAGCTCTTTGGACAGGTACTGACATCCTGATGTGGATAATTAGTACATAGCATTTGATAAGGAACATAATGATCCAATTTAAAATAGAACACAATGCATTCTATTCAGAATTTCCTATTTGCTTTCCTTCTCCAAAAAAGACACTATTCTTTCATATACTTTATGTGTCTGTACCGAAAATACAGAGAAAATGTAGCATATTCTGAATGATGATACAGAAAACCAAAATTCTCTACATAGGATATAGAATGTTATCAAAGTTAGAAAAATCACCGTTGTGCTGCATTTTGCTCAGAGTGTTATACACAGGGACAGAGCATTTTCTTCTCAGAAGTGGCCAAAGTGCCAAAGATTCAAAGCAAGGTAATAAGATTTCTTTCAGATATTTTAGAAAGTCTTTTTTTTTTTTTTTCCTTTCAAGTTACCAGCTTCTTTTTCTAAAAAGGCAGACAGAGAGCTGCTCTTCAATTACACTGAAATTTTTAAAAAGTCTCAAAGCTGAAATTGGTTTAGGTCTGATTTTTAACATTTCCTACATCTTTTCAATATAGGCTGAATCAAGGTCAAGAGAAACTGGAGTAGATTTTAAATGAGGAGCTGTATAATTTTGTCCTTAGGCTATTCTCTATGGACAATATTTAAATGTGATACTGTTTTTAAAATAATGCAGACACAGGCAAAGGAGGAGACTCTTGTACTGCTATTCACTTACTATGATATGGGCAATTTATATAATTCAATTTAGACAGATATACTTTTGCTAACATTTTCATAAAGCAAGGCATGAGAGTGCCTGTACTCTAATTTTTCTGATAAATTATTTCAGAATAATTTGCATATATTTCTTTGATGCATAAAACTGAATAATCAGTGTGTAGATAAATTATTGAGTATGATATTTAAATATTCTTTTTAAAATAAAATACCTGGTAGATATTAAAATGTATTTCATATTCAGTTAAATTTACTTTTGTGCTTGAAAATTCTAAGTTAAATTTAATTCAAAATACATGTGTCTAAAATTTGTAGATAATAAATTATTGAAATATTTTTTATTGCACCCAAATGGCAACTTCTTTTAATGATCACACTCTACAAAAGCCTAATAGTTGTTCTTTTATGGGAGATTTAATTAGTAGACTCTCAATTCAGTGATATATAGCCTCCAAATCTGTTCTCCCACTGAATCTCCACAGGCTTCCTGGATTCTACAGATGTACAGATTAATCTAGATCCTTCAGGGGAAATTGTGTAACAGATTTCCTCACTTCTGATTGAACACTACCATAAAAATCACTGTGGTTTCTGTCTTTTGACCTGATTATTGTTGAAGTCACATGGCTAGTGTTCTTGATATGAACTCTAAAGAATTATACCCAAGAGGCACATTGATGTTACTCAAATAGCAGGCAGGCTCTAAGTTGACTGTGGGACTGATAAGCCACAAAGTGAAACGGGGAGAAACAAGTTTGTCACTTGTGTGTTTCTCACACTCCTATTTTCTTTGCCACCGCCGTCTATTTTCACTTAGCAAAGCAAAATTAACTCTATTATAGAAGAAAAAAAATTGAATGGACTAGAGAACAATTTGTTCATTTAAATGTTTTATTATTTATTTTTCCTTTTAAAAACATTTTATTGACATTTAGTTGATTTACAGCATTGTGTTAATTTCCACTGAACAGCAAAGTAGTACATACATATATATATTAACATTCGTTTTCATTCTCTTTTCCATTTGGTTTATCACATGACATTGAATATAGTCCCCTGCTATAGAGTGGGACCTTGCTGTTTTTCCATTCTATATATAATAGTTTGCAACAATTATTATATAACATGTTAATCTCAAGCTCCCAACACATCCTTCTCCCATTCCCCTCCCTCTAAGCAACAACAATTTCCATTCTTTTTTTTTTAATTTTTAAAATTACTATTGATTGATTATATATTATTGATTGATTATTATAATTGATTTACAATGTTATATTAGTTTCATTAGTACAGCAAAGTGAATCAGTTAAACATATCCATGTATACACTCTTTGTTTAAATTATATAAATAAATAAATGTTGTATTATACACTGGTATATTTGACTTAGGTAAAAATTCACTTTATTATACATTACATACAATTTATCCTTTAATAAACTAATAAAATTGGTAGTGTGTTGTTATTAAAAATATCTATGCAAGTGCTCCCATTCGTTTATCCTGTCTGACCTTCTGCCCCATAAATTTTAGATGAATTTCTCAATGTTTAAGAGCAAACAATACCCTGATGACTCTTTGAAAAGGCCTCTCTAACACTTGAAATGGAGGCTGGCTGTCAAAGCCAAGTCTTGATTTCTTTTCAGCTTTCAAGTTTTAACTTCTCTCAGAAAGCAAAGGTTTTGAAAACCTGCAAAAGTGCTAGTCTCTCAGTTGTGTGTGACTCTTTGGGACCCCCACAGACTGCAGCCTGCCAAGCTCCTGTGGCCATAGAATTCTCCAGGCAAGAATGCTGGGGTGGGTCGCCATGTCCTTCTCCAGGGGAATTTCCTGATCCTGGGTTTGAACCTGGGTCTCCTGCATTGCAGACAGATTCTTAACCATCTGAGCCACTGGGGAAGCCAACAAATACAAGTTTACTCAACTACAGGAGAACAGGAGATACATATTCCGCTACATGAATGAGGAGAATGAATGTAGAATAGAGAGGCTGAGGTTGGTGATGGGTGTGGGGAAACATAAAGATTCTGTTCAGTTCAGTTCAGTTCAGTTGCTCAGTCGTGTCCAACTCTTTGCAACCCCATGAATCGCAGCATGCCAGGCCTCCCTGTCCATCACCAACTCCCAGAGTTTACTCAAACTCACGTTCATCGAGTCGGTGATGCCATACAGCCATCTCATCCTCTGTTGTCCCCTTCTCCTCCTGCCCCCAATCCCTCCCAGCATCACGGTGTTTTCCAATGAGTCAACTCTTTGCATGAGGTGGCCAAAGTATTGGAGTTTCAGCTTCAGCATCAGTCCTTCCATTGAACACCCAGGACTGATCTGCTTTAGTATGGACTGGTTGGATCTCCTTGCAGTCCAAGGGACTCGGTAACTGTTATCAATTTACAGCATTGACTAGTGCTAACTAGAATTTTAAGTACTAGAATCACGTCCTACAAATGGGATGTTAAATCTCTAAAGAGACAAAATAATCAGACTGATTTATTTGAGAACCAAACCAGAAGTTATAAAAATCCTGATGATTATTTTGACTATTTTCTTGTTACATATTTTTGGAGAAGTAAAATTTCTTTAGAATTGCAATTCAGTTTGGATTTATTGTTCTTCAGTCACTCAGTCATGTCCGACTATTTGAGACCCCATGGACTGCAGTACACCAGGCTTCCCTGTCCGCACCTTTCCCAGAGTTTGTTCAAACATATGTCTATTGAGTGAGTGATGCCATCCAACCATCTCATCCTCTGTCGTCCCCGTCTCCTCCTGCCTTCAATCTTTCTTTTCCAATGAGTCAGCTCTTTGCATCAGGTGGCCATAGTATTGGAATTTCAGCTTCAGCATCAGTCCTTCCAATGAGTATTCAGCGTTGATTTTCTTTAGGATGGACTAGTTGGATCTCCTTGCTGTCCAAGGGAATCTCAGGAGTCTTCTCCAGCACCACAGTTCTAAGGCTTCGATTCCTTGGTACTTAGCCTTTTTTATTTTTATTGTCCAACTCTCATATCAGTACATGACTACTGGAAAAACTATAGCTTTGACTACACGGACCTTTGTAGGCAAAGTAATGTTGTAAAATCTCTGCTTTTTAGCACTGTTCATGGGGTTCTCAAGGCAAGAATACTGAAGTGGTTTGCTATTCCCTTCTCCAGTTGTATTTATTAAGAATTCATTTTTTGGGTAACAATAAGCAGCAGGTTAATTGAATATACTTCACAAACCCAAAATAATTCTAATTGCTAAGTACCAGATAATAAAACTTTAGATTTTAAATAAATGACATAGAAATGATCTTGAAATAACTAGAGCTTCATATGTCCCCTGGTGGCTCATACAGTAAAGAATCTGCCTATGATGCAGGAGACCTGGGTTCAGTCCCTGGGTTGGGAAGATAAACTGGAGAAGGGAACAGCAACCCACTCCAGTATTCTTGCCTGGAGAATTCCATGGACAGAGAAGCCAGGCAGGCTACAGTCCATGGGGTCACAAAGAGTCGGACACAGTTGAGCGACTTGACTTTCACTTTCATGTTGACCACTAAGTTTTTAAACAAATTTTATCTAAAATTTCTTCTCTAGAAATCTTCAGCTGTGTTAAAAGCATTAATTTATTCAAATAAGTGCAACATATGCTAAAAATCTCATGACTCTTACATTTTAATTCTCTTGCTTACACTGGCCCCTTGGTTTGCATGATCCCTTGTTCTCTTTTATGTAAAAACTGTATTTCCTTCATAGTTCAAATCAATTCCTAACATTTCTCCTTGATAGTTCATTCAACCTAATGGCTTCTCAGGTGGTACTAGTGGTAGAGAATCTACCTGCCAATGTAGCAGACACAAGAGATGGGAGTTCACTCCCTGGGCTGGGAAAATCCCCTGGAGTAGGAAATGACACCCCATTCCTGTATTCTCGCCTGGAAAATTCTATGGGCAGAGGAGCCTGGCAGAGTACAGTCCCTGGGGTCACAGAGTCGGACACAGCTGAGCAGATCAACCTATATTAGGTTTTACTCTTCAAAATGCTGCCCCACTAGATACACTTTTTCCCATAGGACCTAGTTTCACAATTAGATTGTAACACTACAGAAAATAGATGGTTAGTGTTGTAATTCTTACTTATCTAAGACCTAAAATAAATCATCAATTGAGCATGTATTGAGGTTTGTTCTAGATAATATTAAATTAGGGAGAAATTTTGATTAAATCTACATTAATAAGTGCTTATAGTTTTCTAAAGCATGCTTATTACAGAATTATTAAACAGCTTTTGTGTATGTGTCTTTGCGTGGGGGAGAGAAAAACAGAACATAAGATACTCATTTTCTATGAAGTGAAATTTCCTCAGTTGCGTCCAACTGCAACCCCGTGAACTATACAGTCCGTGGAATTCTCCAGGCCAGAATACTGGAGAGAGTAGCCTTTTCCTTCCCCAGGGGATCTTCCCTACCCAGGGATCAAACCCAGGTCTCCTGCATTGCAGGTGGACTCTTTACCAACGGAATTATCAGGGAAGCTATGAGGGAATGTTTCATTTTCTATGAAGCATACAATAAATTAATAGAATCTCCATAAAACAAAAGGACAGTGTTGCTTAATTTTTTTTTTCAAATCAATTTATTATTTTTTTTCATTTATTTTTATTAGTTGGAGGCTAATTACTTTACAATATTGTAGTGGTTTTTGTCATACATTGACATGAATCAACCATGGATTTACATGTATTCCCCATCCTGATCCCCCCTCCCACCTTCTTCTCCACCCTATTCCTCTGGGTCTTTCCAGTGCACCAGGCCCGAGCACTTGTCTCATGCATCCAACCTGGGCTGGTGATCTGTTTCACCATAGATAATATACATGTTTCAATGCTGTTCTCTCGAAACATCCCACTCTCGCCTTCTCCCACAGAGTCCAAAATTCTGTTCTGTACATCTGTATCTCTTTTTCTGTTTTGCATATAGGGTTATCATTACCATCTTTCTAAATTCCATATATATGTGTTGGTATACTGTATTGATCTTTATCTTTCTGGCTTACTTCACTCTATATAATGGGCTCCAGTTTCATCCATCTCATTAGAAATGATTCAAATGAATTCTTTTTAATGGCTGAGTAATATTCCATTGAAATATATTATCAAAATGAAAATATTTATGTCCTTTTTCACAAAGATAATATAATACTATTTAATAGTTCTGCTGCTGCTGCTGCTAGGTCATTTCATTGGTGTCTGATTCTGTGCGACCCCATAGACGGCAGCCCACCAGGCTCCTCAGTCCCTGGGATTCTCCAAGAATACTGGAGTGGGTTGCCATTCCTTCTCCAATGCATGAAAGTGAAAAGTGAAAGTGAAGTCACTCAGTCATGTCCGACTCTTCACGACCCCATGGACTGCAGTCCACCAGGCTCCTCCGTCTATGGAAGATTCCAGGCAAGAGTACTGATGTGGGGTGCCATTGTCTTCTCCGATTTAATAGTTCTAACAATACTGAAAAGTTAAATTTTATTGTTTTCTTTGACTAAATATACCCCCTCTCTCTTTTTCTCTCTGTTTTCCTTCTCTTTTTCTGTCTCATCTATTTCTCTCCCTGATTGTCTAAATAATGATACACGTGCATCGCAAGCTAACATCTGTGTTTACATACATGGATATAATTATGTACACATAGGGACTTTCTATGGCAAGTTCTCTTTTCATTTAGCAATGTATCCATCTCAGATATACTTTTATGTTCTAAGTTAAAGACAGTGCTAGAAAAAGATCATGCAGAGTGCATCGGACAGCCAAATGTTTATTTATAATATTTTTATGATTGTCTCACTTGCCATATCAGCTATTAAATACTTCCAATATCAACTTTTCAAATAAATATAACTGACCCTTTATTAATAGTTTCATAAAACTCTATATTGCAAATCTTTTTGATTTATTTAATCAATTCAAAATTGTTGGTTTCAGATATTTCTAATTTGAGAAACCCTATTTTAAACATTTTCTTTAAATAACATAGCACACTGGGCTCATATCTCCTTAGGTAAAAATTAGCAAGTGGAGTGAATGGCTCAAAGAAACTTTGATACACATTTTCAGAATGTCCTCCGAAGTGCAGTTCTAATTTGCATACTCTGACTCTAAGATTGCATTAGACTCTCTCTTTCTCTTAATCCCCACTATCAAATCCCCACAACAGATCAGTAAATTTCTTACAGTCAGTTAATCTATATTGATGCATCATTATCACTCAAAGTTCAGAGTTTACATTAGGATCCCTCTTGGGGCTGCACATGCTAAGGACTTGGAAAAATGTAATCACGTGTATCCACCACTGTAGTATCACAAAGCCATGCAAATCTGTGACGTAAGTGCCATAAAAATCTGTGCTCTATCGATTGAGCCCTCCTTCCTCCTAACCCCTGGAAACCACTGATCCTTTTACAATCTCCATGATTTTGCTTTTTACAGAGTGTCACAGTTGAGCAATCTGAAGTTGTTGAAATCATACAATATGTATCCTTTCCAAATCAACTTCTTTCACTAAATATATGCATCTGAGGTTCTAAACATGTCTTCATAATTTCATAGTTCACATATTTTTAATACTGAATAATATTCCATTTTTCAGATATGCCCCAGATTTTTTTTTTTTTTTTTTTTTTTTTTATCCATTAAGCTGTAGAGGACATTTTGTTTGCTTTCAAACTCTGGCAATCATGAATAAAGCTGCCATAAACATTCATGTGCAAGCTTTTGCATGGACATGTTTTTAACTCCTTTGCATAAATACCACAAAGCATGATTGCTGGAACACCTGACAAAATTCTGTTTAATTTTGCAAGAATGTTCTAAACTGTTTACCTAAATGTCTATACCATTTTGCATCCCCACCAGAAATGAATGGGAATTCTTATTGTTTCACATCATCACCAGAATGTGATGTTGTCAATGTTTTTGCTTTTCACTGTTCTCATAGGCCCTGATGGCTTAGATGGTAAAGAATCTGTCTGTAATGTTCAATCCCTGGGTTTGATCCCAGGGTTGGGAAGATCCCCTAGAGAAGGGCATGGCAACCCACCTCAGTATTCTTGCCTGGAGAATCCCAAGGACAGAGGAGCCTGATGGGCTACTGTTCATGGGGTCGCAAAGAGTTGGACACAACCGAGAGACTAGGCAGCATTAGGTATATAGTGGCACCATGTTGTTATTTCAATTTTAAATTCCCTAATGACCTATGAAGTTGCAGATCTCTATGTATTTATTTGAATTTGCATATATATTCTTCAAAAGATGTCCAGGTTTTTTGCACATTTTTAATTGAGCTATTATTTTTTTTATTGTTGAATTTTGAGTTTTTATATATTTTTGTTAGTCATATTAGGGAAAAAAGGGGCCCAAAATGGAGGTCAGAGGAAATGGTGACCAGAAAATTCATGCGGAAGGTGAACAAAGAAAAGAAAAAGCCCGCTGAATAGGAAAGCCATAGACCAGAATGAAGATTTCTGGTGGGGAAACGTGCCCAACACATTCCCTTCCCTGATTAGTCTCAGACTTCTTGTGGCTCAGCTGATAAAGAATCCATGCTTGCAATATGGGAGACCTGGCTTCTATCCCTGGGTTGGGAAGTTACCCTGGAGAAGGGAAAGGCTACCCACTCCAGTATTCTGGCCTGGAGAATGCAATGGACTGTATAGTCCATGAGGTCACAAAGAGTTGGACACAGCTGAAGGACTTTCACTTCATTATGCCCTATTTACACTCCCTTCGCTTATTGATCTCAGGCTTATGCCTCATTTCATAGGGTACAACCAATCAGGTGCTAAGGATGGCCCAGGGGAGGAAACAAAAGATTAAAAGGGGGAAGCCAAAACAAGACCAGACCACTTCTGGGGGGGGGGTTGGTCCCATCACATCTCAAGTGTGTACCGCTTACTGCTTGCTTAATAAATCTTGCCTGCCTGAGCTATCTCGGTCTGTTATTTCAATTCTTTGATACAATGAGACAAGAACTGACTCAACAATTTGAATAAAAACCCTTTATTACATGTGTCTTTTGCAAACATTTTCTCCCAACTGTGGCTTGTCCTTGTTACCAAGTTCAAGTTCACTTTGCTAGTCATACAAAGGCCAGTGAATCTGAGACAAGGTGTTGAGGCAAGGAATATGGCTTTATTTGGAGAGCCAGCTGACAGAGAAGATGGCAGATTAATATCTCAAAACAACCATTTCATTTTGGTCTGGATGCCAGATTGTTTTATGGATCAGAGATGGTGGAGATGAGGAAACAAGTAAAAAACCATTAATCATGCAAATATCTCCTAGAATTGCAAGCCTCAGACAGCAGGCTGTGTGTTAGTCTCTTCTTTCTTACAGTCATTCACAAATGGGCAGGGTCAGATTATCTCCTTGTGAGCTACACAAAGGCAGGTTAGTTTAAGGGTCAGGCAGAGAGACAGGATTCTCTGAGGCAGGTCATCATGAATGATTATAATAACAAAAACAACTGTAATTAAAAACAACAACAACAACACAGTTTCAAGATATAGTCAAATTAACACTTCCCTGTTACGTCTTCTCATTCTCTTGAAGGTTGCAAAGCAGAATTTTTAAACAGTAAATTTCAGTTTATCAATTTTTTTTTCTTTCACTGATTGTGCCTTTGGTATTGCATCTAAAATACTGTATTGTGGTTATACTTTAAAATGTTTAAAATATTTAATTAGTCAAATATATAATTATAGAAAGAAGTCAGTCAGACAATTTTTTTTTAATATTTCTCCATCCAAATTCTCTAAAATTTATGCACACATTTTTGTTAGTACATTAAAAATGCCAAACTAATCAGGAAAGAAATTTTATGAAATTGTAGAATTGGAACTAAAATATATCTTCAGGGATATTTATTTGTATGAAAATCATGCACATATTATGTAGTATCTACAACTTTTGGTTCACTAAAAATAATATTTACTGGGTATCTAGCTTTTATACTAAGTATATAGGCTTCCCTTGTAGCTCAGACAGTAAAGACTTTGCCTGCCATGAAGTAGACTCAGGTTTGATCTCTGGGTTGGAAAGATCCCTTGAAGAAAGAAATGGCAACCCACTCCAGTTTTCTTGCCTGAAGAATTCCATGGACAGAGGAGCCTGGCAGGCTACAGTCCATGGGGTTGCAGAGTAGAACATGACTGAGTGACTAACACACACACACACACTAAGTATATAATGACAAATAAAATATACCTCCTTTATTTGTGAATTTACAATTCAAAAGATGAAAAATACAGTATGGTAAGTTCATGATTGAGCAAGTTTGTGAGACGTCTTCAATACTAAGATGAAAATGGAACAGAATTATGAAGGAACCAATTATAAATAGAAACATTTCTAATTTTCAAGAAGAGATCTCTAGTCTTTCCCATTCCATTGTCTTCTTCTATTTTTTCCTATTGATCACTTAGGAAGGCTTTCTTATCTCTCCTTGCGATTCTTTGGAATGCTGCATTCAGATGGGTATATCTTTCCTTTCTCCTTTGCATTTAGCTTCTCTTCTTTTCACAGCTATTTGTAAGGCTTCCTCAGACAACCATTTTGTCTTTTTGCATTTCTTTTTCTTGGGGATGGGTTTGATCACCACCTCTTGTACAATGTTATGAACCTCCATCCATAGTTCTTCAGACACTCTATCAGATCTAATTCCTTGAATCTGTCACTTCCACTATATAATCATAAGGGATTTGATTTAGGTCATATCTGAATGGTCTAGTGGTTTTCTCTACTTTCTTCAAGTCTGAATTTTGCAATAATATGTATATTACTCATGAAAAATTAGTTGCTTTGTCTTTTCTATTTGTCTTTTCCTTTTAACATTTCAGTGCATGTTGAAACTGTAGGGATTGATAGAGTTGATTTTATCCTTTATTTAGATACTTATACATGTACATCAGAAACATCAAGTAAATTTATATAGAATTATTGGCTTTTTCCATGAAGCAAATGCCTTTGTGACACAGTGTATGTGATATAAAAAGAAATGAGGAAAATTTCCTGGTAAGGTGGAAGGAGTGGAGAGATGGAGAAGGGTGAGAGAAGATAAGCTGTGAGCTCCTGACTCACTCAGAAGTTCCAACTGTAGTAATTTTATTTTTTCTTCCAGTGATTGCCCCACTCACCATTCTATATCTATGGACAGAGCCAGGAACATGTCCTGACTTTCTTCAGGGAAAGGTTATAATTCCTGTATTTGGAATTATAACTTTCATTATTTTCCTCATAAATTTAATTTATATTTTTCTTCCTGTATTATATGTGGGCAATTTAATACTATGATGTCCATGTTTTGTTTTTAGTAGGTATGATTTCTTACACTGAAGTATGTTTTCTATAATTTCAGTAACATGAAATAGAAAAGATATATCTTCCCATAGTCTACTTCATGCAAACAGAACCTAGTTCTTATTTACACCATATTTTCACTTGTGCCTATATGCAAATTTCACTTGTGCCTATATGCTAAACTATTTCCACAAATAGTTTAGCAAAATTTATGAACACAGATACATGTATAGTTCAAGAGACAGAGACGCCCTGGATTGGAACCCAACATTAATAGCATTAAATTGTCATTTTTCAAGGTTGAGATTACCTAATTAAATGATGGGTTCTAAAATCATTAAATTATTATAGTTAAGTGTGTTTTGGATGACATTCGAAAAGCCCTTAAATCTATTGGTTTAGCTAAAGAGATGAGGTAAAATACTAAATTATTTTGATTATTTAAATTATTCAATATGTTGTAAAACGTATTTCTTGGCATTTTACTAACAAGCATGTGTTAAAATACTAACTACATAAACAGTCATGCATATAAAAGTATAAATAAATGCTAATGTTCTCAGAACATAAGCACAATAAATGTTAACGTCCCTCAAACAGGATTAGAGAATTGGACAACAGCAAATGGCTATATTGAATATTACTATTTATGAATATTACTAATTATGAATTCAAACTTGAGAGCACAATAATTTAAGGAATCCTAAAAGCATTCCCTGGTGGCTCAGATAGTAAAGCGTCTTCCTACAATGCGGGAGACCCAGGTTCAATCCCTTGGTTGGGAAGATCTCCTGGAGAAGGAAATGGCAACCCACTCCAGTATTCTTGCCTGGAGAATCCCATGGATGAAGGAGCCTGGCATGTTGCAATCCCTGGGGTCTCAAAGAGTCAGACATGACTGAGCGACTTCACTAAAAGCATACTTGAAAATCTTCCAGTTAAATTTCTTCATCTTTATATAGGTCTTTTTATTTCCTAAAAAGATGACATTCATCAAATATTTAGGGAAGTAGCTACAGGTCAACATAGCTCTTTTCTTTTCCTCTTTTTATAGAACACGCTATTTAAATAAAATAGAAGCACCACTTCACTGAGATAGACCTCAAAAGTTGAAAATGACCTGTAATCTGTTGATAAGTACAATAATAAGCAGGATTTTTTTCTAATAAACACCATCAGGCAGAGACTACTATAGCTCAGACAGTTTTAACTATCAAAACTTCTGCAATGTGCTTTTAAAAAGTTAAATTACCATTTCCTCTGGCAGAATCAAATGGGATGGGAATGGAAATGTCTTTTTCTTGCAAGACAATCAGGGTGTGATTGATTATGCTTGTCCATACACATGGCTGATGGATTTTAAAGTGATAGCATCTCTAATTGCAAATTCAATACCTGAATAATGTTGCTCTGAGCTTCACTGACCTTTTAAAATAGAAAAGTATTTCACATCAATCCCTCTATTGTTACTTATCTGAATATCTATTTTTACTCATTTGTATACGTTCTGTTATTGGGCAATGTGCCACTATGTCATACAACTGGAGCTTAAACTACTAAACTGCTTTTACATAGGCAAAAAGAAATGCAGATGTAAACCATGTAAACTACTTTGTTTCACAATATTCGTTACAAGTAGAACATTCTTTTGGAAAAGAGGAATCTGAGTAGAGCAGTCTGTAACAGGTTTTTTCATTTTGAGCTACGAAATGCCCTAGACCTTAGCAATGTCTCTGATAAGATAAGGAAAACTTCACGGGTGCTTTAGTGACACACACACAATAGGAATTCATTAACAGTTGTGTATGAACAGCTATAATACTGACATTTTATGCAACCATGCAAATTTATGTGGTAGTGTCAGAATAACAAAGCTAAACTATACAGGTAGACTACTTAGCTACAATGATTAGTAAGCATTTTCAAACATTTAGACTGTTTTTAAGTAAATGTTATGCAAATAAGCTTGAATCAAGAATTAAAAGCCAAGCAAACATGCTAAGCTTTCAAATAACTGGTAACATGAATGCTAATCTGACACAAAAACTCTTTTGTTATTTATTTTACTTGTCAGACACTCTGTGACCTATGTTAAGTAGAAATCAACTAGCATGTTCACATTTTACAAAGATAGAATAAATCTACATATTTTTAATTATCAGTTTTAAATGAAGAAGTGAATAGAATAATACTAAATAGCCCACATTTTGAAATTATATATTTTCCATAAAATATTATATTTATAACTCTACTAAATAATAATACACAGTAAATAGAACAAAGTTTTGCTTTAATATGTTTTGATATATATATACAACCATAAATCCATTATCAAAATGGTAAACATATTCATCACCCCAAAAAGTTTGCTTATACCTTTTTTAAGCCTTCTTGTCTGTCTGGCTGTCTTTGTCCACATCACCTAACCTCTTACCTTTTTCAGGTAATTGGTAATCTATTTAATGTTACTATTTATTAATTTGCCTTATGCAAAATTTCAGATAAATTCAATCATACAGGATCTATTGAGTCTACCTATTTTAACTTTTTGGGATATAAGCATGCTGCTGCATATGTGTGTGTTAATCACTCAGTCATGCCAGACTCTTTGTAACACCATGGACTATAGCTCCTTTGTTCATGATTATCCAGGCAAGAACACTGTATTGGGTTGCTATTCCCTTCTCCAGGGGATCGTCCCAAACCAGGAATTGAACCCAACTCTCCCACATTGCAGGTGGATTCTTTACCATCTGAGCCACCAGGGAAGTTTATCAGTTTATTCCTTTTCATTTCTGAAGCATATTTCATTTTATACAGTTCTAAACATGGAGTCAGAATTAAGGAGGAGAAGGGGGTGACAGAGAATGAGATGGCTCAATGGCATCACTGATTCAATGTACGTGAATTTGGGCAATCTCTGGGAGTTAGTGAAGGACAGGGAGGCCTGTTGTGCTGCAGTCAATGGGGTCACAAAGAGTTGGACACAACTTGGTGACTGAAAAACAATAAAATTTTGTTTATCCATTCACCTAATAATTCATATTTGAGCCATTTTGTTTTAAAAATATTCTAGGAATATACTTATATAAGTCACTGTTTGGCCATATGCTTTCCTCGGGTAAATATCTAGCAGAGACATCAGTTTGATGACAATGGTTCACATAGTCAAAGCTTTATTTTTTCCCAGTAATCACGTACAGATGTGAGAGTTGGACGATAAATCATTCTGAGCACCAAAGAATTGATGTTTTCCAAATGTGGTGTTGGAGAAGACTCTTGAGAATCCCTTGGACAGCAAGGAGATCAAATCAATCAATCCTAGTGGAAATGAACCCCGAAGATTCACTGGAAGGACTGATGCTGAAGCTGAAGCTCCAACACTCTGGCCACCTGATGTGAAGAACTGACTCATTTGAAAAGACCCTGGTTCTGGGAAAGATTGAAGGCAGGAGGAGAAGAGGATGGCAGAGGATAATATGGTTGGATAGCATCACGGATTCAATGGACATGTGTGTGATCAAACTCCAGGAGATGGTGAAGGACAGGGAAGATTGGTGTGTTGCAGTCCATGGAGTCGCAAAGAGATGGACAAGACTGAGCGACTGAACAACAATGACAATTGAATTCTGACGCTGTAAAAGAAGACTTTAAATAACTGGAATAGTTTTTTCATGTATTAAACTTTGTTTTATGAACCATAATGTGATCTGTTTTGAGAAATGTTCCAGGTTTATTTGAAAATAAGGTGTATTCTGCTGATATTGAATGAAGTGTTATACAAATATTGTTTAGGTCAAGAGAGTTAATAGGGTTAAGCACACTATAAGTTGAGTGACTGAACTGACTGACTGACAATTACTGATTTAAATTTGTGCTTCTGTTTTTGAGGAAGTGGTCTCTATAATGATAATGTGTCTATTTGGAATTTCAGTTCCATTAGTTTTCACTTTATGTATAAGATGTATACCTATTATGGTCACCAACTCCTCTTGACTAAATTAAACACATTTATCATTATGAAATAACCACTTTTATTTGTCAATATTACTTACTTTAAAACCTATGTTGTCTTATAGAACTATTCCCTTTTTTCTTAAAAATAACGTTGGCATGCTATATCATCTTCCACTTCATTGCTTTTGTCGAATGTATGAGCATTTTAGTAAGCAGTAGATAGTTGACTGTTTTTTTGCTTTCCAGTTTAACAATTCCTGTCCTTCACATTGGATATTTATACATTTATATTTAGCATGCTTATTATTATGATTCACTTTAAATCTGTCAGCTTGTTCTTTATATCTGCTGTAGATTTTTTCCGCACTTTTCTTTGTTCACTGATTCCTACTTTCTGCCTTGCTTTGTATTAGCTATATTTCAAGATTCAGGTTTATATTATTTATAACTTATTATCTATTACTCTTTTCTTCTTCCTTAAATCATTGTTTAAGGCTTTATAACATGTGTAAGATTATTCTTATACATAACATAACTTATGTATAAGATCCTTCATGTATAAGATTCTTACATTCTTGTATTTCTGTTTCTCCTCTGTAGGACTTTGTGCTTATATATGTAGTAGTTATATATCTTAAGTCTACGTAATTTATATCTTCCACACAATACTTCTTTTACGTTTGTTTAAATGGCTAATTATCTTTTAAGATATTTATTTTTAAAAATCTTATATATATGTTTATCATTTCTGATTATCTTTATTCATTTTTTTAACCTATATTTCTATCTGGTATCATTTACCTTAACATTTTTTATGGTACAAATCTACTTATAATGAAATTTTCTGAGTTTTAGTGTGTCTTAATAAGCATTTCATCTTTGCTTTTGTACAATACTTTTCATTAGTAGTACAGAATTCTGTATTAAAAAGTCTTCTTCTCAGCATTTTAAAGATTTGCTTCACTATTTTTTCATTTGCATTGTTTCCAAAGAAACATCTGCTACTATATTTAACTTTGTTGCTCTGTACAAATGTCATTTATCTCTGGATTTTTAAAAATTAGGTTTATCACTAATTTTGAACAATTTGATCGTGATGTGCCTTAGTGTACATTTGTAATGTTTATTTCTGTGAGAGTTGTGAAGGAAGGTTGTTATGCTTCTTAAATCTGTAGATATATCAATATCATCAAATTGGGAAGTAGTTTAACCATTATTTGTCAAATATGTTTTCTATCACCATGTCTCCTATTCTACAGCAATTCTAACATGTGTGTTAGGTTTAATGATGCTTTAAATTTTCTTTTTATTTATGTATTTCATATCCATTATTTCCTATTTCTATGTCTTCAGGTTTAGTAATCTTTTATTCTACAGTATCATCTTTTGATAATAACATCCAGTGTGTATTATTCATCTCAGACACTAGTTTTCATCTCCCTACAACTAATTTGGCTCTTTTCCACATCTTCCATTTTTCAGCTTAACATATTTAATTTTCCTGTTAGCTTATTTAACATGCTTCTCTTACTTATAATGACTTGGATACCCTCACCCACTATTTTTTCAATTTTTTTAAATTGGATGATAATTGCTTTAAAATATTGTGTTGATTTCCTTCGTACATCAGCATGACTCAGCCATAGGTATGCAAACATCCCCTCCTACCTGAACCCTGTTCCCATCTCCCACCTCATCCCAATGGAGTGTTGTCATTGTTGTTCAGTCACTGAGTCATATCAGACTCTTTGCCACCCATGGACTGCAGCATGCCAGGCTTCCCTGTCCTTCACTGTCTCCCAGAATTTGCTTAAACTCATGTCCATTGAATTGGTGAGGCCATCCAACCATCTCACCTTCTGTCATATCCTTCTTCTGCCTTCAATCTTCCCCAGCATCAGGGTCTTTTCCAATGAGCTGGTTCATCACATCAGGTGGCCAAAGTACTGGAGCTTCAGCTTCAGCATCAGTCCTTCCAATGTATATCCAAGACTGATTTCCTTTAGGATTGAATTGTTTGATCTCATTGCAGTTTAAGGAACTCTCAAGAGTCTTCTCCAGCACCAGTTTGAAAGCATCATTCCTTTGGCACTCAGTCATAAATCAGATATGAGATACTCTCATATCTGTGCATGAGTACTGGACAAAACCATAGCTTTCACTATATGGAACTTTGTAGGCAAATTGATGTCTCTTCTTTTTAATAAAAAGTGATGTCTATGTTTTTAAATTAATGGGATATTATTCAGCTATAAAAAGAATACATTCAAGTCAGTCCTAACGAAGTGCATGAACCTACAGACTAATATACAAAGTGAAGTAAGTCAGAAAGAGAAAGACAAATATTGCATATTTGCCCATGCATATGGAATCTAGAAAGATAGCACTGATGAACCCATTTACAGGGCACAATGAAGATGTAGATGTAGGGGACAGACTGGTGCACACAGTGGAGGAAGAAGACAGTGGGACTAATTGAGAGAATGGTATGGAATCATATGTATCACTATGTGTAAAATAGATAGCAAATGGGAGTTTTCTTTGTGACACAGGAAGCTCAACTCAGTGCTCTGTGACAACCTCACCCACTAATTCTAACAACTTTGCCAATTCTTGGTCAGTTTTGATTTATTAATCTTCAACACAGAAAGTCTTCCCAGTTCTCTCTTGATTCTTTTTCTCTGCCCTGCAGCCTGCAAACTCATCTAAAGACAGTGAGTTAGGGAAATTTTAGAACTTACCTCATGTGTTTCCTACTTCTTATTTATTATTGTCCTTTGCATGTAACATGTTTTCTTGAAAACCATTGTTTCACACGTTTTTTCCCAACTTTTTCAGTGGCTTGAAGCAGGAGAATAAAGCTGATTCTCGTGACTCCTTCTGGTTGGAAGTGGAAGTCATGCTTTTATTTTTTGCTAAGTACTCAATTACTGAACTGAAAGGTTCAGTGTAAAGAACAAAGTAATTGTACCTAAAAATCTTTAACAAAATTTTTCCATTATAGCAACATTGCATTGATATTTACCATTGGCAACTCATTGTTGCTGTTATTTTACCAGCTTCTTTTTATCAGTGATGCCAAAATATTAGTATAATTATAAGAATTAAACATTTAGCTTGGATACTTTACACTAGAAAACCAGAAAAAGAAGTATTATTTTAAATACCATTCCCCCAAATAATAAAGTGGCTGAATAATCTGTTAAGAGCCAGGGAAAGTTTGCCTAAAATATAATAGACATCTTTTTTACTACTGTTGAAGGAATTCTGAGACAGTCACAACCTCAGATGTTAAGATCCCCAAGAGAAAGGAATTGCAGAAATATGAGATCCAAACCACACTGTTTTTACTCGTATGACATTTTTAAGGTCAAGATGCCAAGAAATTTAACAAAACCAAGTTGTAAATTCGAATGTTTTATTCAGCAGCCTCAGAGTTTTAAGAAACTAAAATTGGCCGCAAAATCCAACAAAGATATAGTTCTGATTCCACATAAGCTTTTGAATTGGAATTTCTGCTGCTCTATCCTTAGAAATGAGAGGAAAACCAAAATTTACACTCAGCTTCCAGTCAATGAAATTTCTTATTTGATTTAGGTCACTTGACCCTAATTTAGATCCCTGCTGGAGTATAAGCTAATTTTTTTCTAAGAGCAGCTTCAGTTCATTTCAGTTCAGTTCAGTCGCTCAGTTGTGTCCGGCTCTTTGCGATCCCAGGAACTGCAGCACGCCAGGCCTCCCTGTCCATCACAAACTCCCGGAGTTTACTCAGACTCATGTGCATTGAGTCGGTGATGCCATCCAACCATCTCATCCTCTGTCGTCCCCTTCTCCTCCTGCCCCCAATCCCTCCCAGCATCAGGGTCTTTTCCAATGAGTCAACTCTTCTCATGAGGTGGCCAAAGTATTGGAGTTTCAACTTCAGCATCAGTCCTTCCAATGAACACCCAGGACTGATCTGCTTTAGGATGGACTGGTTGGATCTCCTTGCAGTCCAAGGGACTCTCAAGAGTCTTCTCCAACACCACAGTTCAAAAGCATCAATTCTTTGGCACTCAGCTTTCTCTATAGTCCAACTCTCGCATCCATTCATGACCACTGGAAAAACCATAGCCTTGACTAGATGGACCTTTGTTGATAAAGTAATGTCTCTGCCTTTTAATATGCTCTCCAGGTTGGTCATAACTTTCCTTCTAAGGAGTAAACGTCTTCTAATTTCATGGCTGCAATCACCATCTGCAGTGATTTTGGAGCCCAGAAAAATAAAGTCTGACACTGTTTCCACCGTTTCCCCATCTATTTCCCATGAAGTGATGGGACCAGATGCTATGATCTTAGTTTTCTGAATGTTGAGCTTTAAGTCAACTTTTTTAATCTCCTCTTTCACTTTCATCAAAGGGCTTTTTAGTTCCTCTTCACTTTCTGCCATAACGGTGGTATCATCTGCATATCTTAGGTTATTGATATTTCTCTCAGCAATCTTGATTCCAGCTTGTGCTTCTTCCAGCCCAGCGTTTCTCATGATGTTCTCTGCATAAAAGTTAAATAAGCAGGGTGACGATCCAAAAGCTATTTTTTACTTTCAGATGTAGCAGTTGATAGCCAATTAAAAAAAAAAAAAAATGTAATAGGCATTCCCAGACAGAAGACCACAAGAGGAAAAAAAAGAAAAGAACATAGGAAATCATGAATGGAGTTTTCTTATGTAAAATTTATGTTAACAGTGATTAATTCATTCCAGAATAGCCAAAGATGAAAAACGATTCTAGAGAGTTTAAATCTATAACTAAGAGACAATGGAAACTCTATATTTGAAGTTAAGAATCAGTTTAGTTCATTCAGTTCAGTCACTAAATCTTGTCTGACTCTTTGCGAACCCAGGAATTGCAGCACGCCAGGCCTCCCTGTCCATCACAAACTCCCGGAGTTTACTCAAACTCATGTCCATTGAGGCGGTGATGCCATCCAGCCATCTCATCCTCTGTCGTCCCCTTCCCCTCCTGCCCCCAATCCCTCCCAGCATCAGGGTCTTTTCCAATGAGTCAACTCTTCGCATGAGGTGGCCAAAGTATTGGAGTTTCAGCTTCAGCATCAGTCCTTCCAGTGAACACCCAGGACTGATCTCCTTTAGGATGGACTTGTTGGATCTCCTTGCAGTCCAAGGGACTCTCAAGAGTCTTCTCCAACACCACAGTTCAAAACCATCAATTCTTCAGCTCTCAGCTTTCTTGACAGTCCAACTGTCACATCCATACATGACCACTCGAAAAACCATAGCCTTGACTAGCCTAGACTAGTAATGTCTCTGCTTTTTAATACACTCTCTAGGTTGGTCATAACTTTCCTTCCAAGGAGTAAGCATCTTTTAATTTCATAGCTGCAGCCACCATCTGCAGTAATTTTGGAGCTCAAAAAAATAAAGTCTGACACTGTTTCCACTGTTTCCCCGTCCATTCTCCATGAAGTGATGGGACCAGATGCCATGATCTTCGTTTTCTGAATGTTGAGCTTTAAGCCAACTTTTTCACTCTCCTCTTTCACATTCATCAAGAGGCTTTTTAGTTCTTCTTCACTTTCTTCCATAAGGCTGGTGTCATCTGCATGTCTGAGATTATTGATATTTCTCTCAGCAATCTTGATTCCAGCTTGTGCTTCATCTAGCCCAGCGTTTCTCATGATGTGCTCTGTGTATAAGTTAAATAAGCAGGGTGACAATATACAACCTTGATGTACTCCTTTTCCTATTTGTAACCAGTCTGTTGGTCCATGTCCAGTTCTAACTCTTGCTTCCTGACCTATATACAGGTTTCTCAAGAGGTAGGTCAGATGGTCTCATATGCCTATCTTTTCAGACCCAGATAATCATGATGATGTGAGCACTCACTTGAGTCAGACATCCTGGAATGTGAAGTCAAGTGGGCCTTAGAAAGCATCACTATGAACAAAGCTAGTGGAGGTGATGGAATTCAAGCTGAGCTATTTCAAATCCTAAAGGATGATGCTGTGAAAATACTGCACACAATATGCCAGCAAATTTGGAAAACTCAGCAGTGGCCACAGGACTGCAAAAGGTCAGTTTTCATTCGAATCCCAAAAAAGAGGCAATGCCAAAGAATGCTCAAACTACCGCACAATTGCACTCATCTCACATGGTAGTAAAGTAATGCTTAAAATTCTCCAAGTCAGGCTTCAGCAATACGTGTACTGTGAACTTCTAGATGTCAAGCTGGTTTTAGAAAAGGCAAAGGAGCCAGAGATCAAATTGCCAATATTCGCTGCATCATTGAAATGCAAGAGAGCTCCAGAGAAATGTATATTTCTGCTTTATTGACTATGCCAAAGCCTTTGACTGTGTGGATCACAATAGTTGACATTAAATAGCTTGAAGAGAGAATTACAGAATGGGAAAATGAGTACACAAAAATGTACCATCTGAAAGAAGAATAATTTTAAACAATTAAAATACAGAGAAGGGTGGAAGAGACCTGTGTGATACAGTGAAAGATCTCACATATGTGTATTTGAATTTGTGAGAGAGTATTTGTGGATAAATGGAGAAAATATAATGTTTAAAGTGATAATGCTTACAAATTTTTCAAAAACTTTGAAAGACATTACACCACATATTTAAGAAGCTCCACATATATGAAGAAGAATGAATACAGAGTTAAATACACCTAAGCACACAAAATCATTGACATGTAAAGAAAAAAATAAATGCATATGAATAGTAGAGCAGAGGTGGAGAGGATTCATCATATTCAAAAGAGCAACAATGATACTTGCAATAATAGTTTCCCTATAAGAGATGAAAACCTCATACAGACATACACACACACACACACACACACACACACACACACACATTTGCAGTACTGAAATGCATTACACTATAGAATTCTACAACTAGGGAAACATTTTAAGTAGTGAGAATAAAATAAAAATATTTTCATACTTGTGAAGGGAATAATACATAGAAAATTGGCAAGAATTTATTCTGGAGTATTTTTTAAAAATTATGGAGAGTGATCCCAGATGAGAAAAAAGAATTAAGTAAGATGGAACATACGTAGATATATATATATATAATGGTGTACAAACCCTTATATTAAAAAGCATAGACATTACTTTGCCAACAAAGGTCCGTCTAGTCAAAGCTATGGTTTTTCAAGTAGTCATGTATGGATGTGACAGTTGGACTATAAAGAAACTTGAGCGCTGAAGAATTGTTGTTTTTGAACTGTGGTGTTGGAGAAGACTCTTGACAGTCCCTTGTCCTACAAGGAGATCCAACCAGTCCAACCTAAAGGAAGTCAGTCATGAATATTCATTGGAAGGACTGATGTTGAGGTTGAAACTCCAATACTTTGGCCACCTGGTGCGAAGAGCTGACTCATTTGAAAAGACCCTGATGCTGGGAAAGACGGAAGGCAGGAGGAGAAGGGGATGACAGAAGATGAGATGGTTGGATGGTATCACTGACTCAATGGACATGAGTTTGAGTAAACTCTGAGAGTTGGTGATGGACAGGGAGGCCTGGTGTGCTACAGTCCATGGGGGTGGCAAAGAGTTGGACATGACTGAGCAACTGAACTGAACTGAGCTCTTATATTAATCATGCTCTCTCTCAGATTGAAATATCCTTAAACTTAAAATACATGACAAACACAAAATGCAAAAGTGATTTAGGAAGGTAAATTGTTCTAATTTAATTAAGCTGAAATATGGTTAAAGTACTAATGTGTTGGGCTTTACATTATTACATTGGCAGATATTAAAAGTAGAGTAGAAGATGAACAAACAGATAAAGAGTAGAAAAATGAATAAGCAAAAGCTAAAATAAGAGAAAATTAATAATAAAAATGCTTAATCCAAATGTGTCTTAAGGAGTGCTTAGAGAAATATAAAAGAGATTGGAAAAACAGAAAGCACATTTTCAAGATTGGATCTGCAAATCAAAATATCAGCAACTGCACAAAATTCATATGAACTAAATTTCTTAATTATTTAAAAACTCAAAACCTAGGTACACACAACTTTCATAAGATACATGCATATATAAGTATATAGGGAAGTTTATAGATAAAGGAAAGTTAAAAAAAATAACTAACTGTGATAAATTAATATATGTACATTAATATCATATAAAATATAATTTAAGGTAAGAAAGATTTATAGATACAAAGATATATTTATGGAACAAAAATATTTAATCCTTATATATTATACAATTCTACATCTATGAGTGAAAGTCACTTAGTCATGTCTGACTCTGAATTCTCCAGGCCAGAATACTGGAGTGAGTAGCCTATCCCTTCTCCAGCAGATCTTCCCAACCCAGGAATCAAACCAGGTTCTCCAGCATTGCAGGCTAATTCTTTACCAACTGAGCTATCCACATCTATGAATAACCAGTATTATGGCTTCTAAATGTATAAAGGGAAATCTAA
The DNA here is from genome assembly GCF_910594005.1 of Cervus elaphus. NCBI lineage: Eukaryota > Metazoa > Chordata > Mammalia > Artiodactyla > Cervidae > Cervus > Cervus elaphus. The sequence continues at coordinate 7,398,690 of NC_057844.1, read as the reverse complement.
CCAATATAAAGGAGAAATATATGAGTATCACCTCTCTCTTTAGAAATTATTAAGAAAACAAAAATCAAAAAAATAGTAAAACTTCTGAACGATTTGATTACCAATATTCATATAAATGGCATATTATAAAAGCACACTGAACAATGGCAGAATCAACATTCTTGGCAGTGCTATTTTACCAAAGTTAATGAAAGGTGAAATTTTAAATTGTCTCTACCAATTTCAAAGGAATAAGACATGTAACATATGTATTCCAACCTGAGTGGAATTCAGGTAGAATTCAGTAACTTTAAATAAATAGAAAAACTATTATCTCTTCTTATTATCTCTATATAGTTATAAAGTATTATCTCTGCCTGCATGGTTAGTCACTCAGTTGTGTCTGACTCTTTGCAACCCCATGAACTGTAGCCCACCAGGCTCCTCTGTCCATGGGATTCTCCAGGCAAAAATACTAGAGTGGATATCTATTCTCTTTTCCAGGGGATCTTCCTGACCTATGGATTGAACCGGGGTCTCCTGCATTGCAGGCAGATTCTTTACAGTCTGAGATAAAGACATTTGTCAATTCATAAATGAGATTTAGAAAACATTTTCAACTGTATAAAAATGAAACATATCAAAAAGTGCATGACAAACAAAATGGTGCTTAAAGAGAAAGCAATAGGTTTAGATGAAAATATTAGAAAAAAAAGAAAGGATGACAATTTGATAATATATGTGTACTTTTCAACTAGTTAGGAAAATCACAGAAAATCAAACCAAAAAAAGGGAATAAAGATAATAAAAATTCATATAAATAAAAAAAATTATAGCTTATTTCCAGACTAACTAAATATCTAAATATGTGTCTTCTAAAAACCACTGATTCAGAGAAGCCATTTGTATATACCTGGGAAGGATTTCTATCCCAGTTAGGTTAGAGTGAAACTATGAAATCATATATTAGCATCCATTTTTAAAATAAAAGGAATTTTTAGTCCTCATGCTAATATAAAGTTTTCATAAAATCAATAATAAGCATATAAACAATTCAAATTAGGCAAAATATATTTATATGATATCACAAAAATGATAGGAAAATGATAAATAATTAATATATGAAAGGTGCATGATTCTTAGTCAAAAGAAAGATTCAGAATGTAGAGCAACTTAATGTATGGATGTTGTTGGGAGTTTAAATTGATACAGCTACATTGGAAAACTTTGATATATGTAAAAATGTTCAAAATATGCTTATTCTTCTGTTAGTAATATCACTCGTGGGTATATACAAAATGTGTGTGTGTGTGTGTGTGTGAGTGAGTGTGTGTAAATGACATGTTTAAGAATATTTGTTTATAACAGCTCCTCCACACAGAATCAACCCCTAGCACTTGCAACTGTGTGTGGACAGTATTATATATTTTAAAACTGACTATCATAAGGCTATTGTATACAGGTGACTGCTACACACAGTGACATAGATAAACTTTTATATATAAACAAAAGAAGCCAGACCCAAAAGGATACATACTGTCTACTTTCAATATTGTAAAATTTAATCAGGTGAAACTTATAAATAAGGACATAAATTAACCTCAGAGCTAACTTTGGAAAATGGGAAGAGGAAAGACTGGAAGAAGGTAAAGAGGAATATTGAGGGCTGCTAATATCTTTTTTCTGAATCTGCATGTTGTCTACACAGATGTTGATTTTGAAATAACTGATCCATAAAATATCTTCACTTTTAATAAAAATGCAGTACTTCCATAAAAAGTACTTAAGATAAATATAACTTTATTTCCTTCTTTCTCTGTCTTCTTTGATCATGGATACATGTACTCCCCTTCCCTTTCAGTACTCTCATATTTCAGTGAAGTGACTTCGTGTTATAGGAAAATGTTCAAGTGCTTTGAATCAACAGGTGAAATCTTTTCCACTGAAAAGGAAAAAAAAAGTCTCTTTCAGACTTGCTTCTGTTATTTTTCTAAACTAAGTGTAAGAAATGAGGGATTGAAAGAAAAAAGAAGAGAAAGGAAGGGAGGGCTACAAGAAAGAGAAGGGAATGAAGAGAATATGAAAGAGAAAATGGGCGAGAACTAAGAGTTGGAAAATGGATGAAATGAAAGTGCTAAGAGAGGAAGTAAAAAAGGAAAACCAGAAAATTCTCTTTTTGGTCTTTTTGCTAATATGACACAGTATTTATAATTTTGGTATTTATGTACATAGGTATAAGCTCTTTAATGATCTTTTTTTTTTTTTTTAATTTAAAGACTGCCGTTTGTGACAATGACTAGTAAGTAAATCTACTAAGTAACTCTCTTACTAACTCATAATCCTTTCATAAGAATTCTTTCAGTATTTCATTTTCAAGGTAAATTTCTCAGCCCGTATTTTAAACTAAAATCTTTATTTTGCTGAGTTTTGTTGCTTACAGAGTTTTAATAAAATAATACCAAAGCTTCTTATATCTAGATGAGTAATATATAATCATGAGTGCATGCTTAGTCCCTCAGTCGTGTCCAGCTCTTTGCATCCCCATGGACTGTAGACCACTAGGCTCCTCTCTCCATGGGATTCTCCAGGCAAGAATACTGATGTGTATCCCACCAATAGTATAGGGGGTTTCCTTTTTTTCCACATCCTCTCCAGCATTTACTGATTGTAAAATTTTTTGATGATGGCCAATCTGACTTTTGTGAGGTGATGCCTCATTATAGTTTCAATCTGCATTTCTCTCTTTGCAACCCCATGGACTGTAGCCCACCAGGCTCCTCTTTCCATGAAATTCTCCAGACAAGAATACTGTAGTGGGTAGTTGTTCCCTTCTCCAGGGGATCTTTCCAACCCAGGGACTGAACCTGGGTCTCCTGCATTGCAGGCAGATTCTTTCCAGTCTGAGCCACCAGGGAAACCCATGTGTAGACATATTTCCCCTTATATTTTAAATCTATGTGTTCATATCAGTGTGCTCATACCTTCCATTTTAATAGCACTATGTTTCATGAAGAGTTGATATTCTTCCAAAATTTCAAAACTTTTGTGCGTACATTACTAATTATGTATATTCAAAGAGAAGTTTTATGGTTTTGAAATATGCATGCTATGTTAGGAAAAATTGGTAATCATAAATGTTTTATATATATATATGTATGTGTGTACATGTATATATAAATATATATAATAATTAGTAGTAAATATCTTGCCAATAAGAAAAATCACTATGATTTAGTAGAAAAAATCAATTTAAGAATGGAAACAATTATATTCATATTTTAGGATAAAACTTTTACCTGAAGTACATAAAAATGATTTTATTGATTCTAAGCAAATATTCCATTGACACTAAGAAACATATTCTGCACATTTAATATTTCTAATAGTTGGATACATCTCACAATTGTCACAATTGTAACAATCTTGCAATTACTGTAAGGCTGTTAGTTGTTATGACAGAGTTGTCATTACCTGCCATGTATGACCTTGATCTCAGGTATTCATATTGTAATTACTTCAATTGAATCATGTGCATTATTGGAACTACACATGTCAAGTTTGATTACCATTGAAAATGTCTTTCAAAATGTTCAACTGTGTCTCAGCATTGAAACACAAAATGGCATTGTGTATGCAGAGGCACAGAAGCAGAACCATAGGGCATAAATAAGACATTAGGGAAAAAATATTCATCATTGAATGAATCTTGAAAGCAACACGCAAATACTTTCATGGGACTTGAGAGAAGACATTCTCAAATAAGCAAGCTATCTTATTTTATTACTCTGAAACACACTGACCATGGGAAAAAAATGAAAAACAGGGAATTGTCAAATTCCTACTAATATTTGAAAAAGAAATAGAGACTACTGTAAACAGTTTATGTATTGTTTAGATTAACATCTTATTAGAACTTTCCAACTTTCCAGTGATTAAGAATAAGTAATTACATTGATTTAAAAAAAAAAAAAAACTGTGAATATAGTCAAATAAAACATGCTCATGTAATACCAACATCAAAATTTGAAAAATGTATTTCAATATCTTGGAATAAAGTTCTGGAGATTTTAATTAAGTATTTGTCTAAAAATGTTGAATAACCAAGGCTAAAAAGGGCATAGAGTATTGTATTATGTGAAAATATGAACTTGATATGAAAAACAAATAATATAGAAAATTTGGGCTATGAATGTGAGGGAATTTTAGATATTTTCAAGTCATTTGTCATGAATGCATTTTCTGTTTGTTTGTGTTCAAAGCTGGAATATGAAAAAACATAGAATATTTTTAAAACAGTTCATTTAATAATGGTGATATCTGTAACAAAAGCAAAGGAAAGAGTTTAGAATACACAGGCACTGACCCTACTAGAGTGCCTTTATTTGTGTAAATTTGCAGAAACAGAAGCAGTAGAAGGAAGATGGATGCTCCGACCCAATGCATTTTGGGGTAGAACAGTGATTTAGCCAAGCAAGATATCACTGTTAGAAAGAGACAGATATTGCAAGTGTTTTTTGTTGTTGTTGTTGTTGTTAGTTTGTTTTTCATTTATTTTTATTAGTTGGAGGCTAATTACTTTACAATATTGTAGTCATTTTTGCCATACATTGACATGAATCAGCCATGGATTTACATGTGTTCCCTATCCCTATCCCCTCTCCCACCTCCCTCTCCATGCCGTCCCTCTGGGTCTTCCCAGTGCACCAGCCCTGAGCACTTGTCTCATGCATCCAACCTGGCCTGGTGATCTGTTCCACCCTTGAGAGTATACTTGTTTCAATGCTATTCTCTCAGAACATCCCACCCTCGCCTTCTCCCACAGAGGCCAAAAGTCTGTTCTGTACATCTGTGTCTCTTTTTCTGTTTTGCATTTAGGATTATCATTACCATCTTTTTAAATTCCATATATATGTGTTAGTAAACTGTATTGGTGTTTATCTTTCTGGCTTACTTCACTCTGTATAATGGGCTCCAGTTTCATCCATCTCATTAGAACTGATTCAAATGAATTCTTTTTAATGGCTGAGTAATAGTCCATTGTGTATATGTACCATAGCTTCCTTATCCATTCGTCTGTTGATGGGCATCTAGGTTGCTTCCATGTCCTGGCAATTGTAAACAGTGCTGCAATGAACATTGGGGTACACGTGTCTCTTTCAGATCTGGTTTCCTCAGCGTGTATACCCAGGAGTGGGATTGCTGGGTCATATGGCAGTTCTATTTCCAGCTTTTTAAGGAATCTCCACACTGTTCTCCATAGTGGCTGTACTAGTTTGCATTCCCACCAACAGTGTAAGAGGGTTCCCTTTTCTTCACACCTTCTCATTGTGGTTTTGATTTTCATTTCTCTGATAATGAGTGATGTTGAGCATCTTTTCATGTGTTTGTTAGCCATCTGTAAGTCTTCTTTGGAGAAATGTCTGTTTAGTTCTTTGGCCCATTTTTTGATTGGGTCATTTATTTTTCTGGAATTGAGCTGCAGGTGTTGCTTGTATATTTTTGATACTAATCCTTTGTTGCTTCATTTGTTACTATTTTCTCCCATTCTGAGCGCTGTCTTTCACCTTGCTTATAGTTTCCTTTGTTGTGCAAAAGCTTTTAAGTTTCATTAGGTCCCATTTGTTTAGTTTTGCTTTTATTTCCAATATTCTGGGAGGTGGGTCATAGAGGATCCTGCTGTGATTCATGTCGGAGAGTGTTTTGCCTATGTTCTCCTCTAGGAGTTTTATAGTTTCTGGTCTTACATTTAGATCTTTAATCCATTTTGAGTTTATTTTTATGTATGGTGTTAGAAAGCATTCTAGTTTCATTCTTTCACAAGTGGTTGACCAGTTTTCCCAGCACCACTTGTTAAAGAGGTTGTCTAATAATAATAATAATAATAAAATAAATAAATAAAATAAAGAGGTTGTCTTTTTTCCATTGTATATCCTTGCCTCCTTTGTTGAAGACAAGGTGTCCATAGGTTCGTGGATTTACCTCTGGGCTTTCTATTCTGTTCCATTGATCTATATTTCTGTGTTTGTGCCAGTACCCTACTGTCTTGATGAATGTGGCTTTGTAGTAGAGCCTGAAGTCAGGCAGGTTGATTCCTCCAGTTCTATTCTTCTTTCTCAAGATTGCTTTGGCTATTCGAGGTTTTCTGTATTTCCATACAAATTGTGTAATTATTTGTTCTAGTTCTGTGTAGAAAACCATTGGTAGCTTGATAGGGATTGCATTGAATCTATAGATTACTCTGGGTCGTATACTCATTTTCACAATATTGATTCTTCCAATCCATGAACACGGTATATTTCCCCATCTATTTGTGTCTTCTTTGATTTCTTTCATCAGTGTTTTATAGTTTTCTATGTATAGGTCTTTCAGATTCTTTAATATCTGCAAATCAGTCAATGTAATACACCACATTAACAAATTGAAAGATAAAAACCATATGATTATCTCAATAGATGCAGAAAAAGCCTTTGACAAAATTCAACATCAATTTATGATAAAAAAACTCTCCAGAAAGCAGGCATAGAAGGAACATACCTCAATATAATAAAAGCTATATATGACAAACCCACAGCAAACATTATCCTCAATGGTGAAAAATTGAAAGCATTTCCCTTAAAGTCAGGAACAAGACAAGGGTGTCCACTCTCACCGCTACCATTCAATATAGTTTTGGAAGTGTTGTCCACAGCAATCAGAGCAGAAAAAGAAATAAAAGGAATCCAGATAGGAAAAGAAGAAGTGAAACTCTCACTGTTTGCGGACAACATGACCCTCTACATAAAAAACCCTAAAGACTCTACCAGAAAATTACTACAGCTAATCAATGAATACAGTAATGTTGCAGGATATAAAATTAACACACAGAAATCCCTAGCATTCCTATACACTAACAATGAGAAAACAGGAAGAGAAATTAAGGAAACAATACCATTCACCATTGCAACAAAAAGAATAAAGTACTTAGGAGTATATCTACCTAAAGAAACAAAAGACCTATACATAGAAAACTATAAAACAATGCAAGTTTTTAGCTGCATGATTTAGGAAGCTTACACCCTCCTCAGTAAGAAGTGGTCTATGGGATTCACTAGAATATGATACGGTGGAATCATGGGTCTAGTTCTAAATTGAAGTTTTAGTAAGCATGTTTTGAGGAATATCAGCCTGACATCTATATCTTGGGGTTGTAGGAGAAAATACATGTTAAGCTTTCATGAGGGAAGTCATCAGCATTTATGAGGGAAAAGAAAAAAATATTGGGTTATAGCATAATGTGAGTTAACTCTTCTCTTACATAGTAGCAAATATATAGAATGGTACATTTTATGAATAAAAGTAATGAACCGTGTCTTAGAATTAATAAAAGAGTGGTAAAGTGAAAGAAAGACAGTGAAGTTGCTCAGTTGTGTCTGATTCTTTGCAACACCATGGACTGTAGTCTACTAGGCTCGTACCTCCCTGGGGTTTTCTAGGCAAGAGTAATGGAGAGGCTGCCATTTCCTTCTCCAGGGGATCTTCCAAACCTGGGGATTAAACCCAGATCTTCTGCATTGCAGGCAGACACTTTCCCGTCTCAGCCACCAAGGATGCAAGGAAACAGTAGCGGTAAAGAACCCACCAAAGGAGACATAAGAGACACAGGTTCCATCCGGTTTGGGAAGATCCCCTGGAGGAGGGCATGATGACCCACTCCAGTATTCTTGCCTGGAGAATCCTGTGAGAAAGGAGCCTGGAAGGCTACAACCTATAGGGTAGCAAAGAGTCAGACACAGCGGAGATGACTGAGCATGCACTCACGGTAAATAAAGCTGTTGTCCATTTCATATCCCTATTGGAGAAAAATGAGGGTCACGTGCCTTCAATTTCCCTATTGACTATATGAGTACAAAACTTGCAGATAATCAACAGTATTGTAAATGTGTTCCAGAAAATAGTAATAGATTGAGGGGGGATTTTGCTTTGCAACTTTTTGCAATCTTTCCAGGTATAGTCTGAAGTCAATCTCCTATACAGAGATCAGGGAGAGACTTAAGAAAGAGACAGACCACTGTAGATTGATCAAATGGTAAGTTAATAAGTAGGAGAATTTACTTATGAGACTAGACTTTGGGGGCCACCAAATGTGCAGATTTCTTCACCTGCCCTCCAGAAAATTATAAATTTATACAGAGGGGGCTTAACTGGGTTCAGTCATGTAGTCAGAATAGATAATCTCAACTCCACATTTCTATTTCGAGGCTATATTGTTGGGGCAGCTTCTGGGAGGAGAGAAGGCAAGCTGAATGCATATTTCAAGGACAGGAGAAGGAGTGGGAACCTCCAGTTACCTGGGTCCAGCATGATGTCAACTGGTTTTCATGGCTTTTTGATGACCTCTACCAATAGAAGGAATGTATAATGATGAGGTTCAAGGAAGTCCTCCCCAAGAAGTGCTACTCTGGCATGCAGATTATTTTGAGTTGAAAGCAAAAAAGGCCAAAAAGACTCAGAAGGAAACTTTGAATTTTCCCCTAACTGTTTAAAAGAATTGAAGATAGAAGACTTGTTCCAGGAAGGAGTTATCACCCATAGATACTTATAGAAAAATATGTACTCAATGTGGTAGATGGAGGAACCTAGCAAAGACCCTATGATCAAAGTCCTCTCTGTATCCCATTGTCTCCAGCTCAGCAAAATTTGTTTACCAAATATTAACTCTTATTTCCCTTTAAACCCCCTGACCTCTACCTCCTTCTCCTTAATCCAGAATGATATATATATACCCCATCTTGCTTTACTGTCTTTAGAATTCCTCATGCTTATGTGAGTTCCTCATACCTATGTATTAAATTTCATTACTCCTGTTAATATGTCTTACATCACTTTAATTATTTAACCAACCAAAAAAACAAAAGGGGAAGGAAGGAAATATTTATATTCCCCACAATAATATCCATTTTCCTTCATGTATTGCTGCATAAATGAAATAAATATTAAAATTTGAGAAATCCTTTTTTATCTTTTGACTATCTTGGCTTAAAAACTTTAAAATAGAGCATGACTGGCCCCTGCTGCTGCTGCTAAGTCGCTTCAGTCGTGTCCGACTCTGTGTGACCCCATAGGCGGCAGCCCACCAGGGTCCGCCGTCCCTGGGATTCTCCAGGCAAGAACACTGGAGTGGGTTGCCATTTCCTTCTCCAATGGACCCTACTACTAACAGCATTAAATATAACATTTACTAAGTTATTGTATACAACATTATTTGCTTCTCATGTTTCTTTACTATGCTTCTTATAAAGCTATTATTGAAATGTTTTATTTTTACACCATTTAAAAAAAATAACTTTATTATGCTATACTGATATCCTCAAATCTGATAATAAAAGTTTTACAGTTTCACAATGTGATTATTTAATGCTTTCTTTCTAATAATAAATAAGGACCTTGATTTGTTTAATAAACTTTGCTTAAGTAAAATCACTTATATTACATTACATTTTTATCAAGGAATGAGTGTCATCTCAGGATCCAGAATCAAAGATCTTCTGAAAAGATTAGTGATGTAATTTCTGGATTTGCACTTAAAATGATGTGCTGAATAAAAGGATATACTCTCTTTGAAATTCTCATTATTGCTTCAAATAAATGGTGATGGAGAATGCCTGAAGCTTTCCTCAAAATTATCTCTTTAACTCTGATATGATATATTTTTGTCAGATGAGAAGGCTGTAGATGTTTTTTAAGCATTCCATAGTCTATTCACTTTGGATATGATATGATTCTTTTAAAATTCAATACAACCTTTGACATTTAAGGAATTGATTATGCTCCAAGTGTGAAATTCTTGTGCAAAATAGATAGCTGGTGGGAAATTGTTATATAACACAGGGAGCTCAGCCTGGTGCTTTTTTACAATCTAGATGGTGAGATGGGGGTGGGTGGGGAGGAGACTCAAGAGGGAATGGATACATGTATATTTGTAGCTGATTCACACTGCTGTATGATAGAAACCAACACAGCATGGGAAAGCAATTATCCTCCAATTAAAAATAAAAATTAAAAAAAAAAACTGAAGCCTTTCCATACTATTTAGCTTTATGTCTACATCACTAATATTCTGGTGCTCTCTGTCACTGATTTATCAGATTCAATTTGGTTATTCATTAATATTGAGTTCTTTATGTTTTTATCAATAAAATTAACAGCTTCACATAATAGGTGAAGACATAGCTCCCTATTTCCACTCTTTAGATGTCAGCTGTGTATTACAATAAAAGAATGTCTGATATCAAATTTGAGCACAAAAGTGGATACTGACAGTATTACACAAAAAATGATCATATAACTTGTCCTATAGCATTGATAAAAATATAGATACCAACTTTAACAAGTTAGCTTCCCTGGTGGCACAGATGGTAAGGAATCTGCCTGTAATGCAGGAGACCTGTGTTTGATCCCTGGGTCTGGAAGAGCCTCTGGAGAAGGAAATGGAAACCCACTCTAGCTTTCTTGCCTGGAGAATTCTATGGATAGAAGAACCTGATGGGCTAATGTCCATGGGGTCGCAAAGAGTTGGACATGACTGAGTGACCAACACTTAGCTCTAACAAGTATTTTTAGAGTTTACTCTAGGCAGATGTGACAACACTATATTTTAGATTTCAGGTCATCTTCCTGTGAGGCCATGTGATAGAATCCATTGTTCACAGTAGAATGTAGATTTGATCAGGATTCTGGGCCTGTGGCACACACCAAAGTGTGAGAAAGGTTCAGTGTTTACATATCTTTTAGCGTGAGGTTTTCAAAACTTTGCAGCTAGATTTATCAACTTCTAAGGTAGATACTTTATAAACAATTATATCAACTGTTTGGTAGAGTACCTCATGTGAATATCACCAGTCAGTTTCCCAGATTTGCAGAACAAAAATTTTGTCAAGCCATGATTAGGAGGAAACATAGGTATCAAGCCATCATTGTTATGCACAATGCTTCCTTCTTCTTTATATATAACCTATAGGAAAAGGCCTCATTAGATTACATTTGTGCTTCCCTGGTGGTTCAGATGGTAAAGAATTCACCTACAATGAGGTAGACCTGGGTTCAATCCCTGAGTTGGGAAGATTCCCCTGGAGGAGAGCACGGCAACCCACTCTAGTATTCTTGTCTGGAGAATCCCCGTGAACAGGTGAGTCTGGCGGACTACAGTCCATGGGGTCACAAAGAGTCACACATGATTGAGTGACTAAGCACAGCATAAATTACATTTATTTATTAGTTCAGCTATTAAATATTGGGAGGACATATAGTTTTTTTTTTCTTTTTTTTTTTTTTTTTTTTTTTTTAGCATTCACATAGGAAAGACTTTACCTAACAAATGAATGAGTTACATAATTCATCAGCTATCACACAAACTTACTCTTGACTGGAGATTTTTCTGAGTATTTCCAGTCAATACTCCTATAGGTCAGCACTTAGAGCCCAAATGATGTTAAATAGGGACTCCACATTTAAATATAAATGGACTAGAGAATTCTAGGAAAATATTAGTAGTAGCATAAGTTGGAACTCTCCTTTAATATCTCCTTAAAATGTTTTTTTTTTTTTTTAAATGGAGAAAACAGCTAGATTAACAAAAAATCCACTAAAGTAAGGGATGCATTGTTTCCACCAACTGCCATATATGAATGGAAGGAGGCAAATGGCCACACCATTGATAACTGTAGAAGACAGAAAGACAATGGACTTCTGATGACCCTTGAACCAGAACATATCTAAAGCACACAAAAAGTACTTACTAGAAAGCTCAGCAGGTGAAGGTGAGGACAACTGCACCTGGACAGTGGTTGTGCAGGTCTCGTATAACCCGCAAGTTGTATCAGGGAGTGCAAAGGAGCCTGTGACATATAACGTCTTTTATTTATTTATTTTTTTAAGTTGTAGTATAGTAGCTTCACACTGCTGTGTCAACTTCTGCTGTTCAGCAAAGTGAATCAGTCATGCATGTACATATGTCCCTTTTTTCAGATTTCCTTCCCACTTAAGTCACCACATGGCACCAAGTAAAATTCCCTCTGCTATACACTAGGTTGTCATTAGTTCTCCATTTTATACATAGTAATGTATATATATCAACTCTAATCTCCCAATTCATCCCACACACCCACCCTCACCTTTGGTACCCATATATTTGTTTTCAAAATCTGTGTCTCTATTTCTACCATGCAAATAAAAACATCTATATCATTTGTCTAGATTCCACAGATATGCATTAATATTTGATTTTCTGCCTTCCTTTACTCTGTATGACAGTCTCTAGGCCCACACACAACTCTGCAAATGACACAATTTCATTCCTTTTAATGGCTGGATAATATTCCATGGTATATACATACCACACCTTTATTATCCATTCCTCTGTTGATGAACGTTTAGTTGCTTCCATGTCCTGGCTATTGTAAATAGTACTGCTGTGAACGTTGATTGGCAAGTGTATTTTTGAATCATTATATTCTCTGAGTATATGCCCAGTAGTGGGATTGATGGGTCATACAGTAGTTCTTTGTTAAGTTTTTTTAAGGAACCTCAGTATTGCTCTCCATAGTGGCTGGACCAACTTACAACCTCACCAAGAGTATAAGAGGGTTCCGTCTTCCCTACACCTCCTTTAGCATCTATTGTTTCTAGACATTTTGATGATGGTCATTCTGAGTGGTATGACATGATATCTCAATAATTTTGATCTGCATTTCTGTAATAATTAGTGATGTTAAGTAGCTTTTTGTGTGTTTGTTGGTCATCTATATGTCTTCTTTGGAGAAAAGGTTGTTTAGGTCTCCCATCCATTTTTTGATTGGGCTATTTGTTTTTTAATATTGAGCTACATGAACTGCTTGCATATTTTAGAGATTAATTGCTTGTCAGTTGCTTCAGTGTGCAAATATTTTCTCCCATCCTGAGGGTTGTGTTTTTGTCCTATTTATTATTCACTTTGATGTGCAACAGGTTTTATTTTTAATTAGGTCTCACTTGTTAATTTTTGTTTTTATTTTTATCACCTTAGGAGATGGGTCAAAAAAGATCTAGCTGCAATTTATGTTAAGGCATATTGTTCCTATATTTCCCTCTATGAACTTTATACTTCTTGAGCTTACATGTAGCTCTTTAATCCAATTTGAATTTATTTTTTGTATGGTGTTAGGGAAAATTGGAAATATTCTAATTTCATTCTTTTATATGTAGCTGCCTAGTTTTCTGAGTACCACTTATTGAAGAGACTGTCTTTTGCTCCATTTTATATTCATATTTCCTTTGTCATAGATTAGGTGACCACAGGTGCATAGGTTTATCTCTGGGCTTTCTCTCCTGTTCTGTTGATCTGTATTTCTGCTGTTGTGCCAATACCAAACTGTTTTAATTACTGTAACTTTGCAGTATAGTCTGAAGACAGAGCACCTGTTTCATCCATATCTGTTTTTCTTTCTCAAGGTTTCTTTGGTTGTTTGGGACCTTTTAAGTTTCTAAACAAATTGTAAGATTTTTTTTTCTTCTATTTCTGTGAAAAATGCCATTGATAATTTGATAGGGATTGCATTTAATCTGTAGATTACTTGGGTAGTGTATCATTTCCACAATATTAAGTTTTTCAACCCAAGAACATGGTATGTCACTCTATCTGTTTGTATCATCATTGACTTTTTCTTTTGTGTCTTATAGTTTTCTGCATACAATAGTCATGCCATGGAGGTAACCTACATGTCCATCAATAGATGAGTGAATAAATAATTTATAAGGTACAGGTATTCAATGGAATATTACTCAGCCACAAAAAGGAATGAGTTAGAGTCATTTGTAGTGATATGGATGAGCCTAGAGCTTGTCATACAGAGTAAAGTATATATTAACATAGAATTCAGATGTTCAAGTTGGATTTAGAAGAGGCAGAGCAACCAAAGATCAAATAGTCAACATCATTTGGAGCATAGAAAAAGCAAGAGAATTCCAGGAAAAAAAAAATCTACTTCTGCTTCATTGACTATGCTAACTCTTTTGACTGTGTAGATCACAACAAACTGTGGAAAATTCTTAAAGAGATATGGAATCTGTCTCCTGAGAAACCTGCTTGCTGGTCAAGAAGCAACAATTAGAACTGGACATGGAAAATTGACTGTTTCAAAATTGGAAAAGGCTCTATATTGTCACTCTGCTTATTTAACTTCTATGTATATCATGCTTATTTAACTTCTTATTCTTATTAACATCTGCTTATTCTTATTAACATCTGCTTATTTAACTTCTATGCAGAGTATATCATGTGAAATGTTGGGCTGGATGAATTAGAAACTGGAATCAAGTTTTCTGGGAGAAATATCAACAACCTCAGATATGCAAATGACACAACCCTTATGGCAGAAAAAGCTAACACTTCCGTTATTGTAAACTTGGGGGAAAAAAATCTGAGTTATTTACAAAGAGACTTGGATTTGTAGATCAGCATTGGCTTCATTTAAATAAATAACTTATTTGTATAATCCCCCAAAACAAATAGATACATTATGATAAAGCCAAATGATTTTATATTTACAACAACCTTATATCACACCAGCCTAAAGTTTTCAGAGGATGATTGCTTACCAGGAATGGTAACTATATTTTTATATATTCCTGAATTCACTCAAGAGAGATGACCATGATAATGGTAGATGGAAAGAAATTGCCTTGATACAGCAAGGTGAAAGACAAGAGAATATCAGGAACAGAGTATCATAAATGTATACACAACAAATTCATTCAATCAAAAATGGAAAAAATAAAAACTGGTAAATATTATGAAAATGACCAAGCAAAAATGGTGGATTTGGATGAATTGGGTGTCGTCAATTTTTTAGATATCAAAGAGAGTTTAAATTATTTCATGAAATATATATAAGAACTAACAATATGTATTTTAATTCCTAGGTGGCTATAGTAATATATTTAATCACCAAATTAATAAAATAATGATTTTAAAGGAATCTAAGTTCTCTATTACAAGGTGGAAACAAGGAGAAAGATATTGAAAAAACTATGAATAGGTAACAATTTTGGAGGATATCTAAATAAGAACTGAACATTATCACCTCTTTCCTGTATAAAATGCATCCTCAAATAGATGAGTAGTCCTACAAGCAAATAAAGAAAGTTCTACTTTAGAGATAAAAACCAGTCACTACAGATATTATACTTTTTTTTAATCAGAACATTTTGACTCCTAATATAACCATTAGCTTAGGCAAGAGTCATCAACTGGTATAGGCAGTTGTCTTTGGGAAGAAGGGATTCTGGATGTTCATATGATGCTAAGATACGTTTTGATAATGAAAGGAAAATGTACAAGAAGAAGAAATCAAACTGTCACTATTTTAATCAGTTGGCCAATCTCAGCATCAATCATATGGCAGAAAAAAAATTAAGAATAAAAGATCATGTATAATACAACTTTAAGACAAAAAAAGATTGATGAATCTTTTGTTTTACTTCTCAATTTACAAGAATTACAGAGAATTTGAGTAATTTAAGCTTCATTTGGAGGTTAATCAGGTACATCTGATCCATTTAAAGAATAAGAATATTATTTACAAAAAGGATTGCTAAGTATTGAAGGAGTCTAGAGACACATGAAAAACTGATGCAATTGCTTGTGATTTAGATCTTGATATGGGAAGTGAGTGATAAAGATAATATTGGGAGAAAACTATTAAGTTGGAATATTTAATGAATTATTATCAAATTATCACAAAATTCTGATAATATAATCTTCACTATATAAGAAAATGTTTTCCTAGAGAATCATACTGAATTGTGTATGGCTTGATAATTATACTATTTTGGTTTATTTCTGAAATATTAGCATTAACTATAGTTATGTTAATACACAGTTATAAATAAAACTGCTGCATTTAATATGCCAACAAATTTGGAAGACACAGTAGAGGCCACAGGACTGGAAAAGGTCAGTTTTCATTTAAATCCCAAGGAATGTCAGTGCCAAAGAATATATACTACCATATTGTTGTGCTCATTTCACATGCTAGCAAGATTATGCTCAAAATCCTTCAGGCTAGGCTTCAGTAGTAGATGAACAGAGAACTTCCAGATGTACAAGCTGGCTGTAGAAAAGGTAGAGAAACCAGAGATCAAAATGTCAATATTCATTGGAGCATAGAAGAAGCAAGAGAATTCCAGAAAAATATCGACTTCTTCTTTAACTATGCTAAATCCGTTAACTGTGTGGATGACAAAAAAACTGTGGAAAATTCTTGAAGAGATGGGAATACCAACCCACCAGACTCAACTGTCTCCTGAGAAACCTGTATGCAGGACAAGAAGCAATCATTAGAACTTTGCTGGTTCACGATTGGGAAAGGAGAAAGACAAGAATGTATATTGTCACCCTTATTTAACTTCTATGCAGAGTATATCATGTGAAATGCTGGGCTGAATGAAGCACAAGGAGGAATCACAATTGCCAGGAGAAATATCAACAACCTCAGATATGCAGATGATACCACTCTAATGGGAGAAAGTGAAGAGGAAATAAAGAATCTCTTGATGAGGGTGAAAGAAGAGAGTGAGAAAGCTGGCTTAAAGCTCAACATTCAAAAACTAAGATCATGGCATCCAGTCCTATCACTTCATGGCTAATAGATCAGCCAAAAGTGGAAGCAGTGACAGATTTTTATTTTATTTTCTTGGGCTCCAAAATTACCGCATATCATAACTTCAGCCATGAAGTTAAAAGACACTTGCTCCTTGGAAGAAAAGCTATGACAAACTTAGACAGCATAAAAAAGCCAAGACATCACTTTGCCAACAAAGGTCCATGTAGTCAAAGCTATGGTTTTTCCAGTAGTCATGTATAAATGTGAGAATTGAGCCATAAAGAAGGCTGAGCACCAAAGAATTTATGCCTTCAAATTGTGGTGCTGGGGAAGACTCTTGAGAGTCCCTTGGACTACAAGATCAAACCAGTCAATCCTAAAGGAAATTAGTCCTGAATACTAACTAATAATAATTACTAATATTAAATATTAAATGAATAACACTGATAGTCCAGAATATTAATCTGGGAGATAGTGAAGGACAGAGATGCATGTAATGCTTTAAATATTAAATGATTAACACTGATAGTCCAGAATATTAATCTGGGAGATAGTGAAGGACAGAGAAGCATGTAATGCTGCAGTCCATGGGGACTCAAAGAGTTGGACATGACTTAGCAACTGAAAAACAACAACAAAACAAATTAGTTTTAAAACACAGCCTCAGTTCAGTTCAGTTCAGTCGCTCAGTCATGTCCAACTCTGCAACCCCATGGACTGCAGCACGCCAAGCTTCCCTGTCTATCACCATCTCTCAGAGCTTGCTCCAAATCATGTCCATTGAGTCAGTGATGCCATCCAACCATTTCACCCTATGTCATCCCCTTCTCCTCCTGCCTTCAATCTTTCCCAGCATCACGGTGTTTTCCAAAGAGTCAGTTCTTCACATTAGGTGGCCAAAGTATTAGAACTTCAGCTTTAGCATCAGTCCTTCTAATGAATATTCAGGATTGATTTCCTTTAGGATTGATTGGTTTGATCTCCTTGCAGTCCAGGGGACTCTCTAGAGTGTTCTCCAATACCACAGTTTGCATGTATCAATTCTTCTGTGCTCAGCTTTCTTTAAGGTCCAACTTTTACATCCAGACATTACTACTGAGAAAAAAAAAAAAAAAAAAAGGCTTTGACTATATGGACCTTTGTTGGCAAAGTAATGTCTCTGCTTTTTTATACACTGTCTAGATTGGTCATAGCTTTTCTTCCAAGGAGTTCGAGTCTTTTATTTTCATGGCTGTAATAACCATTTGCAGTGATTTTGGAGCCCAAGAAAATAAAATCTGTCACTGTCTCTTCTTCTCTCAAGTTGGCAGAGTAAAAAGACTTGCACTCATTTTCTCCTGTGAGAACTCCAAAATTGTAAATGATCACTGAACAACCATCAACAGGAGAATGTTGGATCCCACCAAAAAAAAAAAAAAAACATATCTAAGGACAAAGGAGATGCCCCAACAAGACTGTAGGAGGGGCAAAATCTTCTTTTAAATATACAACCTAGAGTTAGGCAGTTCCTATTTTAAGTTGACTAACAAAAAAGTATATACTATAGGCATTTTTATTTAACCTTGAAAGACTTGAGCCAGAAATAATTTAACTATCCTTACCTCTGATCAGTAGCATGAAAGTGAAAGTGAAAGTTGCCTCAGTAGTGTCCAACTCTTTGTGATTCTCCAGGCTAGAATACAGGAGTGACTAACCTTTCCCTTCTCCAGGGAAATCTTCACAACCCAGGGATCAAACCCAGGTCTCCAGCATTGCAGGCAGATTCTTTACCAGCTGAGCCACAAGGAAAGACTTATAGTAGTATAGCATGTCTTAATTAGCATAATTTATATGTATTTTTTCTCCATTTAAGTGGTGTTCAAGATATATGGTTTAAAGGGACATATTTTTCAAGAATTCTAATCTTCCATGAATAATGCTTTAAAAATCTACTAGAGTCAGAAGCTGACCCTTCAGAATGATGCCCTAAACCTGGGCCCACATCCCATTCTGTATGTTCAGCCAGTTAGATTTTCATGCATTTCAGATTAAAGTTTAAGCTAAAGATTGCCTGTAGGATATTGTCATAATACTCACAAATCAGCATACCATTCAAGAACTTTTCAGTATGGTCAGGTATCAGAGTTAGAGCTATATAAAAACTGCAAGTTGTTTAATAGCTTTCTTTTTGTCTTCTTTCTAATGCATGTTCATATATATCAAAATCTCAATCTACATTTGCTTCTACTTGGTAGTAGATTTAGATAGGGTGTAGGGGGAATACTTTTATCCATAACTTGTCTCTTATTATTTAATGTCGTCAATATCTGAGAGAAGAATGTAAATATCAAAATTATCTTAAAGCAGTTTCCAAAATTCTCAAATGTATTTAATTGTTAAATATTTCCTTTGTTATTATTCCCTTCATATTTAAGCACTCTAGAGTCTCCAATTATTTTTGTTAGTCACACTTTTTCCAGTCTTGCCTTATTATAATAACAATATCCTTTCAGTTACAGAAAATTTCTTTAAATTATCTAGTCACAACTTATTACTTTCATTACCATAACAAAGATTGCTTTACATAATTTATTTAGAGCTATGTACCCAGAAATAAAATCTAGACATAAACCCTGATTTAAAACACCTAATTCTACGATTTGTTGTTGTTGTTCCATCACTCACTCTTGTCTGACTCTGTGCAACCTATGGGCTGCAGCATGTCAGGCTTCCCTGTCTTTCACCGTCTTCTGAAGCTTGCTCAAACTCATGTCGACTGAGTCAGTGATGCCATCCAAACATCTTGTCCTTCTCCATCCCCTTCTCTTCCTTTCTTCCCTCTTTCCCAGAATCAGGGTCTTTTTTAATGAGTCAAATCTTTGCATCAGGTGGCCAAAGTATTGGAGCTTCAGCTTCAGCATCAATCCTTCCAATGAATATTCAGAACTGATTTCCTTTAGGATTGACTGGTTGGATCTCCTTGCAGTTCAAGGGACTCTCAAGAGTATTGTCCAACATCATAGTTCAAAAGCATCAATTCTTTGAAGCTCAGCATTTTTTTGTGGTCCAACTCTCACACCCATACATGACTACATATAGCTTGGACTATATGACAATCTGTTGGCAAAGTAATGTCTCTGCTTTTTAATATGCTGTCTAGGTTGGTCACAGCTTTTCTTCCAAGGAGCAAGCATCTTTTAATTTAATTTCTGCAGTCACCTTCTACTGTGATTTTGGATCCCGAGGAAAAAAAGCCTGTCACTGTTTCCACTGTCTCCCAATTTATTTTCCATGAAGTGATGGGTCTGGATTCCATGATCTTTTTGTTTTTTGAATGTTGAGTTTTAAGTCAGCTTTCTCACTCTCCTCTTTCACTTTCATCAAGAGGCTCTTTAGTTCTTCTTCACTTTCTGTTATAAGGGTGGTGCCATCTGTGTATCTGAGGTTATTGATATTTCTCCTGGCTATCTTGATTCCAGCTTGTGCTTCATTCAGCCTGGCATTTTGTATGATGTGCTCTGCATTTTACTTAAATAACCAGAGTGATAGTATACACCCTTGACATACTCCTTTCCCAATTTGGAACCAGTCCATTTTTCTATGTCCAGTTCTAACTGTTGCTTCCTGACCTGCATACAGGTTTCTTAGGAGGCAGGAAAGGTGGGCTGGTATTCATTCTCTTGGAGAATTTTCCACAGTTTGTTGCCATCCATACAGTCAAAGGATTTAGCATAGTCAATAAAACAGAAGTAGATGTTTTTTTCTGGAATTATCTTGCTTTTTCTATGATCGTGGGTGTTGGCAATTCAATCTCTATATGTATTATCCATCAAATAATTTTCAGTTTCTTATTTGAAAAATATCAATGCCTGAGAGACCTATATAGCACAAAGGTTGGCTATATTATTTATCATTAAGTTCACTAGAAGAGATAGAAGGCAACCATCTTAATTACCTGTGACTATCACAGTGATTAAAGTATATTACCTGGCAAACCTGCAGGTGGAAAAATATGAAGAATATCTATTAAATATATATTTCTAAAATCTAGCATATTAACCTTTAAAGAATAAAAAGTATTCAGCTTTAAACAATAATCAATATTATATATGTATTCTTTTTCAGAAAAAAATTTTATTCTATTTGCTAAATATAAAGAATATGAGTAAATCAATGATAGTTCAAAATTTGTGCTTAAATAAATAGGGGTAATTGTAAGCCAATGTCATGACCACATTTGGAATGTCTTGCCAGTGCAGTAAGGTCAGCTTAGTCAGTAGAAGTCTAATCTTGATAGCAATTCCATCATCCCCAGGAAAACTAACCATACTACTGGGAATCACATCTCATTTTCAGCCAGCATAAGTGGCTGATAGGGTTGTGCATCATTTTTAAGGCTGAATAAATTTTTCTTCTTAATTAATAATCTAATGAATGCCCAGGTTTCTTCATCTTCAGTTCTGAATATGAATCAATTTCAAACAGAAGCTTAATGAGAAAAAGAGCTAGTAAAATTTTCCTTGGAAAGGAGTGATTTACAAAGGGTCAAAATAGTCAGTGCTATTCTCATTAGGACTATTTACAAATGAAAACTAAATATTTTTTAGACTAGTAGAAAAAGCTTATTATAGCATATATTAGCCTATTTTGTTTTGTGAATTCTAATTATTAAAATTATTAATACCTTGCTTATTCACATGCAAAGATAAATACTGCTGTTTTTCTAGATTAATATCTATTTGTGACACTCAATTGTAAGAGTATTGATATTAATGGTCTTTTTTCTATTTGCATTAAAAAATCCAAAATTAATGACATTCATACCTAACAAATCATACTGTTTATTCACATGATATTATCCAGAGACTTGTCTAGTCATCTTCTGCACTCCCAACCAAAAAATTAATTTAGTTAGGACAGTAATGTTGAAAATAATTAATACAGCTGATAATGTAAATTTGATACAGACTTTCAGTTCATATTATTGTAATAAAATGAAATCTTTCCCACTACTTTTGGAGGTATGTAGGGAAGTTTTTGCTTGCCATTTACGATGATTTTCATGGATAAAATGAAGATCGGCCTGGATAGAGATGTAGCAAGTGATCACACAATTTGATAATGACAATGCTAAGACCTGAGTTCAACTCAGAGTATTTTGACTCTACTGTCTTTTAAACTACAATATACTGGAAATAGCTTGATATATTTTGGCTTAAGAATCAACTGAAATCTAAAAGAACTTAGTAAAAATGTTATTATTGAACACCCATTAAGGCAAAATATTCAATATCTGTGCTTCTTATCAATAATCATTCTAGTTGTTACTGTCAATCATGTTTTACGTTCACCCTATGTATCCATTCTTCTAAATATTTTATTCAAATATTTTTCACTTAAACTTGACAGTGACTCTATGATGAAGGAAAAGAAAAAGTCTCTTTGAAAATGAGATAACAGATTTATATGAGTCATGACTTACCAAATTTTCATGACTAGGAGGTTGTAGAATGATATGAATGATGTTCCACATTTGAGAACTTGTGTTTATAATGACAATTATAATGGTAATGTTATTATAAATTAATGAATGCAACAACTCTGAGACAATGATGTCAATAATGTCAAAATGATGCTTGATTACTTGTATATTGATGAACAAATGAGTATGGTGATATTAGAGGGGATAGTACATGTTTAGATATATTTTGAAGGTTACTTTGTCTGCATTTAAACATGAGCTTGGTCACCCGTCTCCTTTCTGACCATGAAGAAATTACTTGAGTTTTAATTACCTCTTTTACAAAATGAGGAAAGTGACAATGATTGCCTCATAGAAAGTTGCTGTCAGGGTTTGCATAGGTTATCACATGTAACCACGCAATGAGGCAATTTTACAGATGGTTAGAAAAGCAAATGTTGGGAAATGTAGTTAATAAATTTGTCCATGCTTTCACAGCAAGTATATGAACAAATTTGGATGCATACCCAGATTTCTCTGACACAAAGTTCATGTTCTTTCCACTGGGCCACATGGTTTTCCTAACAGCATATTTAATAAAACACAATATCACTGATGATATATTTGTAGAACCTTTGAATGGAATTTCAATGCTGATCATTTTTAGCCAATTATAGAAATGTGAAATTGCCCTGCCAGAAAGCAATGTGTAACCAATTCAAGTGATACCAACGGTTTTTAGAAATTGTACACAAAAGGCTTTTCACAAAATGGAGACTTTCCCCAATACACACATCTGGCTATCTCACAGTCTTTTTAAATAGAGAAATATAATTTTCAGAAATGTAGGTTTACAAAGCATGGTGGTCATGAACTCTTCTCCATTATTTCAAAACTGGGCAACTAGACACAGAGCTTCCCTGGGCAGTTGGCCCAGTAAATCATGTTGCAAATAGAGTACTGGTCAAAAGTACTGAGTGCCAAACTAAACTCCTATTGTTCGGTTTCAACTCAGCAGATTATATTGTGGCTGATTTTGGAAGCCAGGCAGATTGGCTTACTGCCACTTTTCTCACTCAACCCTTCATTGGAGGCAAAGAGCCAGATTTTGAGAGAAAGCTTTGGGGATTTTTAAAATTCTGTTCTTTTTTATAATTACATAATTTAATTGAAACCCACTGATATTTGGGAAAACAAAAAATGAGATCCTTCTGTCAGTTGACTATATGTAGTCAAGATGACAACTGGTTCAAATTTTGAATAATCTTTATGAGCAGATGAATTTAATTATATGAGGGAAATATGAGTGAGGAGGCATTTGGTTGCCTAAATTTAAGGAGACAACACGATTAAACAAATAGTAGCCAATTGATCTCAGAATAGTTTATAAGGGGTCCAGAAATTCCAAGATTACTGTCCTATAGTCTTAGGACTAACTGTAAGAATAGAGCCTACGTTGCAGGAGACACATTCCTGGTCAGTGTCATAATCAAACACAAGTGTAATTTAATGAGAAATGCAAATACCTACATTACCAGCACTGGCAAAATAATTTCTTTTGACTCAACATATAGAGTTTTCATGCTGATATGCAGTTTGTAGGTCACATCTCTCTGTCTCCTCACAAAAATTAAGCATATCAAAATAAAAAGTAAAACCAATACACAAGTATGACTTTAATTATTCTCATGTTATGCCACTCACTTTTAATCTCCCTCAATTTATGCCAAATTACATAACTGAAAAGTAGTTTTTCAACTTTAACAAATGGAATAATGTTATAAACAAAGTGTGATACTTTTCTGAGTATTACTGCTTTGTATTTCTGAAAATCAGATTATTTCAAAGATAATGAGAGAATTATGAACCAGAAAAGTAAACTTTAATAGTGAAGGCCAGGGAAACCTGGTGTGCGGCAGTTCATGGAGTCACAAAGAGTCAAACGTGACTTAGCAACTGAACAACAATAACAAGGCATATTGAAATATATAATATTGAAATATATAACTGTAGAAGTATTATTGTTTCCCTTAATTCAGGGGTCCCCAACCTCTGGGAACTAATGCCTGATAAACTGAAGTGGAGCTGAAGTAATAATAATAGAACTGAAAGTGAAGTCACTTAGTCGTGTGCAACTCTTTGCGACCCCGTGGACTGTTGCCCACCAGTCTCCTCCATCCATGGGATTCTCCAGGCAAGAATACTGAAGTGGGTTGCCATTTCCTTCTCCAGGGGATCTTCCCGACCCGGGAATCCAACCCAGGTCTCCCGCATTGCAGGCAGACGCTTTAACCTCTGAGTCACCAGGGAACTGAAGTGCACTATAAATATAATGCTCCTGAATCATCCTGAAACCATATTCCCCTCCCCAGGTCTGCGGAAAAATTGTCTCCTATGAAACCTGCCCCTTGTGCCAAAAAGGTTGGAGACTACTGCCCTAATCCGACTTGCATTATTTGTGAAGGACATGGATGTCCTCAGATATTTCCAGAAATACACTTGATCCAGAAAAGAGCTCCATCTTTAGATCTTTTGAAGGACTTCAAAATTTTGAAAATATGTTTAAGAAAAAAATATTTGCATTAAAAGTATTTGAAGTTAGTTATATTTTGCTATCAAATTAATAGGTAACAGTTTTGGCTTCCCTGATGGCTCAGGCGGTAAAGTGTCTGCCAGCAATGCGGGAGACCTGGGTTGGATCCCTGGGTTGTGAAGATCCCCCTGCAGAAGGAAATGGCAACCCACTCCAGTATTCTTGCCTGGAAAACCCCATGGACGGATGAGCCTGGTAGGCTACAGTCCATGGGGTTGCAAAGAGTCAGACATGACTGAGCGACTTCACTTTCACTTTAAAGATAATGTCAATTAAGATATTATTAAAAATATATGTACTATCACTTACAGTCACCAGGGATGTTTTTCCCATACCTAATCTATCATCTAAGTCTATGTATCTATCTATCCATATTAATTGATTACATTTGCCCTCTTAGAATTAACTAGTGGCTTAATTTAAATTGAGAATTGGAATATCAAGTGCCTCTGTTATAGACAGCTATTTTATCTGATTTAGTCTAATTTATTTATCTACCTTCCTACTTATTTATCATTTTCTATTTATTTGTAAGATTAGTTTTCAACTTGAAGCCAGACTAATAAAATTCAGGCAATTTGTGATTTCTTTTATTGAAAATTCTTATTTTTATTATTTTGAATTTAAAAGTTTCAAGATTTTATCAACCCAATCACATGTCACATAAACTGCATTACAAATATATGTTGTTATGGTTTTATCCAGCTTTAATAACTAACAGGAAAGGGGAGAACAAGATGTTCCAAGCATGGAAGTGAATTCAGGACTGATTTAGTGCAGAGGTGTGCTATGAGTTCTCATTTAGTTGAACAGTGAATATATGGTAACGCTGACCTTTTTTTTTTTTTTTTAAGCTTAACACATGGATTTTTTTTTTGACCTTTTTTAAAAAAGAGATAAAAGGTATTGAATTATATTTTACCACTTTCATGTGAGTCACCCTGAAAAGGAGTAAGATTATTCAGATTGGAATAAGGGGGTTTGCATATGGTATTGCCTGAAGTATCCTGACATTTAGTTGATATAAGTGAGAAGGAGAAGAATAGGGAAACTTTGAGTTGCCAAAGGAACGTGTTAAGAAGACAGGGCAGTTTTCAAATGACACTTTGGTGGAGACAAAGTTAGTGTGTGAAAGTAATAAATAAAATAAGGAAGAATAAAACTTAGAAACAAAGGGATCAAAGTTTTTAAAAGTCAAATCAAGGCGCAGTAGGCAAATATGCAACTTAATGAACAGAAGGTTTTGATAATTGGAGAAATGCAATTTATTTTGGAGAGAAGGAGTATTGACAGATGACAAAATTTTTGCTAGATCACCTACAGAACTTTTTCAGAATTAAGCATCACTGTAGCATCACATGTAGCATGACATGTGAGTATGATGCTACTTTAATGTCATGACATACCAGAAACATGACCAAAGAATAGATTCTTTCTTTTATGAATAGTCATCTAATATTAATGAGCTAAACTTTTATAATTTATCATCTACATTTTGAGACCATAAGAAAAAAATAGAGTTGAAGAGACTAAAGATGTGTTTAAAATATGAACAAGAAGAATTTCCTACTAGCAAATAATAAGACTTGCAATAATTACTTCAAGAAAGAAAAATATTCTATACAATTTTTCAAACTAACCACCATATATGCTAACAGCCACCATCATGAGAAATAAAATAATCCTGAATTTTTTGCATATTTTACTTTGCTTTTAAAACTTTGAATAATTGAATGGTAACATATTTGATATTTTTAGAGCTTTCTTTTAAAATAATGAACCCCATTTAAATTATAATATTATAGAGAATGAGAAGAGTCTCCATTCATTTAAAATAATATGTCTCACACATCACGTAATATATAAATTATTTTTATCCATGTCATCATTCTTTCTTAGAGTCTTACATTTTCTATAGTTTGGTTCTGTTATTTGGCAGTTTACCAACTGTCTGCATTGTAGTCTTTCATCAGCTCTGAAAATTTGGAGATAACATCATATAATATTCACTTACAAATGTCATAAAATAAATGACTACATTGTGCATTGCTTTGGGCATATATGGGCCTTAGGGGTTTTAAAGTCAAAGTTATTTTTGTGTTCTGCATGCTGTGAAAAGGGATGTTTCAGAGTCTAAGAGCCTACTTTAAAAAAAAAGATAAAATTCTTAAATGATGATGCTGTTTTTTATGGACTCTTGGAAGGAATGTTACATTACACTTGTAACTCTTACTAAAGCAAACATGAGGCAGTTGGTATCTAAAGTATAAAGTTGAGAGTTGAGGAATATGCTTTTTTTCTAACCCACTAAACCTAAGATTCCAAGAAATATAAAAATCTCATGTGCAACACAAAACTGTGTTTCATCCAAGCAAAAAAAAAAAAAAAAAAAAAGCCCCTGAACCTTTCTAGTATAGATGCCCTTTGTATCTAACTTACTTGGGAAAAAGAGCAGAGAAGGATCAGTTTAAGGATCAGCACGTGGACAAAATAGATTGGGTTTTATATCCTGATGGCAAAATAATCTTTGCCTCTTGCAAAATTCATTTTTATAAAAATAATAGTTTTAATGGCATATTCTTGTTTTGTAACCATTTTATATGATTGTCAAATACATTGTTTTTGAATGTTACTGAACTAGTTGTAAGTCAGGAAAATGAAGTAGCTTATTATAATTTTCTATTATAAATACATAGCGTCTTGCAAAATAAATGGAACTTGCCTAATTACATGCTATCACTTTATCATACACACAAAAATTACAACACTGTGTTAATTTCAGGTATACAGAATGATGATTTGGTACTTTTGCAGCTTAATTGTAACTTATTACAAGATAGTGGCTATAATCCCCTGTGTTATACAACAGGTCCTTGTTTCTCGTCTATTTTATACATGGTAGCTTGTTAAACCCATATCCTTACTTTTCCCATTTCTACTTCTCTCTCCACTTTGATAACCACCAGTTTTCTATACCTTTTCCTGTTTTGCATATACATTCATTTTATTATTTTTTTTAATATTCCACATATAAACAATAGTATAGAGTATTTGTCTTTATCTGACTGATTTCACCGTAAGCATAACTTCTCTAGGTTCATCTATATTGTTGCAAATGTCAGTATTTCATTCTTTTTAATTGCTGAATAACATTCCATTGTATATGCATAAATATGCCACATCTTCTTTAACTTAATAATTTGTTGACGGGCACTTGGGTTGCTTCCGTGTCTTGGCTCCTGTAGATAGTACTGCTATCTGCATGGGGGTACATGTGTCTTTTTTTAATTACTGTTTCCATTTTTTACCAGATATGCACTCAAAGGTGAGATTTCCATACTGTTTTCCATAGTGGTGCACCAGTCTCATTTTTTATGAGGATTCCCTTTTCTCTTGTTTATAGTTTATGAGGATTTCCCTATTTCTCTCCCAATATCTGTTATTTGTAGACTTTTTGATGATAGTCATTCTAACAAAAGTGAAGTGATAGATCTTCAAACTGTTTTGAGTTTAATTTTTTGTTTTTTTATTTTCTTTTATTCTTGAGGTTTTTTTTTATATGATGTGAAGAAATGTTCTAATCTAATTGTTTTATATGTGGCTGCCCAGTGCCACTTGTTGAAGAGACTATCTTTTCTCCATTGTATATTCTTACCTCTTTGTCATAGATTTATTGACCATAATTTCATGGATTTATTTCTATTTTCTCTGTTCTGTTCCATTGACCCAAGTATCTGTTTTTGTGACAGTATCATCCTCTTTGATTATTGTGGCTCTGTATTTTAGTCTGAAGTCTGGGACAGTTACACCTCCAGCTTTGTTATTTTTTCTCAAGTTTTCTTTAGCAATTTGGAGTCTTTTTTGTGATTCCTCATAACTTTAGGACTATTCTAGTTCTGAGAAAAACATGTCATGAATATTTTGATGGAGATTACATTAAATCTCTGACTATATTGGATATTATGACTATTTTAGCAATATTAATTCTTCCAATCTAAGACCAAAGGGTAGCTTTCCATTTCATTGACTCATCTTCAGTTTCCTTCATGAATGCTTTACAATTTTCAATGCATAAGTCTTTCATCTCTTTGGTTAAATTTATTTCTGGGTTGTTTATTTATTTTTTATGTGATTTTAAAGGGGACTTTCATTTTACTTTCCTTCTTTCCTAAAGTTTTACTTTAACTTTTGGCTGATTGCTGAGCTAGGACTTTCTCTCTCTCTCTTTTTTTTTTCCACTTCACTATTTTTTTCCTCCATTTATTTTTATTAGTTGGAGGCTAATTACTTTACAATATTGTAGTGGTTTTTGCCATACATTGACATGAATCAGCCATGGATTTCCATGTGTTCCCCATCCCGATCCCCCCTCCCACCTCCCTCCCCATCCCATCCCTCTGGGTCTTCCCAGTGCACCAGCCCCGAGCACTTGTCTCATGCATCCAACCTGGGCTGGTGATCTGTTTCACCCTTGATAATATACATGTTTCAATGCTGTTCTATCGAAACATCCCACCCCCACCTTCTCCCACAGAGTCCAAAAGTCTGTTCTGTGCATCTGTGTCTCTTTTTCTGTTTTGCATATAGGGTTATCATTACCATCTTTCTAAATTCCATATATATGCGTTAGTATACTGTATTGGTCTTTATCTTTCTGACTTACTTCACTCTGTATAATGGTGAGTGAGGACTATCAATATGATCTTAAATAGAAACAGTGGGAGTGGGCACCCTTGACTTGTACTTGAATTTGGCAAGAAGGTTTTAAGTTGGTCACTGTTGAGTATTATATTGACTGAATTTTTCACGTGTGTGCTGTGTTCAATGGCTTAGTCATGTCCAGCTCTTTGTGATCTCATGGACTTTAGACCACCAAACTACTCTGTCCATTGAGTAGTATTCAGTTTGCTAATATTTTTCTGGGGATATTTGCATCAAGGATATTGGCCTGCTAATATAATATTTCTACAGTACATTATTAGTGAAGGAAGTACTTCCAACTTTGTGTTCTTAAAACAATCATTAACATATTGCAGTTGTGGTCTGATATTTTCTTTATCCCCCAAACAGTGTCTACTTTTCTGAGAGAACAGCAGTTGCAAAATTTGACAATTTAATTTAAATATAATGCCAAAATAATCTGATGAACAGCAAATTACTATCTTTGTGGCAAAACTTTTAATATTGATGAGGATCTAACAGTTTATTAAACACATTAGGATAATAACTTGTTTATGGCAATACATTAGACAACATTTTACAAAACACTTTGAAAATCAGAATTTTAATCCAAATGGAATAAGAATTCAATAGTAATTATTTTCACCATAAACATCAGTTCAGTTCAGCTCAGTTCATTTGCTCAGTTGTGTTAGACTCTGTGACCCCATGGACTGCAGCACACCAGGCCTCCTTGTGCATTGCCAACTCTCAGAGTTTGCTCAAACTCATGTTCATTGAGTTGGTGATGCCATCCAACCATCTCATCCTCCATCATCCCCTTCTCCTCCTGCCTTCAATCTTTCCCATCATCAGGGTCTTTTCAAATGAGTCAGCTCTTCACATCAGGTGGCCAAAGTATTGGAGTTTCAGCTTCAGCATCAGTCCTTCCAATGAATATTCAGAACTGATTTCCGTTAGGATCAACTGGTTTGAGCTCCTTGCAGTCCAAGGGACTCTCAAGAGTCTTCTCCAACACCACAGTTCAAAAGCATCAGTTCTTCAGTGATCAGGTTTCTTTATAGTCCAACTCTCACATCCATACTTGACTACTGGAAAAACCGTAGCCTTAACTAGACGGACCTTTGTTGGCAAAGTAATATCTCTACTTTTTAATATGCTATCTAGGTTGGTCATAACTTTTCTCCCAAAGAGCAAGCATCTTTTAATTTTATTTCTGCAGTCACCATCTACAGTGATTTTGGAGCCCCCAAAAATAAAGTCAGCCACTGTTTCCCCATCTATTTGCCATGAAGTGATGGGACCAGCTGCCATGATCTTAGTTTTCTGAAAGTTGAGCTTTAAGCCAACTTTTTCACTCTCCTCTTTCACTTTCATCAAGAGGTTTTTTAGTTCTTTTTCACTTTCTGCCACAAGGGTGGTGTCATCTGCACATCTGAGGTTATTGATATTTCTCCCAGCAATATTGATTCCAGCTTGTGCTTCCTCCAGCCCAGTATTTCTCTTGATGTACTCTGCGTATAAGTTAAATAAACAGGGTGACAATATACAACCTTGATGTACTCCTTTCCCGATTTGGAGTCGTTCTGCTGTTCCATGTCCAGTTCTAACTGTTGCTTCCTGACCAGCATACAGATTTCTCAAGAGGCAGGTCAGGTGGTGTGGTATTCCCATTTCTTTAAGAATTTTCCAGAGTCTATTGTGGTCCACATAGTCAAAGGCTTAACATTGTCCATAAAGCAGAAATAGGTGGTTTTTTGGAACTCTCTGGCTTTTTCAATGATCCAGTGGATGTTGGCAATGTAATCTCTGGTTCCTCTGCCTTTTCTAAAACCAGGTTGAACATCTGGAAGTTCACAGTTCATATATTGTTAAAGCCTGGCTTGGAGAATTTTGAGCATTACTTTACTAGCATGTGATAAAAGTGCAATTGTGTGGTAGTCTGAGCATTCTTTGGTATTGCCATAAACATCTTATACTGCCAATTTGTATAATAAAATTACAAATGAAATACAATAGTTTTTGGTACTTAAACCCTGACTTAACAGGAACATATATATAAACAAAGTAATATGGCATTATATATAATGAGTATAATGTCAGTTTTAGAGAAACTTCTATATCTGCCTGGAGTAGTCAGGAAAGAAAAACTAGAAGTGAAATATCAGTTTTTGATAGTCTATATATTATATTTGCTTGCAATATATAATCACTACTATCAATGTTGTACATTACTGTTATTGATGCTTTCATTATCTATGGCCAACAATACTTCATTTTAAAAAAACATACTGTTTAAAGATTTATCACTAAGATCTAAAGCATATGTTAGAAGTCATTGACATGAATATAAGGTTTTGATTCTGGGCTTTCAATAATGTTAAAGAATTTTATGGGTTTATAAAATTAATAAAATGATAACTGTTTGGTAAATATAAGATAGAATGAGATTAGAAATAGTGCCGAATAACATAAATTTCAACAAGAATCAAATCTGAAGTAGGCTAAGTAAACTGTGCATATTCCCTTCCCAAAACACTTAATCCCCAGAAAAGGGATATTTAAATTTAGTTCTCAAAAACAGACAGAGTATCTGACAAGGAGGTTTATGTAGGATGTTATAATAGAGCAATGAGCATGTTCAAAGTCAAAGTGTTCATTAATATAGAGCTTACCACAATACACCACTTATGTCTGCTCTCGAGGGAAAGTGGACAGCCACAGTGCTGCATTCTGAATCCATCAACACATTCTTGCTGAGGATGCACGTCCCACACACAGTTCTCCACCAATGACTAAGAACAGTAGGCCGTACCTACTGGGTATGAAAATCCTCTTTCATGAGACTTTGGATCAGATATATGCAGATGTTTCCAGCAAAATCTCCCTAGAACTACACTGCGGTTTGAGACCCTTTGCTAGGCTCTTTACTGCCATTTCCCCAGACGGCAGTGCATTCCCACAGCTCTCCTGCTCTCTCTGAATGCCTTTTTTTTTTTTTTTCCTGTCACATGTATTTCTGCAATATATTACTTTTACATTCACTCTTATTTTGATATCTGTTTTTCAGATGATCTGAACTAACTAGAATATTCTGGGGACATATGAGCAACACATTATATAGTATCATGTTCTACACCAAGTAAAAATGATTAAAGTGTTTTTGAATTATTTAGTAAATATGTTTGAGATTGAACAAAGGTCTGGCTAAAGACTGATAATGATCATGATTCTTCTTCCTGGTGTAGATTAAAATTTATTGATTCACCAAAATGAGTCAAAATGTTAGTATACTGTTATTATTCTAATAAAATACCAGTAGTTAATGTTTGTACCTCTCCTGTGATCTTTCTGATATTTGCAGAAATATGACTGGGAATAAAATTGCAATTTGATAGGGATTTTGCATTCTTTAAGTCTTTGGAAGTGGGACTAAACTTAAGCCAGTTCACCCAGTTTGGGCATTGTTTCTGAGTCACTTTCTTGGCTGTGTTGACTGACAGTTTCATGGGTTTTCACTTAGCCTTTTCTTTCATAATGACTCTATTATTAGGGACCAAAGTAAGTTTATTAGCTTCCATGTGTATCTCTTGCAAGTATGCATTCAGAGAAAAAAGAAATGGCCACAGAATAGTCTTCATCCATTAGATCAATTTTGAGAAAGAATTAGACTTTGGAGATTTGATGAGCTCTAATTTCTGCCTTGTCCTGACCATAAAACATGCACACATGTGAAACTAGAGAAAGTCTTAGGACAGATATCCAGGTGCTTTCAGTATGAAACCTTTGGCTTGTGTAAAAATATGAATGATAACATGTTAATCAGTTAAGGTATCAAGAAGTGTCAGCTACACAGGTGTCACCAACAAGGATAGCTATGATCTTCCAAATGTTTGCAAATATCCTTTACAGGACTATCCACTATATCCACTGTGCTTTATAGTTAAGTTTCTAAGAACTATCTGTATGCCAAAGACACCAAGTTAATCACTTCTAAATGCTAAATATCCATGACATTTTATACATAAGATTCCTCATACCAGACATTGCAATTGCTTCCAACTAATTGAAAAAACAATCACTGATGACACACCACTCTAATTCAAGTCCTACTACAGACCTGTATAATTTTTCCTACTGGTGAATTTATTTTCAGGTCGGTAATGGAGAAAAAAAAAAATAGAACAAAAACTTATGGACATGAGGGGAGGGAAGGAGGGAGAGGGTGAGATGTATGGAGAAAGCAACAGGGAAACTTACAATACCGTATGTAAATAGATAGTCAGGGGGCATTTGCTGCATGACTCAGGAAACTCCAACCGGGGCTCTGTGACAATCTAGAAGGATGGGGTGGGGAGGGAGATGGGAGGGAGGCTTGGAGGGAGGGAACATAGGTGCACCTATGGCTGATTCTTGTTGATGTTTGACAGAAAGCAACAAAATTCTGCAAAGCAATTATCCTTCGATTAAAAAAATAAAGTGGCAAAAAGAAAAAGGAACGTAAAAAAAAATACTGTATCACAGACAAGTATTCACTTCTTACTGTCAGATTTCTTTCAAGGATTCTTGCATTAGTTTACACTTTTACAGAGTGCTGTTACCCATATTTTACTTTTGATTTCTTTTTAAATATTACAGTAATTCATTGTTTTATAATTTGTCTTCATCTGACTATTAAGTTTATTTCCTTTTACATGATTGCTTTTAGGCTTTCACTTTGAAAAATTGTCATTCCTATCCTTTGCATATTACTTCCTTTTCTTCTGCCTTTTTCTTGTGGCTTGCATATTTTGTTGCATATTCTATCGTTTTTTTTCACATATTATAGTATAAAAGTACTTAGAGTAGTTTACTGACTGTTAACCTGCACAAAACTCAAACTTACCCTTGAACTGTACATGATTGGGACAGACCAAACTAATATGATACAGTGTTTGATAATGTGATGGTTAAAGACGGCCACAGTCTCAGGCTAAATCCTGTTGGAACATATGTAGGAGAGTGCCAAGAGAGAATAGACACATTTTTGAGAACTGAACTGATCTAGAATCATTTCTCAGAGAAGATGATGAACTTTCAGTGTGAATGTAACCAGCTTTTTTTCTGTTCTAAAAAATATGTACCCAAAGGACTATAACAAAGTCTGCTGTCTGTAGAGAACAATATCTAAAATGTTTAGAAAATAATTCCACATAACATATGAAGCATGAGAAAAATGCAACAATTTCTCAAAGGGTAAAACAGCAGAAATCAATCTTGATATTATAAAAATATTGGAATTATCAGACAAATACAGTAAAATGTATATTAACTGTGAATCATGAAATGAAGGTAAACACATTTGAAATGAATTGAAAGACATATTTATTAAATAAATATAAGCTAAATAATAACCCAAATGGAAACCCCATAACTAAAATATAAAATCTGAAATTAAAAAAATTAGTCAACAATATTGTAGCATAATGGAAGTTATAAAGATTCAATTAAACTGAAGGTGGAGCAACAGAAACCATTCAATCTGAAGAATAAACAAATAAAAAAATAGAAGCAAGGTATATGAAGTTCTGATATACAAATGTATTTATGTCACTGAAATCTCAAAGGAAGAAGTGAATGAGATTTATCCAGAAAAAAAATGAAGAAATATTTTTTTTTAAAATTCAGTATAAGACATAACTGTACATACTGTATTAATAGAAAGAGCTCAGTGAACCTCTAATAGGATAATATAAAATTACAACTAGACAAAACCTAAGGAAATTGATGAACCCAAAATAAAAAGAAAATAATTTGTAAACATTGAGAGTAAAACACTAGTCAAGACAATACTTACAAAGGAATAATGAAATGTCACTGGTTTTCTCAATAGAAATCATGGAAGGCAAAGACATTGGGACAATGTAGATACAATTCTGAAAGAAAAGAACTGTCAAACCTATGTTGAATATCTTTTAAGTTATTTTTGAAGATTGAGGATGAAATATATTCTCAAATGACTGAAAACGATGAGTAAATTTTGCCAGTAGACCTGCTGCAGGAGGGTATGAAATGCTATAGGTAGAAGGCAAATGACACCAGAGGGGTGCTTGGATTAAAAATGAAGAGACAGTAACAAAAGGGTAAGTATCCAGGCATGTATAAAAGGTTACTGCTTTCATCTTAATTTTTAAAAAGGTATGTGTTATGTGTATGACTCTTTGTAACCCATGGACTGTAGCCCACCAGGCTCCACTGTCCATGGAATTTTCCAGGCAAGAATACTGGAGTAGGTTGTCATTTCCTTTTCCACGGGATCAAACCCAGGCCTCCCACACTGCAGGCAGACTCTTTACCATACTTTTTACCGGGTATGTATTATGACATGTATATGTATATATAAATATATATTAACATAAAGTACACTGAATATGGTATATAGAATTGTGACAATTGAAGTTTTATTTATAGAGATAAGAGCCTGGGAAATTTAGTTCCATAATGTTACTCATTCTCTGCTATAGTTCAAATACGATATCCAGAACCATCCTTTCCAGTTATACAGTGGCAAAAAATACATTCATATTTATATTCTTATAATTCAACTTTCATTCTAATGTTAAGTCCAAATGGTGAAAAAATCAGGTTTTTTTGATTAGTGAAACAATTTTAAAAAATTTTTAAATATGCACATTATTGAGATAGTAAAGTTTATGAGATGTGAGTGAGAAATTTTATATTGTGAGTCTCATTATAATTTGGGGAGATTTTCTTGGCTCAGGCTTATAATGAGATTAGTAAGTAACACAGGTTACTTTTTTGTTTGTTTGTTTCTAAATTAGTCACTCCTGTACATATACACAACAAGAAATATAAGAAAGCTTGCATATTTGCTGGAGGGTTTTTCTTTTAGTCACTAATTGTTAGACTCTTCACAGAAAGACTGAGATAGCCAGAGAGGGAGAGGAAGAGGGAGAGAAGATATAACCCCTTCTAGTTGATTGGATTTTATGCAATTAATTATTTTTGTGCTTTGAATCTGGATTTAAGAATGGTCATAACATATTTATCTTTAATATTCCTACTTGTTACAAGTTACTGTTAAATCAGAGACAGTGTTACTCAGGTAGATTGTTTTGTAGGGCAAAACCATTATAGTCTACTAATATGGTTTTCTAGAACTTCATTTAGTGATTTTGACAATGCAAACACGAAATGTAACATTAAAAAGTCAGTTAGCCTTTGGCAAATTTGACAGTTGCTTGTTCAGAATATCAAAGCAATGCCAGCCAAAAACTATTTATAAAGAGAAAAAAGAAAAAAAAAAAACAGTGGAAAAAAATAATTGAAGAAAATAAACAATAAATAAGTAACTGAGGTATACTATTCCTTTTATATCTTCTGTTTCTATCTCAGTTTTTTCTTCAGTGAAACCAACCCATTTGAAATTCATTTTCTTTCAATGAATTGAATTGGCCATGTTATTCATGAAAATAGAGAGCATAGATTCAGATATGCTTTGTGCTGGATTTCCTCTACACAGAGACAGTGGCATTTTTTCCTTTCAATTAAGTTAACGTGTTCTCTGGTGCCAAATACACTTTTATATTCACTTTTGTAAATAGCTTAAAGAACATTTGGGTACTACATATTTCTTTAATGTCATAATAATTAGTTTTAATGTATTATAGAGTGCGAGTATTTGAAGTTAATGGCATTTTAATGTTCTTTATATTCTCACTGTGGATCTCAATTACAGGAATTTTTACCCCCTGGGACCACTAAGAACCCCCAATTTCAATCCTTGAATATCCCTTAAACTCTGGCAATAGGATTCAAAGCATTTAGAAATTGTACTCCTAAGAATGCCCACCTTTCTTCTCATGTGGAGAGCACATTATTGTATCTATCATGTGTGAATATACAGACATATTGTTTTGAAAAATAACCAGAATGCAGCAAAGCATCAAACTCATTGTTATCTCTTTCTTTTATTTTTATGTTCAGTATTAAAAGAAAGGTCAGTGGAAATAGAAATAGCAATAATAGAATTATTTAGAGATGGGCCCTATAGTTGAGTCATATAAGTAGTTTCCCTTTCAATATAACTTAGAAATATTATATTTTATATATATATAATATATATACATATATATATATATAATATATATATACATATATATATATATATATGATTATTTAGCATGATACAGAGAAGGCAAGGGAATTCCAGGAAAACATCCACATCTGACTTCATTGACTACACTAAAGCTTTTGACTGTGTTGATCACCACAAACTGTGGAAAATTCTTAAAGAAATAGGAAGCTTGTCTCTTGAGAAACCTGTATGCAAGGCAAGAAGTAATAGTTAGAACTGGACATGGAAAACTGACCGGTTCAAAATTGTAAAAGGAGTATGCCACCCTCTTAACCCACTCCAGTATTCTTGCCTGAAAAATCCCATGGACATTGGAGCCTCGTGGGTTATAGTCTATGGGTTGCTAAGGATCGGACACAACTGAGTGACTAACACACACACATGCAGAGTATATCTTGTGAAATGTTGGGCTGGATGAATCATAAACTGGAATCAAGATTGCTGGGAGAAATATCAGTCACCTTCGATATGCAGATGATACCCCTTTAATGACAGAAAGCAAATAGGAACTAAAGAGCCTCTTGATGAGGGTGAAAGAGGAGAGTGAAAAAGCTGGCTTAAAACTCAACATTCAAAAAAACTAAGATTATGGCATTTTGTCCATCACTTCATGGCAAATAGAAGGAGAAAAAGGGGAAACAGTGACAGATTTTATTTTCCTGTGCTCCAAAATCACTGCATACTGTGACTTCAACCATGATATTAAAAAAAAAAAAAAGTTTGCTTCTTAGAAAGTTATGACAAACTTAATATATTAAAAAGCAGAGACATCAGTTTGCCAACAAAGGTCTGTATAGTCAAAGCTGTGGTTTTTCCAGTAGTCATGTTTGGATGTGAGAATTGGACCATAAAGGTGACTGAGGGTAGAAGAATTGATGCTTTTGAATTGTAGCGCTGGAGAAGACTCTTGAGAGTCCTGTGGACTGCAAGGAGATCAAACCAGTCAATCTTAAAAGAAATCAAGCCTGAATATTCATTAGAAGTGCTGATGCTGAAGCTCCACTACTTTGAACACCTGATGCAAGGAGCAGATTCATTGGAAAACACCACGATATTGGGAAAGATTGAGGACAGAAGAAGAGGGCAAAAGAGAGATGGTTGGATAACATTACCAGTTCAATGGACATGAATCTCAGCAAAGTCCAGGATACAGTGAAGGACAGGACAGCCTGGCATGTTGCAGTTCTTGGGGTCACAAAGAGTTGGACAGGACTTAATGACTGAACAACAGAAAAAGATATTAGGATGATTAATGGAAATTTCCTGTTTTCAAAGTGGTCATACTCTAATGGGAGAGGGAACTTAAAAATCATGCATGATTGATAATGTTATTATTTTCAATAATTCATTCCTTCCTTCTAAGATCAAGCATTCCTTTCCATTGTCACGTGTAGTCAGGGGATGTTTCCCCACCTCACATTCAGGCATGATCAACTGACTTTCTTCAATCAATATGAACAGAATTGAAAATGTGCCAGCTTTGAGCCTAGACATTAAAAATAACCCATATTTTTACTACTTTTAACTCTTCCCATGTGGTCTAAGAGAAACAGTTTCATTTTTCAGTGTTAGTATCAGAAAGAGAAGAAATATGGAGCAATTTCAATAAATTAAGTTAACCTATGATAAGTAACATAATCTGATAATTTTTTGTTATACAGTGAGATTTTGAATTATGTGCTAATGAATCAAAGTTTAGCAATACAATATTTTTATAACACAAACATTCAATGTTCAGTTATATTTATTAATATATTGGAATATTCTGAAAGACATAGAATGCCTGTGTAATTTTTTTTCCAGTCAATATTTCAAAGGACCTTAAAATATCATTAATACACATTCAGAGATAAAATTAAATAACTGATCTCTTAGCTGCCAAATGTCAGTCAGAAAATTGAAATAATCCAAATAATTGTATCTGTTAGAATTTTCAATAATTTTATATTTGCTCATAATCTGTTTTCTGCGTTCAGAATGTTCAAGTGTTTAATTTATACATGTATCTCAACTTATATATGCTACTTTTTATTTCAAAATTCTGTCAGTTTTGAAATGTGCCTTTTTTGGTAGTTATCTTCATTTTTTGTCAGTTACTTATAATATTATGTCTCATAATTTTTTGTTATAAGTCATATAATTAATATGTCTAAATAATATTGAGGGACAGTATTTTCAATGGAATAGCTCACCAAATTTTGCCTATCAGGTGTTCTGAAAAAATATTCTGACAACAATTTAAGAAGAAATGCCTTTGCTTTTTGGTGTCACATGACATTCAAGGCCAATGTCATGAAGCTTATTGCTCCTGGTTTCTTGTAGGAGGTTTACAGTTTCAGGGCTTACATCTAAGTGTGTAATGCATTCTGAGTTGATGTCTATGCATCATGAAAAGTAAAAAAAAAAAAGTAAAATAAGTCCAATCTCATTTACTTATATGTAAATATCCAGTGTTCTCAACACCATTTACTGAAGTATCTATACTTTCTCAATTTTATATTCTTGAGGCAATGTCAAATATCAGTTGACCAGGGAGATGTGGTTCTATCTCTGGACTCTATTTTGTTCTAATGCTCTCTGGGTCTGTCTTTATGCTGGTACCATATTCTCTGAATTACCATATTTTTTTTTTTTTTTTTGATAGTGGAGTGCAGTTTATTACACCGGCGGGCCCAAGGCAGAGTCTCCTCTTAGCCAAGGGCCCCTACCAGCATTTGTGATACCCCATGTGTCCAAACCCATTACCCCAATTCCCTTGAGACTTACATAAACAAAGGAAGGGTAAATACAACTACAATAACCCCATCATTCACGTGTTATGTGTTCAAACAGTCAATAATCAATAAGCCCGCAGTTACATTCCAAATAGTTAATAACTGATAAGCCTGTGCTTACATTCCGATAGATTTTTTTTGTAATATATTTTGAAATCAGAAAGTACAGTGCCTTCAGTTGTGTTTTACTTTTTCAATATTTTAGGCTTTTGGGATGCCTTTGTGTTTCCATATGAATCTTAGGATTTTATTCTATTTTGTAAAGAATGCCTTTGGGATTTTGATAGTGATTGTCTTGAATTTGCATATCAAAAAGCTTCTATACAGTGTTGATAGAACAGTGTAACCACAATAGAAGCTGTATGGAGGTTCCTCAAGAAATTAAAAAGAGAAATACCATATGATCCAGCAATCTCATTTTGTGTCTTCACCCAAAATAATTAAAATCAAAACAAGGAGATATTTTTATTTCCGTGTTCACTGCAACATTATCCACAAAAGCCAGTAGGTGGAAACAATGTAAATGGCCATCAATGTAAAAAGGGGGAAATGGTGGTATATATGTATGATGGAATGCTATTTATCCTTAATGAAAGAAAGAAATTCTGCAATAAGCAATAATGTGGATGAATCTGTAGGATATTATGCTGTGTTAAATAAGCTAGTCACAGAAGAACAAATACTGTATTATTCCACTTCTATAGGGTACTGCAAATAGGCTAACTCATAGAAGCAGAGAGTAGAATGTTGGTTGCCAGGGAATGGGGTGGGAGAAATGAATAATTACTATTCATGAGTTATAAAGTGTCAATTATGCAACATGAATGAACTCTAGAGATTTGCTGCACAGATCTATGCCCGTAGTTAATAACACTGTATCATATACTTAAAATTTTAAGATGGTGAATATCATGTCAACTGTTCTTACTCCAATAAATAAAATTTAAAAAAAGAGCTACAATAAATCTATTAACATATCACATAAATGAAAGTTTTCTTCCTTTATGGTATAATTGAGATTGTGGTCCCACTATGGAATATTGCTTAAATCCCAAAGTTGAGTTCCTGGAACAATCTGTTTTAGAGAGTTTAAAACATAATTCATTATTTTTATTATATGTTTGTTTCTTTAATTATGATATTGACCAGTTCCCCATTTTTACATCCTTAGAAAAGCTTTCATAACATACTCATTAGCTTCAACTTGGTTCTGCCACATTTCTTTTTTCATAGTATTTCCTTCCCAAGTTGTTACCACTCTAATAAGTAGTACTGAATGCTGCTAACATTTTAAAGTCAAATACATTCTTGCAGTACAACATCTTAATGTTATATAACTAAGACATTGCTAGTTGCACTTTTTAATCTGAGAAACATGCTATAATCACTTAAATAAGTAGTATGTTTAGCATCTTAAGCCCAGTTCAAGCTAATACATACCAATATAATCTCTATAAACACATTTTGCTTTATTTCATTTTTCCTGTATTTTCAAACAATCACATGCTTTTCCTAGAACAATTTTTACTTTATAAATGTTCTATTCTGACAATCTAACACTTCTCTAAGTAGAACATTTTTTGTAGATTGTAAACACAATATTTAACTGGAATGGCGCAGGTTTTGCTCGGTACTGTACCGCTAACACCTAGACACTTCCTAGCATATAGTAATCAAATGGATATTAGTGAAAGGAAAGAAAATAAAGAGAAAAAAGGATCGAAGATCCTCAAGGTAGACATTGAATAGTTAGCAAACAAATACATCTAATTTTAATTATCTATTCATATAAATAAAAAAAAAAAAACAGAAACTTTATCCAAAGCTAGTTCCTGTAGCTAGACTTCCCCCTGATCTGTGTGAAATATAGTCATCCTTCAGTTGCTACTTACTCAGGAAATATATTGCAGATCATCAAGTCCTACAGAGGCACCATGTTCCTTGTTCCATTGAATCTAGAAGGGAGCTCATGCTTTCCTTGCTAACCGCTAGATTTTTAAAGTCATGGGCATTTCTAAAAATTTTGGATCACACTTCTTCATATCTTTCATTTATGATATGATTTTATTTACTTCCAAGTTTGTTCTTTATACCCTATTCTCATATGTGCATATTTATTAGCAAATAAATTCCAGCTTTCTATGATCACTCAGCTTGAATGGGGCTTAAGACTCTTTTTGATCATAGAAAGCTGGGATTTATTTGCTACTAAATATGTACAAATCTTCATATAAATCATGTTTAGATACAAATTAATGCTGTCCAGCTCATAGTTATATTTATAAAATCTTGACACTTAAAATATTCAAAATGATCTCACAGTAAAGGTGTAAAAAAAAAAGTGCAGGGTAAAACTAGTGATTATGCATACATGGAAAATAAACATTTGTTTAGGATCATTAACTCCTACCACATAGGATCTTGTCATTTGCCTCCAAAATTGATTAGATAGTGTACTGGGTTAATTAGTGTCTCTCAAAACTCATGGTCACCTCAAAATCAGAATGTGGCTTTACATGAAAAAAAAAAAAAAAGAAAAAAAACTTTGTGGAGGTAATTGGTACTTAATATTAAGTAGCAGATAGACTCCAACAGCACATTAAAAGGATCATATACCATGACCAAGTGCGATTTATTCCAGGAATCCAAGAGCTGTTCAAACATATACAAAGTAATCAGTACAATACAACACAGTAACAAAATGAAATTTGAAAAAACACACTGTCACCTCAGTAGAAGCAGAGGAAGTAAATAACAAAGTCCAACATCCATTCATGATTAAACTGTCAACAAAATAGGTATAGAAGAAATGTTTCCAAACACAATAAAGGCCAGGTATGAAACAAACACAGATAATATATTAATGAAAACTTTTACCTGCAAGACACAAAATAAAGCAAGGAAACGCACTTTAACATCGTCTTCTTAACAAAGTACCAGAAGTTCTAACAAGGATAATTAGACAAGAAAAATAACTAAAAGGGATTCCAATCAGAAAAGAAGTAAACTGTTTGCAGATGAAATGATCATACATATAGAAAAACCTTAAGGCACAAGGAAGGTGTTTTTATATGGTCACTATGGAAAATAATATGATAATACTCAAACAACTAAAATTAGAATTACTTTATTTTCCAGGTATATACACAAAGGAAATGAAATCAGGATCCCAAAGAGATATCTGCACTCTCTGTTCATTTCAGCATTAATCACAATAACCAATAGATAGAAATAAACCTAAATGTCCATTGATGGATGAAAGGATAAAGAAAATGTGGAATGTATTTACAGTAGAATATCATTTAGTCATGGTGAATAAGGAAATCCTATCATTTGGGACAACTTGAGTGGACCATGAGGGAATTATGCTGAGTGAAATAAGCCAGACACAAA
Source organism: Cervus elaphus (assembly GCF_910594005.1). Classification (NCBI taxonomy): domain Eukaryota; kingdom Metazoa; phylum Chordata; class Mammalia; order Artiodactyla; family Cervidae; genus Cervus; species Cervus elaphus. The sequence goes on along the minus strand of NC_057844.1, from coordinate 7,355,078 downwards.
AAGACAAATACTACACTATCTCATATATGAGGAACCTAAAATAGTTAAACTCTAAAAGCATAGAATAGAATGGTAGATTTCAGAGGCTATTGGGAGGAAGAATAGGGAAGATGTTGATCAAGGAGTCAAGGTGTCAGTTATGCAAGATGAATACATTCCATATCTAATGTGAAATGTGATTTTGATTGATTATAGTTAACATTGCAATGAATACTTGAAATCTGCTTGGAGGGTAGATCTTAAATGTGGAAACAAAAAAGAAAGACAGAGAAGAAAGAAAGGAAGGAAGGAAGAAGGAAAAGAAAAAAGAGAGACCAGGAGTGGAGGGAAGGATGGATAGAAGGAGGGAGAGAGAAAGTAAATGGCATTTATGTGTGATGATGGATAGATATGTTTCCCCTACTATTCAAAGGTAGAGAGTTCCTATGGAACCTTTCTTAAACCAATATGGAATAAAGTGAAAAGTTGATTACTTTAGGCCACATCTTGCTAACGGCTGCACAGAGTAAATTGAGATCAAGCACAGAGGCTGACATTCACAGTTCAAGGCTATGAAGGTTTGAGGCTGAGATGCTGAGTGTAGTTCCAACAGAAGAAGTTTAGCAGTTCCACTTTCCTTTTGGGTGTGTGCTGTCTCTATAGGCTCATTACAAAACAACCACTGAATTCTACTTTTAATTTTTCCATTGGAGGATAAGTGTTTTGCAATGTTCTCGTGGTTTCTGGTATACAAAAGCACGAATCAGCTTATATAAGGATATAAGTATACTTATAAGGCTCAAGATTAAGTATCCCCTTGCTCTTCAGCCTGTTTCCAAAGCATCCCATATTTCACCCTCTAGACCATTGCAGAGCACCAGATTGAGCTCCCTATGTTATTGTCTATCAACAGATGAATGGATAAATAAATGGAATATATTTCAGCCATAAAAAGGGATGAATTTGAGTCAGTTGAACTGAGGTGGTTTAACCAGAGCCTATATACAGAGGAAAGTAAGTCAGAAAGTGAAAAACAAATATTGGGTATTAATTCATGTATATGGAATCTAGAAAAACCATACTGGTGAACCTATTTAGAGAGTACCATTAAAATATATACATCATCTCCTGTAAAAGAGATTGGTAGTGTGAAGTTGCTTTTTTTTAAATTTTTGCCTTTCTTCATGAAAGCAAAAATCTTTGAATTTCCTTTTAGTGATAATAGACTCTAATGTAGGTCTTTTGTAAAAGTCCACAGGCACACAGCAAACTTCCAAAAGGCAATGTTAAATAGATTTATCATTATTATTTCACAATGTCAAGATATCAAGTTCCATATCTTAAATATGTATGATTTTTAGTTGTCAATAATAACTTAAATAAAGTATAATATATTTACAAGGTTCAGTTCAGTCTCTCAGTCGTGTCCAACTCTTTGTGACCCCATGCACTGCAGCATGCCAGGCCTCCCTGTCCATCACCAACTCCCGGAGTTTACTCAAACTCATGTCCATTGAGTCAGTGATACCATCCAACCATCTCATCCTCTGTCATCCCCTTCTCCTCCTGCCCTCAATCTTTCCCAGCATCAGGGTCTTTTCAAATGAGTCAGCTCTTCGCATCAGGTGGCCAAAGTCCTGGAATTTCAGCTTCAACATCAGTCCTTCCAATGAACACCCAGGACTAATGTCCTTTAGGATGGACTGGTTGGATCTCCTTGCAGTCCAAGGGACTCTCAAGAGTCTTCTCCAACACCACAGTTCAAAAGCATCAACTCTTCTGGGCTCAGCTTTCTTCACAGTCCAACTGTCCCATCCATACATGACCACTGGAAAAACCATAGCCTTGACTAGACAGACCTTTGTTGACGGTAATGTCTCTGCTTTTTAATATGCTATCTAGGTTGGTCATAACTTTCCTTCCAAGGAGTAAGTGTCTTTCAATTTCATGGCTGCAATCACTGTCTGCAACAGTTAGAACTGGACATGGAACAACAAACTGGTTGTAGATAGGAAAAAGAGTACATCAAAGCTGTATTTACTAGGTGTTTAGTTATAAATTCAAATTTAACACAGTAGATATATACATATACATATAATCAGAATTTAAATAATTTAATTGAGCAAAACCTGGAGATTTATATTACAAAATACACAAAAGCTAAGCAGGTTTTGAGAACAAGTAAATTGGTGAACAATTTCTCATGTGATTTTATTACATTAAGACATGTACAGTCCAAAGGAAAAAAAAAATTGGGTTTTAAGATTTAAGTTTACATGAATAAGAAAAGGTAGAAATTAATAAAAAAGATATGTGTGTATGTTAGTCGCTCAGTCATGTCTGACTCTTCACGACCCCATGGACTGTAGCCTGCTAGGCTCCTCTGTCCATAAGATTTTCCAGGCAAGAATACTGCAATAGGTTGCAATTTCCTTTTCAAGGGGATCTTCTCAACCCAGAGATTGAATCCTGGTCTCCCATGTTGCATGCTGAGTCTTTATCATCTAAGCCAGCAGGGCAACTCAAAGAACGTATGTAATATAAATAAATATTAGAAACTTTACAAGTGCTTACTCAAAGATTTTCAGGAAAAATCAAGATTCTGGGAAGAAATAATATATCTTATTGAGATAACACTTTCAAAATATTGAATTTCCAAATAGGTAGCATTTTTCAAGTTATAAGCAGAAAGGGCAGTATTGTAATACTTGGGAAGCTACTCAAAAATTACAATTTTATAGAAAGATAAAATATGTATAGCGATCAGTTTTTAAATTCCAGAATACAGAAAAAAAAGAACTTCATTTTTGTCAGATTTTTATTATCTTCCAATTCTGGGGTTCTTTCCTAATTCAAAATCTTTAGCCACAGAATGTCTGAATGTGTTAAAAATGTTCTCAACAATGACTAGACCAAATTCCTAGTTCATTTAGAATTACATATGTAGTATGTGTCTGTTTGGAATGTAGCAATATACACCATTATTTAGAGCATATATTTGCAATATATTAAAGAAGGAGACAAATACATCAGCAAAAGACTAACAAAATCTTTATAATACAGTATCTTGTGTGAATATAGTTTATATAGATTATGACTTCCTATTCATAAATATGGAATATGAAAATAAATTACAAGTCACAAATATAACAAAATAAGCATAGCAATAAAGAAAGCAAATAGAAATGTTTGATTTGTGCATACTACAAATTTTAAACAATTTCATTATCATATAAATAGTTCACATATATAATCTTTCATGTGTTAATTCTGATAAATGCAACAGTAAAAATTAAGATTAATAGAGTCTGCTTTGAACAGTTTGCTACAAGTTATATCTACAGCCCTCTTCAGCACAGTTAGACTGTGCTCTGGGAAAATTTTTACATTCTATGGGTGATTTACAATATCTGCTAACTTGTGTTTTCATAAACAGTTAAGCCCTGTGAAATTGCTTTTTTTATTCTAAACTTTTGATGCCTAGATTTTTGCAAGTTATGAATCTACAAGTGTGCTGATCATAAAAGAATAAATTCAAAAAGGATAACATCCAAATGTAATAACAAAAGAAACAACTGTTCATAAACACCATACTAAAGTCTGTGAGCCAGTCATATTTTCTTTGTTACTAACATTAAGCATATCATTTTTATTTTATTAAATAAGTCATTTATAAAGTTGATGAACATTTATCTTGTGAAAGTATCTTCCATGCTCAGGTCATTGAACTGCACAGGAAAATACATGAAACTACAATGCATTCATTAAACTCAGGAGATTTACTCCATACTTAGGAAAACATGCATAAGAAAAGTAAACATTATAATAAATTACTAAGAATGTTATGAGAAAAATAAGTTGGCGGTCTTATGGGAACATAATAAAATAGCCTAGAAGTTGGAGAAGGCCTCTGATAAAAGTAACCTTCAACAAAATCTTGGATATGATTTAGGTTGACTTGGGTGTCGATGAGGATTTTAAGAAAAGAAATCTACATGTACAGATACATAAGCTGCAAAAGAACATTTCTGAAACTTGAGATAACTGGGTTACTAATGTACTGAGTGCTGGAGTTAGTATAACTGGAAATATAGCTTGGATATAAAGTGAGAATAAGGTGATAAATGTTTAAAATTCAGAGTAAAAGAAAGATACTATTGAAAGCAAAAGAGAGACATTGAAATGCCATATGAAGAGAATAAAGCTTTATTATAAAGGCAATTAGGTCAATCTGAGGCAATATACTGGCTGTTAACTCTTCAGGTATTTTGTCTATTCCATTCTATTTCTCTTTCCCTCTGGGATTGTACTAGGGCTCTTGGGTGTCTTATTCTCTCTCTTGCTCTTTCTTATTGTTGTGGTTCAGTCACTAATTTGTACCTGACTCTTTCCAACCCCATGGACTGCAGCGAGGCATGCTTCCCTGTCATTTACCATCCCACAGAGTTTACTCAAACTCACGTCCATGAAGTCAGTAATGCTATCCAACCATCTCATCCTCTGCCACTCGCCTTGTTCTCCTGCTTTCAATCTTTCCGAGCATCAGGGTCTTTTCCAATGAGACAGCTCTTCACATCAGGTGGCCAAAGTATTGGAGCTTCAGCTTCAGCATAAGTCCTCCCAATGAATATTCAGGATTGATTTCCTTTATGATTGACTGGCTTGATCTCCTTGTAGCCTAAGGGACTCTCAAGAGTCCTCTCCAGCACACAATTCAAAAATATCAATTATTTGGCATTCATCCTTCTTTATGGTCCAACACCCATATCCATACATGACTATTGGAAAAACCATAGCTTTGACTATACAGATCTTAGTCAGCAAAGTGATGTCTCTGCTGTTTAATACGCTGTCTAGGTTTGTCATCCTCACAGTAAAAGGCTTTAGTGTAGTCAATGAAGCAGAAATAGATGTTTTTCTGGAATTTTCTTGCTTTTTCTATGATCCAATGGATGTTGGCAATTTTATCTCTGGTTCCTCTGACTTTTTAAATCCAACTTGAACATCTGGATGTTCTCTGTTCACATACTGTTGAAGCCTAGCTTGGAGAATTTTGAGCATTACTTTGCTATAATGTGAGATGAGTGCAATTGTGTGGTAGTTTGAACAATCTATGGCATTGCCTTTTTTAAGGATTGGAATGAAATTTGACCTTTTCCAGTCCTGTGGCCACTACTGAGTTTCCAAACTTGCTGGCATATTGAGTGCAGTGCTTGAACAGCATCGTCTTTTAGGATTTGAAATAGCTCAGTTGGAATTCCATCACCTCCACTAGCTTTGTTCATTGTGATGCTTCCAAAGGCACATTTGACTTCACACACCAGGATGTCTGGCCCTAGATGAGTGATCACACTGTCATGGTTATCTGGATCATGAAGATCTTTTTTGTATAGTTCTTCTATGTATTCTTGCCACATCTTCTTAATAGCCTTTGCTTCTGTTAGGTCCGTATCACTTCTGTCCATTATTGTGCCTATCTTTGCGTGATATGTTCCCTTTATATCTCTAATTTTCTTGGAGAGATCTTTAGTCTTTCCATTCTATTGTTTTCCTCTATTTGTTTGCACTGCTCACTTAAGAAGGCTTTATTATTGTTCCCTGCTGTTTCTTTGGAACTCTGCATTCAGATGGGTATACCATTTTTTTCTCCTTTGCCTTTCACTTCTCTTCTCTTCTCAGCTATTTGTGAGGCCAGACAGCAATTTTGCCTTTTGCCTTTCTTCCCCTTGGGGATGGTTTGGATCGCTGCCTCCTGTACAGTGTTATGAATCTCCATCCATAGCTCTCAGGCACTTTGTCTATCAGATCAAATCCCTTGAATCTATTTGTCACTTCCACTGTACAGCTGTGAGGGATCTGATTTAGGTCATTCTTGTATTGTCTAGTGGTTTTCCCTGCTTTTTTTCAATTTAAATCTGAATTTTGAAATAAGGAATTTGTATTCTGAGCCACAGTCAGATCCTGGTCTTGTTTTTGCTGACTGAATAGAGCTTTTCCATCTTTGGCTGCAAAAAATATAATCGATCTGATTTCAGTGTTGATAATCTGGTGATGTCCATGTAAAGAGTCAGCTCCTGTGTTGTAAGAGGGTGTTTGCTATGGTCAGGGTGTTCTCTTGGCAAAAACTCTGTTAGCCTTTGCCATGCTTCATTTTGTACTACAAGGCCAAGCTTGTCTGCTACTCCAGATATCTCTTGCTTTCCTACTTTTGCATTCCAGTCCCGTTTTATGAAAATGATGTATTTTTTTGGTGTTAGTTCTAGAAGGTCTTATAGGTTCTCATAGAACTGTTCAACTTCACCTTCTTGGGCATTAGTGGTTGGGGCATAGACTTCAACTACTATGACATTGAACAGTTCACTTTGGAATTGAACAGAGATCATTCTTAAAGAGATGGAAATACCTAACCACTTTACCTGCCTCCTGAGATATCTGTATGCAGGTCAAGAAGCAAGAATTAGAACTGGACAAGCAACAACAGTCTGGTTAAAAATTGGGAAAGGAATATGTCAAGGCTGTATATTGTCACCATGCTTATTAAACTTATATGAAGAGTACATCATTTGAAATGCTGGGCTAGATGAAGCAAAAAACCAAAATTAAGATTTCAGGGAGAAACATCAATAACCTCAGATATGCATATGACACCATCCTTATGGCAGAAAGCAAACAGGAAGTAACGGTCTCTTGATAAAAGTGAAAGAGGAGAGTTAAAAAGCTGGCATAAAACTCAATGGTCCAAAAACTAAGATCATGGCATATGGTCCCATCGGTTCGTGGCAAAAAGATGGGGAAACACTGGAAACAGTAGCAGACTTTATTTTCTTGGGCTCCAAAATCATGTAGACAGTGACTATAGCCATGAAATTAAAAGATGCTTGCTCCTTGGAAGAAAAACAGTGACCAACCAAGACAACATATTAAAAAACAGAGACATTACTTTGCTGACAAATGTCCGTCTAGTCAAAGCTTTGGTTTTTCCAGTAGTCATGTGTGGATGTGAGAATTGGACTGAGTGCTGAAGAATTGATGCTTTGAACTGCGAGAAGATTTGAACTGGAGAAGATTCTCGAGAGTCCCTTGGACTGCAAGGAGATCCAACCAGTCAATCTTAAAGGAAATCAGTCCTGAATATTCATTGGAAGGACTGATGCTGAAACTGAAGCTTCAATACTTTGGCCACCTGATGTGAAGAAATGACTCACTGGAAAAGACCCATTTGCTTGCAAATATTGAAGGTGGGAGGAGAAGGGGATGACAGAGGATGAGATGGTTGGATGGCATCACCAACTCGATGGACATGAGTTTAAGTAAGCTCCTGGACATGGTGATGGACAGGGAAGCCTGGTGTGCTGCAGTCTATGGGGTTGCAAAGAGTTGGTTACAACTGAGTGACTGAACTGAACTGTATTGATATATTTTACATAAATATATTGATTTGACTTTTTATAACACATTGGATTTCTTATAACCAATATATTCTATTGGGTCTGTTTCACTAGAAAATCTAGGCTAAGACATTCTCCTATATTCACTCATGGTGTCCACATTTCCCACTGCATACTTTAATATTTTTATTATTGTTATTTTAATTTATCAACCTAGTATTTTTCACTTTGTTTCTTTATAGTAGGTTGGCTCCTCTTGTTTTTTTATGTGTGTTGTTTAATTTTTAATAGACTATTAGCTGTTTTGTGCAGTCAAGCTATAGAAACAGGTATACAATCATCTCAGTTATTTATGACTGAAAAGCTAAGCTGCTTAGTGCTCTGCAGCTCTTTATAAGTAGCTGATTAAATTTTATTGAGGCCACACAGACATTCGTTTCCTCATCTTTCACCACAGTTGAGATGATTGGCATGTTCCATTATTCTTCAGAAGGACTTGCCCTTTTCTTGAGCTTTCGGTTACATGGCTTTTTTGTGATCTCAGATTTCTGATGGACTCGAAAGAAATGATATTTTAGCTTGACCAGTGTTTACTCATTTTGTTTCCTGTGATGAAAATACTATCTTCAGCTTTTTCAACCTAAGAGAAATTGGAAGCTCTCATTTTTCAAACTTATCTCCAATATCACAGATTGACTCCACAAGTTCAGTTTTCTTCCTTTGTGTAAATTAAGCTTTCCAGTTCAATTCTAATATTGACTGATCTTCTGGTTTCAGTGTTCTACTTTTGGAACAAACTTTCATCTGTTGTTACAGACCTACTCACAGGTAGGAATTGTTCCTAACCCAAAGAGATGTTTACCTAATTTTTGATATGATTTTAATTTTAGAATGACTTCAGTTTTCAAATATTTGAGTCTAAATTGAAATTCTTTTCTTGGGAGGAAGAAAATATTACACTTTTTTTCCTTACACTCTCTTCTTGACACTTGCATGGTTTTTAAGAGGATCACACTTGATATGACAATCCACTCCAGTATTCTTTCATGGAGAATCCCATGGACAGAGGAGACTAGCAGGCTACAGCCCATGGAGTCATGAATAGTCAAACACAACTAAATCAACTTAGTATGCATGCATGACCTCTGTGCAGAATTCACCACAATTTTCCACTCAGTTCAGTTCAGTTCAATTGCTCAGTCATGTCTGACTCTTTGTGACCCATGGACTACAGTGCACCAGGTTTCCCTGTCCATTTCCACCTCCTGGAGCTTACTTAAACTCATGTCCATCGAGTTGGTGATTCCATCCAACCATCTCATCCTCTGTCGTCCCCTTCTCTTCCTGCCTTCAATCTTTCCCAGCATCACGGTCTTTTCTAATGAGTCAGTTCTTCGCATCAGGTGGCCAAAGTATTGGAGTTTCAGCTTCAGCATCAGTCCTTCCAATGAATATTCAGGACTGATTTCCTTTAGGATTGACTTTGGATCTCCTTGCAGTCCAAGGGACTCTCAAGAGTCTTCTCCAACACCACAGTTCAAAAGCATCAATTTTTCTGGGCTCAGCTTCTTTATAGTCCAACTCTCACATCCATATGTGACCACTGGAAAAACCATAGCTTTGACTAGACAGACCTTTGTTGGCAAAGTAATGTCTCTGTCTTTAATATGCTGTCTAGGTTGCTCATAACTTTTCTTCCAAAAAGCAAATGTCTTTTAATTTCATGGCCGGTGTCACCATCTGCAGTGATTTTACAGCCCCCCAAAATAAAGTCTGTCACTGTTTCCATTGTTTCCCCATTTAATTGCCATGAAGTGATGGGATTGGATGTCATGATCTTAGTTTTCTAAATGTTGAACTTTAAGCCAACTTTTTCACTCTCCTCTTTCAATTTCATCAAGAGGGTTTTTAGTTCTTCACTTTTGGCCATAAGGGTGGTGTCATCTGCATATCTGATGTTACTTAAATTTCTCCCAGCAATCTTGATTCCAGTTTGTGCTTCATCCAGCCCAGCATTTCACATGATGTGCTTTTCCCACTCATCCTTCCCCAAAAATCTCTCTTGCTTTAGATTCTCTCTCTCTTGTTCTCCCCTCTTCTTCTCTTCTTCCAATATATTCAGATACATATAAACCATGGCAGTCAGCTAATATACCTGGAGTCCAAAACTATCCTGACTTCTAACTTGTCTCCAGCTAACTGCTGGATATTTCCACTCAGATGTTTCAATGGACTTTAGGCAAAATATATCCTAAATGCATTTCTTGATATTTCCCATAAAGTTTATTTTTCTTCAAAGTGTCTGGTCTATAAATTATGATGTCATTCAGCTGTTTGTTGCAAACAGAAAGCAGGTCTCTAAGACTCTTCTTTTTTCATTATCTGTCAACTAGCAAGTTATGCTTACTTAACTTGAAAATATATTTCAAATATATCCAATATTCTTATCTGCAACTGTGATTTCTCTAATTTAATCTACAATTAATTCTTGACAGTGATGCCTGCTGATTGTGTCTTCATTTTCAGCCCACACTGCTCCCCCATTCCATTCTCCTGAAGCTAACTTTTGTTTTCAAAATGAAAAGAAATGCACATTGTTTTCCTTCTCAAAATTCTTTATGGGCCCCTCAATTAGCATGATACTAAATTCAAATTCCTAAGATTTGCCAAGCCCCTTCATGATCTAGAAACTCTCTTGTCTCATTCTGCATTAGTTTTAGTACCCTCACTAATTTCCAGGCATGCTTGTTTACTTTTAGATGATTGAATCCATTAAGCTCTTGTATCATATCTGGATAGAGGCACATGATGCTTCCTTTAATGCAGTGCCCTGCACTATTTATTGTTAACTTTCTATCAGTATTTGTTTTTCAGATCTTACCTTGTGTATAAATTCCTCTGGCATGCCTTCCTTGAGTGCCAGTCTAACTTTGTTAATCCTCATGCTATTCTATATTTTCTATAGATAGATAATTGCAGTTCATCATTTTGTGTGTAACTGATTGTTGCTTCAGTGCCTTTTTCTACTTTAAGCTTTAACTTTAGCAGATTTCCTTTAAGCTTTAGCAGATCAGGACTTGTGTCTGTTTCATCATTACTGTATTTCCTGTCATTAAAACAGGAAAGGAATGCAATTGATTTTTAATAAATACTTTGAATGAGTGAATGAATATTTTAAGATATTGTATTATGTTTTAGCTTAAATTAAGCATCAACAAAGTTAATATAACCTTTTAAAACTGGATATTCTATCAAATGTCCCAGAATAGGGAAATAGCTTGGTAATTTATGATTATATGATTGGTTTTAATTGATTTAAAATGACTCAGTTGTTATATAACCATTTTAAAAGAGTTTATAAAAATAAACTCTATATTTGGCTAAACATTCCACATGATAGGTTTATATTAGTATAATCTTTCATATAATGGGGAACAACAATCTGTCATAACTACCTTAGCTGTAAGAAAATCTGACAAATATAGAATATGGTTTCAGAACAGGAAAAAAAAAAAAAGCATATGCCTTTAAGTTTCCCCTGTTCTAGCTTTTCACTATCATCTTGCTCTTTTCCTAGTGTTTGTTATTTCATTTCACATTCTCTCCTTATTTTGCTGATATTGCTCTCCGTATACTTTCAATCTTATATTAAATTGGATCACTAGGAACCCAACCATTAATTTCCATTCTCTCTTAGCCTAAACAGTCACTAGGTAAATTCACTTATACTTCAGTGAGTATAATGATATTAAGTTAAATTTTTAAGGGTTAAATAACTTAAAATTGGATAAAAACTTTTCCTTGCCAAATGAAAGCTGTTGTGGTGCAAATGTAAAGGCTGAGTTTGTTTATACAATAGCACTTTCAAGGACACATCTCTGCCTTAACTTTGTTATTCTTTAGCGTTTTAAAGTGCATCTCATGTAAACATTCCTCGAAAGGGAAATGGCTATAAATCTTTAATACATTTCCAGTTGCTGTGAAGATATTTTGCAACAAAAGTATCACTGATAAATTATGTTAAAAATAAACAAACAAACCTGTTATTAAAAGGCTTGCCTCTTTTTCTAAAACATACTGTTCATAGTTGAGTTTGTTTGGAATTAAATAGCCATGCATTTTTAACGAAGAATGGATGAATATACCAATCACTTGAGAGTTATTGACATATCCATATCCATAGCATAGTGTCTTATTAAGCTATTCATGCTCTTCCTTAATAGGGTTTATATATTCAGTATTAATAATAGATGACCATTTTAAATTCATTCCTATTGTTAAATCCTATTTGTACTCCTGCAGGAACATTATTAAAACTGTTTGTGTAAAACTTATTTCTCCAGATGCAAATGTGTAAGAGTTACCATTCTTAAAAAAAAAAAAAATTCTATCTGACTAAAATTCCTAAATCACTATAAATAAATTATGCATTTGTTAACTGCCAGAAATGACTGTTTTTCTTGCATAGGTCTCCTTGAAGGTGGCCTCAGAAAAGTTACACTTATCATTATCCAGAGAATACATATTGCTTACTAATCTGCTAGAGAAGAGACATTACTCACCTTGCATGCTGATCTTTAGTGAAATGCTAATCGAATCTAACTTCCAGATCTGAGGTAATCTTTACTTTGCATAAATGAGCTGGAAAATTTACAGTTTGCACTAGGATGCAAGCAAAATAAGCATCAATGTCCGCTTGTATGTTTGATTTCCAGACACAGAGACCACAAAGGAGTAACCCTGAATCAGTTTGTCCATTAAGTTGTGGTAAAAACATCATTAACTGTTGAGTGATACATGTGTCTATTGTATGAAAACTTGGAAAATAAGAAATAGACCTTTTCAAACAATATTTTGCTAGTGAAACAAAATGCAAATAGGAAAAATTACTTCTCTGATGTAAATGTCTGATTAAACAGACCCCCAAACTCTTTGTATTTATCCTGTCAATATTAAAATGCATTTTCTGCAGCAACGTTTTCCAGGTTTGTGACTTCATGAACTAGAAACTGGAAGTAACCAGTGCTTGTCATGTTGGCCTATTTTATTTCTGATAAATCAAGACATAAAATAAAAACAAGTCCCAAGGAAAACAAAACTAGCAAAACCAAACAAAAACTCTCCATTCACCTTTTACTAAACAAATCCTTTTTGAGCACACATTTCATTCTGTGCAACCTTGACTAAAATAGTGGAGAAAAATTAAAAAAAAAAAATCCCTTTTGCCACAGTTAAAGACTTGTAGTGAGAGAAGCAGACACTGCCAAATACTCAATGGACTAAATATATATTGCAAAACATGATCTGTGGTATGCTGGGAAATTATGCCGTATTTTAATAGTCTATTATAGAAGGCTGTATTTCATTTCATGATCCAGAGAACGACTCTGAAGAAATAGCATTTAAGCTGAAGCCTATGGATAAAAAAAGTTAGTCAGGTATATTAGAGGGAAAGAATATTCCAGAATATGTGCACAGAGAATGGAAACAAGTTATTAAAACTTTATTATTTAAAAAAATGCTATTCTCTTATTCAAAAACTTTATACTTGGCTCGCAGACTCCAATTCAAACATAGCAGACGTAGTCTCTGCCTCCATGAAACATATCAGCTAGCGAGATAAAAGCAAGGAAAACCACTACTAAGAGTATGGGTCAATAATAGCCAGATTATGGGATGCCAAACCCAATCTACTGTGTAGGTCGCGGCATGGAAGAATCCTCAGAGGAAGTGACATACCCAGATAAATAACAGATTTAATTAAGAGGAAGAAAGACATATGTGGTACTTGTGATGAGGCTGGAAAAATAAACAGCATTTTTCCTTTTCAAGGGTCTCTCTAGACAAGTTTGTGATTTAAGACTGTAGGGCTTCAGCCGGAGAATGAAATGACTTGATTCTTTACCAACTAAGCTATCAGGGAAGCCCCTTATATTTTTGCATAAGAAAAACTTGTTTTACATAAGGACTCTATGTACAGGTGGAGACTAAATATCTTGAAAAGGAAAAATAAAAACATAAATACCGCAAAAAGCAGCTAAAATACTCTTCTAATTTTCTAAGTATTCAAGGATACTTGCTTGCTAGAAAGGATAACGGAGAAGATTGAATGAAACTTAGAGGATTCAAGAGAAGATTAGCAGGTAACAGTGACAAGAATTACTATATTTTTAGTGGTGGTTGTTGTCTAGTAGATAAGTCGTGTCTGATTCTTTGTGACCCCATGGACTGTAGAATGTCAGGCTTCCCTTTCCTTCACTATTGCCACTCAAATTCACTGAGTTGGTGATGCCCTCCTACCATCTCATCCTCTGTCACCCCCTTCTCCTCTTGCCCCCTAATCTTTCCCAGCATCAGGGTCTTTTCACATGAGTCAGTTCTTCCCATCAGGTAGAGGTCAAGTTAAACTGCTAGTATCTCATTGAAATATTTATTCTGTATTATATATCAAATGTTGTATTTATAGCAAAATATATTTTGTTATATATAATTTGTTTTATATATTATATATATACATACATACATATACATATATATACATACACACACACATATATATGTATATTATATATATAATATAAATATATACATATGAGGGAAAGTGCTGACAAAACTAGATAGTATATTAAAAAGCAGAGACATTACTTTGCTGACAAAGTCCTGTCCAATCAAGGCTATGGTTTTCCAGTAGTCAGGTATGGATGTTAGTTTTGCGCTACAAAGAAAACTGAGTGCTGAAGAATTGATTGCTTTTGAACTGTGATGTTGGAGAAGATTCTTGAGAGTCCCTTGGACTACAAGGAGATCCAACCAGTCCATCCTAAAGGAAATCAGTCCTGAATAATCATTGGAAGGACTGATGCTGAAGCTGAAACTCCAGTCCTTTGGCCAACTGATGGGAAGAACTGACTCATTAGAAAAGACCCTGATGCTGGGAGGGATTGAAGGCAGAAGGAGAAGGGGAAGGCAGAGGATGAGATGGTTGGATGGTATTACCACCTGGATGGACATGAGTTTGAGCAAGCTCCAGGAGTTGGTGATAGACAGAGAAGCTTGGCGTGCAACAGTCTATGGGGTCGTAAAGTTGGACGTGACTGAGAGACTGAACTGAACTGATATTTATTTTAAAAATATACAAATGTTGCATTTATCACCACAATGTGTATCTAAAAATTCAAAAATTTTAATTATTCAGTTTTTTCAATTTCTATGTTTTTAAATGCAATTAAATTAGTATGTGTTGAATTTCATAGTACGAAAGAAAACATGAATTTTTATATAATACCAAAACAGTTCTTGAAAATACCAGCTATTGAATTAACTGCATTTTCCCACTGAAAAACCCCAAAGAGTAATTTGCAGAATTTTTTTGGTAATAACTAGTATAAAACGGGTTTCCCTGGTGGCTCAGTGGTAACAAATCTATCTGCAATGCAGGAAATGTGGAAGACATAGATTTTCCTATCCTTGGGGTAGGAAAATCCCCCTGGAGTAGGAAATGGCAATGCGCTCCAGTATTCTTACTTGCAAAATTCCATGGACAAAGGAGCCTGGCAGGCAAGAGTCCATGGTGTCACAATGTGTCAGACACAGCAGCACACATGCATAGGTGAAATTATCATTATTTTTCTTTAAAGGAAATATATAAAATTCCAATTTAATTAATTTTTCCACTCCCCATTTATGCTAAAGTGATGTCAAAAAATAATGATCTCGTAAATTGCATTGTTTTTGACTCTCAACTTTGCATTTTCCCCATAATTTATACATGCTACTTGAGGTATTCATGTGGTTAATTTTTAACTTTGCAGGTGGAATACAAAATGTACTAAAAAGTTAATGCCTAGGAAAAATATATACACTATGGGTCCCTAATATCTTAATTTTAGCATTAAGACTGAGCTGTGGTCAACCAGCCTCACAGGTACTGCCCTGGTTCTAAGACATGAACTAACCCTTAAATGCATTCAGGAATGCATATAAGTATAGTTGAACTTACAAAACCCATCTCTCTCACTAGAATTCTTTTTGAGCCTTGATTTTTCTCATTACTTCCCACAAGAGACTAATCTTCAGATCTGAACTCTGGGGCAATAACATGGATGTTGATTCCTGGAGTTGATCTCTCTTTGCATTATGCCTGTTGATTCTATTCATTCTCAGAAACTGAGATTCTGGGAAGTATCATTTTGAATTCAAATAATACTATATCATTTCTTGTGTAGGGCAAGAATCTTGTAATAATAATCGTAATTCCTCCCAACCATCCCTTGTATCATTGCTATCATTCATTTCCTATATATATGTTTGTATATTTGCATGTTTTTACATAAATGTATGAGGATGCCAGAGGAGGCCTTACAAATAGCTGAGAAAAGAAGAGAAGGGAAAGGCAAATGAGAAAAGGAAAGGTAGACCCACCTTTCACCCTAATGCATAGTTCCATAGAATAGCGAGGAGAGGTAAGAAAGCCTTCCTCAGTGATCAATGCAAAGAAACAAAGGAAAACAATGGAATGGGAAAGACTAGAGATCTCTTCAAGCAAATTAGAGATACCAAGGGACCATTTCATGAAATTGGGCACAATAAATGACAGAAATGGTATGGACTTAACAGAAACAGAAAATATCAAGAAGATGGCAAGAATAACAGAAAATTGTACAAAAAAGAACTTCATGACCCAGAAAATCACAATAGTGTGATCAGTCACCTAGAGCCAGACATCTGGGAATGCAAAGTCAAGTGGGCCTTAGGAAGCATCACTACAAACAAAGCTAGTGGAGGTGATGGAATTCCAGTTGAGCTATTTCAAACCTTAAAAGATGATGCTGTGAAAGTGCTGCACTCAATATGCCAGCAAATTTGGAAAACTCATCAGAGGCCACAGGACTGGAAAAGGCCAGTTTTCATTCTAATCCCTAAGAAAGGCAGTACCAAAGAATGCTCAAACTACTGCACAATTGCACTCATTTCACATGCTAGCAAGGTGGTGTTCAAACTTCTCCAAGCCAGGCTACAACAGTACATGAACCGTGAACTTCCAGATGTTCAAGTTGGTTTCAGGAAAGGCAGAGGAACCAGAGATCAAATTGCCAACATCTGCTGGATCATCAAAAAAGCAAGAGAGTTACAGAAAAATATCTACTTCTGCTTTATTGACTATGCCAAAGCCTTTGACTGTGTGGATCACAATAAACTGTGGAAAATTCTGAAAGAGATGGGAATACCAGACCGCCTGACCTGCCCTTTGAGAAACCTGTATGCAGGTCAGGAAGCAACAGTTAGAACTGGACATGGAGCAACAGACTGGTTCCAAATCGGGAAAGGAGTACGTCAAGGCTGTATATTGTCACCCTGCTTATTTAACTTAGCGCAGAGTATATCATGAGAAACGCTGGGCTGGAGGAAGCACAAGCTGGAATCAAGATTGCTGGGAGAAATATCAATAACCTCAAATATGCAGATAGCACAAACCTTATGGCAGAAAGTGAAGAAGAACTGAAGAGCTTCTTGGTGAAAGTGAAAGAGGAGAGTAAAAATGTTGGCTTAAAGCTCAAGATTCAGAAAACTGAGATCATGGCATCTGGTCCTATCACTTCATGGCCAATAGATGGGGAAACAGAAACAGAGGCAGACTTTATTTTTTTGGACCCAAAATCACTGCAAATGGTGACTGCAGCCATGAAATTAAAAGACGCTTACTCCTTGGAAGGAAAGTTATGACTAACCTACATAACATATTAGCGGAGACATTACTGTCAACAAAAGTCTGTCTAGTCAAGGCTATGATTTTCCAGTGATCATTTATGGATGTGAGAGTTGGACTATAAAGAAAGCTGAGCCCAGAAAAATTGATGCTTTTGAACTGTGGCGTTGGAGAAGACTCTTGAGAGTCCCTTGGACTGCAAGGAGATCCAACCAGTCCATCCTAAAGGAGATCAGTCCTGGGTGTTCATTGGAAGGACAGGTGCTGAAGATGAAACTCCAATACTTTGCCCACCTGATGCAAAGAACTGACTTGTTTGAAATGACCCTGATGCTTGGAAAGATTGAAGGCGGGAGGAAACGGCGACGACAGTGATGGCATCATGAACTGGACATGAGTTTGAGGAAACTCTGGGAGTTGGTGATGGACAGGGAGGCCCAGTGTGCTACTGTATATGGGTTCGCAAAGAGTGAGACACAACTGAGTGACTGAACTGAACTGAATTGACATAAATATATAATACAATATGCACATTCTATAATTATGTCCATATGTAGATAATATAAATACATAGCAAAGATAATGGATACATTAGTATTATTGCTGTTTTGAACAAATATTATCTGTCAAATCTATTAAGAATAATAAAAATAGCAGCTTTAATTTTATTTTCACTTTTTCCTGATTGATACCCCTGCTCTTTCTTTATGCTATTCCAAGCTTCTAATAATTTCTTTTTTCACTATAGAACTTCTTTCAACACTTTCTACAAGGCGAGTCTAAGCCAAAAATTCCTTCAATTTTTGTCTGAGAAAGTCTTTATTTCTTCCTTACTTTTTAAGCAATTTTAACAGGCCACATCTACCTAAAATTCTAAATAGATTTTTCTTTCTCAACGTGTTCTTGCTTGATTCGTATGTGAGATGTTGGATATAATTCTTACCTTTGTTGCTCTAGAAGTAATGTGTGTTTGTGTTCCTTCCAACTTCTTTCAGGATTTTTTTTCTAATCTTTTTCTGCATTTTTGAAAATGGCACTCTGAAGTGTTTTTGTTGTTTTTTTGTTTTTTTTTGCATTTATCCTACTTGGTGATCTGTGGTTTGTTCTGTGACATTAATTTAAGGATATTCTCAGCCACTATTGTTTCAAATATTTCCTCTTTCCTTCCTTCCTTCTTTCCTTTTTACCTTCCTTCTTTCCTTTCCATCTGTCTTTTTGTTCTGATATTCTTGCTTATAGGTATGTTATTAATGTCACTACATCATTTGTAGTTGCCCCACCCTCCTTACAACAAATAAAGCTAGGAGAGGTGTTGGAACTCCAGCTGACCTATTTCAAGTCCTAAAAGATGATTCTGGTAAAGTGCTGCACTCAACATGCCAGCAATTTTTGAAAGCTCAGCAGTGGTCACAGGACTGGAAAACGTCACTTTTCATTCTAATCCCAAAGAAAGGCAAAGCCAAAGAATATTCAAATTACCTCACAGTCACACTCATTTTACATGCTCATAAGGTAATGTTCAAAATCGTTCAAGCTAGGCTTCAACAGTACATGAAGAAAAGGCAGAGGAATCAGAAATCAAATTGCCAACATCCGCTGGAACATAGGAACAGCAAGCAAAATCCAGAAAAACATCTACTTCTGCTTCTTTGATATGCTGAAGTCTTTGACTGTGTGGATCACAACAAACTGTGGAAAATTCTTAAAGAGATGGAAATACCAGACCACCTTACCTGCCTCCTGAGAAACCAGTATGGAAGGCAAGAAGCAACAATTAAAACCAGACATGGAACAACAGACTGGTCAAAACTGTGAAAGGAGTATGTCAAGGCTGTATATTATCACCTTGCTTATTTTTAAGTTATATGCAGATTACATCATGTGAAATGCCAGGCTGAAGGACTCACAAGGTGGAATCAAGATTGCCAGGAGAAATATCAACAACCTCAGATATGCAGATGACACCACCCTTATGGAAGAAAATGAAAATGAACTAAAGAGGCACTTAATGAAGGTAAAAGAGGACAGTGAAAAAGCTGGCTTAAAACTCAACATTCAGAAAACAAAGATTATGGTATCAGGTCCCATCACTTCATGACAAATAGATGGGGAAAAAATGGAAAGTGACAGATTCTATTTTCTTCAGTATTGTGACTGCAGACATGAAATTAAAGACCGTTGTGGTATTTTTCAGAGAACTAGAACAAATAATTTCACAATTTGTATGGAAATACAAAAAACCTCGAATAGCCAAAGCAATCTTGAGAAAGAGGAATGGGACTGGAGGAATCAACCTGCCTGACTTCAGACTCTACTACAAAGCCACAGTCATCAAGACAGTATGGTACTGGCACAAAGAAAGAAATATAGATCAATGGAACAGAATAGAAAGCCCAGAGATAAATCCATGTACCTATGGACACCTTATCTTCGACAAAGGAGGCAAGGATATACAATGGAAAAAAGACAACCTCTTTAACAAGTGGTACTGGGAAAACTGGTCAACCACTTGTAAAAGAATGAAACTAGAACACCTTCTAACACCATACACAAAAATAAACTCAAAATGGATTAAAGATCTAAATGTAAGACCAGAAACTATAAAACTCCTAGAGGAGAACATAGGCAAAACACTGTCCGACATAAACCACAGCAGAATCCTCTATGACCCACCTCCCAGAATATTGGAAATAAAAGCAAAACTAAACAAATGGGACCTAATGAAACTTAAAAGCTTTTGCACTACAAAGGAAACTATAAGTAAGGTGAAAAGACAGCCCTCAGACTGGGAGAAAATAATAGCAAATGAAGAAACAGACAAAGGATTAATCTCAAAAATATACAAGCAACTCTTGAAGCTCAATTCCAGAAAAATAAATGACCCAATCAAAAAATGGGCCAAAGAACTAAACAGACATTTCTCCAAAGAAGACATACAGATGACTAACAAACACATGAAAAGATGCTCAACATCACTCATTATTAGAGAAATGCAAATCAAAACCACAACGAGGTACCATTACACCCCAGTCAGGATGGCTGCTATCCAAAAGTCTACAAGCAATAAATGCTGGAGAGGGTGTGGAGAAAAGGGAACCCTCTTACACTGTTGGTGGGAATGCAAACTAGTACAGCCACTATGAGAACAGTGTGGAGATTTCTTAAAAAACTGGAAATAGAACTGCCATATGACCCAGCAATCCCACTCCTGGGCATACACACCGAGGAAACTAGATCTGAAAGAGACACATGCATCCCAATGTTCATAGCAGCACTGTTTATAATTGCCAGGACATGGAAGAAACCTAGATGCCCATCAGCAGAAGAATGGATAAGGAAGCTATGGTACATATACACCATGGAATATTACTCAGCCATTAAAAAGAATTCATTTGAACCGGTTCTAATGAGATGGATGAAACTGGAGCCCATTATACAGAGTGAAGTAAGCCAGAAAGATAAACACCAATACAGTATACTAACACATATATATGGAAGTTAAAAAGGTGGTAACAGTAACCCTATATGCAAAACAGAAAAAGAGACACAGATGTCCAGAACAGACTTTTGGCCTCTGTGGGAGAAGGCAAGGGTGGGATATTCTGAGAGAATAGCGTTGAAACAAGTATACTATCAAGGGTGAAACAGATCACCCACCCAGGTTGGATGCATGAGACAAATGCTCGGGGCTGGTGCACTGGGAAGACCCAGAGGGATGGGATGGGGAGGGAGGCGGGAGGGGAGATCAGGATGGGGAACACATGCAAATCCATGGTTGATTCATGTCAATGTATGGCAAAAACCACTACAATATTGTAAAGTAATTAGCCTCCAACCAATAAAAATAAATGAAAAAATAAAGACCGTTGCACCTTGAAAGAAAACCTGTGACAAACTGCCTAGCATATTAAAAATCAGTGACATCACTTTGCCGACAAAGATCTGTATTGTCAAACTTTGGTTTTTCCAGTAGTTATGTATGACTGTTAGAATTGGACCATAAAGAAGTCTGAGAACTGAAGAAAAATACGTTTGAAATGTGGTGCTGTAGAAGACCCTTATGAGTCCCTTGGACAGCATGGGGATCAAGCCAGTCACTCCTAAAGGAAACCAATGCTGCATATTCACTGGAAGGACTGATGTTGAAGCTGAAGCTCTAACACTGGAAAAGGCCTTGATGCTAGGAAAGGTTGAGGGTAGGCGAATAAGGGGGTGACAGGATGAGATGGTGATGGAAACACCGACTCAAAGGACATGAGTTGAGGAAACTCCAGGAGATAGTGAGAGACCGGGGAGCCTGGCATGCTGCAGTCCATGAAGTTGCAACGAGTTGAACATGACTCAGTGACTAAACAATAGCAGCAAAAACACCAACCTTGGATATTCTTCTCTATGCTTTGTTTTGTTTTGTTTTCATTCTTTTTTGTCTTTGCTTTTTGGCTTTTGATTATTCTATTGATATATCATCTATCTCAGAGACATTCCTCAGCTGTATCCAGTCTACTAATAAGGTCATCAAATGCACTTCTTTTCTAATATTTTTTTAAATTTATTTTTTGGTCTTAGGATTTCTATCTTTCTATTTATACCACCCATTTGTTCTTGCATAATGTCCATTTTTCCATTAGAGCCCTTATCATATCTATCATAGTTGTGTGATCATTCTAATATCCTTGCCTTCTCTGGTTCTGATCATTGCTTTTTCCCTTCAAATTGTGCTTTGGTCTTATTGCTTTTTTTTTTTTTTTTGGTATGCCTCATAAGTTTTCCTGATAGCCAGACTTGATGTCCCAGGTAAAAGGAGCTGCTGTGAGTAGGCCTTAGTAACTTGATGTCTGGCTGTGTGGGCAGAGGCAGAGTTCTACAGCCCCCTGATAGGGTCTCAGTCTTTTAGTGAGCCTATGCCACTGAATCACAACTGTTTCTCAGTTTTTTTCTCTCCCTTTAGGTGGGACAAAATGACTGAAGTGAACTGGAGATGGGAATTTTCATTTCCTGGGTCAATTTGACTCACAATGCCCCAGTAGTTTGAGTTCTAGTTAACTAGTTTCCCCAGAGAGCAGGCCTTGTTTTTTCTGTTTTTTAATGTTCCAGTGTAGTGCAAAATGGTTACTGTTCTCCTTCCATTGCTGGAAACACAAAGGGATTTTTCTCCAGTATTTATTATTGGAACTTGCATGAGCTCCTAGAGGTAAACCACACAATATTGTGCCCTATACCCCCACGAATGGATCTCTTTGGAGTTTTAAACTCTCAGAGTTGATCAGCCTGGGCCTCCAGTACATTATCAATTAGAGGTTAGATTTTCCTACACTGACATTGGCTGTCAAGGTGCTTTTCACTGCATTGATTCTGCTGTTCTAGAAAATTACAGCCCCCTCTATTTGCCTGTCTGTCTCTCCAGTCACAGAGATTTTTCCTGTATCCTTCACTTTCTTTGGAATCCAAGAAGAGTTGTTTATTTTTTCAGTCTATTTAGCTTTTCACTTGGTATTAGAATGCAGTGGCAATTCCAAAACTTGTTATATATGGAATCAGAAGCTTTCAAAGCTACTAAATATGGAAGGTCATCTTTTATAGGACTCCCTGTCTTTACCATTATCTTCTCGATTTTGGAATTAGATCTCTTGAATATTGATGATATCCATAATTACTCTTAAGTTTTTCATGTCCCTTGTCCTCTGTGAGAGCTTTTTTATGAAATAAATGAAGTTTGAGCTAGGTTAGATATAATACATGTCTAATTCCAGATTTTAAAAACATTATTTTAAATTCATGTATTATAGGTTTCATTCAGTTTCTGAATAAATAGCATTTATCTATTTTTAGATTATATGCATCTGGAAATCAGCATACACAGAACTATATCTCAAACCGAATTAGGTCAAGGATGTTTATTTTATTTAATTGGTAAGTAATACACATGAAAAAATTCCAAACTGTATCAACATTTTCTTAAAATATGTTTTCCCAGTTATCACGAAGTGGGGAAGAGGTCATTATCCTGTAATTTAATATAATTCCTATAAAATATCTACCTCCCCCCAAAATACAAGAATGTTTTCTATTATTAGTTTTACTCTTGTGTTTTTAGAATGCCTAAAAATAATCATTATTTTGCTCTTATAAAATATTTGCTTGCATTATTTTCTTTTTTCAGTCGTTAAGCAGTAAGTATATTACTTTGTACATTTTTTTTTTCCAGATGAAAGGAAAAGGATTCACTAGTTCCCAACCAATCTGAGGTCCCAGATTTATTGTCTGAGGCTGACAAGTGTAAGTCCCCTAATTTATGGTGCTGTTTGCAAGTTTTATGCAGCCTACTTGGTTTCAGCCTTTCCTGTACACTGACATTTGGTTTCCTATCACTTCTTATTCTACATATGTCAGTCAGAGAACTCCATTAACACCAGGGGAGTTCTTAATTACTTTTGTGTTAGCATGGGTGATTTGCCTTACACATTATTTTTTATCTGATAAAGTGTTCCCTTGTCCAATTTTTGAAGATTTTGTTTAATCAGATCCCTGAGCTAATGAATACCATGTTTAAAGCTATTTAAAAGTCTTAAATACTTAATGATAGTATGGAATAAGTGGAAAATTTGCTGAATTTTTGTTTATATTTTAAAAATAACAGCTTTTAAAATAATGAGTTTAACCAAATTTACTTTGCAAACAAATTACTTTGGACTATAAATTCAAAACTATTTTTAAATGGAGTGAAGCTTTCCTTAAATAGAGTCTATAGCAGATTGTTACTAAAGGATGTGTTGTTGGTAATTGATGATCAAAACTTTAGAAGAAAATTCTTTGTCAATTCAAAAAGATAACCAAAGAACATGTCTGGGTATTTTCCCTCTTTTGCATCTCTACTTTGTCACAAGGCTAAAAAATCCACTTGATAGTACATGGGAAGAAAATTGAATTTAAAAGTGAAAAGCATTTATTCCTACGGTTTTGTCTCTCTATTTGTAGCGTAAACCTTGTATACCTTACACTGTCATATTTATTCATGGGAAATAATGTTCAGCTTTCTCAAAAATGAATTCTATTAGTGAATTTACAGCCCAGAAGATAATGGGTTTCTAAGGCACTATAAGAAATGTTTCCTAAGTCACAAATATCCTCACTCTTTGCATGGGAATATAAAACTTGGAATAATCTCATGATAAAGAAAAGAGGAGGGAAAGACTATAGTAATTGAAGACACATCCTTTTAGTTTACTGTAGAGGCATTTTCCTGGAGGAGGAAATGGCAAACCACTCCAGTATCTTTGCCTGGAGAATTCCATGGACAGAGGAGCCTGGTGGGCTCCATGGGGTCGCAGAGAGTCGGAGATGACTGAATGACTAACACACACACACAGAGGCACTGTATTCAGTACATACCCCTGATACACTTCTCCTTACCCATCCTAAAGCTCCGCCCCTACAGCCAAAGCACCCTTGATTCTATTCTCACGCATCTGCCACGTGCATGGTGCCGGCTGTTCCGCAACAGCATAGCTCCAACACCTGGCCTTCCTCCACTTGTAGTGTTCATCGAGCACATGTGTAGGAGTTTTATGTTTGCAATCTGTTCCTCATGTGACTCCTCAATTCTTTGTGAAGTTGTAACGTGTAGGGGGTTAAGAATAGAACTAGAGAGATCAGTAGGCTTTACATACAGCCTAGCTAGATGCCTGCCAACATGGTGTGATCTGAGATCTGCTTGCAAGCTAGCACAGCCTGAAATATGCCTTAATCAATCCAAAATGATGCTGGAATGTGCCAGAAGAGTAGAAATCCAATTCTTATATCTAAATATTTCAGTTTCCCAAAAGGTAAGTTGAGGAAAAAGAATTATGTAATTATTTCTACCATGGTAGAAAGAATTATATATGCCATCTATTATAGTAGGTATAAAATAAATGGAGATACTGTGATTTTGAGCATAATGAAACAACAGTCTCAGAAAATGATGAATAAGAAGCAGTAGCATCTGTAAAAGAAAAACTAATATACAACATCAAGTAATGTTTTAGTCTTGTGGTAAAGAATTTGCATACCAATGCAGGAAATGTGGGTTCGATCCTTGGGTGGAGAAGATCCCCTGCAGGAGGAAATAGCAACCCACTCCAGTATTTCTTGCCTGGGAGATGCCATGGACAGAGGAGCCTGGAGGGTTACAGTCCATGGGGTCGGAAAGAGTAGGGCACAACTTAGAAACCAAACAAAAACAGTAATTCTTGATTCCAGTCTTATCTCTGCATGCAAATATTTTATATATACACACACACACACACATACATACACACACACACAGACACACATATATCTGGGCTTCCCCAGTAGCTCAGTGGTAAAGAATTTACCTCAATGCGAGTCATAGCAGGAACTATGGGTTCGATCCTGGCATTGGGAAGGAAATGGCAACCCACTCGAGTATTCTTGCCTGGGAAAGCCCATGAACAGAGGAGCCTGGAGGGCTACAGTCCATGGGGTTGCAAAAGAGTTGGACATGACTTAGTAAGTAAACAACAAAAAAAAAATGTCATATCTGCATAATTTAAAACAGTTTTTGAGATAACACATAATAAAGGCACACATAATTAATTATGGATTTATTATTTTCATAAGAGAGTAGTTATTTATTTGACAAACATTCTTGTCTGTCATTTTGTTCCCAGGGATTGATTTAGGGGCTAGTACATAATGCATTATCTGTTTAATAAACTATAAAACCTATTTGTATACATAGTATATATTGGTGAATGATTTGCTTTAAAAATGGTACCCTTTACCACACCAGAGAAATAAAAGTCTGTGGTCTTACTGACTGGGCTTCCCCTGTGGTTAGCAGAAAAGAATTCATCTACAATGCAAGAGACACAGGAGATTCCTGGGTGGGGAGGATCCCCTAAAGAAGAGATGGCAACCCACTCCAGTATTCTTGCCTGGAGAATCCCATGGGTAGAAGAACCTGGTGGGCTATAGTCCATGGGGTCCCAAAGAGTTGGATACAACTAAATCAACTGAGAATGCACTCACTGGTTAGTGATAACTTTAAAATATAACTGTGGGTCTCCACAGGAAATACACTTAAGTTAATTTAATTTAATTTTATTTTCCATTTATTTTTATTAGTTGGAGGCTAATTACTTTACAATATTGTAGTGGTTTTTGCCATACATTGACATGAATTAGCCATGGATTTACATGTTAATTTTAAGAGAGGATCCTGGGTTGAATTTTATTTCTCAGAATGATATGCTGAGGTTGTAGTCCCAGATACTTGTGAATGCAACCTGGAAATAAGATCTTTGCAGGTGTAGTCGTCAGGCATGAGTCATGTTCGATTAGTGAGTATGTGTGTGTGTTCAGTCATGTTCAACTCTTTAAGACCCCGTGAACTGTAGCCCATCAGGCTTCTCTCTCCATGGAACTTTCAAGGCAAGAATACTCGAGTGGGTTGCCATTTCCTCCTCCAGGGGATCTTCCTGACCCAGGGATCGAACCTGCATCTCCCACGTCTCAGGCATTGGCAGACAGATTCTTTGCCACTTGCACCACTGGTGAGGGTGGGCCCTAAATCCATTGATCAATTAATAAGAGAGAGGAAAAGGAAATTCACATACTGAAAGGAGAGATGCACAGATACCTAGGAGAGTGAAAGTGTTAGTCACTCAGCTGTGCCAGACTCTTGTGACCCCATGAACTGTAGCCCATCAGGATTCTCCCTCCATGGGATTTTCCAGGCAAGAATACTAGAGTGGGTAGCCATTTCCTTCTCCAATGACAGTGCTAGAAACAAGAATTATGCTGCCAGAAACCCCGGATACCAAGGATTGCCAGTTACCTTGAGACAACAGGAGGAGGCGAGGAAGAATTTTTCTCCTGACCCTTCAGAGGGAGACTGGCCCCGCCGACATCTTAATTTTAGTCTTCTAACCTCCATATTCTCCTGTTCTAAGTCACTCAGTCTGCGGTACTTTGTTGTGGCAGTTATAGGGAGTATAGAGAGTAAAAGGGATTCTACAAAGTGTGTTCAAGAACAAAGATGAAGATTGGGTTCACAGCAAGAAAAATCATTGAAATATTAATAGATTTTTATAGACTGGACTACTGGCTTTTATGATCATTCAGGATAATCTGGGAACTTACCTTCTTCAGCCTATCATTTCACAACTACCTTTCCTGCAATTTACCCTTATCTGAACACACACAATATCTTTATATGTGCTCATAATTCTGCTGGAAATGATAATCCTTTCATCTCTTTCTGATTAAATAATAACTATTATCTACAACCCATTTCAACAGCAAATTGCCCCATCACAAGTGTATTATCAGTATGCCACTGTTTCCTTTTTTATAGCAAGTAAACAAGTGTTTCCTGATTGTATTATGGTTGTCAGTATAAAAATACACTGCTTCATTATTTTTTGAGAACAGCAATAACATCTTACTGATCTTTGAATCCTGAACTACCCTGATAATAGGACTTTGATAGTATTTGTAATCAAGTAATTAATTGAATAGATAGATAAAATATGTGATACAAAGAAAATGTTTCTCTAGGAGATTATTTTTCTAAGAGAGTATCAAAAAAATGGAATCTTAAATCTTTAAAAAATAAAATAAACTGAAAATGACCATTAAAGAATAAGGCCAAGAAAGAATTTGATTGAAAATATGGGAAACAGTTAATAAAAGATGTATATGAATGCAGCAAAAGCACATTTTATCTGAAGCAGGCAAGGCAGAGAACAAAATTTACATTTCTTGTTAGTGCCTATTATGCCCATGTATAGATGCCCAAGGCCTGGGGTTGACCTTCATGATGTCAGTAGATGAAACATCTGAGAGATGCATTTTTTGACAAGTTATATAATCAACACTCCTCCCAAAATATTTATGTATCTCCTTTCTTCTTTTATTCACTTAGGATATGAAGAGGAGTGTCATTGCTTCAGAACTGGGCTCTTTCAATAAGCAAGGCATTTTTATTATAGACATCAGCTGCAGTACATATTTGGTAAATCTTAATAACATCCTCTTACACCTACACAATAAATTACTAGTAAAAACTGCTTTGGCTGTGACATTTTCACTATTTGTATTATCATCAACTCTTACGTAAGCACATATTCAAATTTTGAAAAGAAACACTTTCACAAACATTATGACATTTGATTGAATTGAGTAACTTAATGCCTGATTAAAATATTTTCTAATGTCAGATTTCTCTTCAAAAAGTATTAGGCATATTTATAATTCTAACTAGCACCCTTCCCTCAAGATGGCTAATATACTATTTCTGTATACTGATTTTCTGTAACTTTCACTCTCTTTTTCTCTGTTTCCCACAATTAGTGACTGAAATTTTCAAGTTAAAACTTTAATTTCCTCACACTCAAGGTCTCTCAGTGTGCAGTATTCATAACCTATAAAGAGATGAGCATAACATTTTATAGTCAAATTTGAGTATATTTTTTATAAAAATATTTAAAAATCACTCATGTATTCTTATTCACTGTATTATTTGTTTTACATTATCCAGCATGCTACAGGAGATCAGTGGATACATAACTCCAGAAAGAATGAAGGGATAGAGACAAAGCAAAAACAAACCCAGTTGTGGATGGGACTGGTGATAGAAGCAAGGTCCGATGCTGTAAAGAGCAATATTGCATAGGCACCTGGAATGTTTGGTCCATGAATCAAGGCAAATTGGAAGTAGTCAAATAGGAGATAGCAAGAGTGAACATCGACATTCTAGGAATCAGTGAGCTAAGATGGACTGAAATAGGTGAATTTAACTCAGATGACCATTATATCTACTACTTTGGGCAGGAATCCCTTAGAAGAAATGGAGTAGTCATCATAGTCAACAAAAGAATCTGAAATGCAGTACTTGGATGCATCTCAAAAACGACAGATTGTTCACTTCCAAGGCAAACCACTCAACATCATGGTATTCAAGGTCTATACCCTAACCAGTAATGCTGAAGAAGCTAAACTGAAATGGTTCTATGAAGATCTACAAGACCTTCTAGAACTAACACCCAAAAAAATATGTCCTTTTTTTTTTTTTTTTTTTTTTTTATAGGAGACTGGAATGTGAAAGGAGGAAGTCAAGGAACACCTGGAGTAACAGGCAAATTTGGCCTTGGAGTATGGAATGAAGCAGGGCAAAGGCTAATAGAGTTCTGCCAAGAGGACACACTGGTCATAGCAAACACCCTCTTCCAACAACACAAGAGAAGACTGTACACATGGACATCACCAGATGGTCAACACGAAAATCAGATTGATTATATTCTTTGCAGCCAAAGACGGAGAAGCTCTATACAGTCAGCAGAAACAAGACCAGGACCTGACTGTGGCTCAGAACATGAACTGCTTATTGCCAAATTCAGACTATAATTGTAGAAAGTGGGAAAAACCACTAGACCATTCAGGGAAGACCTAAATCAAAGCCATTATGACTATACAGTGGAAGTGAGAAACAGATTTAAGGGACTAGATCTGATAGAGAGTACCCAATAAACTATGGATGAAGGTTCATGACAATGTATAGGAGACAGGAATCTAGACCATCCCCAATAAAAAGAAATGCAAAACAGCAAAATGGCTGTCTGAGGAGGCCTTACAAATTGCTGTGAAAAGAAGAGAAACAAAAATCAAAGGAGAAAAGGAAAGATATACCCATTTGAATACAGAGTTCCAAAGAATACCAAGGAGAGATAAGAAAGCCTCCCTCAGGGATCAATGCAAAGAAATAGAGGAAAACAACAGAATGGGAAGGACTAGAGATCTCTTCAAGAAAATTAGAGATACCAAGGGAATATTTCATGCAAATATGGGCTCAATAAAGGACAGAAATGGTATGGACCTAACAGAAACAGAAGATATTAAGAAGAGGTGGCAAGAATACACAGAAGAACTGTACAAAAAAGATGTTCATGACCCAAATAATAACAATGGTGTGATCATTCACCTAGAGCCAGACATCCTGGAATGTGAAGTCAAGTGGGCCTTAGGAAACATCACTATGAACAGAGCTAGTTGAGGTGATGGAATTCCAGTTGAGCTATTTCAAATCATAAAAGATGCTGCTGTGAAAGTGCTGCTCTCAATATGCCAGCAAATTTGTAAAATTCAGCAGTGGCCACAGGACTGGAAAAGGTACGTTTTGTTCGAATCCCAAAGAAAGGCAATGCCAAAGAATGCTCAAACTACCGCACAATTGCACTCATCTCACATGCTAGTAAACCAATGTTTAAAATTCTCCAAGCCAGGCTTCAGCAATACGTGAACCGTGAACTTCCAGATGTTCAAGCTGGCATTAGAAAAGGCAGAGGAATCAGAGATCAAATTGCCAACATCTGCTGGGTCATCAAAAAAGCAAGAGGGTTCTGGAAAAACACCTGTTTCTGCTTTATTCACTATGCCAAAGCCTTTGACTGTGTGGATTGCAATAAAGTGTGGAAAATTCTTAAAGAGATGGGCATACCAGACCCCCTGACCTGCCTCTTGAGAAACCTCTTTGCATGTCAGGAAGTAACAGTTAGAACTGGACATGGAACAAGAGACTGGTTCCAAATAGTAAAAGGAGTACATCAAGGCTGTATATTGTCACCCTGCTTATTTAACTTATATGCACAGTACATCATGAGAAACACTGGGCTGGATGAAGCACAAGCTGGAATCAAGATTGCCAGGAGAAATATCACTAACCTCAGATATGCAGATGGCACCACCCTTATGGCCGAAAGTGAAGAAGAGCTAAAGAGTCTCTTGATGAAAGTGAAAGAGGAGAGTGAAAAAGTTGGCTTAAACCTCAACATTCAGAAAACTAAGACCATGGCATCTGATCCCATCACTTCATGGCAAATAGATGGGAAAACAGTGGAAACAGTACCTGACTTTATTTTTCTGGGTTCCAAAATCACTGGAGATGCACTTACTCCTTGGAAGGAAAGTTATGACCAACTTAGATAGCATATTAAAAATCAGACATCACTTTGTCAACAAATGTCCCTCTAGTCAAGGCTATGGTTTTTCCAGTGGTCATGTGTGGATGTGAGAGTGGGACTATAAAGCTGAGCACAGAAGAATTGATGCTTTTGAACTGTGGTGTTGGAGAGGACTCTTGAGAGTCCCTTGGACTGCAAGGGGATCCAACTAGTCCATCCTAAAGGAGATCAGTTCTGGGTGTTCATTGGAGGGACTGATGTTGAAGCTGAAATTCCAATATTTTGGCCACCTGATGTGAAGAGTTGATTCATTTGAAAAGACCCTGATGCTGGGAAAGATTGAGGGCAGGAGGAGAAGGGGACGATAGAGGATGAGATAGTTGGATGGCATCACCGACTCAATGGACATGGGTTTGGGTGAACTCCAGCAGTTGGTGATGGACAGGGAGGCCTGGTGTGCTACAGTTCACGGGGTCACAAAGAGTCGGACATGACTGAGTGACTGAACTGAACTGAACTGAACCCATTATTTGTATTTTGGAGAAAAAATTTCAATGTCTTTAAACCAAAGATAAAAATGTAAATAACTGAGATCACTGTAATTCTAAGTGTCATAGAAGCTAACTGGATAGACAGTCCATGAAAACTTAGTAATTCAAGTCTCCTTGGGTTCCACTCCATTTCCCTATCAGATCTGACTTCTATCTCAAATGTTGTTGTTTTTGCCTTTTTTTTTTTTTGTCATTTTTTTTTTGAGTCTGCATATTTCATTTCAGTGATTTAAAGTAAAAATTACTGAAAGTCATAACCAATTACAAAAATCACTAATATTTTTAGTTGTTCAGCAACTTTTAATAGTCTTAGTGCAATATATCTCTTAAACCAATGTTTTTCAACTGGAGGTGGTTTTGCCTTGAGGAGACATTTGACAGGGTCTGGAGACATTATTGTTTGTCAATACAAGTGTTGTGCTCTTGAAATCTAACAGAAGCCAGGGATGCTATTAAGCATTCTACAATGCACAGACCCCTGCAAGAAAGAATTGTCTGGTCCAAAATGTCAGTGGGATCAATATTGAGAAACTATTACCTATTCTTTTCACAATTCCTATGCGACATAAGGTGATGGTGATGTTAACAACTTGCCAGCATCACAAAGAAAGTAAATTATTGAACTAGGACTTAACCTAGGCAAACTCAAGCAGTTTGGCAAAATGTCCTGGTTGCATCAACTGCTGTGCTGTCTCATTGATGTTATCATAGACAACTTAAGGAATGACTCTCAATGACATTTAACTCCTTGTATTCACTCCATTGTTAACACTCTCAATTTAGGTGTGATATGGCCTCAGGAACTTGTTTATAGAGTAGAATGAAGGAAAAATATTGGAAGGTCATCTCTAGTGTTAGGTTATTAAAGACTGAGTTCTCATTGTGGTTTTGATTTTTATTTCCTGGATAGTTAGTGATACTTAGTACCTTTTCATACACTTGTTAGCCATTTCTATGTCTTCTTTGGAAAATTGTCTACTTGAGTCCACAGCCTATGTTTCAATCAGGTTAATACATTTTTTGCTATTTAGTTATAGGAATTCTGTATATATTTTGAAGATTAACATCTTATTTTATATGTAGTTTTCAAATATTGTTTCTCCTGCTCCCTTTTCACTGGCAATTGTTTGTTTTTTTTATTTGATGTGTAGAATCTTTTTTCTTTTATGTAGTCTCACTTATTTGCTTTTCTTATTGTTGTCTTCATTTTTGCTGTCACATCATGAAATCATTGCCAAATTTAGAGAGAGAGACAATTACTGTACAATATTTCTTATATGTGCAATCTAAATATGACACAAATGAGCTTATATGCAAAACAGAAACAAACTTACAGACACAGAGAGCAAATTTGTGAATGCTCACAGGAGCAGAGGGGAGAGTGATAAATTGGGAATTTTGGATTAGCATATGTAAACTATTATATATAGAGTGACTAAAAAACAAGGATCTATTGTATAGCACAAAGAACTATATTCAAGATCCTGTAATATCATAGTGGAGAAGAATATGAATTAGAATACATATATATATATATATATATACTTGAATCACTTTGCTCTACACAAGAAACTAACATATTGTAAGCCAACTGTGATTTTAAAAAAACAATTTTTTTAAATTAGAAAATGAATTCATAGCCAAACCAATGTTATGAAGTTTCTCCTTTATGTTTTCTTCTAGTAGTTTTATAGCTGTTTCAAGTCTTTTCTATTTTGAGTTAAATTTTGTGTATGGTAGTGTAAGGTAAAAGTCTGGTTTCCTTCCTCTGTTTGTGGATTTCCAGCTTTCCTAGAACAAATTGGTTGAAGAAGTTATCCTTTCCCTGTTGTGTATTCTTGGCACCATGTAACAGATCAATTGCTCCTATATTAAGGAACTTAATTCTCGGCTATCTATTCTGTCCTATTGATCGGTATATCTGTGTTTATGTCAATACCTGTATATATCTATATATCTGTCATACTGTTTTGCTGGTTACTGTAATTTTGTAATACAGTTTGAACTCAGGAAGAGTGATGCCCCTAGATTTGTCCTTCTAAGTATTAATTTAGTTATCCATGTCTTTTGTGGTTTTATATGAATGATAGAATTATTTTTTTCTCTTTCTGAAAAAAAAAAATGCTATGAGGATTTTTTTGTTGTTATTGTTGTTCATTCACTAAGCCATGTCTGATTCTGCAACCCCATGAACTACAAGGATTGTATTGATCCATGTATCACTTTGTGTAAGCGTATTTTAACAGTATTAAGTCTCTCAATCTATGATGATGAGATGCCTTTCCTTTGCTTTGTATCTTCTATAAGTATTTCATCATTTTTTCATAGTTTTTGGTACACAAATCTTTCATCTTCTTAAAAACAGAACTACCGTCTGCTCAGTTCAGTTCAGTCACTCAGTACTGTCTGACTCTTTGTGACCCCATGTACTGAAACATGTCAGGCTTCCCTGTCTATCACCCACACCTGAAGCTTGCTCAAACTCATGTCCATCAAGCTGGTGATGCTATTCAACCATCTCATCCTTTCTTGTCCCTTTCTCCTCCTGCCTTCCATCTTTCCTAGAATCAGGGTCTTTTCCAATGAGTCAGTACTTTGCATTAGGTGTCCAAAGTATTGGAGCTTCAGCTTCAGCATCAGAGCTTCCGATGAATATTCAGGACTGATTTCCTTTAGGATTGACTAATGAACTACTGTGTAATCCAGCAAATCTGCTTCTTTGTATTTACACAGAAAAAAAAAGAAAGAAAGAAAGAAAGAAAGAAATCAGACTTTCAAAGAGATGTTTGCAAGCTCAATGAACTTGCATGTTCATTGCAGCACTATCTATACTAGCCAAGTTATAGAAATAACATCAATATCTATCAATGGATAAATAGATAAAGAAAATGTGGTATGCATATACCATGGAACATCATTCAGCCTTAAAAAAGAAGAGAATTTTGCAATTATGCAACAACATGGATGAGACTTGAAGATATAAATGTAAGTGAAAGGAATCAATCACAGAAAGACAAGGACTTCATGATTGAACTTCTATGAGGTAACTAAAATTGTTAAATTCACAGAATCAGTGAGCAAGATGTTCATTGCCAGGGACTGGTGGGAGGGTGTAGTATATACTTACTAGTAAACTGGCTTAAAGTTTTAGTTAAACATAATGACAAAACCTTGGGTATCCAGTGTGCAATATTGCACTTAAGGTCAACTTAATGTACTGTACACTTAAAAGTGTGTTAAAAGGTTATATTTCACATTGTGCCCTTACTGAGGAAAAATAAGATTTTAAAAATAAAACATCTTTTTTTTATTAAAAAATGACTGTGCCATAACTGGCCAGTACACACAGTCTCTGATTTTTCCTTTTTTTTTAATTAAAGTATAGTTGATTTACCTCATTACATTAATTTCAGATGTACAACACAGTGATTCAAAAATTTTAATAGATTCTACTCCTCTGAAAGCTATTACAAAATACTGGCTATGTTTACTGGGCTGCACAACATAGCCTTGTAACTTACTTATTTTACACATAATAGCTTGTGTCTGTTAACCCCCATGCCTGTCTTGCTCCATTCCATTCTCTCTCTCTCCCTCCCCTTGTTGGTAAACATTAGCTTGATTTCCATATCTGTCAGTCTTTTTTTTTTTTTTTTTTCTGTTCTGCCATATTCATTTGTTTGTTTTATTTAATAAGTGAATTTGCTGAAAATTTATCTTTGAAAAATGTTCACAAGACATACCTCTTTTAAAGAAAGAAAATATACTATAATCTATATAGAGTACCTTTAAACTGCTATCTGCACATGATTGGCATAAATAAATAAATGAAGCAAAATAGTTCAGTGGATAATGTAATATTATCATTGACAGTGTAACTGTCACAGCTACTACAACATTAATGGATACACAAGTCATCATTTAAATGTATCATGTCAGTTACAATGACTGATTATCAAAAGCTTTATTGAGACTTTGTTATTGTCATAAGTGCTGATGTAAATTAATTAATAACTAATAAATATTGTAACCTTTCAATCACCAAAATATGTAACCTGATTTTAAAGCATAAAGAAAAGAACACCAGTTAGCAGGATTGTCAGAAAATAACAACATAACTACTCTTTTTGTAAAATTGCACATCTTATAACTATATTCCTGATCAAGGTGGTAAAACCAATTTTACTTACTTCTCTCATCATGTGAAATTTAGGTTCCTGCTCCTAATCCAATATTCTGTAGAAATCAAACATGAAAACAAGCTCTTCTCATGTAATTCACAGGTATAATTTATTATAACAATTACCATTCTTAAATATTTATCAGTTATAAACCAGTAAAGTAAGAACAGAAGCATTGCTGTGTCTGAGCTCTCCAAACAGTACAGTGTCTGGTGCACAGTGACTCCCAGTCTATATTTACTGACACATTACAAATGTAAAGCTGTTTTAAAACTGTATTAAATTGTATTAACTGTATTTATATTTTTTAATTGCAATAAAAAGTTTATTGTTTTGCCAGCAAAGTAATCCTCAAATCTCCAAGCTAGGCTTCAACAGTATGTGAAACGAGAACTTCCAATGTTCAAGATGAATTTAGAAAAGGCAGAGGAACCAGAGATCAAACATTGCCAACATCTGCTGGATCATAGAAAAGGCAAGAGAATTACAGATAAACATCTACTTTTGATTAATTGAGTATGCTAAAACGTTTGACTGTGTGGATTACAACAAACTGTGGAAAGTTCTTCAAGAGATGGGAATACCAGACCACCTCACCTGCCTCCTGAGAAACCTGTATGCAGGTCAAGAAGCAACAGTTAGAACTGGACTTGGAAAAATGGACTGGATCCAAATTGGGAAAGGAGTACACCAAGTCTGCATATTGTCACCCTGCTTATTTAACTTATATGCAGACTACATCATGAGAAATGCCAGGCCAATGAAGCACAAGCTGGAATTAAGATTTCAGAGAGAAATACCAATATCCTCAGATATGCACATGACACCATCCCTATGGCAAAAAGCAAAGAGGAACTAAAGAGCCTCTTGATGAAATTGAAAGTGGAGACTGAAAAAGCAGGCTTAAAATGCAACATTCAAAAAACTAAGATCATGGCATCCAGTCCCATCACTTCATGGCAAATAGATAGGGAAACAATGGAAACGATGACAGACTTTATATTCTTGGGCTCCAAAATCACTGGAGATGGTGATTGCAGCAATGAAATTTAAAAAATATTTGTTCCTTGGAAGAAAAGCTATGACAAGTATAAACAGCATATTATAAAGCAGAGACCCTACATTGTCAACAAAGTTCTGTCTAATCAAAGCTATGGTTTTTCCAGTGGTCATCTATGGATGAGAGTTGGACCATGAAGAAGGCTGAGTGCCGAAGAACTGATGCTTTGAACTGTGGTGTTGGAGAAGACTCTTGAGAGTCCCTTGGACTGCAAGAGTATCAATCCAGTCAATCCTAAAGGAAGTAAATCCTGAATATTCATTGGAAGGACTGATGCTGAAACTGAAGCTCCAACACTTTGGCCATCTGATGTGAAGAACTGACTCACCGGAGAAGACTCTGATGCTGGGAAAGATCGAAGACAGGATGAAAAGCAGATGACAGAGGACGAGGGTTGGATGGCATCACTCAATGGACACGAGTTTGGGCAGGCTCCATGAGATGGTGAAGGAGAGGGAGGCCTGCCATGCTATAGTCCATGGAGTCGCAAAGAGTCAGATATGACTGAGTGACTGAACAACAACAACAAATACCAGTTTAATAGCACCATAATTTTAAAATATCAACAATCAAAATGCAAAGGAGAAAAATTATGATTAAGTAATAAAACAATAATGTAATGCTTTCTGCTTATGTTCCTATGTGCATTAATTCAATTGTAAATTAATAAAAAATGTGTACTAAATGTCTACTGAATTTCAAGTACAATATTAGACTCACAATAAGCTACTGCAAAAGAAAATGGCATTTTTATACTAACAGACTTTTTTATAGAAAAGTTGAGAAGGCAGAAATTAACCTAATTAAAATATAATTATATACTGAAATAAGTGCTTTAAAACAGCAAGGTTATATGAGACAGGAATACCATTTTTCAGAAGGAGGCTGTCAAAGAAAGCCTTGCTGAGAAAGAGATATTTCAGTTATTACTGAATAGCTGATACCAAAAATGCAGACAGAGAAGTGTTCCAAGCAGCAAGTACAAAAGGTACAGGCTACACAGTGTAAGGAAGAAGTCATAATCTTGCCAGAATCTTGGACCAATATCTACCAGCTATTAGAAGACTGATGAAACTGTGTTAAGAACAAATGGTATGCAAGAACATTGGAGCAGTTCACCTACAAAGGTGAAAGAATTTAAAGATGCCTTGTCCCAGCACCACTTTATGCTTGGAATCTAATCCTAATAAAAATGATACATTGCATTATTGCACTCGTCCTTTTTTTGTTAATTATGAAGATGTGTTACCTCCTCTTTAAAGGCCTGCCAGTTTAGATGCTGTGGGGCTGCCCACCTCCCTGTGCCAGAGTGTCCACAGCGTGTGTCTCAAGGGCAGTGTGGTTGGACGAGTAAAAAGGCTGCTAGGGGACTTCTCTGGTGGTCCAGCGATTAAACATCTGCCTGCCAATGCAAGGGACACCGGTTCAATTCCTGGTCTCGGAGGATTCCACTTGCATGGAGGCAACTAAGCTGAGCCACCGCCCTTGAGCCTATCGATGGTCCACTCCAGGGGAAGCCGCCGCCATGGTCACTCAAACTAGAGAGCAGACCTGCTCTCCACAGCTAGAGGCAGCAACCAAGACCCAACAAAGCGCAGCCAAAAATAACACATGAGTTAAAAAAAAAAAGCTATGCACAAAAATCACTTAAAAAGTGCCACCCAATGGTCTTCCATATGTCTCCTTTTAGAAAAAGGTGTACTTTTACCATGATACTTGATGCCTGAAAGCATAATGAAACTCGCCCCGTAGCTTCCCAAGTTCCAGTATCATATTAGTTGTTTTCCAGTTTATAAAATTTCTCTAACTTAGCTTGAATCTTTCAAATAATACATTCATTAATACATTTGGGTTGCTATTAGATTTTATTGCATATTTTTAGTGCATCTTAATTTTTTCATGGGGTCGCAAAGAGTGGACACGACTGAGCGACTGAACTGAACTGAACTGAATCTGTTACCTACTTTTTGTAAAATCTTTGGAATTCAGGCACAACAAACGATAGACACAGCTGTGCTCTCATGGAATTTGGGTGATAGAAGGACAATTTAAGTAGGTAATTATACTAGAGCGTAAAAAGTATTGTGATAAGGGCAATATTGGTTAAAAAAAAAAATAGGTAGAATTTAGAGCCAGAGAAGTGTTCCAAAGGAATTCCTATTTAAAGGAAAGACGTGGAAGGTAAAATGTGAATTACTCAGAAAAAGTGAGAAATGTGAAGGATAGGTAGGATGAAAATGAACAGTAAGAGACTCATTCTTTGGATAGAATACACGTGCAAAAGCATAAAAAAAGGAGACAGCAGGTCACTTTACTGGGCAAAGATAGCTCAGTATATCTGAGGTATAGATTTTATGGGTTCTAAATGTGTGATGCATAAAAGACAAGAGATGAGCTCAGAGAGAAATGCAAAAGCCTCATAATATAAGGCCCTATAAGCAGGTTGCATTCTTTTTGGGACAATGAGAGTCCAAAGAACAAAATAAAGTAGTGCAGACATAATTTAAGAGATGATCCTGAAGCAGTGTTCAAATTAAATAAATCTATTTAACAGTCTGTTGTACTAGTTTAGGCAAAAGATGATTTGATCATTGTCCTTATTAGACAAATGACTAGAGATGAATTTGTTAGATGCTTATGAATTAAAAATTGTCAGTACTTGGTATCTGAATGGTGTAAGTAAGAACAAAAAGAGAAATAACTGATGAATTCCAGAATTTTAGCTTTGAACAGGGGTTTAAAAACAGAGTCATTTATTGTGATGAGAGAACCTCAGAACCTCATATTAGAACTTAATATAATATATTCAGTTTTGACTATACATTGTGATGTGCCAAGCAGAAATGACCAATGAGCAAGAAACTATAAAGTTCCACCATTTTTTTCAGAATAAAGTGGAATACATTAATCATCTGAAAATATTGCTGTACTTCCTTTAATGTGTCTTGTGCAATGTTAATGCATTTCATGCAAAGGGATGGGTTATTTATGCCTAAAGATAGTTTGAAAACTGCTCTTAAGACAAAAAAATAATACTGAGGAGTCAAGGGAAGACTTGAGATACTAACTTTTAACAGTTAAGTGAGTTAGACTACAAAATATCTGAAAGTATCTTGACTTAAGATACATCTAAACATTCTGGAGTATAAAGTCAAGCAGGCCTTAGGAAGCAGTGCTGTTAGTAAAGCTAAAGAATGAGATGGAATTCCAGTAGAGCCATTCAAAACTTTAAAGTGAAAGATGTTCAGTCGTCTGACTCTTTGCAACCCCATGGACTATACAGTACATGGTATTCTCCAGGTCAGAATACTGGAGTGGATATTCTTTCCCTTCTCCAGGGGATCTTCCCAACTCAGCAATCAAATCCAGGTCTCCCACACTGCAGTCAGATTCTTTAACAGTTGAGCCACAAGAGAAGCCCAAGAATCCTGGGGTGGGTAGCCTGTACCTTCTCCAGCGGATCTTCCTGACCCAGGAATCGAACCAGGGTCTCCAGAATTGCAGGCAGATTCTTTACCAATTGAGCTAAAAGATGATGCTATCAAAGTTTTGCACTCAATATGTCAGCAAATTTGGAAGACCCAGCCGTGTCCACTGGACTGGAAAAGATCAATCCTTATCCCAATAAGCAAGAAAGGTAGTATTAAAGAGTGTTCAAACCACTGGACAGTTTCACTCATCTCCCATTCTAGTAAAGTCATGCCTAGCATCTCGCATGATAAACTTCAGCATTACTCAAGCCAAGAACTTTCAGACATCCAAGCTGAGTTTAGAAAAGGCGGAGGAACCAGAGATCCAACTGCTAACATATGGTGGATCATGAAGAAAACAAGGGAATTCCAGAAAAACATCTACCCTTGTTTCACCGACTATGCTAAAGCCTTTGACTGTGTGGATCATAAAAAATTGTGAAAAGATCTTTAAAAGATGGGAATACCAGACCATCTTACCCATCCCCTGAGTAATCTGTATGCGGGTCAAGAAGCAACCTTGTATGGAACAACTGATTGGTTCGGGGATGAGAAAGGAATATGACAGGGCTGTTTATTGTCACCTTGTTTGTTTAACCTATAGGCTGGGCATATCATGAAAAATATCAATTGGAAGAGTTGCAAGCTGGAATCAAGATAGGTGACAGAAACATCAACAACCTCAGATATGCAAATGATACCACCCTAATGGCAGAAAGTGAAGAGGAACTAAAGAGCCTCTTGATGGTGTGTGAAGGACAGTGAAAGAGCCAGCTTAAAGCTAAAAATTGAAAAACTAAGATCATGTTATCTGTCTCCATTACTTCATGGCAAACAGAAAGGGAAAAGGTGGAAGTAGTGACAGATTTCCTCTTCTTGGGCTCCAAAATCACTGCAGACAGTGACTGCAGCCATGAAATCTGAAGACAATTGCTTCTTGGCAGGAAAGTGATGACAAATCTAGATAATGTGTTGAAAAGCAAAGACATTATTTGGCCGACAAAGGTCAGAATAGCCACGGCTACAGTCTTCCCAGGTCACATATGGTAGTGAGAGCTGGACCATAAAGAATGCCTTAGAATTGATGCCTTCGAACTGTGGTGCTGGAGAATACTCCTGAGAGTCCTTTGAACATCAAGGAGATCAAATTGGTCAATCTTAAGTGAAATCAGATCTGAATGTTCATTGGAAATACTGATGCTGAAGCTGAAGCTTCAGTATTTTGGTCACCTGATGCAAACAGTTGACTCATTGGAAAAGTCCCTGATGCTGGGAAAGATTGAGTGCAGAAAAAGAAGGTCTCAGAGGATGAGATGGTTAGATGGCATCACCGATGCAATGGACATGAACTTGGGAAAACTTCAGGAGATATTGAGGGACAGAGGGGTCTAGCTTGCTGCAGTCCAAGGCATCACAAAGAATTGGACATGAGTAGGCAACTGGACAACATTTTGAATTACAGAACTCTGTGTTTCAACATCAATTAATTTTTTTGTATTTTCGTGTGGCAATATTCAAAGCCAGGCTTCCCTGGTGGCTCAGATGATAAAGAATCTTCCAGCAATGCAGACTTCGATTTGATTCCTGGGTGGGGAATATCCCTTGTAAAGTGAAAGTGAAGTCACTCAATTGTGTCTGACTTTTTGTGACCCCATGGACTGTAGCCCACCAGGCTCCTCCATCCATGGAATTTTCTAGGCAAGAGTACTGGAATACTGGTTGCCATTTCCTTCTCCAGAAGGGGTGGGGAAGACTCCCTGGAAAAGAGAATTGCTACTCACTCCAGTATTTTTATTTATTTTTTTCATATAGTTCATGGGGATCTCAAGGTAAGAATGCTGAGGTGGTTTGCAATTTCCTTCTCCAGTGGACCACATTTTGTCAGAATGGTCCACCATGACCCATCCATTTTGGCTGGCCCTGCACAGCATGGCTCATAGCCTCACAGAGTTACACAAGGCTGTGATCCATGTAATCATGTGCAAATCTAAGAGTTGGACCATAAAGAAGGCTGAGCACTGAAGAATTGATGCTATTGAGCTGTGGTGCTGGAGGACTCTTGAGAGTTCCTTGGACAGCAAGGAGATCAAACCAATCAATCCTAAAGGAAATCAACTCTGAATATTCATTGGAAGGACTGATGTTGAAGCTGAAGCTCCAATACTTTGGCCACCTGATGCATAGAGCTGACTTTTTGGAAAAGAGCCTGATGCTGGAAAAGGTTGAGGGCAGGAAGAGAAGGAAGCAACAGAGAATGAGATGGTTGGATAATACCAATGACTCAGTGGAAGTGAGTTTGAGGAAATTCTGGGATAGTGAAGTACAGGGAAGCCTGGCGTGCTGTAGTCCATATAACTTCTCTGTCAGTAAAAGTTAACAATATTTTGAAACAAAGTAACAATTAGAAGAATATTTTTCATTGTGTAGATAGCATAGCAAACATTATTACATATTAATATAAAACCAAACAGACATCTTTGTTAAGTAGGATTTTAATGTACAGATAATCTTTTGAAAATATTTAGGTTGCTTATTTTAATAAAAGTTATATCAGTAAAACACTGTTGTTACAAATTTTCAAATGAGAATGGACATTGATTTGTTATATGAAAATCATGTTCATTTAAATTAACTTTTACATTAGAATAAAATTAAACTGAGATAAAATTATCTGGTATTATATAGCTCTTAATCTAAATGTGATATTCTCAGAAACTTCATTTCTCTGTAATTACTTTACCAAGTGCTTAAATAAAAAAAAGTAAAATATAATGAAAGAACTTTGAATATTTATGCTTATGGTAAGTAACAAAAAGTAGTACCAAAATAAAGTAAAATAAGTAGATTCATATGAGAAAATACCTTTGAAATGAATATGTAAAAGCCTTTATTTGTTACCAACATTGCATTTAACTATTGTATTTATTTAATCATTGTATTGTATTGTATTTAGCTATTGTAATTAACTATTATTTATTGAATGCTTACTCTATACCATATATATGTATATACACCTATACTATATGCCAGAGAAGGCAATGGCAACCCACTCCAGTACACTTGCCTCAAAGTCCCATGGACAGAGGAGCCTAGTAGGCTACAGTCCATGGGGTCGCTAAGAGTCGGACATGACTGAGTGACTTCACTTTCACTTTTCACTTTCATGCATCGGAGAAGGAAATGGCAACCCACTCCAGTATTCTTGCCTGGAGAATCCCAGGGACGGCGGAGCCTGGTGGGCTGCCGTCTATGGGGTCGCACAGATCGGACATGACTGAAGTGACTTAGCATACTATATGCATATACTATCCATATGTATAGTGTGTGCATATACTACAATATACACATATACTGTATGCCATATACTATATATAAGCGTATACTGCACTACTATATATATGCTTGATCCTGGGAAGAAAAGCAATGACCAA
Source organism: Cervus elaphus (assembly GCF_910594005.1). Classification (NCBI taxonomy): domain Eukaryota; kingdom Metazoa; phylum Chordata; class Mammalia; order Artiodactyla; family Cervidae; genus Cervus; species Cervus elaphus. Next base: position 7,311,351 of record NC_057844.1, on the reverse strand, counting down.
CCTAGACAGCATATTAAAAAGCAGAGACATTACTTTGCAGACAAAGGTCTGTCTAGTCATTACTATGGTTTTTCCAGTAGTCACGTATGGATGTGAGAGTTGGACCATAAAGAAAGCTGAAAGATGAAGAATTGATGCTTTTGAACTGTGGTGTTGGAAAAGACTCTTGAGAGTCCCTTGTACTATAAGGAGATCAAACCCGTCCATCCTAAAGGAAATCAGTCCTGAATGTTCATTGGAAGGACAGAGGTTGAAGCTGAAACTCTAATACTTTGGCCATCTGCTGTGAAGAATTGGCTCCTTGGAAAAGAAGCTGATGATGGGAAAGATTGAAGACAGCAGGAGAAGGGGACAACAGAGAATGAGATGGTTGGATGGCATCACCTACTTGATGGACACGAGTTTGAGTAAACTCCGGGAGTTGGTGATGGACAGGGAGGCTGGCTTGCTGCCGTCCATGGGGTCACAAAGAGTCAGACATGAATGAGCAACTGAACTGAACTGAATTATATGTCAGCAAATGAAGACAGGATATTGACAATGTCAGGGAAGCACAGAGTGTACAATCTTGTGAGAAAACTCTTAAAACTACATGCTTAGTTTATTAGCCAAAAAAAAAAAATTTTTCTTTAAACACATTTTTAAAATGTGTAAAAATTTAACATTATTCATAATTTCACTTTAACTATGAAGCATATGTGGGAATATATCACATAATTAATAAGAAAAATTTTCTTAAATTCAAATATATATATTTTTTCCATAGCTGTTTTGGACAAGTAGTAAAATTAATTATCATTTAAAGTGGCAAATATTTATAGACTCTGGAAAATAAGGAAAATTGTACTTCTGACTTTACCAGAAAGAAATATAAGACTTAAGCCTCTGATACAAATTTGTTTCCTATTTTTAGGTAAGTATAACACCATAAAAAATCAGCATCTAGGAAAATGCTTTTTGAGTGGCCTACTTACATCACAAGTATCAACACTGCATTGAGTATCTTATCCATAAGCCTTTGAACTTCCCTGAAGTCCTGTCATGCTTTCTATCTGCTGTGCCAAAGTCTACTTCAGGTTAACCCACACCCTGTGCATTTAGTGACTCTGATCCAAGAACATTTCAAATTGCTTCATGGAATTTAAAATTCATACCCATTGTCTAAAATTTATGTTACGGATGTGCATGTGGAGAGTTGTCAGTGAAGAAAGGAGAGTTCCCCTGGGGACATTCAAACTGATTAAAGAAATGTCAATCATGCCTATCCACTAGATAGGGAATTTAATTCCAGAACCATTCTCAGTCTGGACAGGATGGTATATTAGCATGGGCTGATGACCCTCTGCTCACCACTCAACCTGGAAGTCTACATAACCAGACATATTACAGAAAATTTAAAAATAGATTTGGGATATGTGTGTGCGCATGTGTGTGTGTGAGTGTAGTTGTGACTGGTGGTGGTTGGAAAAGTGGGATTTGCTGTAAAAAATTTAGGAAGAAAACAAAAGAGCTGCCATGGACTGAGTTTTCTAGCAGTATCTTATTCCCAGCTTTGCCCCATTCATCATCAATTCTGAATAAGAAAATTTAAATGCCCAGATCAGGAGGGACAAGCAAGCAGTAAGAACACAGGAAAAGTATGGAGAAGATAGTGAAAGGAGAAATCGAGCTAAATCTTAAACTAAATACATTCTGTAAACAAAAGGGCCACAAAACGACAATTGAGTCAACTTTTCAGGAAAAAAATAGTGTTCTCAGAATATAGCTTCTAAAAGATTTGCTTGATTCGTGGTCATTGTTATAAGGAGAGAATATGGCAAAAAATGTGGTCAAGCCTTGGTGGAGAATGGCAGAACTAGGCTTTTATATCTCCTTCTACATTTTGGTTTAAAAGTGGCTCACCCAAAGAGGAGGGGGAGAAAGACAATAAATTACAATTAGTGCATAAACTTTAAAAGAAATAACAAGAGTTAATTAGTGTATGGCATAAGTTACTAATTAAATAGGGGAAAACCAATCCAGAATTTTTTTAAGTCCTAAGAAAACACCGTAATAAGACATCTCTGAATTTCATTGCAGAGCTGTATTAAGCTGGGAAGTGTTGCTCTCATCCTAAAAATAAAGCAGAAAAATTACAAAGTAGTACTTTTTTCCCTAACATATCAGGGAACTGAGGTTTTAGGCAAACTCCCTCGAAACCTAGGGAGTGATAGACACCTACAGGTAAAAACAAGACACAGACATTTGCTCACCCAGGGTACAAACTGCCATGTGCCACATAAGCTAGTTAAAAGACACAGTAGGAAAAAACTAATACATTTCTAAAGCTAAGTGTGAATGAGTGTCAGAACTTGAAATCTCTGGAGTCTACTCTTACATGAGTATTCACACAGGCTTGCAGGGATTTTCCTCCTTTAACCCCATAAGGAAGGGGCAAATGGCAGCAGAGATAATCCTAGAATTGTGTTTACGGTGATGAGAAATAGTGGGTATTGCTGGAATTCTGCACAGACCATTCCCTTCTCCTTCAAACAAAAGGTTTAATCTGTAGAAGGAAGAACAACAAAAATGGTTGCCTTGGAGCACTGGTGCAAAAACATTGCACTTGGAAAAAGAAGACAGAAAAAGAAACAAAAAGAGTTACTAATTCTGAAGAATAACAACTCTGAAAAACAATATATGCTGGGTCAAGAGCTAACATTTTAGAAGGGGCAAGGAAACTTGCTCAGTTAATACCCCCCCACCCAACAAGATCCAGGGACAAAGCATCTGCCTGGGACCAAGGCTTAATCAGAACATTAGATATTGTTCCAATTTTCTGACCTCCCCTCCCCCCCCGCACTGTACTCAATGCTGTGAAAACCAGCATTGAGTAAAAATGATAGTGTAAGAGAGATGAGAGAGCTGGAAAAGACAGAACTGCTCTGGGGTACAGAATAAAGGAAGGATTCAAAGCCAAGAGGGTAGCAGCCATTGAGGAAATAACTTCTGGTCTTGCAGGCACACTCATCAAATGAATATTGCAGCAGGTGTGCTGTATTAGATAATCAACATCTAAAAATTAAAATACTGAAAATAATATAAATGTAAAATGACTTTAATGTGTGTCAGTTTGAGTTAGCCATCTAGGAATTCTTTGCAATTTGAAGCCATTTGGGTGGCAGAAGGCTCCCTTTGATACCAAATGGTTGCATTTTAAATCTACTCTACACTGGTTGTACCACATTTTGACTTCTGCTGCAAAACTAAAGGGCAACTTCCTAGAGGGATACAGCAAGCAAATATGCAATAGGATATAATTTAACGTGATAGTACTCAAAAGCATTCAAAATGCGTTTCTTTGAAAAATCAAGGCTTGTTTAACCTTGAGAAAGAAAAACCAATTACTATATCCTATGCATTCAAAATCATTGAAGGAATTTTCAAATGGAAAAATTCCACATTTTGTATATGATATTGAAGGCTAGACATCATTAGAACCAATAAGAATAAACTATTGAAATATATACTTCCAATCATGGAAGAAATAACTTTTAATTTATTAAAGTAGTCTAAAGATAAATATACTATTTTGGAGATGTAGCATTAAAGTATAGCAAGTATATATTAGATAATCTATGTAAGTGGATATTTTCAGGAAATTGACCATTTTTAGATCAAACTATATTTAATACCACTGATTATATTACTGTACCTGAGATGACACATATTCCGAGTCTTTCAATTTAAATTTTGTGTTGATATTTTTTGAGAAATAAAACTCATGATGATATTTAGGCCAAAAATTCCATATAATGTTATATGCTAGATATCTCCTAAGCTAAATTATTTGGCAGGAGCAGTACTATTTAGTTCAATGGAAAACAAAGTTAAGAAGAGAGTAATGCAAATAATCTAGAAAAATTCTTCTCAAAATGGACAAGAGATTTATATTTAGTTATTAAATGTACTAAATATAGTGAAGCTGCTTTGTATTATGTATTGCTTATGCTTTAAGAATGCACTCTTTTTCTAAAGGAAATGACCTCAATACGTTTCATGAATCATCTTTCAGACAGAAGACATTAGGATTTGCCAGTATTCAGTGAAGGTGACTCTCTCAGAGTTTTCTTTCAGTCCCTGTCTTCACCAGATTCTTAGATACATTTAAAAACACTATTTGACACTTAAAGAATATATCTTACTTTTCTGTTACTTTTACATTTAAATATGAAGAACTCTACATTTTAAAAGAAAATTTGACAAGGTTTTGTAGCTTGTGTTTATAGGGAAGATTTCACGAAACAAAAGAAAGAGCTAAAAACAGCTTTGGGTTTTGCTTCTGCAAAGGAATTTCCTGCCAGGAATAACAGAATGTGTAACAAGACTTGCAATTCATCAATGCAATTTTTGTTTAACCTGCAGCGGAGTTGGTTGAACAGATGTGGTGGGATTTGTGTTCAGGAAGGGAAACGTATTCTAGATCCACACAAAAGGGCTATTTGTTCAGTGCAGGGTCCTGGGGGATGTATGTGGAGACGAGGTAACACCTGTAACCCTGGCTTTCTCTCCTGAGCTGAAAAAGCACAAGGACATTGTTTGTCTGTGTTTCCCCCTAAGAGACTGTCTGGCATTAAATTTGAGTAAATATTACAGAAAACCATGTAGCAAACACTATTTTTTAAATACAGTTAAAACAATAAATTATTAAAGAACTCATGTTTTAACTCTAGGTTGAAATAAAATCCAATGAAAAGAAAATTGAGCTTATTTAATAAACATGAATGAAATAATTGCTTTCAATGTTCTAATATTTTTTCAATAATAATTATGTTAAATAACTCATATATTATATCTTTCATTTAATTTATACAAATGCCAACACAACCAAAACTAACAGTTTTAAACCACTTTGGGGAGGAAAATGAATAGGCAAAATAATCAAATTTGTCTTCCACAATGTTTCTATTTTACTATTACTTTTACATTCATAGATAATTGATGCAAATTTAACTAAGCTCTAACGTAGAGTAGCTTATTTCTTGATTAAACACATGCATCTTGTGTCTAAGAAGGAAACCAAAACAAACAAAAAAATAGAACAAGAGAAAATACCTGGTCACACAGCATAGTGTTCTTAAAAATGACACAGTTCCCAACAACCAGTTAACAAAGCAAGTTGCACTGAAAAACCTTGAAAGTGTTAGTCACTCAGTTGTGTCCAATTCTTTGTGACCCTATAGACTGTAGCCCACTAGACTCTCTGTCCGTGGGATTCCCCAGGCAAAAATACTGGAGTGGGTTGCTATTCCCTTCTCCAGGGGATCTTCTTGACCCAGAGATTGAAACTATGTCTCCTGCATGGCAGGTAGATTATTACCACCAGGGAATCCCAATAATCTAGGTAGCTCCCCACAATTATTAATAGCTAAAATGCACAAGTGAATACATTTAACTGAAAATGAAAAGTATAGGGAACACTGTCCTAAAAATCCTAGTTAAAAATTGTACTTGATTGTAATCAAGTATTTATTAACCTTAAATGTAGATATGAGAAAATATTAATGTTAATAAATATAATTATGATTTCCCTGGTGTCTCAGTGGTAAACAATCTGCCTGCCAATGCAGGAGACACAGTAGACATGGGTTTGATTCCCTGGGTTGGAAAGATCTCATGGAGAAGGAAATGGCAACTCATTCCAGTGTTCTTGCCTGGGGAAATCTCATGGACTGAGGAGCCTAGCGGGCTGTAGTCCATGGGTTACAAAGAGTTGGACACAACTTAGCAACTACACAGCAACAACAAATGGCCACTGGAGGGGATGAACAAACAATGTTGAGGGTAATCTCAATGAGAATTTTAAAATTCATCAGTGTCTTTATGAGGGCATTGGTTCATACCAGCAAAAAAAATGTGACAGTGCTTATGACCCAAAGCCCATTATCAGTGCATCACTAATTTACCTTAAACTTCTCTTCAATTAACAGTCAGGATTGTGGTACATTTGCCTCTTAAACATTTGCTAAGGAAAAAAAAAAAAAAGAGAGAGAGAGAGAAAACGTATTTCAGAGAAAATAAATGAGGAATATGCTATATGCTGGAGAAGGCAATGGCACCCCACTCCAGTATTCTTGTCTGGAAAATCCCATGGACGGAGGAGCCTGGTAGGCTGCAGTCCATGGGGTCACGAAAAGTTGGATATGAATGAAGCGACTTAGCAGCAGCAGCAGCATACTATATGCAGTCATAACACTCAAAGAACTAGAAAAATTAAAATGTAAAAAAGAAAGATGCATATGTGAATATTTCTTTGGTAAATAGAGTCATCTAATTTAAAAGTTAGCCCTCCAGGCCAGAAGGGAATGGCAAGACATACTGAAAGTAATGAAAGAGAATAACCTACAACCTAGATTACTGTATCCAGCAAGGATCTCATTCAGATATGAAGGAGAATTCAAAAGCTTTACAGACAAGCAAAAGCTGAGAGAATTCAGCACCACCAAACCAGCTCTTCAACAAATGCTAAAGGATCTTCTCTAGATAGGAAATGCAGAAAGGTTGTATAAACGTGAACCCAAAACAACAAAGTAAATGGCAACGGGACCACACCTATCAATAATTACCTTAAATGTAAATGGGTTGAATGCCCCAACCAAAAGACAAAGACTGGCTGAATGGATACAAAAACAAGACCCCTATATATGCTGTCTACAAGAGACCCACCTCAAAGCAAGAGACACATACAGACTAAAAGTGAAGGGCTGGAAAAAAATATTTCATGCAAACGGAGACCAAAAGAAAGCAGGAGTCGCAATACTCATATCAGATAAAATAGACTTTCAAATAAAGGCTGTGAAAAGAGACAAAGAAGGACACTACATAATGATCAAAGGATTAATGCAAGAAGAAGATATAACAATTATAAATATATATACACCCAACATAGGAGCACCGCAATATGTACGGCAAACACTAACGAGTATGAAAGAGGAAATTAATAGTAACGCAATAATAGTGGGAGACTTTAATACCCCACTCACAACTATGGATAGATCAACTAAACAGAAAATTAACAAGGAAACACAAACCTTGAATGACACAATGGACCAGCTAGACCTAATTGATATCTATAGGACATTTCACCCCAAAACAATCAACTTCACCTTTTTCTCAAGTGCACACGGAACCTTCTCCAGAATAGATCACATCCTGGGCCATAAATCTGGTCTTGGAAAATTCAAAAAAATTGAAATCATTCCAGTCATCTTTTCTGACCACAGCACAGTAGGATTAGATCTCAATTACAGGAAAAAAATTGTTAAAAATTCAAACATATGGAGGCTAAATAACACGCTTCTGAATAACCAACAAATCATAGAAGAAATCAAAAAAGAAATCAAAATATGCATAGAAATGAATGAAAATGAAAACACAACAACCCAAAACCTATGGGATACTGTAAAAGCAGTGTTAAGGGGAAGGTTCATAGCATTACAGGCTCACATCAAGAAACAAGAAAAAAGCCAAATAAATAACCTAACTCTACACCTAAAGCAACTAGAGAAGGAAGAAATGAAGAACCCCAGGGTTAGGAGAAGGAAAGAAATCTTAAAAATTAGGGCAGAAATAAATGCAAAAGAAACTAAAGAGACCATAGCAAAAATCAACAAAGCTAAAAGCTGGTTTTTTGAAAAAATAAACAAAATTGACAAACCATTAGCAAGACTCATTAAGAAGCAAAGAGAGAAGAACCAAATTAACAAAATTAGAAATGAAAATGGAGAGATCACAACAGACAACACTGAAATACAAAGGATCATCAGAGACTACTACCAGCAGCTCTATGCCAATAAAATGGACAACTTGGATGAAATGGACAAATTCTTAGAAAAGTATAACTTTCCAAAACTGAACCAGGAAGAAATAGAATATCTTAACAGACCCATCACAAGCAAGGAAATCGAAACTGTAATCAAAAATCTTCCAGCAAACAAAAGCCCAGGACCAGATGGCTTCAGAGCTGAATTTAACCAAAAATTTAGAGAAGAGCTAACACCTATCTTACTCAAACTCTTCCAGAAAATTGCAGAGGAAGGTAAACTTCCAAACTCATTCTATGAGGCCACCATCACCCTAATTCCAAAACCAGACAAAGATGCCACAAAAAAAGAAAACTACAGGCCAATATCACTGATGAACATAGATGCAAAAATCCTTAACAAAATTCTAGCAAACAGAATCCAACAACATATTAAAAAAATCATACACCATGACCAAGTGGGATTTATCCCAGGAATGCAAGTATTCTTTAATATCTGCAAATCAATCAATGTAATACACCACATTAACAAATTGAAAGATAAAAACCATATGATTATCTCAATAGATGCAGAGAAAGCCTCTGACAAAATTCAACACCCATTCATGATTAAAACTCTCCAGAAAGCAGGAATAGAAGGAACATACCTCAACATAATAAAAGCTATATATGACAAACCCACAGCAAGTATCACCCTCAATGGTGAAAAATTGAAAGCATTTCCCCTGAAATCAGGAACAAGACAAGGATGCCCACTCTCACCACTACTATTCAACATAGTGTTGGAAGTTTTGGCCACAGCAATCAGAGCAGAAAAAGAAGTAAAAGGAATCCAGATAGGAAAAGAAGAAGTGAAACTCTCACTGTTTGCAGACGACATGATCCTCTACATAGAAAACCCTAAAGACTCTTCCAGAAAATTACTAGAGCTAATCAATGAATATAGTAAAGTTGCAGGATATAAAATTAACACACAGAAATCCCTTGCATTCCTATATACTAACAATGAAAAAACAGAAAGATAAATTAAGGAAACAATACCATTCACCATTGCAACAAAAAGAATAAAATACTTAGGAGTATATCTACCTAAAGAAAAAAAGACCTATACATAGAAAACTATAAAACACTGATGAAAGAAATCAAAGAGGACACAAACAGATGGAGAAACATACCGTGTTCATGGATTGGAAGAATCAGTATTGTCAAAATGGCTATTCTACCCAAAGCAATCTATAGATTCAATGCAATCCCTATCAAGCTACCAACGGTATTTTTCACAGAACTAGAACAAATAATTTCACAATTTGTATGGAAATACAAAAAACCTCGAATAGCCAAAGTAATCTTGAGAAAGAAGAATGGAACTGGAGGAATCAACCTGCCTGACCAGACTCTACTACAAAGCCACAGTCATCAAGACAGTATGGTACTGGCACAAAGACAGAACTATAGATCAATGGAACAGAATAGAAAGCCCAGAGATAAATCCACGAACTTATGGACACCTTATCTTTGACAAAGGAGGCAAGACTACACAATGGAAAAAAGACAACCTCTTTAACAAGTGGTGCTGGGAAAGCTGGTCAACCACTTGTACAAGAATGAAACTAGAACACTTTCTAACACCATACACAAAAATAAACTCAAAATGGATTAAAGATCTAAATGTAAGACCAGAAACTATAAAACTCCTAGAGGAGAATATAGGCAAAACACTGTCCGACATAAACCACAGCAAGATCCTCTATGACCCACCTCCCAGAATATTGGAAATAAAAGCAAAACTAAACAAATGGGACCTAATGAAACTTAAAAGCTTTTGCACAACAAAGGAAACTATAAGTAAGGTGAAAAGACAGCCGTCAGATTGGGAGAAAATAATAGCAAATGAAGAAACAGACAAAGGATTAATCTCAAAAATATACAAGCAACTCTTGAAGCTCAATTCCAGAAAAATAAATGACCCAATCAAAAAATGGGCCAAAGAACTAAACAGACATTTCTCCAAAGAAGACATACAGATGGCTAACAAACACATGAAAAGATGCTCAACATCACTCATTATCAGAGAAATGCAAATCAAAACCACAATGAGGTACCATTACACGCCAGTCAGGATGGCTGCTATCCAAAAGTCTACAAGCAATAAATGCTGGAGAGGGTGTGGAGAAAAGGGAACCCTCTTACACTGTTGGTGGGAATGCAAACTAGTACAGCTGCTATGGAGAACAGTGTGGAGATTTCTTAAAAAACTGGAAATAGAACTGCCATATGACCCAGCAATCCCACTTCTGGGCATACACACTGAGGAAACCAGATCTGAAAGAGACACGTGCACCCCAATGTTCATCGCAGCACTGTTTATAATAGCCAGGACATGGAAGCAACCTAGATGCCCATCAGCAGATGAATGGATAAGGAAGCTGTGGTACATATACACCATGGAATATTACTCAGCCGTTAAAAAGAATTCATTTGAACCAGTCCTAATGAGATGGATGAAACTGGAGCCCATTATACAGAGTGAAGTAAGCCAGAAAGATAAAGAACATTACAGCATACTAACACATATATATGGAATTTAGAAAGATGGTAACGACAACCCTATATGCAAAACAGAAAAAGAGACACAGAAGTACAGAACAGACTTTTGAACTCTGTGGGAGAAGGTGAGGGTGGGATGTTGCGAAAGAACAGCATGTATATTATCTATGGTGAAACAGATCACCAGCCCAGGTGGGATGCATGAGACAAGTGCTCGGGCCTGGTGCACTGGGAAGACCCAGAGGAATCGGGTGGAGAGGGAGGTGGGAGGGGGGATCGGGATGGGGAATACGTGTAAATCTATTGCTGATTCATGTCAATGTATGACAAAACCCACTGAAAAAATAAATAAATAAATAAATTTAAAAAATAAAAATAAAAGTTAGCAAAGATAGAAGAAAAAAAGAGTAATTAGATGCACAACTGGTACCTTTGAAAGAAATACATATCATAAAAACCTAGCATGTATAGTTCATATACCAGTCAACACTTCCATATTTGGTCAAGAAAAGCTTATCTGTGACCTAAATTAGGAGCAGTGAGAATGAAGAAAGTGCAGGGCCTTGAAGGACTGTGACAATGACCATTATGTTCAAAATGAGTGAATATGTACAGGAACTTCAAAGAAACAAGTGAGTGATTTTAACGTTTTTAAGTTTAGCAAAAATGCTTTTTGAGTTGGAAAATATTTTTCACAGATAGTGATGAAACTTATTTGGATTCTTGTATAGCTATTCTATTTTTTGTATGTTGTTTTACCTTTGTTTTGTTCCTTTCCTAAGTACACTGGTACTGTTGTTCTGTGTTTTACTTAGTTTTTTTTTTTTTTTTAATTGGGATATAATTGCTTGACAATGTTGTATTACTTTCTGCTATACAATGAAGTGAATCAGCCGTATGTATACATACACCCCCTATCTCTTCCTGAATATTCATTGGAAGGACTGATGCTGAAGCTGAAACTCCAATACTTTGGCCACTTGAGGAGAAGAGTCAACTCATTGAAAAAGACCCTGATGCTGGAAAAGATTGAAGACAGGAGGAGAGGGGGCGACAGAGGATGAGATGGTGGGATGGCATCACTGACTCAATGGACATGACCTTGAGCAAATAAGAAATATTGTAAATAGTGCTGCGATGAACATTGGGGTTCATGTGTCCTTTTAAATTTTGTTTTTCTCATGGTATACGCTCATGGATTGCTGAGTCATATGGTCGTTCTATGTTTAGTTTTTTTAAGGGACTTCCATGCTGTTCTCCACAGCAACTGTATCAATTTGCATTCCCACCAACAGTGCAAGAGGGTTCCATTTTCTGTTTTTAAGTATTATGATAGAAGTTTAGCATGGAGTAGTTAATATAATAAGACCACCTGTAAGTAGACCTAACTGTAAAAGAATATTTAAAGCTCCTCTTTTATTTTGTAAACACACAGACAAAAAAATTGAAATTTGTGATGTACCTCTCAAGCAATCACAGTAATGTTATTGAGAAAGGATTTAACAGGAGACGGGAAAAAGTATTAGAAGTTTCACACAGAGTTGAACCTAGGCTTAATATCAGTTCTTCCCCTCAAAAAACAAAACAAAACAAAACAATGCAAGCAAAACATTGAATTATAAGAAAGTAAGAAGTATTTATGTTTACAAGGTGATAATGATATCTGTATCTATGGTTACATTTCTTGAAAGCTTACTTCCATTTTATGCAGGTCTTATTTAATATTTAAGAAAATACAGAAACTCAGGACTGAAAGAATCCTTAGGGAGCATTTACCCATATCTCTCATTTTGGAGAGAATAGAAGAAAGTTTATACTGTCTGCATAGGGAGTCTAATGTCACATAAGTAATTAGTAGCAGATCTGAAATTTTACTGTAGTTGCTTTCTTTTTCTTTAAAACCATGTTAAATTGTGTTTCATTCTATAATCTAATGCATGTTTACTTTCCATACTTGGAAGCGATTTGCAATGTATCTAGGTAGCACTGGATGAAACACCACATACTATGTCTGTTCATCAATGATTTATCCCTAGTTCTGCATTTTCATGAAGTGTCAATAGGCCAAAGAATAAACTCCACAACAGTGTCCTCTTTAGGTATATTGTACTCTTTCCTTGCTGCATTTTACCAACTTTATGAATAGCTGTTAAGACAGACAATCCTCTGTTGTAAAGGTATACACATGGACCCTTAAAGTAAAGGGTTGTTATGTTGCTTGTTATGGGCTGGATTGCATTTTCCCCCAATTCACGTGTTCATGCATTCATTCATGTATTCTAAACCCCAGGGTCTCAGTGTGGACATATTTGGAGATGTGAGGGGGAGCTATTTGAAAAGACGATCACGTTAAAATTATGTCTTTGGGGTAGATCCATTCCGATAGGACTTGTGTCCTTGTAGGAACAGAAGATTTGGACACATGAAAACACGAGTTACATGTGCATGTAAGGAAGGGCCATGTGAAAAACACTGGGGAATTGGTCATTTGCGAGCCAAGGTGGGGGGCCTCCAAAGACACCAACCTTGCTGATATCTTCATCCAGCCTGAAGAACTGTGAGGAAAAAAATAACAAACTGTTTAAACAAGACAATCAATGGTATTTTTTTTCTTTTTTATGCAGGCCTCAGAACACTAATACACTGCCTGTCTTAATTTGTAAATATGCATCAGAAGAAATAGTCACTTCTTTGGGCCTTTTGGTTTCTATTATTTATTTATTGCTACAAATACACTTGTTTCCCTTTCACTGAAATAACCAGTTCAGAAAAAGGGAAAACTTACTAAGAAGTTATTTTTTGTATACAAATACTATGTGTAGATTGGCGCTTCCAAGAGTCTATTTATAGTCAGTTGCTATACCTGAGAAGATGCATTTGGGACCACAGCATCAGGTCTAGTTATCTTGTCTCATCTCAGACTGTTAGGAAAAATCCATCTTCCCTCAGAGTTCTGCTGACCACAGTCCACAACAGAGGATCCATCCTTCCAATTCAACCTAAAATATCATTTCTGGATATTTCCTACCTTAATCCAATCCTCCATCCCTTCCTGCTCTCTCCATACCTCTTACACTTAAGAAAAACAAACTTTCCTATATTTGCACAATTTATTATTGTTCTGAAAAACCAGCCATCAATTAAACAATAACTTCCTCTGTAGTCTCATTGATCAGAAACTATTTCTGTGGTTTTCAATACCAAACCTTGGAAGGTAGATTGATATCTTTTTCCTTGCAATTCTTGGTGCTGTTGTATATTTACTGTCCTAAACAATAGTAACAACAACAAAAACAACAAAAACATATCAGCAAAATTTCTCTTTCACTGTATATTCCACAAGGCTCAAACATCCTCACCCTTCTTAAAGACCGTCACCTATTTACCTCGTGGTCACCCCCTTTGCACTCACTGAAGAATTTCAATACTTGGTTTTCTGTTTTCTCTTCTCAACCTGTTATCTTCAACAATATCGAAAATCACATGTATACCGTTTTGTCAGTTAGAATTCTCATTTCTGTCTTCTTTCAGTTCCTTAAAGGAGCCCAGATCTGTTCTAAAGACACTCTATACATATTTCCCAAAGTTATCTTTTCATGCACACAATGTCAATGCTAGCTACAGCTTAGAAAATCTGTATCATGTATTTTCTAGGTCAGAAAGGAAGAAAAAGGAAGAAAGAAATAGAAAGGGAGAAAGAAAGGAAAGGAGGAGAAAGAAGGGGGCAGGGGAAGAAAGCTCAGAAAGGGGAAGGATGGGATAGGGGCACGGACATCAGAGAACGATGAATGTAAAAGTGAAGCCACTAAAGCTTTTTGAATTATAGAACGGCAAGAAAATATAGTCTAAACCATATTTCCCACCCTACTCTTAACACACACACCTAGGCATGTTGTTTTTAATCCACATGTCTTTACCTTAAAAAGGTAAACCACTTTGGCTATGCTCTAGATAAAATTCACTTTTAAAAGCCTTTACCCAACTATGGCCTCAGGGGAAAAAATATTAGCTTCTGAAATACATAAATGTGATAACTTGCAAAATGTACATAATAGAACACAGAATGAAAGTGATGTCACCAAAAATTGGAGTCTAGCGCTTTTTAGTCAGAAGACAAATTTTAAGGGGAAGAGGATATCTAAAATTTGTTGAAGTAACGACAAGGATAATATCATGAACCATTTCCAAAGAATTAAAGGGCCAATTTTTATTTTTTGTTATGAAAATATTGGCATGTTATGCTTCATAATTAGTTCACATGTGAGGCCATACCAGAAGTCAAAGATAATTCAGGAAGTTGATTAGAAAATGTACCTTTCAGCCATCTTGCTTTCAGCTTATCTGAGCCTGACACTTGCAGCCGTTTGCCACGCATATTGAGGCAGTGAAATGATTTTTTAAAACGCAGCTAATGTTGTCAGTTTGTTTCCAAATCTTGGTCTTGGCTAAAAGGAATATTTCTACCTGAATATCCACTACCCAGTTCCACAAGGTTTGTATTTGCTGTGTTTGAATATTTGGTTTCCAGTTTTCAACTGGAAAATTCCTACAGAAAACTTCTTTTTTTTAATTACTGAAAATTAATGAAAATACTACACAAATAAAATGGATTCATAAATGCAGAAATCAAATTTAAACAGCAATATTATTTTTCCTGAATAAAACAAAATTTTTTTTTTTAATCAGGTATTAGTTGATAGATTTTTCAATTATAAATGCTCCTGTTTAGTATGGCGCTTCCAAATCATGATTTCACTCATCTTTATTTCTACATTTTCTCTTTTACTTTTCACTCTTTTTACTCTTGTGTATATAAATGCGATCTTTCTTGTTTTGCAAAAAAATTGAAGAATAGTTTTTGCCCACATGTGTAACAATAACATACACATAATAGAAAAGAAAATCTGGTTTGGGATATAATAATTTTCTAGTTTTATTCTCATTATAGTATAACTTCCATCACCATCCATCTACCTTTAACTTCTAAGCTCCATCTGTTTATAAAAGAAATTCTGAAAACATTGTGTTACAGTGTTTGAGGAGAAACATAAAGGGGAAGGAAGAAAGTAGTGTCCTCCTGAGGGTGTGCTTTATATAAGATAATTTGGGAGGAATGTTTATTAATTAAATTTTTATTTTCTTAATTTCATACATGAAATACAGGCTTCCCCAGTAGCTCAACGGTAAAGCTTCCGCCTGCAATGAAGGAACTGCAAGAGATGCAAGTTCAATCCTTGTGTGAAAAAGATCCCCTGGAGGAGGGCATGGCAACCTCACTCCAGTATTCTTTCCTGGAGAATCCCATGGACAGGGCAGCTGGGGAGGCTAGAGATCTTAGGGTCTGAAAGAGTCAGACATGACTGAAGTGACTTAGCATGCATGCATACATGAAATATAATCCTTAATAAAGACATACAACACAAAGAACACATAAATATGTAATAGCTCAAGGAACATTGACTGATTGGTACAAAATAAAAGTGATAAGATACCACATATATATAAATTCACACAGATTGATTGGTTAAAGCTTGATAGCAAGTGAAAATCAGTGAGAACATAAAATAAGAACTACAGGCAACAAATGTAGCAGAAGGGAATGAGACAGGAGGGATAATAGCTTCATATAAATTAGGAGGGAAATAAAATTAATGATGAGTTTTTAGTAGCTACTGAACTAATATTTTAAACTTGTCTTGAAGGGGAAAAAAGAATGGGAGAAAGAAATCGAGACATTTGGAGAGTAATGGAGATGAGACTAATTGCAATTTTAAAAACCTAATAAGAAAATTGAGTACACCTAGAATAAAATATGTAAAATGATAGAGTTCAGGTGTAATTTGTAATAAAGTAATAAAATAATTATAAGCACCTAAGAATGTCTTAGAAAATCATATAGCACAGACAGAAATATAGTCTTAGCTTCAGAGAAGCTAAAAATCTAAAAACCTAGGAAATAATTTCTTATCTAAATATAATTTCAATTAATACCTCAAAAGTATAAAGATTTACTTGTAAAAAAAATAAGCATTTTAATCTGACTGGCAATAATACATTGAGAGTTTTCTTTGTAGGAAAATAAATAATTATTTTGTCTTTTGAAGTCAACCTCCTTATTATGGGCTGATAGTAAAACCAAACAGACAAGTACACAAATATACAAGGAAGCATTTTCAACAAATATTCACAAATATTGAAAATCTAAAAAGGAAAAAAAAAAACAAAATTATTCCATGTGAACATCACACGTAAAAAAGCTGAAGTGGTTCTACTGATGTTTGAAAAAGTAGACTTCAAAAAAAAAAAAAAAAACAATAGTACCAGACATAAATAAGCCCCTTTCATAAAGATGAAAGAGTTAAAATTATAAAAAATACTTGCAATGTGAATATGCATGCATGCAATCACATAGATTCAGATAAATGACAAAGCAACATACTTAAAGGAAGAAAAAACACATCCATAAAGTGTTGCAGCCTTTAATGTTACATTGTCAATAACTGACAGAGAAAGTAGACAAAGAAATCTGAGATGATGTAGGTAATTTGAACAACACAAATGACCATGGTGAAGCAATATATATGTATAGAAAACCCCACTCCACAAAACACAGCTTTCATTCCTCTCAAATGCATATGAACTCACTAAGAATTATAAAAGATAAAAGTCTCCATAAATTTTATGGGATCATACAAAGCATGTTTTCTGAAACACAAAGGTGTACAACCAGAAACAATTAACATTAAGATATTTAGCAAAACTTCAATTGCTTGAAAATCAGACAAAACATGTCTATAACTGTATTAAAAAAAAAAAAGAAAACTTTAAAAAATACAATTTAATCAAATAATATTAAAAACCCATCATCCTCATATTTGTAGGATGTAGCCCTAGCATTCCTCAAAGGCAACTGTATGATTTTTAATCTCTAAAATAGGAAAGAAGAGACAATTTTAAAAAAATCTGACAATAGTGATTGTTGATGAAGATGTAGAGTCACCTAAACTTTCCTACTAATGGGAGTAAACATTTTTAAAAATATTTGGACATTTCTCATAAAGATTCACTTGCTCTCTAATTCAGCAATTTAGCTTCTAGATATTTTTACTTTTATTATTTTAAATTTTGTTCTATATTGCAGTATAGTTGATTAACAATGTTATGTTAGTTTGCAGTGTACAGCAAAGGGATTCAGTTATATATATACATTTATGCATTATTTTTCAGATTCTTTAGCCATGTGGGTTATTAGAGAATAGTCAGTGTTGAGTTTCCTGTGCTATACAGTAGGTCCTTCTTAGTTATCTCTTTTGTATATGTGTGCGTATGTTAATTCCAAAGCATAGATCCTATTTTCTTAAAAAATGAAAATATGTCCACAGCAAATCTTCTCCAAGAAAGTTCAAAGTAACTTGACCAGCAAAAACTGGAAACATGCCATGCTTCCCTCTATAGAAAAACAAATACACTAGCATACCTGTTTATACAATGAAAGATTATGCAGAAATGACAAGACTAAACTATTGACAATGCAATTATGCAGATAATTTCAAGAATATTAAACTGAGCAAAAGAAATTAGAAACAAAAGTGTACATAACTATGTAATTCCCTTTGTGAAGATCAAGAACTGACGAAGTCATGTTACTATAAATCAGAGCAATGTTTTGTGTCAGCAAAAGTGGGAGTTGACAGATAATGAGCAAAAGGAAGGCTTCTGGGATCGAAAATATATATATTGACAAGGATGTGGATGACACAGGTTTTTCCTTTGTCGAAACTGATGCTAATATATACTTGGAGGATCAGTGGGTTTCCCTGTGTTTAAATTCTGTCTCAGTAAAATAAACAAAAATAAAGTCTTACAAAAATAAAATGTCATTTACATGTGCAAAGCACACAGGAAAAGCAGAAATGGTATCCAAATATAACACTAAATATCATAAGTGAAGAAAACAAAGAGTGCCAAAGCAATTAACAAACTGACAGTAAGTATATATCTGTCAATAATTACTTTAAATGTTAATGGACTAAATGTTCCAGTCTAAAGACATAGAATGACTGAATGAATAAAAGAAAAATCTATATATGTCCTGCCTACAAGAGACTCACATCAGATCTAAAGACACAAAGACTGAAAGTGAGGGG
Source organism: Cervus elaphus (assembly GCF_910594005.1). Classification (NCBI taxonomy): domain Eukaryota; kingdom Metazoa; phylum Chordata; class Mammalia; order Artiodactyla; family Cervidae; genus Cervus; species Cervus elaphus. The sequence goes on along the minus strand of NC_057844.1, from coordinate 7,292,856 downwards.
ATAGAGAAAATGTATTCCACACAAAGAGAAATAGAAAACACCTAGAAGAAAGCATGTGTGGGACTCTCTTCAATATCAGGTTTAGTCATATTTTTTTAGGATATGTCTCCTCAACCAAGTGAAACAAAAGTAAATATTTTAAAAAAATGGAACAACATCAAATTAAAATGCTTTTACATAGAGAAGGAAACTATCAATAAAGTGAAAGGAACACCAACTGAATGAGAAAGATATTTGCCAATAAATATCTGATAATGAGTTTATTTAAAAATTATTCAACAAACTCATGAAAGTCAACACAAAAAGCAAGCAACCCAGTTAAAAAATGGCCTAAGAACATGAATAAGCATTTCTGTGAAGAAAGCATATAGTTGTGCCTATTGCACATGAAAAGAATTTCAACATCACTAACCAACAGGAAAAAGACAAACCAAAACCACAATGAAATATCACTTCACACTCAGCAGAATAGGTATTATCAGACAACAAATAACAAGCATTGGCAAAGATGTGGAGAGAAGAAATCTTCATACACTGTTTCTGCGGCTGCTGCTAAGTCACATCAGTCGGTCCGACTCTGTGCAACCCCATAGACAGCAGCCCACCAGGCTCCGCTATCCCTGGGATTCTCCAGGCAAGAGTACTGGAGTGGGTTGCCATTGCCTTCTCCACATGCATTGTTTGGGGGAATGCAAATTAGTGCAGCCACTATGAAAAGCAAAATGGAGATTTCCTAAAAAAGTTAAAGTAGAACAGCCAAAAGATCCAGCAATTCCACTCTTATGTATTTATGCAAGGAAAATAAAACATTAACTGGAAAAGATATATACTCCTTTATGTTCATTGGAGTATTATTTACAATAGGCAAGATATGGAAGCATCCTAAATGCCCATCAACAGATGAATGGATAAAGAAGGAAATAAAATGGAATACTGCTCATGTTCAATGTGCTCAGTTATGTCTGACTCTGAGACACCATATACTGTAACCACCAGGCTCCTCTGTCCATGGAACTTTCCAGGCAAGCATACTGAGTGGGTTGCCATTCCCTCCTCCAGGAGATCTTCCTGATCTATGGATGGAAACCACATCACTTGCTTCTCTGCATTGACAGGTGCATTCTTTACCACTTGTGCCTCCTGGGAAGCTCCCAATGGAATACTATTCAGCCATCACAAAGAACTAAATTTTGGCATTTGCAACAGCATGGGTGAAACTACCAGGTGTTATGTTAAGTTAAATAAACCAGACAAAGACAAAGAATATATGATTTCATTTATGTGTGGAATCTAGGAAACAAAACAATGAACAGACATAACAAAACAGAAAGAGTTTTAACATAACAAAGCACAGAGAACAAACACATTGCTGCCAGAGGAGCAGGGTGGAGAAATGAAAAAAGGGGTGAGGGAGATTAAGATGTACAAACTTCAGTTGCAAAACAAATGTGGTGTTTATGAAATGTAGAGTGTGGAGAATATCATCAATATCTATGTAATATCTTTGTATGGTGATGTAGCTATACTTTTTATTGTGGTGATCATTTTTAAACTCATAGAACCACCAAATCACCATGCAATGTAACAGGGATTAACATAATATTGTGGGATGGGTATACTTCAAAAAAAGAAAAACAAGCAAACTCATAGAAAGAGAAATCAGATTTGTGGTTATAACCAGAGACTGGGGGTAAAGGGAGTGTAATTCAGATGGAACTGATCTAAAGGTACATATTGCCAGTTATGAGACAAATAAGTGCTAGCAATATAATGTAGAGGATATAAATTTACACTGTTGTATGTTATATATGAAAGTTCTTAACAGAGTAAATCCTGAGTTTTCATCACACACACACATTTCTTTTTGTATTTTATATCTATATGAGATGGTGGATGTTCGCTGTATTTTTTGTGATAATCATTTCATTATGTATGTAAGTCAAATCATTATTCTTTCACCTTGAACTCATATGGGGCTATATGTCAATAATACCCCAGTAACTGGGATTAAAAAATAAGAACAGCATGTTATGAAGTTACCATCACTCAGTTAGGAAAACCTGGAATATGCCAAATTTTGTATTAGTTGTGCTAACTGATGGATGATGAAGAACTGAAGTTTGGACTCTAAAAGAACTTGCTGTTCAGTTGCTAGGTCATGTCCAACTCTTTGAGACCCAAGAACTATAGCATGCCAGGCTTCCCTGTCCTTCATGATATCCCTGAGATTGCTCAAATCATGTCCATTTAGTCAATGACACCATCCAACCATCTCATCTTCTGTCACCTCCTTGTTCTCTTGCCCTCAACCTTTCCCAGCACCAGGATCTTTTCCAATAAGTCAGCTCTTTGCATTAGGTGCCCAAAATATTGGAGCTTCAGCTTTAGCACTGGCCCTTGCAATGAATATTCAGAATTTATATCCTTTAGGATTGACTGATTTGATCTCCTTGCTGTCCATAAAGGAACTTAAGTCATGGTATTTACAAATAGTTGCACCCAGTCAAAGAAGGTGTAGGTAATGACCCTGCTTTTTACATATGTCAACTTAAACAGTTCTCACACACATAGATGTTTAGGAATTTCTTCAAAGAGTTGTTTATGATAGTGGGAAATTGGGGGCCACTAAAAATATCTACAACTGGGGAAATAAACTTGTGATGGATATATACCACTGCACATAATGCAGCGGTTAATTGCAACTGATATGAGACAGGAACAGTATGAAAAGGCAAAAAGATATGACATTGAAGGATGAACTCCTCAAGTAGGTAGGTGCCCAATAATATTACTAGAAAAAAGTGGAGAAATAACTCCAGAAAGAATGAAGAGACGGAGCCAAAGCAAAAACAATACCCAGTTGTGGATGTGACTGGTGATAGAAGCAAGGTCCGATGCTGTAAAGAGTGATATTGCATAAGAACCTGGAATATTAGGTCCCTGAATCAAGACAAATTGGAAGTGGTCAAACAGGAGATGGCAAGAGTGAACATCGACATTTTGGGAATCTGTGAACTAAAATAGACTGGAATGAGTGAAATCATATCAGATGACCATTGTATCTACTACTGAGGGCAAAAATGAATTAGAAGAAATGGAGTATCAACAATATTTCACAAAAGAGAACAAAACACAGTACTTGGATGCAGTCCCTGAAATGATAGAATGATCTCTGTTCATTTCTAAGGCAACCCATTCAATATCACAGTAATCCAAGTCTATGATCTGACCAGTAATGCTAAAGAAACTGAAGTTGAATGGTTCTATGAAGACCTACAAGATCATCTAGAACTAACACCCAAAAAAGATGTCCTTTTCATTATGGGGGACTGGAATGCAAAAGGAGGAAGTCAATAGATACCTAGAGTAACAGGCAAATTTGGCCTTAGAGTAGAACATGAAGTAGGACAAAGGTGAACAGAGTTTTGCCAAGAGAACGTGCTGGTCACAGCAAACACTCACTTCCAAAAACACAAGACAAGACTCTACACATGGACATCACCATATTGTCAAAACTAAAATAAGATTGACTATACTCTTTTCAGTCAATGATGGAAAAGCTCTATACAGTCAGCAAAAATGAGACTGGGAGCTGACTGTGTCTCAGATCCTGAACTCCTTATTGCCAATTTCAGATTTAAATTGAAGAAAGCAGGGAAAACCACTAGAACAGGCATGACCTAAATCAAATGCCTTATGATTATACAGTGGAAGTGACAAATAGATTCAAGGGATTAAATCTAATACACAGAGTGCCTAAAGAACTGTGGAAAGAGGTTCATAACATTGTATAGGAGGCAGGGATCAAGACCATCCCCAAGAAAAAGAAATCCAAAAAGGCAAAATGGTTGTCTGAGGAAAAGGGGAAGCTAAAGGCAAAGGAGAAAATGAAAGATATACCCATTTGAATGCAGAGTTCCAGAACAGCAAGGAGAGATAAGAAAGCTTTTCTCAGTGACCAATGCAAAGGAATAGAGGAAAACAATAGAATGGGAAAGATTAGAGATCTCTTCAAGAAAATTAGATATACCAAGGGAATGTTTCATGCAAAGGTGGGCTTGATAAAGGATAGAAATGGTATGGACCTAACAGAAACAGAAGATATTAAGAAGAGGTGGCAAGAATACACAGAAGAACTATACAAAAAATATCTTCATGACCCAGATAACCAAGATGGTGCGATCACTCACCTAGAGCCAGACATCCTGGAACACGAAGCCAAGTGGCCTTAGAAAGCATCACTACAAACAAAGCTAGTGGAGGTGATAGAATTCCAGTTGAGCTATTTCAAATCTTAAAAGATGATGCTGTGAAAGTGCTGCACTCAATATGCCAGCAAATTTTGAAAACTCGGCAGGGGCCACAGGACTGGAAAAGGTCAATTTTCATCCCAATCCCAAAGAAAGACAATGCCAAAGAATGCTCAAACTACTGCAGAATTGTACTCATCTCACACGCTAGTAAAGCAATGCTCAAAATTCTCTAAGCCAGGCTTCAGCAGTACATGAACCGTGAACTTCCAGATATTGAAGCTGATTTTAGAAAAGGTGGAGGAACCAAAGATCAAACTGCCAACATCCGTTGGATTATTGAAAAAGGAAGAGTTCCATAAAAACATCTATTTCTCTTTTATTGACTATGCCAAAGCCTTTGACTTCGTTGCTGCTGCTGCTGCTAAGTCACTTCAGTCGTGTCCTACTCTGTGTGGATCACAATAAACTGTGGAAAATTCTGAAAGAAATGGGAATGCCAGACCACCTGACTCAGCTCCTGAGAAATCTGTTTGCAGGTCAAGAAGCAGCATTTAGAACTGGACATGGAACAGCAGATGGGTTCCAAATTGGGAAAGGAGTAAGTCAAGCCTGTATATTGTCACCCTGCTTATATGCAGAGTGCATCATGAGAAACGCTGGGCTGAATGAAGCACAAGCTGGAATCAAGATTGCCGGGAGAAATGTCAGTAACCTCAGATATACAGATGACAGCACTCTTATGGCAGAAAGTGAAAAAGAATTAAAGTGCCTCTTGATGAAAGTGTAAGAGGAGATTGAAAAAAGTTGGCTAAACTCAACATTCAGAAAATAAGATCATGACATCCAGTTCTGTCACTTCATGGGAAGTAGATGGGGAAATAATGGAAACAGTGAGATACTTTATTTTGGGGGGCTCCAAAACCACTGCATATGATGATTGCAGCCATGAAATTAAAAGATGCTTTCTCCTTGGAAGAGAAGCAATGACCAATGTAGACAGCATATTTAAAAGCAGAGGCATTACTTTGCCAACAAAGGTTCATCTATTCAAAGCTCTGTTTTTTCCAGTAGTTGTGTATGGATGTGACAGTTGGACTCTAAAGAAAGCTGAGCACTGAAGAATTGATGCTTTTGAACTGTGGCATTAGAAAAGTCTCTTCAGAGTGCCTTGGACTGCAACGAGATCCAACCAGTCCATCCTAAAGAAAATCATTCCTCAATATTCTTTGGAAGGACTGATGCTGAAGCTTAAACTCCAACACTTTGGCCATTGATATGAAGGACTGACTCCTTGGATAAGACCCTCATGCTGGGAAAGATTTAAGGCAGGAGAAGGGGACAACAGAGGATTAAATGGTTGGATGACTTCACCGACTCGAAGGACGTGAGTTTGACCAATCTCCGGGAGTTGCTGCTGGACAGGGAAGCCTGGTGTGCTGCAGTCCATGGGGTTGCAAAGTGTCAGAAACGACTGAGTGACTGAATTGAACTGAACTGAACTGAGACAGGACACTCATCCAGACATGTGCATCCTTCAACATGGATATTCCTTATTGAGAGAAAAAAAAAAAAAAAAACACAACACTAGGGTGTATTTAAAAGTACTACTTAGATAAATTATAAATAAAGAAGCAAAGATTTAAGTAGAATTGAAGACTTCCTGGTGGTAGGAATTTGAAGTGGTTACTTCTGATATACTTTTTTTTTTTTTCCTATCAAGTAGAGGGCAAAGTCATCCGCTGAGAATTTTACTGGTAGAAGAGTGTGGAGAATACAAAAGTTTGACTATAGAAACTAGACAAAACTAATGTAATAATAAAAATGTCTACCAGTATTGAGGTCTAGCTGAGGTGAGTGACTATGAATATATACTGCTAACAATCTTCTCAGTGTGTGACTCTGACTTTTTTTAGCTACTCAGTAGGAGGCTTCCCTGATAGCTTGGTTGGTAAAGAATCAACCTGCAATCCGGGCGGGCAATCCGCCCAGTTTGATTACTGTGTCAGGAATATTCTCTGGAGAAGGGATAAGCTACCCACTCCAATATTCTTGGCCTTTCCTTGTGGCTCAGCTGGTAAAGAATCCACCTGCAATGCAGGAGACCTGAGTTCAGTCCCTAGGTTGGGAAGATGCCCTGGGGGAGAGAAAGGCTACCCCCTCCAGTATTCTGGCCTGGAGAATTCCATGGATGGTATTGTCCATGAGGTTTCAAAGAGTCGGACACTGAGCCACTTTCACTTTTACAGGAGGCTTGCACAAGGCTGATAGTGTATCAGTCCCAAAACGAAAGTAAGAAATGCATTCATTTATTCAGGTAAGCAGACTGATTCTTCTTATTTTTTGTTGTTAAAATTATTTAAGTAGTACTTCCTTTACATTTAGTTGATGCACCTGGTGAAAAGCATAATATGAGCCATGATTAAAAATGACAGACCTTGAAATGGATAAATTTAAAGAAGGCTAAGGAAAGGATTGAAAGCAGAAGGAGAAAGGGACAACAGAGGACGAGATGGTTGGATGACATCACCGACTCTATGGACATGAGTTTGAGCAATCTCCGGGATCTGGTGATGGACAGGGAAGGCTGGCATGCTAAGATTCACGGGTTTGCAAAGAGTCGGACATGACTGAGTGGCTGAACTGAACTGAACCGAAAGTATGCTTCAAAGGCTAATCAAAAGTATAATTTCAGGTGGTTACCCTTAAAAAAAGTTTGCTTTGAAATGGAACAGGTATTTTGCAATTTATGAAAGATGAGTTCTAATCCTGTCACTGTCTCTAGTGAACTTTGTGAGCTGAGACCTTTCCCAACCCTTCTGAACACCATCTCCAACATTAATGATCAGAGTATAGGTTTTATCTCTTCCAGCTTACTAAGGCAAAACATTCTAGTGGAAATCTACCAGACTGCCACCAAATTCTTAAAGAAAAAACACTGCTAAGGTCACTTAAACACTTTTACATGTGAACATAATAATTAGACAGTTTTATTTTTGTATAAGAATCTCAGGCCTGTTAAGCTAGAGAATTTAGAATGCATTCTCTTCATCCTCATTTCCTGCACTAAGAATATTTTGAAATTAGATTCTGGTGGCCACCAAATGTCTACCTGGACTTGTTCTTGTCAACAACATCAACAGTGTATACATTTGTTTTCTGATTTATCTGAAATAGAACTACTATGTAAGTTATCCATTTATGAACATATCTATTCTTCATGTACTCCCTGAATCTTCTGGTTGTTTCTAGTCTTTTCTATGGATTCATTTTTTCTAAAATGCCCTGCCCAGAATAATATGAAAAATGAGCAAACATATTACTTTGAAATATGCAGAAAGACATACAATGAAATGAATTAAAGCTCCAGGCTCAGAATTAAGCCTCATATATAAGAAATGCACCTAGGAAGCCATAAATCTGATATCTCAACTGTGAAAAATTAAAGTAATCCTGTTTTTGTTTTTTGTTTTTTTTTCAGAAACCACAGTTAAACCACTATACGACTTAAGAGAAAAGAAAGATGGGTCAAAATATTCCAATTATTTTTTAAAGTGCAGCCTAAGCTATGTATTTTCCTGGAAAGTGAAAAGAATGTATATTATGAAGAAAATGTTCTGATAAAAGTGAAATTAATCTTTGCTATTCTTTGATTTTCAAAAAACTGTGACTCAAGAAAAATGGTAACTAATGGTGTAAAATAGCAAAATTAAAACATTCAAGCTCATCTAACATCTAGTACAGGTGGATTAAGGTTTAGCCTTATTCAAAATAAAAAATATAATATATAACCACCAGGGAAGCCTGTACATATTCTTACATGTATATTATATGCACACATACATATATATATATGTATATATATATTTATGTGTGTAGACAACCTACATCCATACATATACAAATGTATGTTTGCTCACATATATCTGGTTAATTTGTTTGTTTGCTTGTTGTTGTTGGTTTTTTTTTTTTTCTTTCTAAGCTCAGGATTGTATTTCTTACCTCTATATTTTAGCTAGACAGTGCATGCAACTAATTTCAGCCAATGGAGGCAGAAATGGTATGTCTCTTCATGGCCAAAGTTTTCAATTGCTAGTACAAGATTACTCTTGTGGAGATCATAACAGCATGTGTTAAGATGTTTAAGCCACAAATGGAAGTCAGTTCCCTTGGCAAATAACCCAGATGAACCTGCAGTAGGTTTTGTATGAGCAAGGGAAAAAGTCTAATAAAAATAATAGTAATCCACAAACAAAACCCTAGAGCCTGTCAATTTAAAAAGAGAGAGGATTTTGCTGTGTTAGCTGCTAATATGTTGTGTTTACACAGAACAAATAGCCTATGTTAACTGAGATAATAATCATCATAAGAGTTTCCATTTTTGAGTATGTTGAGAGCCTCATTGGTAACACACTTGAGATAGCTCAACAGGAGGCTGGCGTGGTTTCAAGCAGCTCAATAACACCACACTCTCTGATATGATATGTGCTCTTGTCTATAACAACCATTATCATTGCCCTATGGAAATTTAAAATATTCATAATTCTCACCACCTGGTAGGTCATTTTTATTCATCAAGTTGATTACCACGTGTTGACAAAATGGTAGATATTATTTTCCTTTAGCTTTTCAATCAGAGCAAAGTCAATGTATTTAAAAAGTTTCAGATTTATTGTTCTTGTTATTTCCCCATTCTCTTTAATGTAAAATAAATGGTATTTAATACAAATTTATAATCAGAACTTTGTTTTTTGTTGTTTTTTATAGGTTATTACTTCTAACTAATGTTATAGATTTCTCAGAGATATTTTTTGAAAACCTGAATATCAGATTTAACAGGTCTTCTTATTTCGGTCTTTACTTATATTGCAGTTAAACTTCTTATGGAAAAATTTGAACTGTTTCAATTAGTATATCGATTGATACAACTTAGTATGACCTATTGATACACCTTAGAACATGGAGAATCACAAGCTTTATTTTTTTCAGTATAACATTTTATTACAGTAAAAAAATACTGAAAAAAATCACACTTAAAGTCTCATCGAAGATTCTGACCAATTTTGAAGAGGCTACTCTTCCATGAACAGATGGTTGTAAATGAATTCCGCCAAGACACCCAAACAGATGTCTGTCCTGAGGTCATCCTACCAGAGATTAGAAGATGTGTGAATGCTAATCCAGATCTGAACTAGATAATTTTTTTTTTCAGTAAAATTGGATCAATTACATAACCTCATTTTTGAAAAGCAGTTTTCAGAAAACCACAGTTGCCTTAAAATAACAGGCTAGACTTTCCATTACAACAACATTTCAGTGCTTCTGCTACTAACATTTTACAAAAGGAAACAAAAATGCCCAAATATTTCTGACACATTCTGGAATTTCTAACTTTCTAGAAAAGAGTGAATCAATGATTTGATCTTTTATTTAAACCTGAAAAATATAATTATTTTGTTAAGAAATGCCACTCTGGAGTCACTAGTGTCTAACTGGAATGATAGATCTGCTAATTTATTGGCAACATTTCTTAAAAAAGCTTTTCCTATAGACTATCAAGTATTTATTTCTATGCTTCAGTGATTAATTATTTAAATTACATTTGTTTGTTGGGCATTCAGGTCTATGCTTCACTGACTATATTAAAACCTTTGACTGTGTGGATCACAGTAAACTATGGAAAATTCTTAAACAGATAGGAGTACCAGACCACCTAGCTTGTCTCCGGAGAAACCTGTATGTGAGTCAAAAAGCAACAGTTAGAATCTGACAGGTTCAAAACTAGGAAAGGAGTATGACAAGGCTGTATATTGTCACCTTGCTTTTTTAAGTTATATGCAGAGTACATCATGTGAAATTCCAAACTGAATGAATCACAAGCTGGAATCAAGAATCCCAGGAGAAATATCAATAACCCCAGATATGAAGATGACACCACTCTTACGCAGAAAATGAAGAGGAAATAAAGAGCCTCTTGATGAGGGTGAAAGAGGGAGAGTGAAAAAGCTGGCCTGAAATACAACATTCAAAAAATTAAGATCATGGCATCTGGTCCCATCACTTCATGGCAAATAGTAGGGGAAATGTGGAAGCAGTGACAGATTTTATTTTCACTGGCTCCAAAATCACTGGGGACACTGACAGCAGCCATGAAATTAAGATGCTACTCCTTGGAAAGAGAGCTATGACAAATCTAAACAGTGTATTTAAAAAACAGAAACATCACTTTTCCAGCAAAGGTCCATATAGTCAAAGTATAAAAGGCAAAGTTATAGTAATAGTAATAAGTCATAATCATAGTAATATGAGCAAATGCTAGTGTATCTGGAAGACTGTTTTAGAAAGAGACTTGGACTTTTTCTGTCATACATTAACTGCCCCAAATTTTATAAAGCAAATATACATTTCATATGTTTGTGTTATAATTCAGTCTCCAAAATTTCTTAAGGTGGAAGATGAATGGATGCCAGAAACTATTCCTCTTTACTTCTATTTGATTGTTTTAGCTATACTCCTTATACACTAATCCATATCAAGTTTACTGGAAATGAAAGTTTTATAAAACCCTTATTTCTTAGTCACAGTATCATGTAATTCTGCATAACATAGAGTAGCTTTTGAAAATAACTTAATTTTGCCTTTATTCCAAATTATGCATCTTGAATATTTCCCCATAACCTTAATGCACCAGATAAATTGATCCATCTGAAATAAATTGAAGTAAAAGAAAGTTTTACTTATGAAGACACAGATGGATAAAGAAAAAAAAATCTGAAATTGCTGTAAAAAAAAAAAAAGCCATTTTTCTATATCAATCCCTGTCACTTACATGTCAGCAATTTAACTATCTTGCTGAGATTGCTTTATTACCCATAGAAATGTTATATTCATCATGCCAATTTCTCCTGACTGTTTTAAGTAACAAAAGAAATAATGAATTTTACAATATTTTGAAAAATGTAAAATGTCTGATAAAAATAAACTAGCATCTTCCCATACACTCTTTCTTCTAGTATTTTCAAAGCTCTTTTAAATGTTTCTAGTAATACACATAAAAAATGGGTATATTTGTGTTCAGAATATAGGAAAATTATCAGAAAAGATAACAGGAAAAATACACCATACATAAATTTTTGGTCATCCTTATGAGGCAACACAGTTTCAAAAGGTAAGAAAAGAAAATGAATCACTTCCGGAATTTCCCTCTCTGTCTAATATGCTAAAGAGAATAAAAAGAACTGATATTTCTTAGACTCACAGATCTAGAAAACACTTATGGTTACCAGAGGGGGAAAGGATGGTAGGAATAAATTAGGAGTTTAGGATTAACAGATACATATATAAATAGATAAACAACAACAAGCTCCCTGTGTATTATGGTACATAGAGCTATATCCAACATATTGTGATAACCTATATTGGAGACGAATATGAAAAAGAATAGATATATATGTTTAACTGAATCACTTTTTGTAAATCTGGAACCAATGCAACATTGTAAATCAACTATATTTCAATTTTAAAAGTTGTCTGTTTTGAAAAAAAATAGTACCATTAGTTCTGTTTAAATGTGATTAATAAGGATACAATTAAGTATTAAGTAAAATAGGATTAGAGGAGAGCATAAGTATCAGTTTCCTGGAATGATCAGTCAGTTGTAATAGAAATAACGACTAGTAATACTTGAATATACTTGTAAGTTGGTTTCAAGGACTATAATCTTAAGTGAAAACCATAATGTTAAAAATACAGGATTTTAGAGAAGTTTCTGAATTTTTTAAGGAATTCTTTAAATCTGAGCCACCAGGCAACACAGTCAACTTTACAGGAAATCGATCCTAAATATTCGTTAGGAGGACTGAAGCTGAAGCTGAAGATGAAGCTCCGATACTCTGGCCACCTGATGCCAAGAACCAACTCATTGGAAAAGACCCTGATGCTGGGACAGATTGAAAGCAAAAAGAGAAGAGGGTGCAGAGGATGAGATGGTTAGATAGCATCACTTACTCCATGGACATGAATTCAACCAAACTCCAGAAGATAGTGAAGGACAGGGAAGCCTGGCATGCTACAGTCCATGGGGTCACAAATAGTCAGATATGACTTAGCAAATGAACAACAGCCATTAAGAAGCAATCACACAAGGTGAGTGTTTCAACAATTTTAAACATGAGGGAAATCATGCTCAGAAAAATATATGTCCCTAAGATTATGCAAAGACTAAGAAATTTCCCTCCAAAATTGAAGGATCATAAAAAAACTCAGAAACCTATTTTTTAAAACTATGACTTTGTTTGTTATTAAACAATGTTAAAACTGCCACATATTTCAAGAACTTAGTACTTTAGTTGCAATATTTATAATTTTTATAATACCCCAAGTATATTTAATATACTTAGGATATCCTGTCAAGTATAATTGTAAATAGAGTAGTATAATGTATTTGTAATTTATTCCCATAAATTCATTTCATCTAATATGCATGAGAATAAATACATATATATGTGTACATATATAAAAATCTATCTATAAACACACAAACCTACAACTGAAAATAAAATATTTCATAGGTATTCTATTTTATTAAAAATTATTTTTTAGTAACAATGCCTTGAATGGAAGATTCTGGATCAGAAGGAGGTAGCATTCTCTCATGCATTATATATACAAACTCTCAGGGAGTAACTTAGGCACTGGGAAGTAGCTGACTTATTATTTCTCTATGTCAGTGACAGGCAGGGAAACAATAAACCCCTGGCAAATACACCTGTTCTCAAGAAGAAAATGAACTGATTTTGTTCTCTCACCAGGGCTATTTGTGTTAGAATGGATAATGGTCACAGGTGGTATGATCTGATCTTTCCCTATTTTAGTTGAGAAATAGCTTTTCACACTTAGAACAGTTCACTCCTATTTAGCTTTGAAAATGAGATGGCCTTGTGTTTGTGACCCGACTGAAATCACCTTCCTTTTATCTTGATATGTATATGTCTATACACACACACACACACACACACACACACACACACACACACACGTGCGTTTATGTGTATAGGTGCTCAGTTATGTCGATTCTGTGACCCCATAGACTGTAGCCTACCTGGCTCCTCTGTTCATGGAATTTTCCAGGCAAGAATACTGGAGTGAATTACCATTTTCTCCTGCAGGGGATCTTCCCTGCCCAGGAAAAAAAGAAAAAACTTGTGTCTCCTGCATCTCCTGCATTGGCAGGTGAATTCTTTACCACTGGGCCTCCTGGGAAGCCCTGGTATATATTAGTGTGTATATTATCTTGACCTAATTTCCTTAAAAATATACCCTGGGAAAAAAGTTTTATGTTCAGAATGTAAAAAGTATTATCTATAGTATATAATGCAAAGTGAGGTGTAGATGTGGTACTTTGATCCATTTTTACTACTAATTTCACATTCAATGCTTATTTTCACAACTTGAAATACTCTAAACTACTTTAAACTCTTTGTACCAAATATTTATTAAAATGTTTATTTTGCTATGGGCTATCAGTATCAAAAATTATTTTATTGCTATAATCTTCAAACAATGAAGGATAATACAGCAAAGGTAATGTACAGAAAATAAGGTCACGAGTCTGGAAGTAGAGTAATTAGATGTGTGTTCAGACATTTTCTATTTATTTGATAATATGGCTTGATTTTGAAAGTAAAAACTAAAATAAAATACTATTGAATTTATACTAACTTTGTGCCTGAGTGGTGTGGAAAAAGAAATAATTTTATAACATTCTAACAGAAATCACAGCCACATCAGGATTAGCTGTTTCTTTGAGTTACTGGCTCTTCTCTACTATGCTCCCAACTACAGCGGTCTCTCTGTATCTTCAGGGGATTGGTTCCAAGAACCCTCATAAGGCCTATCCTGACCCTCCTGAGGACACGAAGATCTTCAAATAGTCCGTTCAATGAAATGGCTGTATAGTCGGCCCTCCACATCTGCAGATGAAGCATTTGCCTATAAGGAAAACCGTCTCTGCTAATAAACTAAGGAGAGAGCTGACCGAAAAGCCAGACTACAAGATCAGCTATCTCTCAGTTAGTAAGTTTTGAAGAATGGATTGCCACTGGGACAAAAATATGTATTTATCCTCTTTAATAAGAACACAATACAATGGAAAAAATAGAAGAATTTAAGAAACCACAACTTTCAGGATTCTTCTCTGATAGCCTATTTACATTTGCTCACCTGGCAGGACTTTTTCAGTCTACCTAGTTTAAATATTTCCAAATCAATTCGTAAATATGAATGCTTTGGGTACTTCAAAATTATGTTTAGTGTTCAACTAAGTTTCATTTATAAGACATTCTGCATGTATTTTGGTAAAAAGGCTTAAATATTAAAATGGATATTATTTTTAAAAACCAAATAATGCATTTTTTTACTGTGAAGATTTTGCTCAGGCAAAATTATTAATTTTTAAAGATTTTACTGATATGTCATTTTCCTACAAAGTTCTGCACTGTGCATTTCTCTTAGAGCTGGTTAATGCTATTTCTATTTCATGATTATAATAGCCTTGGATTTTTTAAAATATGTAATTTATTTCTCACCAGGAGCACTTGAAAAGAAATAGAAATGCATTTTATAATAACAAACTCTCAATATCGAGTCACATATATACTGACAGTTTCTGATGCCACAACACAGTGCTCACTCATTTAATTTGCAGTTCAGCACCACCTTTCAGAGACATTAATAAATTACGTTTTCCCAAATAGCCCACCCCGTTGATAGAATACCTCTGGTTATTCTTCCTCATAATCTTTAGTTTGTATATGCTCCACTTCAATTAAGTATCCCTTTATCACTGTAAAATGCAGCTCTTTGACATCTTCACTTTATAGTATATTGTTCAAACTTCCATTAAGTATCCCTATTTTATACATTTTATTACACTCTTACTAAAAATTTGTGCTTTCAGATCAATAATAAAAAAAATCTATCTGAATTTTACATCTGAAGGTTGATGTTTGTGTTAATATTTATCATAAACATTTTCCTTTGGTCTGTAATGTCACAATCCATTACTATAGTTCTGATATGGATTTATGTTGTACATGAATCTATATTCATGAAATTAAGCATATGAATTTATACCACATAAAAGGTATATAACACACTGGAAAAACACTTTGCTAAAATAAAAATAATTGTTATCCTTTTTAATACTGAAAACTAGTTTAATTTACACATAAGCTTTGTTCTTAAATATATTTCATTTGTTTTACAAGACTCATTCGCCCTGTTAGAGATTAAATTAAGTAAATATTTACAAGCTACAGCATATGTTATCTTCTTTAACCAACAAGGCGCTACATTTACTTGAGTCCTAAATGCACACATGTTTTAAACCACATTTAGTGTCACAGATATTTTGGTGTGGAATTTTGATAATATTCCAATATTTAGTCTAATAGAGGATTATAAATCATGGTTACATATCATTTTATTGACTTTGTACCCCCCCTCTGAAAAAAAGATTTAAGATGATGGTTAAATTATGATTTAGGATGCATATGAGTAAATCTGGAAGAATATGATACCTGTACTAGATCATCAGTCTAATCCATGATAATTCACTATTTAAGTATGACTTGATGGTATAAACTAGGACTCAGAGTAAAAATTTAGAATCTGACAGTTGTTTTTACATTTCATGACTATAACAAAGCAATATTCCTGAGTAATTAATAATTTTCCATATTTTTCTATTTTCATTTTTTTGTTTTGTTTTACATCTCTCTATTTAAGACTTATATAATTCATAAGAGGAGGAAAATGAATAGAAAATAAATTAAGTGACAAATCTTGAGATGAATTGCAAAATTCTCAAAGCAAATAAGATTAAGTATTGATATGAATCTTTTTAAGTTTGTTGATGCTTGGTCTACAGTCTATGTTGGTGAATGTTCCATGCACAGTTGATAAAAACATAACATGTACTCTTCTGATTTGGATACAGTATGTTATGACAATTTGGCCAAGTTAATTGATTTTTGCCATCTCTGTCCTTACTGAACTTTTATAGATGTGCTCTCTATTTTAATAAAAGGAGAGTTAAAGTTTAGGTCTATAATTATGGATGTATAAACTCCTTTAAATTTTGTAAATTACTTATTGTATATGTAAAACCTCTTACATGCACACATATTTAGAATTTTTACATGTTTTTAGAGAATTAAGTCCAGTTTTTATCCCAGTTATATTTCTTGTTTTGAAAACTACTTTGACATCTAGTCTGTCTTTTAGCTAGTGGTCCACTTTTTTGGGCTTCCCAGGTCTCACCAGTGGTAAACGAGCTGCCTACCAATGCAGGAGACTAAGAGACATGGGTTTGATCCCTGGGTTAGGAAGATGTCCTGGAGGAGAACATGGCAACCTACTCCAGTATGCTTGCCTGGAGAATCCCATGGACAGAGGAGCCTGGTGGGCCAGAGTCCATGCGGTTGCAAAGAGTAGGACATAACTGAAGCAAATTAGCACACCACCCTTTTACTTTTATCTTATTATTTATTGTATTTCAAGTGACATTTTGTAGTCAGAACAGAATTAACTCTTCTTTTTTATTTATTAATTATTCTGAAGCTTTCTTTTAATCAGTATATTCAAATCTTTTATATTTTACAAGACTGTTGTGTTTGGATTAAAACATAGCATCATAATAGCTGTTTTCTATTTGTTGCATCTGCTCTTGTTTTCTTTTTCCCTCTTTACCTGCTTTCTTTTGGATCAATCATATACCATAATCGTGCTTATCTCCATATTGACTTAATTATACATACCTCTTTTAAAAATGTTTTCTCTATTTTTTTGTAGTTGCTTTAGAATTTAGTTTTAAATAACCAGAGTCTACCTTCAAACAGTAATACAATTCTTCATGTAGAGGAAAATGACTTTACAGCAGTGAATTCCCAATTTCTCTCTCCCATATCTTGGTTTAGTGCTGGCATGCATTGTTTTGAAGCCTGACATGCTGCAGTCCATGGGATCACAAAGAGTTGGACATGACTTGGTGACAACAGCATTTTTTTTTGACATATGTTATTTTAAAAATACATTGGTATTAATTTTCTGGGTTCTTGGATCAATTTTTTTGTGTGTGTTATTACTTTTCTTGACACATATGGTATTCTTTTCTAGCCAGGGCATGATTACCCAAACAATGGTGTACATCTCTTCAGAAAATAACTAAGATATTCATTACCAAAAGAAATACCATAGCTTTTATCCTCGATGTTTACTAAGTCTGAGAACTGGCTCAATCTGGAAACATTGCAAGGGATCATGGTATTTTATTGGCATCACATCCCTTAGCCTCTTAATCACTCATATTAACCAGGAAGAAAAATGTAGGCCTGAGAAGGCTCTAGCCAAAAATAAGGGGAATTTAAAAGGGCTGGTAGAAATAAGGAGAAAAACAGATAATGAACAGCAATTGTAGACTCAAGACCAGTGCTGTATTTTACTCACAAATTTTTCTACTCTGTGATTCTCCAGGCAGGAAATGAACAACAAACAAATAAAGAAAACCAACCAGGACGTTAAAGAACTGTTTCCACCTGGGGAAAAATTACTGTGCAAAGCAAGAGGCCTTGAGAAGAACGAAGAATGGATGATAGTATACGTTGTGGTCTGCCAGCCTATTCTTTTTACGTACTTGACACCTGCCCAGCCAGAGTGTGGCTGCTGAGAGCTCTCAGCTGAGTACTTCCATGTGGAAGGTTAGCCGCTAACCTGCTAACCAGGTATACCCTTGAAACAGTGACTGGTGACACGGAGTAGAGTACCTAGTCCTCCAACTTCAGTTCTCACAAATTCTAAGATGCTATCATAGGTCCAGAGCTTCTCATGGGATTGGCCGGTGTCTCTGATGCTGAACCACAGTTCCATGTCTCCTTCTCCAAATTTGCCTGCTTGTCCTCTTACATGATGTGTTCTAAGAGCTCTCTGCACATCTGACCAGCTTGCTAATATCTCCCTTAGAGTTTATTTCCCAGAGAAGTTGACTTCAGATGCTGTGTTAGCAGCAAAGTACACTTTTTTCTTGACTAGGCATGATTTAAGTGTCTTGAATAGATTTCTTGCTTTGTTCACTTCTTTTTAGACCTAATGACCTTGAACTATGTGAACCAGAAAATTCATATGATAAGAGTTCAAGCATATAACTTTCATGATTCCCTTTCATCCAAGCTATCCAACCTGTTTTGCTTATTTATTCATGCATTTTGCATTTCTTTGCCATTTATTCCTGAGTTTTATTGTTATTGTTTTGGAAGAGTTGATACTTAAGGCATTTAAAAACATTCCCTCAATTTATTCATGTATTGGATAAACTCTATAGTGCTTGCAGAATTATTGCAAGAAATAAATGAAATAATGTATGCAAACCATTTAGACACTATCACACATAATAGATATAATTGTTATTTTATATCTTCTCTTTTCTGTACTTTAACATGAGGATGTCAAGGTCCTTAGCATATGGGACCTTTTATTTGTGTTAGTCCTAGTCAATGACACTAGTTTCCATAAGAAATTAAGAAAGAAATAGTAAAAGAAATTCCCCTCATTTGAAACAGGAAAATTTTCTGTTCCTTGTTACAATTAACAAAGTTATTTATTGATAATAGATGATTTGAGTGAGAAAGAATGTGTCTTTTTTGCTTCTCAAAACAGAGAAACATATGTATTTATGTGTATTGCATATGTATATTGCCACCCTACTTATTTAACATATATGCAGTGTACATCATGAGAAATGCTGGGCTGGATGAAGCACAAGCTGGAATCAAGATTGCCAGGAGAAATATCAATAACCTCACATATGCAGATGACACCACCCTTATGACAGAAAGTGAAGAGGAACTAAAAAGCCTCTTGATAAAAGTGAAGGAGAGTGAAAATTTTGGCTTAAAGCTCAACATTCTGAAAACTAAGATCATGGCATCTGGTCCCATCACTTCATGGCGAATAGATGGGGAAACAGTGGAAAGAGTGGCTGACATTTTTCTGGGCTCCAAAATCACTGCAGATGGTGACTGCAGCCATGAAATTAAAAGGTGCTTGCTCCTTGGAAGGAAAGTTATGACCAATCTAGACAGTATATTAAAAAGCAGAGACATTACTTTGCCACAAAGGTCTGCCTAGTCAAGGCTATGGTTTTTCCAATGGTCATGTATGGATGTGAGAGTTGGACTGTAAAGAAAGCTGAGCACTGAAGAATTGATGCTTTTGAACTGTGGTGTTGGAGAAGACTCTTGAGAGTCCCTTGGACTGCAAGGAAATCTAACCAGTCCATCCTAAAGGAAATCAGTCTTAGGTGTTCATTGGAAGAACTGATGCTGAAGCTGAAACTCCAATACTTTGGCCACCTGATGTGAAGAGCTGATTCATTTGAAAAGACCCTGATGCTGGGAAAGATTGAGGGCAGGAGGGGAAGGGGACGACAGAGGATGAGATAGTTGGATGGCATCACCGACTCAGTGGGCGTGAGTTTGGGTGAACTCCGGGTGATGGACAGGGAGGCCTGGCGTGCTTTGGTTCATGGGGTCGCAAAGAGTCAGACACGACTGAGCGACTGAACTGAACTGAACAGGAATAAAAACACACAGATGTATATATCCACAGACACACAAAGACAACCACACATAGTGAGTTTGGATTTGCCTTGCTTATGGGAACTTAAATAGGGTAGAATCATGAAAAATAAATTGGAAAAATAAAAATAAACAGGTCCTGAACATTTTCCTTAGACAATTTTGAAGGAAAGGGATAGAATTTTTGGCTTCATTCATTTCCAAACTAGTTAACAATAGTAGGACAAATTGGGAGTAATTCTAAGCGAAAATAGATCTGTGAGTGAATAATACACAATGGTGAAAAGCCTGCGAAGTTTTTATTTACAAGGGTAGATAGTTAACATTTTAGGTTTGCAGGTCACCTAAGTGCTCTTGTGCACAATTGTTCTTTGTTCTTTTTTTTTTTTTTTCCCATGTTTTTAAAATGTAAAAACTGTCTTTTAGTTCATGATCTGCACAAAACACCATGAGCTGGATGTGCCCCAGGGTGATTTTCGTTTGCCAACTTCTAATCTATGCCATTCTTTATACTGCATGCTTTGTGGATGTAGAAAGTGCAGCCAGTGAGGGATGAATGCAATATGGGTTCAATAAAGAAGGAAAGAACCCTCTATTATAATAAACTTGACCTCTGTTAATTCAATGGAACACAGGATATAGTCTAGGGGTAGTAAACTCCTATTTGAGCTATAAACTAAGTGAGTAGCAATGGTTATAATTAGAGTAAATATACTCATCATGATTTGGAATCCCTGATTTTACACACAGAGTGATAACTTAACCAAAGAAAACCTATCAATTTTTTTTTTAACTATCTCCGCTTAAGAATGCACTGCAGAGTTTCTTAGCACTATTTTTCTTCTATGACATCCTTAAAATGTGACCAGTTGATGGAAAATAATCATGGATGATGATGATAGCTTAGACATTGATGATGCCTCCCAAATTTTCAAAACTTAATTAAAAAAAAAAGGCTGACTCATTGTCAGAAATAATAAAGTCTTGGCATTCTGTGCTGTGAATAATTGATAAACAGCTATGGAGCTTGAAAACAATCTGATATGGAACTGGAAGAATTAATACTTTTCTAAGAATGGGAAGACCACAAGCAAGAATTTCCCCTCAAATTACAATGAAAATAAAGTTTACTTTTAGTCATTGGCAGTTTTAACAAGAAATGTATATCCCTTCAACAGTTTATGAAACACTTCTAATACTTGCTGCATTCTCTTAATTATTTAAATAACAGTAACCTATTATTTCAAAAATAGTAATAAAATAATGATATGATGATGATTAGAATAGTCTGATTTCTCCATAAAATGTATTAATTTGATTGAATTGCAAGTAAGCTGAATTCCATATCCCTTGCCACCTGCAAACACATTTTCAAGCTTGAAGCACAAGTCAATTTAGACTTTGATGCATTTATCCTTTTATTAAACTACATGAAAAGATAAATGAAAGGTGTATTAATACCAAAGTGAAAACCGAAATGATAAAGAATGCAGAGAATTTGCCTTAAAATCCACTATTGCAACAGTGAAGATAAGTGTCAAAGACTAAGGCAATAGCTTCATGTATAAAACTGTGCATTACCATGGAATAAGGAAATATTTAACCGACTGACCCTGATTCGCAGTGAATCCTAGAAAGAAATGTGTGAAAGAAACAGTGTCCATCAATCTTTAATTAAGTGTGCTGCTTGGCTATCTAACCAATAGCATTGACTCAACATTCCCAAAAGTGTGTTGAAGACAATTTTCAGAGTTGAGAAAACTATTCTGAATTGCTAAATTATTTGCTTTAATGCGTTTGAGTTTCACATCTCTAAAACCTGGTATAATATTTTTCAAAACTTCCTTATGCAAGAATTTTTGTCTATAAACTACTAAGGAAGAACCAGAGACATGGAGATATTAAGTTTGCCCTTAGAGTGAATCAGTTAAGGAGAGATCAACTTCTAAAACACAAATCTCTTTTTTTTTCCTCAGAGTTATTTACTGGGGGATATTTTATAATTTCTATCACTATACTGAAATCCTGTGTACATAAGAAGAAAAAAATTAGTCATGCTAGAATTAATGTAAAAACCATTATTTTTCTTAAGAAGATATGTGAAGTAATGGGAAATGCATTGAGGCCACTTGATTTCTGGTCTAAAAAACAAAATACTACATATTTGAGTAATATAAGTAGTAATTATTGCTAATTAGTTTAGATGATGATATGCATTTTTCTTTTTTCGAAGGTCAAAATTCTAGCTGCTTACATTAATAAGATTTTGAATTCACAGTACTATTGCAAATCAATTATTTTAGTAAATGTGCTGCCGAAGCGAGCACTATTGCACATCAATTATTTTAAAATGTATTTTGAATACCAAAAAAAAAAAATCTAGGAGTCAATACTATTGTATGATTTTATCACATTGCATATTCTTTGTTGTATATCCCAAATAAGCTCTTATATATACAACTATTTTCATGAGCTGCTCTTTACAATCATAACGCCTTTGTGCATTTAAGCTAGAGAATGAACCCCAGGGCATGCCCATCTGTCTAAACAAAGAACATTTCCAACAGAGATATGGGGATGGATTGTTCTTTAAACTGAGCTGATGAATGTGAATGTTTAAGAAATTATGAATTATTGAAAAGCACAGTTTAATGTATTGCTCTCCATTCCTATAATTTTATTTTGATATATGTTATTGACTTTGAAGTATTTTTACAATTGCTATCAAAACAACATTAACATTTAAGTGTTTCCAGATCAACATAAGGTAACTACAGTCATGAAAAAAAATACATTAACAAGGCAATTGGACATTGCAGAAATAAAACTCCATATACATGATGGTTCTAAAGATATGCATTTATCTCTAGTGAATTGAAACAAATTTAAAATACATTAGCTTCATCTTAACTAAATTTTGTGTCAAAAATAAAACAGCAATAAATAAATAATAATAATAATAATAAAGGTTAGCCATGATATTAAAAATATAAAATAGCAAGATCACTGTTGTGCCTAACTCAAATTCATTTAATGCTACAATGAGATTTTTGACTCTTAGAGTAGCCTGTGCTACTGTGAAAAACCTAAAATATATGCATATTAAACAAGACTATTTATATTCACAGTAGTTCAAATAGCAGGGATGATCTTCTCTACAAGTTATCTAGTCAATTAATTTAGTACTAAATAGAACGGAGCACCTATTTTTACAGGTATGAGGTGAAAAGGTATAAGTTAGAGTGAGTAGAGTTAATGTAAACTAAGAAAGGAAAATGTCCAAAGTGTAAATTAAATAATCTGCCTTCAGATTTGTGTGTGTGTGTGTGCGGCTGTGTGTGTGCATGCCCCTGTGTGTGTGTGTGTTGAAGGGAGTGTGGGACTTTCCTCACTGTTACTTTCTTTTGAAATAAAAGGTCAGAATTTGAATGGAAAGGAAAAAGGGAAGCATTAAAACTGTTTACAAGGTACATAAAAATGTAGAAATTGGAGGGAACAGATATGCTAATGAGAAGGCAAAAATTAGTCCAAGAAAAATCGTGGCACACAAAGTATTTTTCTTTCTTAATCTTTCTAAAGTTGGTTCGTGCAATTACAGGTAATCATTTGTGTTCATAGAGTGGCACACAATGACGGAATGATTTCCAATCTCAGCGAGCAATTTATCCACACTGCTGAAAATTATCCTATTTCTTTGCATATTCAGTTTTGTGCACCTGAAATCTTAATCTTGACCTAACACCTTCTCTCTGAAAAAAACTTTCTGTGTTTGAAAAGTCAAGTCCTCTAGCTATGATTTTACGGTATTGGTTCTTAATTGTTTTCAAATCTATTTTGTGTTATTAAAGTTTAGAAATTCTACCAAAATAAAGATGTTTATGTTGGTAGGTCTGCTTTTTAATTTTATAGAAGTTCAAATAATACAATTTGTACTCTTTTGTGCTGGCTTCTCCCATTTAATAATTTCATTATGGGATTTATCTGTATTGTCAACAATGAAAGTATTAAATCTATACTTTGTACATAATAGTGCTGAAGATGTTTTAGTTACTCTCAGAAGTATTTTACCCACTTTGTCCCTCTCTCTTTCCATAGCCTTCCTCACAGTCCATCCTCATTCATGGAGCCTTTTGTAATAGCCCACTTTCTCTCTTCTAGTTTATTCTACCATACATTGTGCCTATGCCTCCCACTGCAGATTTTTGCTTCAATTTCTCCAGTTTCTATACTTCTGGTTTCTTAGGATGAACGGACACAGAAGACGTTTGTATTTCTGATTCATTATAGCTTTCTGAGGATACGACTTGTCGTTAGCTTTTGGATCAAACTCCCACCTTTGATGGTCTGTTTTCACTCCTATCTGCAGTATCTCATGCAACCACTTTCTTCACATTTCAGGAGTTCTTCAGGAAAAGTTGTCTTGTTTCTAGTGGAACAAGGATTCAACTGTTTCAACCTCTTTAGGGAGCAAAGATTTCATTGTACTCAGAAGCAAAGATTTCATTGTACTCCGTTTGCTAAGGCGCTGACTACCCTGCCCACTTCCAACTGTGTCTTTTTCTATCTGATAGCATTACATTACAAATTATATTGAAACACTTTATCAAAAAGTCAAAATTGCCAGTGAGCATAGTGGCAATAGATTAGCCTCTTAAATTGCACTCAATGTCCCATGGCCTGCAGAGTTATAAGCATCTACTAGCTACTACAAACCCAAAGCACTTGGCTCAAATACCCATAAAGTGGACATAAGAATATTGGCTGATTGCATTCACTCAAAATTTCCACACCTAAATTGATTTCATTGAAGTTCAACAACTTGGTTTGGAGAAAAGACAAGGAATTTTAGGCAATTTTTCAAAATATCTTATTAATCATATATATTTTCTCCATCCATGCATTTTGTACAGTTGTTTCTATTATGAATATGATTACACACATCATGAGTTCAGATTGTAGAAGCACCTCTTAAACTGACCTGTGTTTATATAAATTATTCTGGTGGATATTACCACAAGTTTTATTTTTTTTAATGTTGTTTTGTATTTCATTTGTTTTCTCAATATGCACAATCAACATGCTTTATGTTTTCATGAATATCAGATCAAAATCAATGGCAGGAGAAGGAAACAAAACAGGCTTTCTAAAAGGTGCTGAATAATCCATCTCCCCTCTTGTGTTTCAACTTTTTCTAAAATTAACCACTCTGGAATAAAACTGTAGCACTTTGTTTCAGCTGTTTCTAAATAGTAGCAAAAGTTCTATGTTAAACCAACTTGTCCTTTAAATGTATTCTTTGCTTTCTAACTGACATAGTTAAATATTCTTCTAAAAATGCATATACTGACAAATTAGATATAAACATATCATAATAAATATTTAAATTAGATAGTTAATTTTGAAACAATGTTCATCATTATATAGGAAAACCAGAATACCAGAGAAAGTTTTTTTTTTTTTTTTTTTGTACTTAACAATTTTGGAACAGAATAACATTTAGGTAATATTTCATATGTCCTTTCTAAAAACACAAGTTTCTAAACACGTGTTTAAGATGTAATTCTTAAAATGTAACAAACTTATTTTTTGTACTTTGTGTGCTTATTTGAAAACATTGCTATAAAAATATTTTCCTTTGTAATATATTTTAATAAGAACCATGTAATCATAAGGGTATATACACATTTTCTCAATCAAGATATAATTAAATTATAATCCTACATTTATGTGGTTTTTGAAAGTCCAATTATCTTTAGGTTCATATTATCATTGGAGATGTAACCATTCAGTCAAAATAATTAAGAAAATCTGTCAATATGAGCAATATCATTAATGTATAGTCAGACAGAATATATGTTTTGATAAGTAAACAATTATCCAAGGGAGGAGACAAGAAAATATTCAGTTTATACTTAGAGTCATAGTAAAAGCATTTTTATGTCTAAAGAATAGCTTATTATTGCAATTTACAACATTTCATAGCTTGTACCCAAAGCAAATTTTTATGGAACAATTATTGAGAAGATAGAAAGGAGTTGGTAACCAAAAAATGCTGACACACCCATAACTAGACTCATGAAACCAGGCTTTGCTATAATAAAGCACAGTTTTATTAAACACTTAATTAATTGCTACATTAAAATGATACGGGCTCAGCTCATAAAAATGACTTATGAGATTGCTGGCTTCTTCTGCCGTGTTCACTGAAAATGCAAACTGTATACACCATTTAATTAAGAAAAATGTAATCAAGCAATAGATAGTGTGGGCGTTTGGTTCGAAAACAAAGCTTGCAGGTGTTTGGGGATAAGGAAGTGTGATTTTAATGTTGTTAGTACCATTTACTTGAAGAAGGCAATGGCACCCCCTCCAGTGTTCTTGCCTGGAGAATCCCGGGGACGGGGGAGCCTGGTGGGCTGCCGTCTATGGGGCCGCACAGAGTCGGAAACGACGGAAGTGACTTAGCAGCAGCAGTACCATTTACTAGAAGTGGCTCAAGCTGAAGTTTCATATATGTACCAAACCAAAGTCAATAGAGGCACCCAGATGTTTTATGCTACAGATTTTACTTATTTTTAATTTTCCATTTTGGGGCTCCCCAGGTGCAATTTAGAGTTGCATTAAAGTTATATATACAGTAATCCCAACAGAAGACCACGTACTCAGTGTCTTTGAGGCAATTCGTTGAAAAGCAACTTAAAAGAAAGAAATATTTATTCTATTGCAAATATTGCACTAAAGACTATTTATAGATTGTTATTTCTCTCAACAACCTTTCAAGTTCATCCGCTTTTACAAATGGAGTTTTAGGGACATTACATTGGGCTTTCCACATGATGCTAGTTGTAAAGAGTTTGTCTGCCAAGGCAAGAGAAGTAAGAGACACTGGTCTGATCTTTGGGTTGGGGAGATCCCCTGGAGTGGGAAATGGCAACCCACTCCAATATTCTTGCCTGGACAGAGGAGCCTGACAGGCTACAGTCCATAGGGTCACACAGAGTCAGACATGACTGAAGAGACTTGCCACACAGCACACAGGGACATTATATGACTTTAAGTCACACAACATGCGTGGAGGAGATAGGCTCCTAACAAAGCAAATATGCATGACTATGCAGCTTATGCATTTACACTTTATACCATTTATCACCATTTTAATTTAAATATTACCTGTGAAATAATGATAATTTCAAGCTCTATGATATTAAATCTGTGGTAATAGATTCTTGTGTATAAATTACCATAATTATTTTTTTTTCTATAATTTCTTTAAATTTACTTCTAGGAAAAAAAAAAAGATAAATAAGAAATGATAGTATCTGTTCAGAGACTACAGATAGTATCTGTAAGAGTGAATGAAGACATGACAGGAAATGGTTCTCTCTAGTGGTTAATCTGGAACTGAAATGTGATTAATCTTTTCCAGAGCTGGCCAAATTTTAAAAGCTTATTCTTGTCTCCTTTTAAAAATGTGAGATATTGCCTCTTACAGACATTGTATTAATGAAATGAAGCTATAGTTTCCTTTTCTAAAGAAGTAAAAGACTTTAATCGGCCCTCCCATAGAGTTATTCATCTCCATCAGAGAATTATCAGCAATGACTCACCTAATCCTCATAAAACGTTGTAGAAGAGGAAGCAGTAGACAATCATTAAGATTAAACACCACAGCTAACTCACTGGGTTCTGAAGACCTTCTTGATATAGATCCCATATTTTTTAAACTATTTTACTAATTTTACACTCCTTCAGATTCTTTGTCAACTTTCACAAACACTTCACCCCAGTTTTCAGGAAATTATGCCTGAATTTTAGCTCTCACTTGTATCTAAATTTGATCAAGATAGTCTAGGCACTGCGGTAAGATAATTTAATTATGTCTTACAGAACATATTATTTCTTAAACCCAACAATATTTTAAGTTACAAAAGCAAGTAAAATAAAACTAAATGTTATGTTGAAATGCTGCTTATCAAGAAATTTGCTTGTGAAAGTTTCTCCTTTAGTGATTACAACAGAAAAATTTTAAAATTAAAATAACAATTGTTATTTTTCTACAAATAGTCAGATCCTTGACCACCAAAAAGTTAAGAATTTTGTTCTTAGGGTATATAAGAACTGAAGTATATGGGAAACTATTTTTCTCTTTCCAAATAGTGGACCCATTTGCAAAGCTTCTACATTCAAAATTCTTCCAAGATCCTAAGAATTCTTTATCTCTTCATGGCTCATTTTCACTGAAACTAAAACTTAGTTTTTAATACATCAGCAAGAAATCTTGGCTTACTGAATAGCAGAGGCATATTTTCCAAGTGTTATACACTGAACCCACATAAAATCATTGAATTGTATGCATATATGACTTTGATATGGAGGATATATGTATATTATTTTTATTAGCATTATTGCATAAAGGAGTCTTTTTATTCTATCTGCTTATCTTGGTCACATTTTCCCTTACTTCTTCAATGAAGAATGACTAGGAAATGTCAAGAGAGTTGCATAGGAAGAAATTCTATTTCAGTGGAAGGACCTAAAGATATTCAATCAAATGACCCAGTTTACTTCCTAACTTTGTGTCTCAGACATTGTGTGTTGTATAATATTGAACAAGTCACGTAACTCCTCAATATTCATTCTTCAGCAAAAGTTTATTTTCCAGTGTGTCTCTGGTAGGCTTATCCTTCTCACCTCCTCACATCTCTCTGGTCATCTTTTGTCTTTTATGACTCAGAATTCTAAATTTACTCTAAACACAATTCCATATTTTTCCTTTCAGTAAAGATACTGGATATCTCTGTAGTCAGCATTTTTTTTTTTCTATAAAGGTCCAGACAGTAAATACTTTAGGCTTTGGGAGCCGTACAAAGTCTCTGTCACATTTCTTTTTTTATTCTCTCCTACTTTCCTTCTTCCTGTCCTTTTTTCCACTTTCTTTCTTTCCATATTGTCTTTCAGTTTCTTTTTCTTTTATAGCTGTTACAACGTTTTAAAATTTAAAATTATTATTGCTCAAAACCATGTAAAATGAAAAAAAAATCAACAAAATCTTAGAACTAACAACGCATTTAATGGAACGAAACATATCATACTTTAAAAAACTGAGACAAGGATAAGAAGGTCCTCTCTCACCACATCTATCCAACATCATTGTACTAGTGTTAACTTGTGCAGTAAGGCAAGAAAAGGGAATGAAGTATAGTAAATATAAAGGAAGAAGTAAAGCTGTCTTTATTTGTAGATGAAATGATTGTCTATATAGAAGATTGTACAGAACAGAGCAACAATAACATAAATCTTCCTGCAGCAGAGAAATAAGTTGTATAAGATTGTAACATAAAATGATAATAAACAGAAACAAAAACAATTGAGATTTATAATAAATATACCACCTAGAATTTCATCAAAAATAAAACACTTGAGAATTAATTTAACAAAATAAAATCCCCAGGTGCCCAATATGCTCCTGGAGAAGAGTGGAGAAATAGCTCCAGAAGGAATGAAGAGGCTGACCCAAAGCAAAAACATCATCCAGTTGTGGATGTGATTGGTGATGGAAGACTCTTGAGAGTGCCTTGGACTGCAAGGAGATCCAACCAGTCATTCTTAAAGGAAATCAGTCCTGAATATTCATTGGAAGGACTGCTGCTGAAGTTGGAGCTCCAATCCTTAGGCCACCTGATGTGAAGAACTGACTCATTTGAAAAGACCCTGATGCTGGGAAAGATTGAAGGCAAGAGGAAAAGAGGACGATAGAGGATTAGATGGTTGGATGGCATCACTGACTCTATGGATGTGAGTTTGAGCAAGCTCTGGAAATCAGTGATGGACAGAGAAGCCTGGTGTGCTGCAGAACATGGGATGGCAAGTTGGACATGACTGAGCAACTGAACTGAACTGACTGATATTAAAATATTTTAATATGGAAAATTGCAAAATATCAAAAAATAATGTTTAATATTGAATGGATGGAGATTCCTCAGTCACTGGTTGAAAGGCTTAGAAATATTAACATATTACTTTTTCCAGTTTGATCTAAAGCATTAATTATCATCCTACTTAAAATCCCCCAAAACTGCTAGTAAGTACCAACAACCTGATTTGAAATTTATATGGAAAGACCATACCTGAAAGAATTAGCCCAGCTTTGAAAGTGATGAATAAAGTTGCCAAATTTACACTATCTTATTTAAAACTTTCTACAAGTTTATATTCACCAACAGTGTATGATATTGATGGCAGAATAATACAGACATTAATGGAACAGAATATAGACTCCAGAAATAAGCAACCTAAGTTCCCATCAAAAGACAATTGTGTAAAGAATACATATCAGGTACACTCACTCATAAGAAAGAGTAAAATTCTGCCATTTGCAGCAATGTGGATGGCTAGAAAGTATTATATTAGAAACATAAATATTGTACATATATGTGTAATCTAAAAAATAAAACAAGCAAATGTACATAGCCAAAAATAGACTCACAGATAGAGAAAACAAACTAGTAGTTACCAGAGGGTAGAGAGAATGGGGTAGGGCAAACTAGGGGTATGGAATTAAGAGATGCAAACTGTTACTATGTATAAAATAAATAAGCAACAAGTATATATTGGGTAACATAGGTAATTATAGTCATTATCCTGTAGTAACTTTTAATGGGGGTAATCCATATGTGTGTCAGTTCAGTTCAATCAGTTCAGTCTCTCAGTTGTGTCTGACTCTTTGTGACCCCGTGGACTGTAGCATGCCAGGCTTCGCTGTCCATCACCAACTCCCATAGCTTGCTCAACCTCAAGTACTTTGAGTCAGTGATGCCATCCAACAATCTCATCCTCTGTCATTCCCTTCTCCTCCTGCCTTCAATCTTTCCCTATATCAGGGTCTTTTCCAATGAGTTGACTCTTCACATCAGGTGGCCAAAGTATTGGAGCTTCAGCTTCAACATCAGTCCTTCCAATGAATACTCAAGACTGAATTCCTTTAAGATGGACTGGTTGGATCTCCTTATTGCCCAAGGAACTCTCAAGAGTCTTCTCCAACAACACAGTTCTAAAGCATCAACTCTTCGGTGCTCAGTTTCCTTTAAAGTCCAACTCTCACATCCATACATGACCACTGGAAAAACCATAGCTTTGACTATATAGACCTTTTTTATCAGCAAATAATATCTCTGCTTCTTAATATGCTGTCTAGGTTTGTCATAGCTTTTCTTCCAAGGAGCAAATGTCTTTTAATTTCATGACTACCATCACCATCTGCAGTGACTAGGAGCTGAAGAAAATAAAGTCACTCACTCTTTCCATAGTTTCCCAATTTATTTGCCATGAAGTGATGGGACCAGATGCCATGATCCTTGTTTTTTGAATGTTGAGTTTTAAGGTAGTGTTTTCACTCTCCTCTTGCACTTTCATCAAGAGAGTCTTTAGTTCGTCTTCACTTTCTGCCATAAGGGTGGTGTCATCTGTGTATTTAAGGTTATTGATATTTCTTCCTGCAATCTTGATTTCAGCTTGTGCTTCATCCAGTGTGGTGTACTTGAAACTAATACAGTACTATCTTTCACCTATACTTCAATAAAAAATAAGGAATATAGATCTCAGAAATAGATCCAAACAAATGTATTCAACTGATTTTTCCAAAGAATCAAATACAACTCAATAAAGGATAATCCTCCTAGTTTATGACAGGGGAACAATTGGTAATACTTATTCAAATAAAAATGAATGTATACCTTAAACATTATATAAATGACTCAAAATGACTTCTAGACCAAAATGAAAAGCATGATGCTATTAAACTTCTAGAAGATCACTTAGGAAAAATTTGACATGACCTTAGGTCTGCTTCCCTGGTAGCTCAAATGGTGAAGCATCTGCCTACAAGGCGGGAGACCCGGGTTTGATCCTTGGGTCGGGAAGATTCCCTGGAGAAGGAAATGACAACCCACTCCAGTATCCTTGCCTGGAAAATCCCATGGACTGAGGAGTCTGGTAGGCTACAGTCCATAGGGTCGCAAAGAGTTGGACACAACTGAGCGACTTTACTTCACTAGGTCTGGTGTTAAATTTTTAAGTTGCTGTTGTTCAGTCACTAAGTCACGTCTGACTCTTTTGCGACACCATGGACTGTAGCCTGCCAGGCTCCACTATCCCTGGGGTTTCTCAGGCAAGTACACTGGAGTGAGTTGCCAGCATAACACCGAAAGCAATATCCATGAAAGAAAAAAGGAAGTAGATCTTATTAAAATTCAGATTTTGTGTATGAAAAATATGTTAATAGACTAAGAAGATAAATCACAGACTGAAAGAAATATTTGCCAAATCTATGTCTGATAAAGGATTTGTATGGTGGTTCAGATGGTAAAGAATCTGTGGAAGGCCTGGGTTTGATCCCTGGTTTGGAAAGATTACCTGGAGAAGGGAACTCACTCCAGTACTCTTGCCTGAAGAATGTCATAGACAGAGGAGGGCTACAGAAGAGAGAAGAAGGGGATGACAAGAGGAGAAGGGGATGACAAAGGGTGAGATGGTTTAATGTCATCAGTAACTTGAAGGACATGAGTTTGAGCAAGCTCTGGGAGTCAGTAATGGACCAGAAGCTGGGCCAATGCAGTCTATGGGGTCACAAAGAGTCAGACACGACTGAGAGACTGAACTGAACTGAACTGAGCTAACTGAACTAACACACATACAAACACACACACACAACACACACACACACACACATCTAAAATGTACCGAAAATTCTTGAAATACAACAATAAGAAAAAAGTGCTATTAAAATGGGCAAAAATCTGAAAAGACATTGCACTAAAGAAGACATGCAAATGGAAATAAGCATATGTCAAGATGTTCAACATCACTTGTCTTTAGTTCAGTTCAGTCGCTCAGTGGTGTCCGAATCTTTGCGACCCCATGAATCGCAGGACGCCGGGCCTCCCTGTCCATCACCAGCTCCCAGAGTTTACTCAAACTCATACCCATTGAGTTGGTGATGCCATCCTCTGTCTTACCCTTCTACTCCTGCCACCCCAATCCCTCCCAGCATCAGGGTCTTTCCCAACAAGTCAACTCTCCAAATGAGGTTTCCAAAGTACTGGAGTTTCCACTTCAGCATCAGTCCTTCCAATGAACACCCAGGACTGATCTCTTTAGGATGCACTGGCTGGATCTCCTCGCAGTCCAAGGGACTCTCAAGAGTCTTCTCCAACACCACAGTTCAAAAGCATCAATTTTTTGGCACTCAGCTTTCTTCACAGTCCAACTCTCACATCCATACATGACCACTGGAAAAACCATAGCCTTGACCAGACAGACCTTTGTTGACAAAGTAATGTTTCTGCTTTTTAATATGCTATCTAGATTGGTCATAACTTTCCTCCCAAGGAGTAAGTGTCTTTTAATTTCATGGCTACAGTCACCATCCGCGGTGATTTTGGAGTCCCCAAAAGAGTAAATTCTGACACTGCTTCCACTGTCTCCCCATCTATTTCCTATGAAGTGGTGGAACCAGATGCCATGATCTTAGTTTTCTGAATGTTGAGCTTTAAGCCAACTTTTTCGCTCTCTTCTTTCACTTTCATCAAGTGGTTTTTTAGTTCCTCTTCACTGTCTGCCATAAGGGTGGTGTCATCTGCATATCTGAGGTTATTGACATTTCTCCCGGCAATCTTGATTCCAGCTTGTGCTTCTTCCAGCCCAGCATTTCTCATGATGTACTCTGCATATAAGTTAAATAAGCAGAGCGACAATATACAACCTTGATGTACCCCTTTTCCTATTTGGAACCAGTCTGTTTTTCCATGTCCAGTTCTAACTGTTGCTTCCTGACCTGCATACAGGTTTCTCAAGAGGCAGGTCAGGTGGTCTGGTATTCCCATCTCTTCCAGAATTTTCCACAGTTTATTGTGATCCACACAGTTGAAGGCTTTGGCGTAGTCAATAAAGCAGAAATAGATGTTTTTCTGGAATTCTCTTGCTTTTTCTATGATCCAGCAGATATTGGCAATTTGATCTCTGGTTCCTCTGCCTTTTCTAAAATCAGCTTAAACATTTGGAAGTTCACGGTTCACCTATTGCTGAAGTCTGGCTTGGAGAATTTTGAGCATTGCTTTACTAGCGTGTGAGATGAGGCCAATTGTGCAGTAGTTTGAGCATTCTTTCGGATTGCCTTTCTTAGGGATTGGAATGAAAACTGATTTTTCCAGTCCTGTGGCCACTGCTGAGTTGTCCAAATTTGCTGGCATATTGAGTGCAGCACTTTCACAGAATCATCTTTCAGGATTTGAAATAGCTGAACTGGAATTCCATAACCTCCACCAACTTTGTTCATAGTGATGCTTTCTAAGGCCCATTTGGCTTCACACTCCAGGATGTCTGGCTCTATGTGAGTGATCACATCATTGTGATTATCTGGGTCGTGAAGTTCTTTTTTTGTACAGTTCTTCTGTGTATTCTTGCCACCTCATCTTAATATCTTCTGCTTCTGTTAGGTCCATACAATTTCCGTCCTTTATTGAACCCATCTTTGCCTGAAATTTTCCCTTGATATCTCTAATTTTCTTGAAGAGATCTCTAGTCTTTCCCATTCTGTTGATTTCCTCTATTTCTTTGCATTGATCACTGAGGAAGGCTTTCTTATCTCTCCTGGCTATTCTTTGGAACTCTGCATTCAAATGGGAATATCTTTCCTTTTCTCCTTTGCTTTTCGCTTCTCCTCCTTTCACAGTTATTTGTACAGCCTCCTCAGACGATTTTGCCTTTTTGCATTTCTTTTCCTTGGGAATGGTCTTGATCCCTGTCTCCTGTACAATGTCACAAACCTCCATCCATAGTTCATCAGGCTCTCTATCAGATATAGTCCTTTAAATCTATTTCTCACTTTCACTGTATAGTCATAAGGGATTTGATTTAGGTCATACTTGGATGGTCTATTGGTTTTCCCTACTTTCTTCACTTTAAGTCTGAATTTGGCAATAAGGAGTTCATGGTCTGAGCCACAGTCAGCTCCTGGTCTTATTTTTGCTGACTGTATAGAGCTTCTCCATCTTTGGCTACAAAGAATATAATCAATCTGATTTTTGTGTTGACCATCTGGTGATGTCCATGTGTAGAGTCTTCTCTTGTGTTGTTGGAAGAGGGTGTTTGCTATGACCAGTGCGTTCTCTTGGCAAAACTCTATTAGCCTTTTCCCTGCTTCATTCCGTACTCCAAGTCCAAATTTGCCTGTTACTCCAGGTGTTTCTTGACTTCCTACTTTTGCATTCCAGTCCCCTATAATGAAAAGAACATCTTTTTTTGGGTGTTAGTTCTAAAAGGTTTTACAGGTCTTCATAGAACCATTCAACTTCAGCTTCTTCAGTGTTACTGGTTGGGGCATAGGCTTGGATTACTGTGGTATTGAATGGTTTGCCTTGGAAACGAACAGAGATCATTCTGTTGTTTTTGAGACTGCATCCAAGTACTGCATTTTGG